>NC_066579.1:403759021-406159021 GCF_024323335.1 Lathyrus oleraceus | reverse complement strand
ACGATTCTGAAGTATCTCAATCATCCCTTGATCAATCATCTCTTGGATGTCCTTTCTGACTTGACAACATCCTCCCTCGTTGATAGTGCACACCTGGCACCTATCATGGTCATGCTCATAGTGGTTGTGTTCACACAACAGCTTATGCATCTCGACCAAGGACTGCCTTATGTCATTCACATAAAGGACTTTATATTTGCCAGGGCATCCCTGGACCATGTTAATAGCTTCCTTTCCATGCTCGGGCAAGGGGTTCTTCTTAACATTTGGAACTACGTCCTCAAAAAACAAAAACCCACTTCTCACAAGGTCTTGCACCTTGGTCTTCAATGGGTAACAGTTCTCCACATCATGTCCGGGAGCACTAGAATGATACACACAATAAAGTTCGGGCTTATACCACCATTGAGGATTGGTTGGTATAGCGGGAGGATCACGAGGAGTTATCAGCTTCCTATCAATCAAGGAAGGATAAAGCTCAGCATATGTCATCGGAATCGGGTCAAAAGTTACCCTCTTCCTCTCGTAGTTGCTGGTGCTGGTGTTATTATTGTTGCGAGGCTGGTAGGCCTGTTGTTGTTGACGATGTTGTTATTGTTGATGAACTTCTCTGAAAGCAGGTGCTATATGAGCAACCTGGTGTTGGTTAACGGCTGTACGCACATCCTTCCTCCTTACAGAGGGCCTTCTTTTGACATGAGAGGACACAACATGGGTCTCTCCCTCTTTCTTCCTAGCAAAGCCTCCATACTTCTTTGCTGAGGAACCATCATCTTTAGATAAACGTTCTTTACGGACCCCCTATTCTAATCTCATCCCCATATTCACCATTTCGGTGAAGTCTGAGGGAGCACTGGAAATCATTCTTTCATAATAGAAAGAGCTTAAAGTCTTCAGAAAGATCTTTGTCATCTCTTTCTCTTCCAATGGTGGCACTATCTGAGCTGTCAGTTCTCGCCATCTCTGGGCGTACTCCTTGAAGGTCTCCTTATCCTTCTGCGACATCTCCCTCAATTGGTCCCTGTCCGGAGCCATATCCATATTATATTTATACTACTTAACGAAGGCCTCACCTAGATCGTTGAAAGAGCAGATGCTTGCACTCTCCAGCCCCATATACCACCGGAGCGCAACACCTGTGAGGCTATCCTGAAAGTAGTGGATCAACAGTTGGTAGTTGTCAGTCTGTGTTAACATCTTGCGACCATACATCACAAGATGACAGAGTGGGCATGTGTTTCTCTTATACTTCTCAAAGTCAGGCACTTTGAATTTAACAGGGATCTTCACGTTGGGCACTAGGCACAACTCAACAACATTTTTACCAAAGAGGTCCTTACCCCTCAAAGTCTTCTGTTCCCTGCGCAACTCAAGGAATTGATCTTTCATTTCATCCATCTTCTCATATACATCCGGACCCTCAGACAGCTCAGAATGATAGATGGTGTCTTCAACACGGGGAAGGATGTGCACAATGGGAGGTGGCATAGATAGGATCGAGATAGATGCCGACATGGAGGCGAGAGTAGGAGCAAAACCCTGTGGCACGAAATTAGCAGGCATTCCCCAAGGAAACCCGACTAGCATAGTTGGAGCGAAGTGGGCTGTTGCAGCAGACACAGTTGAAGTCGCTATCTCAGATATGACAATCCTCGTGAGAGGAGTTGCAGGAGTTGGCGAAGCTTGGCTTTGTGCTGCCAAAACTGACTCCATCATGGCAGTCAACCTAGCAATTTCTTCCTTCAAGTCCCTATTTTCTTGCTCTAGATGCTCCATTATCTTCAGATGATTGGCTCTAGTATTATACCGGTGCGTCAGCTTGTCTTCAAAAAAAATGAAGAGCAAAGGGTTAGTCCACTGATCAAGAGCTTGGAACAAAACCTGCTTATGCATATGATGCATGCAATGTTTGTGCTTATGATTTGTTTTTATTAGAGGAACTTTATAGAGATCTATTTGCAAATGTTTGAAAATATTCAACTTTTAAGACATATATGGAATACTCATAGTAATAATATTTGGAAACTTTTTACACCAAAGAAGTATAGTCTTGGTAACCAAATACAATATAAGAGAAAGGGAGAAATAAACATCCTATGGAGCCCTAGAAACAATCGTCCAAAGCCTTCGAGATCGGAAGATAGGTTGCACGAAGCCTCTTCACCTCTCTCTCATAAGCTGCTTCCATATCGGCTTTCTCCTTGGCGAGCTGATCATACTTCCTCTTCCAGAACCTATATGAATGAGGAAGAAGAGAAGTAACCACATCATCAGGTTCATCAATAACCTGATGCTCTAGAAACTCTATCACTGCATCCTTATCTTTGAGCTGCTGAAGAAATTCCTCACGCTCACGAATCCATGCACGTGATCGGTCTTCATCTCTCAACTCCTCTACTCCTTGGTTAGGGAGGGTTGAAGGCCCAACCATAACCATAGGGGTAGGTCTCGGATAATCGTACGACATGCGGTACTCAAGAGCTCTCTTCCTTACCCAAGAGGTGTAGGGTTCCAAAGCAATACAATTCTTCAGACCAAGCTCATTCATTCCTTTCCTATGAACTTTGCGCCAGGCGCGGACCATCCTATCCTTCAAGTTTTAGGGATCTTTACCCTCTTGAAAGAACAAGCCTTCTAACGAAATGTTATTAGGCTTATCCTTTAAGGGGAACCCAAGCTGACGGCGAGCCAAATCAGGACTGTAGTTAATTCCACCACATGTACCAAGAAGAGGCACATTGGAGAACTCACCACAAGAGTCAATAATCTGAACACCATCATAAACACGGTTATACCAAGACATATCATCATTAGTGAGAGACATAAGTCTTGCAGACCACCGTAGACATCCTTTGTTCTCCTTGAAGGCAAGCGTCTAAGGCAAGTGCAAAATAAACCACTTGTACAACAGAGGCAGACAACACACGATGCATCCACCGCCCTTTGCATTCCTCATATGCAAAGAGAAATAAGTGTCACCCAACAGAGTCGGAATGGGATTAAGAGAAGAGAAAATCCTAATAGCGTTCACATCCACAAAATTGTCGATGTTGGGAAATAACACTAGCCCATAGATGAGTAGTACAAATATGGCTTCAAAAGCATCCTCACTCATGGCCTTCCCAAACAAAGTAGCTTGGGCAATGAGAAAATCGGATGGGAGACCTTGAATTCCACCTTTGGTAGTCATATGAGCAACAATATAAGATACATCTATATGAAGCATGTCAGCAATCTCTTGAGAAGATGGAACCTTTTCCAAACCACTGAACGGCAACTGATCAAGAATAGGTATACCCACATGATAGGCATACTTCTCAAGTGTAGGCAAAAGCTGGAAATCCAGAAAAGTGAAGCATCAATACAGAGGATCGTAGAACTGTACCAACACACTAATCAGACCCTCATCCACCTTGGTAGAAAGAATAGACAGAAGCTTCCCATGGCAAGCTTTGAACTCCAAAGGATCTAATACATAAGATGTCAAACTCCTTAACTCTTTCAAGTCAGGTTATCTGAAACTGTACTTCTTCGTATTCCTTCTTTGCTTATCCATGTCTCTGAAAATTTGCAAATAGACCTCTTAAGTAACTTGATTTTTTTTATTGTTGATGATATGGATGCGAATGAATGCATGAATGCATGGATGCAACAATCACACTCAAGGATCAAGCAAGTCACACCACACAAAGGTCACGGGATGACTCACGTCATCATCAATATCAATCATCCATTTTGGTGGATTATGGTTTACACCTTATCAACACCCAAGTTCCATTGATATTGAGGATATACAAGAATGGATCAACCGCGAATCAAGTGTTTGTTGTAAGTCACGAGCATGGAGTCTCGGTTAAGAACCACCCAATGGGAGTGTATTATGGTTAAACCTGACAATCATGTTCTAAAAAGGTCCCCATAGTCATCATCTCATCTTTCGAATATTATCGGATAAAACGACTACTCGTATTCCAAAAATATTCTCAAGAGGGACTCTTATGAGTGTAGTATCGCGTAACAATCGTATCAAATCTTACACTTGAACGACCTTCGCACTACATCCTAAAATAGGCCAAGATGGGCTAGGTATCTAAGGTCCTTGGCTTCTAAGGTTTATATTGGAAAGAGTAATGCCTAACCATGATTACTCGTGTGACATTATTGATCCCAACAAGACCTCCACCAAGTGAATGGGCTTGCAAGTCAACTTGTTAAGGAATAACTCCACACAAGTCAACAAGACTATGCCATTCTCCTATCATAAGTGCGCTCGAGTTCGGCTATAGAACTCATCTCACAAGAAACCACCAAGCATACAAGCAATTAATATATCAAGCAAATTATACATTACAAACAATACAGTCATCCCAAATTTGCACAAAAATATGTCACCAATAAATATAAACATACAACACATACAAGCAAAAAGTAGGCTAAATCCACTAGGAATGGTTACTTTTCCCCAGCAGAGTCGCCACTTTTCTGTAGCGGGGTTTTCGTTACCTTTAGGTTTATTGACTAAACCAAAAGTAAACATACAATTCGAGTCGCCACCACACTTTTATTTATCCAAAGGAAAGGCTAAAAAGCGAACAAAAGCCAAGTAAGAAGTTTTATCAAATCAAAAACTAATAAAAATGTCAGAGATCTAGGTAAGGGGGTTGGTTATGAAATGGGAAGGTTTTATGCACCAAAAACATCCTTAGTACTCTAAGGGAACCCTTTTTGCAAATATGTGTTGTAGGTTGGTATTTGTGAAAATATGTGCAAAATATTGGATGGATGAGACGAGAATAGATTATATTTACAAGTTTTATTGTTTGAATGGATGAACCCATTGCCTACGTACCATCATAAAAGGAGGATCAAAACCTCGTAGTTCGGGGTAAAAATCTCAAAGATTGGTGAATTGATTTGCTCAAAAGCATTAAGGTCTTTTGTTATCAAAGGGAGAAAACTCAACCTAAACCAACAATCCACCATGTGAGGAAAGCTTCAACATACTAGTGAAGGGTTAACCCTATAATAAGTATGGAAGACTTATAATCCAATCACTAAGGATGAGGTGAGATTTACATCAACCACTATGATAACTCAAACCTATGACTAATGTTTATGAATTTTTTTAATAAGGTGGCCATTGGAACCACAAAAACAACTTGAAGTGAGTTGTATTTACAAGTTAGATTTATTTACAAAATGAAGTCAAAGTAGGGTTAAGATTCATTCACAATGAGTATTAATGAAAATAGTTTTGAAAAGTCAAAGGCATAAGGCCTAAGTTTCTAATTTGAAACAAAGTCAAAGTTTGAAGAAAATACTTTTGGCTTGGGTTAGAGTGAGGAGAAGAAGAGAAGGGCTAGTCCTAAAGCATACAAAGATAAGAGAGAAGATAAAACCCTTGGAATCCTTTTCTTGAAATCATAGAGATGATTCAAGATGCTCCTTTCCTTTGGACTTAGCACATAATCAAGCAATCAAACAATTTAGATTCAAGCTCCTAGGATCTCAATTTGGCTTGTCTCTTTTAACTTGGCTATTCATGACAATGGTCCTCTTTTCCATCTCAAGATGGAATCCCTATCACACAAGAGCAAACATCAAAAATTTCACAACACAATAAGAGGAATGGACAAAGAATGAGTTTAGATGGGAAGTCCTTCAAGATCAACTTTGATATTTAGCATTCTAAAGGCATGATACCTAGTTGCTCTTCAACAAGTTTAGCATTCTAAAGGCATGAGGCCTAGTTGCTCTTGAACTCCTTTAAGCATGGGTATGTCCTAGTTCTAAGTCCTTTCTCCTTTTCGCAATAGGTTACACAAAACAAAGACAAAGCAATCACAAGACAACAATATATTTATATATAATAATGAGCTCAAATGAGCAAAAGGAAAATGACATAAACATAAAATATATGCTCAAGTGAGCAAAATGAAAAGCAATATGAATAAATGAGCAAGAAATAAATGACATTAAAAGTAAATTGCAAGGAATTAAATGATCAAATTAAAGTTAGTAATTAGTATGGTTATGTTAGTTTGTCATAAGACAATGTAGCGCTATGTTAAGAAATCGTAAGTGGACTAATGTAGTAGTTACACCTATCTGAGGCCGGTCAACAAAACTATAGGCAAATAAACACAAGTTAGAGATTATGACTAGTAAGCCAAGCTCCACAAACTTGCCATGCCAAAACAAAAGGGGAATGACCTTGTATGGACTTTAGGTTTTTTGCTTGACCAAAAAGCAACCTATCTTGGACACAAAACAACTCACTTGATCTTGGATCAAGTTAAGTTTGGTTTGGATCAAAGAAGGTTAAGCCTCTCATTTGTCAAGACTAACCATAAGACATTAACTCATTGGCCAAATTATGAAAAGACTGAGATGGAGATGAAATGGATGGAAAGAGAATTCAAGTATCAAATTCAAATGATCAAAGGTGAATTAAATCATCATCAATCAATGCTAAACAGAAAAGAAATGAAGATTACAAGTCAACAAGTCAACCATATTTTTTTGGTATTTTTTTGAATTAAAAATAAATGCAAAATAAAATAATCAAAATATGGTCAAACCTCAAATTTAATTCAAATCAACTTCAACAAGTCCAATTAAATTCTCATAGGTCTAACATGGCCAAACAAACTTTGACAAATTTTCTCAATAATTTTTGAAATCAGAAACTATTTAAAAACAATTAAAAAACAATAAAAAATAACACAATATGAACTAAAATCTCAAATAAATCTCAAATCAAATAAGAAATTGATGAGACTATTTTTCATTGACTTATCATCATCCATAGGTGCTATGAAAATATTTTTGGATTTTTCAAATATCAAAAAGTAATTAAAAATGAATTAAAACTATTAAAAATTAAATAATTCACAAAAAATATTAAATGAAGTCACAAAAATAATTAAAAATCAAAATATGAAACTGGATTTTTCAAGAAAAAATTTGGCATTGGTTTCATATTTTTGTGACTTCAAATAAAATATTTATGAATTTTTGAAAATAAAAGGAATTAACTGAAATTAAAAGAAAAATAAGAAAAAAAAGAAAAAATGCGCAGCCATCAGATCAATTCATTAATAGACGTGGCATGGATCACAAGGCTTAGAGGCGCGGATACACGGTGATCTCAAGTCAAGCGCGCAACACATGACATTAAAACAAGTAAACACATTGGACGCTCGTGATTAAAATGTTGAGGCACAATTCAAAGACTGGGAGGCTACCACGTGGGGACGGTGGTGGAAACCACCATCTTCTCCGGTGATCCAACAAGTTTCGGCCACCACACGCAGGAAAATAAATTGCAATGAAAATGAAATGTAAGGACATCAAAATGAAGCCTAGGTGATGTACATCACTACTGTAACCATGGATCATCCTCACCATTCCTATTTAGAGAGAAATGTGAGATTGAAAATCATGGTGTATCAATTGGAATGGCACGATTTGCACAATTAAGACCACCACTGGCCTGCCTCAAGCATGAAGACTTCAGAAAACCACACAAACCAAAGAAATTTACATTGAATTGCAAGATCTAGATCAAAAAAGTTTGAGGTTCTACCTCTGAAATGAAGCTTCAAATGCCACGAATTCTTCAAGATCTTGATATGCTTTTGCTCTGGAAGTGTGATGGTGATGATAGGTTAAGGAATTGAGCTTTGAAAATCAACTAATGATGTTGAATTTCAAGCTTGAAAGAGAAAGAGAAAACTAAAAATTCCTTTAGTGAGGGTTGAGATTTCAATTCTGCAGCAATTCAGATCTCCACTTGGTTGCCAATTGAATGAGAATGAACACTTATTTATAGCTGAAATGGATTGCAAAGCATGGTTCCCTCGTGTGCATAGGATTTGAATTCTCATTGCATGGGCCTGTACAGGTGCATGTAAGGCCCAATGATGGGTGCAAATCCTTGCTGATGCCAACTGGAAATGAATTGGACGTGCATAATGAACTACACAAGCTTGCACATCAAGTTATATCATGAAATGCCAAAATGGGCATAAAAAGAAAGCTTTTCGAAACTCCCACATGGAAAGTCCAAAAAAGTAATGTGAGTAATGGTTGGAAAGCCTTTGAAATAAGGAACAAAAGTCATGTTGGGCAAAAATTCATTTGGAAATTGGAAATTTATGAAAACTGGTTGTGAAAGTTTGGGCACAAAACATGTTTAAGTTCCCCTTTGAAAATTTTCATCAAAAACAAGCATCTTCAAGCGCCTCTGTTTCTATGATGAAAGATTCAAATGAAAAACATACAACATAAAAGTTGTATATCGTTTCAATATGATCAATTTAGACTCAAATTTTGCATCATTTGGATTTTTTATGAGAAAGTTATGGGCACTTGAAGTTGGGCATTTTTCAAATTCAATGACTTAGGTTCAAAGTGACCTATAATGTTTTGTATTATCACATGTATTTCTTTTAGGATTATGAAATTTTGTCCAACATAACATTTGAAGTAGACATCTTAATATTTCCAATTCATTCGGTCCTACCTCAAAATCATAAAAATTAAGGAAGTTAGGTCCTTGGGAAGTTGACCCACAATTAGGGTTTCAGTCAAAATGACCTATAATGTTTTGAAATGAATGATGACCTTCCAAGTTTCAAATGGATTTTTGATGAACATGAAAGTTGTTCATATGGTTCTTAAGAACACTGTTTCTCTTGGTGTCATCTTCATTTGACAAACACATCACAAGTTGTATCTCAATGATCTTCAGTTTAGTCAGATGACTTGACTGGTCAACTTTTCAAGGCCAAACTTCCAATCTTGATGAATGAATGATTGAGGATACTCAAATGGGCTCATATATGCATAAAATAATTAATTAAAGAACTTACCTTGATTAAATTTGATCATAGGTTGAGGTTGCTTCACGAGCAAGGCATAGTCAAAGCACAGTTGAATTAGGGTTTCCTTGGGAAACAACCTTCAAGCCCTTTGGGTTATCTTGATCAAATTGGCAAATTGAGATACTTGGGAGACATATATAATGATTATGAGCTTTGTGGACCATTGTCATGCTTTTTCTCATCTTCATCTAGTCATTTCATTGAGCTTATGAGCCTCCTAGGAGTATGGGAGCACATGATCACTTGAGCTTCAAAACAAAAAGAGTTAGTGACATATTTTTGTGCTTTTGGTTAGTAATCAAAATAAGAAAAGCAATGATATACAATACAAGCATGCTTGGTGGTCTCAAACCAACTCACACAAGTCCCACCCCTAGGGTTAAGGAGCCAAACATGCTATGATCCTTGAGGCAATGCATTGAGCAATGACATGATGCCATGAGGGATCTTAGGGTTAAAATTAGGGTCTTACACCTGGTTCGCGGCTAAAAAATCTACGCCCAGTCCACCTGCCTAAGTTGTTTCGCCTTCTCAATAAGGACTTAATCCAATAATCAACCCGATTACAAAAACTCAAAGACAAACAATCTAAGACCTCTTGAGAAATTTCCTAGTCTCTCATGGACAAATACAACTCAAAGACTAACTGTTAATGACTTCTTGAGAATTCTGACTAAACTTAGTCTCTCAAGGAAATTAACCAAAGGTTAAAATAAACAAGGTTTATGTTTATAAGTTACTTCAAAAAGCAGATACACAAGTTTAAATCATATATTACACTTAACAAAAATATTCAAATAAGATGTTTTAAGTGTATGAGTGTGAGAAACACTTATTTTAATTTTCCTCTTTCACGTATGTTCTTGGTGTGTATGCGTTGCTATGCAAATTCGTAGTTTTTCAATCTTCAAAGACCTCTTTATATAGGAAGCAATAGATCCATTTGAGGGTGAAATTAGAATATCCTCAGTTTAATAGTTGTATGAAGGTCACTTTATATTGCAACATTAGAGTGGCGTTTGTAGAAGAGAGTTGGTGAGGATGATGGAATGTGAGAAGCTCCATTGGTACCAAGTACAATACTTTACATAGAGAGTAGATTTGATTTTTTACTTCTGTCACATCAATCAGTCATTTGTATTTGGATTTTACCTTATAGTAAGAGATTTCATATACAATTGATGAACCTCGAGTAGAGTTTAGAATCTGTCTTCAAAAATTGGTGATACTTTAGAGTCTATGGAGTTCAGAGTTCTAAGACTTTCAAATGTTGATAGTCATAGTCTTTATTAGAGTCTATATGGATATTATCTATTCAGAAACATTGACTTAACAAATCAGATGCTTGACTTTCTTGTAAACACGCTTTTAAATTATCCTTTGGTTCAGAGTTTGGACGTCTTTAAAGTCAAAACTTGTTTTCTATTATCTGCACACTTAGCAAAATAGTTAGAGTATAAAATTGCCCTTTACACTTTATTATCATCAAAACTCAAGGATAGTTGTAGAATCAAACTTATTCCAACAAATAGTGGCACACCACTTTAGTAGAAATACCTTTCTATTGTTTCTAGCGTGATGGGCTTTTTAAGAATGTTTTCTAAGGTTTTGTATTTCCACACTTGAAATTATAAACTTAGTACTAGTATATTTAGTAATATGTTAATTCCCCTTTCAATTTTTTAATTTCGAGTTTTAAAATTGGATAAGTGCTACATTCCACTATATATAAGTTTTCTTCTAAAGTATCAGAAATACATAAACTTTCATTTACTAAAGATGTATGTTTCTCTTTCTAGGACTCAAAAGCACTATTAAGACTTGAATTATCTCCCAAATTTTTAATTCATTTTCCTTTGAAGATAAATTTTCTTAAAAGCGTTTAAAGCATTAACATGCATTTCTCTAAATTCTTTAGACAATTGATTGTAAGAAGGCTTAAAACCTGAATCTAAATCATTTACCTCTATGTCTTTTTCCTTGTGTCATACCATTAAGCATAGATGAAAAATTTAGTTTTCATATGAACTTAAGCTTGACGATGAGAAGTCTTCATCCTCTTCTTCTTCCCATGTTATATAATATCTACGGCCTTTGGTGTTTTTTCCATTCGTCTTGTAGAACTCCTATTTGTTCTTATGCTTAATAAGATTTGGATATTTGGTTTTGTAATGATCAGATTGACCACATTCTTAAAAAGTCACATGCTTGTAATCCTTATTTTTGAATTCCATATTCTTTGATGAATGATACCTTTTGAATTTTATTAAATTCTTGTATAAATGATTGAGACAATTTATTTTGATGTACTTATTGTAGTGTTTCACGAACAAGCCCATCTCTTCTTCCTTATAAAAATCATCACCAATGATACCTTCATCATTTTCCTTTATCGTGGCTTTGGAAGGAAAGTCCTTCAAGGAGATGCTTATGTTTTCTTCTCTTACTTTTTATTTCTTCTTTACATTGACATCACTTGCTTCTAATCTTATTCATTGATGCTCATGCTCGGTAGGCTTTTTAAACAGAGTTGTTGTATCCAAAGTCTTCAAATCATGTGACTCTTTTGTGGATGTTACTTTTGGATTCCAGTCTCTACACATAGATATTAAAACTTTGTTATCACAATTATGGTTAGATAAGTCTTACATAAAGTCTCTAATATTATGGTTAAATGAATAAAGGGCAACTGTATGGATTCCATGGTTTCATCAAGTTCCATACAAAATAGCTTATACTCTTCAGTCAATGTATTAGTCTTAGATTGTTTCACATCCTAAATATTGTCGTACCCCAAAATTTGTCTTTCCCTCTCCCTTTCCCTTTTTTCTCAACCTTGGGCTTGAGATTCATCGACATTCATTCACGCCTCATTCACATATATCGTTCATTTGATTATAGATAGATGAATAATCCAGGATTTGATTGTTCACAATTAATTCTCTATTCCTAAGTTGGTATGCGTCATTATTATTCGTAATTTTGAAGTAAACGGCATAAAATCAAGTCTGATTGGGTTTGACTTTTATTGTTAATTCATGGACAATTGATTCAAGAGTCACTTGCTCTTTTATTTTGTATCAAAGTTGATTAAAATTATAATTTCGACATTTGAATTTGTTTTGTTTGATTTAATTATTTTAGTGTAAGGAAATAAAAGGAAACAAAATACACTTTTATTTAGTTCAAATCATTTTTTCTTATACATTATAATTCAAATTGCAAAATACAAACATACTGCAAGTATATAGAAAGATACCCGCCAACATTCAAATTGCAAAGATAACCCGGAACTCACATAGCCAATTCAGTCACCTATTAACTTAGGGAATATAAGAGACATTGCCATAGACAACTTGGAAAAATGTGGAGCACATGATCATTGCACCACATGAAACAATTATCAATGATATTATAGCTTGTCTCATCAGCATCAAGCATAAGCCTTTTTCTCATATATCAATAATTTCCCTCAAAATATCTTCAGACACATTGTCACAATTTTGATCAATATGATATAGCAGAGTCGAAAATAGGCTATCACTCAGAAATTTTGGAGCAATAATGCTATCATAAATACCAACGAAAATTGCTTTGTAGCCAACCGTAAGCTTTGTAATCATATCTTCATTTGCATGTACCACAACCATGGAGAATTCACCAAACAAATGCTTGACCACCCTAAGGGATCAACTTCAAATTCATCAATGTCAAAGGTGGCATATCTTATTGTTGGAGACTAATCTAGATTTTTTGAGCAGCCATGGCATTTGCAGTTCCTCGAAGGTGGCATATCTTATTTCTGGTGGAAATTGGAAATTACCTAGTGAATGGCACACCACTTTCCTTTTCTTCGGTAAAGACTCAATCAAAACATGTTTGACAATATTATTTTTGAAGATATGGAAATCTAGCCTCTTGCCCAATATGGTATCCTTGACTTAAATTATGCTTATCAATTCAAGGCTCCCATTTTCCTTAGTCGTGGACAAAAGCTATTTGGTGTGCAAATATCCCTCCTTCTAAATGCATGATTTCCTAGAGAGCTATGTTGAACAAGATCCCTACGGATGACCAATTACGGATGGGTGTCTATCATATTGTTACTCGTTGTAGTCTCTGTAGATCGGCAGAAGAAACTTCTCAACACTTATTCTTGATTATTGTTATGCTAAGAGAATTTGGTTCTTATTTTATACTTCTGCCAAGATCGAAAATCCCCCTTCCACTCTTGAGGACTGGACTATTTGTAACAGTAAAAGATCAAAGTAGTGTGCTCTAGTCTTGAATTTTGATATCATTTACATTATGTATTACATTTGAGAAGCCAGAAACTAGGACAAGTTCAGAAGCATCACTCCTTGTTATAAGCACACAATTGCTAAAATTCATGCAACAATTGGTCTTTATTGGGCGTAAAATCACTACTACCTCTTCTTCTTTAACGAAAGATTTTCAAATCATGAAAGCTTTCAATGTTCGTATCAATCCTCCTAAAGCTTATAACATCATTGAAGTAACTTGGCACGCTCCCCCTCTTGATTCATTAAAGTGTAACTGTGATGTCTCGTACAACCTCAATTTGGCCGGTTGTGATGGAATTTTTCGTATCAATCAAGGGAATTTTCTTCTAGCCTTCGCTGATCATGTTTGTGGCTGTCATCTTACTTGGCAGAGTTTGTTGTTGTTCTCAAGGTAATGAAAATTGCGAAGGAAAAAGATTGGAATAAGTTATGGATTGAAATAGACTCAATCAATTTCCTTCAAGCTTTTCACAAAGCTTCTTTGGTTTCTTGACAAATTCGAAACAAGTGGAATATTTGTATGACTTTTTTTCTCTCGCATATAAGCATTTTCATCTCTTACATTTATAGAGAAGGAAACTCTTGTACGAATTTCTTGGCTAACCTAGGCTTAACCAGTAACTACCTAACCCTTTTTGAATCTATATCTATGAGATTAGATATGATTTTGTACAGAATAAACTAGGAATGTCTTCTTATAGATTTACCACATCTTGCTAGATTGTTTTTATGACAATTTTTTGAGGGGTCTTGGGGTAGTCCCCTTATTTTTATGTGTATCACCTTTTCCTTTTTTAATATAACATTCATAAAAAAAATATGAGCCGTACTCAACCTACTTTCTAATGAACTTTATTGTTGAGCTTAATTTTATATAAATTTATTGAAATATAAATTATTTTATATTTTTTGTGTGTATCACCTTTTCCTTTTTTAATATAACATTCATAAAAAAAATATGAGCCGTACTCAACCTACTTTCTAATGAGCTTTATTGTTGAGCTTAATTTTAAATAAATTTATTGAAATATAAATTATTTTATATTTAGTTTACTTTTAAATAAAATTAATTTTACAAAATTAATTAATTTAAAATTAATATTTATTCTCACTAAATCAGATATGAACTATATAAATTAACACTTATACTTAAGCAATAGATCATGTTTCTCTCACTAGCTAGCAAATCTGTCAAAACCTTTTATGATTGGTATTATTATTAAAGTCCAATTCCTTAATAGTAGGTTAGTGACCCACATGTATATTACTAATAAACCAAAGATTGAGGTAGAGCCATCCTTTTCAGTCTTCCCTAACTTTATCTTTTATCTTTTCCCAATACACAAACTCTTGTCTTGTGACTTGTCTATCACAAAAAAGAATAGCAAAGTATATAATTTAACTTGTACTTCTCTTCTCAAATTGGAATAGAATTATTAAAATGTTCACACATCTTCCTCATTCTATCCTTTTTTTTCCTTTCCTATTCAATTGCCTTTTGATTCTTCTTTTCTTTTACTTTTTCTTATTTTCTCCAAGTCCACCACTATCTTTATGCTTTATAGAATAAAATCCATATTCTCATGGAAAAGAGTAAAAGACACTCTCAATTCACTTTATATTTGGGTTGTGGGGGTGAATCACTTGTTTTTTCCTTCATCACTTTTATTTTTCTTAAATATTCTATACTACTTTATCTCAATTAGGGGAGAAACACACACATGCATGAAGTGCATGTTTCATCATATTTTTTTCTCTCACCTACAATCATTATTAAATTTTACACCATCAATATATAAAGTAACTTCTTTTCTAATTCATTTCCCTACTTATTTAATTTCTCTTAAAGTGGAAATTACTTATTTTAAATTTCATAATTTCATTTTAAAAATTAAATAAAAACATAAAAATAGTATATAACATTTTAAAAAAAATATTTATCAATATTATTAGAGACATAAAAATAAGTTTGTTTCTAACTTTAATGTCACTAACATTTAAAAATAAAACTAAAATTGTGTTTAATATGTTTCAGTCTCTGATTTTTCTTAATCTAATAACACAAATAATATCCAAAAAGTTGATGCATGATGAAAGACTAAAAGTTTAGAATGGTTCCAATTCAAATAAGGAGTGAGTAAACTTTATTTTGTCCAATTAAATTTTGCTTTAAATAGTAGCTTACCTTTGGTTATAAAAGTTGAAGAAGTAATAGGATGGTTCCAATTAGGTGAAAGGAAAGTGGGTGGAGTACTAGTGTCCAATGGAACACAACAACACAATAAGGTAGGGTAAATAAATAATGTACTATCTCTCTATGACTAAATGTGTTGTTGGACATTTATTTAACGTCAGCATGTGGGAGAAGTAGACATGAGAATCAGACCAATCTGATCTGACACAGTTTGCAGTCTAGTCCCACTGTCTATCAACATAAATTGATGGTCTATAATTGTGGTTTCTGAAACATATTCATTCATTATCAGAAACAACAAACGATAGTGCAAAAGAGTAGAGGAACAGATTCATTCATTATCATATCTACAACAAACAATGTAATAATGGGTCACTATCTCTCTTATTGTCTCAATGTCATGCTCTTACTTCAAAAACAATCTACTTTTTTTTAAGTTCTGTCATTTATTTTTAAAATAATTTGTTTTATAATACAATTAATCATTATTTTAGGACACTTGTTAATATTACTACCATGATTTTAAACCTGACACATAAAAAGTAACTGAGGTTGTTGTATGAGAAAGCAAACCAACAAGTCCATAATTCATTCATATGAATACAAGATGCCCAATACTGACTTGACACTACTTTTGCAATCAATTGTGTCAAAAGGTAAAAAAGATTCAGTCACTTTAGTTAAAACTTCAAAGCTAGTTACCCAAGTTTTTAAAAAATACTACTGAAAAAAATATTTTAATTTTTCAAATATCAGTGGCTTTTAATTGGTTAGAGACAATGACCTAGCCAAAGGCACTACTTTATTTGATGCCTAGAGTGGATAAAATGTGCTGAGTATCAAGTGATGTTACTTCTTGAGTAAAATAAATAAGTTTTTCTTTACAGCTATTTATGTAACACATCCTATTACATTACAACTTTAAATAAGTGGGATTTTTAGCATATTTAAAGTGGACACACAAAGTTCGTTTTTTTTAAGTATCTACATCAAAATAATAATTAGTTTTTCTTAATATTATTTTCCAGTTACATATAGAACTTATTAAAAAAATTTAAGTGGGTCCTATTAAATATCACATATATATTTTAAATTATTCTTTAATATATATATATATATATATATATATATATATATATATATATATATATATATATATATATATATATATATATATATATATATATATATATATATATATATATATATATATATATATATATACACACACGAGGCCCAAGCTCAAAAGTTAATTAGGGTTAGACATGTATATGAATAGATATAACTTGTAATTCAATTGTGTACTAATCTACTAATTCAATAATAATAATTATAGTTTCTTTATTCTTCTCTTTTTTTTACACAAACCCTTCTTTCAAACAAATGTCTCATGCTCTAACAAATTGGTATTTATAGCTCTGATTTTCTTGATCGTAATTTCAAGAATCACACGTTGGTGATCGAGTTTTCGGGATTGTGAGTTGTTAATTGATCGATGCAAAGATGAACGAAAACAATGGTGGTATTCCAAACTATCTTTCGGTTCTTTACGACAAGAATTAGATTCGGGGGAATAAACAAATGCAATCGTTGATTGGCTTCCATGAAACCCTTGAAATGGTTACTAATGTAGTTCTTGTACTTGCTGCAAATGCAACTGATGCTCAGATACTCAGCCATAAGAATGCCAAGAAGAAAGATTGCAAGACGTTGTTCTGCATTCAATCAGCAGTAGACTCAACGAATTTTAATCGAAATTCTGATGTTAAATCAGCAAAGGAGGCATGAGATGTTCTAGTGAAGTATTACGAAGGCGGTGAGAAGGTTAAAGGAGTCAAGCTGCATGCGCTTCGATGGCAGTACGCATTACTGCAGATGGGAGAAGACAAAAAGATTGCATGTTATGTTGCTAAGGTGCATAATCTTGTTCATCTCATGTAAGGTTATGGTGAAATTATAATTGATAAGATGATAGTTGAGAAGGTAATGCGTACGTTAACCTCTCACTTTGATCACGTTATTGTTATTATTCAAGAATCAAACAATCTTGATACACTGAAGTTAGAAGATTTAACTGGTTCGTTGGAGGCGCATGGGTTGAGAATTGTTGAAAGAAAGGGTGTTTAAGATTCGATATAGGAACTACAGGCTCAAACATGGAAGAAGCATGGTGGTTCTATCAAGTTCAAAGGAAAGACTAAAAGTAAGAAGTATTGGTCGAACCCTTAGAAGCATAAGGTTGATTCTGAATCCTCCAAAAGATGAGAAGGAACTTCAACTAATAAAGAAGAATAGAAAGGTGTGCAGTGCTACAACTATGAAAAATGGGGTCACTTGGCCAAGCATTGTTGGTCAAGAAAAGACAAGGGAGCGACAAAAGGCAAGAACGAAGGAGCAAACCTTGCACGTCAAGATTCAGATGATTATGAAGATTTAGTGTTTAGGGTTGCAATTGCAGATGAACATGTCGACTCCAAGATTTGGTTCCTCGACACAGGTTATTCGAACCAAATGACTGGTCAAAGAGAGTGGTTAGCAGACTTTGACGAATCTAAGAAGAGCAAGATAAAACTTGTAGATAATAGCTCGTTATAGTTATTCAGAGGAGCAATAGTGGAAAAACTAAGATCAAATATGTACTCTACATACCTGGAATGAACCGAAATTTGCTTAGTGTTGGACAACTGGTCCAAAAAGGTTCTCGTCCGTGATGAAAAATGGAGCCTTAGAACTGTTCGACACAAAGAATAATCTGGGCTTACAGTCTCCATTGTCGAAGAACAAGACATTTAATATCAAGATCTGCTCGATAGAGATACAATGCTTGAAGACAGTTGTCGACAACAAGGATAGTTAGTTGTGGCATTTGAGATTTGGCCATTTGAGTTTTAGGTCACTCAATCAACTGATTACTCAAGAGATGGTAAATAGCAGACCAATTATCGTGATGTCCGACAAGCTCTGTGAAGGTTGCTTTTTAGGGAAGCAATCCATAAACTCTTTTGCTTCGATTGTACCAATGAGATCCTCTTACATACTAGAAGTGGTACATTCAGATGTATGTGACCTGTTCGAGGATCATACCATTGGTAGAAACAAGTATTTTGTTTCACTTGTTGATGAGTATAGTCGAAAGCTGTGGATATATGTGATCAAGCGAAAGGACGAAGTATTTTAAATCTTTAAGCGATTCAAAAAGCTTGTCGAAAAACCAGAGTGAAAAGAAGATCAAGGTTTTACGTACAGATCGAGGTGGTGAATACACATCCAAGACGTTTGAAGCATTTTGCGTAGAACATGGTGTTGATCATGAGGTAACTGCTCTTTATACTCCTCGACATAATGGAATAGCAGAAAGAAGAAACAAGACCATATTGGACATTGCGAGATGCATGTTGAAGTAGGAGAATTTGACAAAATCTTTATGGGGTGAAGCTGTTTCGACTACTGTTTATATACTGAACATGTTCCCTACCAAGAAGATGAGGAACAAGGTTCCTGAAGAAGTGTGGAGTGGAAAACGACCATCAGTGAGTCATCTTAAGGTGTTAGTCTCTATGTGTTACAATCATGTTTTTGATGTAAGAAGTAGGAAGCTTGATGACAAGAGTGAACCTATGATTCTGGTAGGATATCATAAGACTGGAGCATAAAGGTTGTTCAATCCAATAAATGAGAAGATCGTAATGAGTCGAGATATTGTGGTTGATGGAAATTTTGCCTGGGATTGGAATTTTGGTGAAGCAACTAACAAGCCACTGATGGGTTATGGCGTCAACGAAGAAACTAATGAGGCCAAAGTCGAAGACTTTGTTGAGATTCCAGATATAGTCGACATCGAAGTAAATAATCAAGAGGGTGTGGCTGGTACAAGCCAAATACCACAAAGAACTAGTGTTCTTTCAACAAGGATTCAAGACTATGAAGTTTCTGGGGATGATAAAGTCACAACAGATGGAGAATTAGTTCATTTTGTTTTACTTGTAGGTGTTGAACCAATCAACTATAGTGAAGCCTTAAAGAATAAGTTTGTGATTCAGGAGTAAACAAGGAAAGTATATAGGCTACAGAAAGCACTTTATGGTCTTAAACAGGAATTTAGGGCATGGAACAAGAAGATCAACTCTTATTTAGTCGAATTGGGATTTGTTAAATACAGGTTAGAGTATGGTGTCTATGTACAGGTCAAGGCACAAAATATAACCATCATTTGTTTGTATGTCGATGACTTGCTGGTAACAGGAAATATCATGGAGAACTTGTCGAAGTTCAAAAAGCTGATGAATAGGAAATTTGAAATGTAGGATATGGGAAATTTGTCATATTTCCTAGGCATGGAATTTCAAAATACCAAGCAAGGGATGATGTTGCATCAAAGAAAGTATGTCAAAGAAATATTCAAGAGATTCAGGATGAATGAGCCGAATCTTGCATCCTCTCCTGTCTAAACAAACCTAAAATGGAAAAACATGGAAAAGAAGACAAAGTCGACACAACTTTGTTCAAACAAATAGTCGGATATCTGAGGTATGTATGCAACAGTCGACCTGATATAGGTTTCTCGGTTGGACTAGTGAGCATATACATTAGTGAACCAAGAATCTCACACATGAAGGATGCAAGAAGAATCCTAAGATACCTGAAAGGATCAATAAATTATGGAATTCTGTTTCCACGAAATTCTGAAAGCAAAGAAGTTGTTGTTATTTGCTATTCAGATGCTGATTGGTATGGAGATAAGGAAGATTGAAGAAGCATGTCTGGATATTTCTTTCAAGTAATTGGTGCACCAATCTCATGGTGCTCGAGAAAGAAACATGTGGTGGAAAGGTCATCATGTGAGTCTGAATATATAGTTTGATCCTACATAGCTTGTCAAGCAATTTGGATCAGATATGTGTTAAAAGAAATTGAGGTCGAAGTGAAGAAACGCCTAGTGCTACAGATCGACAACAAGTCAACCATAAATCTTGCAAAGAATCCAGTTCTTCATGGGAGAAGCAAGCACATCGAAGCTAGAATTCACTTTCTAAGGGAGAAGGTGAATCGAGGTGAACTTGAAGTGAGACATTGCTCTAGTGAAGCACAGTTGGCCGATATTTTAACCAAAGGCTTGAAGATCGACAAATTTCTAACGTTAAGAAAGAAATTAGGAATATTTTAGGTCAACTAGTTAGTGTGTTCCACAAGTTTGTACGATCGTGTTCGACAAGCTTGTACGTTTGACAACTTGGATTATAAGGGGGTATGTTATGAATATAATCCAAGTTAGTTACTTGGTTAGGCACAAACCCAAAAGTTAATTAGGGTTAGACATGTATAGAAATAAATATAGCTTGTAATTCAATTGTGTACTATTCTACTCATTCAATAATAATAATCCTATTTTCTCTCTCTCTCTCTCTCTCTCACACACACACACACACAAGTGACTCATGCACTAACAAAAAGTGGTTAAATGCACCATAGGTGCATGTTACTAAAACACTCCTTCCAAAAAAGTAAGTGGGTGTAAGTTAGCATCTTTTATAGCCATTTATTAAAATACACTTATTTATTTTAGAAAGAGTGCGTTAGCAATTAATAACTAAAAATTTATTAAATACATTCTAAGGTTCATGTTGCTAAAATACACCTTCATAAAAATAAGTGGGTGTATCCTAGAGAAACTATATATATATATATATATATATATATATATATATATATATATATATATATATATATATATATATATATATATATATATATATATATATATGCATGACCAAGTGAAGGAGTATTGTAGATTTGAAGGCCTTGGGGCGGAAATGAGAACATCTTGGAGTCAAGTATAGTTTGTACCTTGCTCTTGAGCACTTTACAGTCTTTAGTTGAATGCTCTTGTGCTCCTGCGTGGAAGTCACATCGGGCGTTGACATCAAAGCCTGGTGGATATGGAGGAAGCCTCAAATTTCAGTTCCTTCGGCCCTATCAGTCCAACTTTGATCAATTATAGCAGTACTTGATTGTATGGCATTTGAAGATGATCAATACACTTTTATGGCTTTCTTGGCCTTGGTCGGGTGTGCTAACACTACTGATGTGGAGCATGTTACCATCGATATGACTGTTATTTGAAGTTTGTTGCTGATACTGAAGAGGTCCTTGATTTGTAGGATATTGACCATGTGGAGAGACTGGTTTCTGGTATGGAGCTTGTAGAGTTTCCAATACTACATTAATTTCATCCTCCTCTTCCTCTTGGGAACTGACAAGGAATTAACTCTCTTTAGCCTAGATACTCGAGGCGTCTTCGATTTTTCCACTTTAGAGCATGCTCTCGATGTGTTCTCCAATTGACACAAAATGAGAAAAGTCAGATAAAGCATTGCCTATCATCCTTTATAAGTACAAACTTTGTAAGGTATCCATGAATAAGTTAACTAATTATTTCTTTAAGAGTGATGGTTGAACACGAGCTTCTAACTCTATCCATCTTTGGGCATACCCTTAAAAGGATTTGTTGCTTTCCTGGGATAAGCTTCTCAATTGCATGCAATATGTCGCACCGCAAAAAATACTCGAGCGCATTGCACGCTCGAAGATACAACAAAGTCACCATCAAACTTTATTTATTCCCAAAGGAAAGGGAAAATATCGATAAAACTCAAGGGAAAGAGAAACTGGGTAAGGAAGTCGGTTATGCAAGGGGAAGGTATTAGCATCCTTCACATCTGTTGTACTCAGCGGGAACCATTTTGCTTGTTCTTTGCGCGGATGGGTGTTATTATCTAAAGGTTACTTAAAAATGTTAAAAGGGGAAAATATGTTTATTAATTAGTGTGCTCGCCAAGGATTTGAACTCTTGTGCCTACGTATTCTTATAGTGCAATGAGAAAATCAGAGCTCTGTAGTTCATGGTAGAAAATAAGGATTTATTGGTTGGTTTTAGGGAACAATTATAATCGTATCCTAGAAGTGTGTAGATGTTAGCTGATTCCGATCATTGTTAGAATGCTCTAAGCTTTTAGTATGACTACTAAGGAACATATTGTAACGGTTCTTTTATGAAAAGAAAGAAAATTGTTGTTTTGAAAAGAGTTTGTATGATAAAAGAAAAAGAAAGAGTTAATTGAATTGAATACAAAAGAAATTGCTTAAATTGTAAAGAAATTGTGAAATGGGGAAAGTGTTGTGTGGATGTAGTGAAAGTATTGGTTGAAACAAGGCTTGTGTGTTGTTTGAATCCATATGGTAGGTGTGTCTGAACCAAAGAGTGGATGTGGCGTTAACTAATATATGGTATGACCAATGCAGAATTGTAGGATTTTTCCTAGATTCAGGGATCAAGACCTACAAAAAGGGGTGTTTTCCTAAGCATTGGGCCTGACAAGCCAAACAAGAAAGGAAAGAGTTTGTCTAAGCATCAGGCCTGACAAGAAAAACAAGAAAGAAAATGGTTTGTCTAAGAACGAGGTCTGAAAAGACAAACATGCATGAAGATGGGGATTTGCCTAAGCACGAGGTATGACAAGGAAAACAATAAAGAGAAGGGTTTATCTAAGCGCGAGGTTTGACAAGACAAACATGCATGAATAGGGGGGGGTTGCCTAAGCACGAGGTCTAACAAGGCAAACATGCATGAGAAAGGGATCTTGATTCAGAGATGGGTGTTTAACCATGAGGTGGTTAACCCAAAGAATGTATGGAAGTCCAAAGAATGTAGTGTTTATTCCAAACGGAAGTGTATTGTTAAGTTTGATTGTTGCAACATCTGTGGAGGAGAAGACTTGACAATCATTTGATTTTAATTGCACTAAAGTGTATGAACGGAGGTGAATACTTTGAATAACTAGGGCCTATTCCCCATATCCAAAGATAATCAGAACAAGAATATGAATAATTTCTCTCATTCTTCTTCGTTGTTTGAGGCTCGTGGCACACAATTCACATCATGACTGACAAGTGTTAACGATGAATCTTTTTGGTTGTGCTTGAATGTCCAAAATCTTCATAGTCTTGCATGATGATGTCTTGACCTTGTGTTTGATTTGAAGAACCACGTGCAAGTATAGATTTAATCATATCAAGTGATCAAGAGACTTATAATCACTTGATTGGATAGGGAAGTCAAATGACATGTGAAGTGATTAATTGATCAAAATTGACTTTGATCAATAAAATCACTCAGGGGCATGATCAATGTATGTAAGCACATGAATTTAAATTAAAGGACTACAAAACATGAAGGAATTAAAATGTTAACATGCATATTAACCAAAATTATAACTAGCTAATTAAATGCTAATCAAAATCTAATGTTAACATGTACTACCTTCGTTCCTATTTGTAAGAGACAAATTGTAACTTTCTTTTGGTCCTTTTTATAAGAGACACATTATAAAATTAAATTTTATTAATTGAGAAATCTCATTTATACCCTTAGTAAACAAAATGCAATATTTATTATTCATTGGGCATTAATGTTTTGAAAAGAACGTGCTATGTATATTCCCCATACACATAATGGGTATCTAAAGCCAAACCTATTCAGTTTCCATTGATATTAATGATTTGGTGGGAAGATGTATAAAAAAAATAGAGGGAAATTTAATTTGCATCTAATTTTTCACGATGAGAATGTGGAAAGCCAATTTTTTTGTTGTAATTATTTTTGGATAGAATAAATGCTGACCAATTTTTATTATATCAACATTTGGCTTAATTATAACATTAATACTACTAAATGTTTAACTTAGGGGTATTTTTGGAAGTACAAGTTTATTTTTCAGAAAAATTAATTAAAAAAAATATTCCTTGGTTTGTGTGATTTCTTATGTTTGTCTCTTACAAATAGGAACGGAGGTAGTATTAGTTACTAAAATCAAAGTTGAAAATTAATTCTACTTAAATTCTAATTAAAGTCCAAGTATTAACATGCATATTGATTTCTAAAAGTCTAATTGAAAGTTAACTCTATACTAAACTTAAACATGCATTAACTATTTTTATTTTTATTTTCAAGTATTTTTCATGTCAAAATGAAATATATTAAAAAAGTATTAAAAGAATTAAAATGAACTAAAGTATATAAAAATATATTAAAACGAATTAAAGTGTAGAAAAGAGTATTAAAGAAAACAAGCATCAATTTATTAAAAAACGCTACTATAGAGGGGTGCAAAGGCCATAAGGGAGCGTGGCCTAGAAAAAGAGGTGTTGGGTCAACAAATTGAGACCCAATGCAAAGTGTATTTATTGTGTTCAGCATAAAGGTGGGCAGAGCAAAACAGTGGTATAAATAGCAAAACAATGGGCTTAATGCACTAAGACCCAACCAAATTTGCTAAAGGAAGAGAAGTAAATTCAGCAACTTCGTCTTCCTCTTCCTCTTCTCATTAACTCTCACTCCCCTCTCTCAAGAACATTCTAGCTGGAATTTTGCTCAGTCGTCAAAATAACTAAATAGCACCACCAATTTACTCCTCTCAACCTCGTCTTTCTTAATATCTCATCAATTTATGCCAAAGATTAACCAAATCTCCAAATTGAAGCAAGAAATTCATGAACCATAACTATGAAAATTAAAATTAAATGATATAGGAGAAGAATCAAGCCACTAAACCATCGGGCTTTGATTCTCCAACACAAGAGCTACATTGTGGTATTAAGATTCAAGCAAATAGAGGCGAAACAAAAATTCACCGACCTGCAAGACGGAGGTTTGTCTTTGAAATTATTGAAATCTGAAGATGAAAAAAACTAGAGGTGTGCTACTTTGAACCTTCAATCTTATACTTCTGCAATGAACTTCTTCCTCTCAAGAATTAAATTCTGTAAATTTTCAAATTGGATTATTGTTGTTGTTGATGGTCTGAGTGTGAAGCTTGCTCCAATGGTGGTAGGGCTTTGGTGTGGTGAGGGAGATGAATTGAGAGAGTGAATTCTGAATTTGCAGGAGAATTTTTAGAGAATGATGGATTATGGTGATTGTTGTTGAAGTGTGAAGAGTGTTATGAGTTTATATAGATGAATTTCTCAACTGTTTCAGTCAAATTTTTTGGGCAGCTCTGTTAGAGGTTAGAGCAATAGTTAGTGTTGGATGATTTCATAAGGAAGTTGGTTGTAAGAGTTAACAGTGTTAGTGAGCTGTTAAATTGTTAGTTGAAATTGTTATTGAAGTGTAATATAAGGACTGTTATAATAGGTTGGTAAGGTTAGTGTAGTTCAAGTACTGGTGAATGTTAGTGATGTTGTAGTAATGTTTGGGTTTAGATCACGAATGTTATATGTTGTTGCATTATGTCATTAGTTTTTAATTGGTGTGTTATGTGCACTATTATTGGAATTGGTTTGGAATTGGATTGGCACTGTGATGCATTATGCATGATGGAATTGCAAAAATAGCAAGTGTAACCGGTTACTCGATATTGTGTAACCGGTTACCAAAACGAAAAAAGGTCTTCTGGTATGCTGAAGAATACTGATCAAAGCAAGTGTAACCGGTTATCATGTTTTGAGTAACTCGTTACCAACACGATAATAGGTATTTTTATGCCTACTAGTAGTTGATGAAACGCAGGTGTAATCGGTTACCATGTTTTGGGTAATCGATTACCAGAACGGAAACTTGGCTTTTTTGGTTGTGAAACAGGTGTAACCGATTACCCAAAACATGGTAACCAGTTACTAACTCAAAAATTTGTTTTTTGTTATTATGTATGTGATTTTGTAGGGATGGTGTTACATGTTTACCATGAAGCATTATCCATGAAGATTTGGCAAGACATGTGGATTTGACAAGGTATGGATCCAGGCTCATGAAGATGTTTAAGAGGCTTAAAGGCTTAGAAGTAAAAGAAGTGAAGTATCTTAAAGATGAATAAAAAATAAGACCAGGGTTACTCTGTTCGACCAAATTTTGGGGTAACCATCTTGGAGTTATATGTACGAATGGTGATGACCGTTCAGGAATTTAAGGTAGAATAAGATTAAATACAAGAATATACAAAAATTTGTCAGTTGAGAACGGAGAGAATGTGGTGTGAGGAATGTAAGTGTATTATAGGGACTTGTTTGTTGGGGATATGGAATGGCAGGCAGATTTTTATAGGTTTTATTTGTTGGGGATTGACTGAAATATTTTGTTAGAAAATAGTTCAGTCGCAAAAAGAGATGTTTGTTATGCATGATATATGCAATGTATGTTTGATTTTTCATGATGCATGAAATTATGTATGCTATGCGGAAATGTGGGTTATTTTTGTGAGAGAAAGGAATGGTATCTACAAGGGTGAGACTATTTTTGTATGGTGGTAGACTTCGAGTCTCTGACCTTTGATATATGAACTAGAGAGCTTATCCTAAAGGAGAGGACTTCATGTTGTCATAACTTGCTGGGGATTTCAAACATGGCTCTTACTAGGGAGGAGAATGATTTGTGATTCTATTAGGCAATTATTGAGATGCTTTTGTATATTATACATTCACTGTAGATCATCGGTCTCCCTTTAGAACTTTTCAAATAAACAATGCAATGCACAAAGGTTTTCTTCTTCTTTTTTTTTAGATTTTTTATGGCATTATATGATAAAAAATAATCAACTATTTTAATAATGGAAAAGGAGAATTTTATTGAATATGGAAAGTTTGTACATATGATATGAGTACAAGGATGCAAAATCCTAGAAGAGGAAATTACAAAAATTAAAAAATAAAGGTAAATGACAATGAGAAATTTATATGAATTTCCATTGATTACAATATAGATTACCATCCCCTGTAAGATATGGATCCCAATACTTTGCTTCGATTGACGATGACTGGATAATTATGGATCATACTTTGCTCAAGGTTACAGTCAAATGCCTTTATCCCTAACTTTTTCCTGGACATTTTTTTTCTTTTTTTCTCCATCGGAATACCTAGTTTTGCCTAAGTCACCCTTTCGAGTTTTTGACTTAACGGGCTTGTATATAATTTTTCGTTTGATCCTTAATTTTTGCCTGGGAATTTCTTTTTTTGGGTCCACCAGGATACCCATTTTAGCCTAGGTTGTCCTTTCGGATGTCAACCTAGCGAACTCTTATTCATTTCTTTTTAGGCATAATAGTTTTTTATTGACTCGGAGTTCATGGGAAGTGGAAAATCCTCCCCATCCATGGTGGTCAGGATTAGGGCTTCGCTTGAGAAGGCCTTCTCGACGAAAAAGGGTCCTTCGTAGTTGGGAGTCTACTTGCCTTGTGGGTCTGAGTGTATTGAAGAGTATATATTGAGCACGAGGCCACCTTCTTGGAAGACTTGAGGGCGAAACTTCTTGTTAAAATCTTTCTTGAGACATCTCATGTATATCTGACCATGGGAGAGAGCCGTCAAGCGATTTTCTTCAATGATATTCAGCTGATCATATCTAGATTGGATCCATTCGGCTTCAGCAAGTTTGGCTTCTATGATAACCCTTAATGACGGAATTTCCACCTCGATTGGAAGGACAACTTCCATGCCATATACGAGGGACAGTGGAGTTGCCCTAGTAGAAGTTCGTACTGAAGTTTTGTAGCCATAAAGTGCAAAGGGAAGCATTCTATGCCAATCTTTGTAAGTCTTGACCATTTTATGGATAATATTTTTGATGTTTTTGTTTGTTGCTTCTACGACACTGTTAATCTTGGGCCAGTATGGTGAAGAGTTATAGTGCTCGATTTTGAATTCTTGGGCATAACTCTATCATCATCTTGTTGTTTAGGTTACTGGCATTGTCAATAATAATCTTGCCAGGAACTCTATATCGACAAATTATTTCTTTCTTGATAAACCTTGTAACCATTTATTGTGTGACATTTGCATATGAAGTAGTGACCGCTGGAAGCCTTCGGTTCGATCATTCTCTAAGACCCCAATTTTGACCCTAAGATCCCTCATGCAATCTCATTATATGCATTAGCATTGGGATCACACTTTGGCATCCTCCTTACCCCTTTTCATGGTGTTTGTTTGGGGAGAGATCACCAAGAACCATGTGATTGTATCATACTTTTATATTATCATTTTACCAACCAAAATACCAAAAATATGTCTTTGCATTTGTCTAACTCTTTTGTAGGTAGGGCATGATCCCCATTGATCTATCAAGTTCATATATAGGGTTTAAGACCATCATGGCTAAGAGCACATCCAAGGAATGATCCACAATGTCTCTAAGCATCATATATGAGTCCCAATGATCTTTTCATGTTATTTTGATCAAGATTTCTTCAAGAGTTTGGAGTTGGTTTGCCTTGGAAACCCTAGTTTGTCTGGGTATTTTGAGTAACTTCTTCAACAAGCTTCCTCGTCAATTGATCAAATTTCTCAAGGGGAACTTCAAAATTCATCATCTTATGCATATATGATCTACCATGAGCCTAAAAAGTTAAGAGAATTGCAAGTTAGCAAGTTGGTTGATGGTGGTTGGCCAGATGAATTCATCTAATCAAAACTGGGTCCCCCTAGACCCTATCTCCTACAATTCTCATCATATGAAAATTATTCCAAGATAAAATTTACTCTAAATTACGTTCCAAACAACTTTCATGTTGAGGTCTAGATCTAATTTTACTTGGAAAGCCATTTTCTATGTTGAAACATTATAGGTCATTTTGTCTAAACCCTAACTTGAAAGTCGACTTCCCAAGGCCATAACTTGCTCAATTTTTATGAGGTGAAAGATTTACAAGTTGAAAAATCCAATTCAAGATGTCTAATTCAACTTTTATGTTTGAAGTGAAAGCTAAATCAACTTTTATGAGCATGTGATATGATGATACGTTATAGGTCATTTTGGACCAATACCATTGAACAAGTGATTTTCCTCAACTTCAAAAATGCATAACTCTCTCATTATAAATCCAAATGATGTCAAATTGGTGACCATTTTAAAGTTATTTGAAATATCTACAACTTTGATGAAGACATTTTTCTCATTTGGAGCTCACATAAAAAATTAAGCAAGGTGGAAAATTGAAGTATATGACTTGACACTTAGAAAAATTTTCAACATGTTGAAATTTCCAAACTTCCACCTCAAAATTCATCATTATCCAAGTTCCAAATGTAAAAGTGTTCAACATAAGACTTGTTCCTCTTGATCTAAGCTTTCAAAAGAGTCCTAATTCATGCATTTGGATGAGGTTTGCTAGGGTTGCGCATGGTGTTAACAGGCCTGCATCAATTGGTAAAATCAAAACTTCAAATGATCATTTCACATTGCCTTGCCAATCAAGCTTGATTCAGACCTCATTTCAGTTGGTTTCGGACCTTAGTGTATTGCTTCATGGGCCTGTACACGCCCATGCAAGCTTGAATATGACATTGCCAAATTTGGAAGAAATTGCAAGTGTGCAAATAACACTTGAATTTGCTATAAATAGAGACCCTTTAAGCTCATTTCAAAGAACCCTGGCGCGCCATCTTTGCCTCCACTCTTCAAACCCTCACAATTCAAAGGAAAACCTGATAATTTTTACTTGAAAATTGAGTTTGAAGCTCACTGTTTGGAGATTCAAAAAACTCCATGATCCAAAGCTTTGTACCAATCCTAATCCACTTCTGCACGCTATTGGAGCAAGATCAAACAAAAATTGAAGCAAAAGAGATCAATTTCTGCACAACATTGAAGGTATTTTCCAGATTTTTTCTTCTTTTCGATTCTCACTCAATTCTCTTGGATCTTTGGTTGTCTGAAGTCCTACCATTGTAGGCAAGTAAATTGAGTTGCTCTGAGGTCAAATCGAAGCAACTCAGTTGACACACCTCAAAATTCAACTCCTCATATCTTTCTATATGTTTGGAGTTAGTTAAAATTGAGGTCAAATTTGTGCTCTACGCCATTTTTTCTTTCAGATCATGTCCTCCTTTTTCATTTTAATCATGGTGATGATTGAACCAGTCCGGCGAGGTTCGCCTGAGAAGGTGACCGACCTTTGGCTCCGGCAGTGATATGGCATGGTTCAGAGCCATTGATTTCATTTAAAATGTTTTAATCATAGGCGTTGGTTTTGATTACCATTTGTGTGGCGCGCTGACTAAGTTCCATCATGGAACGCGCATTTGTGTCCACTTGATCTGCCACCTCAATTAATGAGGGAGATCAAGTGGTCCACGTTTTTTTTTGTATTTTCTGATTTTCATTTTATTCCTTTGATTTTCATTAATTCATATTAATTTTAATATTGATCCAAAAAATGTGAGAGTTTCACCAATTTTTTTAAAATAAAATCCTATTTCATATTTTGAATTAAAATTATTTTTTTGATCATTATTAATATTTTTTATGATTTAATTAATTTTGTGATTATTTTTAATTGTTTAAAAATACTTTTAAGTTTCCAAAAATTCTGAAATTTTTTCTACAAGGTCCTTTGACCTTGTTTGACCTATGATAAATCTCATGGCCATTTCTTTGTTGTTTTGATGAGGTTTTAGGAATATGACCAACCATATTTAAATTAATGCATTATTTTTAGTATTTTTAATTGAATAAATGCCAAATAATTGTGTTGAGCCATTTTGATTGATTTGTGTAAGTTTGACTTGTGTTGTTGGGCCTTGGTCAAGGTTGATTTGACTTTGTTAGGTTATGATCATTGGATTTTGGGGATTGATGGAATGTACATTCCATCTCCCAAAATGAATGAATGATCTTAATTTGGTAAAAGTCCTCCTTTGTCCAATTTGAGTTTGATCTACCTCTCCTCCCTCTTCATCTCATTCCCTTTCTTTATGCATTCATGTCATGGTCCTATGATATCTCTATATCCTAAGGCTAGTTGATTGCAAAATCAACATAAGTATGGATGAGATTAGGCCACCACTTTTGCATATTCATTTTGTGTGTGGTATGTTTTATGAGCATAGTCCATTATACTATGTCTCCAACATGCATAACCCTAAAATTCTATTGCCCGACCTCAAATAATTGTGACTTCTACATAAGTCCAATTACGATTGCTTAACATAGCGCTAAATTTTGACACAAAAGGTATAGCATTCTAGTTAGTGAGATTGTAAGTCTCCCCTCTTTCATGGTATTATGTGGAAACTTGGCCTTTTTTCCTTCCTTTGGAAGATGTCTTGGTTCAAGGATCTATGCTTGTGATAAGTGGGTTGAGTGTTCTCCAAAGAATGACTTAAAACAAAAGCAAAGAAAAAGCAATAATAACTTCTAACTCATTAACAACTAACATTTAATTTCAAGTCATTTACTGTAATGCACTTTATTTTTTAAGCTTTATTCTTTTGCCATTATTCATACCATTCTAATTGTTTATGTTAATGTCATTTTTTTACTTTGTCCATTTGGACCATATTTTGTGATATATTTTTGTTTGTGTATATTGTGTTTGATTGTGTGGTCTTTGACCATTAATGTACATAATAAGAACAAAAACCCTAAAAAACACCTTGTGTGGACTGTTGGTTTGATCTGAGACTGTTGGACTTAGAATTTAGGCAGTACTCCCTATGCAAAAGGACTTGACCAATGCCAATTTTCATGGAACCAAGTGCTTGTGATTTGAAACTTCATCTGATACATCATTGAAGATCCATTTGAGTTCATCTGCAACATGATCATTGTGAAGCTGTTATTTTGAACCTGTGACTTGTGACATTGTGGATGTCATCTACTACATGGGCATATTTGAAGAAGATCATGGAGTTGCTAAGCTTGGATGTAACTATCTTTATTTGATGCCTTGCTCTTCAAGTTGAAATTTTGGGTATTGTTTGTTGCTTGATTCTAAAAGTCCAAGGGAATTTGGGTTTCTATATGACATTCTTGTCTATTGGATTGCATCCCATTGGTCAGATCTTTTCAACTCTCAACTTTTAAATTTATACTTAGGATTAGTCTCTTCATCTCTCCCCCATTTCTTAAATTTCAAAATCTCTCCCTCCTTTTAAAAAAACCTTCTTTGATTGTGTTTGTTGATTTTTAAACTTTGACCACTTTTGCAAACTAGAAACTTTGGCCTTATGCCATTGCATTTTCAAACTCATTTTCTTAATCAAATTTGTAAATAAACTTAACTATACTTAACTTAAAATTTTCAAAAGCCAAAACGAACTAACTCATTCAAACCATTTTTAGGCCTTTGTGCCTTTCAAATTTAAATTTTATTAAAAGCAATGTATCCACTTTGAAATTTATACCACGAATTACGAGGTTTTGATCCCTCATTTTTATGTTGGTACGTAGACACAAGTCCGAAGGTCTTGTCAAACACAAAAATATAATTAATGAATTCTTTTCTCATTCCCCCATTCTATTTGCTTGCTAACATCATTTGTACAAGAATACATATGCACACAAAAAAGGCTCCCTAGAGGTACCTAGGATACTTTGGGTGCTAACACCTTCCCTGTGTGTAACCAAACCCCTTACCTGTAATCTCTGGCATTTTATTAGTTTTGATTTGAAAACTTCTTATTTTTTGGGTTTTGTTCGTACTTTCCCTTTTTCCCTTGGAAACAATAAAAGCGCGATGGCAACTCTTGTTATTTGATGTCTAGCTTATCCATAGCTTGATGATCATGAATTTACTGCTACATAAATTAAGTGGCGACTTCACTGGGGAGTAGTCTCTAGTGGGTCTAGCCTATGTTTTTGTGTGTATATAATTGTATACTTGATGTACGTATATTTGTTTGTGTGATATAATCTGCTTGTTGTGCTTGGTGATCTCTGAGTGGTGAGATAAGTTCTAACCCGAACTTGAGTGCAATTAAGATAAGAGGATGGTATAGTCATGTTCGACTTGTGTGGAGTAGTCCTTAACAAGTTGGCTTGAGACCCATCCGCTCAGTGGAGACCCTTTTGGATTTGGAAATGTCACACAAGTATTTGTGGTTAGGCATTACTATCTCTAATTTAGGGTCCGAGAAGATGAGGACCGTAGAACATTTACCCCCTCTTGGCCTATTTAAGACGTAGTGCGGAAACTGTCCAAGTGTAGACTTGATAACAGTTGTTACGTGATACTACACTCAGACGAGTTTCTCTTGAGAATATTATGGGTTGATGAGTTAGTCATCCTAACCTGTAATATCTGATAGATGGAATTAAGACTTTGAAAACCTTCTAGAACATGATCTACAGGTTGTTATCCTTAGTTCACTCCCTTAGGATGGTTCTTACCCAGACTCCATGCTCGTGACTTACAACAAACCCTTGATTCTTGGTTGATCCCATCAAGTCTTGTCAATATCAATGGAACTTGGGTGTTGATAAGGTGAAAGCCATAATCCACCAAAATGGATGATTGATCTTGACAATGACTTCATTCATCCCTTGACCTTTGTTTTCCTTGTGTGTGATCCCTTACTTGTGATTGTTGCATTCATGCATTCATGCACATCATAACATTCATCGCATGAAAGTTTCAAGGAACTGAGGTATTATTTGCAAATATTTTCAGACCATGGATTGTGGACGAAGGAACACTAAGAAGTACAATTTCAGATGTCCCGACTTGAAGGAGTTAAGGAAGCTAACATCTTTTGTATTAGATCCCTCGGACTTCAAACAACGTCATGGGAAGCTTATGTCCATCTTGTCTACTGATGTGGTTGAAGGACTTTTGAGCGTGTTGGTGCAGTTCTATGACCCTCTCTATCGTTGCTTCACTTTTCTCGATTATCAGCTTGTGCCTACGTTGGAGGAGTATGCCCATCTCTTGGGGATACCTGTTTCTAACAAAGTGTCGTTTAGTGGATTGGAAGAGATTCCTAGATCTCATCTTATAGCTGAAGCTCTTCACTTGAAGAAGTCTGAGATAGAGGCTCATTGGGTGAAGAAAGGAGGATTGTTTGGGTTGCCATCTGATTTCCTCATCAAGGAAGTTACTGCCTTTGCTCAAGCCGGTAGTGTAGACGCTTTTGAAGCTATCTTTGTGTTGCTCATCTATGGATTAGCTTTGATTCCTAACATTGACGATTTTGTTGATGTTAACGCCATTAGAATTTTCTTGATTGGGAATCTTGTGCCTACTTTGTTGGGTGATATGTACTTCTCTTTGCATCTAAGGAATTCTAAGGGTGGTGGAACTATTGTCTGTTGCATTCCTCTTCTGTACAAGTGGTTTATTTCACACTTGCCTCAGACTCCTGCTTTTATGGAGAACAAACAATGTCTATGGTGGTCTCAGAGACTTATGTCTCTCACTAATGATGATATAGTTTGGTATGATCCTTCTTTGAGAGGTTTGGATATTATTGACAGTTGTGGTGAATTCTCTAATGTGCCTCTCATTGGAACACAAGGAGGAATTAATCACAACCCTGCTTTGGCTCATCGTCAACTTGGGTTCCCCTTGAGAGACAAACCTAATAACACTTTGTTAGAAGGTCTTTTCTATCAAGAGGGTAAAGATCCCCAACATTTGAAGCAGAAGATTATGCATGCTTGGCATAATGTGCATAGGAAAGGAAGATCCGAGCTTGGTTCGTGCAATTGTGTAGCCTTGGAAGCTTACACTCTTTGGGTGAAGAAAAGAGATTTGGAATTGAAGATGCCTTATCCTTGTGAGAGACAAATGTCTATGGTTGTGGCTGGGCCATTAACTCTTCCCAACCAAGATGTAGAGGAGTTGGAAGATGCACTCGCTAAGATGAAGCGAGAGAAGGATATGTGGGATGAGCGGTTCCATGCTTTGAGCAAAAAGCATGAGGAGTTGCAGCTTGAGTCTAAGGACAAAGATGCACTTATTGAGCTACTTTAAGACCGAGTGACAAAGAGACAGAGAGAGCCGGAGGTTTCATCTTCTAGCATGCCTTAGCCTTTTGTTGCTTGGAAGAATATTGTCGATCAACTTGTCCTCGAGAAGACTCAGATGAAGGCTTCTTTTGAGACCGAGAACTGACGCATTCTAAGGAAGTATGCGCCTGCAAGCAGATCTTCTTACTTTGTCGTTAGGGATCCTTAGGATGACTAGTCTTCTTTTCTCTTGTATTTTTCATTTGGTTTCTGAAATTGTACTCAAGTGTAATCCTTCCAATTATATAAATAAAAGAGATTTTTATGGTCATATCAAATTGTTGCAATTGTTATTTTATATATATATATATATATATATATATATATATATATATATATATATATATATATATATATATATATATATATATATATATATATATATATATATATATATATATATATATATATATATATATATATATTTGCAAATAAAATAGTAAGTTCCTTGAAAATAAAAATAATCAAACATTGCATTTTGTGCATCATTTGCATAAGCAGGTTTCTCTTTCGCCAGATGTCTCATTGGTGTTTCTTATGTGCTTCAGTCAAGCTGACTCATCGGTACAATACTTGCGCCAATGAATCCAGAATCATGGAACATCTTGAGAAAGAGAATAGAGATTTGAAAGAGGAGATCGTCCGCCTGACTGCCATGATGGAGTCAGTTCTAGCTGCACAGAGTCAGTCTTCTCCAACACCTGCAACTCCTCCTCCTCAGAGGACTGTTATTTCAGAGGTGGCTACCTCTACTATTCCCACAATTGCCGCTCATTTCGTGCCTGCCATGCCTTCTGGATTCCCATGGGGAATGCCTCCAAACTTCGTGCTTGAAGGCTTTGCGCCTATATTTGCTTATATACCGGCATCTAGCCCGGTCATGTCTGTGTCACCGCCTGTCGTGCATACCTTACCTCGTGTGGAGGACACCATTTATCATTCCAAGCCGTCTGAGGGTCCGGATGTAACACCCCAATTAAACTAAGCTAATTATTTAATTTAAATTAATATTTTATTTATTAATTTAATTGAATAATTGGAAGTTTGGATTATTATTATTTTATTATTATTTTGGAATAATAATTATTGGGATAATTATTTATTGGAATAATATATATGTTGGAATTTAGAAAATCCCATTTTTGGTAAAAAGGTTAATTTCACGTGAAAAGGGAAAAGAGGCAGAAAGGGCAAAAAGCAAAAGAACAAAGGTTGAAGGAAGGGAAAGCTTGGAGCTCAGAGACTGCCGGATTAACTCAGGTAAGGGGGGGTTTATCATCGGTTAAAGGGTATTATATGATAATATGTACTGGGTAGTGATAACCATTGGTTGTATCTCTGATTTGATTGATGCATGATGAAATTGTGAAATATTGGATGAATGAAATTGGATAATGAGATTGGATGATAATTGAAAAGAATTCGTAGGGATTAGAAGAGATAATGTTAGGATTGGTGAAGATGAATAGGATATGATTCGTGTAGATGATATGGACGATTATTTCGTGTAATTTGGACTGTGGGAGGTTGGATCGGATAGGTTTCGTAACAGAGAAAACCATAGCAGATCTGAGAGTTCTGGTTTCTGGTCATACGCGTATGGCACTAGGCAATACGCGTATGAGCTGGCTGATACGCGTATGGAGGAGGCCTTACGCGTATGGGAGAAAAAGATGATATTTTGAACGTAAATTGGTCTCTGTTGGTACGCGTAATGGGAAGTTGTTACGCGTATGGGATAGGTGGTACGCGTATGAGTTGGGCGAGGAAATGCGTAATACGCGTAAGAGAGTAGGCATTACGCGTATGGAGTTGGCCAGGTTTGGGCAATACGCGTATGGCATGGACAGTACGCGTATGGGCAGAGTTGGGATTTTCCTGAACTGTTGTTGTGCAGTTTTTGGTTGTTTAGGCTGAGTGATGTACTTAGCTGAGATATGATGTTGTAGGGGTCATTTCCCGTTGTTTTGAGTGGTATAGGTATTAGTAGAGCGGGCTAATACTGTGGTTGATTATGTGGCATGATATGATGTGCTTTTGTGATTAATTATGTTGATGATGTGTGATGGTATACATGATGATGTGAATGTATACGTTTGTGAATAGACTGTATTATGGCTTAGAGTGTGAGCATGTGTCTATTCTTGATTATTGTTGATGTTGCATTGCTAGGTGATTAGCATGCATGTTGTGGCCCATTTGGGGTGGTAGCTAATTCCCATGGTGAGGAATTAGTGAGTATATCATTTGATTGTTGTTGTTGATGTTTGCATGCTAGGTGATTAGCGTGCATTTCATGGCCCATTTGGGGTGGTAGCTAATTCCCATGGTGAGGAATTAGTGAGTGAGTCACTATGTCTCAAATGAGTGGGACTAGTGAGCTTGGTAGCCGTGCCTGGGTTTGGACGGTGAGGTTGAACTATATGTTCACAAATAGTCGGTACCGCATGCATAGAGTCTCATTGCATAATGAATGTATGGCATATAATATGAATGGATGTATTCCAGTATTATATGTGTATTGTGTGTTGTGTTATTGATGTTGAATATGGTTGAGAATCTACTGTTGAGTATGATATTTGAACGGATATTGCTGTTGCCGAATGCGTAGTCTGATTAGGGTGAATTAATGTGTTAATTACTTGGCATTACATATTGTTCTATAATGCTTATTATATTGATTGAGGAACTCACCCTTACGCCTATTTTTCAGGTAACGAGAAATGAGTTGAGTAGAAGCTAATGCTTGGAGTCTAGAGTAGTTTCTTATGGGTCATGCTCTGATAGATGTAACATCGGGAGGGGATGTTTTAATTAATTCGATTTCTGTTGTTGAATGATTGACATGTATTGTGTACATGTTTTACATTGATGTTGAATTGATTCCGCTGCGATTTATGCAAAGAATCTTATTTTGATTAAAGAAATGAGCATGACAGGATATTTTGATAATTGTGGTGAAATGATTGTGTGACACCCTTCGGGGCATAATTACTCTGATGAATATATATATTGTTATTTTAATTATAATAATTTGGGGTATTTAGAAGGGTGTTACACCGGATGTGTATGAGAAAATGGATGAAATGAAAGATCAATTTCTTGAGCTACGCAAGGAATTGAAGACCTTAAAAGGTAACAATCTATTTGGAAAGAGTGCAACTGAATTATGTCTAATGCCGAATGTGAAGATTCTAGTGAAATTCAAAGTGCCCGACTTTGAAAAATACATAGGCAACGCATGTCCGCTCAGTCACTTGGTGATGTATGCCCGCAAAATGTCTACCAAAACAGATAACGATCAGTTGTTGATCCACTACTTTCAAGATAGTCTGACTGGCACTGCACTAAGATGGTATATGGGGTTGGATAGTGCGAGCATCCGCACTTTCAACGATTTGGGTGAAGCATTCGTAAAGCAGTACAAGTACAACATTGATATGGCTCCCGACCAAGATCAGTTGAGATCACTATCTCAGAAGGACAAAGAGACGTTTAAGGAGTATGCGCAGAGGTGAAGAAAACTTGCTGCTCAGATCAACCCTCCTTTAGAAGTAAAGGAGATGACCAAGATTTTCCTGAAGACCCTTAGCTCATTTTATTATGACAAGATATTCTCCAGTGCCCTCAGTGACTTTACCGAAATGGTAAATATGGGGATGAGGCTAGAAGATGGTGTCCAAGAAGGACAGTTGTCTAAGGAGGAAGTATCGTTCAGAAAGAGATACGACAACAGTTTTGGAAAGAAGGAGGATAATGAAACCAATGCAATTTCCAGTGGGAGGCAGAGGAGGCCTCATATTAGAAGAAGTCAACCATCCTATCAACATCATCATCAGGTATCATCAGTAATTCCTGTATTTTTAGCAAATCAGTCAACACCAATTCAACAACAACAACGTCAACAACAACAACCACAACAACGAACAAACACCTACAACAACAACAACAACAATCATCAACAACAGAATTTTGAGAGGAAGAAGGTCTCTTTTGACCTGATTCCGATGACATACACACAACTTTACCCATCGTTGATTCTCAAGAACCTACTCCAACCAAGAAACCCTCCGCAAATTCCTGAACCACTTCCATGGTGGTACAAGCCAGAACTCATATGTGCTTTTCATCAAGGAGCACCCGGACATGATATTGAAAACTGTTATCCACTCAAATATGAAGTCCAAAAGCTAGTGAAAAGTGGAACGGTGTCCTTTTAGGACCGCACACCCAACGTGAAAGTAAACCCACTGCCCGCCCATGGAAATTTGTCTGTTAATATGGTAGACGGTTGTCTAGGGGAGTTCAAGGTATTTGATGTACGCTTCCTAAGAAGGACCTTGGTGACGATGCATAGGTACATTTCTTGGTGAGCGATTGTGGGCATGACCATGATGGTTGTGCTATCTATAGTGTTAATTCAAGAGGTTGTGAGATCGTAAAAGAGACATCCAGCGGTTGATGGATGAGGGTATGATTCAGATTGTTCAAGCCCGACACATAGATAACGATGTCAATGTGATTGTTCCCGTGTTCAAGAATCCCGATAGAGTAGTAATCCAGTATGATAGTAGCAACAGTAACAGTATCAGCCAAAGATCGGTATCGTCGTTGGTTATATGGTTGGCAGGTCCAGTCTTATACGCATCCGATAAGGTTGTTCTTTATCTGTATAATGCAACTATGGTGAATAATTGTCAAGAGGTTCCATTACCTACGACCAATTCTGTCGTGAGCATTGCTGATGTTACCAAGGTGACCCGCAGTGGTCGAGTGTTTGGGCCGGTGTTCCCAAAAGATGTGGAAGATTCAACAGTTGGTAAGAAGGTAGAAGTGCCCGCAGTAGATCCGGTTAGTATTTCAAAGCGTCAGTCTGGTGAATCCAGCAATTTGAAGACTAACGATGATGATGAAGTGCTTAGGCTGATAAAGAAGAGTGAGTTCAATGTGGTGGAGAAGCTGCTCGAAACCCCCTCAAAGATTTCAGTACTATCTCTGTTAATAAATTCTGAAGCGCACAGAGAAGCACTGCAAAGAGTTCTAGAGCAAGCGTTTGTGGAACATGATGTTACGGTGGATCAGTTTGATCATATTGTAGCTAACATCACTTCCTGCAACAATCTCAGTTTATGTGATGAAGAACTCCCTGAGGAGGGTAGGAATCATAACTTGGCTTTGCATATCTCCATGAATTGCAAAGATGACGCTTTATCCAATGTTCTTGTTGACACCAGATCTTTGTTGAATGTGCTGCCGAAGTCAACATTATCAAAGTTGTCATATCAAGGAGCGCCTATGAGATATAGTGGTGTGATCGTCAAAGCTTTTGACGGTTCACGCAAAACAGTGATTGGTGAAGTGGACCTTCTAGTGAAGATAGGTCCGAGTGATTTTCAAATTACTTTTCAAGTAATGGATATCCACCTGGCCTACAGTTGTCTATTAGGAAGGCCATGGATCCACGAGGCAGGAGCTGTTACCTCCACATTGCATCGGAAACTCAAACTTGTCAACTCCGTTCCACCTGTCATCTTTCTCTTATGTTGAAGCTGAGGATGAGGTTGGAACTCCGTTCCAAGCCTTATCTTATTGCTGTTGAAAAGAGAGTTGGGGCACCTATGTCTGTATTAAAAGATGCAAAGAGAATTGTCGAAGAAGGAATTGTTGATCAATGGGGGCGAGTGGTAGAGGTCTCCGATAACAAGAATAGAACCGGTATGGGTTTTTAGCAAGGTTCGTCAGCTGCTAGATCAGAGGACATGTAACTCAGATTCCGTAGCGAAGGGTTCATACATGGCAATGAACAACACTTAGTTGTTGTGCTAGAGGACGACGAAGAGAAAGATGGCACCAATTTTGTGACGCATGGAAAGGCTTGCAACAATTGGATTATTGTTGATATTCCTGTTATTATGCATCGATCTAAGTAATTGCTTTTATTTGTTTTCAAAAATACTTCTCCTATGCCAAAGGGAGGAGTGAACATTGTTTGGCATTTTCAAAATTGATCATCAATAAAATATAATTCTATTCATCCACATCTATGATGTTTTGTTTTTACTTTTGCTTTATTCTGAAAATGGTAATCACAAAAAACATAAATAAACAATATAATTGTCCATTTGCATAATATTTGGTCACAATTCACTTCTCTAAAATCAAAATATCAAATCATTATGCAGGTTGGTTTCTAACCCCATTGAATACAATGATCCTTCTCCTTCTCCAAATTTTGAATTCCCTGTGTTTGAGGTTGAGGAGGAAAGTGATGAAGAAGTGAGTGATGAATTATCTCGTCTTCTTGAGCATGAAGGAAAAGCCATTCATCTATTCGAAGAGCAGATTGAGCTAGTCAACTTGGGTTCCGAAGATGATGTGAAGGAAGTCAAGATTGGGTATCGACTATGTCTAGATGTTAAGAAGGGGTTGATTGATCTTCTTCGAGAGTATTCAGATGTGTTTGCTTGGTCCTATCAAGACATGCCTGGTTTGGATTCTGAGATAGTGGAACATAGATTATCGTTGAAGCCAGAATGCCTGCCAGTCAAGCAGAAGTTGAGAAGAACGCATCCTGATATGGCAGTGAAGATCAAAGAAGAAGTGCAAAAGCAGATTGACGTCGGTTTCCTTGTGACCGCTGAGTATCCGCAATGGGTGGCCAATATTATACATGTTTCGAAGAAGGATGGAAAAGTCCGCATGTGTGTTGATTATAGAGATTTGAATAAAGCCAGTTCGAAAGATGATTTACCTCTGCCACACATTGATATGTTGGTAGACAATACTGCTAAATTCAAAGTATTTTCGTTTATGGATGGATTTTCCGCTTATAATCAGATAAATATGGCACCTGAAGATATGTAAAAGACCATATTCATTACACCCTAGGGAATATTCTGTTATAGAGTGATGCCTTTCAGTTTAAAGAATGCTGGTGCAACTTACCAGAGAGCAATGGCTACTCTTTTTCATGATATGATGCATAAAGAGATTGAAGTATATGTTGATGATATGATTGCTAAATCTATTGATGAAGAGGAACATGTCGAGCATTTATTGAAGCTATTCCAGTGTTTGAGAAAGTATAAACTCCGCTTGAATCCCAATAAGTGTACTTTTGGTGTTCGTTCTGGTAAGTTATTGGGCTTTATTATCAGTGAGAAGGGTATTGAAGTTGATCCTGCCAAGGTCAAAGCAATACAAGAGATGCCTGCGCCCAAAACTGAGAAGCAAGTCAGAGGTTTTCTCAGCCGCTTGAATTATATATCAAGATTCATTTCACACACGACAGCCACATGTGCACCTATATTCAAGCTTTTTCGGAAAGATCAGTCTTGTGGTTGGACCAAAGATTGCCACAAAGCTTTTGACAGTTTCAAGGAATATTTGCTTGAACCACCGATTTTGTCTTCGCCTGTTGAAGGAAGACCATTGATCATGTATTTGACTGTGCTTGAAGATAGTATGGGTTGTGTTCTAGGTCAGCAAGATGAGACTGGAAAGAAAGATTTTTCAATTTACTACCTCAGTAAGAAATTCACCGACTGTGAGACTCGGTATTCTATGCTAGAGAAGACTTATTGCGCATTGGCTTGGACTGCTAAGCGTCTGCGTCAATATATGTTGAATCATACCACTTGGTTGATATCCAAAATGGATCCAATCAAGTATATATTTGAGAAGCCTGATTTAACTGGGAGGATTGCCCGTTGGCAGATGCTGTTATCAGATTATGCTATTGAATACTCATCTCAGAAAGCAATCAAAGGTAGTATCTTGGCTGACCATTTGGCTCACCAACCGATTGAAGATTACAAGTCAGTGATATATGATTTTCCTGATGAAGAGATCTTGTACTTGAAAATGAAAGATTGTGATGAACCGTTGCTTGAAGAAGGGCCAGAACCTGGTTCCCGTTGGGGCATGGTATTTGATGGAGCTGTTAATCAGTATGGTAATGGCATTGGGGCAGTGATTATTACTCCTCAAGGCACTCATTTTCCGTTTACAGCTAGATTAACTTTCAAGTGTACAAACAATATGGCGGAGTATGAAGCTTGCATTATGGGGCTTGAAGAGGCCATTAATCTCAGAATCAAGTATTTAGACGTCTATGGAGATTCAACTTTGGTTGTGAATCAGATCAAAGGTGAATGGGAGATAAATCAACTGAAGGAGAAGGGCGATCCAAAATGCATCGGAATTTAAAATTTTCTCCTTTAGTGATCCTTACAAATGGGCATGATCAGTGATAGAATCGTTACCTCTTGTGACGATTGAAACCTTTGATGTAGATCTACAAAGCGATCACGAACATTAAACGATGACAACGCCTCTAGTCAGTCCACACGAACGGATTCCTTCAATCTCAGTGCTAGCTGCTACGAATGAAGGCTTTGAGTGAGTGAGAGAGAGAGAGAGAGAGAGAGAACGAAATTGCAAAAAACTGCAGAAATGCTTCTGCACAAGGGTTCTATTTATAGAACCACTTGTGTGGGCTAAAAGCTAAAAAGCCCACTTAAGTGTATGTGGCCCATATCTTATATTATGCCAAAATCACTTAAGCGCGTGGTACCTTACCATATTTCGTATTCTACTTCAGTACATCATACCTTAAGATGTTCTACAATTCACTTAAGTGCATCGTACCTTACGGTGCTCCTTAGTTACTCTATCTCTCATCAATCTATCCTTTGTGTGTGACCATGTAGGTTTTCGCGGCATTGGCAATTATATTAAATCACGTATTTAACATAATAAACAGTGAGCGGTATCTAGCAACACATCACTGCTACCCAAGACACGGAAATGTCATGTGATCTGACAAATCCTTATAGACCGTGTCATCCTTTACCAGTTCAATATTGGGCCCATAGACATTTATCATGTTACGCAGGATGGGCAAATTTCATCTAGGTCACTCATGTCCCTTAGCATGCTTCGTGGAGTACCCATCAACTATCTTTATGGTCATCCAGTTACGGACAATGTTTGATCAGCAATAAAGCACTCGACTCTACATCTAGGGTCCATAGTGGTTTCAGGTCGAAGGGTGGTATACACCATTATCACCATGAGAATAACTTATGACACTTTGCATAACATTCTATATAGTATTCTCATAGCAGGTCAATCCAGTATAAATATTACTCTTAATATTCATACCTATGTTTAAGACTTGATAACTCCTTATCCATGATCTATGAGATGTGATCATCAGTCTATATACATAATAGTCTTAATGTTTTAATGTTATCCCACTTCACAATAAAGCTCGACTATGGATACTTTAAGAATAGTGTCCTTATGTTTAATGTGATCTCATGATTAAGTCATACTTGATACATTAAACGGACTAGCTATTCTAGGGACTTTATTAAACAAACATAATTAAGAAAAAAGCCTTTTATAATTAATAAATAATTCGATACAAGTACCAAAAGTATTGGCCTCTAGGGCTTACACCAACAATCTCCCACTAGCACTAGAGCCAATCAGGCATACCCCTAATGCCCATAGATCTAGTATGGCCATCATGCTTCTGTTGTGCAAGAGGCTTTCTCAGTGGGTCAGCGATATTGTCCAGTGTAGGTACTCTGCATATTTTCACATCTCCTCTATCTATTATCTCTCAAATGAGGTGATAATGTCTAAGTATGTGTTTGGATCGTTGGTGAGATCTAGGCTCCTTAGCTTGTGCGATAGCACCATTGTTGTCACAATAGAGATCAATGGGATCCATAATGCTAGGAACTATGCCAAGTTCAATAATGAACTTTTTGATCCAAACAACTTCCTTTGCTGCACTTGAGGCAACAATATACTTAGCCTCGGTTGTAGAATCAGCAACTGTATCTTGCTTTGAACTTTTCCAGCTCACAGTGCCGCCGTTTAAGCAAAACACATAACCAGATTGCGATCTAAAGTCATCCTTATCTGTCTGGAAGCTAGCATCGGTGTATCCAATTACAACCAGCTCTTCCTGACCTCCATATATCAAGAATGAGTCCTTAGTCCTTTTCAAATACTTAAGGATATTCTTGACAACTACCCAATGAGCATCACCCGGATCAGATAGGTACCTACTCGTTGCACTTAAAGCATACGAGACATATGGTCGAGTACATAACATGGCATACATGATATATCCTATTGCAGATGCATATGGAATCTTATTCATGCGATCCCTTTCTTCCTTAGTTGAAGGGGATTGTGTTTTTGATAGACACATGCCATGTTGCATAGGTATGAATCCTTTCTTGGAATCGTGCATATTAAAGCGTCTTAGCACTTTGTCTATGTATGTACTCTGACTTAGGCCAAGTAGTTTTTGTGATCTATCTCTATAGATTCTGATTCCTAATATATAGGCTGCTTCACCTAGGTCCTTTATAGAAAAGCATTTCCCCAACCAAGACTTTACTTGTTGTAGGGTAGGGACATCGTTTCCAATGAGTAATATGTCATCTACATATAATACCAGGAAAGGGATCATGCTCCCACTAACCTTCTTGTAGACACAAGGCTCATCTTCGTTCTTGATGAATCCATATTGTTTTACTGTTTCATCAAAACGAAGATTCCAACTTCTAGAGGCTTGCTTCAATCCATAGATTGATCTTTGTAACTTACATATCTTTTGGGCTTCTTTTGGTATGTCAAATCCTTCAGGCTGTGTCATGTACCCATCCTCAAGAAGATTCCCATTAAGGAAAGCAGTTTTGACATCCATCTTCCATATTTCGTAATCATGATATGCAACGATAGTAAGTAAAATCTGAACAAATTTAAGCATTGCAACTGCTGAAAAGGTTTCATCATATTCAACCCCATGAATTTGTTTATATCCTTTTGCGACCAGTCTTGCCTTATAGGTATGTACCTTACCATCCATGTCAGTCTTCTTCTTGAAGACCCACTTGCATCCTATAGGGTTAACTTCTACAGGAGGCTCTACCAAGGTCCAAACTTGGTTTGTGTACATGGAATCCATTTCAGATTTCATGGCTTCTAGCCACTTCTCAGACTCGGGACCAGTTATGGCCTCCTGGTAGGTCACAGGCTCATCTTGATCCATGAGTAATACATCACCTTGATCAGTTATGAGATATCCATATCTCTCAGGTAGGTGACGTATCCTGCCTGACCTACGCTGGTCTTGTTCTACTTGAGCAGGTTGCTTTTCCGCAACTACTTGTGTTTCCTGCTCTAATTCCTTCATAGGTGTATTAATGATTTGTGATTCTTGAATTTCTTCAAGCTCTACTTTCCTCCCACTGATTCCTTTGGAAATAAAATCCTTTTCTAGGAAAACTTCAGTTCGAGCGACAAACACTTTGCCCTCAGAAGGATTGTAGAAGTAATACCCTCTTATTTCTTTAGGATACCCCACAAATAAGCATTTGTCAGATTTGGGCTCAAGCTTAGTTGAAATTTGTCGTATCACATAAACCTCGCAACCCCAAATCTTCATGTAAGACATATGTGGTTTCTTACCACTCCATATCTCATATGGTGTCTTCTCAACCTTTTTGGATGGAACACGGTTAAGTGTGTAAGTTGTTGTCAATAATGCATGTCCCCAAAAGGAGTTTGGAAGATCGACGTTACTCATCATGGATCGGACCATGTCTAACAGGGTTGAATTTCTTCTCTCAGATACACCATTCCACTGGGGTGTTCCAAGAGGAGTAAGTTGGGATAGGATCCCACACTCTTTCAGATGGTCATCAGACTCTAGGCTTAAATACTCACCACCTCGATCTGATCGAAGAATTTTAATATTCTTACCTAGTTGGTTTTGTACTTCATTCTTGAATTCCTTGAACTTTTAAAAGGACTCTGATTTGTGTTTCATTAAATACACATAACCATATCTACTGAAATCATCAGTGAATGTGATGAAGCACTTAAAACCTCCTCTGACTGGTATGTTCAGTGGTCCACATACATCAGTATGTATGAGGCCTAAAAGATCATTCGCTCTTTCACCTTTTCCTGTGAATGGAGACTTTGTCATCTTTCCAATTAAACAAGATCTGCATGTCTCATATGATTCATAATCAAAAGAGTCCAAGAGTTCATCTTTATGGAGTTTGGAAATGCGTTTCTCATTTATGTGGCCTAATCGACAATGCCAAAGGTAAGTTGGATTTAACTCGTTATGTTTCATACTTTTAGTATTAATGTTATAAATAGGCATTTCGAGATCAAGGACATATAGTCCATTGCTCATTTGTGCAGTAGCATAGAATATATCATTCAAATAAACTGAGCAACAATTGTTCTTTATTATAAATTAAAAACCAAACTTGTCCAAACAAGAAATGGAAATAATATTCCTGCTAATTGCAGGTACATAATAACAGTTCTCTAACTGAATTATTAAACCACTAGGTAAAGTCAATACATAAGTTCCTACGGCTAAAGCAACAACCTTTGCTCCATTCCCAACTCGTAGGTCAACTTCACCTTTTGCCAAATCTCTACTTCTTTTTAGCCCCTGCACATTTGTACAAATGTGAGAACCGCATCCAATATCTAATACCCATGATGCAGAAGTAGATAAATTTATTTCAATAATAAAAATACCTGAAGTTGAAGTCTCTACTCCATTCTTCGTATCTTTCAGGTACTTTGGGCAGTTTCTCTTCTAGTGTCCGGTCTTACCGTAATGGAAGTAGGTGCCTGCCTTTACTATGCCTTCACTAGGCTTCAAAGCAGAAATAGTGGGCCTGGGTTTGGCAACTTCCTTGCCTTTCCCTTTATCACCCTGCTTGGTGGGTCTTTTGTTCTGTCTCTTTCCATTTCCGATCATCAGAATGGACTTCCCTTTTGACTTCAGGTTCTGCTCAGCAGTCTTTAACATGGCTAGCAGTTCAGGAAGAGATTTGTCCATATCATTCATATTGAAATTTAGGACAAATTAACTGAATCTATCTGGAAACGATTGCAAGATCAAATCAATCGCAAGTTCCTTTCCGAGGGGAAAACCCAACCTTTCAAGGTATTCCACATACCCAATCATCTTGAGCACATGGGGACCTACAGGGGCTCCCTCAGCTAACTTGCCTTGAAAAAGGGCTTTTGAAACTTCAAACCTTTCATGCCTTGCTTGCTCTTGATAGAGCATCTTCAGGTGTTCGATCATATCGAATGCTGCCATGTTCTCATTTTTCTTTTGCAATTCTGAGTTCATGGTAGCTAGCATGAGACAAGCAGTTTCATTGGAATCATCGACATGCTTCTTATAAGCATCTCTTTCTGCCTTAGGTGCAGAACTAGGAGGTTCCTCTTCAGGAACAGGTTTCTCCAAGGCATACAGCTTTCTATCATGTTTGAGGACAATCCTCAGGTTTCGGTGTCAATCCAGAAAATTTGTCCCAGACAATTTTTCCTTGTCAAGGATTAATCGCAAAATGTTGTTAGAGGTGTTTGTTGTCATGGTAATCTACATGAAATTAATGAAAATATAAGTATCAATAACATATTTAATTAGGCCTTTAATTAAATATGCTCCCACTATTTTACTCAAAACAATTGACCCTCATCATTTGATTCGGAAAATCCCGTTGGAAGATTTTCTAGTGGGTCGAGATCCATATTTCACTTTGTTCTAAGTCCGCGTAGGAGGATTACACAAAACTAGATTATTTAGGTAGGAACTCCTTCCAATTGTATCTAATACAACTCTCGAATATTTTAGTTGAGTGAATAACTCCTTATTCCAATCCATCACATGGATCATGTCCAACTCTTGCTTCTAAACACATATAATCTTATTATAATTTGTTTAGTTAAGTTTGACCCATTATTTTAGCAATTGGATATTACAATTATCCCATCGCACCTTACTAATATAGAACATGCACCTCACGTAGGCGAAACCTACATTATCCGATACTAGTCTTGATGAGTGCTAAAACTTGGAAAGCATAGACTTAATATTTAATTTGAGGGAATTGCAATTATTTTGATCTCACCGGCTTATTTATCATATAAATCGTCTCTCACATGCATCAACATACATTCACATGCATCAACATACATAATGAAACAGTTATGGCCCTTAGTGCAATTGTTCTCCCAAGCCAATGAGAGTACCTAAGCTAACCTAATAACGATCTAAGCTTCTCCAAGCAAGATCTTCAAGGTTGTCCTCCTTTGATATTGAATTCTTCTCTTTCTTCATAAGATTACATTACATAAAAGAAACTCGTTTTACATACAAGGGATTGAGATGAGAAAATAAGTTACATTAAGAGATTAAAAGGAGAGGCACGACACACAGGTCGTATTTTAAAATCCAAAACAAAATATAGGAAAACTAAGGCCATAACTGATCACCACAAGACAATAATAATAAACACATCATTATTATTAATTTTAATTCTTTTAATAAATTAAAACCAAATTAAATTTCGGCGACCGATCACACTACGCAGAGTTAGTCAGGGGTCCACTGCCCGGTCAGCGCCCCTGTCCGAAATTTTAATGAACAATTCATTTGAAATCCACGTCGTTTTGCATCAACACAACTCTTGCGCAGGCGCAAAATAGAAACCCCGAGAATTATGACTTTGTGAATGTGACGACCGTCACAAGCATGTCACGACCGTCACGTCTAGCTTATTACGACCGTCACAGGCCCATGACGAACGTCACGCGGCCAAAATCAGCGCCTTTGAAACAGTTAACAGACGTGATCCAACAAGCCCTCAATTCACAACTCTTTGACAGCACAACCCTTGTGTCGTCACTAACCATAATGCGCCAATTTCAGACCGTCAAACACATCTCGATTGTTGATTCAGTGATTGATCAATAGGTCATTGCTTCACCATACTAATGTCGGATTCCGAAGCAAATGACCATTGATCGCTCAAAGGAAAATAACCATTAAGTGTTTGAATGAACGAAACAGAAACAGTATATCATCTATACCGTATTTTGCATTAGGATTACTTATATCATATATGTAACTTGATCGATCTCAATTGCGTAACCTATGGACGATCGATGTATCGCAGCTTCACCATACTAATGTCGGTTCCGAAGCATAGTCAACATCAATCATCCAAATCATACACACATGATGCCAAATTTAATTACTCGTTTATTCTTTGATTCATTTTGTCTTTTAATCATATTAATACAGAAAATAAACAGTTATCCGATGCATGGTTTCGTAAGTGGCTCTGATACCACTAAAGGAGAAGGGCGATCCAAAACGCAGCGGAATTTAAAATTTTCTCCTTTAGTGATCCTTACGAATGGGCATGATCAGTGATAGAATCGTTACCTCTTGTGACGATTGAAACCTTTGATGCAGATCTACGGAGCGATCATGAACGTTGAACGATGACAACGCCTCTACTCAATCCACACGAACGGATTCCTTCAATCTCAGTGCTAGCTGCTACGAATGAAGGCTTTGAGTGAGAGAGAGAGAGAGAGAGAGAGAGAGAGAGAGAGAGAGAGAGAGAGAGAGAGAGAGAGAGAGAGAGAGAGAGAGAGAGAGAGAGAGAGAGAGAGAGAGAGATAGGGAGAGAGATAGGGAGAGAGATAGAGAGAGAGAGAGAGAGAACGAAATTGCAAAAAACTGCACAAATGCTTCTGCACAAGGGTTCTATTTATAGAACCACTTGTGTGGGCTAAAAGCTAAAAAGCCCACTTAAGTGTATGTGGCCCATATCTTATATTATGCAAAAATCACTTAAGCGCGTGGTACCTTACCATATTTCGTATTCTACTTAAGTACACCATACCTTACGATGTTCTACAATTCACTTAAGTGCACCATACCTTACGGTGTTCCTTAGTTACTTTATCTCTCATTAATCTGTCCTTTGTGTGTGACCCTGTACGTTTTCGCGACATTGGCAATTATATTAAATCACCTATTTAAAATAATAAACAGTGAGCGGTATCTAGCAACACATCATTTCTACCCAAGACAAGAAAATCTCATGTTATCTGACAAATCCTTTTGTGATAATACATATGTGTACAGTTACCCTTTTGACCTTATGTCTATATTGAACACAAGGCATAGACTGTGTCATCCTTGTCCAGTTCAATATTGGGCCCATAGACATTTATCCTGTTACGCAGGATGGGCAAATTCCATCTAAGTCACTCATGTCCCTTAGCATGCTTCGTGGAGTACCCATTAACTGTCTTTATGGTCATCCAGTTACGGACAATGTTTGATCAGCAATAAAGCACTTGGCTTTACATCTATGGTCCATAGTGGTTTCAGGTCGAAGGGTGGTATACACCATTATCACCATGAGAATAACTTATGACACTTTGCATAACATTCTATATAGTATTCTCATAGCGGGTCAATCCAGTATAAATATTACTCTTAATATTCATACCTATGTTTAAGACTTGATAACTCCTTATCCATGATCCATGAGATGTGATCATCAGTCTATATACATAATAGTCTTAATGCTTTAATGTTATCCCACTTCACAATAAAGCTCGACTACGGATACTTTAAGAATAGTGTCCTTATGTTTAATGTGATCTCATGATTAAGTCATACTTGATACATTAAACGGACTAGCTATTCTAGGGACTTTATTAAACAAACATAATAAAGAAAAATCCTTTTATAATTAATAAATAATTCGATACAACTACCAAAAGTATTGGCCTCTAGGGCTTACACCAACATCAACCTGGTTTGATACCATATAGAGATTACGCGAGGAGGATTTCAACTTTCTTTACAAAGGTTGAGTTTTATCATATCCCTCGAGATGAAAACCGGATGGCAGATGCTCTTGCAACGTTGGCATCGATGATTATAGTGAAGTATTGGAATGAGGTTCCCAACTTGACTGTGATGCATCTTGATAGGCCAACTCATGTGTTTACTGTTGAAGAGGTCAAAGACGAGAAGCCGTGCTATTATGACATCAAATATTTCCTCCAAAGTCATATTTACCCGTTCGGAGCATCTTTGAAAGATAAGAAAACTTTGAGGAGATTAGCCGGCAATTTCTACCTGAATGGTGATGTTCTATAAAAGAGAAACTTCGATATGGTTCTGCTCAGATGCGTGGATATACACGAAGCAGACTTATTGATGACTGAAGTCCATGAAGGTTCCTTTGGTACTCATTCCAATGGACATGCAATGGCAAAGAAGATGTTGCGAGCAGGTTACTATTGGCTGACAATGGAATCTGACTGTTGCAAGTTTGTAAATAAATGCCACAAGTGTCAAATATATGCAGATAAGATTCATGTTCCTCCGACACTGTTGAACGTCATTTCCTCCCCATGGCCCTTCTCCATGTGGGGAATTGATATGATTGGCAAGATTGAGCCCAAAGCTTCAAATGAACATCATTTCATTTTGGTGGCAATTTATTACTTCACAAAATGGGTTGAAGCGGCATCGTATGCGAATGTAACCAAGCAAGTTGATGTTAGGTTTATCAAGAATCAGATTATATGTCGTTTTGGTATGCCAAGCAAGATCATTACTGATAATGGATCAAACTTGAATAATAACATGGTGGAAGCTCTTTGTAAAGACTTCAAGATTGCACATCATAATTCTTCTCCCTACAGACCCAAGATGAATGGGGTTGTTGAAGTTGCAAACAAGAACATCAAGAAGAATATTCAGAAGATAGTTGTGACGTATAAGGATTGGCATGAGATGCTCTCATTTTCTCAGCACGGGTATCGTACATCCATCCGCACTTCAACAGGGGCAACCCCTTTCTCACTTTTTCTATGTTTTTATGATCATCGATGTTTTCTTAATTCAAATTATTATACAACGTTCTTAATGCTTTATTTTATCGGACAAATGAAATTTTGATCTCTGGTTAAGGTTTAGGTCGGACAAACCACCTTATCGCTTCTTGTGTAATAATACTTCAGTTTAATCACTTAGGAATAAGGATCAAACCGTAGTAGCCGTTAATTCTTGATCAATTGCATATTTCGTAACGTCATTTTGAATAACTAAGGAATTAGGATTGAAATTGACTGATAATGGTTTTCGGCTAAGGGATTAGAGAAAACAATTCTTGAGAATCGGTTTTGAATAATTACAACATAGATGTTATATAATATGGAAGGAGTGTAGTACAAAGCAATTCACACATCTTGCCTTAGCATGCTTTCTCATGTCGCTTAACAGGTTTTTATACGCTTTATATAATTTATTCTCGTTCTTATCATTTTGAAAACAATCATCAAACCCCTTATGATCTTTTGTTCAATGGAATTATTGTAAAGATTTGTACTTATTACGCAGTCCTCGAGATCGATACTCGGGAGAATTCCCATTTTATTACTACATCGGTGCAAATAGTACACTTGCTATTTTACCGATCAAGTTTTTGGCGCCATTCCTACTTTCACCATATTTTTTTTGCTCTTTACCCGCGGGAAGCATTACAGCTTGGCAACAAATGGAGACAACATTTTTGAATGAGTACTTCCTTGCTTTTGTGTATATCCGTAAGAGATATGATATTGTTAATTTCAAACAGAAGGAAGGAGAGCCACTCGGAGACGCTTAGAAGAGGATCAAGCGATTGTTGGTTGCATGTCCTACTCATAACATGGATGCCACTGAACAAATGCAAAATTTTGTGAATGGCCTTAGAATGAAGACTAAGCAACTCATAGACACAGCTGCCGGTGGCTCAAGAAATTTTACAACAGCCACTGGAATAAAGAAAATCATTGAAGCCATTGCAGCAAATGAGCATCTGGAGCTCTATGACCGCAGTGTAACTCAACCTGAAGGTATCATTGATCTCAAGCTAGCAAATCAAGTTGTGAAGATGGAAGGTCAAATAACAGCTGAAGTAGAACGAAGAATCAAGAAAATGGCTCTTGACACTCAAACGGTGGCACAAGTTCAACCGGTTCAGCCTATTCAAGCAGTTAGTTGTGAAATTTGTGGGGGACCTCACTTCGCCATGCATTATGTGGCAACTGCACAACAGGTAGAAGGGATTAATTTTCTGAAGCAGAACAACCCTTACTCCAATACTTATAATCTTGGATGGAAAAATCATCCAAATTTTTCCTGGAAGGACCAGCAAGGAAATGCTCAGAAGCAAGCGTCCAATCAATATCAAAGCCAACCGCAACAACAATATCGACCACAACAACAACAACCATACCAGCAATAGTTTCACCAATCCCAACAACAATTTCAACAACAGGTTCCAAGAAAAGCAGATTGGGAAATTGCCATTGAAAAAAGGCGGCTCAAAGTTCACAATTTCAAGAGGAAACTAGAAGTAATCTGAGAAACACTGGTGCTTCAATAAAGAATCTGGAAGTGCAAATGAGTCAGATTGCTCAATAACTCGCGGGTTCTCAAACACCGGGTGCATTACCGAGTGCTACAGTTACAAACCCACGAGAGCATAATAATGTGAATGTTGTAACCACAAGGAGTGGTAAATCGAAAGAAGTCCCCGAGAAAAATGATGACCAAGAAGACCAATTTCTTGAAGTTGAGTTGGAAATAAAAGAAAATGAGGTTGTGAGTGAAGAAGTGGTAGTGCCTAAACTGATGGTTAAAGAAAAAGTTAGTGAATCAAAGCCGGTTGTCAAACTCCCTTTCCCTACAAGAAATAAGAAGAAAGAGCAACATGAGAAGAACTTCGAGAAATTCTTGGAGATGTTCAAAAAGCTTGAGATTAACATTCCGTTCTTGAAGGCACTTGAACAAATGCCCTCTTATGCCAAATTTATGAAGGATATTATTTCAAAAAAGAGGAGCACAGACACTAACCCTATTGTACTAACCGAAACTTGTAGTGCAATTTTGCAGGGTATGAAGATTCCGATGAAGAAGAAAGATCGAGGCTCGGTAACTATCCCTTGCACCATTGGGGATAAATATTTCAAAAAGGCCCTCATAGACTTGGGGGCTAGTGTGAGTCTCATGCCGTTATCCATTTACAAGAGGTTGGGGATTGGAAAAGTGAAAGATACCAAAATGACACTTCAATTTGTTGACCACTCTGTGAAGAGACCGTACGGAGTGGTGGAAGATGTTCTTGTGAAGATTGATAAGTTTGTATTTCCGGTGGACTTCATCATCTTAGAAATGCCGGAAGATGAAGAGATACCACTCATCCTTGGTAGATCATTTTTGGAGATCGGAAGATGTTTGATAGATATAGAAGAGGACACCATGACTCTAAAAGTTTACGATGAAGAGTTGAAAATTGATGTGCGTAACACCATGAGATACAAAGATGATGTTGCCACCAGTCAACACATAGAGGTGATTGATCAAATGGTTCTGCAAGAAAATCCTTTAGGTGAACCACAATTGCCCTTGGAGAGAGTTCTAAGTCTATCAATTTCTGAAGATACCCAAGAAGCTGATGAAAAGGAGAGGGAAGTGTTAGCTATGATGGCAACACAACCACCCTTTAAGGGATCCCGATCACTCCGATGGGAAAACTTGAGGGAACCCCAGTTTGAGGAAAAGAAACATGAGACCAAGAAAGTGGTTGAGCTGAAACAACTTCCTGAAAATCTCAAGTATGTTTTTCTAGATTCTGAAAGGAGATGCCCGACTATTATAAGCTCTAATCTAGAAGTCTCCCAAGAAGACAAGCTCGTCAAGGTTCTGAAGAAGCACAAAAGTGCAATGGGATGGGCGATAGAAGACTTGAAGGGGATTAGCCCTACGGTTTGTATGCATAAAATTCTCATGGAGGATGGTCACAAACTAGTGGTGCAACCCCAAAGAAGACTAAATCCCGCAATGAAGGAAGTGGTTAGGAAAGAGGTTGTTAAACTATTAGATGTTGGGTTAAATTTATCCCATATCCGATAGCTCTTGGGTGAGTCCTGTTCATGTGGTTCCAAAGAAAGGAGGAACTACCGTGATAAAGAATGAAAAAAATGAGTTTCTCCCTACAAGGACGGTCACGGGGTGGCGTGTTTGCATCGATTACAGAAGGTTGAATTTGGCGACAAGAAAGGATCACTTTCCTTTACCATTCATCGATCAGATGTTGAAAAGGTTGGCTGGTCATGAGTACTATTGTTTCCTTGATGGATACTCTGGATATAATCAGATAGTGGTTGCACCAGAAGATCAAGAGAAGACAACTTTTACTTGCCCCTATGGTATTTTTGCTTACAGAAGAATGCCATTCAGGTTATGTAATGCACCAACCACATTTCAAAGATGCATGACTTCTATTTTTGCGGACATGCTCGAAAAGCACATGGAGGTCTTCATGGATGGCTTCTCGGTATTTGGTTTCTCTTTTGATAATTGTTTAACTAACCTTTCCCGTGTGTTAGAAAGATGCCAACAGACCAACTTGATTCTCAACTGGGAGAAGTGCCACTTCATGGTGCGAGAGGGCATATTCTTGGGTCATAAAATTTCTCACAAAGGAATAGAAGTGGACGAAGGCAAGATCGAGGTAATAGAAAAGCTACCCCCTCCAATGAACGAAAAAGGTATAAGAAGTTTCTTAGGGCATGCGAGTTTCTACCGCGGGTTCATAAGAGACTTTTCTAAGATAGCTAAACCTTTAACTACCATGTTGGTTAAGGAAAAGGCTTTCATTTTTTATAAAGAGTGTGTCGTTGCATTTGAAACTATAAAAAATAAATTGGTGACGGCACCAATTATCATTGCCCCAGATTGGTCTCTACCTTTTGAGATCATGTGTGATGCGAGTGACATTATAGTGGGAGCAGTTCTTGGGCAACATAGAGAGAAACTGTTGCATGTCATATATTATGCTAGTCATGTTTTGAACCCTGCACAGATGAATTATGCGACTACCGAGAAGGAGTTGTTAGCGGTGGTTTATGCCTTCGATAAATTCAGGCAATATCTGTTGGGTTCGAGAGTCATTGTTTATACTGACCATGCTGCTTTGAAGTATTTATTTTCTAAGCAGGACTCTAAGCCAAGACTGTTGAGATGGATCCTACTCCTCCAAGAGTTCGATGTGAAAATTCTTGACAAAAGAGGGTGTGAAAATACTGTGGCAGATCACCTCTCTCGGATGTCCCCTATAGAGGAGAATGAGGAAAAGCATCCAATAAAGGATGAGTTTGCTGACGAACACATCCTTGCTGTTATTGGAATTCCATGGTTCGCAGACTACGCGAACTATCTAGTAGGCGGGGTGATCCCTAGAGAATTTGACTCTAACAAAAAGAAAGAGTTTGTGCATGATTGCAGGTTTTACTTGTGGGATGACCCATTCTTGTACAAGAAAGGAGTAGACGGGGTGGTCAGAAGATGTGTTCCCGAAGAAGAACAGAGAGATATCCTAAAAGCATGCCATGACTCTGACTATAGTGGACACTTTAGTGGTGATAGAACCGCAGCCAAAGTCCTCCAGTCAGGCTTATACTGGCCTACACTTTTCAAAGATGCTCAGCAAGTAATCAAAGAGTGCGATAAGTGTCAAAGGATGGGAAACATCTCGAATAGAAATCAGATGCCGCAAAACCCCATGTTGGAAGTTGAACTCTTCGATGTTTGGGGTATCGACTTTATGGGACCATTTCCACCTTCATTTGGAAAGAATTACATTTTGGTGGCGGTGGATTATGTATCCAAGTGGGTAGAAGCAGTCGCTCTACCAACGAATGATGCAAAAGTGGTAGTCAAGTTTCTAAAGGAAAATATATTTGCCAGGTTTGGAGTGCCAAGAGCCCTAATAAGTGATGAAGGAACTCATTTCTTAAATCACCTAATGGAGAAGCTACTCTTGAAGTATAATGTAAAACATCGTATAGCCACTCCGTACGATCCGCAAACAAGTGGTCAAGTTGAAGTGTCGAATAGACAGCTGAAACAAATTCTGGAGAAGATGGTCAACTCATCTCGCAAAGATTGGGCAAGTAAGCTTGATGATGCGCTTTGGGCATACCAAACTGCTTTCAAAACACCGATTGGTATGTCCCCTTATCAATTGGTATATGGTAAGGCATGTCACTTACCCTTAGAACTTGAACACAAAGCTTTGTGGGCTTCAAAATTCCATAATTTGGATCTTTCGAAAGCGGGAGAATCCTGAATACTTCAACTCCATGAGTTAGAAGAATTTAGGAACCGAGCATATGAAAATTCCAAGATCTACAAAGATCAAACAAGGAAATGGCATGATAGAAGGATCCAAAGGAAGGAATTTTGGGAAGGACAAATGGTATTATTGTTTAATTCGAGGATGAAGTTGTTCTCGGGAAAACTAAGATCGAAATGGTCGGGTCCATTTATGGTACACAAGGTATATCCCCATGGAGCAATCGAAATGAAAAATCCATCCAATGGGGACATTTTTAAAGTGAATGGCAAAATATTGAAGCCTTACAATGTGGAGCAAGAAGTTGGTCAAATTGATGTTATCCATCTTGTCTGATAAGATGAACAACCGTCGAGCCATGTGACGTTAAACGAAGAGCTACGTGGGAGGCAACCCACGCTTTTGTGTCTAATTATTTTCTTTGTTTTGTTGTGTGTGATGGACTTGCAGGTTTGAACAATGTTTGCTAGAGGAGTCAAAAGTTCGTGTACCAAAAGTCTCTGGAAAAATCGGATGCAGAAGCCCGGTGAAATCACGAGAAAACAGTGAAAGAAAAAGAAAAATCAGAGGCCTGACACGGGTGCCCGTGTCAGCTGACACGGCCCTTGTCAGCATGTGATTAGAGAAAGGTGTTTTCCAGGGGCCTGACACAGGTGCCCGTGTCAGGTGACACAGCCCGTGTCAGCCCCTGAGTGAACAAGCTGGAAAGAGGAAGGACACGGACCGTGTCATGGAGGTCCTTAGTGCTGACACGGTCGCCCGTGTCAGCTGACACGGCCGTGTCAACAAGCGTGTTGGGAAAATTTTCAAATTTTTTGACCGTTTGGCATTGGGCCCACCATCGAATTTCCACCACTAAATCTATTTTATCACTCATTCACTCCTCATAAACCTCTTCTCTTACCTATTCTCTCACTTTCATCTCTCTTTCTCTCAAAAATACCTAAAAACCTCCATTTTTCTTCACATAAAGCTCCATCATTTCACCTCATAACTCCATCAAATCTCCATCCATCTTCACAAAAGTTCTTCCATTTTCCATCCTCTACCTCCCTACAGTAATCTTTTTGCCTAATCTCTCTTTTCAATTTCAAGTTTCTTTTTGTTGTGTGCAGGTAAGAACATGTCTCGCCGAGTAGACAGAAGCAAAAATGTGGCGGAATCATCCCGGCCATGTCAAAGGGCGAGAATGACTCTGAATGAGCACGACATTGTGTTTGAAAACTTGGAGCACCAAAAGAGGTATGTGGTTCATCTTAAAAGAAAATTAACCCCCACCAGATACATGTGTAATGGAACTTTGCAGGAATTGGGATTGCAAGCTGAAGTTCACCGAATGTTCCACACCTTAGGTATGTTGGAATTCATGCAGTTAGAAGCGCCAACTTTTACGCGCATTACTCTTGAATTCTTGAGTACCATTGAATTTAAGCTGAAAAATCGGTGGAATGGAACGGAGAAAGAGTACTACGGTACTTTGCATTTTCGTTTATTTAATACTGATATGTGTCGCATCACGCGAAAAACCGGCGGGAAAACAAGAACAACAGAGCCGCCACCGTGCGTTATTTATCCCAAAAGAGGGAAAGGAAACGCTCAGAGTAAACCTGGGAAAGAACATGGTCTCGCGACCAAAGAGAATGGGTTCGGGAGTCGGTTATGCGAAGGGAAGGTATTAGCACCCCTACGCATCCGTAGTACTCTACGGGATCCACGCACAATAGAAAGGAAAATGGTTGCTAAACACTGCTCAAACTCACACCAATGGCTGAAAGAGACAAAGGAAACTGACTGAAACTGACTCGGCAGGATAACGTATCCTGGGCCTACTTAGTCTATCAGGCATAGACATCAGAGTCGAAGTAGTTCGGACTGGGGAAACGACACATGCTCGCTAGGATATCGCATCCTATGCATACGTATCTTCTCGGACAAGAGAAGAATCAGAGCATTCGTAGCTCAGCTGACACACACACAAACAAACACTGGCAAAGGCAAACGTGGAGCCTGAATGCCAATCACTGGACTTACATCAGCATCCGAACCAAACACACGCACACTGGAACCCAACTGCCACTCGATGGACTTACATCAGCTTCCAAGCACACAACAAGACAAAACAAAGACACAGGCGCCCGGAGAGATCAGCTCATCTCCTTCCTACGTACCTCATCTGGTATGAGGATCAGGGCGACGTAGTTCCCCTACGCAGGGATACAGGACTAGCCTAACCAGATAACAGAGGGAGACACAACTAGGGAGACTACGACTCGAGCCTAGATGTTGTCATGCAAAATCAACCCAAAGTTAAGGTTTCTAGCTAACTGGCACAGGGAGCCAGCCTATCCTAGTCATGACTTGCACGGGAAGCAAGCCACACACACACTTAACTTGCACAGGAAGCAAGCCAAGCAAAAACTACTTGCACAGGAAGCAAGTCTAAACTAAACCTAACTTGCACAGGAAGCAAGTCTAAACTAACCCTAACTTGCACAGGAAGCAAGTCAAACAAACATACAAGCACAGGTAGCACACACTATACACAAGCAAGTGGCTCAAACAAGGGTTAGGTTTTAGTCGAGGGGTCATATCAACCTCGACAAACAAACCTCTGGAACTGGGTGAATGTGCTCTTAACCTTGCCATTGAGGGGCTAAGGTGAAGCTGATGAAAGGTGAGTGAAGATAAGACTTCACAGCTCTTATCCCTGGCCTGGGAGAGCTTAAGACAAGAATGTGTGGGTTCAGAAAGTGGGAACCCTTCTACACATTTAAAACTGACTCAACTGTACAGTAGTACAAGATCTTGGGTTTGTATCTGCAATGCATCAACACAGTGGTGTGAGCAAAACAGAAGACACACTGAATAGCAGGGGATAGGTTGCATATCCCTTGGGTTCTGCCAATTGCCTCTTCACTTAGGAGGTCTTTGACTCTATGCAAGGACAAAATTAAACATCCACAAACATTGCCTCTTAAGGAGGACTTCAGACAGTTGCCTGGCCAAGTAACAGGCCAGGTCTTCCAGACTACATGAAGATTAGAAGTATACCTCAATGCAAATTGCTTATACAAGCAAAGCAAAGCAAGTTCAAAGAACTAAGCAACTAAAGGTACCTGAAATGGTCAAACATATCAGTATACAAGTCAAAGTTAAATCAAAGTGAAACAGATGTCAACCAGTCAACACAAGCAAGTGAATGTGCAAGGCACAAGGCTCAAGGCATGTGAGCCAAGCCACCTACAAAACAAAACATGTTAGACAATGATATTTAAGCCAGCTCAATCAAAAAGAATCGGTCTCATTGGTCATTTGTTGGTCAACCTGAAAACATAAGCTCAAAGGTGAGTAACGGGACCACTAGGACAAGCCTAGGGTCAAAAATGAGTGAGAAAGTCCAAACAGCAAAGGGCAAGTATCCAAAATCATGTTCAAACATTAAGAAACAAACCCAATTGGTTTTACATTCATATCAATCATCATCATCATTTCATGAACAATTTAGGTCAAAGCATGGCATTTAGAAGCTCATAGAAGTCAACAGCAAGACTTGCATCAAAACCAATCTCAAACATTTCCAAAAATCATCAAATAAATCATGATCAATCACAACCCACAGCATGGTAAGCATGTCAAATTTCATCCCATTTGGACAAGTGGAAGGCAGTCAATGAAAATCAGAAAGTCAAAGCAATTTTGAACATGCTCAAAGAAGTCAACCAAACATACATCCACTTGGAAAATTCATAAATCAGAGATGGTGCATGATAAATGAATGGGACTAAAACCATGGCAAAGATGAGGATGTCTAGTTATCTCATGTAAAATTTCATGTTCATCTAATAAGGTATGAGAATTTCACAAATGAAATGGGAACAAGTGTCACAAAAAGTCAACATATGACCAAGCAGGGGAGAAAATCTCAAACAATTAGGAAATGCCACAAATAATTCCAAGAAAATTCACATGTAAACTAGACATACAAGAGTAGGTTCATGCAAAAAATCATATCAATTGGAGGTCAAGAAGCATGGTATCAAAAATCATGAAGTTGGACATCAATGGTGTGACACAAATTGTCACACCCTAATTCAAAAAATCATAATTCACAAACCAGAAATGATAAATTCACAAACTCTACACCAAAATCACCATGAGTGTGTCTAGTTTAAGCACAAAAAATTTGGGAGCCATTGGATAAAGTATCACCATTTCACAAATGTTTTGGCAAGATGTACAAAAATTGGTCACATGTCACAAACCCTAGCACCATTTAAAATTCGACCATGCAAAAATTCTGGAAAATATATGAAAAAAAACTAGAGATCAAGATGGACATGATGCAAAAATTCCCAATGAATTTGGAATTAAAATGAGGAACTTATGATTTTTCAAAGTTTGAGTAATTAAATGAAATAAATATTGCCAAATAAAATGAAAAAAAGGAATTAATTTAGATTTTAAAGGACCGGTGGCAGAACTGTAATTAAATGAAGAAACTGGGGGCCAAAACAAGTCCAATCCGCTTGCTGATGTGGCGACCACTTAAGTGGTCTTGTCCCGCGTGGCCTGGTCAACCATGGTACCGCCAATAGCGCGCCCGCGTGATGCTCCGCTGGACCGAAGATACGCCAGCATGGACGAAGCGCTGGGCCAATCAGCGTGTTTCTTCAAGAAACAACACGCTGCACTGTAGCGAAACCAGAATGGCAGCGGCAGAAGAAAAACAGCAACAGTAACACGCGTCCCTCATGTAATCTCCAGCAGAAAAATAAATTTGCAACCAAAATCAAAAACAAATATATCAAAACGTTCATCTCTTAATGCTCATCAATATTCCAAGATCAATTTACCCTAATACGAACTAACGAGGATGAACCGAGCCAAAACAAATTCACACATCAAACTTCAATCCAACATAACTTTCAAAATAAACAACCATTTTCAATCATTCAAAGTGCAGTGTGATCAGGGAAAGGTGATCTACCAAGTGTGCATCATGGTTTTGCAAATGAAGAAGTTCGAAATTTTACCAAATTGGAGAGCAGATGTCGATTCGGTGGTTGTTTGGTCTTTTGGGCCTGAAACATATGCTCCTTAGGTCTTCCAATGATGAATGATGATTGGTGTTTGGTTCAGCAACCCTCGAAATGGCCCAGAACTTGAACTGCCATTGATGAGTGCTTTGTGAAAACAGTCGTGTGCTGTGGTTCCAGTTGGAGAATGGTGGTAAAAACAGTTTCACAATGATGCTTGGATGGTGAAACAATGTTAGCCAGGCTTGGTTCTTTGGAGTTTTCTGACTGGTTTTGGAAAAGTGTGAAAAAATGAAGTTTTTTTAGAATGAGTGATTTTTGTGTTGCAATGTGTTTGATGGCTGCTAGTTGTGTTTACAATGGCAGAAAATCATGTTTTGATATGCCGTTTGATGTTGCTTTAGGCAAGGCCATGTCAAACTCTTTGGAAGTTTTGGACAACTTTTGAGAAAATGGCCAAAATGTGATTTTGAGAGAATGAGTGAGCCAAGGTTTTTTTTTGCTGTCAAAATGTGGCTGCTACTAGGGTTTGTTCTTGCAGAAAATCATCTCCAAAATCTCTGTTTGATAGTACCAAGTATGGTCCATGAAATGGTGGGATAGAGTTGTTGCAAAATTGTACTTTTTTCCAAGTTTCAAGCAAGTTGGCATGGGCTACATGTACTGCATAATTTTGACTTTGTAACATGACCAAAACCATATTTCTGAACATATTTGGTTAGTAAGAATGGTGGGAAATGATTAATTTGAAAAGTCAAAATTCCACTCACTTGAATTTAATTCATGCAAGTCAAAAAATGCCATTTTGATTGGTGAAGTTTTGGTACATGAAAGTTACATTTTTGGAAAGAGGGGATCAAATGTGACTTGTAGGAAAAAACCCCACCCAAATTGGCCAAATGGTTTGAGAGATATGGCCTTTTGAAGTTCAAGAATTTCTGAAATCGATTCGATCATAACTTGCCAACCACACATGGGAATTGAGAGTTCTTGGACTTTTTGGAAATGGGAGAACAAGATCTTCAACTTTCATGTTGGGCAAAAATTCATTTGAAGCTTTTATCATGATGTAAGTTTGAGGATCAAGACTTTCCATTTTTGGTAAGTTTCAGTTACAGGTCCAGTTTCCATTTTTGGAAATTTCTGATCTGGCTTCAAATTCTTCCATGATGGTGTTTGACATGATATATGAGGACTATATGGACATGAATGAGACCTCTCAAACCAATTTCCATCCTCAAATCACTGATTAAATGGACAGTTGACCAACAGTTGACTTTTAGGGTTTCTGCCTGACTGTGCATTGACTGATGACTTCTGAACATCCAATCTTTGACCAAAACACTTCAAATGGATCCCCAAGTCATGTGAACATGTTGGACCAACCCTAGGGCCTTGGCTCCTTGAGAATTGTGCTTGCTTGCTTGACTGACTGATCTCCTGACCAGTTTGACCTAATTCCTTGATTGGCTTGCACTTGAAGCAAATGGGACAATGCAATGCTATGCGATGGGCCATGATATGCTATGTCCTAATATGAAAATGTATGTACAATGATGGGTGCAAATTTGAGGTGCTACAGCTGCCCCTATTCAATCAGCTGGGAACCCGAATGGATGAGAGCAACGGCTGTCAGACTTTCAGGGTAAACAGGGATTGAATACCAAGAACCGTAGAATTTGCACAATGCAGGGATCCACCAATGGAAACGTCCACTGGGATTTGATTTTTATTACTGGGTATATATTTTGGTTTTTGTTTTCAAAGGGTACGGCCATATCTAGACATCACAACGATGGGGAATGGGAACAAAAATCACAACTAGATGCCAACGGACAACTAGGAAAAACTCGACGTTTATCGGGACCAACGGAGAGGTAACCAGACGTTATTTGAATAACTGGAAGGGATACAACCATACGTCAATGGACGAAATGGGAAAAACTCAACGTTTACCAAGACCAACGGAGAGGTAACCAGACATTAGTGAATGACTGGAAGGGACACAACCATACGTCAACGGACGAAATGGGAAAAACTCAACGTTTACCAAGACCAACGGAGAGGTAACCAACTGGGGGACGACCAGGAAAAACTCGACGTTTATCGAAACCAACGGAGAGGTAACCAAACATCTGCTGATGAATGGGAAAACTCGACCAGACATCGACGGATGAAATGGGAGAAAACTCGACGTTTACAGACATCGAAAGATGATGTTTACAGACGCCAAAAAAAAAATCGACCAGACATTTACAGATGAATGGGAAAACTCGACCAGACATCGACGGATGAATGGGAGAAAACTCGACGTTTACAGACATCGAAAGATGATGTTTACAGACACCAAAAAAGATCGACCAGACATTTACAGATGAATGGGAAAACTCGACGTTTACAGACATCGAAAGATGATGTTTACAGACACCAAAAATATCGACCAGACATTTACAGATGAATGGGAAGAAACTCGACGTTTACAGACATCGAAAGATGATGTTTACAGACACCAAAAAAGATCGACCAGACATTTACAGATGAATGGGAAGAAACTCGACGTTTACAGACATCGAAAGATGATGTTTACAGACACCAAAAAAGATCGACCAGACATTTACAGATGAATGGGAAAACTCGACGTTTACAGACATCGAAAGATGATGTTTACAGACACCAAAAAAGATCGACCAGACATTTACAGATGAATGGGAAGAAACTCGACGTTTACAGACATCGAAAGATGATGTTTACAGACACCAAAAAAGATCGACCAGACATTTACAGATGAATGGGAAAACTCGACGTTTACAGACATCGAAAGATGATGTTTACAGACACCAAAAAGATCGACCAGACATCTACAGATGAATGGGAATACTCGACGTTTACAGACATCGAAAGATGATGTTTACAGACACCAAAAAGATCGACCAGACATTTACAGATGAATGGGAATAAGAGAAACACAACCAGACGTCAACGGACGAATGGGAAAAACTCATCGTTTATCGAAACCAACGGAGAGGCACAACTAGACATCACCGAATGACTAGGAAAAACTCGACGTTTATCGACACCAACGGAGAGGAGGAAACTCTTCTGGGAGAGTGAACACATCCAAGTCATCAACGGATGATTGGGAAGAACTCGACGTTTATCGACACCAACGGAGAGGAGGAATCTTCACTAGGGGAGGGACGCCGTTACGAACATCGAAAGATGATGTTTACAGACATCAAAGAAGACCAGACACTTACGCATGACTGGGAATCACCGAAAGATGGTGTTTACCGACGCCAAAGAAAACCAGACACTTACGCATGACTGGAAATCACCGAAAGATGGTGTTTACCGACACCAAAGAAACAACACACCCGGGTGCTGACAGGGTATACTGACATTCTCAAGATGACAGGGCTAGGCTGAACACTTGCAGGAGGTCTCACTGGGGAGAAACAAACTTTCTGTCATCAACAGGTGAGGAAATAAACCTCTGTGGGGATTATAAACACCAAATGTTGACTGGAGCAACTGTAGCAAATGCGTTGTACAGGTTGAACAAAAATCCGTCTCTGCAGGGGATACGGTTTGATGGGGTTTCGAACACATGAATGCATATGTTTGAATTTTTCTATGGCGTAATGCTCTATTTAGGAATGGAAATGCTACGCGATTTTTGAAGGTGCAATGATCACTACATGCAAAATGCAAATGAACCCTGGCTAGGGAGCCGAAATGATCAGATACTCTGACTCTGTGGGGAGACTCCTCTTGGGGAAATATTCTGCGGGGAACTCTGCTTGGGGAATGGTAAAGCGACTTCACTGGGAGGAAGACTCAACCAATCTTCAGATAGGATAAACCCTGCTTCGGAGAATGTCTGTTACTCCGCTAGGGATAACCCACGCGATCCATAGGTAGAATCGACTCAGCTGGGGATGCCGATATCAGTCTACTACAGAAACCCGCCCAATCCACTGGTAGGATGAACTCTGCTGGAGAAATAAATGCTACTCCACTAGGGACGACCCAACCAAACCATATGTAGGAGAATCACTGCTGGAGATGTATTTCATGAGACCCGCTCCACTCGGGGAACTTGCTGAGGAAAAACCACACCATTCTGCTGAGGAGAACGATCCTAGTGGAGAGAACAACCATAGTGGTGAGAGTAACAACTCTGTTGAGGATGATAACACGTCATATCATACTGGAGATGAATTCCCACAAACCTGCTTGGGATAAGCACTCACGGCCATACTGGAGGTAACAGCATCACAAAACCAATTGTTGGGGAACACACCAACAGTCTACTGATAAACTCCACTAGGGGACTCCCGGGGAAAAAAAATGCCAGGCGCTCAGCGGGGATTCTCAACTGGGGAAATCTGCAAGCATAGGCCCGCTGGGGAGAAGCAATCCTTAGATCTGCTGGGGAATAGAAGACACTATCCACAGACGTCTCCGCAGGGAACATAGCTCTGATAGCTTCCAAACTTGCTTGGGGAAAATATCTGCTGAGGAAACATCCTCACAGATGCCAATCTGAAAAACAGCACAACAAAATGCCCCAGGGGATACATGGACAAGATACGCTCAAGTGTCCTCAACATTCAAAATGATTTTCAAATGTTTTGTCATCCTGCAAGCTATTGTGTAGCCTTCATGTTCTTATATGCAATGCTTATCAAAAATTCGGACATTTTGCAAACAAAACAGTAAAAACAAAAGAGCTATTTATCTGAATGACGACTTTTATTGATTGAAAATGTGCCTGAAAAGGCAAATACATAGGAGAGCAATTCCTAGAAAGAGGTAATTGCGCACAAAAGAAAAAATCTATCCTAATGGCAACGTGAACATGGCATCCACTATTTCCCAATTCTGTTATAACTCACAGATCATCAGTTTTCCTCCCAACTCCTTGCTTTCTGAGAAGAATGACTGGACGGATCACATCTTTCGAGATGGCAGACGACAAAGCTTGATGAAGTACAGATAACTCAGATTGTAGTCTTCGCTTTAATCCCTAATTTTTGCCTGGATCGCCCTTTCGGGTTTTCAATCCACCGGGATACCCATTTTTGCCTAAGCCGCCCTTGCGGGTTTTCGACTTACCGGGTGTACAAATTCTTTTCATTTTATCCCTAATTTTTGCCCGAACCTTTTCTTTCTGTTTTTTGGTTCGCCGGGATGCCCATTTTTGCCTGGACTCTTTTTTTTCTTTTGTCCAGCGGGTCAATTTATGCGAAGTATTTTTTGACTACATCTGAGTTAACAGGAGATGGAAAATCTTCACCATCCACAGTTGTAAGCATCAAGGCTCCGCCGGAGAAGACCTTCTTCACAACATACGGACCTTCATAATTAGGAGTCCACTTGCCCCTGTTATCTGCACCGGGAGGGAGGATCCTCTTCAAAACTAGATCACCGATCTGATAGCTTCGAGGACGCACTTTCTGATCAAAGGCTCGCTTCATCCTTCGCTGATACAACTGTCCATGACACACAGCTGCTAGCCGTCTCTCCTCGATAAGGCTTAACTCATTAAACCTTGTACGAATCCACTCGGCTTCGTCCAGCTTGACATCCAATAAAACTCTCAGAGAAGGGATCTCCACTTCAACGGGTAAGACAGCTTCCATACCATACACAAGGGAGTAAGGGGTTGCCCCGGTCGACGTACGTACTGAGGTACGGTACCCATGCAAAGCGAAAGGCAGCATCTCATGCCAATCCTTGTACGTAACAACCATCTTCTGCACAATCTTCTTGATATTCTTGTTCGCCGCTTCTACAGCACCATTCATCTTCGGTCTGTAAGGAGAAGAATTGTGATGTTCAATCTTGAAATCCTTACAAAGCTCTTTCATCATCTTGTTATTGAGATTAGAACCATTGTCAGTGATGATTCTCTCCGGAACTCCATAACGACAGATGATTTCTTTCTTGATGAACCGGGTAACCACTTGTTTGGTAACGTTAGCATAGGAAGCTGCTTCCACCCATTTGGTGAAATAGTCAATCGCTACCAAAATGAAGCGATGTCCATTCGAAGCAGTAGGCTCAATCTTCCCAATCATATCAATGCCCCACATAGCAAACGGCCAAGGCGAATTCATCACATTCAGAGGGCTTGGTGGTACATGCACCTTATCAGCATAAATTTGACACTTATGGCACTTCCGAGCATACTTGAAACAATCGGATTCCATAGTCATCCAGTAATAACCCGCTCTCAGCAATTTCTTAGCCATTGCATGTCCGCCGGCATGAGTACCGAAGGAACCTTCATGAACTTCCTGCATTAACATGTCCGCCTCGGGTCTGTCCACGCATCTGAGCAAGACCATGTCAAAGTTTCTCTTATACAGTACATCATCCTGATTCAAATAGAAGCTTCCAGCTAGCCTTCTCAGGGTTTTCTTGTCATTCTTCGACGCACCTTCAGGATACTCCTGAGTCTTGAGGAAGTTCTTGATGTCATAATACCACGGCTTCTCATCAATCACAACAGACTCGGCTGCAAACACATACGCAGGCCTCTCAAGTCGATTCACCGCAACATGTGGCACATGATTCCACCAATGAACCTTGATCATAGACGACAAAGTAGCCAAGGCATCGGCCATTTGATTCTCATCCCGGGGGACATGATACAACTTCACTTTCTTGAAGAACGTCAGTATTCTTCTGGTGTAATCTCTATACGGAATCAAATGCGGCTGATTCGTATTCCAATCTCCATTGACTTGATTGACCACTAGAGCGGAATCTCCATAAATGTCAAGCGTTTTGATCCTCAGATCAATGGCTTCTTCTATCCCCATGATACAAGCCTCATACTCAGCTTCGTTGTTGGTGACGTCAAACGTCAATCTGGTAGAAAAAGGTATATGAGCACCTTTAGGATTGATCAATACTGCCCCAACACCGTTACCATTCATATTCACAGCCCCATCAAACATCAATGTCCATTTGTCATCCGGATCCGGTCCCTCCTCGACAAGAGGCTCTTCGCAATCTTTCATTTTAAGATACATGATGTCTTCGTCAGGGAATTCAAACATCATAGGCTGATAATCTTCAATCGGTTGCTCGGCGAGGTAGTCTGACAGAATACTACCTTTGATGGCCTTTTGTGACGTGTACTGAATATCATATTCTGTTAGAATCATCTGCCAACGAGCAACGCGTCCGGTGAGAGCTGGTTTCTCAAAGATGTACTTCACTGGATCCATCTTAGAAATCAATAAGGTAGTATGGTTCAACATATACTGCCTCAGTCGGCGAGCAGCCCAGGCCAAAGCACAGCAAGTTTTCTCGAGCAGTGAATATCTTGTTTCACAGTCGGTAAACTTTTTGCTAAGGTAGTATATGGCATGCTCTTTTCGACCAGACTCGTCATGCTGTCCCAATACACACCCCATCGAGTTCTCAGTCACTGACAGGTACATTATCAGAGGTCTCCCCGGAACTGGAGGTATAAGGATTGGAGGTTCCTGTAAATACTCTTTAATCTTGTCAAAAGCTTTCTGACAATCATCATTCCACTTGATCGCCTGATTCTTTCGGAGCAGTTTGAAAATTGGTTCACATGTGGCAGTTAGGTGAGATATGAACCTTGCAATGTAGTTCAACCTCCCTAAAAACCCATGGACTTGCTTCTCCGTTTTCGGCTCAGGCATCTCTTGAATAGCTTTGACTTTTGCTGGATCAACCTCAATCCCTTTCTCACTGACAATGAAGCCTAAAAGCTTCCCTGATCTCACCCCAAACGTACACTTGTTCGGATTCAACCTCAGCTTGAACTTTCTCAACCGGTCAAACAGCTTCTGCAAATTAACCAGGTGTTCCTCTTCTGTCTGCGACTTCGCGATCATATCATCTACATACACTTCAATTTCTTTGTGCATCATGTCATGAAAAAGAGTCGTCATTGCCCTCTGATAGGTAGCACCGGCATTCTTCAGCCCAAATGGCATCACTTTGTAGCAGAACGTGCCCCAAGGTGTAATGAATGTCGTCTTTTCCATGTCCTCTGGCGCCATCTTGATCTGATTATATCCAGAGAAACCATCCATGAAAGAGAATACCGAGGATTGAGCCGTATTATCAACTAATACATCAATGTGAGGTAATGGGAAATCATCTTTCGGACTCGCTCTATTTAAATCCCGGTAATCGACACACATTCTGACTTTACCATCCTTTTTCGGCACAGGAACGATGTTGGCCACCCAGGGGGGATAACTTGTAACAGCCAAAAAACCCGCATCCCACTGTTTCTGAACCTCTTCCTTGATCTTAGTTGCCATGTCAGGACTCGTTCTACGAAGCTTCTGCTTGACCGAAGGACATCCTTCTCTGAGAGGTAATCGATGCACCACAATGTCTGTATCCAACCCAGGCATATCTTGATATGACCAGGCGAATATCTCCACATATTCTCTCAGCATCTCAATCAGCCTCCTCTTGACAGAGTCCTCTAAAGCAGCCCCAATCTTGATTTCTCTTTTGGCGTCCTCAGTACCCAAGTTAACAACCTCCAACTCCTCCTGATGAGGTTGGATGACCCTTTCCTCCTGCTTCAGCAATCTGACCAATTCTGCAGGAAGTTCACAGTCTTCCTCACTCTCCTCTTCAGGTTGGTAGATGCGATTGTCGAAATCATACTGAGCCATAACAGAACTGTTCATAGTGAATGCCATAAGATCGCTTCTGCATGTTTAATGCTTTGTTTTAGAAAAAGAGTTCAAAAAAAGTCACAAAAAACAAAAACATTGCCATTTTTATTGTTTTGAAAAAGGGTGAAAACAAAAATAGAAAAACAGGGATCACAAAGTTTGATTGCAAAAAATGTCCTTCATTAATGATAATCATTAAAACATGATGAGGCCCTACAATGAATCACTACGCCTTGGGCAGATCGTAGGATTTTCATGCAAAATGACAAAACAACAGAAAATTACTCTGTCAGAAGAGTAACTTGAACCACTTCTTCAGCCGTCCAGTTGTTGATAGACCCCCCTGGTGCACACGGGCGAACCCAGTTGTCCAAATCACAATCACTGTCACAGTCTTCACTACCGGTTGCAGAGACATCGCCATGATTCATCAGCCCAGCGCTGGTAAAGGTACTCGGACCCGCTTGACCATTCTGCTCTGCTTGGAGAGGCTCGTAACCAACGCCAAATTTGTCTTCTTTAATAGGCAAGTCCACCATCTTGCCCCAGCCTTCAGCTTTGCCAGAATTAACAACCTCCTTAGCCTGCTTGTAAGAAGTAACTAAGCACCTGACTTTCTCTGCTCAGCGTACGCCACTTTCTCAAGAGCCACAGTCTCAAACGCCTGACATAAGGTTTCATGGATCTCGCCATCCACCTCAACATATTTGAACGAGGATAGATGACTCACCAGAATCTCTTCTTCACCGCACACAGTCACAATCTGACCGTTCCAGACATACTTGAGCTTTTGATGGAGAGTCGACGAGACTGCCCCTGCTGCATGAATCCATGGACGCCCCAATAAACAACTATAGGCGGGCTGGATGTCCATAACATAGAAGATGATATCGAATACCTCAGGACCTATCTTCACAGGCAAGGTAACTTCCCCACACACAGAACGCTTGGATCCGTCGAAAGCACGAACGATCAAGTCACTGGGATTAAGCACAAACCCTTCCGCATCAATCTTCCTCAGAATCTTCTTAGGCAGCACATTCAGCGGCGACCCGGTGTCTACCAATACGTGAGACAATACTGCCCCCTTGCACTCCATGGTGATGTGCAAGGCCTTGTTATGGTTTCGCCCTTCAGGCGGTAAGTCCAGGTTGGTGAAACCCACACCATGCCTGGTGCTCACATTGGCCATCACACCCTCCAGTTGATTGACAGAAATCTCCTGAGGCACGTAAGCCAGATTCAACATCTTCAGCAAGGCATTACGGTGTGCCTCAGAGCACAACAACAGTGAAAGTATAGAAATCTTGGACGGAGTTTGATTCAACTGATCTACAATCTTGTAGTCACTCTTCTTGATTATCTTCATAAACTCCTCCACGTCCTTCTCAAATGTCCCCTCGGGCGCTTCCTTCTGGACAGGTTCTTCCTCAACCACAGCTTGCTTACCCTTTGCTCTGGCAAGAGCCTCAGCATTATTGTCCCTCAAAGGCTGCGGTGCGAACAGACGACCGCTTCTGGTAAAACCTCCTGGACCCCCTACATTATCCACAGCCGGACCAACAGTTGCAGGAACTCTATTCGGTAAACCAATTGTCACTGGAGTTTGATTCATTGGTCTTGTCTGACTTTCAGCCCTTCTGTAATTGCGGTAAGCATTATCATACTTCCACGGCACGGCTCTACTATTCTCAACAGCCCTTCTTCCAGACGCAGCAATAGTAGTTGGAGCACTGATGGTTACAGGCACGGAAATGGTAACTGGGGTACCATTTGTTGCAGGTGCACTAACGACCCTTTGTCCACGTTCTTTAGACGGTTTAAAGTAAATGGTGATAGTTGACACTGTCCCACGATCTTTTACAGTCCTACTGAATTGCAAACGACCCTCATCCATCATACCTTGGATACCGGCCCTTAACTGGTCGCAACCATTCTCTGATTCTGCACAGCCCAAACAATCCTCATCACAGCCCGAGTAGACACCCCCATTCAGCAGACGGCCCTTCACAACTAGCAGAGAAGTCTGAACATCATCAACATTAACAACCAGATCTTCAGCTTCTTTTCCCTCAATATTGTTCACTCTATGCCCACCATGCTGAGGCATAGGGTTGTTTACGATGTTAGGCACTGGAGCGAAGTTGATCGCCTTGGCATCGATCAAATCTTGGACCTTGTGCTGGAGAGCCTGACACTTCTCAGTATGATGCCCTGGTGCCCCAGAGTGAAAGTCACAACGGACGTTGGCGTCGTACCCAGGAGGCAACACTGTAGGCGGAGCCATTGTACGCAACTCAACCATCCCCAACCTGAGTAATTCGGGCAGCAGCTCGGCGTACGACATGGGTAGTGAATCAAAACGTCGATCAGGCATCCTTTGTCTAGGCTGATACGGACGTTGCTGTTGTTATTGTTGTTGCGGTTGTTGAACTCTTTGTTGTTGTTGTTGACGAGGTTGAGGTGCCGGAATGGTTACTGCAGCAGCTTGACGGTATTCAATTCTGTTCTGATCTCTGCGGTGTTGAACAGCATTAGTTTCACCCTCTCTCCGACGAGGTGCCCCAGCAAAGGGCTTCTTAGAAGAAGAGGAACCAACATCTTGGATCTTCCCAGTTTTAATCAAGCTTTCAGTCCTCTCTCCACAAATGACAACATCAGAAAAACTACCAAATGGGCAGCTCCCCATCCGGTCCATAAACACACCCTGAAGAGTACCGATAAACATATCTGTCAACTCCCTCTCCAGCATAGGGGGTTGAACTCTAGCAGCCAGTTCACGCCACCTCTGGGCATACTCCTTGAAGCTTTCATTGGATTTCTAACATAGACTCTGCAGCTGAGTCCGGCTAGGCGCCATGTCCATGTTGTGTTTATATTGCCTCAAGAAGGCCTCACCCAGATCTCTCCAGCATCGGATCGAATCTCTCTTTAATTCCATGTACCAGTCCAAAGAAGCCCCAGATAGACTATCTTGGAAAAAATACATCCACATCTTTTCATCATCGGTATACGCAGAGATTTTTCGATAATAAGCCTGCACATGGGTGCGAGGGCAAGAAGTACCATTGTATTTATCGAAGGACGGCGCTTTGAACTTGTGAGGGATTCTCAAACCTTCAACCAATCCCATGTTAGTAACGTCAAAACCAAGGGAGTTTTGACACTCCATAGCACGGATCTTCTCAGCAAGAGCCTCAACTTTGCGGTCCCTCTCATTAACTCTTCCCAGAACGTCTTCGTCTTCACTGAGCAGAGAGAACATATCCTCTTGTCTGTCAACAATCGGAACAGGATTACGGGCCGGGGCACGGACTGCTCTGGCATTAGCGGCATCTGGAACAATAGGTTGACCGTTGATTCGAATACCCCCCAACTCGTCACCTACAGCATAGTTGTTGATGGGTACAGCAGCAACAACATTGTTATCATTGATTGGGCCTCCCTCTGGCGGAGCATGGTTGACCGGTGGAATTGCAGCCTCTTGTCTCTGAACCATGGCTCGAAGTTCTTCTTGACCTTGCGCAACCCCTTGCATCATATTCATAAACTGGGCCATGTTAGCCTTCATCTCAGCCAACTCAGCTTGAACTTGATCCATACCTCTCTGTTGATTCAGTCTTGTTGAGTAGCGGTGCGGACGTTGATCAGCTATCCTGCCTGAACAGGAACCAAGAGTGAGAAGTCACGACCAAGAACACCTGTTATGCAAAATGATATGAGTATGATGCTAATGATGCGTATGATGCACATGATATGCTCATTTCTCAGGCATTCAAAGAGCCTGACCCGTCCTGAAAAGATGGCAACCTGCAGCAACAAGAGACCAAACAGATACAAGGAAAATGCGAACAATAGGGAAATACTGACAATCTTATCCATACATAAGGGTAAAAAGGTCAATACCACCGAGTCAACAGAAAATTCGCATAAACAGAGTACAAAGAAATGAATCCCATCCAACAAGCCTGGGGGTGATTCTCAACAATGAAGATCCAAAGACGGAGTACAAACAAATGAATCCCATCCAACAAGCCTGGAGGTGATTCTCAACAAAACACAAACAAAGATACAAACTAAGACAGACGGTCTTCTGGAATGAGGGTCTTCAGGTAATGGCACTGGTCTATCAACAGTGTGCATTCTGAACATTCTGGTAGAGGGGTAATCTTCTCCTTCAACTGTCTTCTAAGCTCTAAAACTTCTCCTCCAAGACGGTTCTCTGATGCCTGTCTCAAGTCTACTTCCTTCCTTAACTGGATGTCTTTATCTCTGAGTTGCTTCTCCAAGTCTCTGATCTTCTTTTGATAGCTGGCCTCAACCCTCTGCAGCCTCAAGCACTCCCGGTGTTCTGCATCTAACATGCTCTCCATCTCCTCGTAGGATCTCTTCTTGCTTCTCAGTCTGCTAGCATCTTCTTCTCGCACTCCTCTGAGTTGATGAGCCAAGTTCAACCTATCAGCTTTGGCTTTGTACAGCTCCATCTGGGTATCTTGCTCCTTCCCTCTCAAACGGCGATTCTCCATCAGGGCTTGCTTGTAGTGCTCCGCAGGCACACTCTCAGCAAGGATCAAAGGTGGTTGCTCCTGCAACGGCTCCATCCTATCGTAGGGTAATAACAAAGTTTCTACTCTCTCCTTGACCCAATTAGTGTAATCAGGCATAGCAACGGCAAACTTCTTCCCTAAAACAGATCCATCCTTCACACCAATAGACTGCCAAGCTCTCCCTATCTGCTCCAATCTAGCCGGGTCACTCCGCTTCTCAAAATACACACTTTCAGCTACCTCAGCCTCAAGTGGTCTTCCCTTCATCACAAACCCCAACTGGCGAAGAGAAAGAACCGGGTTGTAATTGATGCAACCCCTAGTCCCTACGAGTGGCACATTACGGAATCCTCCACAGCTCATAATGACAGTACGCACATCCATCCGGTAAGATTGCCATCTGATATCATAGGAGGTAAGAGACATAACCCTCTGAGTCCACTTATGCGTGCTCTGAGCATCCACAAAAGGTCCACTGACTGGCAGGAGAGACAAGAACCATCTGAGCAAAAGTGGGAGACAACACCTGATAGCCCCACCCTTACCATGCCTACTGTGAATAGCGTAGTAAGTGTCAGCTAAAAGAGTAGGAACTGGATTTCCTCCAATGAAAATACTGACTGCAGCATAGTCAACAAAATTGGGCATACTCGGAAACAGGACGATCCCATAGATCATGACGGCCAACTGAGCATGAAAGGCTTCCCAACTTCCCTTCTCTGCTTCTTATCTAGCTACCCTCAACAGAAACTTCAAAGGCAATCCTACAACACCCCCACTGGACTTCCAACTATCACTGACTTCCTTGATACTCAAATGGAGAGCTCTGGCAACAACTCTGAAATCAACCTCCTTGGGCACCTCCAAGAAAGGAACCTGATACCGGACCGGGACACTCAGCAGAATGGAGTACTCCTCAAGAGTAGGCGCCAACTGATAATCTTGAAAGGTGAAACAATGAAGCTCTGGGTCGTAGAACTGTAGAAGAGTCTGCAACGACACCGGATCGACTACCATCTTCAACAGTGTCAGAATATCTCCATACTGGTCAACAAACCCCTTCTGGTTACCACTGGTCATAAGGTTGCTCAACTCAATCAGAGACGTCAAAGGTTCACGGTGAAAGTTGTAGGAACAAGTCTTCCGCTTCAACTCTGGGACTGTTGCCATCTCTATCAGTGAACAAGCTCTGGAATGTACCTGAGAAATGATATGCATGCAGGGATTAGTTTTTTTGTTTTTTTTTTTTTATTTTCCCCCTTTTTTTTGTATCTTTTTTTTTATTGCGTTTCTTTTGAAAAATAAATATGCTATGATGCAAATGATGCAGACATGACTGGTTGGCTGTGTCTCTCAGAACACGGGATCAAAACTTCGGCTTAAACTCGGAACCACAAATTCATCTGAAACCCAAAGTCATCTGAGACCCCAAAATTCTGAACCAATAGTCACCAACAGGATCACAAGTCACCAACAAGTCACCAACAAGTCACCGACTGTACCTGTAATAATGATCATTCCCTCCCCACTCACGGGTGTCATCTAGGCCAGGGTAAGGTCGAGAGAAACGCAGCATAAATAACCTTTCGCAGAACATCATCATATACACACCCGAAGTATGTAACGATAATGTCCCACCAGGGTCTGAACTGCTCGTGATATCAATGTTCCGCTAAGTGGCGCAATACCACCCGCTTCCCATGAATCACTATATTCCTAAGTATCCTAGATTTCACTCATGGCCTGGGTATTGGGCCTTTTACCTCATGTAACTCCCACCCCAACAGAGAGAAACAGACAACCAGCCAGGTGAATAATGAATGTGAATGAATGCAAACATAAGCAAATAACAAATGCAAACAGTAAATGCAAATATATACAAATGAATGCAATAAATACAACAGCAAACAGCAACCAAAACCCTAACCTAGAGAGCGCTAGGAGAGACTCGCTTAGGGAAGATGGACCAGCAAGAGGTCAACTTCTCTATATCCCCAGCAGAGTCGCCAGCTGTCGCATCACGCGAAAAACTGGCGGGAAAACAAGAACAACAGAGCCGCCACCGTGCGTTATTTATCCCAAAAGAGGGAAAGGAAACGCTCAGAGTAAACCTGGGAAAGAACATGGTCTCGCGACCAAAGAGAATGGGTTCGGGAGTCGGTTATGCGAAGGGAAGGTATTAGCACCCCTACGCATCCGTAGTACTCTACGGGATCCACGCACAATAGAAAGGAAAATGGTTGCTAAACACTACTCAAACTCACACACACTGGCTGAAAGAGACAAAGGAAACTGACTGAAACTGACTCGGCAGGATAACGTATCCTGGGCCTACTTAGTCTATCAGGCATAGACATCAGAGTCGAAGTAGTTCGGACTGGGGAAACGACACATGCTCGCTAGGATATCGCATCCTATGCATACGTATCTTCTCGGACGAGAGAAGAATCAGAGCATTCGTAGCTCAGCTGACACACACACAAACAAACACTGGCAAAGGCAAACGTGGAGCCTGAATGCCAATCACTGGACTTACATCAGCATCCGAACCAAACACACGCACACTGGAACCCAACTGCCACTCGATGGACTTACATCAGCTTCCAAGCACACAACAAGACAAAACAAAGACACAGGCGCCCGGAGAGATCAGCTCATCTCCTGCCTACGTACCTCATCTGGTATGAGGATCAGGGCGACGTAGTTCCCCTACGCAGGGATACAGGACTAGCCTAACCAGATAACAGAGGGAGACACAACTAGGGAGACTACGACTCGAGCCTAGATGTTGTCATGCAAAATCAACCCAAAGTTAAGGTTTCTAGCTAACTGGCATAGGGAGCCAGCCTATCCTAGTCATGACTTACACGGGAAGCAAGCCACACACACACTTAACTTGCACAGGAAGCAAGCCAAGCAAAAACTACTTGCACAGGAAGCAAGTCTAAACTAAACCTAACTTGCACAGGAAGCAAGTCTAAACTAACCCTAACTTGCACAGGAAGCAAGTCAAACAAACATACAAGCACAGGTAGCACACACTATACACAAGCAAGTGGCTCAAACAAGGGTTAGGTTTTAGTCGAGGGGTCATATCAACCTCGACAAACAAACCTCTGGAACTGGGTGAATGTGCTCTTAACCTTGCCATTGAGGGGCTAAGGTGAAGCTGATGAAAGGTGAGTGAAGATAAGACTTCACAGCTCTTATCCCTGGCCTGGGAGAGCTTAAGACAAGAATGTGTGGGTTCAGAAAGTGGGAACCCTTCTACACATTTAAAACTGACTCAACTGTACAGTAGTACAAGATCTTGGGTTTGTATCTGCAATGCATCAACACAGTGGTGTGAGCAAAACAGAAGACACACTGAATAGCAGGGGATAGGTTGCATATCCCTTGGGTTCTGCCAATTGCCTCTTCATTTAGGAGGTCTTTGACTCTATGCAAGGACAAAATTAAACATCCACAAACATTGTCTCTTAAGGAGGACTTCAGACAGTTGCCTGGCCAAGTAACAGGCCAGGTCTTCCAGACTACATGAAGATTAGAAGTATACCTCAATGCAAATTGCTTATACAAGCAAAGCAAAGCAAGTTCAAAGAACTAAGCAACTAAAGGTACCTGAAATGGTCAAACAGATCAGTATACAAGTCAAAGTTAAATCAAAGTGAAACAGATGTCAACCAGTCAACACAAGCAAGTGAATGTGCAAGGCACAAGGCTCAAGGCATGTGAGCCAAGCCACCTACAAAACAAAACATGTTAGACAATGATATTTAAGCCAGCTCAATCAAAAAGAATCGGTCTCATTGGTCATTTGTTGGTCAACCTGAAAACATAAGCTCAAAGGTGAGTAACGGGACCACTAGGACAAGCCTAGGGTCAAAAATGAGTGAGAAAGTCAAAACAGCAAAGGGCAAGTATCCAAAATCATGTTCAAACATTAAGAAACAAACCCAATTGGTTTTACATTCATATCAATCATCATCATCATTTCATGAACAATTTAGGTCAAAGCATGGCATTTAGAAGCTCATAGAAGTCAACAGCAAGACTTGCATCAAAACCAATCTCAAACATTTCCAAAAATCATCAAATAAATCATGATCAATCACAACCCACAGCATGGTAAGCATGTCAAATTTCATCCCATTTGGACAAGTGGAAGGCAGTCAATGAAAATCAGAAAGTCAAAGCAATTTTGAACATGCTCAAAGAAGTCAACCAAACATACATCCACTTGGAAAATTCATAAATCAGAGATGGTGCATGATAAATGAATGGGACTAAAACCATGGCAAATATGAGGATGTCTAGTTATCTCATGTAAAATTTCATGTTCATCTAATAAGGTATGAGAATTTCACAAATGAAATGGGAACAAGTGTCACAAAAAGTCAACATATGACCAAGCAGGGGAGAAAATCTCAAACAATTAGGAAATGCCACAAATAATTCCAAGAAAATTCACATGTAAACTAGACATACAAGAGTAGGTTCATGCAAAAAATCATATCAATTGGAGGTCAAGAAGCATGGTATCAAAAATCATGAAGTTGGACATCAATGGTGTGACACAAATTGTCACACCCTAATTCAAAAAATCATAATTCACAAACCAGAAATGATAAATTCACAAACTCTACACCAAAATCACCATGAGTGTGTCTAGTTTAAGCACAAAAAATTTGGGAGCCATTGGATAAAGTATCACCATTTCACAAATGTTTTGGCAAGATGTACAAAAATTGGTCACATGTCACAAACCCTAGCACCATTTAAAATTCGACCATGCAAAAATTCTGGAAAATATATGACAAAAAACTAGAGATCAAGATGGACATGATGCAAAAATTCCCAATGAATTTGGAATTAAAATGAGGAACTTATGATTTTTCAAAGTTTGAGTAATTAAATGAAATAAATATTGCCAAATAAAATGAAAAAAAGGAATTAATTTAGATTTTAAAGGACCGGTGGCAGAACTGTAATTAAATGAAGAAACTGGGGGCCAAAACAAGTCCAATCCGCTTGCTGATGTGGCGACCACTTAAGTGGTCTTGTCCCGCGTGGCCTGGTCAACCATGGTACCGCCAATAGCGCGCCCGCGTGATGCTCCGCTGGACCGAAGATACGCCAGCATGGACGAAGCGCTGGGCCAATCAGCGTGTTTCTTCAAGAAACAACACGCTGCACTGTAGCGAAACCAGAATGGCAGCGGCAGAAGAAAAACAGCAACAGTAACACGCGTCCCTCATGTAATCTCCAGCAGAAAAATAAATTTGCAACCAAAATCAAAAACAAATATATCAAAACGTTCATCTCTTAATGCTCATCAATATTCCAAGATCAATTTACCCTAATACGAACTAACGAGGATGAACCGAGCCAAAACAAATTCACACATCAAACTTCAATCCAACATAACTTTCAAAATAAACAACCATTTTCAATCATTCAAAGTGCAGTGTGATCAGGGAAAGGTGATCTACCAAGTGTGCATCATGGTTTTGCAAATGAAGAAGTTCGAAATTTTACCAAATTGGAGAGCAGATGTCGATTCGGTGGTTGTTTGGTCTTTTGGGCCTGAAACAGATGCTCCTTGGGTCTTCCAATGATGAATGATGATTGGTGTTTGGTTCAGCAACCCTCGAAATGGCCCAGAACTTGAACTGCCATTGATGAGTGCTTTGTGAAAACAGTCGTGTGCTGTGGTTCCAGTTGGAGAATGGTGGTAAAAACAGTTTCACAATGATGCTTGGATGGTGAAACAATGTTAGCCAGGCTTGGTTCTTTGGAGTTTTCTGACTGGTTTTGGAAAAGTGTGAAAAAATGAAGTTTTTTTAGAATGAGTGATTTTTGTGTTGCAATGTGTTTGATGGCTGCTAGTTGTGTTTACAATGGCAGAAAATCATGTTTTGATATGCCGTTTGATGTTGCTTTAGGCAAGGCCATGTCAAACTCTTTGGAAGTTTTGGACAACTTTTGAGAAAATGGCCAAAATGTGATTTTGAGAGAATGAGTGAGCCAAGGTTTTTTTTTGCTGTCAAAATGTGGCTGCTACTAGGGTTTGTTCTTGCAGAAAATCATCTCCAAAATCTCTGTTTGATAGTACCAAGTATGGTCCATGAAATGGTGGGATAGAGTTGTTGCAAAATTGTACTGTTTTCCAAGTTTCAAGCAAGTTGGCATGGGCTACATGTACTGCATAATTTTGACTTTGTAACATGACCAAAACCATATTTCTGAACATATTTGGTTAGTAAGAATGGTGGGAAATGATTAATTTGAAAAGTCAAAATTCCACTCACTTGAATTTAATTCATGCAAGTCAAAAAATGCCATTTTGATTGGTGAAGTTTTGGTACATGAAAGTTACATTTTTGGAAATAGGGGATCAAATGTGACTTGTAGGAAAAAACCCCACCCAAATTGGCCAAATGGTTTGAGAGATATGGCCTTTTGAAGTTCAAGAATTTCTGAAATCGATTCGATCATAACTTGCCAACCACACATGGGAATTGAGAGTTCTTGGAATTTTTGGAAATGGGAGAACAAGATCTTCAACTTTCATGTTGGGCAAAAATTCATTTGAAGCTTGTATCATGATGTAAGTTTGAGGATCAAGACTTTCCATTTTTGGTAAGTTTCAGTTACAGGTCCAGTTTCCATTTTTGGAAATTTCTGATCTGGCTTCAAATTCTTCCATGATGGTGTTTGACATGATATATGAGGACTATATGGACATGAATGAGACCTCTCAAACCAATTTCCATCCTCAAATCACTGATTAAATGGACAGTTGACCAACAGTTGACTTTTAGGGTTTCTGCCTGACTGTGCATTGACTGATGACTTCTGAACATCCAATCTTTGACCAAAACACTTCAAATGGATCCCCAAGTCATGTGAACATGTTGGACCAACCCTAGGGCCTTGGCTCCTTGAGAATTGTGCTTGCTTGCTTGACTGACTGATCTCCTGACCAGTTTGACCTAATTCCTTGATTGGCTTGCACTTGAAGCAAATGGGACAATGCAATGCTATGCGATGGGCCATGATATGCTATGTCCTAATATGAAAATGTATGTACAATGATGGGTGCAAATTTGAGGTGCTACAATATGGAATTGTCTGTGGATGAGTTAGGGAGTATCCTAAAACTCCCAATCGTAGGCCCTGGAATAGTGCCCGATACTTTTGTTCTGGCGGAATTCTGGACCGCTATAACAGGTAACACTAAATATGTCTCCAAAGGGGCAAAAGCATCGGATATCCATAACCTTTGTTTCAGGTACGCGCAGAAGGCTTTGGCGTACACCATGTTTGGTCGCGGTGATAGCACCGGTGTCGCCACCCAAAGGGAGCTGTTCTTTCTGTACAGTGTGGCAGCACAAACTTCTATCAACGTAGCAGCATTTGCAGCTGACTACCTAGGTAGAGTTGGTCGCGCTACTTCAGGCGACATTTCGGTTGGCGAAATGATCACACAGATTGCCAACCATTTTGGATTTGGTGTTGCGCTTGCTGACTCTCCACAGGTGTCGGGTAAAAATAAACTGGACATGGCCGCGTTGATTCAACAAGGCATGATTGAGGTAAAACAAGATTACTATTCTCTTATCTGCCGAAAAGTCCATGTTCTTGCTTTACCCGCTTATGATTTCATCAGTATTACTAACAAAGCCAACTGGCTTTATGAGTGTCCCGACCTGGATGAGGGGGACGAAGATTTTCTTGATTCTTTGCCTGCAGATGAACATATGGAGGGTGCACCGAGCACTGAGGAGCCGTTTTACCAACAACCGCAAGAACCGACTCAAGCTTTAGGGTCCTACTCAATGCCACAAGACCAATGGGGTTGGATTCAAGATGAGATCAGTCACCTTCGCACGGAGCAATCTAGGCAAGGTGAGGAGCTCACCAGGTTCGGAGTCGAACAATGCCGCCAAGGGACGGTTTTGGATGAGATGAATGCGATGATGCAACGCATGATGTTACATTATCCGTACCCGCCCCCGCCTCCTCAGTAAACATTGTGAGTACCCCAATTATCTTGACAATAAACATTGCGGACAATGTTTGGGTCAAGTGTGGGGGGTTTTTATTATTTTGTATTTTATTTTAGTTGTGTTTGTTTGCTTTGTTACTTTGTTTTGTCTTTGTGTGTCTGTTTTATTCCCTTAAGTTACAGATAAAAGTGGATTCTACTAGATAAATGATGGACTAGTGACCAGTGAGGGAAAGATGCAACCCCGGATTGTCTCCCGAGGCAACTTGGAAGTTGATACAGCTGAGAAAGAAAATGTTAGACGCAACTTGGCAACTCTGGACCGAAAGAAGGGAAGGTAAACCCAAGCTGAGAAAGAAGTTGTTTGTCATAAAGAGTGGTTTGGAGCTTGTAAGCTTATCTAACATTGTGAGATTTCAACATAACCAAACACAAAAAAGCACATTCAGGTATGACTTTATCTCTCTAATTTTGTGTAAGTTCTACTGATACAGTACAATACAAAGACGCACACTGAGGCACGTTGTTTTTTTTCACCCTTTAGCCTTTCTAGCCATCCATATTGTTATATCTATCCTTTGTTAACCCCGTTGAGCCTGTACCCCTTGTTTGTGAAAACCGTCATGTTAACCATAAGCCAAACGCTTCCTACCTTCGCTCGGCATGACTGTTGTAGTGTAAAATTCGTGCAAAAAGATAAGTTTGGGGTGGTGATCCTTAGAAAAAATTTGAAAAAGGGCAAGTGCAACAAAAAGAAAAAAAAGTGTGTAGAAACATCCGCTTCTACCGAAAAAAAGAGAAAAGAAATGAAAAATAGAAATGAAGTATAAGCACTTGCCTAAGTCAAAGACTCATGCAGTAATGTGTTACTCAAAAGAAAAATTGAGAGGAAAAGAGTCAAGTTTGACAAAACCCCATAAAATAATTTGTGCACAAAGAAAAGCAAAAACATGAATGCCGAGTTCTAAACCTTTGTCATCCATTTTCTTGTCTACCCCCACCATACCTAAGCCCCGTTACAACCCGAAAGACCTCTAAAAGTGTGTGAATTTGGTTTGTGTAGTTAATGTAGAATCTATTCAAAAATTAAGAGTTGATATTGCATACCTTGATATCATGAGTGCTAAACACTTTAACCCCGAGAGATTTGGTGAGTGGTGTGAAGAAGTGTGCAGGTGAAGGAACACTATGATATGATAATGCAATGGATAGTTCAAATGGGTAAACCAGAAGCTTAATCGGGAAGGAGGAAGATAAGTTGCGAATAACATCAGCTGTATTGTGGAAAGAAGAAAATCCATGGTTGACCTCTATGTTGTCTCTTACAACACTTGAGGATAAGCAATGAGATAAGTTAGGGGTTGTGATCGGTCACCATTTGCACTTAGTTTTCATCATCCATCCATCATGAATCTTCAAGAACCTGTAACACTTTGTTCTTTCTTTTAGTGGATTTCTTAAGTTTATCGCATTTTATACATTTTCGCTTGTTTTATGTTATACATTTCTTAAGTTTTGTCGCATTTTATGCATTTCCGTGGTAGTGTTGTTTGGTTTCCAAGTCTAACAATAAGCCCGAAAGATGCGTACCGGAAGAATGGAAGTCAAGGACATCGTGCAAAGTGAGAAAAGGCAAAAACAGGGGGCTGACACGAGTGCCCGTGTCAGCATGTGCAGAATATAGATCGTGGAATCCAGAAACCAGGGGGCTGACACGGGTGCTCGTGTCAGCTGACACGGCCCATGTCAGCAAGGGCTGAAGAATTTGAGTTGACAGAGAGCTAACACGGGCGCCTGTGTCACCTGACACGGCCTATGTTGGCCAATTAGCCCCGTTTGCTGATTTTTATTGTTTTGATCCTTGTGCACGTCCGGAGGGCAGTCTGGGTATTTCACGATGGTTTTAGTTGATTGGAAACTATTTAGTCTGCATTTTGGTGAAGAGGGAGGACACTTTTTGGATCGTACAAGAAAACGACAGAAAGGAGAAGCGAGCTTTCAAGGTGTTTAGAGAAGAAGAGATCTTCAAGATCGAAAGAGATTGAAGATCAACTTTCATCAACAACAAATTGTAATGTCTCTATTTTGTAATTTATTGTCTTTGAATATTATGAGAAGCTAAACCCCCCAATGCTAGGGAGGTGTCCCTGAATTGCTACTGTATGAACACTTTTTCTATGTTTTTATGATCATCGACGTTTTCTTAATTCAAATTATTATACAACGTTCTTAATGCTTTATTTTATCGGACAAATGAAATTTTGATCTCTGGTTAAGGTTTAGGTCGGACAAACCACCGTATCGCTTGTTGTGTAATAATACTTCAGTTTAATCATTTAGGAATAAGGATAAAACCGTAGCAGTCGTTAATTCTTGATCAATTGCATATTTCGTAACGTCATTTTGAATAACTAAGGAATTAGGATTGAAATTGACTGTTAATGGTTTTCGGCTAAAGGATTAGAGAAAACAATTCTTGAGAATCGGTTTTGAATAATTACAACGTAGATGTTATATAATATGGAAGGAGTGTAGTACAAAGCAATTCATGTAACACCCCGATAAAAATAAGATAATTATTTAATTTAAGTTAATATTATATTTATTAATTTAATTAAATAATTGGAATTATTGGATTATTATTATTATTGGAATAAAATAATTTGGAGTTGGTATATAAGTTGGAAATAAGAAAAAGAGTCCCATTTAGTAAAGAAAGGGTTTCACGTGAAAAGCAGAGAAGCGGCTGAAAAGAGGAAAAAGGGCAAAGAGACAGAGCAAGAGGAAGAAGGTTGGAGAAGAGAAAAGCTTGAAGCTTAAAGATTCGCCGGATTAACTCAGGTAAGGGGGGTTTATCGTTGTTTAATGGGTATTATGGGTTAACATGTGATGGGTAGTGATAAACCGTTGAATTGACCCTAATTGGGATGATGAGTACTGAAAAATTGTGTTGAATAAGTTGTGTTAAAGCTGTAATTGAATCTGTATTTGTGTGAGCTATGATTTCCCAAACGTATAGCTTTTTACGGAATCGGAATCGGAGGTCCGGAAGTCCTCCAACGGCGGAAAATGCGGAGAATTCTGCATTCTGCTTCGTGTTAGCGCAGGAACAGCTTTCTGTCTTGCGTTAACCGGTTAACCCAGGGTGTTAACCGGTTAACACTGTTAGGAATTGTGAGGTATTGCTGTTTTGCTTGCGTTAACCGGTTAACCCAGGGCGTTAACCGGTTAACACTGTTGTGAGTTGTGAAAATATTGTTGTTCTGTCTGCGTTAACCGGTTAACCCAGGGCGTTAACCGGTTAACACTGTTGAGTTTTGCCAGAAAACGTGTTCTGTGTTGCGTTAACCGGTTAACCCAGGGCGTTAACCGGTTAACACTGTTGGAAATTGGGAAAATTAATATTTGAATAATGTGTGCATAATTGGTGTTTGGCCTATATTGGCGTATGACGTAATAGGGATTAATTCCCGCTGTTTTGAGCAGTATAGGTATTAGTGGAGGGTGCTAATACTGTGATTAATTATTTGACATGATATGATGTTTTGATACGTGTGTTGATGAATGTATGATGGTATGCATAATGCTGTGAATGTATATGTTATGTATGCAATTGTGAATGGACTGTTTATGGCTTAGAGTGTGAGCATATGTCCATTGTGGATTATTGTTGATGATTTTGCATTGCTAGGTGATTTAGCATGCATATTGTGGTCTTTATGGTGGTAGCTAATTCCCATAGTGAGGAATTAGTGAGTTAGTCATTATGGATTGTTGTTGATGTTTGCATGCTAGGTGAATTAGCGTGCATAGCATGGCCCTTGGGGTGGTAGCTAATTCCCGTGGTGAGGAATTAGTGAGTGAGTCACTAGGTCTCAAATGAGTGGGACTAGTGGGCTTGGTAGCTGTATCTGGATTTGATCGGTGAGGTGAACTATATGTTCACGAATGGTCGGTACCGCATGCATGGAGTCTCATTGCATAATGTATGTATTGTGTATAATATGAATGGATGTGTTCCAATATTATACGTGTGTTTTGATGTTTATGTTGAGCATGATTATGATGTTTGAGTGGAGGTTGCCGTTACCGAATGTGTGATATGATTAGGGTGATTAATGTGTTATTTACTTAGCATTACATGATATTTTATAATGCTTATTATATCGATTGAGGAACTCACCCTTACAACTATTTTTCAGGTAACGAGCAGTGATCGAGTAGAAGCTAGTGCTTGGAGTCTAGTGTAGTCTCCTTAGTGGGTCATGCTCTGATAGATGTAACATCGGGACGGGATGTTTTACCTTGTTGAATAATTTTACATGTAATGTGTTACATGTTTTGCATGATTGATTTGATTTCTATCCGCTGCGTATTGTGCAAATGCTTTATGTTTTGAATTAATAAAAGAGCATGACAGTTATTACGGTGAATGGTGTGAAGTGTTTGTGTGACACCCTTAATTGCATATTTACTCTGATTGATATATTTGTTGTTTTAATAAAAAAATTGGGGTATTTTAGAAGAGTGTTACATTAGTGGTATCAGAGCATAGTCGGTCGAGTCGAGTCGTAATTATTCTGTTTCCCTGTACGTGATAGGTGTTGTGTAACCCTATCAGTACTTATTGTTTTATCTTGTTGGATTAACTCAGAATAGAGATGGCTGGAAGAGGTAGAGATGATGCTGCGATTGCTGAGGCTCTGGGTATGCTAGCTAGAGTACTTGGAGGGAATCCGAATGTTGTGGGAATGGGAGCTGCTCGTCAACTGAGTGAGTTCCAGAAGAACAATCCTCCAATGTTCAAGGGAGCATACGATCCAGATGGTGCTCAGAAGTGGTTGAAGGAGATCGAGAGAATCTTCCGAGTGACTGAGTGTGCCGATAACCAGAAGGTCAGGTTCGGTACGCATATGCTGTCAGAGGAAGCAGATGATTGGTGGGTTGCTACCCGCATTGAGTTGGAATCTGCTGGGAATGTTGAGATCACTTGGGCTGTGTTCAGAGAGAGATTCCTGAGGAAGTACTTTCCAGAGGATGTCAGAGGAAATAAAGAGATAGAGTTCTTGGAATTGAAGCAGGGCAATCGGTCTGTTACTGAGTATGCTGCTAAGTTCACAGAGCTGTCGAAGTATTACACTCCCTATGATGAAGCTACTGGGGAATTTTCAAAATGTGTGAAGTTTGAGAACGGGTTACATCCCGAGATCAAGCAGGCTATTGGGTATCAGCGGATTAGAGTGTTTTCTGATTTGGTTGACTGTTGCAGGATTTTTGAACAGGATACCAAGGCTAGAGCAGAGAGCTATCAGCAAAGGGTTGATAGGAAAGGCAAGAATCAGAATGATCGTGGGAAACTGTATGCAGCTGACAAAGGTTTCCAGAGACAGAGTGGGATGAAGAGGCCTAGTGGGGGAGACTCTAGTGCCCCTGCTAAGTGTTACAGATGTGGTCAGGCTGGACATCGTGTCCATGAGTGTACCAGTGCTGAGAGGAAGTGTTTCAAGTGTGGAAAAGGTGGTCATTTGGCTGCAGAGTGTCGGTCGAAGACTGTGACTTGTTTCAACTGTGGAGAGGTGGGTCATATCAGTCCACAGTGTCCTAAGCCGAAGAGAGAGAACCAGTCGGGGGCAAGGTTTTTGCTTTATCGGGTTCTGAGACTTCTGCAGATGATCGTTTGATCCGAGGTACGTGTTATATTAATGGCTTTCCTCTTGTAGCTATTATTGACACAGGTGCGACTCATTCCTTTATATCTTTGGATTGTGCTGTGAAACTTAAGTTAGAGATATCTGAGATGCATGGTAGTATGGTGATCGATACTCCTGCGAAGGGTTCAGTGACTACTACTTCAGTTTGTTTAAATTGTCCTTTGAGTATTTTTGGTAGAGACTTTGGGATGGACCTAGTGTGTCTTCCACTAGTGCAGATTGATGTTATTCTGGGTATGAACTGGTTGGTGTTTAACCGAGTCTATATCAATTGTTTTGATAAGACTGTGATTTTTCCTGAGATTGAGGAAGGAAAGAGTTTGTTTCTATCTGCAAGGCAGGTGAATGAGGCAGTAGCAGATGGGGCAGAGTTGTTTATGCTGTTAGTGACTTTGGAGGCTAAAGATAAACTGGTGATTTGCGATCTAGTTGTGGTGTGTGATTTTCCTGATGTGTTTCCAGAAGAAGTGAATGAATTACCGCCAGAGCGTGAAGTTGAGTTCTCGATTGATTTGGTACCTGGTACTAGGCCGGTGTCGATGGCTCCGTACTGTATGTCTGCTGCTGAGCTAACTGAATTGAAGAGTCAGTTGGAAGATCTGTTGGATAAGAAATTTATTCGTTCGAGTGTGTCACCGTGGGGTGCACCAGTGTTATTGGTTAAGAAGAAAGAAGGTACTATGAGGTTGTGTGTGGACTACAGGAAACTGAATAAAGTGACGATCAAGAATCGGTATCCTTTGCCGAGGATTGATGATTTGATGGATCAGTTGGTTGGTGTCATCAAAATAGATTTGAGATCTGGGTATCATCAGATACGTGTGAAAACTGAGGATATTCAGAAGACTGCTTTCAGAACAAGGTATGGACATTATGAGTATTCTGTAATGCCTTTTGGTGTGACTAATGCGCCTGGAGTGTTTATGGAGTATATGAATAGGATTTTCCATCCGTACCTAGATCAGTTTGTTGTGGTGTTTATTGACGATATCTTGGTGTATTCGAAATCTGAAGAAGAGCATGCTGAGCATTTGAGAGTGGTTTTAGGAGTTCTACGAGAAAAGAAGTTATTTGCTAAACTGTCAAAGTGTGAATTTTGGTTAGAAGAGGTTAGTTTTCTTGGTCATGTGATTTCAAGAGATGGTGTTGCTGTTGATCCTTCTAAGATAGAAGCGGTATCTAAGTGGGAAGCTCCGAAGTCAGTTTCTGAGATAAGGAGTTTTCTTGGTTTGGCTGGTTATTATAGGAAGTTCATCGAGGGATTTTCTAAGTTGGCGTTACCGTTGACGATGTTGACTAGAAAGGGGCAAGCGTTTGTTTGGGACTCAAAGTGTGAAGAAGGTTTCCAAGAGTTAAAGAGAAGGTTAACTACTGCTCCTATTCTGATATTACCGAGTCCGTCAGAACTATTTGAGGTTTTCTGTGATGCGTCATTGTTGGGCTTGGGTGGTGTGTTGATGCAGAATAAGCAGGTTATAGCTTATGCTTCGAGACAGCTGAGGGTTCATGAGAGGAACTATCCGACACACGATTTAGAGTTGGCAGCTGTGGTTTTTGTTCTGAAGTTGTGGAGGCATTACTTGTACGGGTCAAGATTTGAGGTTTTCAGTGACCATAAAAGTTTAAAGTATTTGTTTGATCAGAAAGAGCTGAATATGAGGCAGAGGAGATGGTTAGAGTTTCTGAAGGATTACGACTTTGGTTTGAATTACCATCCGGGTAAAGCAAACGTAGTGGCTGATGCATTGAGTCGGAAATCATTGCACATGTCTATGTTAATGGTTAAGGAATTGGATTTAATTGAGCAGTTTAGAGACTTGAGTTTGGTGTGTGAGAGTACTCACAATAGTGTTAAATTGGGAATGTTGAAGTTAACGAGTGGTATTCTGGATGAGATTAGAGAGGGTCAGAAATCCGATGTGCTTTTGGTTGATAGGTTGACTCTAGTGAATCAAGGTCAAGGTGGTGAATTCAGAGTTGATGAGAATGGTGTTTTGAAATTTGGTAATCGGTTGTGTATTCCGGATGTTATCGAACTTAAGAAGAGTATTCTTGAGGAAGGACATCGTAGTGGCCTAAGTATTCATCCTGGGGCTACGAAGATGTACCATGATTTGAAAAAGTTATTTTGGTGGCCGGGAATGAAAAGAGAAATTGCGAGTTTTGTTTATTCTTGTTTGACTTGTCAGAAGTCAAAGATTGAGCATCAGAAGCCGTCTGGGCTAATGCAACCGTTGGCTGTTCCAGAGTGGAAGTGGGATAGTATCAGTATGGATTTTGTTTCTGGTTTACCGAGGACAATTAAGAATTTTGAAGCTATTTGGGTGATTGTGGACAGATTGACGAAATCGGCTCATTTCATTCCGATCAGAATGGATTATCCGTTAGAGAGATTAGCCGAGTTGTATATTGAGAAGATTGTAAGTTTGCATGGTATTCCGTCGAGTATTGTTTCGGACAGAGATCCTAGATTTACATCGAAGTTCTGGGAAGGTTTGCAGAGGGCTTTGGGAACTAAGCTGAGATTGAGTTCTGCATATCATCCGCAGACTGATGGTCAGACTGAGAGGACGATTCAGTCACTAGAGGATCTGTTGAGGGCTTGTGTTTTGGAAAAGGGAGGTGCTTGGGATTGTTATTTACCTTTGATTGAGTTTACCTACAACAATAGTTTTCATTCGAGCATTGGTATGGCACCGTTTGAAGCTTTGTATGGTAGGAGATGTCGGACACCTTTATGTTGGTATGAGTCCGGTGAGAGTGCTGTGGTTGGACCGGAGATTGTTCAACAAACTACGGAAAAGATTAAGATGATTCAGGAGGAGATGAGGATTGCTCAGAGTCGTCAGAAGAGTTATCACGACAAGAGGAGGAAGTCACTTGAGTTTCAAGAGGGAGATCATGTGTTTCTTCGTGTTACTCCGATAACTGGGGTTGGTCGAGCTTTGAAGTCGAAGAAGTTGACACCTCGATTTATTTGTCCTTATCAGATTTTGGAGAGGATAGGGGAGGTAGCCTATCGTATCGCTTTACCGCCGTCGCTTGCGAATTTGCATGAGGTTTTTCATGTGTCTCAGTTGAGGAGGTACATTCCTGATCCGTCGCATGTGGTCCAAGTAGATGATGTACAGGTGAGAGATAACCTGACTGTTGAAACATCACCTATGAGGATCGAGGATCGAGAGTTGAAGCAGTTGCGGGGTAAAGAGATTGCTTTGGTAAAGGTAGCTTGGGGAGGACCAGCAGGTGGCAATGTGACTTGGGAACTTGAGAGTCAGATGAAGGAGTCCTATCCAGAGTTATTCGCTTGAGGTATGTTTTCGAGGACGAAAACTCTTTTAGTGGGGGAGAGTTGTAACACCCCGATAAAAATAAGATAATTATTTAATTTAAGTTAATATTATATTTATTAATTTAATTAAATAATTGGAATTATTGGATTATTATTATTATTGGAATAAAATAATTTGGAGTTGGTATATAAGTTGGAAATAAGAAAAAGAGTCTCATTTAGTAAAGAAAGGGTTTCACGTGAAAAGCAGAGAAGCGGCTGAAAAGAGGAAAAAGGGCAAAGAGACAGAGCAAGAGGAAGAAGGTTGGAGAAGAGAAAAGCTTGAAGCTTAAAGATTCGCCGGATTAACTCAGGTAAGGGGGGTTTATCGTTGTTTAATGGGTATTATGGGTTAACATGTGATGGGTAGTGATAAACCGTTGAATTGACCCTAATTGGGATGATGAGTACTGAAAAATTGTGTTGAATAAGTTGTGTTAAAGCTGTAATTGAATCTGTATTTGTGTGAGTTATGATTTCCCAAACGTATAGCTTTTTACGGAATCGGAATCGGAGGTCCGGAAGTCCTCCAACGGCGGAAAATGCGGAGAATTCTGCATTCTGCTTCGTGTTAGCGCAGGAACAGCTTTCTGTCTTGCGTTAACCGGTTAACCCAGGGTATTAACCGGTTAACACTGTTAGGAATTGTGAGGTATTGCTGTTTTGCTTGCGTTAACCGGTTAACCCAGGGCGTTAACCGGTTAACACTGTTGTGAGTTGTGAAAATATTGTTGTTCTGTCTGCGTTAACCGGTTAACCCAGGGCGTTAACCGGTTAACACTGTTGAGTTTTGCCAGAAAACGTGTTCTGTGTTGCGTTAACCGGTTAACCCAGGGCGTTAACCGGTTAACACTGTTGGAAATTGGGAAAATTAATATTTGAATAATGTGTGCATAATTGGTGTTTGGCCTATATTGGCGTATGACGTAATAGGGATTAATTCCCGCTGTTTTGAGCAGTATAGGTATTAGTGGAGGGTGCTAATACTGTGATTAATTATTTGACATGATATGATGTTTTGATACGTGTGTTGATGAATGTATGATGGTATGCATAATGCTGTGAATGTATATGTTATGTATGCAATTGTGAATGGACTGTTTATGGCTTAGAGTGTGAGCATATGTCCATTGTGGATTATTGTTGATGATTTTGCATTGCTAGGTGATTTAGCATGCATATTGTGGTCTTTATGGTGGTAGCTAATTCCCATAGTGAGGAATTAGTGAGTTAGTCATTATGGATTGTTGTTGATGTTTGCATGCTAGGTGAATTAGCGTGCATAGCATGGCCCTTGGGGTGGTAGCTAATTCCCGTGGTGAGGAATTAGTGAGTGAGTCACTAGGTCTCAAATGAGTGGGACTAGTGGGCTTGGTAGCTGTATCTGGATTTGATCGGTGAGGTGAACTATATGTTCACGAATGGTCGGTACCGCATGCATGGAGTCTCATTGCATAATGTATGTATTGTGTATAATATGAATGGATGTGTTCCAATATTATACGTGTGTTTTGATGTTTATGTTGAGCATGATTATGATGTTTGAGTGGAGGTTGCCGTTACCGAATGTGTGATATGATTAGGGTGATTAATGTGTTATTTACTTAGTGATAACACGAAATTATATCGCTTTTTAAGACTTAATTCAATTAAATTATTTTATCATTTACGCTAATTTATCCCATTTTATCAGATATTATGCAGTATTTCTTTTCTATTTATATCAGGTACCCATTTTGAAGCAAAAGTGAAAAAGGGAAGAAAAGGAGGGGTAAAAAGCAACAAAAAGGAGAGAAAAGGAACCAAAGGCCAAAGCCCAGCCCAAAGCGCACAAGTCACCAATGCTGTGCCTGTGACGGACGTCACAGGACGCGTGACGAGCGTCACGCGAAGCAGCCTTGTGACGGACGTCACACATGGTGTGACGAACGTCACACCAGTCCTCTATATTTTTGGCGCAAGGAACTCAACTGACCACGTTGAAGCCCACTTCCACTCACGCTTAACCCTCGGAAGCCTACTACCATGCACGCGGAAACCCTTGAAAAGTGGTTACACCAGCAGCTTATAAATAGCAGCAAATTGGGAACTTCCAGACACACAGTTTTTGCACGCTCAGTCTTGCGGAAGCTCTGCCAAATTTATTTTTTCACGCCTTTGCCTATTTTTCTTCCTTTCCAGCATCGTTCACTTTATTTATTTTATTTTGCAAGCTTTGTTTTCTTTTTCCCTTGCAATTTATTTTCCCCGTTCTTAGCTTTTAGATATTTTTCGCGTAGTAGTTTCTACACCGGAAACTACTGGGCAACTTTATACCGGATTTAACCTTACGTTATTTTCGAGTTTTTTTATTTCCTTGATTTAATTTACTGTTTAATTGAAGAATCGAAGAACAAATCCTACCGGCTTGTGGTGGAGTGTTCAAGACCATTGTATTACGCATTCAGGTTCTTTAATTGTTATTTAATTTTTATGCTTTATTCTACTGTTTATTTACATTGCATGCCTGGAATGAGTCTGTTTATGCATGATATAGATTCTTATTTATTTAGCATGTCTGGCTAATTTGCCTAGGTATCGGTATGTAAAGTAAGCAGAAAGAGGGATCAAAACTAAGTCGGTCTATTCAAACTTAAAATTAGAATCAATCTTTTTATGGTCTTAACTTACAGGTTTAATAACAAGATTTTTTACAAAAGTAAAAGACATAAAGAAGTTGAAACCAACAGAGCGAGAGTTTGAGGTTTTAACTGGACAGTGTAAGTTAGTCATTAAATCTATCTCAGGGCGAGAGCAAGTTTTAGAATTAATTAAATTCTGACCTTTTTCCAAAAAGTATTTTTAAAGATTGAATGTGAGGACGAGAGTTAAGCATTTAGATTTAATTGTATAACCTAAGTCAACAGAGCGAAAGTTTGAGATAAGGGTGTTTAAAACGGTCAGTATTTTCTTAAAAAGAGTTTCTGCAACTTTATTGTTTTCAAAATATGATTTTTGACTTAATTATAAGTGACAGCAACATTAACATAAGATCATGGTTTCTTCAACAGAGCGAGAGTTTGAGATAAAACCTTTAACCAATAAAGTTAGTCGAAACGATTTATTTTAAAACCGAGAGACCGACAAGGAATTGATTCCCTAGCTTTGACGAACTACATACCGATATCCGTTTTATTGATATTTAATCTAGATATTAGTTTAGCTCTTAGCTCCCTTCCCCAAACAATCAAACATTTTCACCTTAGATTTACGTAGTAACCTTAGATTTACGTAGTAACCTTAGATAACGGTACATCGATTCATAAGTCCCTGTGGGATCGATATCTTTTAAAACTACGCGATAGAACTGTGCACTTGCAGTTTGTATCCCATTCTCGACTCACACAGTCGAGCGATCAAGTTTTTGGCGCCGTTGCCGGGGACTTTTATTCAATCGATATCGTAACTCTTCCGTTACGCTGTAGAGACTAAGGTTTCTTTTTCCTTCTATTCTTTCTTTCGTTGATTTGTATGCCACGCACTCGCTCTCAAGGCGAACCGCTCTATTTACGAATCAACGATATCGAACTATATCTCCGAGTCTTACGACGAATTCGGGAATATCGTGCTGAAAACAATCTCCCTCCTATAAACCTTCCTGATATCAAAAACATTTTTCCTTCTTTAACCGAGATGGCAGAACCAGCTCGTGCTCTTAGAGATTACGCCGCTCCATCGCAAGATGAACCGCATTCAAGTATTGCTCCGCCCGCAATCGAAGCAAACAACTTTGAACTTAAACCTTCACTGTTGCAGGCTGTGCAACAGAACCAATTCTCTGGAAATCTTACCGAAGATCCAAACCTTCATTTATCCGTATTTGTTCAATATGCTGATACTGTTAAAGCTAATGGTGTCACTTCAGAGGCAATTCGACTTCGTCTTTTTCCTTTCTCATTAAGAGATAGCGCTAGAAGATGGCTTCAATCTCTTCCTTCCAACTCAGTCACCACATGGAACGAGTTGAAGAAAGTTTTTCTTGCCCGATATTTTCCGCCAAGCAAAACAGCTATGTTAAGAGCCCAGATAAACGGATTTAAACAAAAAGACAACGAGTCTCTTTTCGAAGCATGGGAAAGATACAAAGACATGATGAGACTTTGCCCACACCATGGTTTGGAAGACTGGTTAGTAATTCACACATTTTATAATGGTCTCTTATACAATACAAGGTTGACAATAGACGCCGCTGCAGGTGGTGCACTAATGAACAAACCTTATGCTGATGCTTACCAGCTTATCGAGAGCATGGCCCAAAACCACTATCAGTGGGGAACCGAACGAACAACAGTGGAAAAACCTCAACCGAAAACTGGCATGTACGAGATAAGTAACCTTGATCACGTCAATGCAAAAGTGGATGCTTTGGTCCAGAAAATTGAAAGTTTAAACGTATCACCACCAACCGCCGTGGTTGCTATAACTCAGAATTGCGAGGTCTGTGGAATCCAAGGCCACACTCCTGCGGAATGTCAACTCTTGACTGGAATCCAAACAGAGCAAGTAAACTATGCTCAAGGAAGCCCCTATTCGAATACCTATAACCCAAATTGGAAGAATCATCCAAACTTTTCATATAAGAGTAATAATGCTTTATACGCACCTGGACAGTCTCCGAATCAAACCCCATCTATACCTCCGGGATATCAGAAACCAAATCCTAACAATAATACCCCTAGAAAATCCAACTTGGAAATCATGATGGAAAACTTTATAGCTTCCCAACAACAAACCAATAAAGATTTCTTAAACCAGAACATACACACTGGCGAACAACTTAAACAACTAGCAAGCAAAGTAGATGCCTTGGCTACCCATAACAAAATGTTAGAAACCCAAATATCTCAAGTAGCTCAACAACAAGCACCTACTGCTGCACCAACCGGTACATTCCCTGGACAGCCCCAACCTAATCCGAGAAGCCAAGCTCATGCAATTATATTAAGAAGTGGAACGGAAGTGGAAGGACCGTCTGATCCAAGGATAGAAAACCAAAACCCTAAGAAATCTACTGAGGAAAGTGAACCTAAGGAAAAGGAAGAGAGTAATAAGGAAACCCTAGAAAAGAAGGAACCTTATGTACCTCCACCACCTTACAAACCACCTATACCTTACCCTCAAAGGCTTGTTAAAACCAAAGATGTAGGCCAATTCAGAAAATTTGTTGATCTCCTTAAGCAATTAAACGTTACAATTCCATTTACCGAAGCTATTACGCAGATGCCCTCATATGCTAAATTCTTAAAAGAAATTCTTTCTAATAAAAGGAAACTTGAGGATAGTGAAACCGTTACACTCCCTGCCGAATGTAGCGCTATAATCCAAAACATGCCCCCTAAACTCAAGGATCCAGGTAGCTTCTCTATACCCTGTCACATAGGAAAATTTGTCATCGACAAAGCCTTATGCGATTTAGGAGCCGGAATCAGCGTTATGCCTTTATCCATATGTAAGAGACTGGAAATGGGAGAATTAAGACCGACCAAGATGTCTGTACAACTAGCAGATCGTTCCATCAAATATCCTGTAGGAATCCTTGAAAACGTTCCCGTACGCATAGGTCAGTTTTACATTCCCACTGACTTCACAATTATGGACATTAGAGAAGATGATACTACACCTATTATACTAGGAAGACCATTCTTAGCAACTGCCGGTGCAATCATAGACGTAAAACGAGGAAGACTCACCTTCGAAGTAGGTGAAGAGAAAATTGAATTCATTCTTTCCAAATTCTTGAAAGCACCTGCAATAGAAGATACATGTTACTTCATGGATATCATCGATGAATGCATAAAAGAAGCAGAGTCAGGAGAAGACAAATCATCAGACTATCTTTTAGAAGACAAATCTAAACAATGCTTAGCAATAACACCAGATCCTACGCAGTGTCTTAACAAACCAACCCCTGATTTGAAAACACTTCCCAAAAATCTGAGATATGAATTCCTAGACTTAGAACTTGAACGACCTGTGATAGTCAATGCAGATCTAGGAAGACTCGAAACAGAAAAACTCCTACATATCTTAAGAAAATATCCAACCGCACTAGGATACCACATAACCGATCTTAAAGGAATAAGCCCTTCTATTTGTATGCATCGCATCATGTTAGAAGAAGACGGTAAAACCTCTAGGGAACACCAGAGAAGACTAAATCCGATCCTAAGTGAGGTAGTGAAAAAAGAAATAACCAAGTTATTAGAAGCAGGTATTATATATCCTATATCTGATAGCAAATGGGTCAGTCCTGTACACGTTGTACCAAAGAAAGGAGGCATAACCGTTATTGAAAACGAAAAAGGAGAAACTATAACTAAACGAATCGAATCGGGATGGAGAATATGCATTGATTATAGGAAACTAAACAAAGCAACCCGAAAAGATCATTTCCCTTTACCATTCATTGACCAAATGTTAGAACGATTAGCTAAACATTCACATTTCTGTTATTTAGACGGTTATTCAGGCTTCTTTCAAATACCAATTCACCCTGATGACCAAGAAAAGACAACATTCACATGCCCTTTTGGTACCTTCGCGTATAGACGAATGTCGTTTGGTCTGTGTAATGCCCCTGCAACTTTTCAAAGATGCATGATGGCAATTTTTGCCGACTTTCTCGAAAACATCATGGAAGTATTCATGGATGACTTTTCTGTGTACGGACAAAGTTTCGAAGAATGCCTTGAAAACCTGGAAAGAGTTCTTGAACGATGTGTAAAAGTAAACTTAGTACTTAATTGGGAAAAGTGCCACTTTATGGTACAAGAAGGAATTGTTTTAGGACACATCATCTCGAACAGAGGAATTGAAGTAGACAAAGCCAAAATAGAGGTAATCGAAAATCTTCAACCCCCAAGAACCGTGAGAGAAGTACGAAGCTTTTTAGGACACGCCGGTTTCTACCGACGATTCATCAAAGACTTCTCTAAGATAACTAAACCCTTAACCGGACTATTAATGAAAGATGCTGAATTCATATTCGACGATAACTGTTTAAAAGCATTTCAAACTCTTAAACAAGCATTGATCTCCGCACCCATTATGCAGACACCAGACTGGAATGAACCATTCGAAATAATGTGCGATGCCAGTGATTATGCTGTAGGTGCTGTTTTAGGACAAAGAAAGGATAAAAAGCTCCATGTTATATATTACGCTAGCAGAACCCTGGATGAAGCACAGATGAATTATGCCACAACCGAGAAAGAACTCCTAGCAGTAGTATTTGCGCTAGATAAATTTCGTTCTTATTTGGTAGGAGCCAAAATAATAGTTTACACTGATCATGCTGCTATCAGGTACCTTCTAACAAAAAAGGATGCTAAACCTAGACTCCTAAGATGGATCTTGTTACTACAAGAATTCGACTTAGAAATCAAGGACAAGAAAGGAACTGAGAACGTAGTAGCAGACCACCTCTCTAGACTTGAGAACCTTGAACCAGAAAGAACATCCATTAATGATGATTTCTCGTATGACAAACTCATAGCTACTTTGGAAGAGAACAACTCCGACATGCAAGTAGAAACCACCTTAGCTATATCTGTCATACCATGGTACGCTGATCTAGTAAATTATTTAGCTGCCGGAATAGTTCCACCTACTTTATCTTACCAGCAGAAGAAAGATTCTTCCATGACATAAAACACTATTACTGGGATGATCCCTTACTTTTCAAAAGAGGTCCCGATGGTATTTTCCGTCGATGTGTACCCGAAGAAGAGGTAGAAAATATAATCCAACACTGTCACTCCGCGCCTTATGGTGGACACACAAGTACATCCAAGACCTGCTCTAAAATCCTACAAGCTGGCTTTTATTGGCCAACTATATGGAAGGACGTACATGCGGCTATTAAGGAGTGTGACAGATGTCAACGCACGGGAAACATATCTAGACGTGACGAGATGCCACAAAATGGTATTTTGGAAGTAGAGATTTTTGACGTGTGGGGAATAGACTTCATGGGACCGTTTCCATCCTCTTTCGGTAACAAGTACATACTCGTGGCGGTTGACTACGTATCAAAGTGGATCGAAGCTATAGCTTCTCCAACTAATGACACCCGAGTAGTAACTAGACTCTTTAAAAATATAATTTTTCCGAGATTTGGCATCCCAAGGATAGTAGTCAGTGATGGTGGATCGCACTTTATATCCAAGGTACTCGAAAAACTACTACTTAAATATGGAGTGAGACATAGGATAGCAACACCTTACCACCCTCAAACCAGTGGACAAGTGGAAGTATCTAACAGAGAAATCAAGCAAATACTAGAAAAAACGGTCGCCACTTCAAGGAAAGATTGGTCATTGAAATTACCAGAAGCTTTATGGGCATACCGAACTGCTTATAAAACTCCCATAGGGACGACCCCATTTAAGCTCATTTATGGAAAATCCTGTCACCTCCCGGTAGAATTAGAACACAAAGCCTATTGGGCTATTAGAAATTTAAATTTGAATTATAAAGCCGCCGGTGAAAAGAGAATCCTTGACATAAACGAATTAGAGGAACTCAGAAGAGACGCCTATGAAAATGCCAAAATCTATAAAGAAAGAACAAAACAATGGCATGATAAGCGTATATCAAGGAAAATCTTCAAGCAAGGCGACGCAGTACTCTTATTTAACTCCAGACTAAAATTATTCCCGGGAAAACTACGATCCAGATGGTCAGGACCTTTCCATATCACTAAAATCTTTCCCAGTGGAGCGGTAGAAATTAAAGGACAATCTACAGAACCGTTCACCGTAAACGGGCAACGTCTGAAACATTATCACTATGCGGAAACCAACGAGGATTCGCAAATTCTACACTTAGACGAAACGCCCCCAGGACTCATAGACAATATTTAACAGTTTCTCTGTCGAGCTTGCGACATTTAAACAAAGCGCTTAGTGGGAGACAACCCACAAATTAATTTGTTATTTTATTATTTTATTATTATTATCATTTCTCTATTTTTCTCTTAATTATTCTTTTAATTTCTATTTAGTATTCATTATTGATTTATTCAAAAAGAAAAAAATATATCTATATATATTAATAATAATTCTATTCTTCTTTCGGCATTTGGCCAAATCCTGACTTAAACTCATGTTTTCTTTTCTCTAGTTAACACTAACCAGATGGGACATTTTGACCGTATGGGTATCAAGTTCAGAGGAATGGCTCAGAAACGAAGGTTTGAAGAACTAGCCACTAGAGAGATGCTACCTAGTTTATATGCTGATGATTGGGCTATGACTGCCCTTGGACTGAGACAGAGTGTCCTGTTTTTGCTGAATCAGATAGGATGGGAGACCTCCCCTATTCTGAGACCTTTCACCACCTACCGGAGACTCACATTAGAATTCCTTAGTTCATTAATCTATCTACCTAGCCATGGAAAAGGAATTACCAGAGGTTTTATCCAGTTCAGAATGTTCAATATGGAGTACCAATTTAATACTAGAGACTTCACCAACCTTTTGGGTTTTCCTACCTCCTTTGATACATTCACTATAAGCCAGGAAGAACTTCTTGAATATAGAGAGCTTGAACACTTTTGGGGTAAGCTGACTGGAAATGATGAGCCCGAAGAACATGAGTTTCTCTCTGGAAACATACATAACCCGGCTTTTCGCTATTTCCATAAGATCCTGACCCACACTTTATTTGGGAAGAAGCCAAATAGTACTTCAGTTTCACGTGATGAACTCTTCATCATATTTTGTGCTTCCCAGAACCGTCCAGTAAACGGTGCTACTTTTATGTTAGCTAATTTGGACCACCTTATCCAGGATGAGAGAGCACCCATTAGAATAGGCGGCCTGATAACTATGATAGGTAATGCTATTGGACTACGTCAGCCTATGCTTGACCTGAACCCTTTTTGTGGCATTACCACTATGAGTATACCTTTCCTCTTCAACACTATGTTTATAGCAAACATAGGGTCTGATGAGTTTGAGCTCGTTATTGATAACCAGGTTCTCTGCCTATTCACCCTGCCCGATCCTAGGACTAGTGTTCATAACCAAAGGAACTGGCTCTATAACCTGAATGAAACCCCAACTCCTGCTGGATCCACTGAATCCATCCAGGATTATGAGATTTGTGATGACTATGAGCATTATGTTGACCATATCTCTCTTGCTGAATCTGACCCTCAGACTCCATCCGGCTACCATGATATTGATCCTCCTCCTCAGCCTGTCCTGACCGAAGAATCAGCCATGCCTGATCTCCGACATCATATGCCAGGAACAGATATTAAAACCGTCATTGAAGCCTTGATGTCAGAACAAAACGCCCTCAGGGAAGACTTCCACAGCTTGAGACTTGCAGTCCTAGAACACATGAGCAGCACGGCAAGTCAGTTACGTATGTTACGGCATCACGTTAACTCTTTCACTCCTCCGGCCAGAGATCCGAAGATAGATGGAATTTAGTTATTTTTCTTTCTAAGTTATTTAGTTTTAGGCTAGATTTTTTCATTAATGTTATTTGAATTCATGTTTATTTCTATTTCATTTTATTATTTGCCCTTCCTGTAATACATTATGATCAATTTTTATTTGAATCTGTTTAGTTAATTTATTTTGCAATGCCTATTATGCTCTACTGTTATTACTTATTATTATTATTATACAAAGCAATTAAGCATGCATACTAAATTAAGCTACAGACTAAAACGTTCATAAGCAGAATAAAATATTAAATTACGCTACCAAGTGATTCTGTGAAGCGCTACTAAGCCTTTCCAAAAAGGAAGTGTGACGAGCGTCACACCACCCATGACGGGCGGCACACTTAGTGCCTGTTACGAGCGTCACAGCCTTGTGACGAGCGTAACGCTTCTCAGACATGTGAACGTTAGGGAGCCGTTGGAGACGAACGTTACACCCCCCACCTTTTTACATTCCCCATTCATTTTTCATTTACCACAATTAATTACTTTTCAACCACTCTTTCTTTTCACCTCCCACATTTTACCTATAAATACCCTCCAAACTTCCTTCTTTCACCACAAACAACTCTCTCATATCAAATATACAATTCTTTTCTCTTCCAAATCACTCATTCAAAAATTCATCACAATGGCAGGAAATCAAGATTTCGGAAATATCATCTTCCGATCCGGAGATGACAACTATCAGCAAGAGCAATTCGAGCGCTTCCAACAGCGAGGCGTCGCTCCCACCAGGTACCCCGATTTAACTTGTTTACAACAATTGGGCTTACACCAAGGTATCGAGTGGATGCTCCGTAGAGCCGATTTAACCTTCCTTTGCACCCATAACCAACCCACCTATCCTTCCCTAACCTTAGAATTCCTAAGTTCTTACGACTACACCACTCCCGCCGGTGAAGGTGAATTTCTAACCGGTACAGCAACCTTCCGTATGTTTAACACCGAGTACTCTCTAACCCAACGCCAATTGAGTGCCATGCTGCAATTTCCCACAGAAGGTCTGCTCCATGCCAGAATTCCCCCAACCTCAAACTGGAACACAGTTCTAGTTTTCGACCTATTTAAGAAAATTTCCGGTATCAATACCTACAACTGGGAAGAACTCCTTCTCTCCCACATCCATAACCCCACCATCCGCTATTTTCTCCGTATCCTGCAAAACACACTCTTTGGAAGACCAAACAACAGTAAGGTCAACTCAAAAGAACTCTTTTTCCTCCAGTGCGTTTTCGAATCGGATACTACGGTAAACGCCGCCTCTTTTCTCCTTCATCATATCCGCACCTTATGTGCTAGAGGCCGGCAACCATTCATAATTGGTGGATTAATAACCTCCATAGCACTTGGCCTGAACCTAGGGGATAAACTCCAAACTTTAGAATCCTTACCACCCCTGTCTATGGATATCAGCTATTGTCGCTCCAGCCGCCTGATCAAAAACAGAGTAGGCGGAGGCTATTATCTGATGGTGAACAACCAAGCTGTCCCAAGTGTTGTGCTACCCAATACCACCCTAACCGATGTCACAAACCCGAACCGCCACCTCTACGATCTTAGCGCTCCTGAAACCACCGACCCTTCACAAACAAACCAGCAAACAGATGAGTTTGAAGAAATGGAACAAGGTGATCATCCGCCAACACAACCGTCAGTCCCGCTCAACCCTTCCAGTAATGCAGCCGGCCCATCCTCCCAACGTCGCCGACGACGAAGGCCTGCGACCAACGATGACATTATGGATGCTATCGATGGAATGCAGGCACAGAATACAGAGATGATGCAGATGATGCGTCAAATGCAACAGCAACAGGATGCTCGGAATGCCATAACCGACCAGCGGTTTACTGAGTTGTTTAGCAGATTCGACAGCTTAGACATGCGTCAAAGATCACCAGGACCAAGAACCAGAGGTGGAAGGCAGCCTTAGTTGTATTTTTCTTTTTCCTTTATATTTTGTATTTCTTTCCCTTCAAACATCGAGGACAATGTTTAGTTCAAGTATGGGGGGGAAATTATTCTTTCCATTCTCATCTTTGTTTCAAGTTTGTACTCTCCCTTTTCATTGTTATTTCCTTATAAAAACAAAATATTTTTTTTAAGTTAAGTCCTGAATGTGAAAGTTTCTATTATCTATTTCCCTCAACTTTCTTGAGCCATAACAAAAATTTTAACACACCCAATAAGTATAAAGGTCGCCTACTTTATAAAATTTGAGTGAAATCAAAACAAAATCATTACCATAACAACGCTCTGAGAACCTCAATATGTTAGATCAGGATAAGTACCTATTATACCGATTCCTTGAACTTTTAGTTCTATGGCAACCCCAAGTAGTTTATACAGAAGTCAGCACCATCTTAATAGCAAACTACGTGGAGAGCCGATGAATATAAGTGAATGATCCCCAAAGTAACCTAAGAAAATTAAACTAGGTGATCCTTACCAGATCATTTAACCTAAAGGTTGCAGATCATGCAAAAGCACAATACGAAAGATCCATTATGAATTGGTTCAGTAGGAATCTGGTACTGAACTTGGTAGGGCGGACTACGGTTCGATCCCCCGCAATTTGCAATGGACTGAATAATGAAGTTATCCGACTTATGTACCAGAACTTCTAGCTAAAAGCGGATCATAGTCACTAACCGGTTACTCCACTATGTGCGCGAAAGGATAAAGGGCTTAATGTGATTTCGCTAGAATGAAAACGGGCAAAATAAGACTAAAGGAACCAGGATAGCTATCATAGGGTACTTGAACCGATCGGCATAAGGTAGGGTTATCTAAGTTGTAACGGTAGTTGTTGATGTCAAGATTAAACTCAAGTCCTCCTAAACAAAAATCCATTGGCAACCTAGTACGAATTGATGTGTGCTTTAAAATTTCATCCGGCTAAAACTTTTAACAAGTTCTATACTGAATTTTGCTTGAGGACAAGCAAAGATTTAAGTATGGGGGAGTTTGATAACACGAAATTATATCGCTTTTTAAGACTTAATTCAATTAAATTATTTTATCATTTACGCTAATTTATCCCATTTTATCAGATATTATGCAGTATTTCTTTTCTATTTATATCAGGTACCCATTTTGAAGCAAAAGTGAAAAAGGGAAGAAAAGGAGGGGTAAAAAGCAACAAAAAGGAGAGAAAAGGAACCAAAGGCCAAAGCCCAGCCCAAAGCGCACAAGTCACCAATGCTGTGCCTGTGACGGACGTCACAGGACGCGTGACGAGCTTCACGCGAAGCAGCCTTGTGACGGACGTCACACATGGTGTGACGAACGTCACACCAGTCCTCTATATTTTTGGCGCAAGGAACTCAACTGACCACGTTGAAGCCCACTTCCACTCACGCTTAACCCTCGGAAGCCTACTACCATGCACGCGGAAACCCTTGAAAAGTGGTTACACCAGCAGCTTATAAATAGCAGCAAATTGGGAACTTCCAGACACACAGTTTTTGCACGCTCAGTCTTGCGGAAGCTCTGCCAAATTTATTTTTTCACGCCTTTGCCTATTTTTCTTCCTTTCCAGCATCGTTCACTTTATTTATTTTATTTTGCAAGCTTTGTTTTCTTTTTCCCTTGCAATTTATTTTCCCCGTTCTTAGCTTTTAGATATTTTTCGCGTAGTAGTTTCTACACCGGAAACTACTGGGCAACTTTATACCGGATTTAACCTTACGTTATTTTCGAGTTTTTTTTATTTCCTTGATTTAATTTACTGTTTAATTGAAGAATCGAAGAACAAATCCTACCGGCTTGTGGTGGAGTGTTCAAGACCATTGTATTACGCATTCAGGTTCTTTAATTGTTATTTAATTTTTATGCTTTATTCTACTGTTTATTTACATTGCATGCCTGGAATGAGTCTGTTTATGCATGATATAGATTCTTATTTATTTAGCATGTCTGGCTAATTTGCCTAGGTATCGGTATGTAAAGTAAGCAGAAAGAGGGATCAAAACTAAGTCGGTCTATTCAAACTTAAAATTAGAATCAATCTTTTTATGGTCTTAACTTACAGGTTTAATAACAAGATTTTTTACAAAAGTAAAAGACATAAAGAAGTTGAAACCAACAGAGCGAGAGTTTGAGGTTTTAACTGGACAGTGTAAGTTAGTCATTAAATCTATCTCAGGGCGAGAGCAAGTTTTAGAATTAATTAAATTCTGACCTTTTTCCAAAAAGTATTTTTAAAGATTGAATGTGAGGACGAGAGTTAAGCATTTAGATTTAATTGTATAACCTAAGTCAACAGAGCGAAAGTTTGAGATAAGGGTGTTTAAAACGGTCAGTATTTTCTTAAAAAGAGTTTCTGCAACTTTATTGTTTTCAAAATATGATTTTTGACTTAATTATAAGTGACAGCAACATTAACATAAGATCATGGTTTCTTCAACAGAGCGAGAGTTTGAGATAAAACCTTTAACCAATAAAGTTAGTCGAAACGATTTATTTTAAAACCGAGAGACCGACAAGGAATTGATTCCCTAGCTTTGACGAACTACATACCGATATCCGTTTTATTGATATTTAATCTAGATATTAGTTTAGCTCTTAGCTCCCTTCCCCAAACAATCAAACATTTTCACCTTAGATTTACGTAGTAACCTTAGATAACGGTACATCGATTCATAAGTCCCTGTGGGATCGATATCTTTTAAAACTACGCGATAGAACTGTGCACTTGCAGTTTGTATCCCATTCTCGACTCACACAGTCGAGCGATCACTTAGCATTACATGATATTTTATAATGCTTATTATATCGATTGAGGAACTCACCCTTACAACTATTTTTCAGGTAACGAGCAGTGATCGAGTAGAAGCTAGTGCTTGGAGTCTAGTGTAGTCTCCTTAGTGGGTCATGCTCTGATAGATGTAACATCGGGACGGGATGTTTTACCTTGTTGAATAATTTTACATGTAATGTGTTACATGTTTTGCATGATTGATTTGATTTCTATCCGCTGCGTATTGTGCAAATGCTTTATGTTTTGAATTAATAAAAGAGCATGACAGTTATTACGGTGAATGGTGTGAAGTGTTTGTGTGACACCCTTAATTGCATATTTACTCTGATTGATATATTTGTTGTTTTAATAAAAAAATTTGGGGTATTTTAGAAGGGTGTTACAATTCACACATCTTGCCTTAGCATGCTTTCTCATATCATTTAACAGCTTTTTATACGCTTTATATAATTTATTCTCGTTCTTATCATTTTGAAAACAATCATCAAACCCCCTATGATCTTTTGTTCAATGGAATTGTTGTAAAGATTTGTACTTATTACGCAGTCCTCGAGATCGATACTCGGGAGAATTCTCATTTTATTAATACATCGGTGCAAATAGTACACTTGCTATTTTACCAATCAGCGATCCAGAAAAAAGTTAGAGACATAAAACAGAAAAGAGTTATCCTGATAAATTGAGTCCCCCCAATCTTAGGGCAATTTATGCAAAAATTAGGGATTATGGCAAGTAACTGTATCCTGCTGACTTCAGATTTGGAGACTTTGTTGAGCACCACAGTCGACGGTGATGCATTATCCCCAGTAGCGGCCAAAAGCACAGTGGACATCAAGAGTTGGTAGAAGGATTAATGGTCATTTGTATTCAATGTACCCTTTTTCCAAGTAAATTACCATTTTTCAAAAATTAGAGACATAAAACCCGAAAGGGCAATCCAGGAAAAAATTAGAGACATAAAAAACAAAAAGAATTATCCCAATAAATTGAGTACCCCACCTTGGGGCAATTTATGCAAAGATTAGGGATTATGGCAAGTAACTGCATCCTGCTGATTTTCAGTTTTTAAGACTTATCTTCAGCACATTATCAGATTCTGGTTCATCATCTCCAGCAGTCGCCAAGAGCACAATGGATATCAAGAGTTGGTAGAAGGGTTAGTGATCATTGTATTTAATGTATCTCTTTTCCATGTAAATTACCATTTTTCAACTTTTGTAAAGATCTATGGAGTCCTGTCATTTACAGGCTACCATTCTATTAAATAAAGTTGAGCTTTTGCCAAATTATTTCTACTCTTATTTATTTCAGCCAAATAGTTTTAAATTTTCTTATGATCATTTTTGAAAATTAAAGTTTTAATCAAAATCATTTTTCTTAAACATATAAAAGCATGAATTTTAAGCAATCGATTATCAATAGTGGTTCGAAAGCAGTAAGCCCTAAGTGTGGAGCATTATCGGTTCTCCCCAAGTAGTAGGCGCAATTTTTCTTTCATCCTCATCTGCATGATCAGCACCCGGTGTTTGGACGAGTAATTCTCCGTTATCCCCAGCCGAATTTATTCTCAGCTGAGTATGGACATTTTGTTACGGCAGTTTGCGTGATTTTGACAAAATGTTGGTTTCCCTGTCAATCGCCATCAGATTTGCTCCCAATCATAGTTTCCTCCTGGTTTCTGAGCAGTTGTTTGTGTTTATCCTATGCATGGTTGTCTCCCATTTGATATGGTGTTGATCTAAAATTCCCCGCAGACTCGATAACGGTTTTTCCTCGGCAGATCCCCTCTTTCCCTGGCTAGGGTTGAGCCTTTGGGATGTTGATTTCTATTTTCTCCAGCAGTTGTCTCCCTCTTTTGTGGATTGACCGAGAATTGTATCGATGATTCAATTCTACGACACCCTTGTATCCTTTGCGATCGTTTTGTCAGCATAATCATCATATATACATATACATATACATATACATATACATATACATATACATATACATATACATATACACTCATATAATTTCATGGTTGCATCATCACACTTGTTGACTCATTCTTGTGATTCTTATTCTCTGTTATGGCGGTACTTTATCCCCATACGAGTTTGGCGTCTGTCCTCCCTCAAATATAGAGTGTCAGCCCCCTAAGCAGAAAGATTTTAACCTTTCTCCTTTCCCCACTGAGTTGTTTCCTCATGGATGATTAGTACTTCGGTTTCCTCCCCATTTTATTATTTGGATGGAACCACTCCCCTTGAGTTATATCATCATTGGTCGAGTCTCGCTTGACCGTTTCTTTCTAGATCCTACCTAGATAGATGTTCTAGGTCCCCTAAGAGTTTATTACCCAGTAACTGGTAATATTATTCTTGGTTTACAGTTTGTTACTTCTTGCCAAATACCCAACAAAAGTACCCTTGTTTTCTCCCCATTGGAGTCCCCATCGGAATCATTTTTATGTTTCCCCAAGAAGTTTATCCTTGATATGTTCATCCTAACCGATGACGGATATTTTCTTCCCCTGTTTGAGTTTATCTTTGATATGTTCATCCTAACCGATGACGGATATTTTCTTCCACTGTTTGAGTTTATCCTTGATATGTTCATCCTAACTGATGACGGATACTCTCATCTTTGGTATTCTACCCAGTAAAAAGGTAGTCGTAATCCCTATTTTATTCCCCAGAGAGTTTATCCTTGATATGTTCATCCTAACCGATGACGGATTTCCTTCTCTTTGTGGTATTCTACCCAATAAAACGGTAGTTATAAATCCTGCTTTTCTTTCCCCATGCAGAGTTTATCCTTGATATGTTCACTTTAACCGGTGACAAATATTTTCTCTTTGGTATTCTATCCAGTAAATGATAGATATAATTCCTATTTCTCTCCTCACAGAGTCTATCCTTGATATGTTCATCCTAACCGATGACGGATCTTCTCTTTGATGGTTATCTATCCAGCATTCGATAGATGTAATTCCTACTTTTTGTTCAGTTGGTTTATCTTTGATATGTTCATCCTAACCGGTGACGGATATCCTCCTTGACATCCTCAGACAAGTCTATCCTTGATATCTTCATCTTATCCGATGACAGATTTTCTTTCCTTTGAGTCTATCCTTGATATGTTCATCTTAACAGATGACGGATATTCTCATCTTTGGTCTTCTGCCCAGTAACTGGTAGTTATAAATCCTATTTCTGTAGTTTTCTCCAACAAGGCTATTCTTACCTAGTAACCGGTAATGAATACTCCCTCCTGGTGATTCCTAATGAGTCATCCTTGATATGTTCATCTTAACCGAAGACGGGTGTCCTCTTTGTCAGATCTTTATTATTTCCTTACCCAGTAACCGGTAGTGGATATTAAATTTCTGCTCCTCCTATGTTGAAGTCTATTTCTTCCCCAGTTGAGTTAAGTGCGCATTTCCTTAGTGAAACTGTTGTTCCTGCAAGATTCAAGTACTTCAGTTTTATCCTGATCTACTCGTTTCCCCTACAGATGTTTTTATTTCCCCGGCTAAGTCTTTCCATTTTATGGAATTTCTCTAGTCACCCAGCAGTTTTAAGTCATAGCATGACCTATACATAACCTTTTTTTATTCCCCCCATAGTCTTTGTTTCCCCGATGAGCTTCTCTTACGGAATGCATTGTGCTCATACGGACTTTCGGTCGCTCTGATTTTTTTTCCTTTGTGGCAATATTTCCCCACAAATAATTTGCTTTTACATTCATATTATACGCATCATGAGGTCTCTTAGGGACCAAAATTTGTTTCTATATGTTGTTATTTAAGCCCATTCGACTGAGTCGATATGAAGATTTTAACCTTCACCTCCGCAGTTAGAATGTTCTTAAATAGGGGCAGTTGTAAGACCCCAATTTTGACCCTAAGATCCCTCATGCAATATCATCATATGCATTAGCATTGGGATCACACATTGGCATCCTCCTTACCCCTTTTTCTTTGGGTTCCTATGGAGAGAGATCACCAAGCACCATGTGATTGTATCATACTTGTATATTATCATTTTACTAACCAAAATACCAAAAATATGTCTTTGCATTTGTCTAACTCTTTTGTAGTTAGGGCATGATCCCCATTGATCTATCAACTTCATATTTAGGGTTTAAGCCCCTCATGGCTTAGAAAACATCCAAGGAATAATCCATAATGTCTCTAATCATCATATATGAGTCCCAATGATCTTTTCATGTTATTTTGATCAAGATTTCTTCAAGAGTTTGGAGTTGGTTTGCCTTGGAAACCCTAGTTTATCTCGGTATCTTGAGTAACTTCTTCAACAAGCTTCCTTATCAATTGATCAAATTTCTCAATAGGCACTTCAAAATTCATCATATTATGCATATATGATCTACCATGAGCCTAAAAAGTCAAGAGAATTGCAAGTTAGCAAGTTGGTTGATGGTGGTTGGCCAGATGAATTTATCTGATCAAAACTGGGTCCCCCTAGACCCTATCTCCTACAATTTTCATCATATGAAAATTATTCCAAGAGAAACGTTACTCTAAATGACATTCCAAACAACTTTAATTTTGAGGTCTAGAGCTAATTTTGCTTGGAAAGCCATTTTCTATGTTGAAACATTATAGGTCATTTTGTCTAAACCCTAACTTGAAAGTCATCTTCCCAAGGCCATAACTTGCTCAATTTTTATGAGATGAAAGATTTACAAGTGTCACAATCAAATTCAAGATGTCTACTTCAACTTTTATGTTTGGAGTGAAAGCTAAATCAACTTTTATGAGCATGTGATATGAGGATACATTATAGGTCATTTTGGACCAATACCATTGAACAAGTGATTTTCCTCAACTTCAAAAATGCATAACTCTATCATTGTAAATCCAAATGATGTCAAATTGGTGATAATTTTGAAGGTATTTTAAATATCTACAACTTTGATTAAGACACTTTTCTCATTTGGAGTTCACATAAAAAATTAAGCAAGGTGGAATATTGAAGTATATGACTTGAAACTTTTAGAAAAAATTTCAACATATTGAAATTTCCAAACTTCCACCTCAAAATTCATCATGATCCAAGTTCCAAATGGAAACATGTTCAACATAAGACTTGTTCCTCTTGATCTAAGCTTTCCAAAGAGTCTTAATTCATTCATTTTGGACGAGGTTTGTTAGGGTTGCGCATGGTGTTAATAGGCCTGCATCAATTGGTAAAATTAAAACTTTAAATGATCATTTCACATTGCCTTGCCAATCAAGCTTGATTCATACCTCATTTCAGTTGGTTTTGGACCTTAGTGTATTGCTTCATGGGCTTGTACACGCCCATGCAAGCTTGAACATGACATTGCCAAATTTGGAAGAAATTGCAAGTGTGCAAATAACACTTGAATTTGCTATAAATAGAGACCCTCTGAGCTCATTTCAAAGGACCCTGGCACGCCAGCTTTGCCTCCACTCTTCAAACCTCACAATTCAAAGAAAAACCTGATAATTTTCACTTAAAATTGAGTTTGAATCACTGTTTGGAGGTTCAAAAAACTCCAGGATCCAAAGCTTTGTACCAATCCTAATCCACTTTTGCAAGCTATTGGAGCAAGATCAAACAAGAATTGAAGCAAAAGAGATCAAGTTCTACACAACATTGAAGGTATTTTCCAGATTTTTTCTTCTCTTCAATTCTCACTCAATTCTCATCAATTCTCTTGGATCTTTGGTTGTCTAAAGTCCTACCAATGTAGGCAAGAAGATTGAGTTGCTTTGAGGTCAAACCGAAGCAACTCCGTTGACAAACCTCAAAATTCAACTCCTCATATCTTTCTATATATTTGGAGTTAGTTAAAATTGAGGTCAGATTCGTGCTCTATGCCATTTTTTCCCCAGATCATGTCCTCCTTTTTCATTTTAATCATGGTGATGATTGAACTAGTCCGGCGAGGTTCGCCTGAGAAGGTGACCGACCTTTGGCTTCGGCAGTGATGTGGCATGGTTCAGAGCCATTGATTTCATTTAAAAAGTTTTTTATCACAAGCGTTGGTTTTGATTACCACTTGTGTGGCGCGCTGACTAAGTTCCATCATGGAACGCGTGTTTGTGTCCACTTGATCTGCCACCTCAATTAATGAGGGAGATTAAGTGGTCCACTTTTTTTTGTATTTTCTGATTTTTATTTTATTCCTTTGATTTTCATTAATTCATATTAATTTTTATATTGATCCAAAAAATGTGAGAGTTTCACCAATTTTTTTAAAATAAAATCCTCTTTCATATTTTGAATTAAAATTATTTTTTGGATCATTATTAATACTTTTCATGATTTAATAGATTTTGTGATTATTTTTAATTGTTTAAAAATACTTTTAAGTTTTCAAAAATTCTGAAATTTTTTCTCCAAGGTTCTTTGACCTTGTTTGTGTTGGAGAATAGCCATCCAAGGCGCAGCGGAATTTAAAAATTTCTCCATTTAGTGATCCTTACGAATGGGCATGATCAGTGATAGAATCGTTACCTCTTGTGGCGATTCAAACCTTTGGTGCAGATCTCTGATAATGATCAAAACCTTTGATACAGATCCACGGGGCGATCACGAACGTTGAACGATGACAACGTCTCTACTCAGTCCACACGAACGGATTCCTTCAATCGCAGTGCTAGCTGTTATGAATGAAGGCTTTGAGTGAGAGAAAGAGGGAAACAAAATTCCAAGTCTCTACTTGAATTTCTGTCTAAGTGGAATGGAGTCACAATGCTTCTACCCAAGGGGTTCTATTTATAGAACCACTTGTGTGGGCTTCAAGCCAAAAAGCCCACTTAAGTGCATTTTGGACCATATCTCATAATATGCCAAAATCACTTAAGTATTTGGTACCTTACCATATTTCGTCTCCCACTTAAGTGCACCGTACCTTACGGTGTTCCTTAATTATTCTATCTCTCATCAATCCGTCCTTTGTGTGTGACCCTATAGGTTTTCGCGGCGTTGGCAATTATATTAAATCACGCATTTAACATAATAAACAGTGAGCGGTATCTAGCAACACATCACTGCTACCCAAGTCACGAAAATGTCATGTGATCTGACAAAACCTCCTGTGATAATAATTATGTGTATAATTACCCCTTTGCCCTTATGTCTATATTGAACACAAGGTATAGACCGTGTCACCCTTGTCCAGTTCAATATTGGGCCCATAGACATTTATCCTGTTACGCAGGATTGGCAAATTCCATCTAGGACACTCATGTCCCTCAGCATGCTTCGTGGAGTACCCATCAACTGTCTTTATGGTTATCCAGTTACGGACAACGTTGGATCAGCAATAAAGCACTCGACTCTACATCTAGGATCCATAGTGGTTTCAGGTCGAAGAGTGGTATACACTATTATCACCATGAGAATAACTTATGACACTTTGCATAACTTTCTATATAGTATTCTCATAGCGGGTCAATCCGGTATAAATATTACTCCTAATATTCATACCTATATTTAAGACTTGATAACTCTTTATCCATGATCCATGAGATGTGATCATCAATCTACGAACATAATAGTCTTAATGCTTTAATGTTATCCCACATCACATTAAAGCTCGACTACGGATACTTTAAGAACAATGCCCTTATGTTTAATGTGTTCTCATGATTAAGTCACACTTAATACATTAAACGGACTATCTATTCTAGGGATTTTATTAATCAACCATAATAAAGAAAATGCCTTTTATTATTAATAAATAATTCGATACAAGTACCAAAAGTATTGGCCTCTAGGGCTTACACCAACAGTTTGACCTATGATAAATCTCATGGCCATTTCTTTGGTGTTTTGATGAGGCTTTAGGAATTTGACCAACCATATTTAAATGAATGCCTTATTTTTAGTATTTTTAATTGAATAAATGCCAAATAATTGTGTTGAGCCATTTTGATTGATTTGTGTAAGTTTGACTTGTGTTGTTGGGCCTTGGTCAAAGTTGATTTGACTTTGTTAAGTAATGATCATTGGATTTAGGGGATTGATGGAATGTACATCCCATCTCCCAAAATGAATGAATGGTCTTAATTTGGTAAAAGTCCTCTTTTGTCCAATTTGAGTTTGATTTACCACCCCTCCCACTTCATCTCATTCCCCTTCTTTATGCATTTGTGTCATGATCATATGATATCTCTATATCCTAAGGCTAGTTGATTGCAAAATCAACATAAGTATGGATGAGATTAGGCCATCACTTTTGCATATTCTTTTTGTGTGTGGTATGTTTTATGAGTATAGGCCATTATATTATGTCTCCAACATGCATTAACACCAAAATTCTATTGCCCGACCTCAAATAATTGTGACTTCTACATAAGTCCAATTATGATTGCTTAACATAGCGCTAAATTTTGACACAAAAGGTATAGTATTCTAGTTAGTGAGATTGTAAGTCTCCCCTCTTTCATGGTATTGTGTGGAAACTTGGCCTTTTTTACTTCCTTTGGAAGATGCCTTGGTTCAAGGATCTATGTTTATGATAAGTGGGTTGAGTGTTCTCCAAAGAATGACTTAAAACAAAAGCAAAGCAAAAGCAATACTAACTTCTAACTCATTAACAACTAACATTTAATTCAAGTCATTTACTTTAATGCACTTTATTTTTTAAGCCTTATTCATTTGCCATTATTCATGTCATTCTAATTGTTTATGTTAATGTCATTTTTTTTACTTTATCCATTTGGACCATATTTTGTGATATATTTTTGTTTGTGTATATTGTGTTTGATTGTGTGGTCTTTGACCATTAATGTACATAATAAGAACAAAAACCCTAAAAAACACCTTGTGTGGACTATTGGTTTGATCTGAGACTGTTGGACTTAGAATTTAGGCATTACTCCCTATGCAAAAGGACTTGGCCAATGCCAACTTTCGTGGAACCAAGTGCTTGTGATTTGAAACTTCATCTGATAAATCATTGAAGATCCATTTGAGTTCATATGCAACATGATCATTGTGAAGTTGTTATTTTGAACCTGTGACTTGTGGCATTGTGAAATTCATCTGCTACATGGGCAAATTTGAAGAAGATCATGGAGTTGCTAAGCTTGGATGTGGATATCTTTATTTGATGCCTTGCTCTTCAAGTTGAAATTTTATGCATTGTTTGTTGCTTGATTCTAAAAGTCCAAGGGAATTTGGGTTTCTATATGACATTCTTGTTTATTGGATTGCAGCCCATTAGTCAGATCTTTTCAACTCTCAACTCTTAAATTTATGCTTAGGATTAGTCTCTTCATCTCTCCCTCATTCTTAAATTTCAAAATCTCTCCCTCCTTTTAAAAAAAACTTCTTTGATTGTGTTTGTTGATTTCTAAACTTTGACCACTTTTACAAACTAGAAACTTTGGTCTTATGCCATTGCATTTTCAAACTTATTTTCTTAATCAAATTTGTAAATAAACTGAACTATACTTGACTTAAAATTTTCAAAATCCAAAAATAACTAACTCATTCAATCCATTTTTAGGCCTTTGTGCCTTTCAAATTTAAATTTTGTTAAAAGCAATGTATCCACTTTGAAATTTATACCACGAACTACGAGGTTTTGATCCCTCATTTTTATGTTGGTACGTAGGCACAAGTCTGAAGGTCTTGTCAAACACAAAAATATAATTAGTGAATTATTTTCTCATACCACCATTCTATTTTCTTGCTAACGTCATTTGTACAAGAATACATATGCACACAAAAAAGGGCTCCCTAGGAGTACCTAGGATACTTTAGGTGCTAACACCTTCCCTCTATGTAACCAACCCCCTTACCTGTAATCTCTGGCATTTTATTAGTTTTGATTTGAAAACTTCTTATTTTTTGGGTTTTGTTCGTACTTTCCCCTTTTCCCCTTTTCCCTTTGAAACTAGCTTATCCATAGCTTGATGATCATGAATTTACCACTATACATTCCAATCATATTAATGCCCCACATAGAGAATTACCAAGGAGAAATTAAGACATTTAATGGAGTTGGTGGCATATGGAATTTTTCAGCATAGATTTGACACTTCTGACATCTCTTGACAAAGTTGTAACGATCAACCTCCATTATTTTCCAGTAATAGCCAGCTCGAAGGTTCTTTTTAGCCATAACAGGCCCTTTAGCGTGGATCCCTTCACATCCTTCGTGGATGGATTTTATGATCGTGTCTGCTTTGTGTCTACCCACACATCTGAGTAAAACAGAGTCATAATTCATTTTGTACAACACATCTCCATTCAAGAAGAAATTAACAGAGAGCTTTCTCAGAGTCTTCTTATTAGTGATGGACACATTCTCTGGATACTCTTGTTTCTTTAGATACATTTTAATATCGTAGAACCAAGGTTGATAATCAGAATCTTCCTCAGTTGCTAGACAATATGAAGGTTTATCCAGGTGTTCAATTGTTATGGAGGGTGCCCCGTTTTTCCACTTGACTTTGAACATGTATGCCAAGGTAGCCAAAGCATCTGCTAGTTGATTCTCTTCCCTAAGGATATAATGAAAAGTGATATCATCAAAGTAGGGAATCAACTTCATGACACACTTCTTGTATGAAATTAGCTTGTTATCATGAGTTCCCCAATCTCCTTTGATCTGACTAATTACCAGAGCTGAATCTCCGTAAACCTCAAGGATTTTGATTCTCAGATCAATGGTTGATTCAATGTTGAAGATACATGCTTCATATTATGCCATATTGTTGGTGTAGTCAAAACATAATATTGTAGTGAAAGGAAGGTGAAAACCAGTTGGAGAAGTGATGATTGCCCCAATCCCACGACCTTGAGCATTTGAAGCACCGTCGAACACGAGCGTCCATCACGATCCTGGCTCGGGTCCTTTGTCAGGGCTTATAATTTCATAATCTCTAATAAACAAGATGTCCTCATCTGGAAAGTCAAACCTTATTGGTTGATAACCCTCAACAGGTTGATCAACTAGATAGTCATATAACACACTCCCCTTTGATGGCTATATAGGTAACATACTGGATGTCGTACTCAGTCAGTAGCATTTACCATCGTGCAATTCTTGCAGTGGCATCAGGCTTTTTAAATACGTACTTAATTGAATCCATTTTGGATACCAATAAAGTAATGTGGCAAACCATGTATTGTCTTAGGCGTCGAGCAACCCAAGCTAGAGCACAACAGGTTGTTTTTAGGAGTGAGTATATGGTCTCACACTCAATGAACTTTTTGCTCAGATAGTAAATGACATATTCTTTTCTACCTGTATCGTCATGTTGACCAAGTGCACATCCCATCGATTCATCCAATACAGTAAGATATATAATAAGGGTCTTATCCATAACATATGGTATTAAGATCGGTGGTTCTTGCAAGTATTTATTATTTTGTCAAATTCCCCTTGGCAATCGTCGTTCCGAATGACCGATTGATTCTTTCTCAACTTGAAAATCGGTTCAAAGGTAGTCGTCAGATGGGAGATAAACCTTGAGATGTAGTTGGGTCGACCCATGAAGCCACAAACTTCCTTTACTGTTTTGGGAGATGGCATGTCTTGAATTGCTCGAACTTTATCGGGATCAACTTCAAAGTCTTTCTGACTAACAATTAAACCCAAAAGTTTACTCCCCAAAGGTGAACATTGCAGGATTCAACCGCAGCTTGAACTTTCAGAGTTCCACAAATAATTTCCTCAGATGATCTAAGTGCTCATCTTCAGTCTTGGATTTATAAATGATATTGTCTATGTAAACCTTAATCTCTTTATAGATCATATCGTGAAAGAGAGTTATCATGTCTCTCTGATATGTTTCCCCTACATTCTTCAAACCGAATGACATGACTTTGTAGCAGTAAGTTCCCCAAGGTGTGATAAAAGTAGTCTTTTCCATGTCATATGGAGACATCTTTATCTGATTATACCCGGAAAACCCATCCACGAACGAGAAAATGGAGTACTGAGCAATGTTACCGACCAAAACGTTAATATGAGACAAAGGAAAGTCATCATTTGCGCTCGCTTTATTGAGGTCTCTATAGTCTACACACATCCTGACCTTATCATATTTCTTTGGAACTGGGACGATGTTGGTAACCCATTGAGGATATTCATAAGTGGATAAGAAGCTAACATTAAATTATTTCTTCACCTCTTCTCTGATTTTGAGTTCCATGTCAGATCTAGTCCTTCCTAACTTTTGCTTAACATGAGGACATTTAGGCTTTAGTGGCAAGTGATGCTTAACTATGTTGGCATCTAAACCGGGCATATATGAATATGATGAAGCGAAGACGTTTACATACTCTTGAAGCAACTTAACCAAATCAACATGGACATGCTCTTTGAGGGATGCCCTTATTTTCACTTCTTTTCTGACTTCTTTGGAACCCAGATTCATAACTTCCACCGGCTCTTGATGTGGCTGAATCTCTTTTTGTTTGTGCTCAAGGAGCCTTGCTAATTTAGTCAATAATTCACAATCTTCCTCATCGTCGTCTTCGGCTTGGTTAATTAGAAATCAAGAGTTACAAGAGACATTAGCCATGTTATTACCAATGGATTTGTTTTTTCTACATGTTTATGAGCTTATTTTTAGAATGGGATTTTTGAAAAGTGTAAAAGAAAGGAACCTTTTGCCATTTATTTTTGTAAAAAGTAAACTAAACAAAAGGAAAGGAACATGATTTTGAATGAAAAAAATGTTTTCATTTATTGATCACATAATACTTTGAAAACATGGAGGCCTTTACAATCTATCCTTTTGCCTCAGGAAATGACAAGGGATTGAAAAAACAAAATGCATTACGGTGTAATAGAAAAGACCATGGGGACCACAAAGGCCTTCCATTTGTTTAGCGTCAAGCCAGGTGGGCACTAGTGTACTAAGCTGGAGACTTCTCTTCTGCTTGCACCTTCAATAACTGCTACGATGTCGTCACATTGAAACCCAACACTACTGAACTTGACAGGGTAGAACTTCTTTCGATCCTCTAGATTTGGAAGGCACGACGATGGATGATAACTGATACATAAGAGATTATGCTTCTAAGCAACATCTACTATTTGACCCCAACCTGGAGGAGTACCCTTCTCAAGAGTTTCCCTAGTGCTCTTCACAGATGATAGAACCACTTCAGTTACCTTGTCTTGATTGGATGTAGCAGAACCAACATCTTCAAATTCCAAGCAATGAAAACGAAACTCAGTTATTCCTTCTTCAATTTTGACATACCAAAACAACGATAGTTCACTGGTAACCAAATCCCCTTTGCCATAAACAATAACCAATTTGTAATCGAACATGAATTTAAGCTTTTGGTGTAGCGTAAAAGTCACTACCCCAGCAACATGTATCTATGATCTTCCTAGCAGACAACTATAAGTTGGGTTACTATCCATCACTCAAAAAATGATGGTGAAAAAATATGGCCAAACTCTGATAGGTAGATTGAATTCTCCAATTACTTGTCTTCTAGATTCGTCGAAAGCTCTTACAACCAAGGCACTGGCTCTCATCTCCATCCCTTCTACCGGTAATTGGATTAATATGGTCTTGGGAAACATGTTATGGGAGGAACCAGTATCCACCAGGACTCTAGATAAGAGTGTATCCATACATGTGACAAGAATGTGTAAGGCTTTATTGTCAACAGTTCATTCAGCAGTCAATTCAACATCGTTGAATCCTATATATCGGTTGGCTATAACGTTGGTGACAACCTCGTCAAATTGATCGACAGTGATATCATGTATTACGTGTTCTGCATTTAGGAATTTCATTAAGGCAGTCATGTGAGCTTCAGAACTTAACAACAAGGATAAGATTGAAATGTTGGATGGTGTCTACCCCAGCTGATACACTACCTTAAAGTCACTCTTCTTGATCAACTTGAGGAATTCCTAACCTTCCTCTGAAGATACGCTTTTCTTATGACCCTTAGGCTGAGCTTATGCATCCACAATTTCTTTGCCTTTTCTGGCTTTTTATTGATCTGCTTGTAACATCTTTCCCCACATGTGGGGCAGTAGTTGCACTTGTGGTGGTATGGATAGATGTTAATGGGATAAACATTGATGCTTCCTTATATGGAGAAGGAGTTGTTGACACAACCTTCTTTTTAGGAGTACTAACGGTTGGCGATGTTATCTTTGGTGTGAACGTTGGGGCAAAGACACGTCCACTACGAGTTATGCCGCCGGTTCTAGATATATTGACTATTTCTGCTTCAGAGAACTGTATTGATTTACCTCCCACATATGTAGTGGTGGCATACCTCCAAGGCACCTCATTTGGTACTCTGATACATAAACGACCTAGGAATGCAAATGTTAATTGGTTGGATCTTCTTCAGTGGAACTTTAATTTGCTTCTTTCTGTAGATGATGGTAATAGGATAAATGACAAATACCTCTTCAATAATTTTTCGACTTGGTGAATTGAATCAACCATTGATTCATTATCTCTTGCACAAATCTTTTCAATTTATCACAATCATCGGGCTCCACTTCACAAATTATTATGGAGATCTTCTAAGAAACCATGTTCTTGCAACTTCTTCACAACAACTGTCATTGGTGTTTTAACTTCATTAAACTCCTTAACCACTTCAGTACACTCCTCCTCAATAATTGCATTAACCATCAGTCCATTGTAGACAGATAAATAGTTAGTTTTCATATTGGGACATTCTTCAAAGAAAGACAAAAAAAATTGATCAATAAGCTCTTGCACATTTGCTTTGAAAACTAGGAAATCCTTTGTAGAGTGTCCTATGTATCCAATATGGAATGCATATGACACATTAGGATTATGCCTGGAATGGTAGGGGAAAGTTGCAGGTGGAATTTCTTTTGACACAATCGCACCCACATGGACGAGGTATGGTGGAAACTGGGTGTAAGGTACAAGGATCTTGACATATTGAGGATGTCTTCCATCTTGGTTATTATTCCATGGTCTATTTTTCCCCCACCCTTGGTCTCTGTTTTTATGCACAGGACGTTGGTTTTTAGAAACCTGAGCCTGACGAGGCTGTTGATGTTGAGGCGGTGCTTAATACAGAAATTATGGTTATTGGTTTTGAGCAGCAGCGACATATGGATACGGTTAGTATGGCATAAGAGCGATATGAGCTTGAAATTAAGGGTGAACATTTTCCATAACAACGCTTGTTTCCCCTTCCTTCTTTTTGGTGAAGCTGCTCTGAGTTTTTTTAGCCATTGCCTGCTAATTAGCAATGCCATAAAACTTTCCACTTTTCCACCCATTTTCAATGTGTTCCCCTATTGGTACAACATCAGAAAAGTTGGAGGACATGATATCGACCATTTTCTGAAAGTACGTCCCCTGAAGTGTACGTATAAAGATATCAACCAGTTCAGTGTCAGACAACGGAGGTCGAACACGTGCGATCATTTCTCACCACCTTCGGGCATATTCTTTAAAAGTCTCATTTGTCCTTTTAGCCTGATTTTGCAATTGTAATCTGGTAGGATCCATATCCAGATTATATTTGTACTATTTTAAGAAATCCTCAGAAAGATCATTCCAGGACCGGATATTACTATGCTCCAGTCCCATATACCAGTCAAGTGAAGCCCCATACAGGCTATCTTAAAAGCAATGAATATGTTAGTCATCATTGTCAATGTAGGAAAAGCCATCTTCCTACAATACATCGTGATATGACTCATTGGACAACTGACCCCTTTATATTTCTGTAAATCTGGAACTTTAAACTTTTAAGGTAAAACCATATTTGGCATAAGACATAACTCTTTTGCATCCATATCGTATACAGAAAACCCTTCAATATCTCTGATGCGTTCATCTAGCAGTTGGTAATCAACTGGCTCTTTTGGAAGGTTCTGATTAGCATATTGACCTTTAAGATAAGCTTGGGAAACAGGGAACTGAGGAGCTTATAGAGTATTTTGAGCAGGGACTTGAGGAATACCATACTGAGGAATCTGAGTAGCAGGAAATTGAGGAAACATTTATGAAGGATACATCATACCATTATTAACCATCTGTGAACCAGGATTAGCACTTTGAGGATATTTAAGCCCAGGATGAACATGAGAAGAATATGGTGCCTCAGGATGAATAGGCTAAAGCGCAGCATTAGCAGACAATTATGGAACCACATTGGCAGTAGATGCCCCATGATAGACAGTAGGCATTATGGGATAAACAAATTGGACACCTTGATAGGGATATTGTATAGCAGGTTGAGTAACTAGAGGAATATGGACATGAATGAGAGAACCCCTATACTCCTTCTCAGTTTCATCAGGTGCTTCAACAGGCACAAGTATTGAGTTCTGACGAGGCTAGTCTTGAGGTTCCATGTGGTTGTTAACATCCACTACCTGAGGAGAGAGATGGGGAGGCATTCCGTAAGGATAAGTAGAATAATTCCCATTAATAGTAGGCACACACACACACCACCATTTGCAACCCGAGGATTGAAATTATGAGGCATCCCCCATGGATAAGCAGCATCATGACCACTAGGCCCCGAGTAGAGCATGATTGATTTGGAACAGGTTGAGCACCAGTCTTAGTTAGAGTTGTAAGAACAAAAATTGTTCTACAACAGATTCCAGGATTTTGATGATAACAAAGGATGAAACCAAAAATGGCACTCTAACGAAAAGTTTCTAAGTGTGCAGGATTCTAAACAAGAAGAAAGGAATCTGATTACATCATCAGATACAGAATCAAATCAGATACTAATTATCAGAATATCAGAAGCATCTGAAGTAGAAACGCGCTCTAGAAGTTCTGACTCTGAGCAAAATAGCATATCAGAATATCAGAAGAATCGCGATCTAGAAACTCTGACTCTGAGAAACGGTACATCAGAATTTCAGAAGCTCTCAAACGTCATCTGAAGACAACATCAGAAATCTAAGGGATCAGAACTATCAGAAGCTCTGGAGCTACATCTCAAGATCTCAGTCTAACAGAGTAACGCAGACTCTGATAATGGATTTCCTTATCTAGAAGGAGTAACGGCAACTTCAACTTCAAATGGAAAGAAACTATATTTGGAAAGAAGTTATTCAGGGAGACAAACTTGTTCTGGCAAGAAACAACGAAGTTATGGCAATAAACTCTCATCAAGACTAAATCTCTGCCATTACTACAAACGGTCGTTTTTCACCTCTATATAAAGAACGGCGAACCTCTTTGAGAGAGACATCTGAACACACTGAAATATTCTCTCTCTCTCTCTCTCTAATCTTTCACGAGCTTTTGCTCATAACGTGAAATTTCTTATCTGCTCTAATTGTTGTAATACTTGCTTTATCCTAGAAGCACTCTAGATTACAAATTATGTTTTCTTTACCTCAATTGTTTAATTCCTCAAGTGACTCTGCGCAGTCTGTATACTTGAGAGGACTAAGAGATCTTTCTCTTAGACGTTGGTTGTAATAATCTTTCAAGATTAGTGGATTAAGTCCTTGTTAAAGGCGAAATCACCTTGGCCGGGTGGACTGCAGTAGCTTTGTGTTATAAGCGAACCAGTATAAAATCCTGTGTGATTTTATTTTGCAAAAACGCTTATTTTCCAAAACAATTCAAACCCCCCTTTCTTGTTTTTCTCACCTTCAAGAGTCTCAACAACAACAGTTGTAGTAGTAGAGTCTTTTTTAGTACGAAGGTACTCCAAAATGGTGTCCATTTTACCTTGAAATTGATCCATCTGTCCTTAGAATTACCCCTAATGAGTGTTTGTAAGTGACGTTTTCTTATTCCATATCGATCGTAATTTTCTGACGATTAGTGTAGCGGTAAATTCATGACGATCAAGCTATGGATAAGCTTAACGTCAATAAAACCAGAGTCGTCACCGCGCTTTTATTATTTCCAAAGGAAAGGGGAAAAGTATGAACAAAACCCAAAGATAAGAAGTTTTCAAATCAAAACTAATAAAATACCAGAGATTATAGGTAAGGGGTTGGTTACACAGAGGGAGGGTATTAGAACAAAGGGTCCTAGGTACTCCTATGGAGCCCTTTTTTATATGTGTATGTGCGTTTGGTATAAAATGATGTTTGATAAAAATAGAATGTGGGGATGAGAAAATAATTCATTAATTATATTTTTATGTTTGACAAGACCTTCGAACTTGTGCCTACGTACCAATATAAAAATGAGGGATCAAAACCTCGTAGTTCGTGATAACAATTTCAAAATGAGTGAGTTGCTTTTAATCAAAGGTTTAAGTTAAAAGAGGCACAAAGGGGCCCCAAAAGTTTGAATGGGTGTTAGTTTTTTTTTGTCTTTTAAAATTTTAAGTAAAATATGATTGAGTTCATTTACAAGTTTGATTTAATAAAAGAGTTTTAAAATTCAATGGCATAAGGCCAAAGTTTTTATTTTGAAATAAGGTCTAAGTTTGAAATCACAAGCAAAGAAGCTTTTTGAAAAGGGGGAGAGATTTTGAAATTTAAGAAGTGGGAGGAGATGAAGAGACTAATCCTAAGCATAAAATTAAAAGTTAAGAGTTGAAAAGATCTGACCAATGGGATGCAATCCAACAGACAAGAATATCATATAGAAAACCCACTTTCCCTTTGGGCTTTGAATCAAGCAATAATCAGCAAGCAATTAGCAATATTAGACATCATGAAGATCAAGGCATCAAATAAAGATGGCCACATCCAAGCAAGCAAATCCCATAGGTAGCAGTCTTCTTTGTCTTCTCATTATCAAATGAAATATTCCTTGATTAACTCAGAATGATGTATCAGACATAAGATTAAAATAACAATTGCATCATGGCCATGTAGCAGATAAGTTCAAATAGATCCCAATACTTGCATCAGATGAAGGCTCAAATCACAATAACTTGGTCTCAAAATGTTGGCATTGGCCAAGTCCTTTTGCATAGGGAATGTTGTCTAATCCTAAGTCCAAAAGTTCAGATCAAGCTCAACAGTCCACACAAACATTTTTTAGGGTTTTTGTTGTTCATTAGGTATTTTAAGGTCCTAAGACCATAAACACAAACAAAATACATAAACAAATATATACAATCATAATATATGGCTCAAATGAGCAAAGTGAAAATGGCATAAACATAAACAAGTTAAATGATATGTAAATGACAATGAATGGTAAATGACTTGAAATTAAATTGCATAAAGTAAATGACTTGAAAATAAAACAATATTAATAAGAATTAGTCAAATGTTAGTCAAAGTTAATTAAATGTTAGTAGTGTTTTGCTTTTCAATTGATTAAGTCATTCTTTGGAGAACACTCAACCATCTATTCACAAGCATGGATCCTTGAACCAAGACATCTTCCAAAGGAAGGAAAAAATGCCAAGTTTCCACACAATACCATTAAAGATGGGAGACTTACAATCTCACTTACTATAATGCTATGCCTTTAGGGTCAAATTTAGCTCTATGTTAAGCAATCGTAATTGGACTTATGTAGAAGTCACAACTATCTGAGGTCGGACAATAAAAATTTAAGTGCTAATGCATGTTAAAGAATTGGTATAATGAACCAAACTCATAAAACATACCACACACTAAAAGAAAAGATCACAAGGGATGGACCTATCTCATTCATACTTATATTGGTTCATCTGACACAAGGTCATTGATGAACCAATTAGCCTTAGGATATTGAGACTTCATTGTTTAATGAAAAGGATGGGAAATAATGGGGATGAAGATGAAGAGGGAGGGGATATTTGGGAGATGAAAAATACATTTCATCAATCCCCTAAACACAATGATTTTAATCCAATAAAAGTCAAATCAACCTGGACCAAGGCCCAAACAAATAGTCAAACATCACAAGACCATAAAAGTGGCTCAACATAATTTTTACACAATTAATCAAATAAAAATCAAATTAAAAATGCATAAAAATACAAATTAGTTTGGTCAAAACCTAAAACCTCTTCAAAACACCAAATAAATGGCCAATAGATTTATCCTAGGTCAAACAAGGTCAAAGGACCTTAGACAAAAAGTTTCATGATTTTTGAAAAGTCGGAAGTATTTTTAAACAATTAAAAATATGCAAAAAAACATTTAATTCGTGAAAAATATCAAAATTAATCCAAAAAATAATTTTAATTCAGAAAATGAAGGAGAAAAATGTTTGAATATTTTTGGTGAAAGTCCCATATTTTTTGGATTAAAAATAAAATTAATATGAATTAAACAAAATAAATGGATTGAATGAAAAATCAGAAAATAAAAAGAAATTCAAAAAAACAAGGGCCATCAGATCTCCCTCATTAATTGAGGTGGAAGATCTGATGGCCATGTGCTAAGGTTTACCAAACACATGGGTCATGCGCGCTGCAACATGACTCAAATAAAACAAAGGCCAGGATTAAAACTTGGAATCAAGATCAGATGGTTGGGAAGCTGCCAACACACCACCGGAGCCCTAGCTCCGGTCATCTTCTCCGGTGAGGACCACCGGACTGGTCCAACCGAAACTTCATGAAAAGTGAAAAATGAGTACACTAATTTGAAGAGAAAATGCTCAGGAGCACGGATCTGACCACCATTTCTTCCAATTCCAAGTATATTGAAAGATACATGGATTTGAAATTTGAGGTTCATGATTTGAGTTGCTTCAATTTGACCTCAAAGCAACTCAATCTTGTTGCCTACATTGGTAGGACTTCAGCAACCCAAAAATCACAAAGAATAGTGAAGAATTAAGAGAGAATCGAAGAGATGAAGTTTCTAAATTTTCACCTTCGAGTTGCATCAAATTTGCTTGATCTTGATATGGATTTGCTTGATTCCTCTTCCTCTTGCTTGCAGTGGTCAATTGAGATGAAAAGGGCAATGAATTCTTGTAAATTGAATTTCAAAACAGAAGGTGAAATTCAAACTCGATTTCAATGAAATCTTCAAGAATTTCTATGGAGTGAAGGGTTTGAATCGTCTTGGCAAAGCTTGGGCAAGGTATTGATGAAGTTCTAAGCTCATTACACTTCTATTTATAGCCAATTCAAATCCTTTATACACTCTTTAATTTGAAATCCAAAAATAGCAATTTGCATCATGATCTTGCATGGGCGTGTACAAAGTTCAAAGAATGATTGGAAAAGATCCAACATCATGCGCATGTGATGCTGAAAGCAATGCATTAAGCCATGCAATGTTGAAATGAAATTGAACATGAGAATCCTCCAAATGGTACCATGTATTACACCCATGTACAAGTTCTTCAATAATGATCCAAATGAGATGATATTGGAGTTTTTAGAAAGGTTAGATCAAGGGGAACAACTTTCATGTTGAACATTTTTCAATTTGAAGCTTGGATCATTATGAATTTTGAGGTGGAAGTTTGGAAAATCAAACATAAATGAAAATTTTCTAAGTACAAGTCAAATGTTTACTTCTTCCACCTTGAATAACTTTTGTTATGGAATTCAAATGGAAACACTTACTTCATCAAATTTGTACCACTTTCAAACCTCTTCAATTTGGTCACAAAATTGACCTCATTTGTATTTGGCATGAAGGCATTATGCATTTTAGAAGTTGAGGAAAATCACTTGTTCAATGGTAATGGCCCAAAATGACCTTTAATGTTTCCTCTTGGCACACGAATTTGAAAGTTGAATTTGAACTTATTCCAAACATAAAAGTTTAAAAGGAGATCTTTAATTTAATCATGAAACTTGAATGGCTTTCATATCATAAAAATTAAGCAAGTTATGGTCTTGGGAAGTTGACCTCCTAACTAGGGTTCAGACAAAATGGCCTATAATCTTTCACCATAAAAATGACTTTCCATTCAAAACTAGCTCTTGAATTCAACATAAAAGTTTTTTGGAATGTCATTATGAGTAACGTTTCTCTTGGAAGCATTTTCATATGACAAAAAGTGTAGGAGATAGGGTCTAGGGAACCCCAGTTTTGACCAGTTGATTTTCTCTGGTTAACCACCATGAACCAACTTGCAAACTTGACATTCTCTTGATTTTTGTGACTCATGGAGGATCATATATTTATAAGATGATGTAATATGAAGTATACCTTGAAATATTTGATCAATTGATGAAGAAACTTATTGAGGAAGTCACACAAGATACCGAGATGAATTAGGGCTTCCAAGGCAAACAAGCTTCAAACTCTTGATGATTTCTTGATCAAAATTATATGTGAAGATCATGGGGACCCATATATGATGTCTAGAGTCAATGTGAACCATCTCTTTATTAGTCTCCTTGCATTGAGAGTCTCAAACTCTAGATATAAGCTTGATGAAGCATAGGTGAGCATACACACCACCTACAAGAAACAAAGTTATACATAGACATATTTTTGGTACTTTGGTTAGTAAGTAATGAAAAACAAAGTGTGATACAATCAAATGTGCTTGGTGACCTCTCCCAATGCAAACCCAATGAATGAGTGGTAAGGAGGATGCCAAGGTGTGATCCCAAAGCCAGTGCATATGATGATATAAAATGAGGGATCTTAGGGTCAAAATTGGGGTCTTACAATTAGCTCTAGTGAAATATTTATGACGGAGAGTCGTTGTTTTTTCTGAATGGTTGAAGGAAGAGAATGAGAATTTTGTATTTTCTATCTTAAGTAAAATGCATGAATGGATGAATGAATGAATGAATGCCAAAAAGATATTTTGAAAATTTATAGGGAATCATGGAGTTGTCAATTTCATATAAGTAGACATAAAATTTTATAAAATAAGAAAAAAGATAAACTCGGTGATGTAAAATACTTGTTTTATTCATTAAGATGGAATAAAGAGTACATGTGTTACAACTCAAGGGTTTGCTCAATGAGCTACAAGAAAATCAACCTTAAATCTCTCGAATACAACCCTACAAATAGATACAAAGTGAAAACCAATCCATGGAATGTTGTGCATAAACATAACAGCATAAGCTTCCTTCAGCAATCATGGGAGGTCTTCAATGGCGGGGTCAGCAAACTTGGCTAGACATGCATGTCTATCACTTCAATATTGCACATCCTTGAGGAGATTGTGCAATAAGGTGCAGTTAGGACCATGAAAAAGACCTTGAAGAAACACTTCCTTATGATTAAGGAGGAATTTGAGATAACGGTTATGTCGTTCCCAATGAGAGACCTCTTGGTTAAGTTGATTAACAACCTTTTGACTCTGATGCGCTTGGCTTTTCAACCCTCTTATTTCTTTAAAATCTTTATCAAGATAACATTGTGTAGCGGGGTATTCGTTACCATTAGAGATATTGACTAAATCCAAGGTAAATCATACAAGTCGAGTCGCCACCGCACTTCTATTTATCCAAAGGAATGGTTAGAAAGCGAACAAAAACCTAAAAGTTTTATAGAATCAAAAACTAGTAAAAATGTCAGAGATCTGGGTAAGGGGGTTGGTTATGCAATGGGAAGGTGTTAGGCACCCAAAGCATCCTAGGTACTCCTAGGGAGCCCTTTTCACATTTGTTGCAAAGGTTGTTGTTTTTTTTTTTTTTGAAAATTTATTTGTGCAAACATGATTGAAGGGATGAGAAAAGCATGTATGTTTATCTAATGTACTACTTACTAAAAGAAGGGTCAAAAGAAAATGACCCGCACGGACGTCGCATCAACTGCATACGTATCTCATCTGAATCTGAGAATCAGAGTCTTCGTAGCTCGGCTACCTATGGGTTAAAGAGGAGTGTGCTCGCTAAGACATCGCGTATTATGCCTACGTATCTCATCTGGGATGAAAATCAGAGCAAAACGTAGTTCGACCACCTATGGGGTAAGGGTTGTGTTTTGGGGTGAACTACGTTACTATGCAATCTACCGGATGCTCGACCTTTGGAGACTTACCCGCCTATAGTAGAAGGAGATAACATGTTCTTAGGAGAAGAAAAATCAATGAGTTTGGGGTGTTTAGGGATGCTCATGCAAAAAGGCAGTCCTAAATGAAGGAACCGCGCAACCTTAATTGACATGCCACGAGAGGTTATGCAAAACCTAAGAAAGCGGTAAAATGCGGGAAAAATAAAGTACCACGCGGATAAAGATCCGAAGCAACAGCAATTTACGAGGTAAGAAAACCAGATATTCCCAAGCTAAACACCATCAAAGAAAGTGAGTCAGTACAGGTAATCGGAATAGACCTCCAGGTGGTACCCCACAAATAAAGTGGAACACCAAGCAAGCTATCCCTGCAAGAGTATGTGAGCCCTCACAAAACAAAACTCAACAAACAGGTTAGAGAAACAAGATAGGGTAATCAAGAGTTGCCCCCCAAATTAAAATGTAACCACATGAATCATGCCATTAAAATTCACAAAAAGCAACCAAGGGTAGGAAGCCTAAACCTCTTGTCAAACACATGCATCAAAAGGGTATCAAATTCACCCATAATACCTCATACATTCAGAGCATTCAAATTAAAAGCATAAAGTGATGGGAATAAGGCAAACCTGACTGGAGAGATCGAATGAAATTGAATTGCCCGGTTGGGTTTGCAAAGCAATCTGAGGGTTTATATGAGAGGGAATTGGTTCTTTGCCGATGAGTTCCCTTCAGTCTCTGGAGGTTGCTCTGAACTCTGTTAGCTCTTCTCTCACTATCTTTTTCCTTGCCAGGGTAATAGGAAATAGAATGGCCTTTTGTTTCACTGAAACTCAGAATTTATAACCTGATTTTTGTGGACCTGTGGGCTCAAATGAGAGAGGCCCAAGTCCAAATTTTTTTTGTTATATCTTATTTATTTATTTATTTATTATTATTATTATTTTTCTTTTTTTTTTTCGTTCTTTTTTTTTAAACACGTGGGCTACGCCTAGCGAGCATGGCAGTTCAAGAAATTCCTCTGAGCGTAGGTGATTCTAGTGGCTTTTCTTGGGACTCGCTAGGCGACCCATTCTGCTCGCCTAGCGAGCATGACAGCTCATGAACAAACTTTTGCTCCTTCAAGATTAACGTTTTGACTGACGAATAGACCCCATTTGAACCTGTTGGAAGTATCTCAAGTCATTCCCTTGTGTTGACTGATCATCTAAATAGAACCCACAAAGTGTCTTGGATGATACTCAAGCTTCAAACAAAAGATGTTAGTGACACATTTTTGTGCTTTTGGTTAGTAAACAAAATTAAGAGAAACAATGATGTATAATTCAAGCATGCTTGGTGATCTCAAACCAATCACAAGGAGTCCCACTCAAAGGCAAAGGGAACCAAGATCCTAAAAATCCTTGAGGCAATGCAAATGCAATGTTATGATGCCATGAGGGATCTTAGGGTCAAAATTGGGGTCTTACAGATGCCCCTATTTAAGGTCATTCTAGTCGGAGAAGTGAAGGTCAAAATCTTCGTCTCGACGGGGTAGAATGGGCTTAAATAATAACAAAGAGACGAATTTTGGTCCCTAAGAGACCTCATGATGCAAATGTAGGTATGAAAAATCGTAGCACTCTGTGGAGATATGTGTCCACAAAAGCAAAGAAATCAGAAGCCACTGATAATCCATATGAGCAATTCACTCCATGGGACCAAGACCCTGGGGACTCTCCTGGGGATAGAAAAGGGATAAAAATGCGTGAGCAGGTCACGACTCAAAGCTTAGGGAACAGAATTCCAAAGGGAAAAGATCCAATGGAAAGACTCGAGCTGACTCGAAGATGCATGTATTGGGGAATATGCCAATACAGCAAAAAACTGTCCACAGCGGATACTTCGGATAAAATCCGGATGAAAATAATCCACTAAGGGACTTCGTTGGGGATGTCCACAAGGACACTCCTGGGGAAGCAGCGGGATGAGGTATTACCGGTTACTGGGTAATAAGTTCAAGGAGACATGTGATCTGAACGCCATGTATGAGGGTGAGAGATACAACATGCTCAGGAAGAGATGAATATCCAAGACCGGTATAAGGGTGAGAGATATAAAACTTCAAAACGTCTGAGGGAAACCTAAAAGGTATAATTCAACTCAGGGATTCTGACTCCACAGGGGACAAAAAGTCATAATAGGGAGCAGAGAGGAAGGAACGCCAGGGATACCGGTTACTGGGCATATAATAGGTGACCAACCAAGGCGTGAATTGGGGAATATTCCCAAAACACTCATCATCCAAAAGAGGGCTAAAAGTAAACTCGATTACAGGATGGATATTCGACTCCGTAAAGGGGATACGAATCTTACTCAACTGGGGAAGAACAAAAGGCTTCAGACCCGAGAGTGCATGAGATATACTATCTATTACCGTCAGAACATAGATAATATACTCGCATGGGCGATTATCCACAACCGGTTACTGGGTTAATAAAGGATAAATCGAACGAAAAGGAAAGGCATCGGGATACTGAAACTAGGTATATAATGATGACCAATTCAGGAGAGAAACAACCGTCACCAACAACAACAAGGTAAACGAGAGATGACCCGCTGGGGATAAATCGCGTAATCAGGGCAATTATCCAAGCAGATGAGGGGATATCATCACCGAATATTGGATGAAGATAACTGTCACCAATTAAAGATGAGCAAAAATAGTTACTCTGCAAAAAGGGAAGAAATAGGGTTTACAACTACCGGTATGAGGGTAGAGAAACACAGACTCCGCCGAGGATAATAATTACTAATTATTGAGCAATTATTCATTTACCACGGGGAAACAGGAAAAGAGTCTCAAGAGACCGATCTAGGATCAAACTAGATAGGCACACCAAATCAAGACTTGTCCCGGTGAGGATATAACTCAATGGGGAAAACCATCCCAGTATATGTCTTGGGAAGGAACAAAAACAATCAACATCCACGAGGATATAACTCGGTGGGGAATATGGAAGAAACGATAGACGCTTTCTGCTTATGGAGCTGACTCTATATGGAGATATCAGACACACACATCTGCTCGGGGAAGTATATCACCAAATAGCAGGAGACAGCAAACAGCGATATATGGCAAAGAATGCAACATGAATATCTGAATGTTATAATTATGCATGAATATGTGTGGTTTATGTATGATGTATGCTGACAGACAGACATATCTAACACAACCAAGTCCAGGAATCAACCACTCGGTACTACATCTCAAGAGAGAAAGCCAAGTTCACCGGGGAGTATCCAATCTGCTAGGGATCAGAGATACCAGGAAGCAAAGAACTCTGCAAGGGATGAATCATCAATCATTCCAGCTGGGGACGAGAGTTATCACAGACAAGGTCCACCATACCAACAACTCTACTGGGGAATCTATCTGAGGTGATAAAGGATTTATCGGGATCAACCACCAAATACCGCTCTTGCCCAAAGAGATCCAAGCTGCTGAGGAAGAAAGATTGCTACTCTGCTGAAGGGAAGAGAGGTGACTCTCAACAAGCAATCCACTTGGTAGGATAAACCACAAGGGGTTCCGGAGGGAGGAGATACAGTCATGCCAGGAATATGGACAAAAATCTTACCCTGTTGGGGATCGTACCATCCTTGGGAGAGCACTGAGGATCTCCTAAGTATCCTTTCGTCATTGTGAATGGTCACTTTGTTTAAAAACAAATTATAAAAAATTTGATCGTTTAAAACAATGATATTTTCTTAATCAAAACATGCAAAACATTTGTTGAATAGAAACAGATAAGAGTGTCAATAATTGGATAAAAGGCTCAAATTTATTTGATAGAATGGTAGTCTGCGAATGGCAAGACTCCATAGATCTTTACAAATTTGAAATTGGTGATATATATTGGAAAAGGGCTACATTGAACATAATGACCATTTCTCCACCAATTCTGAATCCGATGTATTTGAAGCTTTGGCTGATAATGAGCAAGGATCTCTGACGGACGACAGTTGTAGAACAAAGTCTTGTCAGGATGCAGTTACTTGCCAAATCCCTAATTTTTGCCTAGATTGCCCCAGGATGAGGTACTCAATCTAGCGGGATATATATATCATTATTATATATTTTTTGTGTCTCTAACTTTTGCTTGGATCGCCCTTTCGGGTTTTCAATCCACCGAGACGCTCATTTTTGCCTAAGCCGCCCTTTCGGGTTTTCAACTTAGCGAGCTATTCAGTTTTTATTTTTTTAGGCGAAGTATTTCTTGACTGCATCTGAATTCACAAGACGAGTGAAATCCTCCCCATCCATAGTTGTAAGTATCAAAGCACCGCCTGAAAAGGTTGTCTTAACAACATACGGACCCTCATAGTTCGGAGTCCACTTGCCCCTGGAATCGGGCGCGAAAGACAAAACTTTCTTGAGTACAAGGTCACCTTCTCGGAACACACGAGGCTTGACCTTCTTATCAAAAGCTTTCTTCATTCTCTGCTGATATAACTGACCATGGCACATGGCAGTCAATCTCTTCTCTTCAATCAAATTCAGCTGGTCATAACGACTCTGAACCCATTCAGCATTAGTCAACTTGGCCTCCATCAAGAATCTTATTGATGGGATCTCCACCTCTACTGGGAGTACAGCCTCCGATCTTGACTTAGTGATCATATCGTCGACATATACCTCAATCTCCTTGTGCGTCATGTCATGGAACAAGGTAGTCATATCTCGTTGATACGTGGCTCCGGCGTTCTTTAAACCGAAGGGCATCACTCGATAACAGAATGTTCCCCAAGGTGTGATGAATGTTGTCTTCTCCATATCCTCGGGTGCCATTTTAATCTGATTATATCCGGAAAATCCATCCATAAACGAGAAGACTTTAAATTTAGCTGTATTATCTACCAACATATCAATATGTGGTAGAGGGAAATCATCTTTCGGACTAGCTTTATTCAAGTCTCTATAGTCCACACACATCCAGACTTTTCCATCTTTCTTAGGCACGGGCACAATATTGGCCACCCATTGAGGATATATAGAAGTCACCAGAAACCCCGCATCGATTTGCTTCTGAACTTCCTCTTTGATCTTCATTGCCATATCAGGATGAGTTCTTCTGAGTTTCTGCTTCACAGGCACGCACTCAGGCTTTAAAGGTAGGAAATGTTGCACAATATCAGTATCTAGACCAGGCATGTCTTCATATGACCAGGCAAAGACGTCAACATATTCTCGTAGCAACTTAATCAACCCCTTCTTAACAGATTCTTCCAGAAGTGCCCCAATCTTTACCTCTCGCACACAATCTTCAGACCCTAAGTTGACTGTTTCCAGATTCTCAAGATGCGGCTGAATGATCTTCTTTTCATGCTCAAGTAGCCGGGTGATCTCATCAGAAATCTCTTCAACATCATCTTCCTCTGCCTCAAATACAGGGAATTCAAAATTGGAAGATGGTGTTGGGTCATTATGTTCAATGGGTTTAGAAATCAACCTGCATAATGATTTTTGGATATGAAAAGCTTTAGAATTCAAACAAGGCAAATCATTATGCAGATGAGAAGGTTGAGTTTATTTTATTTTTTAGGGTTTTATGTGATCACCAATTTCATGCAAAAAGCAAAAAGGGAAAATAATTGGGAAAAACAAACATTTAACATGAATTTATTGAATGAAAATATCATTGTACTTATGTTGCCAACAATGTTATCACTCCTCCTTTTGGCATGGGAGAAGGGTTTTTAAACAAAGTGATCATTACGTTGACTTATGGACAACTGTTGGAATATCCACAGCGATCCAATTGTTGCAGACCCCTCTAGAGATGATGAAATTGCCAGAATCCTTTGTATCTTCTTCCAAGACGGCAGCAGCCTCCTCATCTTGACCATTATGGATAAAACCTCCACTCTGGAATAACCCTTGCTTGTCGAAAGTACCAGAAGAAAAGCCTATGCCAGCCCGAGACTCGTTGTCTTCTAACTCAATCATTTTTCCTAAACCAGTGGTTGCACCACGCTCAATGGCCAACTTTGCATCTTTGTAGGAAGCAAACGAAGGAGTTCTCTTCTCAATAGGCTCAGCTATAGATAAAGCTTGGAAAGGAGTTCCAATTTCAACCTCAGCATCTATATAAGAGAAGGAAGACAAATGGCTAACCAGGAGAGCCATTTCTCCCCCTACCACCACCAGCTTCTTGTTTTTCACGAATTTCAATTTCTGGTGTAGGGTGGACGTCACGGCGCCTGCCTCGTGAATCCATGGTCTGCCTAAGAGACAACTATACGATGGGTGAATATCCATAACCTGAAAGGTAATCTGGAAATCACTTGGTCCGATCTTGATTGGGAGATCAACTTCCCCAATCACAGTTTTGCGATACCCATCAAAAGCCTTCACAACTACTCCACTCTGCCTCATGGGAGGCCCTTGATATGATAGTTTTGAGAGAGTGGACTTTGGAAATACGTCCAATGATGACCCAGTGTCCACCAGTACATTGGTCATGGCGTCGTCTCTACAACCCATAGATATATGTAATGCCAAGTTGTGGTTTATTCTCTCCTCAGGGAGATCAGAGTCACAAAAGCTCAGGTTGTTACAAGCAGTAATGTTTGCAACAATGCTATCGAATTACTCCAAAGTGACATCGTGATCCACATATGCCACATCCAACACCTTCTGAAGAGCCTCTCGGTGTGGTTCTGAATTTAAGAGTAAGGATAACACAGATATTTTGGATGGCATTTGTAGAAGTTGGTATACAACATTGTACTCGCTCCTTTTGATGAGTCTCAGCATCTCATCACAGTCTTCTTTCACATTGTCACTCGGGCCAACAGAAGTAGGAGTTTTCAGTACGGAGGAGGGCTTAACATCAAGTGCCGGATTCGGAGAATTCACAGCGTTCCCGATCGGGCGTTCAACAAAATCAGCATTAATTTGAGGCTTCGGCAGTGCTGAAAATACACGGCCACTACGGGTCAAACCGCTAACATCGGAAATATTCACAACAGAAGAAGAGGGCAAGGACACCTCTTTCCCATTCTCTACTTCTACGGCATTGTAGCGATAGGGAACTGTCTTTTCAGAAGAGTAAGGCACAGGACCAGCAGGCTTAATGATCAGAGCGGGAGAAGCCTTCTTCTTGCTACCATTGTACTTAATGATAACAGGCTCGGGTATCCGGAACACTGGGGAGATCAAGTTGACCTCATGCTCATCTTCATCAGTATTCCTGTTTTGAAGGATCTCAATGACTCATTCGTCCAACATTTCCTGAACATCCTTGCGCACCTGGCAATAACCCAATCGGTTAACAGAGCAGACTTGGCATTTATCATGTTAATGCTCATAATGACTGTAGTCACACAACAAACGATGCATCTGGACCAGAGACTGTTGAATATGACTGACATATTTGACCTTGTATTTTCCAGGGCAACCCTGGACCATGTTGACAGATTTCCCATGTTCGGGCAATGGGTTCTTCTTCACATTAGGGCCTACGTCCTCAAAACATAGAATACCACACCTCACAAGGTCTTGAACATTGGTCTTCAAAGGGTAACAATTCTCCACGTCGTGGCCGGGAGCACCAGAATGGTAAATACAATGTAACTCAGGCTTATACCACCACTGGGGGTTAGCACGTATAGCCGGTGGGTCTCTCGAAGTAATCAGCTTCCTTTCTATCAAAGAGGGATATAACTCTGCGTACGTCATAGGAATAGGATCGAAGGTGACCCTTTTCCTCTCGTAACTCGTGCTGGTTTGATTACTGTTTCGAGGTTGGTAGGCCTGCTGCTGCGGTCGGTGCTGTTGTTGCTGATATTGCGGATGTGGTTGCTGATTGTTACTATGTTGCTGATACTGTTGATTGTCTCTGAAAACAGGTGCTATATGAGCCACCTGGTGCTGGTTACTGGCGGGACGCACAGTCTTTCTCCTCACAGAGGGTCTTCTTGGTTTCTCATGGGAAATCATAGCATGTGCCTCTCCATCTTTCTTCTTTGCAAACGCCCCATAACGTTTGGTAGAAGAGCCTTCTTCTCTGGTTAACCGTCCTTCACGGACCCCTTCTTCTAGACGCATCCCCATATTTACCATCTCGGTGAAGTCAGAATGAGCGCTAGCAATCATCCGCTCATAATAAAAAGAACTTAAAGTCTTCAAAAAGATCTTAGTCATCTCTTTCTCTTCTAGCGGAGGCACGATCTGTGCTGCCACCTCTCGCCACCTCTGGGCGTACTCCTTAAATGTTTCTTTATCCTTCTGGGACATGGCTCTCAATTGATCTCTATCGGGAGCCATATCCACGTTGTACTTGTACTGCTTGACGAAGGCTTCGCCGAGATCATTGAAGGAACGGATGTTCGCGCTGTCTAAACCCATGTACCAACGCAAAGCGGCACCGGACAGACTATCCTGAAAGTAGTGGATGAGTAGTTGGTCATTATCGGTTTGAGTCGACATCTTCCTGGCATACATGACCAGGTGGCTGAGAGGACAAGTATTTCCTTTGTACTTTTCAAAATCAGGGACCTTGAATTTCACAGGGATCTTCACATTTGGAACCAAGCAGAGTTTGGCAGCAGACTTGCCGAAAAGATCCTTCCCTCTGAGAGTTTTCAATTCCTTGCGAAGCTCAAGAAATTGATTGTTCATAGCATCGATCTTCTCATAAACATCTGGACCCTCAGACGGCTCAGAATGATAGATAGTGTCGTCTATCCTGGGCAAAGTATGCATGATAGGAGGAGGAACGACAAGGACCGGGCTAGATGCCGGCAGAGAAGCAAAGGTAGGAACAGGACCCTCAGGCATGAAATTGGGAGGCATCCCCCACGGGAACCCGGTTGGCATGGCTGTTGGAACAAAGTGTGCGCTGGCGGCGGGCACAGTAAAGGAGACAATCTCGGAGATAACTGTCCTCTAGGGAGGAGTTGAAGGTGTCGAAAAAGACTGGCTCTAGGCAGCCATGAGTGACTCCATTAGGGCAGTCAATCTGGCCACTTCCTCTTTCAACTCGCGGTTCTCTTGCTCTAAGTGATCCATTAGTCTTGAAATGTTGGCTCTAGTGTAGTACCGGTGAGTCAGCTTGTCTTCAAAATAAATGAAGGACATAGAGTTAGACCACAGGGCAAGGGACCGGAAACAAAACCTGCTTATGCATATGATGCATGCAATGCTTGTGCATATGATTTGTTTTTTATTTCAAAGGAACTTTGGAGTTTTATTTGCAAATTCTGGAAATATTAAGCATTTTATCACAAATGGAAATATCTCATCAAATAATATTAGGGAAAAAAAGTGCAGCATCGTCAATCATATACAAGAGAAAAGGAAAATAATCGTCTTATGGATCCCTAGAAACAATCATCTAAAGCTCGGGACACAGGAAGATAAGATGCGCGAAGCCTCTTCACCTCCCTCTCGTAGGCTGCCTCCATATCGGCCTTCTCTTTGGCGAGTCGATCATACCTCCTCTTCCAGAACTTAGAAGACTGAGGAAGTAGAGAATTCCATACATCATCAGGGTCATCAATAATCTGATGCTCAAGAAACTCAATCAACGCATCCCTCTCCTTAATCTGCTGAAGCAACTCTTCACGTTCACGGATCCAGGCACGTGAACGGTCTTCGTCTCTCAACTCCTCTACTCCTTGATTAGGGAGGGTTGAAGGCCCAACCATAATCATAGGTGTAGGTCTCGGATACTCGTAAGGCATGAGATACTCAGACGCCCTCTTCCTAACCCAAACAGTGTAAGGCTCCAAAGCGATGCAATTCTTAGGACCCAACTCTTTCCTTCCTTTCCTGTGAATCTTGCGCCAAGCGTGGACCATCCTAGCTTTCAAGCCTTGGGGATCTTTACCATCCTGAAAGAATACACCCTCTAACAAAATATTATTGGGTTTATCCTTTAAGGGGAACCCAAGCTGCCGACATGCCAAAACAGGATTGTAGTTAATCCCACCACATGTACCAAGAAGAGGTACACTGGAGAATTCGCCACAAGAGTCAATAATCTGCACACCATCATACACATGGTTATACCAAGAGATATCATCATTAGTGAGAGACATAAGTCTCTTGGACCACCATAGACACTCCTTGTTCTCCTTGAAAGCGACCGTCTGAGGTAAGTGAGAAATAAACCACTTATACAACATAGGCAAACAACACACAATGGCGCCACCACCCTTTGCATTCCTCATATGCAAAGAGAAATAGGTATCGCCCAACAGAGTCGGAACGAGATTAAGAGTAGAGAAAATCCTAATAGCGTTCACATCCACAAACTTGTCGATGTTGGGGAACAATACCAATCCATAGATGAGAAGTACAAATATGGCTTCAAAGGCATCCTCACTCATGGTCTTCCCATATATAGTAGCTTGAGCAATGAGGAACTCAGAAGGGAGACCTTGAATTCCACCTTTGGTAGTCATATGAGCACCAACCAGAGATTCATCTATGTGTAACATGTCAGCTATCTCTTGAGAAGTAGGAATACTCTCCAAGCCACTGAACGGCAACTGGTCTAGAATAGGTATACCCACAAGGTAAGCATACTCCTCAAGGGTAGGCAAAAGCTGGAAATCCAGAAACGTGAAGCAACGGTACAAGGGATCATAAAACTGCACCAATACACTCACCAATCCTTCATCCACCTAAGTAGTCAAAAGAGGAAGAAGCTTCCCAAAACGAGCCTTGAAACCCAAGGGATCTAATACATAAGATGTCAAATTCCTTAACTCTTTAAAATCTGGTTGCCTGAAGCTGTACTTCTTTGTATTCCTTCTTTGTCTTTCCATGTCTGAAAATTTTGCAAATAAACCCCTTAAGTTCCTTGAAAATTTTCTTATTTATTGATGATATGGATGCAAATGGGTGCATGAATGCATGAATGCAACAATCACACTCAAGGATCAAGCAAAGCACACCAAACAAAGGTCATGGGATGGATCATGTTATCCTTAATATCAATCATCCATTTTGGTGGATTATGGTTTACACCTTATCAACACCCAAGTTCCATTGATATTAAGGATACCTGAACGGATCAACCATGAATCAAGGGTTTGTTGCAAGTCACGAGCATGGAGTTTAGGTTAAGAACCACCCAAAGGGGAGTGTACTAGGGTTTAAACCTGCCAAACATGTTCTACAAAAGGTTCCCATAGTCATCATCCCATATTTCGGATATTATTGGAGAAACGACTACTCGTATTCCGAAAATATTCTCAAGAGAGACTCTTATGAGTGTAGTATCGCGTAACAATCTTATCAAATCTTACACTTGAACGACTTTCGCACTACATCCTAAGAATAGGCCAAGATGGGCTTGGTAAACTAAGGTCCTTGGCTTCTAAGGTCTATATTGGAAAGAGTAATGTCTAACCACAACTTACTTGTGTGACATTATTGATCCCAACATAACCTCCACCAAGTGAATGGACTTGCAAGTCAACTTGCTAAGGAATAACTCCACACAAGTCAACAAGACTACGCCATTCTCCTATCCTAAGTGCACTCGAGTCCGGGTATAGAACTCATCTCACAAAGATCACCAAGCACACAAGGAATTAATATTCAAGCAATTCAATCATTACATACAATACAGTAATCCCAAATTGCACAAAAATATGTCACAAAAAAAATATACAATACAATACAACAAATATGAAAAGTAGGCAAAACCCACTAGGATGTTCTATTTTCCCCAGCAGAGTCGCCACTTTTCTGTAGCGGGGTATTCGTTACCATTAGAGATATTGACTAAATCCAAGGTAAATCATACAAGTCGAGTCGCCACCGCACTTCTATTTATCCAAAGGAATGGTTAGAAAGCGAACAAAAACCTAAAAGTTTTATCGAATCAAAAACTAGTAAAAATGTCAAAGATCTGGGTAAGGGGGTTGGTTATGCAATGGGAAGGTGTTAGGCACCCAAAGCATCCTAGGTACTCCTAGGGAGCCCTTTTCACATTTGTTGCAAAGGTTGTTGTTTTTTTTTTTGAAAATTTATTTGTGCAAACATGATTGAAGGGATGAGAAAAGCATGTATGTTTATCTAATGTACTACTTACTAAAAGAAGGATCAAAAGAAAATGACTCGCACGGACGTCGTATCCACTGCATACGTATCTCATCTGAATCTGAGAATCAGAGTCTTCGTAGCTCGGCTACCTATGGGTTAAAGAGGAGTGTGTTCGCTAAGACATCGCGTCTTATGCCTACGTATCTCATCTGGGATGAAAATCAGAGCAAAACGTAGTTCGACCACCTATGGGGTAAGGGTTGTGTTTTGGGGTGAACGACGTTACTACGCAATCTACCGGATGCTCGACCTTTGGAGACTTACTCGCCTGTAGTAGAAGGAGATAACGTGTTCTTAGGAGAAGAAAAATCAATGAGTTTGGGGTGTTTAGGGATGCTCATGCAAAAAGGCAGTCCTAGATGAAGGAACCGCGCAACCTTAATTGACATGCCACGAGAGGCTATGCAAAACCTAAGAAAGCGGTAAAATGCGGGAAAAATAAAGTACCACGCGGATAAAGATCCGAAGCAACAGCAATTTACGAGGTAAGAAAACCAGAGATTCCCAAGCTAAACACCATCAAAGAAAGTGAGTCAGTACAGGTAATCGGAATAGACCTCCAAGTGGTACCCCACAAATAAAGTGGAACATCAAGCAAGCTATCCCTGCAAGAGTATGTGAGCCCTCACAAAACAAAACTCAACAAACAGGTTAGAGAAACAAGATAGGGTAATCAAGAGTTGCCCCCCAAATTAAAATGTAACCACATGAATCATGCCATTAAAATTCACAAAAAGCAACCAAGGGTAGGAGGCCTAAACGTCTTGTCAAACACATGCATCAAAAGGGTATCAAATTCACCCATAATACCTCATACATTCAGAGCATTCAAATTAAAAGCATAAAGTAATGGGAATAAGGCAAACCTGACTGGAGAGATCGAATGAAATTGAATTGCCCGGTTGGGTTTGCAAAGCAATCTGAGGGTTTATATGAGAGGGAATTGGTTCTTTGCCGATGAGTTCCCTTCAGTCTCTGGAGGTTGCTCTGAACTCTGTTAGCTCTTCTCTCACTATCTTTTTCCTTGCCAGGATAATAGGAAATATAATGGCTTTTTGTTTCACTGAAACTCTGAATTTATAACCTGATTTTTATGGACCTGTGGGCTCAAATGAGAGAGGCCCAAGTCCAAAAAATTTCTGTTATATTTTATTTATTTATTTATTTATTTATTATTATTATTATTTTTATTTTTATTTTTCATTTTTCATTTTTTTTTATTTTTTTTTTCTTTTCGTTCTTTTTTTTATTTTATTTATTATTATTTTTTTTAAACACGTGGACTTCGCCTAGCGAGCATGACAATTCAAGAAATTCCTTTGAGCGTAGGTGATTCTGGTGCTTTTCTTGGGACTCGCTAGGCGACCCATTCTGCTCGCCTAGCGAGCATGACAACTCATGAACAAACTTTTGCTCCTTCAAGATTAACGTTTTGACTGACGAATAGACCCCATTTGAACCTGTTGGAAGTATCTCAAGTCATTCCCTTGTGTTGACTGATCATCTAAATAGAACCCACAAAGTGTCTTGGATGATACTCAAGCTTCAAACAAAAGATGTTAGTGACACATTTTTGTGCTTTTGGTTAGTAAACAAAAGTAAGAGAAATAATGATGTATAATTCAAGCATACTTGGTGATCTCAAACCAATCACAAGGAATCCCACCCAAAGGCAAAGGGAACCAAGATGCTAAAGATCCTTGAGGCAATGCAAATGCAATGTTATGATGCCATGAGGGATCTTAGGGTTAAAATTGGGGTCTTACACATTGACATTAAGAGAGGGAAGCTTCAAGCTTTATACACAACTTTATTATTTCTTCAACTACTCCTTGCAACCTTCCAATTGGTCTTAAAGTCCTTCGAGTTAAGCCTTGTAGCTCTCCTCCATCTCCTTGTGAGATGTCAGAGTCTGGTTCCAAACAATAGCCATTTTTCCAGTTTGATGTTAAGTTTTAGCAAGTTGCTTTTTCTTGGTGGAAAGACCAACATAAGCCCCCTTTACAGCATTATCAATCTTGCTTCATTTGTTCTTTTCCACTTGAGCAATTTTAACCGCTTTGAGCATGCAATCTCTTCTGGTTGAGGTTAATATTCAAGTATTCTTTCTCTTATATGAGCTTACCAAGGTCGGATTGAAGATCAAAATTCTCCTTTCCAACAGCTTGATAGTCTCTTTGAGCTTTTCAACTTCAGAGATAGAAATAGGAGAAGGCCTAGGAGGCTTGGTACTCATAGAAGGTTCCCAAGGATATGGAAGCTTGACAGTCTGGACTCTAGCTTTAACCCAATATGTATATGGTTCCAAAGAAATGCAATTTTGTTTTCCAAGTTCATTTTTTCCAATATGATGGACTTTGCCCCATACACGACGTACTCTCTTCAGCAACTCAAAATCACCAACCCCTTCAGCTATCAGAAATTCTTCTAACTGTTTGTCTCCAAGCTTATCTTTCAATAGATAAACAAATTGACGTAGTGAAAGATCAGGATTGTAGTTGATCAATCCACCCTTAGCACCAATAAGAGGCATATTATGGAAATCACCACAATAAATATGGGTTCAACCCCGTCATGGTCACGGCTATACCATACTATGTCTTCGACATTCAGAGACATCAACCTTTGGGATCACTTCAATGCTCCCACCTTATCGGTAAAAGGTCATTTCCTTGGAAAGTGAGTCAAGAGCCACTTGTAAAGCAAGGGAGCACATCAATTAATCATTCCACCCTTATTCTTGTTTCTCCAATGGAAAGATAAATAGATATCAGCTAGAAGCGTGGGAACCAGATTCTTGGTCAAGAAGATGTTGATAGAAACTTTATCAATGAAACCCTCAATGTTAGGGAAAAGTACAAAACCATAAATGAGAATAGCTAAGTTGGCATAGAAAGCATCCCCATTTCAACTATCAGAAAATAGAGTGGCTATTTCAATGAGGAAATTTTAAGGAAACCCTCTGGTGTTACCTTTGGTACGAATGTTGGAGTCAACTACCTCCCTCTTGATATTAAGGGCTTGTGCAATCACTGGAGACTCTAGAAAACCATTTGTACTCATGTAAGGAACTTGGTCTTTAACAAGAATACGTAAGATGTGGGAAAATTCCTCCAAAGTGGGAGCCAAAAGGAAATCTTAGAAAGTAAAGCAATGCAGAATGGGATCACAGAACGGAGCAAAAGTAAGAATTAACCCAATGTTTTCCTTGGTCAACAAAATAGCCAACAAGTTACCATAAGTCTTCTTGAAGGAATCTTTGTGATCAACAATCAAAAGATCTCCAAGCTTCTTTAACTCATCAAGCTTAGACTCCATGAGTTTGTATTGGTAAGTATTTCTCCTGTCAGATTTCTACATGATATGATCTACTATGAATGACAGACTGGGGATTCCCTAAAAATATGCACATGCTAAAATAAACTTCATGTGAATAAAATGCAGATATGTATGAAAAACCCATTGATTCAAAGATTCAACATATTCTAGATAATTTGTATATACTACTCATAGTAGGTTCAAAGGTTCGACGTATACATGATGATCAAGGTATGTAGGGTCTTGGTTTCTCGTAAAAACCCAATATCCCCTCACAATTAGGTACTAGTCTTCAAAGAAGAAGGTTCCTAAAAAGGACCCTAGAGTCATGGATCCATTTTTAGATACCACTGCCTGGGACAAATGACTTGTCGGACAAGGATGCTTCCTAAAGGATCTACTCTAGGTGTGACATCTCATGTTGACCATGATCGAGGCATAACACCAAACATGCCAAGATGAATATTTCCACATACTATCTTGTGTGTATACTCAAGCTTGGGTATATAACTTTTCTCTCATGTAACATCATTCCATCCCACAACAAAGAGCATAACAAATATCTAGCATATAATGAATATTTAAAGCAATGAAGAATGTGACAAATGAAATAGTGATAAAGCAAGTGAAATACTAAAGATAAACACCCAAACAAACATGGAAAAAAATAAAGCTAGGCTTTGACTTGCTTATGGAATTCCCAACAGAGTCGTCAGCTGTCGTGCTACAAAAAATACCTGAGCGTATCGCACGCTCGAAGATACAACAGATTGCCACCGAAATTTTTTTATTCCCGAAGGAAAGAGAAAATATTGATAAACCCCAAGGGAAATAGAAATAGGGTAAGGAAGTCGGTTATGCAAAGGGAATTTATTATTACCCTTAACATTCGTTGTACTCAATTAGAACCATTTTGATTGTTCTTTGCATGAATGAGTTTTATTATCTAAAGGTTACTAGAAAATAATAAAGGGGGAATAAGTATATTAATTAGTGTGCTCTCCAAGGATTCAAACCCTCATGCCTACGTATTCTCATACTGCAATGAGAAAATCATAGCTCCGTAGTTTATGGTAGAAATTACAGATTTGTTGGTTGGTTTTAGGGAACAGTTATAATCGTATCCTATAATTGTGTAGCCTTTAGCTGATTTTGGTCCTTGTCCGGATGCTCTAAGTTTTTAGTTTGATTGTTAAGGAACAGATTATAACGGTTCTTTTATGCAAAGAAAGAAAATTGTTGTTTTGAAAAGAGTTTGTGTGATAAAAGAAAAAGAAAGAATTGATTGAATTGAATAAAAGAAATTGCTTAAATGTAAAGGAATTGTTAAATGATGAAAATGTTGCGTAGATGTGGTAAAAGTATTGTTTGAACGACGGGTTGAGTGTTGTTTGAATTCATAGGGTAGGTGTGTTTGAACCAAAAAGTGGATATGACGTTAACCAATAGATAGTATGGCCAATTTAGAATTGTAGGATTTTACCTAGATCTATGGATCAAGACCTACAAAAAGGGGTGTTTGCCTAAGCACCGGGTCTGACAAGGCAAACAAGAAAGGGAAGAGTTTGTTTAAGCATCAGGTTTGACAAGACAAACAAGAAAGATAAAGGTTTGTCTAAGCACGAGGTCTGACAAGACAAACATGCATGAAAAAGGGGGGTTTGCCTAAGCACGAGGTCTGATAAGTAAAACAAGAAAGAGAAGGGCTTGTCGAAGCACGACGTATGACAAGACAAACATGCATGAAGAGGAGGTTTGGCAAACATGCATGAGACAAGAATCTTGGTTCAGAGATGGGTGTTTAACCATCCATGGAGAAGAAGACTTGACAAACGTTTAATTTAAATTGCACTAAAATCTAAGAACGGAGGCAGACACTTTGAATAATTGGGGCCTACGTCATGTACCCAAATATACTCAGAACAAGGATAGGAATAATCCCTCCCATTCTTCTCCATTGCTTAAGGCCCGTGACGAACAATTTACATCATAACTGACAAGTGTTGAATATGAATATATTTTGTTATGCTTGAATATCCATAATCTTCAGAGTCTTACATGATGATGTCTTGAGCTTGTGTTTGACTTGAAAAACCAGGTGCAAGTATAGATCTAATCATATCAAGTGATCAAGAGACTTATGATGACTTGTCTAGATAGGAGAATCAAATGACATGTGAAGTGATTAATTGATCAAAATTGACTTTGATCAATCAAATCACTCACGAGCATGATCAATGTATAAAAGCACATGGATTTTAATTAAAGGACTAAAAACATGAAGAAATTAAAATGTTAACATGCATATTAACCAAAATCAAAACTATCTAATTAAATGATAATCAAAATCTAATATTAACATGTATTAGTTTCTAAAATCTAAGTTGAAAATTAGTTCTACTTAAATTGTAATTAAAATATAAGTATTAACATGCATGTTGATTTCTAAGTCTAATTGGATTTTAACCATATACTAAACTTAAATATGCATTAACTATTTTTATTTCTATTTTCAAGTATTTTTAATATCAAAATGAAATGTATTAAAAAAGTATTAAAAGAATTAAAATGAAATAAAGCATATAAAAATGAATTAAAATGTATTAAAGTATAGTAAAGTGTAGGAAAAGTATAGAAAAGATTAAAGAAAACAAGCATCAATTGATTAAATAAAGCTATTGCATAGTGGTGTACAAGCCATAAGAGAGTATGGCCTAGAAACAGAGGCGTTGAGCCTACCGATTAAGGCCCAATGCAAAGTGTAGTTGTTGTGTTCAGCATGAAGGTGTGCAGAGTAAAATAGTGGAGTAAACAACAAAACAATAGGCTTAATGCACTAAGGACCAACTGAATTAGCTAAAGGAAGAGAAGGAAATTCAACAACTTCATCTTCCTTTTCTCATGAAATGTCATTTCTTTCTCTCTCTCTCAAGAACATTCTTGTCAGAATTTTGCTCAGCCGCTGACTTCCTTATCTTTCCTTTGTTTTCGTGGTTCCACGAACTACGATTGCTCTGATTTTCCTATTGCACAGTGAGAATATGTAGGCACGAGGATGCGAATCCTTGGCGAGCATACTTCTAATTATTCATCCTTCCGTCTTAGGGCGTCATTCATAGTTTTCATAACCCATTATCTACCTTCACTCATTATCATCCACCTCAGTGACATATTGTTTCTTTGAAACTGAAATATAGTTTTCTTTGGAGTTCCAAATACACCCTTTTAGGACATTTGTCCACCTTGGTGTCAAGAGATGTTTGGTATGTACCCAAACACCTAATTCAATCTTTTGGTCATGACAATACCGTGGGTATGCCTCTGTCCCTATATATCTTAGGTGTGTCATCTTTACTCTTGAGCTATAAATACCACTTATCCTATGGATTCCAATATACTCATACCTTTGGTTTCAAATTATACCTTTTCAGTCACTTGTTACCAAACCCTTCACTTCTTTGACTTTGGTTATTCACTTCATTCATCTTCATGATACATTCGTATTCTACCTTCATTCACTTCATCTGATATACCTTATTCTTTAAGTCAAATACAATATCCCTTTGTTCTCCATCTTATGTCAGCTTGTGAACCAAGAGATGTTTGACTTGTACCCAAACACCTAATTCCTTCTTTTTTGGTAAGACAATACAGTGGGTATGCCTAGTTTCCTCCACGTTTTAGTCTATACCAATTTTACTCTTGGGTTCATCTTTCACCCCTTGTTGGAGTTCAAATCATATTATCCTTTGGTTTAGACCATACCTTTATCACAATTCTTTTCATCTCCAACCATTAGTTTTATGAACTACGAAACTCTGAATTTCTCATTGCACTATGAGGACACGTAGGCATGAGGGTCCTAATCCTCATCAATCACTTTATCTGTTTACTTCCTTTTCCCTCATCCTTTGCGAGTAATCTTTAGATGTAACACTCATTCGAGCAAGAACAATCAAAATGGTTCCTATGGAGTACCATGGATGTTATGGGTGCTAATACCTTCCCCTTGCATAACCGACTTCCTTACCCAATTATCTCTTTCCCCCGAGTTTTATCGATGTTTTCCCTTTCCTTCGGGAATAAATAAAGTTTGATGGTGACTCTGTTGTATGTTCGAGCGTGCGATATGTTCGGGTATATTTCCGCTAGCTTTAAACATCAATGATCTTGTGAAGATCGAAAATAATAGGTAATTAAATTTAGAAAAGTGTGTACCTCAATGTGATGGTTTAACTAACTTTTTATAGTGGGACTCGAGGGTTTCAAGGACCTAGAATCTTTTGTGTTTAGTAGTTGTAAAAGTGACATATAATAGAAGATCACTCGTATTGGGATATAATGGTTATACTATAGTGATTTGTTTTAATGAGGTGTCCTTTCTAGGGCATGTACATATTAGATTCCAATGTGTTATACTACCTCTGAAGATGTGATGTCATCGGCCTGACTTTGTGATAATGACATAACCATCTTGTGATCTCTGAATCTTATGGTCTATAGACATCTTGATGTTGTAGTTCTTAAAGGATTTTGTGTTAGAATAGATTGCGGTTAATCAGACCTTAGAACCGAACTGAAACTGTATAAATTTTTTTAGTCCTTTGTAATATATATATATATACAAAATCTAGTTTTTAAAGCATGTTTAGATGATTATAAAAAAGTGATTTTTTTTAAATAATCGCTATTTTAAAATTAAATACTAAAATAACCACATTTTCAAACTATTATCAAACTAACAACTTTTCAACAAAAAAAAAATTACACGACAAGAGTAAGCGTCATTGCATGTGGCGCATGCATGCTTTTTAGCACTAAGGTGTCACTGCCTATGGCGCATGCATGCAAAAAGCTGATATTGCATGCATGCGCCACTCCTCATGGCGCCACTGCATATTATTTTGTACCAATATTGCATGCATGCGCCACTCCTCCTGACGCATGCTCAATAGCTATTTGCATGCATGCGCCATTCATACTGGCGTCTCCCCTTAATAAATAATTAAAACACAATAAAATAAAGCATGCGCTACTGATAATGACGCCTGCTCTTATTGCATCATGTGCATGCATGCGCCACTAGGGTTGGCGCCTTAGTGCAAAAAAATATAGGTGTCTGCTCTTGTCGTGTAAATTTTGTTTGATTTGAAAAATGGTTAGTTTGTTAAATAGTTTGAAAATTTGGTTATTTTGGTATTTAATTTGAAAATAGTGATTATTTTAAAAATAAAATTAAAAAAAGTTTTTTCACAAAAGTATTAAAATTTTGATTTTTAATTCAAGTTTTTCTATGTATATCTTAATTTTTTGTTGTTTGAAAATTTTATATTTAATTTATTTAATGTTAATAATGTTTAAATTGTTGGTGAACTTTATATAATATTTTAAACATGCCTAAAAAATCACTTAAAATTTTATATGTGAGTTAGCATTAAGAACTAAAACTCGTTGCATGGTAATTTTGTAGAGATTAAAAACTGATTTTTATAAGAAAAGAAAATGAATGTAGTAGTACTAGTATTCAAAATAACTCTATAGAAGTCAAAAATATATTCAAGCCTTGTAGTAACTCGTATGAATAGGTAAATGTGAATGTTAATACTACTCTTTGCAAAACAATAGAAAAATGTAAATGCACCTAATTATAGACAAACAAAGTTAACTCTAATATTACTTTCAACTACTTTTGCATCATCATCAATGTAATTTTTCTATGGAACATATAGTTGGTTAGAAAGTAGAAATCTGAACCTTGTTCATAGAATTGCATGGGTGTCTCAATCCAAACATTGTAGTAATTGATTAGGACAACTCTTTAGATTTTATCAACGTTTTAAAATCTCTAGATCATACTGTAATTTTTTTTTAAAGTAGTACTAGTATGAAATTAATACGTAACATAACTATCAGATAAAATAAGAATTGGACGAGTCTTTGGATTGAGATGGACCTACCTACTACTGCAGACACACGAGGTGGACGAGTCTTTGGTGTAATGGAAAGTACTCCAAGAAGTGGTTATGGAGAAGAGTGTAGGAGTCAGAAGAGAACGTGAAATGGCAACATCTGAGGACCACGTAACATTGGAAGTTGAAATAATGAATATGAAAGGAAAGAAGAAGAAAGTGTACTGTACGTTACGTAGATTTGTGTCAGTCATAGTTATTAGGGTAAACTCAAACATACGTATCAATAATATGGACAAATTTTGTAGGACAATGAACCTTGAGTTATGCAATTTGGTTTGGCCTCAAGAATGGGTTAAAAGCACAAAGGGCCAAGATACTGCAACCATAACAATGGATGATGGTGAGTTATTATTGTTTTCATCAAAGTGTCATCACAACTCAGTGGGGTTGGTTTTCATTTCATCAACATAATAATAATAATAATAAACCATCTCAAACTTAACACTGCAACTTTGTCCCCCACCATTTATCTTTCTCTCCTTTCCTTTTCCATCACTATCTATGCCCCACTTAATTAAACTTTGGATCATTTTCCTAGAAATATAAATATCATCACTGGAAAATATTTAATCTCATCATGTTACTGTTATTTTTTAAATTGATTAATATTTTTTTTATGGAGCTAGTAGATAAATTAATCTTTAAAATTGTAAATTTTAATCAAAATAGGAGAAAAAGGATAATGCTTTTACATTGTAAATTTTTTACAATCAATTAAAATATGTATTTTGTCAAATTATTCAGTAAATTTAAAATTATTTATATGGTTTGGTATTTTAAACTATTTTGATTATATATATATATATATATATATATATATATATATATATATATATATATATATATATATATATATATATATATATATATATATATATATATATATATATATATATAATACTGATATTATTTTTATAGTGACAGTGCACTATTATTAAACTCTTAAAATAATATCTTAATTTTTTGAATTGATAATATCCCCAAAATTATAAAATATTAATAAAATAATAATATATTCAATTTATGATTGTAAAAATTCTTTCTTCCATTTTAAAATGACATCGTTTAAGATTTTTGCACACGGATTAAGAAATACAATAATGTTGTCATAAAATACTGCACTTTTACTAAATTAATCTTATTAATGTGTTGGAAGTATTGTAAAGAGTAATAATTACTCCCTCCGTTCCTTTTTAAGTGTCACTTTCTTGTAAAAAAATTGTTTCTTTTTAATTGTCACTTGCAAAGTTTAAGGTAGTATTAATTGCAAATTTGTCAAAATTACCCCTAGATAATGATTGCAGAGAGAGAAAAAGTAAAGTGAATGTAATAAATAATTAAGGGTATTATAGGTAAAAGAAGAATTATTGTTTGAAAAGTAACAATAATGATTAGCTTCCTTGGTATGTGTAAAAAGTCAAAAAATGACACTTATAAAGGAACGGAGGGAGTAAAAGATACAATTGGAAAAATAACAATGATTTTTACAAAGGAAAAGTGAGAATGACATTTATTTTGAAATAATTTTTTTCTCTCTAAAGTGACAGTCATTTTAAAACAGAAGGAGTATGACGTGACATATTAACAAGTTATATCATAATGCATATTCACCTAAGTAAAAAATGGATAAGAATTGTAACATCTGATTTAGAGTTTGTTATCTGGTGGAACGAGAAAAATGAGTGATCGAGAGAAAAAGTTCTTAAAATATGGTGAGAGAGCTTTAAATAATTAGAGCGAGGAGTATATGTAAGGATAACATTCCAACACACAAATCAATTAATCAAATATTGTATCGTCTGGGTTGGACCTTCTTCCTTAGGCTCGGAACAATTGCCCCCAGTTTTCGCTGTTACTTGGTGAGGCAAATATTGTATCGCCATGGCCGCTTCTTATTATTGTCTTGGGCTTTCCGGTAAGTATTTGGCTCGTGTAAGTGGAAAAGTATGATGAGTTGGAGCAGATGTCCTTAGGAACATGCAAATTAAATATTTGTCTTATAATTGCCAAGTTTCACAAAGCGGACTCGACACATGATCCTAGGTCTAGCAACAAAAGTGATATTTTTAGAGTACTTCAGTACTTAAGTAAAAGAGGTTCGATCAAGGTCATTGATGACATGTGTAAGTTTCTGTATGTCTCTAAATGTTGATTGTGTGGTAGTCGATCAAGAAATATAAGGAGTTTCCATGGAAAACTTTCTCTACTTTCCATTTCTGCTTGTGAGATTTAGAGATTCTCTTATTACTCTTCTATTTTTGATTCCATCTCTTGTTATAATTTTTTATCAATTATTGTTCTAACACCTCTTCTGACACTTCAGTGCTTTGACTCGCATGCGCAATGAGAATCACTCTTTTTCAAAGGTGACAAATAATATCTTTTTTCCTCTTATACTTGCTTATCATTTTCCAGAGTTCATATAAAGTGGTTATGGAAGAAAGAAAATGAGATATTATTATCGAGAATGGAGAGAAGGTTGCTAGTCTTGACTCTGAGACTACTTCATGTCCCTTTTATTCATTTCTCATAGAGTCTTCCTCTTATCTTTGTGTGGCCTGTGAGGTTGCATACACTATTTGGTATATGGTTTTTGGGTGGTTAGGATGGTGCACTATCTTGCCTCTTTTCTAGATGTTTATTCCTTTGGGTGGAGATTATAGGACTAAAGGGGGTTGAGGATGATTTGGTGTGACGTGGTTTGGTAGATTTGGAAATCTGTGAATAATATAGTTTTTTTAGGTTCTTCAGTGACATCTAAAGACATGGAAGACACGAACATCATTTTGGTTTGGAAATGGTATCTTGGTAAGTCTATGGAAAACTCATGTGCCTTCTCGACTTGACTTGAGAACCCTATCATGTTTCTGGGCTAATACTGGGTTGAATGGCTTTAGCCTCCCTTGAATGTTTTCTTGTTATGTCTTTTGTGGGTTCGTTGCTTTTACCGGGGTCCTTGGATCGGAGAGATCTAGCTCTATTTGAATTCTGGTTTTTGTGTTTATCCTCTATTTTTTCTTGTGGACTGTGATACCTTTTTCCTAGTTATTGGGGTTGTTATAGTTGCTTATATTTTCTTGTATTTTTCAGTTGGTATTTTTTCCCTCGAAATTTGTAGTCCTTGTGCCTTTTATCGAGTGTCCCTTGTACTTTGATCGGTATTACCTCCTTATTATTATTATTATTATTATTATTATTATTATTATTATTATTATTATTATTATTATAATATATATATATATATATATATATATATATATATATATATATATATATATATATATATATATATATATATATATATATATATATATATATATATATATCTTATTGACCCTAGGAAAATTGTCAAGGGTTTTGTTTTCCCATGTTTTTCCTTGACGAATCCAATTTTTGTGAGCGGCTTCAGACAAGAATGAAAAGCTCAAACTTACATTAGGGCGCATCTTCATGCTTTTGACTATAACCCCATAGATGGTGAAGTAATGTGGTGGTAGGAATCTCAATCTTGTGGTTATACTTATGGTCGTTCTTTTTTATGTGATGGAAGTAAAATTGAAATGGACCAAAATAGTTGTCAAACTACTTGGGATGCAGGAGTCGAAGACCTAGTGCTATGGGTGGACCATGAGACGCTGGACATTGTTTTCATATTTTCCAATAAATGAAGTTTGGACCATGCCTTTACTGAGGTGGGTTCTGCCTCTGGCTAGGAGGCACTTCCTCTGAAAGAGGATAAAAGGTTGTGCACCAAGTATGAAGGATGTGTCATTCCTTTTTATAAATGCTTGTTTTCTCTGATAGGTTTTCGACTTCTCTTCAATGATTTTGAAATGGACGTCCTTAACCATCTAGGGGTTTTTCCTTTACAACTGCATCCACTAAGCCGGGCCTACGTGAATTTCTGCCATTACTGATGCAAGTACATGAATGATGTGCCAAACTTGATGCTTTTTTCATATTCTCAATATCCAACGTAGTTCGGCTGAATTTGAAGTGGGGACAAGGTTTGTTGTCTCTTAACCAAGGTAGGAAGATGTTCAAGGTGTATATTGATAATATGGAAAATTTCAAGGATGAATATTATATACTTACGCCCCTTATCGAGGTCACCCATGTAAGTATATGTGATGCTTATCATAATACTCCTTTGAGATGTTCTGACAAGCTTCCAAAATTTTGTCGTCAAAACCATTTCCTACTCGAGGCAAGAACTTATGTATACCTCCCTAATGATCTGGATCAAAAGGAGAGTTATTTAAAGAACAAGTTGGTAGCTTTTTTGTAAGTTTTGGGCTTTGCCAATGGTGTAGGGTCCTTTACAATGGTGTAAAAGAATTAAAAGAAACGATATAAAGAGACATGTCTGTTAGTTAAGGCCTCCACAAAAAAGGAATGTTGTGATATATTTGGTGAGGAAGCGGACGATTTATTTTTCCTTTTCCTTATACTTCAAAGTGAGTATTTTTATTGTTTGCTTGCATTTTACTTGCATATATTATGGGTTGCAATAAAACAATGCTTCAAGTAAAATGAATGCCTATAATTACTCATTCGCTTTCTATGGTTGTTTATTTGTTGGTTCTAGATAGGCTTCATACTTCTAGGGTTGATATAACCTATTATATTCCTCTTGTTTTAGTATGGTTCGAGGTGTGAAACCCTCTTGATAAACCTATATTGGTGATGCTTTGAACTCGTCACTACACGGAATTGGAGGTGGCCCATTAATGAGAGAAGTTAATGAAGTGCTCCCCATTAGGGAGGCGAACTCAAAAAGGCTTCAAAGAGTGTAGCCAGACCTAAGAAAGTTGGATCTTAGTGGGACTTCATTGGTGAGCCTATCTAGCTTGTCATTGTTGTTCTTGGCTCACCTTAGTCCTCAAACTACAAAGTAGCTTTGGTCTTTTATCTTCAAAGAGGATTATGCCTATTTCTCAAGCAAGGTTAAAGTTTTCCATCAAGAAAAAATGGAAGAAATGTCATACTAGATGCGTAAGCCTTCGGTTATCTTGACCTTCAGTGTTGCGAATAAAAGGGATGTCTTCAGGCCTAATCATATCTCGAAGGAGAAAGAGACACTCGAAGAGTGTATTGATTCCCTTGTTTTAGAGTGGGGATGAGGTGCAAGCTTTTGGGTATCCTCATCTATTGGCTGAGAAGACATGGTTGTTGAGTTAGGGGATAGGATAAAGGGTTTATGTGTTATCTTTTAGTCAGAAGATGTTATCTAATACTGAGACCACCCTTTATAATATGAACAAGACTTTATGCTCCAAAAATAATCCATAAGATGCTCGTAAGGGAAAAAAATACATACAATATGAGGAGAAAGTGGCTGCATGCAAATCCATATATTATTACAAATAATACATATTATAATTCCCATTTCATTAGTTGTTTTTAAGGATCTATGTGACATCTTGAAAATCAAGCGCTGTCATTTTATTTATTTTTAAAAATAAATAATTTACATTTTATCACAGTTGGATGTAGCAACCATGGGGAAATGTTGTAAAGATCATGGGTTTGAATCCCAGTGCGTGAAATTTTATGATTACTTTAATATTATAGTGACGTTTTTATTTTTAATTTATTTATAAACTAAATACAAGCCACTTTTTCTCATTGTTGAAATTTTCAACCATGGTGAAATGTTCTCCCTTTTTTTAAAAAACAAATGGTTAAAATTGGTGCTCTTCTAAAATTAAAATAAATAAATAAATAGAATATCACCACGGTTGGATTTAGCAACCTTGGTGAAATATATTACATGTATTTAAGAAATAGAGCTTTGTTGGACATATGACTCCACACACAAGAGAAAGGTGAATTGTGGATTTCATAAAAACTTGAGTTTGAAAAACTCTTAGGATCATTTTAAGAGTTTAACTTCATTTAAAATGGTTTTAGAAATAAGCATCAGAAATTAAGAATAAAGTGCGGTAATTAAAGAGTTAAGGGATAGAGAGATAACACCAAGAATTATAGAGCTTCGGTCAAATAGAAAAGACCTAATCATATCCTCAATATTTATTCTTGAGAGTATCAAGTAAATCTTAAGATATTTTAGTATGTTGAACTCTCGAATCCCCTTATTCTAGGAAAATGGAGTTTTTGGATAACTTCCAACAAAAAACGAACACAAAGAGAAGTGACAAGTCTTCCTTCCAAACGGATGATTGAAACACGAGTCTTCTTTCCAAACAAAAACTTGAAGAAGTTAGTATTCAAGCTTTAAGTCGAGATTTTACACGAGCTAATCTCGAATCTGGGTGAGCTTTTAACCTGGATGAATTTACAAATTGATCTGGGGCTTTTACTAGGATAACCACAAATCAATGTGAGATTTTATATCAGGCTGATCTCAAACTGATGAAAGCTTTTGAACAGGTTGAGCTTTTGAACCTAATCGGTGACTTAGTAGCTGAATCCCCAAACTAAAGATTTTAAAGGGTTTAGCTTTGAACCCAAATAAACAATCCCTAAATGGATAAATTATTCAACCAATGTAAAAGTGTTCCTTCATGAATCACAATTCTACCCTTCTAGAATTACACAAATGTCTCACTTGCAAAAGACCTTTCTCGAAAGTAATATGCCTAAGTTCTAAGGGAGAAAATATTTAGAGACAGAGGGTGAGGAGTGAGGTATGAGAGCTCATGATTCTAGATGTTAAAATATGAATGGTGGGTCCTCTATTCATAGGCTAGAGGGTGGCACGAAAAAGGAAAATTTTTATGGCTAACTTTAATGAGCCAATTGATTGGCATCATGCACCATCGATTGGTAGAAATAAAAGTAATCATTTAGAAGGTTTTAAAAAGGAAAGAAAATATATATAACCATTTCCATTCGTTAAGGAACCGTTTTAAACGATTAGGGTGCATTTTTGCACGCCCAATCAATTGGGTATAGGTTCCAATCGATTGGTTAGTACAAAAAATTATCCAAAACTTTTATGACAATTCCCAATTCAACTAGTATGACTTCAAAGCATTTTTAAAAATATTTCTTTGAGAAAAATACTTATTAAAACTTGTTTTAGTGAGTGTGTGATTTAACCATATAACTTTACAAAACGCCCTTTTTCTTTTTCAAATTTTGTTCACTCAGACGCGACAGAGCGAGCTTTCACACACATAAAGACTTGTCAGGTAATTCAGTCATACTGATACTTGCTTGAAATTTAATTGAAGGTAAGGCTTGAGTTATATTCCATTTCGGTTCCAATCATCTGAGGATGTTTAATGATCATCAAACTCACCAAACCTTATTTAGTATGATTAAATCTTTAACCGATAATTATGCTTGCACCTTAGTTGTTATCATCATCAAAAGCATATTCATCTTCGAAAGAGCTTTTTTGATCACTAACCTACAACCTGCAAACCATGGTTCCACATTCAACCCTTTTTTTATGATGACAACGCATCTCTCAAGGATGTGGTAAAAGCAATAAAAAATATATTTGGAGTGATTAAACTTACCATCAATTAAGTAGAGATTATACTCTACTCCCCTTGAAAGTAAATTCTCCCCCTTTGTCAAAATCGAAAAGGCGGGTAAATGATGCATTGTGAAAATTTTAAATATGCATACATATGAACATAAACATTTAAGAAATATAAAGTATCATTTTATTTAATTCAAGGTAAAGTGGGACAAGGAAATTGTAGGAAAGACAAAAGCAAAAAAAAGTAAATAAGAAACAATTAGTTCATCTCATCATCATCCCCGCATGACACTATTGGAGATACGAGGTTTACTTTCTCCATTTTCTTGATAAGTTTGTTTATCTTTGAGTACATTGCTCTTTGATCATCACTGATATCATTGAGAATGTTTGAAGATGGTTGAGGGAGGTGATTATTTCTTCGTTGTCTTGCCTTTTTTGGATGTAGTGGAACAATTTATCTTCCTTGAATAGTATATCCCATTTTTCTCTCGATGTCTTTCCCTATTTTTAAGTGCATAATTTTGGATTCTTCATCTTCTAAGTCAAAGTCGGTGTATGCTAATATTTTTGTGATTAATTTACCACAGGGTAAAATGGTGTTCTTCTTTTTGCTATCCAACATATGATGGAGCATATCATCTACATAAATTTTCTCTACATGATTTTCCAAAAATCAAACTGCATGAACATCCGATTTTTGGATGGTGCTAAAGTTGATCTTCCTTGGGAAAGGAACATGATTCATTATATAACGAATCAATCTATTGTCTGGGAGTACAAGGCAGACATTGAATGGAGATGTATTTCTAGATGATGGATTAGTTAGAAGGGTTTGAGCATAGAGGTCAAAGTTGAATTCATTACCTTCATCGTCCTTTTGTTTGTAGTCTTGTCAGATGAAGGGTGGATCGCAAGCTTGTACAAAATCTTCAAGAGATAGATTTATGGGATGCTTTTTGACCTCTGAGCTAATAACATTATTTTGGTAGGTGAGGTTCGCATAGAACATTCTCACAAATTTAGGATACATTTCTTGAGGTTTTTCAAAGAATAAGTTTCTTAGGCCGACAAAGTTGAAGGCTTCTACAAATAGGCAATCCTAGAAAAGCTCCTCATCCAAGTGGTGAGAGATGCACACTTATATATCGGTGTAGTAAGGATTGAAGTTGCTCTCTTGCCCTTAATTGAAGAAGTCTTCATATAAGTATGATGGTGAGGCTTGAGAGGACCAATTTCTCTTTTATGCCATTTGAGGTGATGATGGATAATTGAGAGAGCTAAACTATTTCTAATCAAATGAACAATACAAGGTAGGATGAGATTAGAAAGAAGATAAAGTTACATCTATTTATAGCCTTTGTCCCACTTTTATCATTTTCCGGTTTTGGGCCATATGCTGGATTTTCTTGTGGCTATTACTTTTCTACACCCCTGTTTATCATTAACTGCACCCGCTTTCTATCAAATACTTGAAAACTCATCTTTTTAGTCAACACAATAATTTTATTTCATGAGCATAATTAGATTCACCATTTTAAAGAATTAATAATAAAAAAATTGGCCATCCATAAAATAGTGTACTACCTCAAGTATCATGACTTCTTGATAATCCTTCCCTTAGGGAATCATCAACACGCTATGGTGTGTCCTTCTCTATGAAGCATTTGTTACGAGAGTTAGTTTAAATAACAAGCTGGATATATCAACCATATATGTATCTATTCAACCTACTATGAGCTTAAATAATCACCGAGGATCATAAATGTTAAGATATCCTCAACGTAATTCATTGTCATCAACTATTCTTGGATCATAGGCTTAAAATGTTGTATACTTGAAAGTATGATCTTTTCACATTTCCATTTAATATCTATTAAAGCTTTGAGTTATAAAGTATTCCTTCAAAACATGTTATGGTTTCACCTTTAGTACCCATATTTTCTTGTGCTCATAATTGGAGGCTTAAAGTGTTTGTTTGTATCGCAGTAGAACGGACTAAACAGTGTCCTTTTGAAAAAAGATTTTCGATCGCGCGGAGGCGAGAAGATAGTTTGATGTGTTCGAGTATTTTTTTATGTAATTAACTAATATTTGAACAATATGTTAATTACGGTCATCACACAAAAATTTGAGGTTAGAATGGACAAGTACGTTCAACCCAACCTTTTTTCAATTGAATTAATATGAAAGTTGTATAGCAAATTAAGTCATGTTTCTTTAACGAATGACAAGTATTCTCCTGAGAGGCTAATTAAGACCATCACACAATACTAGGGATTATGAGGAATAAGTACGTTTAACCCAATATTTTTTGTCCACAAAAGAATAATCTTAATTCGGGTATTTAACGTGTTTTGATGCGATTGATAAACGTCCGAAAGGTAGGCGATTTATGGTCATCACACGAACAATTGAGATTACGAGGAACAAGTATGTACAATTGAATCTTTTTCAATTGTTTAATTATTGTGAAACACGTTTCAAGGCTATTTAATTTTGAAAAGGAAATGATTCACGTTAATTCGAAGTCGATCGAAATACGAGTTTGAAATTACTGTTTGACATTGAATCTAGGGTTTGATATTATTGAAAATGTATCATTTAATTTATTATAGTATTTAGCATCTAATCATTAATTTAAAAAAATAACAAAAGAAGTGGATAAAAAAATAATTATGATATAAGAATTTCATTGGGGTGTATGATTATTAGAGGGATAATGGGGTAGCAAATATAATGGACCAAGGCCCATTAATAAATCACAAACAAAAACAAAAAAGGAATAAACATTAAAAAAATATAATAAAAGAAAAATGGCTGCAAATAACAAATATGGGGTGAAAGAAAGTAAAAGGCGCTAGGCCCACAACTTTAGGCGGCCAATAGTGCATTCAATGATCCAAATGGATAGTCAATAACTTGACTCTCTCCCATGCGTTGGATCAAAGACTTAAAGGGATGGGAATATACAAGATAAGCCTTCGGCTATCTTGGCCTTCAGTGTTGCGGATAAAAGGGATGCTTTCATGCATAATCGTCTCCCGAAGGCGAAAAAGGTGCTCGAATAGCGTATTGATTCCCTTGTTTTAGAGTAGGACCAATTTCTCATTGAGATCATTAAGTTTGATAACCTATTGAGGAAAATTAGGGATGACATGCAAGCTTTTGGGTATCATCATTTATTGGCTAAGAAGGCACGATTGTTGACTCAGGGAATAAGATAGAGTGATTATGCATTGTCTTTGGTTCATAAGACGTTATATGATACTGAGACCACCCTTTATAATGGGAACAATACTTTGGATTCTTCTTGAAAGGCTATAAGGGAGTTGGAGGCATCCATAAATAAAGCATGTAAAGGCTAAAAAAGGCTCAAAATGACCTTCTAGGGATGCATTGTGAAAATATCAACTTGTTTAAGAAGTCTATGAATTCGGTAGAACGTGGTTACTCTGTATTGTATGCCTCTTTTAAAAACACTATGAAGCAGGTGGAATTTTTTCACCCGGGCTAGATTCTTTGAGATTCATCCGCTATATGAGGTTGTGCTCGAAAGTTTTATTGGAAGTCGCTGAGGAACATGCTCGACCAAGGGTCAGCTTCTCTTCCATTCCCCCAAGTTTAAACATGGTTGGGGGATGGTGTAATGGAGACTCACTTCTTGTGCTCTAGAGTGGCTAGCTACCAAGAAGGGATGAGTCTGAATCACCACTTTTGTTTTGTGGTTTGCTGTCTTTTATTTGAGTGACTTTCGATATGGGATTTTGATTGTTTTTGCATGTTAATAAAAAAGAGAATTTAGTGAAAAAATTATTCATTGTTGGACGAAATATTGTATGATAATATGGGCTTTTGCATGCATGATAAAATTATTTAACCAAAAGTACCTAGTCGTTGTTTTTTGGTCCATGTGGTCCTTGTTTGGCTTTTTAACAAGGGATTCATGTTGCGTCAATGTTATTATATGATTATTTCTTGGAAATAGACCTCAGATTATCTTAGGTACGTTATCCCCTAAAAACACCAAGTTAAAAAATTCATGGTGTGCCTGCCGAGGACGTTGGGTCTCCATTGTGGTGATTGGACGCCATTGCCTTTAAGCGCTTGCTAAGGTAAAAAACATTAACTTCTAGTGTGCTTTCTTTTTACTTTCCAATTGGTGCTACTTCTTAGTTGCATTGTAGGGCCTTGTGTATTCGTCGAGTTCCAGATATGTTCACGCATATTATCACAGGTTTCATAATAGATGTTGTGGTATTTCATCTTTATATGAAACAAGGAGACCATGATATCAAGTGTCACAACGAAGGGTCTTCACATAATGTAGTTGTAAATGCTCTTGCACAAGACTGCAAAGAATTAAAGATCTACCATCATGGTGTCTGTCATACCCCAAAATTTGCCCATTAATATTTTAAGACATTTTTCAGGGCACTCCGACTCATTTTTATGACACTGATCTTAAAGGAACAAAGGCCCAGCTAACGAATGGCCCAATCCAGAAAATGGCCCAAACTGGCCTGCTCGCTATGCGAGCAAATCCTTCGCCTAGCGAACGTTCGCTACACGCTCGCCTAGCGAACGTTCGCTACACGCTCGCCTAGCGAAGCTGGCAGATAACAGAAAATTCTGGGCTTCACTCTGAGCCCATTAGGTCACAAAAAAGAGCATTATAAATACCAGCACTTCAGTAATGAAAAGGGAGGACGAAAAAGGACGAAAGGAGAACCCTAGCAAGCAAACCCTAGCGCTCACAGACGGCAAACCCTGGAGGCTAACCTTGAGAATTCCGAGTAACCCTAAAGGAAACCCTGAAGGAAAGTCGGCGGCAGCAAGGTCACTTCCGCTCAATTCGATCCGATCGGCCAATTCAAGGTTACAATTCTATTACAAACAGGTTGGCATTGCTATTACTACCTTATGTTCTTAATTTGCATATGGTATCATGATTGAATTTATGAAACTATCTTAAGTTTTACATATGAATTTAAGTATGCATGAACATCTAAATGTCTAATCACATAATCTCTGTAATGGATGCTATAAGGTGTGAAGCTTGCTGACATTATGCTGTTATCAAAACTAGAATCCGCAACCGCTCGCTAGCACATCGCTAAGCGAGCATGCAGCGAGTATTCGCTAAGCCTTCGCTAGGCGAGGCAGCGGCGACCGGGACAGTCGCTGATTTTTCTGTTCTGTCCTTTGCTAACCTGTCATGTTTTTATCATAGCCATGCATTGTTTATCTGACCCTACTGCTGTTCTGGTTTCTTTTGCGGTGCAATCCTTGACTGCATCCTGACTTGGTACTCTAACCTGTTTGCTGAATTTTGTAAAGGTTCACCTTTCCCAGGAAAAGATTGTTGTCTAGGTCTTCCACTTTATTTGTGGGATACCCTTGTGGAGTTTCACCCTAAATTACCTAATTAATTTTAATGTATTAATTTTAATGTATTAATTTTAATGTGGAGATTCATCCTAATTACCTAATCGATTGTAAAATACGGCCTCTAAATATGTGATCTTGGACCTCTCTTTTGCCTTACGATATTACGGTACCACGGTCATGTCCCGCGAATGTGGGGATACACTTAGCAAAGACCCTTCGATTAAATCATCATAAAATAAATCATAGTCCCTCGGATGTTGCCTCGAATATATGATTTTTGTCCCTCGATGACCCTTCGGTGTAGCCTACGGTTAAATGATGATCGTCCCTTCGAATGCTAAGGTATCCTTACAACTGTTGCCTTCAATGACCTATCGATGACCCTACGATGACCCTTAAACATCCAAAGGGTAAAATTACTTACTTCTCAATAGTAAGGACAGTTTTACCCTCATAAGGATAGGAAACGTTCATAACGACCTTAGGAAGGTATAACTCTCAATTGCTGGATCATAACCTAAAACATTTCCCACCTCTCACACTTTGCAAATCCTAGAAAATCACCACTTGGTATACATTCATACTAGAATCATTACCAAGTTACATTTTTCTAAACCGTTTTCAAAATCAAACGAGATAAATACTTTGTATACATTCATACGAGAATCATTACAAAGTTAAACTCTCTTTTCGAAACATTTTTTAAATAATTCACGAACACTTTTCAGACAAAAATATAAGTGATCCAGCAATTAAGAGCCCATGGATAACCATGGATACAAAGGGTGCTAACACCTTCCCTTTGTATAATGTACCTCCCGAACCCAAAATCTATTGAGGTCTTTCCTGTTCTTTTCCACCTTTCCTTATTGGATAAAAGAAAAGTCGATGGCGACTCTTGCTATCCGCGACATTGCGATAAAAAGCAAAACACTCCAAGTCAGTTCACCGTATGACAGAACTGGCGACTCTGCTGGGGATACTTTAAAAAGAGAGGTTACCTTAAAAACAAGATCACTTATTCCAAATTGTCTGATTTACTTTTAAGGGATTGCTTGGGTATTTTTGAGTGAAAGATCCTACACCCGGATCTAGTGTACCTTAGGTAAGTAGCAATAGATCATCGCGACTATCCGGCGTATACTGGAATGGTTAAAATGATGGCTACGGTTAATGTGACACTTTGGATGTCCTGATGTTCCTCATGTTCACTTGAGGAAAAATTTGGCTTCCGCGTGGTGTCATTAAAGCATTAACCAGACCTTTAGAACCCTAATTGACTCATCCTGGCCATTAGAAAGTAGTGAGATAACTGACTTCGGTTCCGACTGGGGTTGGTTGAGACTCGATACTACACTCTTTGAGATTGGACTTTAGGGAAGCTTCGGTCAACCACTTGGTGTTGCACTGAAGTGGACTTAAAGGAAGGTCGGTGATTTGAGATCCTTCTAGAACCCGGTTACTATTCTAGGACAGGTTGAACCAACTAAACTTCAGTGGGGAGGGTACTTACCTATGGAACTCATGCAAGCCTTAAAACCTAGGAATGATGGTTGTGTGACTTGCTTGTGCTTGTTATTTATTTAACCTCATAACATCATAACATCTTAACATCCTAACATCATAACATCATGACATCATAACATTGTACTAACCATTTCAAGGACTTAGGGATTTAACTTTGCTCTGTTTTGTAAGGCTATGGCTCCCAGGAAGACCATCCGGATCAATTTTGTAGCAATCTCTCCTCAACTGAAGAATTTAGTGTCAGAGCTCCCCGATCATGCCCAGTTCATCAAGAAACACGGTTCTCTCCTCAATTTGGTTACCACTGGTTTCAAAGAAGATATGATGAGAGTTTTATTCCAGTTCTTCGACCCTAAACATCATTGCTTCACATTCCCATATTATCAGTTGGTACCTACACTGGAAGAATTCTCCAGACTGCTTGGGATACCTATCCTTGATCAAATACCTTTCAGTGGTTTAGAAAAGGTTCCGAAGTCTGAAGAAGTTGCCGCAGCTTTACACATGACGAAGTCCGACATTGAAGCTAATCGGGTAACAAGGAGTGGAGTTAAGGGTTTACTTGCCAAATTCCTGACAAATAAGGCCCGAGAATTCTTAAAAGTTATGAATGTTCGTGCTTTCGAAGACATCCTGGCATTGCTAATCTATGGCTTGGTGTTATTCCCTAATCCAGACCAATTCATAGACATGAATGCTATTAAGATATTTCTCACTCATAACCCTGTACCTACCTTGCTGGGAGACATTTTGCATTCCCTCCACACTCGTACCATGAAGAAGCAAGGGACTCTCATGTGTTGCATACCTTTATTATCTAGGTGGTTTATTTCGCACCTTCCCCAATCATTTTTGAAGAATGAGCAGAATTTGAAATGGTCTCAAAGGATAATGTCGCTCTGCCATTCAGACATCCGTTGGTGTCCTCATCACAAAGAAGATGTTATCCTCATCGACCGTTGTGGAGAATTCTCCAATGTACCACTCTTGGGGATAAGAGGAGGTATCACTTATAACCCCGCTTTAGCCCTGCGTCAATTCGGTTATGCTCGAAGAGATGGTCCACATGAGATAATTATCCAAGGCACTGTGTTTGACTATGACAACGATTCCCAAGGTCTCCGCCAAAGGTTTGTACGAGCTTGGGGCATGGTGAAGAGAGGTACGTTAGGACAGAAAAATTCTATTCCTATGGAACCTTATCTCAAATGGGTACGCGCCAGAGCTCGTGAACTTGTCATGCCATATCTTGCAATCGGACCTCAGATTGTCGAACCTGAAGCTGAAGGAGGTGCTCCTCAGATCATTCCTTATCCGGATATGCCTACCAATGTTGAAGAACTGAAGAGATCCTGGATCCAGTTGAGAGTTGAAAGGGATACTTTTGAGACTCAGTTCGTTGCCGAAAAGAAGAAAGTGTTAGAACTTACCAGTCAGCTTAATGAGGAGACTTGAGCTTTCATTGTATTTTTATTATTATTCCTTTTGTAATGAACATTGATCAAAGAAATTAGCAATAAACATTTCTCTCTTGTTGGTGATTTACGCAAAGTTAAATTCCAAAAGTCCTTGAAAACATTTCATGCATTGCATAACATAACATAACACTGCATAACAGGTATTCTACAAGTTCAATGTTCTCACGGTCTTCATTGCAAACAGAAAAATGGATCTCGAACAAACTGTCAAAGATCTCCAGACTCAGAATGCTCAATTCAAGGAGATGATGCTAAGCTTATCCAAGGGGCAGGAGGAACTGAAGGCTCTTTTGCTCGAAAAGAAGAAAGACAAGAAAGCTGTGAGTTTCATTAACCCGGGAAGAAGGCGTAAAGGACAGGCCGCAGGAGTCAAGTTTGGGATCCCGAATGGTCCAGAAAAGGAAATAGAGAATGATTCAGAAGAGGAGAATGTCGATCTCTTCAACCCTGAGGACGACGATGAAGATTATGAAAATGAACAGTACTCTCCAAGAGATGATAAGTACAAGTTGCTGGAAGAACGTATGCTAGCTATGGAGGGTCAGAAGGCGCCCGGTCTGGACTTCGAAAGTTTGGGTCTGGTCTCCGATGTGACCATTCCTCGCAAATTCAAAATCCCCACTTTCACTAAGTACGATGGTGCGTCTTGTCCTCAGATGCATCTGAGAGCTTATGTGAGAAAGATTCAGCCGCATACCACTGACAGGAAGCTATGGATCCATTTCTTCCAAGAGAGCCTGTCTGGCACACAGTTGGAATGGTATTATCAGCTCGAGAGCTCTGACATCCGCACCTGGACTAATTTAGCAACAGCTTTCTATAAACAGTACCAGTATAACTCTGAACTAGCACCTACCCGGCTACAGTTGCAGAATATGACTATGGGATCTAAAGAAAGCTTTAAAGAATATGCTCAAAAGTGGAGAGATTTGGCTGGCAGAGTCAAACCCCCTATGACTGACAGAGAATTGGTGGACATGTTCATGGGCACACTGACCGGCCCATTCTACAGCCATCTACTGGGAAGTTCTTCATCAGGTTTCACTGAACTTATATTAACAGGTGAACGTGTTGAAAGCGGCATCCGAAGTGGAAAGATACAGGCGGCTACCTCTGCAAGCACCAAAAGGTCCTATCAGGGGAGGAACGAATCAAATGTTGTGTACGGTCAAAAGGGTCGTAACAAGAAAAACCGTGACCACGACATTGGAGCAGTTACGATTGCAGCACCACCATCTCAAAACTTCCAGCCCAAACAAGACAGGCCAAGAAGGCAGTTCACCAGGATCAATATGACCTTGGCACAGGCACTGCAGAGAATGCTAAAGGCAAATTTGATCACCCTTAGAGATCCTCCTACAAATCCCAACACTACCTCTTCTCGTTATAATCCCAATGCCAGGTGTGCATATCACTCCGATAGCCCCGGGCATGATCCAAACGATTGCTGGTCATTGAAGAATAAGATTCAGGATATGATCGAAGCTGGAGAAATTGAGTTTGAGCCTCCGGAGACTCCTAATGTCATCACTGCTCCTATGCCTAACCATGACAAGACTGTTAATGCTATGGATGACGATTCTCACATTTCCAATGTGGCAGACTTAACATCTCCTCTCCCGATCATAAAGAGGAATTTATTGCAAGCTGGTTTATTTCCAGGTTGTGCTGAAGATTGCAATCTCTGCATACTCCGGCCCGAGGACTGTTTGAAATTGAAGAATGGTATTCAACGGCTGATGGACGATCGTACAGTTCTCTTCGAAAGGATTCCTAAGGCGAAAAACCCTATTGAAGAAATATTTGTGATTGCTAGGTCCAAAGTTCCAGTGAAGATTACCGCTACCAGGGCGCCTGTGAAGATTACTGCTGAGCCCAGGGTTGCTCCCCTAATCATCACTGCACCTGGCCCGATCCCGTATTCCTCAAGCAAAGCTATTCCATGGAATTATGGCGGTAATGTTTACGTCCATGGCGTGAAGCAAGTGGATAATGCTGCTAATACTAGTGGCATTGTTGGGACTAGTAAAATTACTCGAAGCGGAAGGATCTTCTCTCCAGAAATCTCACCTCCTGTCCTTGAAACTCGAGGAAAGGAACCAGTCAATCCTTCTCAGTCAGAGACACCGGTCGAAGTTACTCCCGAAGATGTTGCCAAACAAGAAATGGAAGAAGTGCTGAAAATCATTCGCAAGAGTGATTTTGATGTTGTAGAACAGTTGGGGCATACCCCGTCTAAGATCTCGATGTTATCCTTGCTGTTATCTTCTGAACCTCATGCCAATGCATTGATAAAATTCTTGAAGACCGCTCATGTACCTCAGGAGACATCTGTCGATCGGTTCGAACATTATGTTGCTCACTTGGCTGTTGACAATGGCCTAGGCTTTTCCGACGCTGATCTGACACCAGTAGGAAAGAATCACAATAAAGCCCTGCATATCTCCATTGAGTGTAGGGGAATCACTTTGTCTCATGTGTTGATCGATAATGGCTCTTCCTTGAATGTGCTGCCGACAGCTGTGCTGGATAAGCTGGATTGTAAAAGCATTGAACTGAAACCTAGTGACATTGTGGTACGTGCTTACGATGGTGCGAAGAGTGTTGTCCATGGCGAAGTAGTCCTTCCTATCAAGATAGGACCTCAAGTCTTCAACACTACCTTCCATGTAATGAACATTCGTCCTGCCTATTCCTGCTTACTGGGACGCCCTTGGATTCATGGGGCAGGCGCTGTAGCCTCGTCTCTCCATCAAAAGTTGAGGTATCCCACAAAGGGCAAAATTGTCACCGTGTGTGGAGAAGAAGAGTACATTGTCAGTAGTGTGCATACCTTCAGATACGTCGAGATGGATGGTGAATTCATTGAGACTCCTTGTCAGTCATTTGAAGTAGTTCCTCCGACCAATCTTGTCCTTAAGCCAACTTCCTGTGTACCCAAGGTTATTCGTGCTCCTCCTGCTATGATTTCTCTGAAGGACGCTCAAGCCGTGGTTGAAGATGGTGGTCGTACTGGCTGGGGTCAATTGATCGACGTACCGTACAAGTCTGACAAATTTGGCCTGGGGTTCAGCTCTGACAAGAGTCAAATTAATGCTGTAGAAGATGCTGACAGCGATTGCGACCTGGATAGCTGGATTTTCCCAACAATTGGTGACGGACTCAATAATTGGAAGGCTGAAGACACTATCCCGATTTCCTTTAGTTAGGAGTAATTGTTATTGTCTATTTTAGTGTTGCAAATTTATTTTTTTTTTACAATTGAACTTCTCCAAGCGTTGTGTCTATGCCCGGGGCACAATAGCTAATTTGTTAAGGGTTTTGTCATCTTCATAAGCATATTCATATTCAATAAATCAATGGACTTTTTGCATTCAAATATTGCGCTCTTTATCTTTTCTGTCATCTTCCAAACGAGCTATGTTTTCTTACACACACTCACGTAATGAATTGCAGATCCATACCCACTCTGGATCCTGTTGACAATAGTTCTACTACTGTTCATTATGACTTTGAAAATCCGATCTACCAAGCCGAGGATGGAAGTGAGGAAGATTGTGAAGTACCTGGAGAACTTGCCAGACTGTTACTGCAGGAAGAAAGGACTATACAGCCACACGAGGAGTCAGTTGAGACTGTAAATCTGGGTACTGAAGTAAACAAGAAAGAAGTCAAAATAGGAGCAGGCTTGGAAAACAGTGTCAAGAGAAGGTTGATTCAGATGTTGCATGACTATGTAGAGATTTTTGCTTGGTCTTATGAAGACATGCCAGGACTGGATACCGATATAGTAGTGCATCGACTGCCAACGAGGGAAGAATGTCGTCCTGTTAAGCAAAAGGTTCGTCGCATGCGTCCTGAAATGTCTGAGAAAATCAAAGCCGAGGTGATGAAGCAATTTGATGCAGGTTTTCTGGCTGTTACTTCTTATCCTCAATGGGTTGCTAATGTGGTACCAGTGCCAAAGAAGGATGGTAAGGTGTGAATGTGTGTAGATTACCGAGACCTGAATAAAGCGAGTCCCAAGGATGACTTTCCACTCCCACACATTGATGTTCTGGTAGATAACACCGCTCAACACAAGGTGTTCTCATTCATGGATGGATTCTCAGGTTACAACCAGATTAAGATGGCGCCTGAGGACATGGAGAAAACTACGTTTGTGACGCAATGGGGCACGTTCTGTTATAAAGTAATGCCATTTGGTTTAAAGAATGCAGGGGAAACGTACCAGCGTGCTATGGTGGTTTTGTTCCATGATATGATCCATCATGAAATAGAAGTATATGTGGATGACATGATAGCCAGATCTCATACTGAGGAGGAACATCTCGATCATTTATACAAACTGTTTGAGAGGTTGAAGAAATACAAGTTGAGGTTGAACCCGAACAAATGCACCTTTGGGGTAAGGTCCGGCAAACTCCTAGGCTTTATTGTCAGTGGTAAAGGGATTGAGGTTGACCCGGCCAAGGTGAGAGCTATTCAAGAAATGCCAGTTCCCAGTACAGATAAAGAAGTCAGAGGTTTCTTGGGACGCTTGAATTACATTGCCCGATTTATCTCCCATTTGACCGCCACCTGCAAACCCCTCTTCAAGCTACTGAGGAAAAATCAAGAGATGATATGGAATGAGGAATGTCATGAAGCTTTTGACAAAATCAAGAAGTATCTTCAAGAACCTCCAATTCTGATGCCACCAGTTGAAGGAAGACCTCTAATCATGTATTTAACCGTGTTAGAAAATTCAATGGGGTGCGTGTTGGGACAACATGACGAGTCAGGTCGAAAAGAGCATGCCATATACTACCTTAGCAAAAAGTTTACCGACTGTGAAACAAGATACTCACTGCTCGAGAAAACTTGTTGTGCTTTGGCCTGGGCTGCTCTCCGACTGAGACAGTATATGTTGAATCACACCACTTTATTGATTTCTAAGATGGATCCTATCAAATACATATTTGAGAAACCCGCTCTCTCCGGAAGAATAGCAAGATGGAAGATGATCTTAACAGAGTATGACATCCAGTATACTACTCAGAAAGCAATCAAAGGAAGCGTGCTAGCTGATCATTTGGCTCATCAAGCGGTGGATGATTACCAATCTATGAATTTTGAGTTTCCAGATGAAGATGTCATGTTTGTTACCAATCATGAAGAACATGGACCGGATGAAGGACCCGCACCGGGATCCCGATGGACTATGGTTTTTGATGGATCTTCTAATGCGTTGGGCAACGGTGTTGGTGTCGTAATTATTTCTCCCAGGGGTTGCCATACGCCTTTCACTGCTAGACTATGTTTTGATTGTACCAATAATATGGCTGAGTATGAAGCATGTATTTTGGGACTCAGAGCTGCCATAGACCTAAGGATCAAGTTTTTGAGTGTGTACGGAGACTCAGCATTAGTAATCAGTCAGATCAAAGGAGAATGGGACACTAAACATCCGAATCTCATCCCTTATCGAGAGAAGGTGTTGTCACTAATCCCATACTTTGGAGAGATTACATTCGAACATATCCCACGAGAAGAGAATCAGTTGGCAGACGCATTGGCTACCATGTCATCTATGTTCAGAGTCAGATGGGACAATGAAGCTCCCATGATCACCATTGAGCGATTGGATGAACCAGCACATTGTTATGAGCTTAATACTGATGAAGTGGAAGAGAAACCTTGGTTCCACGAAGTAAAAAGATATTTAGAAACTCAGGAGTACCCTGAGGGGGCATCTATCAATGATAGAAAATTCCTGAGGAAGTTCTCTGCTAAATTCTTTTTGAGTAATGGAGTATTATACAAACGTAACCACGATTCGACTTTGCTTCGCTGTGTGGATAAAAAGGAAGCAGAAAAGATTATGGGAGATATGCACGACGGTATTTTTGGGACTCATTCTAGTGGATATACGATGGCCAAGAAGATTCTGAGATCAGGGTATTATTGGTCTACCATGGAAGCTGATTGCCACCATCACTCCAGAACCTGTCACAAGTGCCAGATATATGCGGATAAAGTACATGCACCTCCTGCTCCATTGAACGTGTTGACCGCACCTTGGCCCTTTGCAATGTGGGGCATTGATATGATTGGGGAGATTAAACCTACTGCTTCTAATGGACATCGCTTCATCCTTGTCGCTATTGATTACTTTACAAAGTGGGTAGAGGCCGCCTCATTTGCTTCTGTCACTAAGAATGTGATGGCACGGTTCATCAAGAATAGTCTTATTTGTCGGTATGGTATCCCTGAAAGGATTATCACCGACAATGGTACTAATTTGAACAACAAGATGATTACTGAACTCTGCACGCAGTTCAACGTAAAGCACCATAACTCTTCTCCGTACCGACCAAAGATGAATGGCGCCGTGGAAGCTGCTAATAAGAACATTAAGAAGATTATACAAAAAATGACAGTAACATATAAAGACTGGCATGAGATGTTACCGTTTGCTCTTCACGGTTATCGCACTTCAGTACGCACTTTGACAGGAGCAACTCCTTTCTCTTTAGTCTACGGAATGGAAGCCGTTTTACCAGTGGAAGTTCAGATTCCCTCTCTAAGAATCATGAAAGAGGCGGGCTTAGATGAAGAGGAATGGATTCAGACTCGACTCGATCAGATAAACTTGATTGATGAGAAGAGACTTGCGGCTGTTTGTCATGGACAGATATATCAGAAGCGCATGACCCAGGCATTTAACAAAAGAGTCAAGAGACAGGTGTATCAAATTGGCGACTTGGTGGTAAAGCGCATCACTCTACCACAAGGTGATCCCAGAGGCAAATGGATTCCCACGTACGAAGGGCCGTTTGTAGTTAAGAAGGTATTCTCTGGTGGAGCCATGATACTAGCTACAATGGACGGCGAAGACTTCCCGCATCCCGTGAACGCAGACATAGTCAAAAAATACTACGCATAAAAGAGACCTGCTAGGTCGACGTACCTAGGCAAAAGTAAGGGCATCCCGGCGAACCAAAAAGGTTCGGGCAAAAATTAGGGATAAACATAAAAAATGTGCACCCGGCAAGTCGAAAACCTGAAAAGGCGGCTTGGGCAAAAAGGGGTATCCTGGTGGATTGAAAACCTGAAAAGGCGGTCCAGGCAAAAATTAGGGATTAAAGCGTATGACTATGTCCCGTTCTCAGACAGCTTCATCCAAGTTCAAAGGACTGAACAAGCTAATCACTTCTATCCGACAGCAGGAGATGAGAGGCTCGAAGACATAATGGCAGTAGTGGAATTAAAGTCAATAGGACGTTTTCGGCATAGCTTTCTCTTTGTTTTCTTGACAATTTCCTCTTACTAGGATTTTTGTCTCCTTGTACACAAATTGCCTGTTTATAGGCCCTCTTTCGAAATCAATATAATTTTAGTTTCAAAAAAAAATGCTCTTGTTTTACTTTCTCTGTTTTGTTTGCATAAACGTCCATTGATTTAATTCGAATTAATATATGCATTTGGATATGATCGATGTTTACCAAAAATGCGTGCATAAAATAGAAATAGCAATTACTACTAGGCTTCAGGATCGAGGAGAAGGTCTAATCATGCTTTCCAATGAATCTGTTGCTAATCCTATTCCCCAGCAAAGCCAGTCATTCCCAGAAGAGAGTGGCATTACTAGACAAATGGGTCATCTCTTCCACCCCCAGTCGGGCTTCTGTTGAACATTTCTACCATCAGACAGAAATCAAGCATCCCCGGCTAAGAAAGGGTCATCGATACCAGTATCTCCCAACCAGAAGATTGAGATTTATTTTCCCCAGTAGAGTCCTCAGGAAGAACTTTTCAGATGCATAATTCATTCATTACATCATTTCACAGCATACGCATGCATACATCGTTCGCAGTTATTTTCGAAAGCATAAAACATCTCATGCATCATGACATGGCATAAAGCTAACTTTATTTTTCAGGTTAATTATCTTCCTGATACAGTCAAAATAGAGAGCCATCCAGACGGACATCTTCATCGATTACGTTCAGATTCAAATACATCTTTCAGATACACTCCATGTCAACATTCATCCTGACGTCCTCCTAGTGATGGCATCTATAAGCCCATCCCAGACATTTATTGCAAATACAACATATACAAATACTATCAGATATAACCTAGCGTACGGTTCATTCTGATTCAGCTCAACATATGACTCTTTCAACTCAGATGCGATCTAACCTACGATCCATTCCGACCTTCAACAACTCCAATACGGGCCAGCATACGACCCATTTGGACCTTCAAGGCCTCGGATGCTACCTAGCGTACGGTACATTCTGAAGTGTAGTCTGGCGTATAACTACCCCTTTATTATCAGATGCAGCCTAACGGACGGCTCGTTCTGCTACTCAGAGACGGTCTAGCTTACGACCCGCTTGGATGTTCATCCCCTCAAATGCTACCTAGCGTACGGTACATTCTGAAGTGTAGTCTGGCGTATGACTACCCCCTTCATCACCAAGTACAGCCTAACGGACGGCTCAGTCTACAACTCAGATACGATCTAGCATACGATCCATTCTGATCCTTCACCCCCAGTAACGATACAGCCTAACGGACGGCTCGTTCTGCAACTCAGATACGATCTAGCGTACGATCCATTCTGATCCTTTATCCCCAGCAGTGTATGACTCATTCGGATTCTTATCTCATTTTGATTCGGCACAACATATTACTCCCCCAACAAGTCCGATACGGTCTAGCGTACGACCCATTCGGATCTTCATTCCTCAGATACTACCTAGCGTACGGTACATCCCGAGGTGTAGTCTAGCGTACGACTACTTTTCGTCAGATACAGCCTAACAGACGGCCCATTCTGCAACTCAGATACGATCTAGCGTATGATCCATTCTGATCTGTTATCCCCAGCGGCGTATGACCCATTCTAACTCCCCAGTGAAGTCGACGGCCTAATGAATGACTCACTATACGGTCTGGCGTATGACCCAGTGACACCCATGACTTCAGATATCTTCTAACGTACGACGCACTCTGAAACTCTCATCATCAAACTTCCTAGATGGCATCTTTAAGCCCATCTCCATCAAGACTAACTAATTGACAAGTGCAAATTTTTGGGGCGTTCTAAGTGTTCAATAATCTTCCACCTCCAGACCACGAATGGCGTACATACCATTCTGACTCTCTCGGTTCAAGAATATTGAACAGGGGCAGCTGTCATACCCCAAAATTTGCCCATTAATATTTTAAGACATTTTTCAGGGCACTCCGACTCATTTTTATGACACTGATCTTAAAGGAACAAAGGCCCAGCTCACGAATGGCCCAATCCAGAAAATGGCCCAAACTGGCCTGCTCGCTAGGCGAGCAAATCCTTCGCCTAGCGAACGTTCGCTACACGCTCGCCTAGCGAACGTTCGCTACACGCTCGCCTAGCGAAGCTGGCAGATAACAGAAAATTCTGGGCTTCACTTTGAGCCCATTAGGTCACAAAAAAGAGCATTATAAATACCAGCACTTCAGTAATGAAAAGGGAGGACGAAAAAGGACGAAAGGAGAACCCTAGCAAGCAAACCCTAGCGCTCACAGACGGCAAACCCTGGAGGCTAACCCTGAGAATTCCGAGTAACCCTAAAGGAAACCCTGAAGGAAAGCCGGCGGCAGCAAGGTCACTTCCGCTCAATTCGATCCGATCGGCCAATTCAAGGTTACAATTCGATTACAAACATGTTGGCATTGCTATTACTACCTTATGTTCTTAATTTGCATATGGTATCATGATTGAATTTATGAAACTATCTTAAGTTTTACATATGAATTTAAGTATGCATGAACATCTAAATGTCTAATCACATAATCTCTGTAATGGATGCTATAAGGTGTGAAGCTTGCTGACATTATGCTGTTATCAAAACTAGAATCCGCAGCCGCTCGCTAGCACATCGCTAAGCGAGCATGCAGCGAGTATTCGCTAAGCCTTCGCTAGGCGAGGCAGCGGCGACCGGGACAGTCGCTGATTTTTCTGTTCTATCCTTTGCTAACCTGTCATGTTTTTATCATAGCCATGCATTGTTTATCTGACCCTACTGCTGTTCTGGTTTCTTTTGCGGTGCAATCCTTGATTGCATCCTGACTTGGTACTCTAACTTGTTTGCTGAATTTTGTAAAGGTTCACCTTTCCCAGGAAAAGATTGCTGTCTAGGTCTTCCACTTTATTTGTGGGATACCCTTGTGGAGTTTCACCCTAAATTACCTAATTAATTTTAATGTATTAATTTTAATGTATTAATTTTAATGTATTAATTTTAATGTGGAGATTCATCCTAATTACCTAATCGATTGTAAAATACGGCCTCTAAATATGTGATCTTGGACCTCTCTTTTGCCTTACGATATTACGGTACCACGGTCATATCCCGCGAATGTGGGGATACACTTAGCAAAGACCCTTCGATTAAATCATCATAAAATAAATCATAGTCCCTCGGATGTTGCCTCGAATATATGATTTTTGTCCCTCGATGACCCTTCGGTGTAGCCTACGGTTAAATGATGATCGTCCCTTCGAATGCTAAGGTATCCTTACAACTGTTGCCTTCAATGACCTATCGATGACCCTACGATGACCCTTAAACATCCAAAGGGTAAAATTACTTACTTCTCAATAGTAAGGGCAGTTTTACCCTCATAAGGATAGGAAACGTTCATAACGACCTTAGGAAGGTATAACTCTCAATTGCTGGATCATAACCTAAAACATTTCCCACCTCTCACACTTTGCAAATCCTAGAAAATCACCACTTGGTATACATTCATACTAGAATCATTACCAAGTTACATTTTTCTAAACCGTTTTCAAAATCAAACGAGATAAATACTTTGTATACATTCATACGAGAATCATTACAAAGTTAAACTCTCTTTTCGAAACATTTTTTAAACAATTCACGAACACTTTTCAGACAAAAATATAAGTGATCCAGCAATTAAGAGCCCATGGATAACCATGGATACAAAGGGTGCTAACACCTTCCCTTTGTATAATGTACCTCCCGAACCCAAAATCTATTGAGGTCTTTCCTGTTCTTTTCCACCTTTCCTTATTGGATAAAAGAAAAGTCGGTGGCGACTCTTGCTATCCGCGACATTGCGATAAAAAGCAAAACACTCCAAGTCAGTTCACCGTATGACAGTGTCTCACTCTCTTATCCAAGAGTAATTATCACCTCTATATATCCCTAGGGACGGGCTATCGTGTCGTTGAAGGATTGCTTGTCAGAGCCCCTATAAATGGACAAGCTCTCTCTTTTCAGCCCAAGTTTCTCAAAGAGTTCTGCGTACATGATATCGCATGAGCTTTCATCGTCAATGAAGATTCTCAACATGTCAAAGTTAAGCATATTCCTCGTTATCACCAGAGGAATGTTTTTGTTCAGAATACCACCAAGTTTCTCGATATCCCATAATCCAAGAATTAATCTTTCTAGTTTCCCCCTCTTTACTAACTAATATCATCTCAACAATCATTTTTTTACTATCCCTTTAGACGGGTTCTTTGTTCGGGAGAGACCTCTTGTGATGGACGTTATATGTTGACGTTTGTTTTTCGATCTTCCTCTTTTCTATCACTGATATCCTTCCTTCCTTTGGTATCAGTCACAACTTCGATTGTATTCTTGGGGTACACTTTTATAATTTGTGTTGTTTATTTGGAAATCTTGGGATAATATTATTTTTTCTAATAAAATTTGAAGATACATCTAATTTTTTGTTATCTTGGTAGGTATGCGGCCTATTCTTGCCCTTTCCCTGATTGGTTTCAGAATAATGTTTTCTTCATCAATTTAATTGGTGAAGTGTTCTTATAAGAGCGGGAGCAGGGCCGCCTGAATATATATAGAGGCCCAATGCAAATGAAAATGTGGCATTTAAAAAAAAAGTACAAATGCCTTTTGAAGGTGGATTTAACTAACAATCTTCTACGCACAAAAACTCACCATTACTGTTAATCCACATACTAAATATTACATATTTTTAAAAACAAAGTTATATATTATCTATTTCATTATATTTCTATAAAGTTTAACCAAAAAAATGGGGCCCTTAATTATTTAATTAAGACCATGTGTTATGGGTCTTCTTACACATGCACAAGGTCAATCCTAAGCAGAAGGTAATGGTTATATTGACGATGGTTTTTGGTGTTGGGTTTTAGTTTATTTCTATCAATTCTGTCATTTTTGCGAGATTCTTTGGGAGTGTTTTTCTTATGACTAGTTCTTTTGATTTTGTTTTTTTTTAATGTAACTTGGTACTTCTCATGTACATGGATATCTTATATTGAATTTGAATATTGGTGGAATTTTTGTTTGTTTAGTAATTTAATGACTATAATTTCATTTATTAAAGATGAATAAATATATCTAATGAGTTCGAACTTGTGTCTCTACTATCAAATTTTCATGTATAATTATCAAATACATTGACTTAAAAGGAGAGTGAAATTCTTCCTTTTAAACAAAGTGCATTAATCACTTGTGTTGAATCTGATTTATCTATTTATAATTCAATACACCTTGTACATATTTAAATAGGTAAAAATGGAAGTTCACATCACATGAACCAAATCCTTCAAGTTTGAACGGAAAACAGGGAGAAGAAAACAATGTCTTTGAATTAATGTATTGACCTTAAGAATCAATCAATACTTTCAGTGTCAACAATGATGAAATGAAAAGATAATGGAGATGAGACAAGTTTGGGTCATGTCTTGCTTTCACTACTTTGTTTCCATTATCTTTTCTCTATCTAATTTTAGGCCCACTTCGTTTACTATTTACACCGACATGGCTTCAACATTTTCCATCTATTCCTTCATATGTTCCCATACTGTAGTACCATTATTGTATTTCATTTTTTTATTCACAATTTTAAGCAAATAATATTGTAAAGAGATCAAAATATAGAATGTAAAAGGGAATTAGTCAAAAGAGTCTTTTTGAATAACACCTTATTTTTATTTGAATTTTATTAAATATATTGTAAAGAGATGAAAATATAGAATGTAAAGGGGAATTTCTCCATATGTCTGCTTAAACCTTATTTTTATTTGAACTTCATTAAAAATTAAACATACAACATATTATATATATTAAAAAAAAGTACAAAGGAGAAGAGTAACTCCTGAGAAATCAAATTAATGATCTTAAAAAATTAAACAATTAACTAATTATTGTTAAAACATATACACATGAGGATGGTAAAACGGAGTCGCGGCCCCCACCTTGTCTTAAGTCCGTTCCGCCAAAGTGATGGGTTGGTGACCGACGGACCCGGGTTTTTTTTATAGATTAATAAGTTTTTTTCACTTAAAATAGAACTATCAACAAGAGTTCCAAAACTATAGTTCAAGTACTAACTTTCAACCAATCAAAATAAGTATTTTTAAGAATAAAAAAAAACATAACAAGTATTAAGTACAACACTAAAGTTTAATGATTCAAATTACATAACATTGTCTCAAGCATTTTAAAATTTAAATCATAATCATTAAGGTCAATAATATTAAATGCGCTCTTAGAACAAGTTAGACCTTCTTTTTCATCTTCATTATCGTCATCATATCCATCTACATTACAAAACAATAAAAGAAATTCAATGGTTAGTAAAAACTCTAATAAAAAAATAGTAGATAACCATATTCATACTAAAAATAATTACCATCATCAAAGACATGCAACCAATAGCGAGAACAAAGCAATGCTTCAACATTTTCAGACAATAGACGATTTCTATACTTGTTAAGCACTCTAGACTCAATACTAAAGAAAGATTTTGATGCAACAATAATAATAGGAATGTTTAACAAGTCTCTAGTCATTATTGAAAGCTCGGGAAATCTTTGTCTAGTGTTCTTCCACCATTGTATTTAACATTTTTTTTTAAATTAGACGGGCTTGGCGGGCTAACCTGCCCCGTTACATCTTTAGCTCACGAGATTTTTTGTTTTGGCGGAGCGGGTTAAGCGGGTCAACGGACCACGACCTGTTTTGGCACTCCTATATGTGTTGGTGCAAAGGTAGAATATATGATGAATGGAAATATTCTTATTCAGAGAATGATGGCTACAAAAAGGATTAAAAGTTACAATGATTGACACCCTATTTATAAGTCTCTAACAAACTTAAATATGAATCAAATCTAATATTTAAATCTAATATCTAACAAACTTAAATATGAATCAAATCTAATATTTAAATCTAATATCTAACAAACTTAAATATGAATTAAATCTAATAATTAAATCTAATACCATCCCTTAATTCATATTCCATCAAAACTTGTAACACCAATTCCATCCCTTAATCTGAGAAATTGATCAGTCTTGATAGCTTTCGTCAGAACATCTGCCAACTGCTTCTGAGTGCTGCAGTGTACAACTTCTAACACTCCCCTCTGAACTTGATGTCTCAGAAAATGATACTTGGTCTCAATGTGCTTGCTTCTCCCATGCAACACTGGGTTTCTGGCAAGATTGTTTGCAGACTTGTTGTCAATCATCAGCTTCAGAGGTTTGTTTACTTTAATCTTCAGATCCTGCAATAGATTCAGAATCCACACAGCTTGGCATGCAGTAACAGCAATCTTACAATTCTTCAGATCAAATCTCTTCAGAAGTTCTAATTCATACTTGAGCTGATGCAAAATAATACCTTTCTCAGAGTATCTGAACTCCATCCCTAGAAAGTATGTCATTTTGCCTAGATCAGTCATTTCGAATTCATTCATCAGAACTTTCTTGAACTTGGCTATCTCTTGTTCAGAACTTCCAGTCTTGTTTCTCTCTATAGCATCAAGTTCTTCTTTCATGGCCTTCAGCCAGAGCTTCTGCTTAAGAGCCTCTTCTGTACTTATGGGTTCAGAGTCTACTAACATGGCACACTGAATAACTTCTCCTTCAGAGTCTACTTCAGTGTCTTTCAGCATGTCAAATTCTGCATATCTTCTGGGGATGTTTCTGATTCTTTGTGGTCTCTGAACTTGTTCAGAGTCTTGAGCTTCAGAGTTTCTAGCTTCAGATGGTTGACTTCCTCCAGAGCTTTGACCATCTTCAGGGTCTGGCATATTTCCAGAGTCTGAATTGCCACCAGAATCTGGATTACCATCAGAGTCTGGGTCATCTGGATCATCAGAGTCACCTTCATCTTCTGAGTCTTCTCCAGAGTCAGAATCACTATCAGAATCAGAATCAACGTCAGAGTTTACTCCAACCTCAGAAATTCTGAACTCTGACCTTTCTTCAGAGGTTCTAACATCAGAGTCAGATTGAGACTTATCCCAATTCCAAACTTCTGATTCCTTCACAATCACATCTCTGCTGAATTCAATTTTATTGGTTTCTGGACAATAGAGCTTATATGCACCTGTACTGTGGTACCCTATCAGAATCATCACTTTGCTTCTATCATCCAGCTTCTGTCTTCTGGCTTCTGGAACATGTTTATAGCAAACAGAACCAAACACCTTCAAATGACTAACACTTTGCTTATCTCCAGTCCACTTCTGTATTGGAACTATTTCCTTCAACTTCTTCGTAGGACATCGGTTGAGTACATACGTTGCGGTGGCAACAGCTTCTCCCCAGAGCTTCTGAGGAAGCTTCTTCTCCTTTAGCATGCTTCTCACCATATCAAGCAAAGTTCGGTTTCTTCTTTCAGCAAGACCATTGTGTTGAGGGGTATAAGGAGCAGTAACCTCATGCTCAATTCCATTCTCCTCACAGAACTTCTGGAACTCTTTGGAGTTATACTTACCTCCACCGTCAGTTCTAAGAATCTTCAGCTTTTGACCACTCTGATTCTCAGCCTTCATTCTGAACTTCTTGAATTCATCAAACACCTCGTGTTTGAACTTAATAAGGGATACCCATGTCATTCTTGTGAATTCATCAACAAATAACACAAAGTATTTATTCCCTCCCATCGATGCTACTGGAAATGGACCACACACATCAGAATGTACAACTCCCAAGGCATGTTTTGCTCTTGGAGCAGTTTCTGACGCAAATGGCAATCGTGGTTGTTTTCCTTCCATACAAACTTTGCATGACTTTTCAGGCTTCTTAATTGCAGGAATTCCATGTACCAACTTCTTTGAATTCAGATGTTTTAAGCTTCTGAAATTCAAATGACCAAATCTTCTGTGCCACAGCTCACTCTCCTTCTCAGCACTTGTTGCACTAAGACATTCTGAGTCTGCAGTTCTGACATTCACCTTGAATGTTCTATTCCTTCCCTGTTCTGACTCCATAATCAACTTCTGATTACAGTCGTACAGCTTCAGAAGATTGTCCTTCATGGTAACTGAGAAACCTTTCTCAATTAATTGTCCCACACTCATCAGATTGCTTCTGATGCCAGGTACATACCACACGTTCTGAATCAATGCTGTTTTCCCATTGTTCAGAGTCACTCTGACATTTCCCATACCTTCTGCATTAAGATATTTGTCATCAGCACATCTGATCTTTGTCCTTTTTTCAGAGTCAAAGTCAACCAGCCATTTCTTGTTTCCAGTAAGATGATTTGAACAACCAGTGTCCATATACCACCAGTCTATCAGATCCATATCATCAGATTCAGAGGCCATCAATAGCACAGATTCGTCATCAGAACTTCTGGCTATATTTGCTTCTTCTGATTTTCTCTCCTTGTTTGACCAACAGTCTCTAGCAAAATGACCGAACTTCTTACAGCAGTAACATTGGATTTTCTTCTTGTCATACTTCTCTTTTCCCTTCTGAGCATTTTTTTGTCTATCAGAGGTTGAGCTTTCTGACTTCTGACCACCATCAGATCTTCTCCTGGCTTCTGACTGCTTCTGATACCTCCTATCAGAAGTTGCTTTCAGAGCCTGCTGCTCTACTTCCCTTTCAGAAGTTCTCTCAGTTAAACGCAACTCTTGCGCTTCTAGACTGCTCTGCAGCTCTTCAATTCTCATGGTGCTCAGATCTTTGGAATGTTCTATTGCTACCACAATGTAATCAAATTGACAGGTAAGGGATCTCAATACCTTCTCTATGATTGTTTCTTCAGAAAGAGTTTCTCCACACGCTTTCATCTCATTAGTGATCAGAATCACTCTGGAGATGTATTCAGAAACTTTCTCATTATTCTTCATGTTGAGATTCTCATATTGCTTTCTCAAGGACTGAAGCTTCACCTTCTTCACTGATGCGTCACCACCATAACATCTAACCAGTGTGTCCCACGCAGCCTTTGCTGTCGTTGAATCTGCAATCTTCTCAAACACATTTACATCAACACATTGATGAATGAAGAACAATGCTTTCTGATCCTTCTTCCTTACTTCCTTCTGCGTGTTTTTCTGTTCATCCGTCGCATCTGCTGCTACCGGAACATAACCATCAGTGACAAGATCTAGAACATCTTGAGCACCGAACAGTACACGCATTTGGATCATCCAACGATTCCAGTTTTTACCGTCAAATACTGGAAGTTTGGTGTTCATGTTGCCGTTTCCGTTCATCTTTCTACCTTGCACAATACACTCAGATTTCTCACACAGTGTTTCCCAACCCACAGAATTAAAATTCTGATCAGATTTTGTTCAAGATTCAACACGAATCTAAGAATCAAAATCAAACACACAAGACCTCACGTTCACTCGTGTTTCCCGTGTTTCCCAATGAATCTGAACCGGAGCTCTAGATACCAATTGTTGGTGCAAAGGTAGAATATATGATGAATGGAAATATTCTTATTCAGAGAATGATGGCTACAAAAAGGATTAAAAGTTACAATGATTGACACCCTATTTATAAGTCTCTAACAAACTTAAATATGAATCAAATCTAATATTTAAATCTAATATCTAACAAACTTAAATATGAATCAAATCTAATATTTAAATCTAATATCTAACAAACTTAAATATGAATTAAATCTAATAATTAAATCTAATAATATGCACACTCAAATTAAAACTGAGGTTAATATTGTTCAAATGGGAAAAATCAATTTAATGGGTGATGGTGCGGGTAGGGGGAAAACTCAGTTTTTAATTACAAAAGCTTGGGCGAGGATGTTAATAACATCTGCGCACCCACCTCCGCCATGCCCTGGCCATTAAATTTATTTATTATTTGCATCATGAATTTTGAAATTATTTCAAATGAATGTAAAAAGTGTTTTTCTAAATGGTTACATCCAAGAGGAGGTTTTTATTGATGAACTTTCAAGTTTTATCAATTCAACTTTTCCAAATCATGTTTTCAAGCTTAAGAGAGCCATATATGGACTAAAAAAAGCCCCTGGGACTTGGTATGATAGTCTAAGTAACTTCTTACTTGAAAACAAGTTCCAAAGAGGACAAATTGATAAAACTATTTTCATCAATAAAACTGAGCATGACATATTATTAGTTCAAACTTATGTCGATGATATTATCTTTGGTGCTACTAATAAATCTTTGTGTAAAGAATTTTGAGATTATTCTGAATGAGTTCAAAATGTCAATGATGGGAGAGCTAAAATAATTTCTAGGAATTCAAATCCATCAAACTAAGAATGGAACCTTCATCAACCAATCCAAATAATGTCGAGAACTATTAAAAAGATATGATATGGAGAAGCCCAAAGTAATAGAAACCCCAATGTAAACCTCATGCAACATTGACAAAGAAGAAGATGGAAAGCCAATTGAAGAAAGCAATTATTGAGGTATGGTAGGCTCTATTATCTATCTAAATGCATTTTGTCCTGATATAATGTATGATGTATGTATGTGTGCACACTTTCAAGCATACCCGAAAGAATCACATCTAAGTGCAGTCAAACGCATTATGAGATGTCTCTCTGGCACATAACGCATGGGTTTATGGTGCTCAAAAGGAGGAGATTGTGACTTAGTTGGGTACTCTGACTCCCATTTTGCTGGGTGTATATTGGATAGGAAAGGTACCAATGATACAGGACACTTACTTGGGAAGTTGCTTGTCTCATGGATAGTAAGAAATAAACAAGGGTCGCGTTATCCATAGCTGGTGGAGAAACGTTGTTGCGGGTAGCTATTGCACTCAACTTATTTGGATGAAACAATAGTTCGGTGACTACGGTGTAAATCTTGGAGTTGTCCCAATAAGATGGTACAACACTAACGCCAAAAAAGTCACAAAAAACCTGATAATTCACTCTCGAGCTAAACACATTGAAGTTAGACACAACTTTATCAGAGACCATGTTGAAAAATGGGAATGCGTACTTGAGTTTGTAACTTCATCTAATCAATTTGCAGATATTTTTATTAAACACCTTCCTAAAGAAAACTTATTTTTCATAAGATCCAAATTATGAATCTTAAACAAATCATGCATGGACTAAAATTGCCTACATGCAATATATGTTCCTAAGTTGATATATTTTCTTATTTTTTCATACTTTACTTCTCGCATTTTGTAATTTATCTATCTTTTTTATTTTGACAAAAAGGGGAAGAAGTATAATGTCATGGGGAGTAGAGTATACTCTCTACTTAATAGAGAGATAGTTTAATCACTCAAAACATATATTTATTATTTATTTTACCACCTTCCTGAGAGATGTGGTGTTATCATGGAAAAAAAAAGGGGAGAATGTGAATTTATGTGCTTGTAGGTATAAAGTGTAAAATCTCATAGAAGATTCATCTATAATTTTGATGACGACAACGATGATTAAAGTCGGTGGAAATAGCTTTCAACTTTGATGATGGTGATCTAACTAGAGAAATATCACATGCCTTATCAACAAAGGAAGACTCGAGATTATAGCGCCTGTGTCTAATAAAGAATCTTGAAGCCTCAGATAAAGTGTGAAAGCTCGTCGGGTCATGTCTGTCTATCTGTCTGAGAGACTCGAGTCTTGTAAAGTAAGGAAGTAAATTTGAAGTACTAAGATAATTCACACAAACACACCGTAAAATATCCATTTCAAATATTTTTATCTTGAAAATTATTTTCTAAACCAAGTCAAGTGATTAAGAAGCTACCAAGCAGATTTTGAGCTAACCTATCGATTGGTAACTTGTGTCAATCGATTGGAAATCCTTTTATAAGTCAATCAATCTATCAGAGGGGATCTAATAGATTAACCAAACGATTAGAATTGCACATTAGTTACTTGCAATGGTTCTATATCAAATATTTTCTATTTGGGCATGATGATCAATTAAAATTGACATGATCAATCAATCAGAGTTTATGACAACCGATTGTCTCATCAACTTCGTCCATGGATTATTTATTTTTTTGGTTTTTCTAACTCCTATATAAAGGAGTTTTGCCTCCGCTTCATTTAAGGTAACTTTGCAACAATTTATTTTCTTTGAAATTTTTCTCTCTAATTTTCTTATCCCTTTCTCTCTCTCTCTAGAAAATATTTCTTTCACTTTAAATTGTCTTAATGCTTGTAAGTGGAACTTTTCTTGTGAGGAAGAATTTTTGTAAGTGGTTGTGCTCTTTTTTATTCTTGAGAGTGCGATACTCTTGAGAGGATTGAGTTTGATTCGTGAGACTAACCAGTCTTAAAGTCTCTATTTTGATTTTTTGAGCTTTGTCGAAAAAATTTCTAGTTTTGGTTATTGAGATCAACCTGAAAATCTCTAAGAATGTTCTATCTTAACATGTGGTAAGAGTTATTTGTGGTTGGGGATAAGCTTGTAAATATCTCAAGATTAGCTTGTATAAAAATTTGTGGACATAACCTTCAAAATGTCAAAGTTTATATAGTTAAACTCTCAAGAAGACCTCTTAGGAATATGACTAGGACAACGTTCGGTCAACCTTATATAAATCTATGATAAAATCTCTTTAACCATATCCTTTTAATTTATGATATTTACTCTTACTGTTTATTTCCGCTGTAATTCACGTATACGAAATTACTAATACGAATTTAATCGAGAAAAATAAAAAATTAATCATAAAATTTAAATACCATAATTCACCCCTATTATGTTTGAAGTCAATTATCCAACGATGACAATTCGTTTATATGTATTTAGTATGTTGATAGAAGATGAAGCTACAAACCAAATTATTAATATTAACTTTTTTAATCACATAAATAGAATTTTTGAAGCTTACAAACCAAATTTTTATAAGAAATAGACCGACTATGGGGTACCACCATATATACTTCTTTATTTAAGTTACCACGAAGAAAAACAATATTTATTGGGATAAAATCTTCGGCAATTAAGTGTGCTTTTTATTTTCAATAGAACTATTGATATGAAATTTTAATTTGAAAATTCATTTGCATCCAATAAATTTTAGTTTGGATGAAGAGTAGTTAAATCTAATGTATGATTGTCATTCAAATATTTTAACTCATTTTTAATTGTTTGCTGCTAAATAGGATCAAGAAAGGAAGTAGAATAAAAATTTAACTCAAAATTAAAAGATAATTTTAAATGGAATAATGTATGAGAATCATATAGATATTAACAAGATACATATAACTTACCTCACAGTGATAATTTTCAAACTTACCTCTAACTCTCTCACGGTGATAATTTTCAAAGTAAGTAGGAAGTTTCACTATTTTATTTGATTTTCTAGCAACAATAGGCTATTGGAAATGTACTTGAAAAATATATGAGAAAATTTCAGGATCGTTATTAATACGAATACTTTTGATACATGTTTAAAATGTGTTTTAACAAGAGAAAATATTTGACCAAGTTAGATGTCTTGGAATTCAATCCCATTCACTAAACCCAACAAAATCTTCTGTGATCAACAATAATTGTTTAAAAAAATACCTACAACCAAACAAGGAAGGGACATAGATGGGACCCCAAATATATAGAAGATTAAAGCATTTATGAGTAGCATTAGTATTATCATAATAGGGAGGTCGTTTTTCTTTAGCATAAAAACAATTATCACAAGACATACAAGGTTTGTGAAGTTTGACAAGAGAATTTTTTTATTGATGTGAACTAAAGTGGCATATGAAGGATGTCCAAAATGATTATGTCAAGGATTAAAATTACAAATGATGAAAACAGACATCAATATATTAGCCTTAATTATGACAATAACTATAAATCTTTAATCACCTTCCCATCTTATATAATTTTCTTTACCATTGTTTTTCGAACCACGGCCATAAATAGGAGTTTTATCTTCATTGGGAGGTGGAGAATTTTGGCTTTCATGTTGAATAAGCATTGAAAATACTTTGTTGATGAATATGAGTGGAGTCACGAGCATAATTTGGGAACAACCAATAGCATGTTTATCATTGACACATTTGAGAAACGAATAGCATAATCTCCTTTGTGATATGATTTAATGTGAACTAAAACATATTTCACACGAACACTTAACTTAAAAAAGTACAAATGAGTATAGGTATAGGATGGAAACTATCTAATTCTTTCCATAATTTTTCAAAGTAAAATAATAATGAGTGAGGGAGTTATCCTCTTAGCAAAGGGCATAGCTTTTTCTTGGAGATCAAAGATGCGAAATATGTCATCTTGGTAATAAGGTTCTTTTAGTTCTTGTCAAATGTCCTGAGCAATGTTTATCCACATGATGCTTTAAGAGATTTTAGCACCAATCAAAATTTTCATTATGCCATAATTTGTTCTTTGATCTAATAGGGACCAGCATTGATATCGACCGAGAATGATAATTTCTGTTGTTGAGTGTTGGGGTAATAATAGTGATTCTAGGGGTTGTCTTTAGGATACATGAAAAATGTGTTATGCTTGTCCATTTTAAAAGGAAATCATGATATGAAACAAGGTAAAAAATAAAAATATCCCTTAGTTGATCCTTATGAATGAACATGATCAACGATAGAACGTTTATCTCTTGTGGTGATTAACCGTTGATACAGAATCCAGATAATAGTCACGAACATTGAACAAAAAACAACGCCTCTACTCGGTGCTAGCTTCTACGGATGAAGATTCTTGAGTATATATATATATATATATATATATATATATATATATATATATATATATATATATATATATATATATATATATATAATATATATATATATATATATATATATATATATATATATATATATATATATATATATATATATATATATCTATATATATATATATATATATATATATATATATATATATATAGAGAGAGAGAGAGAGAGAGAGAGCGAGAGAGAGAGAGAGAGAGAGAGAGAGAGAGAGAGAGAGAGAGAGAGAGAGAGAGAGAGAGAGAGAGAGAGAGAGAGAGAGAGAGAGAGAGAGAGAGAGAGAGAGAGAGAGAGAGAGAGAGAGAGAGAGAGAGAGAGAGAGAGAGAGAGAGAGAGAGAGAGAGAGAGAGAGAGAGAGAGAGAGAGAGAGAGAGAGAGAGAGAGACTAGAGTTTCACTAATCAAATTTGGTCAAACAATTAATACTTCAGCACAAAGGTTTCTATTTATAAAATTTCTTTTATGGTCTGCAAGCTAAATAGGTCTATTGGGCACATCGTACCTTATGATGTATTGTATTTCACTTAACTGCATAGTATCTTACGTTGTTTCGTATTTTACCTAAGTACATCATATCTTACGGTATTTTGTATTTCACTAAGATGTAAATACATCGTATCTTATGGTGTTCCACATTGCACTTAAGTACATCGCACTTTACCGCGTACAATGTTTCTCTAATTAATTTTAGTCCATCATAAGACGACACAATAGAATAAGCTTCACTTATTTATTTTCTCCCCTCAATCTATCCTTATTTGTGTAACCATGAGCTAAACCCTTTTATATTTAGCAATTTGAAGTTAATATAAATAATTGTTTGTGTTAAGTGATGTGTTGTTAATGCTTTATTTTATCATGTGTTAATCACCAAGATATGGCCTATGTCAAACTAGATACTAGTAGCATACATTTGACATGATGAGAAGAAGAATCTCTTCACTTTGTTCAACTCTCTCTTTCACTGATTTTCACTAAGTGTTTCTTTCTCTGAGTTGCTAAACCTTCTTGCATTTCCTTCAAAAGGTCCTTGTATAGTCACCTACACCTAGGATTTTTTGTGTTGTCTTGAATCATGGGCTCGTGGATATTTGTGAATTCTCACCCAAAGGAATCAACATATTCTCTCCAATTAATGCAGAGCTAGATACAACCACCATGTGGAAGACAAACTATCTTTCTCAACTCAATACAATAAAAAGTTTTCTTCTATTACATAGAACCTGAATGAACTCTCTCCTTCACCGCAAACTCAAATGTATTATCTCGTAAATACACTTATGTTCATTGATAAAATATTTACCTTCATCTATTTCAACAACAAAAAATTTAGCAGCATAAGATTCATCAACATCCGATAAGTCAGGTATATATGGTACCAGAGCATTCATTCCAAAAACATCAAGTTTCTCAACGACTGCTTTGACAGAATCTGCTAACTGTTAGATGTATTTGGAAATATTAAACGTAACTTAAAAAGTCATTAGTCCTAAAAGGTGTAACCTAGTGATATGATTCTCCTAAAAAATTAACCAAAAAGGTCTAACCTATTATTATGATTCTCCTACAAAATTAACCAAAAACACTTAAAATAACATCACTGTAAGTAGCTGGTCAACTTGTTACCGGTTAATGATGGTGGAAAAAAGTAACTTAGTTTAATAATTAAAAATAAATTAAATTAGTTTCATAAATTAAAATTGTCTTAAAATTGCTCTTAATAGTAAGCACATTTATATTTAGAGGCATTATTAGAAGGTGAAAAACAAAATCATGAATTTCTTTCAATTGTTTAACAATGTATTATTGCCAAACCACAAACAATCTAGTTTCTCTTCCAATGTTCCTTTTTTTTCTTCTTTTACTTTCTCTAAAGAGAATCATCATGAACACAGATTGTTCACTTTAATGTAATATCCATGAACCTTAGGTCAAAGATATCAAAGTGGAGAACATAAAAGAAATCACATGACATGATTACTACACATGATAAGAAGTGTTGGCATAAACTTTCTGCATGTGATTGTATAAAGTTGATGAACTAACTATTTGCATGTTTGAATTGTCAATGAGTTTGACAAAATCACACTGATACGGTGATTTTGTCGAAATTACAGCAATGCGTTCAATTCTGTTGAAGCACAAAAATGTAGCTTTTACCAAAATCATGGCAAAAGTGTGATTCTGCCAAACATACCAACAATCCAAACATGCATTGTATGATGTGAAGAATTTTATTGCATGTAATCTTCATAGTAGTTGTCACTTATCACAGAAACAAATCTCTCTAGCCATGGAAGTTGATGAAGATCCTTCAAGGGGTCTACAAAGGATTCTGTACATTGAGGAGGAGGAGGAGGAGGAGATTGGTAGGGATTGTGGTCACTGAGACTAAAACCGCCGTCAAGGAACCGTTGTATAAGCGCGAGTTGTGACCGTTCTTGATCTGAGTACGCATCCATGATCATAGAAGTCTCCCATGCCCATTGTTCTGATTCTTGAAGGGAGTTTGTCAAGCTGTCTTCGTCCCAAAATGCACATTGACATGTTTGTTGGCCATTCCTGTATTCTGCGCCACAAGAATAGCAGAATTCGTGACCACACCTGAAACATAGACACATGAAATCAAAACTATTATGACACAATGTTGTTTATGTTATACTAACGGAACTACTCAAATATATCATATCATTACCAATCATACAACATACAGCAATTGGCAAACATCCGTCGCTGGTAATGAATGCCAGTATTGATCATATTCATTAAAACACTTCCAACATTTATATTATCTTAGTTTCCACCATAAGCACGTGCAATGAAATGAAAATTGAAAAATGTTTTACCAAAATAAACAAGCCCATAGTTTTTGCTTTAGATGTTTCACAACACTGTTCTGTTATCAGTAATATTGAGAACTGAAGAATATTTAATCACTCTAATGCTCTTCCTCAAAACATAAATTATAGGACTCACTACCTACTAGTTATGATAGAACCCGTGAATTCAAGTGAATGAAACTGTATATTATTCAATGAAAAAGATGAGCTCGAGAGCTTTACAAGGTGGAAACCGAAACTACCCAGAGCCTATGACTCCTACCAAAGAGAAACTCTCCTATCAAATTTTCTAACAAACAACACTGATCCTTACGCTCTCTTCCCCCTCTCATAACTCTTCCCCCTCCTAGCATAATCCAGCCATGCCACTACTCTCCCCATTCAACACATCAACCGGGCTAAAGCCCAAATCAAGTATCCTATCTCTACCGGCAGCTAGAAAAACAGCCTTCTCCTCAAAGCTAAGATAAGGACTCGGACAGATTGAATACATCTTATCACTCAGCAGTTGGTGGCATGACTAGGCATGAATATTGCACGAGCAGTTTTTTTCAGAAAAACAACTGATGTATTGAACTGTTCAAGAACCCTGTCTGTATTGTAATAATTGCAAATCAAGTTCTTGCCCCTAGGATCCCACTGTTGGAAGCATAATGACCAAACATATTTAACACAACAACAATAACTAAACTTTATCCCACTAGGTGGAGTCGGCTACATGGATCAACTTTCGCCATAATGTTCTATAAAGAACCATGCTTCTATCCAAACCATTAATCTCAAGATCTTTCTTAATAACTTCTCTTAAAGGCTTTTTGGATCTTCCTTTTCCGCGAATCGTTTGCCTTCTCTCCATCTGGTCTACTCTACTTACTATGGATTCAACAGGTCTTCTCCCTACATACCCAAACCACCTAAGTTTATTTCCACCATCTTCTCTACTATAGGCGATACCCCAACACTCTAATAATTTTGTTTCTAATTTTATCCTGTCGAGTCTTATGACACATCCACCAAAAATCCACATCTCTGTTATACTTACTTTATTCTCGTGTTGATTTTTAACCACCCAACATTCTGTCAAGTACAAAATCGCAGATCTTACCGCAATCCGATCAAACTTTCCCTTCAACTTGAGCGGTACCTTTGCATCACATAAAACACCGGATGCCTTTCTCCATTTCAACCATCCCACTTGAATTCGATGGTTTACATCCCCTTCTATTTCTCCATCATTTTGTATTACGGACCCAAGATATTTAAACCGTGACTTGAGGGATAATATGGTCTCCAACTTTTACCTCTAAGTCAAAAACACTTCTTCTTTTGTTGAACTTTCATATTTAACACAACTCTCCCTATTTTCTGCAAAAACTCTCTTGTTCCTTAACTTCAGTTTTCTACGGAAGCATTTTCTAGTGATCTCACATGTGCATGTGGCTTTGGGTACAGACATTCAATGTTGCTTCTTATAGCTAAATACAACTTCTAGTTCCTTCTTTTCACATTCTTGAGTAGGTTTTGAAGGACTTTCAGACACCAAACAAACCAGGAGGACATACTATTTGAATTAGAAAAATGCATCCATATTAAGCAATTGCATTGCATGTAGCTTGTAAGAAAAAGGTATCCAATCAACTTTTTCTAATTTTGAATTAGAAAATGTACACACTGTAGAGCTTTGAGTTTGGCAGTTATGGACAGTTCTCACATTCCCATCATCCAAACACACCTTCGCTGGGTAGTGATGGAAATAAGCCTCACATTGGGTTTCAGCTACATCAAAGCCATACTTTCCTTCACAAATATCAGAACCCATTTTAATTTGGGTCTGGCCCATTAGGTACAGGATTGGGCCTAAATTATAGATTGTCCATTCTGCTCCTATTTTCTCTAGAACCTTCCCAATTGCAACAGCCATGCAACATGCCTGTTCAGCATGCGAATACAATGACTCAGCTGATTTTGTTAGGATAAGTAGTTAAGAGTTGATATAGAAGTTAGTTAGTTAGTTACCTTAGCTTGTAGGGTTAGTTTGTTAGCTGTCTGTCAGTTTATTTTCTGTTTTAGGGCAGTTGTTATTGATCCTTTTCCCTACCCTTGTGTATAGGAATTCTATAAATATAGACTCCCTTTCCTTAGAAAGGATCTTGTGCAAAATTATTGTTTTGACTGGTTTCAAACCAGTGTAAGGGAGAATATCTTCTGTCGTTATTTTTATCCTTTTCTGTCAAATATTGCTGTTTCTTTGGAATTCAATTCTTGGGTTGCTAACAGAGATGGAGTTGCTTCCAGCTGAAAGGAGGTTGCCCCCATGTGTCTGTCGTAGTGCAGGGACTGCATACCATAAACCTGCATCTGGTGGTTCTGACAGCTATGATGATGGTGGGGGGTGGCCGAGCCACATGCAGCTTGAGTTTTCATCACTACTGCAAAGTTGCTCCTTGTTAGGTGGCTCTGTCAGTGGTGTGATTGGGATCTTTTTGGCCATCAAACAAATCGACGACCGGGGGCTTTGGTGTCGGTGGCTGTTTCTCCTTCAGCAACTCCCCCCATGGTGATATATGCTCGCCATCTCCTCCCACAATGACGAAAGGGATGTCACAATACTACTGACGATCAGTGTTTCTTGTCTTGGAGGAGCAGTTACCAATTAATCGTGGTCTGGTGACGGTTTCTACGGTGGTGCCAGAGCCACTGGATTTGGTGCGATGCAGATCTCACCATCCACCACACGCAGATTAGTGTCCAAGAGTTCTGGTTCATTAATCGGATCACCTAATTTGTGTGACACCCGAACATTTGAAGCTTTCAATACATATTTCCTTGCCATAGCCATATAAGTTGCACCTTCTTAGACTGCTTCATCTTCATCTCAAGAGAAGGAATCTCGACGTTTACGACTTCAACCCCATTTTTTGAGCTTTGTTCTTTCTCTGTCTTCGTCACACTCACTTGATTATCTCCATCAAATGGTGGCAGCTCAATCTTCTTCACGGCCCTCTTGTACCTCCATCTGCACTACGACGATCCAGAAATTCGGTGACATGGATAACGGTATTCCGCACTAGCCAGGTTTCAGGATCTGGCAGGTTGGCAGGTCGGACCACCAATAGAACCCGTGAATTCAAGAGAGTCATTTTGTATATTATTCAATGAAAAAGGTGAGCTCAAGAGCTCTACAAGATGGAAACAAAAACTATCCAGAGCCTATGGCTCCTAATAAACAACAATGACCCTTATTTATTTCTGAGCACCCACTCATATCCCTCGTATAATTGTTCCCCCCTCCTAACAGAATCTTGCCACGTCACTACTCTCCCCATTCAACACATCAATTGGGCTAAAGTCTAAATCCAGTATCCAATCAAGTTACCTAGAGAACCAAATCAATTTGAACCTACAACATTAGGTCATACATAACATTGAGTACAGCAATCTGAAATAGATATTGAGGTCTGAACATTACAAACACGGCAAGGGAATCCAGATGAACATGATCTATATCAGTAACCGATTTCTCGCTCACACACTCTTTTTACACACATATACATCCATTTCTAAATCAGGAGGGTTGCAGTAGTAATTTACAAAATTAAAAAAAAAACATTTGCTTTGTCCAACCAAGTATAATATCGTCATCTAGAAACACGGAAGAGTTTTTATTTGTATTACGGTTACTGTTGAGACTTGAGAGTCCCGCATTGGAAGAGATGTGACCTTAAAATGTGTTTATATAAGTGGTGGCAGACATCCCTCACCTTGAAAGGTAATTTAGTAGAGTTAGGTACAACTCAAATTCTAAGTGTTAGCTCACTCTATCAAAGCTTATTCAAGATCTGTAGGGCCACCCGCAATCGGACCACCCAGGTCACGCTCCAAATGTCTAGTCCTAACTCCGAAAGATATGGGGTGTGTGTTGAGTCCCATATTGGATGAAATATGACCTGAAAATGTGTTAATAAGTAGGAGACAGGCATCCCTTACCTTACAAACCGGTTTTTGTTTGGTTGAGTAAGGCACAATCCAAATTCTAAACAATATACAAATTTCAAGTGTTCTAATTCCAAACAAAAAATTGACGATATACAAATTTCAAGTGTTCTAATTCTCAAACAAAAAACTGACGCAAGCCCAAAGCCCAAAATAACTAAGGCTTATGAAAGAGGCCCAAGAAGAAGCATTCGTCTAACCAAAGTATGAAGTGTGATGCTCCTGATCAGATTTAGGGGAGATATGCGGAAATAACTAACTTCCTATGTGGCAAGGAGAAGCGGGGAGGTGCTCGGGATGCATTTTTGGAAGAGTGGGTATATGTATAGGGTTAGCAAAATGCTTATAAAATGAATCGAACTTTGTTTTTATTTTCATATAAAGAGAAGTTGTAACTTACCAGCATGTCATGTGGTAACAACCTTGAGTAAGCTCAATCATTCTACGACACTGCTGACAACGCTTCCACCTTTTATTCTGTGCAAGACGATGCAAGCTAATGTCAGAAGCATCTCTCTCCTCCTCTGGCAAATGCTGATATTCTTCACAGCTCATGGAAGAATGCCAAGGAACACCGCAATCCACACATATAAACCTCTGACAAACAGGACACTCGATACAAGAATTGTCTGACTGACTAGATGAACCATCCATTGCCGACAAACACTCGCAAGGATCAAGGAGAACTGAGCAATTCGGAAACGGACAATAAAATCTTTCTGACTGACCAATATTTGCTTCTGAAAGGGCTTTCTCGAGAGATTCAAAGGAGGTGAATGGAAGAAAAGTCTTGCACTCGGGTGCCGAGATACAATATCTGCATCCTGGTTGAGGACATCTTACAGGGACTTGACAACATTGCAGTTTACCATCAGCATAGGACCTCAAGCAATGTGAACAGAAAGTGTGTGAACATTTCAAGGTAATCATCATTGGCACTGGCTTGTCATCGCAACAAATAGAACAATTCTCAAGTGATGTTTTTTCATTTACTGGAAAAGTGACAAGTCCCATAGCTACTTTGGCTAACTGCAATGGCTGCTCAAGATCAGTGCTTGATATAAGCTTCAGATCAAAAGTTTCAAAATTATCTGCATGTTCCAGAATCCTTTCTTTCAATGCCATCAAAAGTGGCATGTCCAAATTTTTCTCAAATGTTGTCTGTTTACATTCAAACAAAACATAATTAAATACAGATGACCTACTAAAAACACACTCAAATACGCAGTTAAGAGTTAATAAAGGTCAGTGGCACATGTCAGGCCCGTGTCAACGCAATGTTGATTAATGTCGAGAAAACTCTAAGCTTTGATAAGAAATAACAATGGGATATATAAATTGAGTTATAGCATGCCTTCTAGGAAACAAACCTCTAAAAAAATGTATACGCAAACTAAAGAAACTAAACGATGGGTCCAAAAAAAGGGGAATGAGAAGTAAATAATATACATAATAGATGCAATGCAAAAATAAAAATTATGAAATGAAAGCATCATATCATGTTTACGAATGCCCAAGAATTGAACGGAACTTTAGAGTAAGCAATAGAAAATATTATTATGCTTACCTCAGTGTTCATCCACGATAGTAAAACATAAACACTGAGAAGCATACCTAAACAATTGGTGGCCAAAAAAAACAAGGAAATACTCCAAACAAACATACCAGCTTATTTGGATTGACTTATTTGAGCTTACTTGTTGGCTTAAACACTTCTGAGACCGTTACGAAAACAACTTATTACATTGCCATCAGTCGGTTTCAACTGGTTTCTATAAGCTCATGAAATAACTTATACATTAGCATCCTTCTTGCTAAAAAAAATTTGTATATAAGCAGTAAGCACTTATATGATAAGCAAACATTTATGCTTTAAGCAATTAATTAAGGTGATTATCCATATAGGGGTCCATGCTAAAAACTATAAATTTAAGCACAACTATTCAATTTTGCCAATCTAGGGTTAGTAAGGATCTTCATAAATTTATGTACTTATAAATGTGACAAAACAATGAAATGTTTGGATTAATTACTGCACCACTAACCTTATACAACAATTCAGAATCTGTGAAAGCATAAACCCTACGGATCTTGTTCTGCAAAGCTTCCAACAAACCATCCATGAGTGCCAAGTAATCAACCATAGGCTCCTCAGCATAAAAATCAAGCCTTTTCTGCACCCTTATAGGAGAAAAGTTCGATGATCTTTCCATGTACACTCCAATTCCAGAAAACCCTGTAGTTGAATTTTCAACCCCAGTTATTGACAAACCCTTAAAGTACATTCTTACTGAAAATTCATCAAGCTCTTCCTTCAACCCTTCCACCACCACTGTCTCCTCAGTTTCTTTCCATTCTTCTTCTAGTTGTTGTTCTCTTTCTTCTTCATCTTCACAACAACTGCAAAACTCATCTTCTTCTTCCTCATCTCTTCCAACATTAACAAATGGTTCATAACCTAAAAAAGCTTGCTCCTCCATTTTACAAGAAAATTAACGAAATTTTTCAATTACAACAATGTCTCAGGATGACCCATCAACAAATCGATCTAAAAAATCATGTTTTTTCATCAACAATAGTTCCCAATAAAAAAATTACAAAAAAAAATTGGCCCTTTTGGACCCAATTGATCAAATCAAAGTGATGAATTAGAAGGATGCAATTCAGAAATCTGATTCCTAATTGAGGGTGTGATTAGATGATAGAAGGGATTTTTGGGGGTTGGAAAAGGAATCAATATGGACCCTCATTCATAGGTCATTCATTGACTTTGAGAGAGAGAAGGTACCATACCATACTCCTTATCTGTAAAGTTGTTGGAATTTGGTACTACTGTTATTATTCTATTATTGCTATTATTGCCAAAGGATAGTCTTGTTTATCAATACATACCTTATACTAGGGTGGACATTCGGTCTATTTGGATTAAACTCGGGTCTAAAATGTCAAACCGACTCATGTCATGGATCTATTTGGACCTTAAGTTAGATCAATTTCAATTTAATTGTATTTTGGTTTGATCCGATTCAATTTAATCGGTTTATCGAATAATACGAATCGTTTTGTTTGATTAGTTGATCCTTAATAAAAAAATTAGTACATAAAAGTTTAATAATAAAACAAATAACCATAATGCAAAGCAACAAGACAACCATGTAAACATTACAATATAAATGATCTATTAGGAATCATTTTTATCAATCTATATAAATCTTAGCTTAATCTTCTTCATCCCTATTTATTAGGTTTATTGCTTTCTTAGAATCACATGTGATTGGGTCTATTGCATTAATAACGATTTTGTTCATAAATATATATTTTGTTAGTTTGGGATTTGGAATTGTTCTTGTTATTGATTAAACCTTGAAATAATAATTATAGAATTCTCATTATATTATAGTTATTTATTTACACAACTCGTGTAAAACAATTATTATTCAATAAGTTATAATGATTGTTTTGGTTACTTATTTCATCTACTTTTAATTTTGTATATCGATTGAGTGTTGTGTGTATTCCGTTAAAAACATATATTTTGTATGCACATTTTTTTCCATGCAAATATTTTTTAAACTTTGATCCTTTTTAAAATAAAAAACTTTTTAATCGTTCATATGTTATAAGGTTGTGTACCACCCGTCCATTTTTTAATATATATTTTCAACCTAAAAATAAAAACATTTCAATTTTTTTCTAATATAGGGTAGGTTGAAAACATTTGAATCATGCACCATGTGTTTACGAAGGTTGGTATTCCGTCAGAGACGTTTTCTTTATAATGTATTGTGTGGCCATAGTTAGGACTAATCTGACATGGAATGGGAGTTGCTCTAGTTACTTTAATCCTAAATGTGGTATTTTTCAGGGTGATCCAATGCCACCGTACTTGTTTGTGTTATGCATTGATAAGCTTTCCCATATAATTTTTAAAGAGGTAGATAATGCTAGATGGATTCCGATGAAAGCTGACCGCAATAGGTCAAATATATCTCATCTTATGTTTGCATATGATCTTATTTTATTTGGTAAAGTCAATCATACCAGTATGGTTTCAGTGGTAAAGACTTCAAATTTTGTGCAATTTCAGGTCAAAGTGCGAATTATGATAAGACTTTGATCTATTTCTCTCATAATGTAGATCTTGATGCTATAGTTGCTTTGATAAACCAATTTGGCTTTCAAGAAGCACACTCTTTGGGAACTATTTTGGTGTTCAATCGTTGGCCAGAGCTCCAAAGAGAAATGTTTTTCATTATTTAATTTAGAAAGTGAAATCACATTTATCTGGTTGGAAGGCTTAACAACTTTCATTGGCATGAAGGATAACTTTGTACAAGATGGTTATTCAAGTTATCCCGGTATATCCAATGATGTCCATGAATATTCCCAAAATTATTCTTAATGACATAGACAAAATACAAGTTCTTTCATTTTGGGGTGATAATGAAGAAGGTCAGAAATCTCATATGATAGGTTGGAATACAATTACTCTTCCGAAACATATGGGAGGGTTGGGTTTGAGAAATTTGAAGTACATGAATGACGCATGTCTTATAAAATTAGGATAGCCTTTGAAGAACAAAGTCTTTGGAATTAAGCTCTTAATGGTAAATATGGTCGATGTGGAATTATGAATGGGGAAGTTATGGGGAGTCCAACTGATTCGGCTCTTTGGAAGTCTATTATGAGTTCATGGTCAAAACTTTCAGATTACAAATTCAGGGGTGTTGGAAATGGTGAAAATATCCTTTTTTGAATGATAAGTGATTGGATGAGAAAACAAGATTGCAAGATGTGGTTGACATGGTACCTGGAAACTTTAGCACTTGGAGATTATGTGATGTCAACGCTAATGAGGGCGAGCGGAATTTAGATCTGATTTGTAATGTGCTTCCAAACAATGTTGTTCAACACATTATTCTTATACTTCCCCCTAGTATGGAAAATGGCAATGATGTTTGTCTTTGGCCAGGAGATAGATTGAGAAGAATTGATGTTGCAGAAACATATCATTTATTAGTAGGGCATCAATTAAATGAAAATGCCCCAAATTGAAAGAAAACTTGGAAGTTGGATGTTATGGAAAAATGGCATTTGAAATAACCTTAATGCACTCATTGTGCCTAATTTGAGGAAACAACAATGCACGTCCTTAGAGATTGCTCAATAGATGTGTAGATTTGGACTCATTTGGTCAATATTGATAATCGTGGGAGATTCTTCATTGGAAAAATGAAACAATGGATTGAGTTTAATTTAACTTGAGAAATTGATCAAAGTGATGAGAATAAATGGAGAGACATTTAGGCTACTACATGTTACTGGATTTGGCAATGGCAAAATAAAGGAGTTCATGATGGCAATTATAAAAGTATGTGAAAACCTTAGTGTTTTATCCTCGACCAAGTTAAATGATATTATAACTTAAAAGACATGCAAAGGACGAGTCCAAAAACTTCTAAACAAACAGTCAATATAAGTCGGTCTTCTCCTATGCATGAATGGATGTGTTTAAATACTGATGATATTGCCAAGATAGATAGACAAGTTGCAGGTTATGGTCGTGTTATCCGTGATAGCAATGACAAGTGTATTATTGGATTTACTCGATATTTGGGTCATACCTCGGCAAATATGGTAGAATTACAACGTCTTTATGAAGGCATGTGCTTAGCTAGAAGACTTGGTGTCGTTGATTTGGAAGTTCAGTTCGATTCGATGGTGGTTGTTCAAAGTGTGACTACTAAGAATATTGGTAATGTTAAAGGGTGAAGTCTTTTGAAGAAGATCAAAGATTTATTGGAATTAAATTGAAATGTTCGAATTGTGCACATATATCAGGAATAAAATAAATGTGCAAATTTATTAACTAACATGGAATATACATCTAGTTATGATACTCAAGTGATACACGAACCTTCTCTTAAATTTACAAAGGTTCTTACTAATGATGTTAGAGGTGTTTTTTTATCCGGTTTAATTCCTCTTTAATTTTTTTTAACTTGTATAAAAACATTTATAAAAATAGATTAAAGGATAACACAAACTAATCATATTACTCTAGTATAAAAAAAAACTATTCAAAATTGTTTTTCCTACTTTCCATGCACCCTTTGTCTTTGATCCCTTCACCTTGTACATCCCCTTTTTGTCTCCATCTGATGTTTCCATTCCAAACACACCTCATCTTTTCTCCTTTCAACACATCTCTCTCATTTAATAATAATAATAATATTATTCTTTCAAACACTTTTTCAAATAAATAAATAAATAATAAAATTATTTCTGGTTTCCATTCCATCTGGTTCTTTTGACACTCATCACCACCACCACCACTCTGTTCTTCCTCTTCCCAACCGCTGTTATATTCAATTTCAATCACTGGTTCAAAATTCTCCACAGGTGAAATTATCAACATGCATGCAGACTCTGTTTTGTCTCTCAACAAATCTTCTTTCTTTTTTATTTCTTTTTCTATCGTTACTATTTATTCTCATATAAGATGCATTCTTTTTCATTTCTTTTATTACTTTTTTTTCTTCATAATTCTAGTTTCTTATAAGGATATACTATGTTCTGATCGATGATGTTTGTTACCAAGATTCATTCACATGTGTGCAATTGTTTTGGCTTTGTTTGTTCTTATTTAGTTTCGAAATATAGCTGCATGCAACATTTTATCTTAATTTTTTTTTATCTTCTTCTGATGTAGTTGCAATGATGTAAAGTCAAAAACATTGAATGTATCGCTATATATTAGAATAAAAATTCAACCTTTTCCACTTTTCAATTCCATATACTTTTCTGGGTCAAGCTGATTCTGACTTTTTTGTATCACTCTTTCAGATTGTGAGAGGCTTTGATCCATTGTAATTGATGCTATTGTTTCTGTGTGAGTTCTTAAATTATAACTGGATCCTATGCATGGTGAAGTGAATCTTGCATGGAGGCATTGTTGAAGTTATTTGGTGGAACTCTGAATTCAATAACTAGTAAATGCATGGTTTTGCTTGTTACTCTTTTGATTTTTAGAGTGTTTCTTTTCCCTGATTTTGATGGAATTGAATGGAGAAATCTTGTATACCACTCTCCGTCGACGAGTTCTTTCGAATTTGGGATTCGGGAGTTCAGGTTTTTGGTAGTTCCTCAGCTTGTTTGGGGATTAAACAACCAGAAAATCGCATTCGCTAGGGCTTGTCTTACTGCTAGAATGTTGAATAGAACCCTTTTGATGCCTAGCTTTAGTGCATCCCTTTTTTACAAGGAAGTCGATCTGTTGCAGCCGATTTCTTTCGATAAAGTATTCCAATTCGAAAAGTTTAATGCACTTTGCAGTGGTTTTGTTCGGTTAGGTCGGTATTCGGATGTCTTGAATAGAACTCGAGTGCTTGAAATGACGAAAGGGAGTGGAAGGAAGTGGACATTGGAGAGAGATTTGTCACAATTGAAAGAGTATAGTAAAGGCTCTTATGATGACTATGAGGTCATTGAAATTTTAGGTAAAAACCCTTTCTTATGGCATGATCATTGGCCTTTGAAGGACTATGCAAAGGTTTTCGAGTGCTTGGTTTTGATCGATGAGTTTCGTAATGAAGCAGAAAGGGTTGTTTCTAGGATTAGGGAAGTCGGAAACAATGAATCAATGGAACCGCAACAAGGTATGAACTTTGGTTGTCATTAAACAACAACGGTCGTAATTTTTTCTCTGGTTTTGCAGTTCTCGATGTTATATTCTTGTGTTTGATTGTGTTCGTTAATTTCTCTCGGTTGTGTTTTCTCAACAGATAGGTCCTCATTTCAGCCTCTTCCATATGTTGCGGTTCACATGAGGATCGAAATTGATTGGATCATTCACTGCAAAAAGTTAGAGCAGAGATTGAACACAAATCAAATATGCAGCAGCAAGAAAGAGATAGTGGAAAGAGTTAGAAACATTGTAATCGGTTTGAAAAAAACTCCGATTGTTGTTTATCTCGCGGTAGCCGATAAACTCCTCAACGATTCTTCCATATTGGAAGACTGGAGAGAAGGCATTCTTCCTTACGAGAAGAAGAAACTCGGCGTTGAGGGAATCTATAACAAATATCCATATCTGATTCAATCTGCGATCGACTATGAAGTTTGTTTACAGGCTGATATCTTTGTTGGAAACAGTTTCTCTACATTTTCAAGTCTTATAGTTCTTGAAAGAACACATAAAATGATCAAAACGAGTGTCGAAAGCGAGTGCGGAACCGATGTAAGATGGCCTTCTTATGCATATAACATACAAGGAGAATCAAATGGTGCAATGAGATGGATTACAAATATGTCTGAATCAAGTCTTCAAACAATAAGCTATGGAACTGATAGAATCTATGATTGCAAGGGTCATATTTAATCTTCTGCATATTCTGGTGTTTGATTAACACAAAATGTATAACATATTTCCAATCGCTGAAAATAGAATCGATTTTTCGATCACTTGCATTTGCATACTCTTGAATGCAGCCATGCTTAATTTCAAGTTTCAAGCAAGTATAATGATCTACCTCAATGCTGAGAGTCTCATTGTTGAATTAATGTTTAATCTTATTGATTGAAATTGAACTGCATTGACATTGAGTTGTAGCGCCAACCTATGGTGACGGTGGAAAATCATGATAGTGTTAGAGTAGAGGGGAGGAAAACTATGTTGAACCCTAGTCTCTAAGAGGAGACTTAGATACCACCTAAAATGGCTTGAGACAATGTCTAACTTTTCGGTGCAACATGTCTTCTCTAGTGACAATTCAAGCAAGTCATTTATTCAAAATAACTTTTTTATGGTAAACATGCCACTATATTTTCTTGTTCTACATATGAATCGAAATGTGGTTATGGGTTTGTGCAAGTGGTGGTTGCAAATGTGCTTCTAGACTAGTATTATTCTCAAATTCTATAGAATTTTTAAAATCTGAATTTTAAAATCTGATCGCATCCCATATTACAAGAAAATTTAGGTTCATCTAAAACGCATATAAAATCCTAAATCTTATTTGTGCATTAGAAATCCAAATAATACTAGAGGTCATTTTCAAAAATTTAAATCTTTGAGAGTAATATTAAGAATGCAATGAACAAAACCCATAACAAATATATGTAACTTCTAAAGTAACTTCAAAGTGAGAGAATTAATTTCCCAAAAAAGTCTCCACGAGTAAAAAAATGAGTTTTCATCTCTTTTTCTTCGTTTTCTTACTTCTCTTTATCAAAGTTGTCTAAAATTAAGTCAAGTTAGAGGCTTCAAAGTAGAGAATCAATTTCAAAAAAAAAAATCCACAAGTAAAAGTTTCCACAGTTAGAAAATGAAGACCGGTATTAGAAAAATGAAAGGAATCAAATTCAAGAATGTCCCCCACATTAAACCAAAAGTGACAAAAAGTGTCCATGACTTTGGTGAATGTTTGGTCGTTTTATGGTGAAAAAAAAACTTTTAAAAAGTTGAATGTAAAATAATGCCTTTGGATTTAGATACATTTGCATAAAGAGTACAACATATAAATATGACGTTAAAACTTGAAAATTTATGTTCGAATTCAGGATCAATTTTAAAAACAAAAACATTTATATTCTACAGCAAAGGAACATGTCTAAATCAATTTTGTATTTCAAAATCGATCTTGAAGGCTCAAAACATGAAACCAAACATAAACATATTAGATGCGGAAATAAGGATTAGTATGTGCCAGACTCCAATGATCATATTCTGAGTGTTTGAAGCTACATTAAATGAAATAATATCATTTCCTTAATCAAAATCAATGTGCACAATACATAGCTTACATATCATCCGTTACAATCTTTAGTGCAGCATGTCTGATGTATAATTTTTGTCCAGTTCTTTTTCTTCCTCCTTTTTGAGATGACAATTTTCGTAATCATGATCAGTTGAGAACGAATCAAGTCTCTAAAAGGCTTCTATGTAAGTTTGAAGATTAACAGGTAGATGTCATAAACTATGATACCGGTACTTACAGGTAATGCATTAATAGAATTAGGAAAACTGAAATGGTTGATAGAGATTTCCTACACAACTAATTATGCATCATTCCCAATTTTCAACTCAACCATGGCATTAGAAGACTGAAGCACCTGTACCGATTTTTGAGATTCAAGATAACCTTAAAAATGCTGATGTTGAAGAATCGAACAAAACATTCTAAGGAATGAAATCCAAACTATAATTGTTACATACAATTACAAGCCATGTGTTCACATGAAAAAATAATAAATGAAAATAATAGCATGATTGTCAAATCAGAATCAATAAGACAACAATAGAATTAGAAATTATAAACTGCACAAACAACTTAATATAGGAGACAGCTCTGGAAATTTAGTTCCTACAATCATATAGCAGTATAATATCAAGACAAAATTTTTTTGCCAATTTTCAGTAGCAAGCTAGAAATTAAAGATTGATGCTAGGAAGTAGTGTTAGTTCGCACATGTTAACAATGAGACATGATGCAAATACAACATACCACAAAGTGCCGGAGGTGTGGGAAGAGAAATGGAGCGCCTAAATTACGAGCTCATTTGAAGACCAAAATATTACTTGAAGATCTAGGCTTTGAGCTATGAGTGGCTAATTGATTAGATCATGTCAATTTTCCAAGGTATAAAATTCCTCTAAAATGGAAAGGTATACTAGAAAACAGACTCGTAAGATTACTTTGCATTTTTCAGTAGAAAAAAGCATAGGACATGATATATGTGCAGGCAGGAGTAAGTCATGAGATTTTCCCCAGCTTCTGTAAGAATGGATGATAGGCCTGTTAGATAAAGAACATTATGTTTTCCAGGTCAGCATGCAACCTGTAAAATCTTTGTTCAAATGCACCTTTAGAAGATGAAGATCCTCTTGACTTCTTAGACTGCATCCCAATCCTTGCTTCGTGGTACAATCGTCCTCTATAAGCAGCAAGGTCAGCATAATACACAGGAGGGACTAAAGACACGGGTTTAGTGCACCTTGCAAAAGTAAAGCACATCTCATATATAAGTTTCTGCAATTCATCAGATGTAAACTTGTGCTCATCCCATAAAACATGGTAGTGAGTAGGCTTGCTTGTACCTAGGCTTCCATAGTAACTACAGAGGTAAAAATCAAACTCAAAAGGGTGTATAACTTTTGTGTCAATAACTGTTCCTGGTAAAATATTGCCACCGGAAGACCCATCCTTCAAACCATCCGGAAAAAATCGAGTTTGATGTCGTTTTTGTGCTACAATAAGAGTGATTGTTGGGAAATAATTTAATCTTTGGAATGCACTCTTCAAATCTAGTAGCTCTTCATTAAGAACCATGTCAAACTGGTACTCGCTCACCCCATCACGAAAAACAACAATTTTTTCTGGCCTGACTCCATTCATCCTCCAATAACAACCAACAAGCTCAACACAAACCTCCCCAAAGTTTAATATTTTCTCACTTCGATTGAATTGTGGGCAAACACGTGCTGCATAGCGATTAGCAGCTGGCCAATTAATGGTTGCAACCACAGCAACAATTGATGGACTCCTGTTGTCCCGTAAACCAGGGTGATTGACATCAGCACCTATAAACATAACATGTTCGTCCCCCTCAAAGTAAGGAAGCCTATTATTGAGCTCTACATTACTGCCTCCAAGCTTGGCATTAATCTTGAGAGCAAGATAAGTATAGAATTTGTCATCCCCTTGATTAGCACTATAAGACAAACAACATTGTGTGATTATACCAACTTGGGTCTCAGAAATCCACTTGAGGTATTTGTAACCTGGACTTTTATTAGCCATCACGCAGAGAAGAAATTGTAGTTGACCTTGGTTATATTTACAAATGTTGTTGATTTTTTCAAGTAATTCAGATAGCAAGTCATGACTCGCAAGTATCTTCATTGAAGATTCTTCATACCAAATGGGCTCCTGCATATAGATACCTAACTTTTTGTATTTACCAATAAGTTTTTCAACAAATTCCTTTCGTCTTAATTTTTTATTATACGGCCCGATACTGGTGAAATCAAGAATGGCCCAACGCTCAACTGGTTTACCTTCCACCATTGATCTTCCGGCAAGGTTCCAATGACATTTATCTAGATCGACTGTTATCTTGACAATCTTGCCATTTGGATCGCCCAACTTCAATTCCGGGGGTCCAATTACACGTCCTAGAATGGTTGTCATGGTCATATTGACTGACATTCCAAAGTTTTGAATAATATCACCGCTGCCAATGAAGAAAATTGAAAGTGAGACATGTCTCCAACAAATACAAAGTCCGGGATTAAGGACAAATAAATAACCTTAAAAATATTCAGACATTAAATAAAAAACTAGTTCATATGTCTATATCTAAACAGATATTCAAACTAATCACTTCCAGAATTCACGTAAGAAAGCTGAAGAGTTGTTAAGCTGAATATCTCCATGTTTTCAAAATAACATGTACAAGTTTTCCGTTATATACTAAGCTATATCAATTGCTACTAGGAGGAGTGACCTTGTTTAATCATTCATGACTTAAAATTAACTGTCATCACTACAAATCATATTCCAACGCATAGGCCGTATCTCATTACGGAGGCCAATAGTATATTTTCATAATTCAATTAGAAATCTTGCAGTGATTCATATTATTTAGTTAGGTGTCTAGTTGTCAATTTTGAAATTATGCTAAGGGTCTGTTTGGATAAACAACTTATTTGTAGCTTATAGCAGAAACACTCGTTAAAATAAGCGCTTATGAATAAGTTTGTAAGTTATTTTTATAACCAAAGTAATTTTTTATATATATGCTATAAGTTGTTTTCACAAGCTATTTTAGAGAACTTGTAAAAATAAGTTCAAAAAAATTTAGGAAAAATATCATATGCTGTTTTGATAATATCTCCCAAATAGACTTACAAAACTTATGCTAGTAGATAAGCTCAAATAAGTCAATTCAAATAGGCACTAAGAACACCATCAAGTAAAAAATTCTCTTCTCCTCTTCCAAATAAAGTAGACTCTCTTGGTTTTCCTAGACTTTTTAATAGGTTCAGGAATCAGGGGTTGCTTGGGATAAGAGTAAAATTGTAGTTCTTTTTTGCTATAGGAATTAAGGTTTTCCTAGACTTAATAGGTTCAGGTGTCTAGTTCTTTTCTGCTACCAATTTGTAGGGTTTTCCGCTCACCATATCATTGAATTTCTTCTGATTGATCACTTGTTTAGATTATCCAAAAAATCTACTAACTTTCTCTTTGCAGTTGATACTAGAGCAAATGGTCATATAGTGAAGTTGTTCATAGGACACCTAGTATGAAGTTTGTGGGTCATTTGCAATCTTCTTCATATATGAGGCAAAATTGAAAGGTGTATATAGCAAGCAATTTTTCCTTTAAATAAGAGTACCTAGTGATATAAATCCATCATTGTCATTTCATGCATTTGTAACCAACAATCAAGGAAAGCAATAAAAGTACCAAAAGTACTAGCATTTGGAAATAATCGAATCAAAACTCCACTTACCCGCAAGGTCCATCACTCGATTGCACCATCTTCTGTATAGCACTCTGCCTCTCGCTCGGGTGAGCTAGTGCCATTGCTTCCAATGTCTTTGCTGAAGCACCATCCAAACGCTCTTTGGGATATCTTTGGCCCTCAGCTAAAACACAAAATTCCATGGGTACATAGTTCTTCCTGTTTCCTTTCCCTAAATCTAAACAAGGAATGTCTTTGTGTACAATGTCCTTGTCATATTTCTCATTAAAAAAGCTAAGAAGATTAACATCCTTTTCAATTTTCCAGCTCTTAGTATAGTCAATGGGGAAAGTGACATGCCTTGTAACCGTAGGTGTTAATCCGGCAATAATATATTTCTGTTTGGACTTCCGGTGAGTCACACTAACTTTCAATCCAATAAGCACCTCCTCAACGTATTTCCTGAACTTTTGAAATTCACCCAAGTTAAAGCCATTGATACGCTCATGCAAGAAATCCAAGACGGACATTTGCTTTCGGAAAGGCACCACCGAGTAGTCTACACACAAGGACAGACCCTGAGAAGTAGGTTTTAAACTATGCTGAAACCCCCCGACCGCAATTATTCCAGGGCGAAGTTCCTTCATTACTAAAGGAGGATTTGTGGGATAGAAGTGCCGTCCCACAGAAATTGTGCGCCTAGCAGGATTCTCTTTTACCACGACATCCATTCCTTGTAAAATATCCCTAGGAAGAGAGAGTGAATGCCCACAAAGATAGTCCATTAACTTGTGAAGTCTGAGTTTATTAAGAAGTGTTATGGTAACACTATATGAAGTGGTCTTTTCATCCTCTCCATCAAAGACCACCACATTAACAGTCTCTTCTGGTAACTGCACCGCACTAAAGATATTTTTGGCACCGTCATGCGCAGTCATGTCCAAGGGGAACCTCTCGGGATCATCAGAAAACAATTTCTCTCTAATCATGGACAGGTCATTATTAGACAACTTCCGAGGCTGGCCAACTTTTGAGGAAAAATTAGGTTTCACGCTAACATTGTAATGAAATATTATACTCTCTGGATTGAACTTCAAAAGAAAATGATTGACACAAAGTCTGCTCGTAAGAATCGATAATGTGCCACCACGGTCAGGTCTCCGAATAGGCAAAGCTTTATCCTTTCTTTCAAGTGAAAATGATGATGCAGCTAAATCTTTCGATATTTGTAGACTTTCCAGTTTAGGAACTACATAATCTTCCAAGAAAAATGGAAAATCAACAGTTATAGAAAATTGGCGTAATAATTAAACAAGTCTTTAGACTATGACACTACTGACACATTTACGCAACTCATACGTCGATACCGGTAATAATTTTAAAAAATTAATAAATTGAATGTAAGTGTCCGTGCGAGTGTTCGACTCAGATATCAGAGGTGTCGGTGCAACATAGCAATGACATGATTCTTGAATGGAATGCTGAATATACCTAGCGGTGGAGCATTTCGCCAAGATTCATCAATGTTTCTACTTCTTTGAACACCACTAGAACTCGAACTCGAACCAAATGGTTTTCTTACACCATAATTTTGGTTTTGATTCCATGGATATGCAGTGGCAGTAGTAGTAGTGGACCTTGATCGTCTCCATTCTGGTTGAAGGATAACCTCCTTTTTCTGCTCACCATCCTTCTTCTGAGCTTCATCGCCGGCATGGGAAGGAGAAGGGAGAGCTGTTGCTGTTGACCTACCTCGCCTCCATTCTGGTTGGAGAGTAAGGTTTTGTTCTCCTCCGGTTGAGGCAGTTCGGCGTCTCCATTCTGGTTGTAGAATCACCTCGTCGTTCGGTTGTTGAGTTCCTCGTCCGCTGTAACCGTCACCGGATTCCATTGGGGGCAATCACGTCGTGATCAGGGTTAGTGACTGAAGTGAGTGATCAAATCAAAAAGCTGTAATAATTTACTTAATATAAAAAATTTAAAAAAACTATTTTTTTTTCAAAAATTGACATTAAAATTTTAAAACATTTTAAAAAGAGATTAATAGCTAATACCACTCTTTTTTTCTTCTTCTTCTTAATAAGAGGAAAGGAAAAGGTACAATCAAAGATTTAAAAAAAAAGAACTAAGGCTTTCTTTAAATTGATGGAATTGGATGGAGTGAAACGGAATGGAATGAGATGGAGTGGAATGATATTTTATTATTTGAATCATTTAAAATTCGACGGAACGGAGCGGAATGAAGTGATATGGATTCCATTTCATTTCATCACTTATCACCATATTTCTTCCCCTCCAATTTGGAATGTGGCATTCGTTCCGCTCCGTCTCATTCCGCTCCACTCTATTCTGCTCCGTTCATTTTATGATATCCAAACATAACCAAAGTTAATCTCATTAAGAAGAGATAAATTTAGACTATGTTTGGATACGCTAAAACTAACGAAGCGGAATGGAGCGGAACGAAGTGGAATGTAGCGGAGCGGAACCGAATGGAATAAATATGTCATTCCATTGTTTGGGTATTTCATAATGGAATAGATCAATTTTCTCATTCCGTCCAAATCGGAAGGTATAAAATATGATGGGAAGTAATGGAATGGGATGAAATGCATTCCATCATGTTCCGCTCCATTCCATCCTTTTTTAATTAAACCAAACAATGGAATATGAGTTTATACCATTCCATTCCGCTTTGCTCCATCATATTCCATCAATCCAAACATAGCCTTAAAGAAAGGTATGTCTAACATATTCTTTACAAATTCATTCTGAATTTTCAAAAGGATGAAATCAAAAACTATGAAAGAATTTGTGCAAAGAGCTATATTTACAAGGTAATCAACATAAGAATTTCCTTCTTTAAATATATGAGAATAATGAGGTTAGAATTAGTAAATTTTCCTAACAAGTTTTTCCAAATGTTTATAACCTTCATGTTGATCATATTGATGGAGTTTATGAAAGAATTTGTGCAAAGAGCTATATGTGTTGTCTTCTGGAATTTTAACCTTCATGTTGATCATATTGATGGAGTCTATGATGGAGATTTTCTTATTGTTATACTTAATATCATTCTTTGCTTTCCAAATTTGACTAATCTGAAAAATGACAGCAGCTTTAATAACCAACGTTGCTTGGGAAGATATGTCATATTTGCAGCGCGAAAGCAAATCTTCAACAGACAAAAATTGTAGATTTAAGTTCGCATTGGTCTTGATCCATCTCCAGAACCCCTAAGCATAATTGCAGTTGATGAGTGAATGCTCTAGAGTTTCGACAGCCGCATTATAGAGATAACATCTAGAAGTCATCGCAATTCCTCAATGCATAACCAGATTGTCAATGGAAATTTGCCCATTAATGATCTTCCAAACTAACAAAGAGCTTTTTGGGGGTATGTCTGCACACCACACCTCAAAAGCCCACATAGAAACGGTGATAATGGGGATCTTAAAAAGATAAGCATCCTTAAGAGTGAGCAAACCATTTTCATTATGAAACCCATTTAAATTATCAGCATAATTAGGATTGGTATCAGAGATAGGAAGGAGAAGGGAATTAAGGAAAGGGAACCACAACTATCAATCATGAGAAAAGTACTAGTTATTATCCAAAATGAAGTTTGAGACTTTGTTGTTAGTCATAATACCTTTAGATGCTAAGAAGTCCAAAGAAGAGTAATTAACCAAAGGTTGACCACACCAATTATCAAACCAGAATCTAATGTCCTTGCCAGAGCCAATGAGCCAAGTTGTGTTGGAAGTGATATTGTTGATCTCAGATTTAACACCAGTCCATAAAGAAGAAAAATATGATAATTTATAATCCATTTAGGCCTTAAGATCCTATTTCTAATATTGATCGCCCAACTGTCATTTCTACTTAACAAATCCCAACCAAGCTTTAAGTTGCATGACTCATTCAATCTCATCAGGGATCTAAGGCCAATGCCTCCCCCATTAAGAGGCTGGCAATGTTTTTTCCAAGCCACCGTGAACAAACTTCTCTTTTGAATATCTCATGTCCAAATGAAATTTCTGCAGGCTTTCTCTATTTGCTTGATTAAAGAAACCGGTCAAGAGTATATTGCCATGGTGTATGATAGCATGATGTAAATAGTTGACTTGATAATGGTGAGTCTCCCTGCCATAGAAAGAAGATACCCTTTCCATGAAGACAATTTGGCAAGGATTTTGTCTGTAGTAGGGAGCAAATGACAAACCTTAACCCTACCCTTAAATAAAGGCACTCTCAAATAAGTGAAAGGGAGAGAACCACATCTAAAGCCAGTCAAATCAGCAATCTTTCTGAGCTTTCTACTGCTGACTGCCTCAACTAATACCATATTTATTCAGTCATAAAAATAAGAAAAATGCTATTCTTACACTTAGTTCTACACCTACACCCATATTCTACTGTTCATCCGTATGGTGAACAGTAGAATATTATAATAATATATTATTTTAAAAAAATATATAAAAAAATATTATTTTTTAATATTATTTTTTATTATGTAAATGTTTATTAACCAATTTCTTAATATTTTTAACCAACTTTATAACTTGTATTAACCAATTTTGATGGCTATTCAAAATTATTTTTAATGTCTGGACGTTCATTAACCAACTTCATCACTTCATTAACCAATTTTTTACATTTAATTAACCAACTTTTTTCACTATTTTAAGTCACTGTTCGTAGACACTGTTCACGCGTATTGTTCATGTACTGTTCACGTACTGTTCATGTACTGTTCAAAAATACTGTTCATAAAAATATTATTTTACTTTTAAAATACACTGTTCACCGTATAAATACGGTGAACAGTGTATACGGTGTAAGTATTTGGTGTAAAAAATGGTGTAGGAATAGCAAAGCTGTAAAAATAAATACACTTTGTATTATGATTGATTTTATATGTTTTTTTATAAAATATAATAAAGTAAAATAAATTAAAAGGAATTTTATAAAATAAAAGAAATTTGTAAAGCGGAAAAAAATACGTGGATCAAAAACAATTAAAGGTATAATTTGAGAGGAATTGTACGAAAGTTCTCAATTTATCTATAAATGCGACGGGTCGATCGACTCTATTGTAATTAATTTGAACGCCTGGTTGGAGTATCCACTAGGTTTCCTTATGTAATGGTTGGAGTTGAGATTTTTCTTCTCCTTTTGTATTTGAGTTAAGCAATCTTCGTGTTTGTGCTTACTGGTATTTTTAGTAAATCAAATAATAAGTTTTAATTCATTTAATGGATTAAACTTGAAAAAATATTAAGACAGTTTGTGCAAAATAATATAACACAAAAATGTTTGTGCTTAGAACTTTGACGTTTGAATGTCGAAAATTTGGACATAAACTCTAACTGGAATCATGCAGAATAATTTGGAAATAGGGAATAAACAAAAAGCATAATAAAAATCATTTAAGTAAATGCTTCAAATTTAAATGATTAAAAGAAAAGATGCAAATTCACACATTTTCTCCAAACTAACTATTTTCTCTCTGTGGCTTGGATACTTAAGTTCTATAGGAAATACTTAATAAATTTTGTGATCTTTGTTTGCATGACTGAACTCGTCTTATATATTATTACAATGCTAACCGTCGATAATGGTTATCTTCGCATAAATCGACATGTATTCCCTTATGTGGGCTTGATCCTTCTAGTCTACTTCCATGCATCTTCGAAATTTGAACTATTTTGAACTGCTTTTTCTATTTAAAACCATCTTTTAAATCTCCTAACTGCTTATGTCGAAAGTTTATTCTATCGAACCTTTGAGCATAACGGCAAAATGATTTAGCTACTCGAACTTAGTTTGTGAATTTATCTTATTTCCACTTCTATTAAATATGCAAATCACCATAACTCTTTTTGAGATTCTGAATATGTTAGAGAGTAATCTTAATCTTGTGAATTTATTCCTGAGATTCTTCCAAACTAGACTTGGTAAGTTTCTAGGTTATCTAAACCTCAAACTCAAAAAATAGATTAAGTCCTAAAACCTATGATAAGCAGTCAAACTTAACCCTTCAATTAAAGTTATTAAATATTGAAACTATAGCTAGGTTGTTTTATATTTAGCAACCTCAGACATTTATATCACACACTACTAGGAAAGCACATATAATGACGATTGCGAAACACATATAATGATGGTTTCACGTCCTTTGATAGGTAGCGTGTGATTGTATGTTTACTGGTTTCCACAGCGGACGAGTGACTGTTGTTATAAGTTAGGTAGCGCGATACTTATAACAATGGGTAAAGAAGACAACCGTTGTGAAATAATTTATAGATCCTTGGTTTGAATCCTAACAACAACATTCTTACGTTTTAATATTTCACCACATTAATTTGTTCCAACTGTGACGATATGTGTAAGAGTTAATTATAAAATATGGGATTGCTTGTTTTTCTCTGCCCCTCATTAACCATATTGTCATACCCCAAAATTTGCCCGTTGATATTACAAAGCATTCCTCAAGACCCTCCGACTTGTTTTGCAAGGCACTGACTCTAAAGGAACGAAAGCCCAACTCACAACAGGCCCAATCCAAAAGAGGCCCAAAATAGCTTGCTCGCTGGGCGAGCAGTCCCTTCGCCTAGCGAACATTTCATCATGACACTCGCCCAGCGAAGCATCAGATCCAGAAAAAGCCCAGAACTAGCTTGCTCGCTAGGCGAGCAATTCCTTCGCCTAGCGAAGCTTGCGAAAATCTGAAGTTTTGGACCTCATCTTAAGCCCATTAGGTCACCACCACTACTACTATAAATACCAGCTCCTCAGCCACAGAAAGGGGGGGACAGACCCAGAGGGAGAAACACGGAAACGCACAAACAGGCGGACGAAGGACGGAAACCCTGGTGCAAAAACCTTGCTAACCTGAAGGCAGCCCATCCGCGCCGAAGCTACCGCCGCCCAACTCAAGCCGGCCTCCAAGCAATCAGTCCCGTTCAATATCGCAATTGCACACAGGTTTGTGTATCACCGCTGTTTTACGTTTCCAATTGATCTTCTTTACATACATGATGCATTCCGATTAAAGTTTGATATGTAAGTTGATTTCGCATGTGAATCCAAGTATGAATATCCTGTATAATTGTGTATGCTATGTCTATAATCCAATGCCACGAGAGTACAGGTTTTCGGAAGTCATGCTGCATTCAAATTCTAAACCCGTGGCCTCTCGCTAGCTCATCGCTAAGCGAGCCTGCAGCGAGCCTTCGCTGAGCCTTCGCTAGGCGAAGCAGAGGCGAACGGGGCAGTGGCTGCTTTGTCTCTTTGTTGTCCATTTTATGTTTATCTAATCATGATTCTGCATCATTTGGCTTGAATTCCTGACTGTTATGTTTATTTTATGGTGCAATTTCCAATTGTACTTTATCTCAATGCTCTAATCCGTGTGTTGCATGGTGTAAAGGCTAGCATACTTCCAAAGAAATAGCCGGTTAGGCATGCCGCTTTAGGTGTGGACACTCTGGAGGAGATGGCTTTTGAATGACCTAAGTTTAATGTGGAGATTCATCTTGAATCACCAAGCTTGATTTTTAATGTATTGATTTCATTGATTTACTGTGGACCTAATTACCTAACTGATTACGGCTATTTAATTAATTGTTAAAATCCGGACTTAAAATAAATGATATCGGACCTCTCTTTGTTACCCCACGATTACGTAATACGGTCATGTCCCGCGAATGTGGGGATACACTTAGCAATGGCCCTTCGATTAAATCATCATAAAATAAATCATGGTCTCTCGGATGTTGCCTTCGGAAATACGACTTTGCCCCTCGATGACCCTTCGGTGTAGCCTACGGTTAAATGATGATAGTCCCTTCGAATGCTAAGGTATCCTCACTATTGTTGCCTTCAATGACCTATCGATGACCCTACGATGACCCTTCTACATCCCAAGGATAAACTACTTACTTCTCAATAGTAAGGACAGTTTTACCCTCACAAGGATAGAAAATGACAATAAAGACCTCAGACGGGTATAACCCTTAATTGCTCATTCATAACCTAAAATATCTGTCCACCTTACACATTTCAAACATCCTCCTTTTTTTGGAAAATCACCACTTAGCATACATCCGTACTAGGATCATTGCTGAGTTATATTTTTCTAAATAACTTTCAAATCTAAATGAGATAACCACTTTGTATACATTCATGCAAGGACCATTACAAAGTTAAATTCTCATTTTCCAAACATTTTTCACACATTTCTCAACCACCTTTTCCAAACTAGAAAACATAAATGATTGAGCAATTAAGAGCCCATGGATAACCATGGATACAAAGGGTGCTAACACCTTCCCTTTGTATAACGTACCTCCCGAACCTAAGAATCCAAATTAAGGTCTTTCCTGTTCTTTTCCACCTTTCCTTATGGGATAAAAGAAAAGTCGGTGGCGACTCTTGCTAACCGCGACATTGCGATTAAAGAACACAAAAAGTCAGTTCACCGTATGACAGAACTGGCGACTCTGCTGGGGAATAATTAAGAGAGGTCACCTTAAAAAATCATTTATGTTTTCAACTGTTCCTTCTTTTAAGGGTATTTTATGCTTGAGTGAAGGATCCTACACCCGGATCTAGTGTACCTTAGGTAAGTAGCAATAGATCATCGCGACTATCCGGCGTATACTGGAATGGTTAAAATGATGGCTACGGTTAATGTGACACTTTGGATGTCCTGATGTTCCTCATGTTTACTTGAGGAAAAATTTGGCATTCGCGTGGTGTCATCAAAGCATTAACCAGACCTTTAGAACCCTAATTGACTCATCCTAGCCATTAGAAAGTAGTGAGATAACTGACTTCGGTTCCGACTGGGGTTGGTTGAGACTCGATACTACACTCTTTGAGATTGGACTTTAGGGAAGCTTCGGTCAACCACTTGACGTTGCACTGAAGTGGACTTAAAGAAAGGTCGATGATCTGAGATCCTTCTAGAACCCGGTTACTATTCTAGGACAGGTTGAACCAACCAAACTTCAGTGGGGAGGGTACTTACCTTTGGAACTCATGCAAGCCTTAAAACCTAGGAGTGATTGTTGTGTGACTTGCTTGTGCTTGTTATTTACATAACATCATAACATCATAACAACATAACATCATAACATCATAACATCATAACATTGTACTAACCATTTCAAGGACTTAGGGATTTAACTTTGCTCTGTTTTGTATAAAAAAAAAAATAAAAAAAAAAGTTTCCTTTTTTGGTAGTTTATGCAAAGTTAAATTCCAAAAGTCCTTGAAAACATTTCATACATTGCATAGCATAACATAACATTGCATAACAGGTACTCTAAAGGGATCAATGTTCTCACGGTTTTCCTCCAAACAGAAAAATGGACCTCGAACAAACTGTCAAAGATCTCCATGCTCAGAATGCTCAACTCCAGGAGATGATCTTGAACTTATCCAAGGGGCAGGAGGAACTGAAGGCTCTCTTGCTCGAGAAGAAAAAGGACAAGAAACCTGTGAGTTACATTAACCCGGGAAGAAGGCTTAAAGGACAGGCCACAGGAGTCAAAATTAGAACTCCGAAGGATCAAGAAGAGGAAACAGAGACAGATTCAGAAGATGAGAATGTTGATCTCTTCAACCCTGAGGACGACAAGGAAGATTATGAAGATGAACAGTACTCTCCAAAAGATGACAAGTACAAATTGCTAGAAGAACGTATGCTAGCTATGGAGGGTCAGAAGGCGCCCGGTCCGGATTTCGAAAGCTTAGGACTGGTCTCTGATGTGGTCATTCCTCGCAAGTTCAAAATCCCCACTTTCACTAAGTACGATGGTGCATCCTGTCCTCAGATGCATCTAAGGGCTTATGTGAGAAAGATTCAGCCACATACCACTGATAGGAAGCTGTGGATTCATTTCTTCCAAGAGAGCCTGTCTGGCACACAGTTGGAATGGTATTATCAGCTCGAGAGCTCTGACATCCGCACCTGGACTGACTTAGCAACAGCTTTCTATAAACAGTACCAGTATAATTCTGAGCTAGCGCCTACTCGGCTACAGTTGCAGAATATGACTATGGGATCTAAAGAAAGTTTCAAAGAATATGCTCAAAAATGGAGAGATTTGGCTGGCAGAGTCAAACCCCCTATGACCGATCGAGAATTGGTGGACATGTTCATGAGCACACTGACTGGCCCATTCTACAGCCATCTATTGAGGAGTTCCTCATTGGGTTTCACTGAACTTATATTAACAGGTGAACATGTTGAAAGTGGCATTCGAAGTGGGAAGATACAGGCGACTACCTTTGATCCTCCGGAGACTCCTAATGGCATCACTGCCCCTCTGCCTAATCATGACAAGACCGTCAATGCTGTGGAAGATACTGATAACGATTATGACTTGGATAGCTGGATTTTCCCAATAATTGATAACGGATTCAATATTTGGAAGGCTGAAGACATTATCCCGATTTCCTTTAGTCAGGAGTAATTGTTATTGATATTTTTGTGGTTCAAAGCATTGTGTCTATACCCGGGGCACAATAGCTAATTTGTTAAGGGTTTTGCCATTTTCATAAGCATATTCATATTCAATAAATCAATGGACTTTTTGCATTCAAATATTGCGCTCTTTATCTTTCCTGTCATTTTTCAAACAAGCTATGTTTTCCTGCACACACTCACGTAACAAATCGCGTGTCCATATTCACTCTGGATCCTGTTGATAGTAGTTCTGCTACTGTTCATTATGACTTTGAAAATCCGATCTACCAAGCCGAGGATGGAAGCGAGGAAGATTGTGAAGTCCCTGGAGAACTTGCCCGGCTACTGCAAGAAGAAAAGACCATACAGCCGCATGAGGAATCAATTGAAACTATAGATCTGAGTACTGAAATGGACAAGAAAGAAGTCAGAGGTTTCTTGGGGCACTTGAATTACATTGCCCGATTCATCCCACACTTGACTGCTACTTGCAAACCCATCTTCGAATTACTGAGAAAAAATCAAGAGATGGTACGGAATGATGAACAACAAAATCAAGAAGTATCTCCAAGAACCTCCAATTCTGATGCTGCCAGTTGAAGGAAGACCTCTAATCATGTATTTGGCCGCGTTAGAAAATTCAATAAGGTGTGCTGGGGCAACATGACGAGTCTGGTCGAAAAGAGCATGTCATACACTGCCTTAGCAAAAGGTACCGACTGTAAAACAAGATACTCATAGCTCGAGAAAGCTTGCTACGCTTTGGCCTAGGCTGCTCGCCGACTAAGACAGTATATGTTGAATCATACCACTTTATTGATTTCTAAGATGGATTCTATCAAATATACATCTGGGAAACCCGCTGTCTCCTGAGAGAGTTATCACTGATAATGGTACTAAACTGAACTCTACACGCAGTTCAAAATAAGGCACCATGACTCTTCTCCGTACCGGCCAAAGACGAACGGCGCCGTGGAGACTGCTAACAATGTCAAGAAGATCATACAAAAAAACGACATAACGTACAAAGACTGGCATGAGATGTTACCTCTTGCTCTTCACGGTTATCGCACTTCAGTACGCACTTCGACAGGAGCAACTCCTTTCTCTTTAGTCTACGGAATGGAAGCCGTTTTACCAATGGAAGTCCAGATTCCCTCTCTAAGAATCATGAAAGAGGCGGGCTTAGATGAAGATGAATGGATTCAAACTCGACTCGATCAGATAAACTTTATTGATGAGAAGAGACTTGCGGCTGTTTGTCATGGACAGATATATCAGAAGCGCATGACCCAGGCATTTAACAAAAGAGCCAAGAGACAGGTGTATCAAATTGGCGACTTGGTGATCAAGCGTATCATTCTACCACAAAGTGATCCCAGAGGCAAGTGGACTCCCACATACGAATGGTCGTTTGTGGTTAAGAAAGTATTCTCTGGTGGAGCCATGATACTTGCTACAATGGATGGCGAAGACTTCCCGCATCCTGTGAACGCGGACATAGTTAAAAAATACTACGCATAAAAGAGACCCGCTAGGTCGATGTATCTAGGCAAAAGTAAGGGCATCCCGGCAAACCAAAAAGGTTCGGGCAAAAATTAGGGATAAACATAAAACATGTGCACCCGGCAAGTCGAAAACCTGAAAAGGCGGCTTGGGCAAAAAGGGGTATCCTGGTGGATTGAAAACCTGAAAAGGCGGTCCAGGCAAAAATTAGGGATTAAAGCGTATGACTATGTCCTGTTCTCTGTCAGCTTCATCCAAGTTCAAAGGACTGAACAAGCTAATCACTTCTATCCGACAGCAGGAGATGAGAGGCTTGAAGACATAATGGCAGTAGGGGAATTAAAGTCAATAGGATGTTTTCGGCATAGCTTTCTCTTTGTTTTCTTGACAATTTCCTCTTACTAGGATTTTTGTCTCCTTGTACACAAATTGCCTGTTTATAGGCCCTCTTTCGAAATCAATATAATTTTAGTTTCAAAAAAATGCTTTTGTTTTACTTTCTCTGTTTTGTTTGCATAAACGTCCATTGATTTAACTTGAATTGATATATGCATTTGAATATGATCAATGTTTACCAAAAATGCATGCCTAGAATAGTAATAGCAATTACTACACGACTTCAGGATCGAGGAGAAGGTCTAACCACGCTTCCCAATGAATCCGTTGCCAATTCGATTCCCCGGCAACGCCAGTTATCCCCCGGAAGAGAGTGGCATTACTAGACAAATGGGTCATCTCTTCCACCCCCAGCCAGGCTCTGTGGAGTGTTTTCACCATCAGACAGAAATCAAGTATCCCCCAGCCGAGACAGGGTCATCAATACCGATGTCTCCGACCAGCAGACTGAGGTTTATCTCCCCAGTAGAGTCCCCTGGAAGAACGCTTCAGACACATAGTGCACTCATTACATCATTTCACATCACATACCTACATACAATTTTCATTCCGCATCATATCCATTACATCATTTCATAACATACACATGTATACAATGCTCTCATTTATTCCAGACGCATAATTCACTCATTACATCATTTCACAGCACACGCATGCATACAACATTTGCATCTCATGCATCATGACATAGCATGAAGCTAACTTTATTTTTCAGGTTAATTATCCTCTTGATACAATCGAAACAAAGATCCATTCAGACGGACAACTTTATCAATTACATTCAAGACTCAACTATATCCCTCAGATACTGCCTAGCGTACGGTATATTCCGAGGTGTAGTCTAGCGTACGACTACTTTCTTCTTCAGATACATCTTTCAGATATACTCCATGACAGCATATACAAATACTATCAGATATAGTCTAGCGTACGATCCATTCTGACCTTCAATAACTCAATACAGTCTAATGTACGACCAAGTTAGACCTTCAAATCTTCAAATACCACTCAAATACAGTCTAATGTAGGACCAAGTTAGACCTTCAAATCCTCAGATTCTGCTCAGTGACAGTCTAATGTACGACCAAGTTAGACCTTCAAGTCAGATTCTGCAAATACAGTCTAATGTACGACCAAGTTAGACCCTCAAGTCAGATTCTGCAAATACAGTCTAATGTACGACCAAGTTAGACCCTCAAGTCAGATTCTGCAAATACAGTCTAATGTACGACCAAGTTAGACCCTCAAGTCAGATTCTACAAATACAGTCTAATGTACGACCAAGTTAGACCTTCAAATCCTCAGATTCTGCTCAGTGACAGTCTAATGTACGACCAAGTTAGACCTTCAAGTCAGATTCTGCAAATACAGTCTAATGTACGACCAAGTTAGACCCTCAAGTCAGATTCTGCAAATACAGTCTAATGTACGACCAAGTTAGACCCTCAAGTCAGATTCTGCTTAGTGACAGTCTAATGTACGACCAAGTTAGACCTTCAAGTCAGATTCTGCAAATACAGTCTAATGTACGACTACCCCCTTTTCATCATCAGACACAGCCTAACGGACGGCTCATCCTGCAACTCCAATACAGTCTATCATAAGACCCATTGGGATCTTCAACTCAGAGACGATCTAGCGTACGATCCGTTCTGATTTTTTATCCGTGGCAAAGCCATCCGCCTAACGGAAATACTTAATAAATTTTGTGATCTTTGTTTGCATGACTGAACTCGTCTTATATATTATTACAATGCTAACCGTCGATAATGGTTATCTTCGCATAAATCGACATGTATTCCCTTATGTGGGCTTGATCCTTCTAGTCTACTTCCATGCATCTTCGAAATTTGAACTATTTGAACTGCTTTTTCTATTTAAAACCATCTTTTAAATCTCCTAACTGCTTATGTCGAAAGTTTATTCTATCGAACCTTTGAGCATAACGGCAAAATGATTTAGCTACTCGAACTTAGTTTGTGAATTTATCTTATTTCCACTTCTATTAAATATGCAAATCACCATAACTCTTTTTGAGATTCTGAATATGTTAGAGAGTAATCTTAATCTTGTGAATTTATTCCTGAGATTCTTCCAAACTAGACTTGGTAAGTTTCTAGGTTATCTAAACCTCAAACTCAAAAAATAGATTAAGTCCTAAAACCTATGATAAGCAGTCAAACTTAACCCTTCAATTAAAGTTATTAAATATTGAAACTATAGCTAGGTTGTTTTATATTTAGCAACCTCAGACATTTATATCACACACTACTAGGAAAGCACATATAATGACGATTGCGAAACACATATAATGATGGTTTCACGTCCTTTGATAGGTAGCGTGTGATTGTATGTTTACTGGTTTCCACAGCGGACGAGTGACTGTTGTTATAAGTTAGGTAGCGCGATACTTATAACAATGGGTAAAGAAGACAACCGTTGTGAAATAATTTATAGATCCTTGGTTTGAATCCTAACAACAACATTCTTACGTTTTAATATTTCACCACATTAATTTGTTCCAACTGTGACGATATGTGTAAGAGTTAATTATAAAATATGGGATTGCTTGTTTTTCTCTGCCCCTCATTAACCATATTGTCATACCCCAAAATTTGCCCGTTGATATTACAAAGCATTCCTCAAGACCCTCTGACTTGTTTTGCAAGGCACTGACTCTAAAGGAACGAAAGCCCAGCTCACAACAGGCCCAATCCAAAAGAGGCCCAAAATAGCTTGCTCGCTGGGCGAGCAGTCCCTTCGCCTAGCGAACATTTCATCATGACACTCGCCCAGCGAAGCATCAGATCCAGAAAAAGCCCAGAACTAGCTTGCTCGCTAGGCGAGCAATTCCTTCGCCTAGCGAAGCTTGCGAAAATCTGAAGTTTTGGACCTCATCTTAAGCCCATTAGGTCACCACCACTACTACTATAAATACCAGCTCCTCAGCCACAGAAAGGGGGGGACAGACCCAGAGGGAGAAACACGGAAACGCACAAACAGGCGGACGAAGGACGGAAACCCTGGTGCAAAAACCTTGCTAACCTGAAGGCAGCCCATCCGCGCCGAAGCTACCGCCGCCCAACTCAAGCCGGCCTCCAAGCAATCAGTCCCGTTCAATATCGCAATTGCACACAGGTTTGTGTATCACCGCTGTTTTACGTTTCCAATTGATCTTCTTTACATACATGATGCATTCCGATTAAAGTTTGATATGTAAGTTGATTTCGCATGTGAATCCAAGTATGAATATCCTGTATAATTGTGTATGCTATGTCTATAATCCAATGCCACGAGAGTACAGGTTTTCGGAAGTCATGCTGCATTCAAATTCTAAACCCGTGGCCTCTCGCTAGCTCATCGCTAAGCGAGCCTGCAGCGAGCCTTCGCTGAGCCTTCGCTAGGCGAAGCAGAGGCGAACGGGGCAGTGGCTGCTTTGTCTCTTTGTTGTCCATTTTATGTTTATCTAATCATGATTCTGCATCATTTGGCTTGAATTCCTGACTGTTATGTTTATTTTATGGTGCAATTTCCAATTGTACTTTATCTCAATGCTCTAATCCGTGTGTTGCATGGTGTAAAGGCTAGCATACTTCCAAAGAAATAGCCGGTTAGGCATGCCGCTTTAGGTGTGGACACTCTGGAGGAGATGGCTTTTGAATGACCTAAGTTTAATGTGGAGATTCATCTTGAATCACCAAGCTTGATTTTTAATGTATTGATTTCATTGATTTACTGTGGACCTAATTACCTAACTGATTACGGCTATTTAATTAATTGTTAAAATCCGGACTTAAAATAAATGATATCGGACCTCTCTTTGTTACCCCACGATTACGTAATACGGTCATGTCCCGCGAATGTGGGGATACACTTAGCAATGGCCCTTCGATTAAATCATCATAAAATAAATCATGGTCTCTCGGATGTTGCCTTCGGAAATACGACTTTGCCCCTCGATGACCCTTCGGTGTAGCCTACGGTTAAATGATGATAGTCCCTTCGAATGCTAAGGTATCCTCACTATTGTTGCCTTCAATGACCTATCGATGACCCTACGATGACCCTTCTACATCCCAAGGATAAACTACTTACTTCTCAATAGTAAGGACAGTTTTACCCTCACAAGGATAGAAAATGACAATAAAGACCTCAGACGGGTATAACCCTTAATTGCTCATTCATAACCTAAAATATCTGTCCACCTTACACATTTCAAACATCCTCCTTTTTTTGGAAAATCACCACTTAGCATACATCCGTACTAGGATCATTGCTGAGTTATATTTTTCTAAATAACTTTCAAATCTAAATGAGATAACCACTTTGTATACATTCATGCAAGGACCATTACAAAGTTAAATTCTCATTTTCCAAACATTTTTCACACATTTCTCAACCACCTTTTCCAAACTAGAAAACATAAATGATTGAGCAATTAAGAGCCCATGGATAACCATGGATACAAAGGGTGCTAACACCTTCCCTTTGTATAACGTACCTCCCGAACCTAAGAATCCAAATTAAGGTCTTTCCTGTTCTTTTCCACCTTTCCTTATGGGATAAAAGAAAAGTCGGTGGCGACTCTTGCTAACCGCGACATTGCGATTAAAGAACACAAAAAGTCAGTTCACCGTATGACAGAACTGGCGACTCTGCTGGGGAATAATTAAGAGAGGTCACCTTAAAAAATCATTTATGTTTTCAACTGTTCCTTCTTTTAAGGGTATTTTATGCTTGAGTGAAGGATCCTACACCCGGATCTAGTGTACCTTAGGTAAGTAGCAATAGATCATCGCGACTATCCGGCGTATACTGGAATGGTTAAAATGATGGCTACGGTTAATGTGACACTTTGGATGTCCTGATGTTCCTCATGTTTACTTGAGGAAAAATTTGGCATTCGCGTGGTGTCATCAAAGCATTAACCAGACCTTTAGAACCCTAATTGACTCATCCTAGCCATTAGAAAGTAGTGAGATAACTGACTTCGGTTCCGACTGGGGTTGGTTGAGACTCGATACTACACTCTTTGAGATTGGACTTTAGGGAAGCTTCGGTCAACCACTTGACGTTGCACTGAAGTGGACTTAAAGAAAGGTCGATGATCTGAGATCCTTCTAGAACCCGGTTACTATTCTAGGACAGGTTGAACCAACCAAACTTCAGTGGGGAGGGTACTTACCTTTGGAACTCATGCAAGCCTTAAAACCTATGAGTGATTGTTGTGTGACTTGCTTGTGCTTGTTATTTACATAACATCATAACATCATAACAACATAACATCATAACATCATAACATCATAATATTGTACTAACCATTTCAAGGACTTAGGGATTTAACTTTGCTCTGTTTTGTATAAAAAAAAAAAAAAAAGTTTCCTTTTTTGGTAGTTTATGCAAAGTTAAATTCCAAAAGTCCTTGAAAACATTTCATACATTGCATAGCATAACATAACATTGCATAACAGGTACTCTAAAGGGATCAATGTTCTCACGGTTTTCCTCCAAACAGAAAAATGGACCTCGAACAAACTGTCAAAGATCTCCATGCTCAGAATGCTCAACTCCAGGAGATGATCTTGAACTTATCCAAGGGGCAGGAGGAACTGAAGGCTCTCTTGCTCGAGAAGAAAAAGGACAAGAAACCTGTGAGTTACATTAACCCGGGAAGAAGGCTTAAAGGACAGGCCACAGGAGTCAAAATTAGAACTCCGAAGGATCAAGAAGAGGAAACAGAGACAGATTCAGAAGATGAGAATGTTGATCTCTTCAACCCTGAGGACGACAAGGAAGATTATGAAGATGAACAGTACTCTCCAAAAGATGACAAGTACAAATTGCTAGAAGAACGTATGCTAGCTATGGAGGGTCAGAAGGCGCCCGGTCCGGATTTCGAAAGCTTAGGACTGGTCTCTGATGTGGTCATTCCTCGCAAGTTCAAAATCCCCACTTTCACTAAGTACGATGGTGCATCCTGTCCTCAGATGCATCTAAGGGCTTATGTGAGAAAGATTCAGCCACATACCACTGATAGGAAGCTGTGGATTCATTTCTTCCAAGAGAGCCTGTCTGGCACACAGTTGGAATGGTATTATCAGCTCGAGAGCTCTGACATCCGCACCTGGACTGACTTAGCAACAGCTTTCTATAAACAGTACCAGTATAATTCTGAGCTAGCGCCTACTCGGCTACAGTTGCAGAATATGACTATGGGATCTAAAGAAAGTTTCAAAGAATATGCTCAAAAATGGAGAGATTTGGCTGGCAGAGTCAAACCCCCTATGACCGATCGAGAATTGGTGGACATGTTCATGAGCACACTGACTGGCCCATTCTACAGCCATCTATTGAGGAGTTCCTCATTGGGTTTCACTGAACTTATATTAACAGGTGAACATGTTGAAAGTGGCATTCGAAGTGGGAAGATACAGGCGACTACCTTTGATCCTCCGGAGACTCCTAATGGCATCACTGCCCCTCTGCCTAATCATGACAAGACCGTCAATGCTGTGGAAGATACTGATAACGATTATGACTTGGATAGCTGGATTTTCCCAATAATTGATAACGGATTCAATATTTGGAAGGCTGAAGACATTATCCCGATTTCCTTTAGTCAGGAGTAATTGTTATTGATATTTTTGTGGTTCAAAGCATTGTGTCTATACCCGGGGCACAATAGCTAATTTGTTAAGGGTTTTGCCATTTTCATAAGCATATTCATATTCAATAAATCAATGGACTTTTTGCATTCAAATATTGCGCTCTTTATCTTTCCTGTCATTTTTCAAACAAGCTATGTTTTCCTGCACACACTCACGTAACAAATCGCGTGTCCATATTCACTCTGGATCCTGTTGATAGTAGTTCTGCTACTGTTCATTATGACTTTGAAAATCCGATCTACCAAGCCGAGGATGGAAGCGAGGAAGATTGTGAAGTCCCTGGAGAACTTGCCCGACTACTGCAAGAAGAAAAGACCATACAGCCGCATGAGGAATCAATTGAAACTATAGATCTGAGTACTGAAATGGACAAGAAAGAAGTCAGAGGTTTCTTGGGGCACTTGAATTACATTGCCCGATTCATCCCACACTTGACTGCTACTTGCAAACCCATCTTCGAATTACTGAGAAAAAATCAAGAGATGGTACGGAATGATGAACAACAAAATCAAGAAGTATCTCCAAGAACCTCCAATTCTGATGCTGCCAGTTGAAGGAAGACCTCTAATCATGTATTTGGCCGCGTTAGAAAATTCAATAAGGTGTGCTGGGGCAACATGACGAGTCTGGTCGAAAAGAGCATGTCATACACTGCCTTAGCAAAAGGTACCGACTGTAAAACAAGATACTCACAGCTCGAGAAAGCTTGCTACGCTTTGGCCTAGGCTGCTCGCCGACTAAGACAGTATATGTTGAATCATACCACTTTATTGATTTCTAAGATGGATTCTATCAAATATACATCTGGGAAACCCGCTGTCTCCTGAGAGAGTTATCACTGATAATGGTACTAAACTGAACTCTACACGCAGTTCAAAATAAGGCACCATGACTCTTCTCCGTACCGGCCAAAGACGAACGGCGCCGTGGAGACTGCTAACAATGTCAAGAAGATCATCAAAAAAACGACATAACGTACAAAGACTGGCATGAGATGTTACCTCTTGCTCTTCACGGTTATCGCACTTCAGTACGCACTTCGACAGGAGCAACTCCTTTCTCTTTAGTCTACGGAATGGAAGCCGTTTTACCAATGGAAGTCCAGATTCCCTCTCTAAGAATCATGAAAGAGGCGGGCTTAGATGAAGATGAATGGATTCAAACTCGACTCGATCAGATAAACTTGATTGATGAGAAGAGACTTGCGGCTGTTTGTCATGGACAGATATATCAGAAGCGCATGACCCAGGCATTTAACAAAAGAGCCAAGAGACAGGTGTATCAAATTGGCGACTTGGTGATCAAGCGTATCATTCTACCACAAAGTGATCCCAGAGGCAAGTGGACTCCCACATACGAAGGGCCGTTTGTGGTTAAGAAAGTATTCTCTGGTGGAGCCATGATACTTGCTACAATGGATGGCGAAGACTTCCCGCATCCTGTGAACGCGGACATAGTTAAAAAATACTACGCATAAAAGAGACCCGCTAGGTCGATGTATCTAGGCAAAAGTAAGGGCATCCCGGCAAACCAAAAAGGTTCGGGCAAAAATTAGGGATAAACATAAAACATGTGCACCCGGCAAGTCGAAAACCTGAAAAGGCGGCTTGGGCAAAAAGGGGTATCCTGGTGGATTGAAAACCTGAAAAGGCGGTCCAGGCAAAAATTAGGGATTAAAGCGTATGACTATGTCCTGTTCTCTGTCAGCTTCATCCAAGTTCAAAGGACTGAACAAGCTAATCACTTCTATCCGACAGCAGGAGATGAGAGGCTTGAAGACATAATGGCAGTAGGGGAATTAAAGTCAATAGGACGTTTTCGGCATAGCTTTCTCTTTGTTTTCTTGACAATTTCCTCTTACTAGGATTTTTGTCTCCTTGTACACAAATTGCCTGTTTATAGGCCCTCTTTCGAAATCAATATAATTTTAGTTTCAAAAAAATGCTTTTGTTTTACTTTCTCTGTTTTGTTTGCATAAACGTCCATTGATTTAACTTGAATTGATATATGCATTTGAATATGATCAATGTTTACCAAAAATGCATGCCTAGAATAGTAATAGCAATTACTACACGACTTCAGGATCGAGGAGAAGGTCTAACCACGCTTCCCAATGAATCCGTTGCCAATTCGATTCCCCGGCAACGCCAGTTATCCCCCGGAAGAGAGTGGCATTACTAGACAAATGGGTCATCTCTTCCACCCCCAGCCAGGCTCTGTGGAGTGTTTTCACCATCAGACAGAAATCAAGTATCCCCCAGCCGAGACAGGGTCATCAATACCGATGTCTCCGACCAGCAGACTGAGGTTTATCTCCCCAGTAGAGTCCCCTGGAAGAACGCTTCAGACACATAGTGCACTCATTACATCATTTCACATCACATACCTACATACAATTTTCATTCCGCATCATATCCATTACATCATTTCATAACATACACATGTATACAATGCTCTCATTTATTCCAGACGCATAATTCACTCATTACATCATTTCACAGCACACGCATGCATACAACATTTGCATCTCATGCATCATGACATAGCATGAAGCTAACTTTATTTTTCAGGTTAATTATCCTCTTGATACAATCGAAACAAAGATCCATTCAGACGGACAGCTTTATCAATTACATTCAAGACTCAACTATATCCCTCAGATACTGCCTAGCGTACGGTATATTCCGAGGTGTAGTCTAGCGTACGACTACTTTCTTCTTCAGATACATCTTTCAGATATACTCCATGACAGCATATACAAATACTATCAGATATAGTCTAGCGTACGATCCATTCTGACCTTCAATAACTCAATACAGTCTAATGTATGACCAAGTTAGACCTTCAAATCTTCAAATACCACTCAAATACAGTCTAATGTAGGACCAAGTTAGACCTTCAAATCCTCAGATTCTGCTCAGTGACAGTCTAATGTACGACCAAGTTAGACCTTCAAGTCAGATTCTGCAAATACAGTCTAATGTACGACCAAGTTAGACCCTCAAGTCAGATTCTGCAAATACAGTCTAATGTACGACCAAGTTAGACCCTCAAGTCAGATTCTGCAAATACAGTCTAATGTACGACCAAGTTAGACCCTCAAGTCAGATTCTACAAATACAGTCTAATGTACGACCAAGTTAGACCTTCAAATCCTCAGATTCTGCTCAGTGACAGTCTAATGTACGACCAAGTTAGACCTTCAAGTCAGATTCTGCAAATACAGTCTAATGTACGACCAAGTTAGACCCTCAAGTCAGATTCTGCAAATACAGTCTAATGTACGACCAAGTTAGACCCTCAAGTCAGATTCTGCTTAGTGACAGTCTAATGTACGACCAAGTTAGACCTTCAAGTCAGATTCTGCAAATACAGTCTAATGTACGACTACCCCCTTTTCATCATCAGACACAGCCTAACGGACGGCTCATCCTGCAACTCCAATACAGTCTATCATAAGACCCATTGGGATCTTCAACTCAGAGACGATCTAGCGTACGATCCGTTCTGATTTTTTATCCGTGGCAAAGCCATCCGCCTAACGGAAATACTTAATAAATTTTGTGATCTTTGTTTGCATGACTGAACTCGTCTTATATATTATTACAATGCTAACCGTCGATAATGGTTATCTTCGCATAAATCGACATGTATTCCCTTATGTGGGCTTGATCCTTCTAGTCTACTTCCATGCATCTTCGAAATTTGAACTATTTTGAACTGCTTTTTCTATTTAAAACCATCTTTTAAATCTCCTAACTGCTTATGTCGAAAGTTTATTCTATCGAACCTTTGAGCATAACGGCAAAATGATTTAGCTACTCGAACTTAGTTTGTGAATTTATCTTATTTCCACTTCTATTAAATATGCAAATCACCATAACTCTTTTTGAGATTCTGAATATGTTAGAGAGTAATCTTAATCTTGTGAATTTATTCCTGAGATTCTTCCAAACTAGACTTGGTAAGTTTCTAGGTTATCTAAACCTCAAACTCAAAAAATAGATTAAGTCCTAAAACCTATGATAAGCAGTCAAACTTAACCCTTCAATTAAAGTTATTAAATATTGAAACTATAGCTAGGTTGTTTTATATTTAGCAACCTCAGACATTTATATCACACACTACTAGGAAAGCACATATAATGACGATTGCGAAACACATATAATGATGGTTTCACGTCCTTTGATAGGTAGCGTGTGATTGTATGTTTACTGGTTTCCACAGCGGACGAGTGACTGTTGTTATAAGTTAGGTAGCGCGATACTTATAACAATGGGTAAAGAAGACAACCGTTGTGAAATAATTTATAGATCCTTGGTTTGAATCCTAACAACAACATTCTTACGTTTTAATATTTCACCACATTAATTTGTTCCAACTGTGACGATATGTGTAAGAGTTAATTATAAAATATGGGATTGCTTGTTTTTCTCTGCCCCTCATTAACCATATTGTCATACCCCAAAATTTGCCCGTTGATATTACAAAGCATTCCTCAAGACCCTCTGACTTGTTTTGCAAGGCACTGACTCTAAAGGAACGAAAGCCCAGCTCACAACAGGCCCAATCCAAAAGAGGCCCAAAATAGCTTGCTCGCTGGGCGAGCAGTCCCTTCGCCTAGCGAACATTTCATCATGACACTCGCCCAGCGAAGCATCAGATCCAGAAAAAGCCCAGAACTAGCTTGCTCGCTAGGCGAGCAATTCCTTCGCCTAGCGAAGCTTGCGAAAATCTGAAGTTTTGGACCTCATCTTAAGCCCATTAGGTCACCACCACTACTACTATAAATACCAGCTCCTCAGCCACAGAAAGGGGGGGACAGACCCAGAGGGAGAAACACGGAAACACACAAACAGGCGGACGAAGGACGGAAACCCTGGTGCAAAAACCTTGCTAACCTGAAGGCAGCCCATCCGCGCCGAAGCTACCGCCGCCCAACTCAAGCCGGCCTCCAAGCAATCAGTCCCGTTCAATATCGCAATTGCACACAGGTTTGTGTATCACCGCTGTTTTACGTTTCCAATTGATCTTCTTTACATACATGATGCATTCCGATTAAAGTTTGATATGTAAGTTGATTTCGCATGTGAATCCAAGTATGAATATCCTGTATAATTGTGTATGCTATGTCTATAATCCAATGCCACGAGAGTACAGGTTTTCGGAAGTCATGCTGCATTCAAATTCCAAACCCGTGGCCGCTCGCTAGCTCATCGCTAAGCGAGCCTGCAGCGAGCCTTCGCTGAGCCTTCGCTAGGCGAAGCAGAGGCGAACGGGGCAGTGGCTGCTTTGTCTCTTTGTTGTCCATTTTATGTTTATCTAATCATGATTCTGCATCATTTGGCTTGAATTCCTGACTGTTATGTTTATTTTATGGTGCAATTTCCAATTGTACTTTATCTCAATGCTCTAATCCGTGTGTTGCATGGTGTAAAGGCTAGCATACTTCCAAAGAAATAGCCGGTTAGGCATGCCGCTTTAGGTGTGGACACTCTGGAGAAGATGGCTTTTGAATGACCTAAGTTTAATGTGGAGATTCATCTTGAATCACCAAGCTTGATTTTTAATGTATTGATTTCATTGATTTACTGTGGACCTAATTACCTAACTGATTACGGCTATTTAATTAATTGTTAAAATCCAGACTTAAAATAAATGATATCGGACCTCTCTTTGTTACCCCACGATTACGTAATACGGTCATGTCCCGCGAATGTGGGGATACACTTAGCAATGGCCCTTCGATTAAATCATCATAAAATAAATCATGGTCTCTCGGATGTTGCCTTCGGAAATACGACTTTGCCCCTCGATGACCCTTCGGTGTAGCCTACGGTTAAATGATGATAGTCCCTTCGAATGCTAAGGTATCCTCACTATTGTTGCCTTCAATGACCTATCGATGACCCTACGATGACCCTTCTATATCCCAAGGATAAACTACTTACTTCTCAATAGTAAGGACAGTTTTACCCTCACAAGGATAGAAAATGACAGTAAAGACCTCGGACGGGTATAACCCTTAATTGCTCATTCATAACCTAAAATATTTTTCCACCTTACACATTTCAAACATCCTCCTTTTTTTGGAAAATCACCACTTAGCATACATCCGTACTAGGATCATTGCTGAGTTATATTTTTCTAAATAACTTTCAAATCTAAATGAGATAACCACTTTGTATACATTCATGCAAGGACCATTACAAAGTTAAATTCTCATTTTCCAAACATTTTTCACACATTTCTCAACCACCTTTTCCAAACTAGAAAACATAAATGATTGAGCAATTAAGAGCCCATGGATAACCATGGATACAAAGGGTGCTAACACCTTCCCTTTGTATAACGTACCTCCCGAACCTAAGAATCCAAATTAAGGTCTTTCCTGTTCTTTTCCACCTTTCCTTATGGGATAAAAGAAAAGCCGGTGGCGACTCTTGCTAACCGCGACATTGCGATTAAAGAACACAAAAAGTCAGTTCACCGTATGACACATATACAACCACTCAAATAGATTTTTGAGATGATAATCAGAAAAATTAAATTATTCTTGAAAAATAACTTAAACGGTCCAATGCTTTTCAAATTGCATGCATCTTGTAATTCATGATTTCCTCATTAACCCATATAATTTGATTTAATCCCAAATTCTTCAAAGTAATGATGATAAATGGATGTCTTCTAAGTCTTTCACATAAAATTTGATTTCCTTTTTTTTCTAGTATATTTTCCAAACATCAAATTTTGTGTGAAAGACCCGGACTGCCATCCATTTATCATCATTGTTTTGAAAAATTTGTGGTATTGAATCAAATTCTATGGGCTAAAGAGAAAATCATGAACTATGAGATGCATGCAATTCAAAAAATATTGGATCGTCTAAGTTGTTTTTCAAGATAATTTAATGTTTTTGATTATTATATTAAAAGTGTATTTAAATGAATGCAAGTTCAATGAGGGGTTAGTGAAACAAGTAATTACATATGATATAACAAACTCGCTAACAATATTTATCCACAAAAAATTCAATTAATTAACATAGATTGGGAGAACTTGATAACTAACTGTTCCTGGAAAATTAAGACAAACTTGTAAAATGAAAGGAAGATGAAACTGAAAAGAAAACGACAAACTTGTGTTAAATTTAAATGGATGTCATTCTAGGTCTATCACACAAGTTTGCATCTTTAACTTCCGCTTCATCCTCTCTTGTATTTTTTCTTTATAGCAACACAAATCAATTGTAATCCTATAAACACTATGTAAAAAAACAGCATGTTAACATAAACGAGCAATACATTGTAATCCAACAAAACAACAACATAACAACAACATACACGAATAAGAGAAAATAGTCTCAAAAGATATGTCAAAAATAAAAACCAACAACAAATCATGTGAAATATAACAAAGTCTTCAATCTGCATGCCTAGTTAAATTTGTGCAGTTATCAAGGTCTTCATAGTTCTCAAGGTCTTCGTATGATTCGGAATTAGTTGCATCCATATTCATTTGGTCCTTCACAATAGCATTTACCTTTCTTATCTTTTTAGGGTTAAGATTCTTGAAAAGAATCTTCTTATAGCTTTTTCCACCAGACGGGTCAACAACACTAATGTGATCCCTAACAACTTTAGCTTCCTTGGTTTTGTTCAACCATAACTCCATCATATCAATGACCTCATTTGTAATCTCAATCTCGTGGACAAGTTTTCTCCCACTATTTATGTTGAGAGAAGGATCTAAAATATGAAAGGATGATCTGAAATTTGAACAAGCACTACTACAAAAAAAAACCTATCACAATGGTTGGAGAATGAATACCATCATGCCAGACCAACTATTGTAAGGTAAGGTCTGATTATATGTATGATATTTTCCATCACGGACGTGCGAACGTAATTGTATCTATGTAGCACGCTACCTACTACAACGGTTACTTTAAATAACCGTTATGATATCCTTTAATGCAACATATTTAACAAAGGTTATGCTAAATAACCATTGTGATATATAGACCTAAGTTTATTATAAATTATGTGGAATGCTTATTTCTTCAATGCTCACTAAATATATAACCTTTCAATCTGCACTATAACATTATAATATGACAAATTAAGTTATATTAGAGGAACAAGTTCACGTTCAATGTTCGAAAAAGATCTTCAACTCCTTATCCGCATTTTGCTCTTTAACAGTCAAAACTTGATTTAGTGATTGTAGTTCTTCAACTGCCTCTGCCTTCACCTCTAGTTCTTTTTGGAAATATTATTTACTTTACAAACATTAAACGAAGTTCTAACTGTCAAAGATCAACATACAGTTAACGATGTGAAAAATTCTTGTTAAGAATTGAACGTTTACTTGTTTTCCAATATTACTTTATCTATCATATCATAATTTGATAATGCAGTTTGAAAAGTTATATATTCAGTAAGGGATTGGAAAAACACGCAAACCACGTAATATATAATAAACTCATCTTTTAAACAAACATTAACAACAACCATTCATCGACAATAAACCATAAACAACAACAATATATCAAGTCATTGAATGCCTTAGAAACGTATCATACATGTCTCATTGGGGTGTCCAAAATGAAATAAGGATGAAGCTAAAGTTAGAGTAGCAAACTTAACATCCCTACCTACAAGTTTGCAACGCTAACTTTAGTTTCGTCCTCTTTATTGAAACATGCATCCCTACCTACAAGTCAAAATAATAAGACATTTCATACATCATGAAACAAGTTATTGGAACATATTTTGAAAAAAAACACTATAGAGAAAATGAACCTGTAAATACCCCTTGGTTAAGATTTGATTATATGGTTTCATTTTTTGAGGTTTCCATATGAGAGATACGAGTGACAAAGTTATTAGGGTTTTGTTTGGAGAGAGACGAGTTGTTATGTATTAAAGCGAGATATAATTTCGCTTATATATAAATAAGTATCACCTTTCACCACGGTTGGTAATAAAAATTGTGGTGATATACATTGTCAATCACATTTTTATCACGATAATGGCTAATTGTTGGTGCTGAGGTTCAAATCATTTCACTTTATGTATCTTTCACTACAGTTGCTTCATTTGACCTTTGTGACATTTCCTTTAGTAAATACAAAAAAACATAAATAAACTATTATCATGGTTAACACTATGACCGTTGTAAAATTGGTGTTATGAAAAGTCTATTTTATAGTAGTGAAGAAAATAAACCATTTTCCAAAATAACATACAACAACAAAAAACCCATAAGTTGTGAAGTCTGAGTATATATATCATGCCCACAAAGATAGTTCATTAAGTTGTGAAGTATGAGTTTATTAAGTGTTATGGTAACACTATATGAAGTGGTTTTTTCATCATCCCCATCAAAGATCACCACATTAACAATCTCTTCTGGTAACTGCACCGCACTAAAGATATTTTTGGCACCGTCATGCGCAGTCATGTCCAAGGGGAACCTCTCGGGATCATCAAAAAACAATTTCTCTATAATCATGGACATGTCATTATTAGACAACTTCCAAGCCTAGCCAATTTTCGAGGAAAATTTAGGTTTCACATTAACATTGTAATAAAATATTATACTCTCTGGACTGAACTTCAAAAGGAAATTATTGACACGAAGTCTGCTCGTAAGAACCGCTAATGTGCCACCGCGACCAGGTTTCCGAATAGGCAAAGCTTTATCCTTCCTTTCAAGGGAAAAAGATGATGCAGTTTGGATATTTATAGACTTTCTAGTTTAGGAACTACATAATCTTCTAAGAAAAATGTGTGTGTGTGTGTGTGTGTGTGTGTGTGAGGGGAATCATCAACTACAGATAATTGGTGTAATAATTAAATCTTTTAGACTAATTAACTGTGTCCATGTTGTGTCCAAAACTCACACCAACACTTGTGTTACATTTAACTTTCGTTTAACTTCATCATTTTTTTTTTCAAATTATTAATTATGTTAGTGTGTCAATGTCGTGTTTCATGTGTCTAGTATTTCATAGATTAATTATATAGATTAGTTACAGTGGAATAACTTAATTAATGTTTCGTAGTCCCTATGGCACTATGAAGCACAAACACCCCAAACACATACCCGACACTAATTCAGCGACTCTGATAAGAATTTGAAAAATGAATAAATTAATAGTAATTATGCAGGTGTCTAGCTATGACGTGATTCTTAAATGGAATGTTGAATATACCTGGCGGTGGAGCATTTCACCAAGATTCATCAATGTTTCTACTTCTTTGAACACCACTAGAACTCGATCCTAATGGTTTTCTTACACCATAATTTTGGTTTTGATTCCATGGATATGCAGTGGCGGTAGTAGTAGTGGACCTTGATCGTCTCCATTCTGGTTGAAGAACAACCTCTTTTTTCTACTCCTCGTCCTTCTTCTGAGCTTCATCGCCGGCAGGGGAGGAAGAAAGGAGAGTTGTTGTTGTTGACCTACCTCGCCTCCATTATGGTTAGAGAGTAATATTTTGTTCTCTTCCGATAGAGGCAGTTCGGCGTCTCCATTCTGGTTGTAGATTCACCTCGTCAGTCGGTTGTTGAGTTCCGCTACCGCTGTAACCGTCATCGGCTTTCATTCACGTCGTGATCAAGGTTAGTCACCGGAGTGAGTGATCAAATAAAAAAACTGTAATAATTTACTTATGTTTGACAAATTTACGAATACAAAAAAAAAGCTATTAAAAAAATTGACCAGAACATAATAAAAATCATTTAAGTAAATATTTTGAATTTAAAGAACATAATTACTTTGGAAATAAGGAATAAACAAAGAACATAATAAAAATCATTTAAGTAAATATTTTGAATTTAAAGAATTAAAAGAAATGTCGCAGATTCATACATCTTCTCACAAACACTTTTTTCTTTGTGACTTGGATACTTAAGTTCTATAGAGAATACTTAATGAATTTTGCGGCATTTGTTTACATGACCAAAATCGTCTTATATACTATTACAATGTTAACTATCGATAACAGTTATCTTCACATAAATCGACACATACTCTCTTATGTGGGCTTCAGCCTTCTAGTCTACTTCTACACGTCTTCGACATTTGAACTATTTTGAACTACTCATGCTATTTCAAACCATATTTTAAATTTCCTAACTACTTACGTCGAAAGTTTTTTCTTGAACCTTTGAGCATAGCGTCAAGATGATTTAGCTAATCGAACTTAGACTGTGAATATATCTTATTTCCACTTCTATCAAATATGTCAAATCACCATAACTTTTTTTGAGATTTTAAACATGTTTTGAAGACAGAGTGATCTTAATCTTGTGGATTTGTTTATGAGATTCTTCCAAACCAAACTTGGTAAGTTCCTAGGTTATCTAAACCTCGAACTCAAAAAGTAGACTAAGTCCTAAAACATCTGATAAGCAAATTGAACTTAACCTTTTAATCAAAGTTATTAAAATGTCGAAGTTATAACTAGGTTATTTTATACTTAGCAACCTCATACCTTTGTATCACACATTTATTGTCGAAGTACTAAACCAAAATTTTCAGAGTAACAAACGTCCCCAAAAATGTCACTTTCAATCATATGTACAAGATGAAAGAAATGTGGCATATTTAGTAACTGTTGGAAACTGTTGAAGGTGGTATGCGTACGTTATAGTCATCATGACCACTCTCATCAAATTGTCACGTCAATGAATGTGTGTGCCCTTAGCCATCATGATTCTGATTTACTAGGACATTATGGGCTACAGATTAAATCATAGTAAATAAACCATTTAATTGATTTTAAATCGAAAAAATCAAGTTCCATTTGTCCAGATTTGAGAGAGACACTAAAACTTTTTCTTCCAATATACACCAAAATTCTCTCAATTTTCCCTTTTTATAACTTCTTCTTCTTTAGAACCCTAAGAATTTTTAACTCCTGCAAAATTTTATTTTCGTTCCTCTGTCAAACTTCATAAATAATGGTTTCTTCTTCTGCTTCAACACAACTTCCAATCTCGTTTTATTATGAAGTTACCTCTCATACTCTTCCTGGTGATCATACTTATATCCCTAAACCACTAATGGAGGAAGAAAAAGCCATCATCTGGGTCTCCCAAATATTAATCCCTCTCTTTATCTCAGACAATGTTCATGCATTCTTGGGTCTATTTCACAAATCTTCTAAAAACCCGAACAACTAAAGAAGTTGTTTCCTAGCTATCATCGCTGCAAATCCCGAGCACTTGAAGACAAAATCTATGAGTTAGGGTTCATGAGTTCACTCCAACATGTTTTCCATTCCTCTACCACTATTAAAAATGAGGCTTACATCAATTAGTTAGATAAAGCAGAAAAGAAAAATGAACAATTCTGGAAAGACCAAGGTATTTATGATATGATTCATTTGTCCAGAGTTGGCCCTAAATATAATGCCAACATGCTTATTTCAACCATTTTATTTTGGGAAGGCTCGACTAACACCTTTCACCTTCGCTGTGGCTTCCGTTACTGGAATTCGAACCACTAGGGAAACCTTCGATCCTTCCCTAAAAGATAAAACCAAAACAAACTTCTCTTTTACCCGTCCAAGCTATAGTAACTATATTGAAGATCAATACGAAGACCATCATGAGAAAGTCTCTGATTACGAGCATATTATTTTCCTCACTTTTTGGCTATCCCATCTTTTCTTTTGTTCTAGCTCTCTACATGTAGCCAAGAAGTTCATAACTTTGGCAACCCAAATCCACGAGGGGTAGAACATATGTCTTAGACAGGATTAATACTTAAAAGGGAGTTGGGTTATGATATCACTTGTTGGACTTGAGACTTCACACATAAGAGGGATGGGGTGAATTATGTGGTTTGGAAAAAGGTGATTTTGAAAATCTTTAGGAAATAAAATCAAAATTTAAAAATATTTTCAAAACCTTAGCAACAGAAAATAAAAAAGCAGAAAATAAATTGCGGAAGTTAAAAGAGTTAAGGAAAAAGAGGAACATCAAGAAATAAAGAGGTTCAGTTAAAATAAAATGACATACTCCTCTTCTCAATATTTGATCTTGAGAGTTTTCAATGATAGTTGAGATCTTTTAGTAGGAAAGGCTTATGAACCCACTTAACCAAGGAAATTATGGTTAACCTCAAACCAAATAGTACAAGACTTTAGAATATGGCAGTTTGAGTCTTCTATTCCAAGTTGTGAATTGAGGTAGTTAGTCCTTTATTCACAAACCAGGATCTTGGAGCGGTTAGTCTTCAACTTCATAAACCTTGCACGCTTTTACACGGGCTGAGATTACGAACCTTAATCCTTTGATTTACGCGAGATAACCAATAACCTATGAGATTTTAATACCAAACTAATCTCGAACCCACCAAGCTTTTAATATCGGGCTGAGCTTGAACCTAATTTTGGTTTTAATACCGGGATGGCCAAGAATCTATGAGATTTTATAATGGGCTAATCTTGACCTACCAACTTTTTAATGGGTTTATCTTCTAACCCAAATGAACCCCTAAATGGATAATATTCAATTAAGGCGTATACAAAGAATTCCCTTTGTGAATATACAATTCTACCCTTTTTAAAATTACAATTATATTTGCATTCACAAAAGCACTTAGGCTAAAATATTAGTCAGAGAAAGTAAAATAAAACTATACATACATATATATATATATATATATATATATATATATATATATATATATATATATATATATATATATATATATATATATATATATATATATATATATATATATATATATATATATATATATATATATATATATATATATATAGAGAGAGAGAGAGAGAGAGAGAGAGAGAGAGAGAGAGAGAGAGAGAGAGAGAGAGAGAGAGAGAGAGAGAGAGGTCAAAACACCTTTTTGGATGAAATGAAATGAGAAAAGAGATATCTATTTATAGGCTTGAGGTTGATTCAAAAGGAAATTCAAATAAATGTTTTTTATGACCATCTAATCGATTGACATATATTCACAGTCAATTAGAAGTTCGAAATATAATCGGTTGTAAGTTTAAAAAATGAAGGAAAATATATCTAACCATTGTACATTATTAAGGCGTTGTCCTAAGCGCCCAGGGCTCAATTTTGAGTTGATCTAACCGCTTAGACAAACGTTCCAATCGATTAAAAAATTTGAAATTTTGCATATAGCTATTTTGACAACTCCTAATTCATATGACACAATCTCAATATATTTTTAAAGGTATTTTCTTTGGTAAAAATATTTTTAAAAACATTTAGTGTGTATGTGTTTTAGCCGTACGCTCTTGTGATAAAACTCATATGCTTTGTAATTTGTTCACTCCCAACTAATTTTGGAGGTATTATATTACTTAAAGAGTTTTTCAGATATTTTCTCTTTTATGGACACTTGTTTGAGTAGTTTAAGATGAGACTTTAGATTATCTTTCATTCGATTACCATCATTAGATAGTCAAGTCCATCAACCTTAATGATTAAGTTTGCATTTGTATTCATTTAACCATTCATGTTTGACATATCATAAGATATTACTCCCTCCGTTCCTTTTTAAGTGTCATTTTTTTAACTTTTTATACATACCAAGAAAACTAATTATTATTGTTACTTTTTCAACAACAATTCTCCTTTTACCTATAATACCATTGACTATTTATTACATTCATTTTACTTTTTTTTCTCTCTCTCTCTCTCTCTCTCTCTATATATATATATATATATATATATAATCTAAGGGTAATTTTGATAAAATGCAATTAATATTACCTTGAACTTTGCAAGTGACAATTAAAAAGGAACAAAACATTTTCAAAAAAGAGAAACTTAAAAAGAAACGGAAGGAGTAGTTGTCATTGTCAAAAGTTGATGTCCTTGTTAAAAGCATATCACATGCAAAACAAGGTTCCACAATGTCAACATCGCTTAGGGAAACCTTAATACTAATAGTCAATGAGGTGCCCACTACTTTTGCATCCACCCATTCATACCTCGTTGCATCTGGTCAGTTTTAAAGATTTAAGTGATCCAGCACATCAGCATCGCTAGGCTCACAACCTTCAGTCCGCAGACGAAGTTGAATGAAATCTCTAGAACATTCCCTCATTTGAAAATTAGCTCATACCTCATCTTCAAATAAAACATAATGGAACATAGGGACCTCAACGCGATTTGTTCTTCCGCCAACATTCTATGTAAGGGCGTCTAGCGGCCTAAAATAAGAAGTTTATTCCTATAAGGAATTTCCATATGCCTTTATAACCCATAATCATTAAATAAGGTTATGATTTCCAGTTCTACGTGATCATTACTTAGATAAGGCTGAAAAGACTTAACGGATGCCCCCATTGTAGAAGCATATGGAGTTTCAACCTTAGAACCGCTCACTAAATAAATAGTATTATCGCTCATCCTGACTAGAAAATAAGAAATGCTAAAGATAAAAGCTTGAGTTAGACGAGTATCTGGTTATGTTTAATTGATGAAGTGGGGACATGGAAAAAAGATAAAGCTTTAAAGGAAGCACTAAATCGCTTCTAGTGATACTCTCCAGGAAGAAGGAACGAAAACATTTTTCTGGAAAGCAATTGTAAGCTTGAAAGCTACATGGTGCGAAAACTTCCAAATACTCAACTCACTCTATTTATAAGCAATGACAAATGGAAAGATCAAACCCAACTATGGAAAGAAATAATGAGATCAACAATTGGATTTCCACTCATGGATAACGCCAACTAGAGTGCACTCGAGTACTCTCTAAGTTGAGCTATACCATATTTGGTCAAGTCACTGCACATGTCCGAAAAAGGTGACGAAGCGTTTCAATGATGGAACCACATAAAATGTGTCTGTTCTCCACTACTTTTCAAAACGGATCCCAAGCGTTTGTGTTCCATTCCATACTGAATCACAACATAAAGACCAATCAATAATACTTAAGGTTTCCCCCGCCTCCTTTAATTCTCGATAAAGTCTTGAGGGGCGACTACTCTTGATCGATCAAAAGCCCATTTGACTAAGACCGAATCCATATCAGATCCATTATACTCAACCTAAAGTATAAAAACAATTTACATGCTAAAAGTAAGATACAATCTCTGATTACCACTTTCATTACACTCATGTGGAATGTTGAACTGACTTGGATGTTGGAGTCCTAACCATGCATATCCATCCCATGCCACCGTAAAAGAGAGATCAGAGCCACCATTCAAAATCACTAGTTATCCATATCTTTATTTTTGGTTCCTAAGCGGAGACAAATCATCCATTTATAGTTCCCGAATGGAATATATATATATATATATATATATATATATATATATATATATATATATATATATATATATATATATATATATATATATATATATATATATATATATATATATATAATCATTTTTACTTAACTAAATGTGTAGAATCTCAAGACTATAATCACACGCATGACTCATACGACACTACTCTATTATAGCGTGATGGATCATTCATCCCCGATAATATAATCCAAACTATGATTCACACAACGTCACTCTACTAAAAGACGTGATGGGTGACTCAATCCTGAGAATGTAACCAAACATTTCGAGTTACCCTTAATGCTTAACACATATTTTACCCTAAGCTCATTTACATCCTCTATATATATATATATATATATATATCTCACATGCTCCTAGGCAAGTGAGCTGAACTTGTTGACATTATCAGAACCCAAATTACAATATTTCATAAAACTACATATAAAAATACGACTTTTGTAAATTATAATTATTGATATATGTTTAGAATTATGAATCTATATCATTTCTTATGAATTAATAATGAGATGTTATGATCCTGTAGCTCTTCTCATTCAAATTTTTAAAGTATGATTGGTAAAAAAATTTAGATGGTAGTATAAGAGGGTTAGTCGTGAAAGCAATATTAGAGTGATTAGTAAATGGTGGTACGAATAGTAATTTTGAAAAAGTAAACTTAACTTTATAGGGCGTATTAGAATATAGTGGTTTTAATAGCAATTATCCACGAGGTATGAAACATTCAAAGGCCCAATTTATCATAACCCGGTCCATCAGCAACGTTCCTCTCTATATTAGGGTTTCCGTTTTCTAGAAACGACCAACCATGTCTATAAATCAACACAACAAACTGTTTTTGTGCATCCTACAGCCTTTAGGTTTTCAATTTTTCTCAAATATTTTATAGCATATAGTTTATAGGTTGTTTCATATGTTAGAATTGTTTTTTCTTTTTCATCTTAGGTTTTCAATCTTTGTAGTATTCTTGAATAAATCATGTGATGAGAAAAAACTGCAACAATATGATGGATTCGTTCCATGATTCCTAGTATTTAAGTCTCTGATGATTCACCTGATTTTTCATCTTTCTGTTTTTGTTCAATTGTATTTTTCAAAATTTGTTTCTAGAGATATGATGATGTTTACATTGGTCCGTGTTTCTGATTCACCGTGACAGATAGCCTTTTTCCAATTTCTGATCTCTGTTTCAAACAATTTTATTAGAAAACACTATTTTTTGTTTCAGATTTTTGTATTTTATTTCATGATTTTGCTCATATATGATTATTGTTTGACACGCGATTTTGACTCAAATTATCGGCCGATATTTAATTATAGTGAGAGCTATACAAGTAATATAAATAATATTGTTTTATTCGCTGAGTAGAAAATTGTTAATTTATCTATATTTAATGTTTGTGTCTAGCTATTTGTGATTTTTTATAATTTGTATCACTCATTGAATACAAGTTTTTCATATAATTTTTAGAGGCAATTAGACATACCCCTAATTTTAAAAAACATATATTTTATATTTTAAATTAAATTAAATGCGTTTTTATTAAAATCAAAATTAACTATAAAACATGTTATGGATATAATGGGTTTATAATGTTTTTAAGAAAATGAAATTCAGCTATGTTAATGGACTGTAGCTATGAAAATTATCCGTCCATAAATATCTCTATCTTATATCTCTATCTTCTAAAGCGTAAAATTAAATCTTTCAAATATAGTAAGTAATAAATCGAGGAGTCCTTCTAAAATACCACTATATACCACAAGCAACTTAAAGACATACATATTTCTAAAAAAAATCATAAGCATCTTAAAGACATACATATGTATGTCAAATCCTTCAGGGTGTGTCATATACATACCCTCAAGAAGATTCTTATTAAGGATAATAGTTTTGACATTTATGTGTCATATTTCATAATCATGATATACAGCGATGACAAGTAAAATTTGACCAGATTTAAGCATTGCAACTGGGGAAAATGTTTCATCATAGTTAACCCCATGAATTTGTTGTATTCTTTTGCGATCAGTCTTGTCTTATTGGTATGTACCTTACCCTCTATGTTAGTCTTCTTTTTGAAGATCCATTTGCATCTTACAGGGTCAATGCCTACATGAGACTTTACCAAGGTTCAGACTTGGTTTGTGTACATGGAATCCAGGTTCAGACTTGGTTTGTGTACATGGAATCCATTTTAGATTTCATGGCTTCTAGCCACTTCTCAAACTCTGGATCAATTATGGCTTCTTGGTAGTTATGAGATATCATAATCTCTCAATTAGGTGAAATATCTTGCTTGAGCTACCATGGTCTTGTTCTACTTGAGTATGTTGCTCTTTCATAACTACTTGTGTTTCCTGCTCTAATTCCCCAGCAGAGTCGCCAGCTGTCGCATTACGCGAAAAACCGGCGGGAAAACGAAACAACAGAGCTGTCACCATGCGTTATTTATTCCAAAAGAGGGAAAGGAAACGCTCGAAGTAAACTTGAAAAAGACATGGTCTCGCGACCAGAGAAAGATGGGATCGGGAGTCGGTTATGCGAAGGGAAGGTATTAGCACCCCTACGCATCCGTCGTACTCGATGGGATCCACGCACAAAATAAAGGATAAGGTTGCTAAAAACTGCTCAAACACCACACAAGGCTGGAAGGAAACACAGAAAGACAAGAGAAACTAACTCGGCAGGATATCGCATCCTAGGCCTACGTAGTCTGTCAGGCACATACATCAGAGTCGATGTAGTTCGGGACAGGGGAAACGTGCTCGCTAGGATGTCGCATCATATGCATACGTAACTTCTCTAATCGGAGAAGAATCAGAGCACTCGTAGCTCGGCTAACGCACGCCAAACAAAACCACACAGGAAACCGATTGCCAATCGCTGGACTTACGTCAGACTCCACACAAACAGGCAAACATGGAAACCGAATGCCAATCGCTGGACTTACATCAGACTCCGAACCAACAAACTCACACACAGGAAACCGACTGCCAATCGCTGGACTTACGTCAGACTCCAACAAACAAACAAGACACAGGAAACCGACTGCCAATTGCTGGACTTATGTCAGACTCCAAATACACACAAAGGGTTGCAAAAGAAAAAGGGCGCCCGGAGAGATCAACTCATCTCCTGCCTACGTACCTCATCTGGTATGAGGATTAGGGCGACGTAATTCCCCTTAACAGGGAAAGAACTTCTAGCCTAACCAGATACAAAGGGAGACACAAACTACTAGGGAGACTACGACTTGAGCCTAGAAGTTGTCATGCATACGATCCCTATGTTAAGGTTTCTATCCTAACTTGCACAGGGAGCAAGCTATCATAAACAGCACAGGCAAACACATACAAGCACACAAAGCAAACACACACACTATATGCAAACAATTGGGCTTATACAAGGTTAGACTGTGAAACACAAGCCAACTGGAATGGGGTGTGGTTAGCTCTTAACCCAAATTGAAAAATCATTTGGATTATTTTTCAATTTTAAATGATTTTTTGAAGTTGAGAGAGAATTTAAAAAATGAAATGGAGCTAAGCATGGCAAATGATGGAAAAGAGGAAAATACAAGGCGCTTGGAAATGTCCTGGCCAAGAATCGAACCGGTACCAATTTTGAAACTACCAGGCGCGCGCTTCAAAACGATCGTGTTTTGACGTTTAAACCCTAACACGCGCGCTATGCATGGCATTTGAAATCCGCAGGTAATCCTCATGCGTTTCCTAACTAAATCCGTAGGAAAATCCCCAACAATTCTGGAAAACATATGAACTTCATGCCAACACGATGAAGATCATGAAGATCTTCATCCAATTTTCCAGATTTTTACCAAATGTTCCAGAAATGAAAATCAAGCATATCAATCAACTCGCCACGCATCATACATTATGAATCCAACAATATTTCATGCAAAAACAACATCACACGCACGGATCGAAGAAATTAAAAATCAACATCAAAACTTGAACTGCATGGATCTTGCTCAAAACAGCACCAAATCACTTCAAATTTGGTCCAGAATTATCACCAAACCATGATCTATTCAACTGGCATAATGAATTGGAGAATTAAAGAGGTCGAAAAACTGACCTCTTGATGCACATAATTGGATCCACGTGCTTCCAAGGTTTATGATGCTCCAATTCTTCTCCACACTACTTCAGGAAGTAAATGATGATGAACTGGAAGCTTGAATGCACACGAATCTAGCTCAATCTTCAATTGCCATGGATGCTTCACTCTTTGCACCTAGCTCAAACAACCACGATTTTCCTTGAATTCACGTCCAAATGTGCTCAACAATACCTCAGGATGATGAATGGATTAATGGAAAGCGCTTGTGTTTGAATAATCTTGCAAAAAAAAATGAGAGAAAAATTTGGAGAATTTGTGAAATCTAGATCTGAAAATGTGTTTTTTGTGAAAACAGTTAGGGTTTAAGCCTTTATACTCCATGCTAATCATGTTTAGGAAATGTTTAGGACCGATGCAAAAGAGTTTAATCTAATTTGTGGTGTAAGTGCAAAAATGCAATTCTCACTCCATGCACCCCCATGCACGTGAACAGTACATGTTCTTGGCCCAAAACCACTAAAAATGAATTCATGCACATATTAGAATTGGTTTGGTATGCATATGTTCAACCAAAATGAGTTTATGAAATTTTTCCCAAAAATCTTCATGAATGTGTATCAATGCTTTGTGATTCATGATTTTCTTAAAGCTTTACTTTCCTCCTATTGATTCCTTTGAAAATAAAATCCGTTTTTTGGAAAAGTCTAGTTTGGGCAACAAAGACTTTGCCCTCAGAATGACTTTAGAAGTAAAATACACTCTTGTTTCTTTAGGATACCCTACAAATACACATTTGTCAAATTTGGGCTCAAACTTAGTTGAAATTTTCTGTTTCACATAAACTTTGCAATCCCAAATCTTCATGTAAGACATTCTTACCACTCCATATCTCATATGGTGTCTTCTTAACCTGTTTGGATGGAACACGATTAAGTGTGTAAGCTGTTGTCAATAGTGCATCTCCCCAAAAAGAGTTTGGAAGATTGGTGTGACTCATCATGGATCGGGCCATGTCTAACCATATTTGATTTCTTTTCTCAGGTACGCCGTTCCATTGGGGTGTTCTAGGAAGAGTAAGTTGGGATATAATCCCACACTCTTTCTGATGGTCATCAAACTCTAGGCTTAAATATTCACCACCTCGATCTAATTGAAAAGTTTTAATATTCTTACCTAGTTGGTTTTGTACTTCATTCTTGAATTTCTTAAACTTTTCAAAGTACTCTGATCTGTGTTTCATTAAATACGCACAACCATATCTATTGAAATCAGCAGTAAATGTGATGAAGTACTGAAAACCTCCTCTGACTTGTATGTTTAGTGGTCCACATACATCAATATGTATGAGGGACAAAAAATCATTAGTTCTTTCACATTTTCCTGTGAATTGAGACTTTGTCATCTTTCCAATTAAACAAGATCTGTATGTCTCATATGATTCATAATCAAAGAGTCAAAGAGTCCATTTTAATGGAGTTTGGAAATGCATTTCTCATTTATGTGGCCTAATCGACAATGCCAAAGGTAAGTTGGATTTAACTCATTAGGTTTCATCCTTTCAGTATTAATGTTTTAAATAGGCATTTCAAGATCAAGGACATATAGTCCATTGTTTATTTGTGCAGTAGCATAGAATATATCATTCAAATAAATGGAGCAACAATTGTTCTTTATAATGAATGAAAAACCAAACTTGTCCAAACAAGAAACATAAATAATATTCCTGCTAATTGTAGGTACATAATAACAGTTCTCTAACTAAATTATTAAACCAATAGGTAAAGTCAATACATAAGTTCCTATGGCTAAAGCAACAACCTTTGCTCCATTGCCAACTCGTAGGTCAACTTCACCTTTTGCCAAATCTTTACTCCTTTTTAGTCCCTGCATACTGGTACAAATGTGAGAACCACATCCAACATATAATACCCATGATGCAGAAGTAGATATGCTAATTTCAATAACAAAATACCTGAAGTTGAAGTATATACTCCATTCTTCTTATCTTCTAGGTACTTTGGGTAGTTTGTCTTCCAATGTCCGGTCTTACCGCAATAGAAGCAAGTGTCATCCTTTGTTATGCTTCCATTATACTTCAAAGCAGTGGGTTTGGGTTTGGTAACTTTCTTGACTTTCCCTTTACCACCCTGCTTGGTGGACCTTTTGTTCCGTTTCTTTCCATTTTTGATAATCATAATGGACTTCCTTTTGACTTCAGATTCTACTCAACAGTTCTTAACATGCCTAGCAGTTCATGGAGAGTTTTGTCCATATCATTCATGTTGAAATTAAGGATAAATTGACTGAAGCTCTCTGGTAACGATTGCAAGATCAAATCGGTCGCAAGTTCCTTTCCGAAGGGAAAACCCAACCTCTTAAGGTTCTCTATATACCTAATCATCTTGAGCACATGGGGACCTACTTGGGCTCCCTCAGCTAACTTGCCTTGAAAAAGGACTTTTGAAACTTCAAACCTTTCATGCTCTTGATAAAGCATCTTCAGGTGTATGATCATATTGAACGTTGTCATGTTCTCATGTTGCTTTTACAACTCTGAGTTCATGGTAGCTAGCATGAGGCAAGCAGCTTCATTGGCATCATTGACATGCTTCTTATAAGCATCTCTTTATGCCTTAAGTGCAGATCTAGAAAAAGATGCTTATAAGAAGGATGTCGATGATGCCAATGAAACTGCTTGCCTCATGCTAGCTACCATGAACTCAGAGTTGCAAAAGTAACATGAGAATATGACAACGTTCAATATGATCATACACCTGAAGATGCTTTATCAAGAGCATGAAAGGTTTGAAGTTTAAAAAGCCATTTTTCAAGGAAAGTTAGCTGAGGCAGCCCTTGTAGGTCCCCAAGTGCTCAAGATGATTGGGTGTGTGGAGAACCTTGATAGGTTAGGTTTTCCCCTAGGAAAGGAACTTGCCACTGATTTGATCTTACAATCGTTGCCAGAGAACTTCAGTCAATTTGTTCTTAATTTCAACATGAATGATATGAACATAACTCTTCTTGAACTGCTAGGCATGTTAAGAACTGCTGAGCAGAATCTGAAGTAAAAAAGGAAGTCCGTTCTGATGATCGAAAATGGAAAGAAACAGAACAAAAGGCCCACCAAGCAGGGTGGTAAAGGGAAAGGCAAAGAAGTTGCCAAACCTAAACCCGCTACTCCTGCTTTGAAGCCTAGTGAAGGCATAACAAAGGATGCCGCTTGTTTCCATTGCGGTAAGATCGAACACTGAAAGAGAAACTTCCCAAAGTACCTAGAAGATAAGAAGAATGAAGTAGAGACTTCAACTTCAGGTATTTTTGTTATTGAAATTAGTCTATCTACTTCAATGGCTATTAGATACTGGATGCGGTTATCACATTTGTACCAATATGCATAGGCTAAAAAGGAGTAGAGATTTGGCAAAAGGTGAAATTGACCTACGAGTTGGTAATGGATCAAAGGTTATTGCTTTAGCCGTATGAACTTGTCTATTGACTTTACCTAGTGATTTAATAATTCAGTTAGAGAACTGTTTTAGCCGTAGCAGTTAGCAGAAATATTATTTCCCTTTCTTGTTTGGACAAGTTTGGTTTTTCATTCATAATAAAGAATAATTCTTGCTCCATTTATTTGGATGATATACTCTATGTTACTGCACAAATGAACAATGGATTATATGTCCTTGATCTTGAAATGCCTATTTATAACATTAATACTAAAAGGATGAAACCTAATGAGTTAAATCTAACTTACCTTTGGCATTGTCGATTAGGCCACATAAATGAGAAACACATTTCGAAACTCCATAAAGATGGACTTTTAGACTCTTTTGATTATGAATCATATGAGACATGCAGATCTTGTTTAATTGGAAAGATGAAAAAGTCTCCATTCACAGGAAAATATGAAATAACTAATGATCTTTTGGCCTTCATACATACTGATGTATGTGGACCACTGAACATAACAACCAAAGGAGTTTTTCAGTACTTCATCACATTTACTGATGATTTTAGTAGATATGGTTATGTGTATTTAATGAAATACAAATTAGAGTCTTGTGAAAACTTCAAGGAATTCAAGAATGAAGTATAAAACCAATTAGGTAAGAATATTAAAACTCTCTGATCAGATCGAGGTGGTGAATATTTAAGCCTAAAGTTTGATGACCATCTGAAAGAGTGTGGGATTCTATCCCAACTTACTCCTCGTAGAATACCCCAATGGAACAGTGTATCTGAGAGAAGAAATTGAACCTTGTTAGACATGGTCTGATCCATGATGAGTCACGTCGATCTTCCAAACTCCTTTTGGGGACATACACTATTTACAACAGCTTACACACTTAGTGTGTTCCATCCAAAAAGGTTGAGAAGACACCATATGAGTTATGAGGTGGTAAGAAACCACATATGTCTTACATGAAGATTTGAGGTTGCGAAGTTTATGTGAAACGACAAATTTCAACTAAGCTTGAGCCCAAATCTGACAAATGCTTATTTGTGGGATATCCTAAAGAAATAAGAGGGTATTACTTCTACAATCCTTCTGAGGGCAAAGTGTTTGTCGCTCGAACTGGAGTTTTCCTAGAAACGAAATTTATTTCCAAAGGAATAAGTGGGAAGAAAGTAGAGCTTGAAGAAATTCATGTATCACAAAGCATTGATACACCTATGGATGAATTAGAGCAGGAAACACAAGTAGTTGTGGAAGAGCAACCTGCTCAAGTAGAACAAGACCAACGTAGGTCAAGCAGAATACATCACCTACCTGAGAGATATGGATATCTCATAACTGATCAAGGTGATTTATTACTCATGGATCAAGACGAGCGTGTGACCCACCAAGAGGCCATAACTGGTCCTGAGTATGAGAAGTGGCTATAAGCCATGAAATCTGAAATGGATTCCATGTACACAAACCAGGTTTCGACCTTGGTAGAGCCTCCTGTAGAAGTTAACCCTATAGGATGCAATTGTGTCTTCAAAAATAAGACTGGCATGGATGGTAAGGTACATACCTATAAGGCAAAACTAGTTGCAAAAGGATATAAACAAATTCATGGGGTTGATTATGAGAAATCTTTTCACTAGTAACGCTTAAATCTGTTCGGATTTTACTTGCTATTGCTGCATATCATGATTATGAAATATGGCAGATGGATGTCAAAACTGCTTTCCTTAATGGGAATCTTATAGAGGATGTGTACATGACACATCCTATAGAATTTGATATACCAGAAGAATCCCAAAAGATATGCAAGTTACATAGATCAATCTATGGATTGAAGCAAGCTTCTAGAAGCTGGAATCTTCGTTTTGATGAATGAAATATTGCAGATGGATGTTAAAACTGCTTTCCTTAATGGGAATCTTATAGAGGATGCGTATATGACACATCCTATAGAATTTGACATACCAGAAGAATCCCAAAAGATATGCAAGTTACATAAATCAATCTATGGATTGAAGCAAGCTTCTAGAAGCTGGAATCATCGTTTTGATGAAATAGTAAAACAATATGGATTCATCAAGAATGAATATGAGCCTTGTGTCTACAAGAAGGTTAGTGGGAGCATGATCGTCTTCCTGGTATTATATGTAGATGACATTATACTCATTGAAAACGATGTCCCTACCCTGCAACAAGTATAAACTTGGTTGGGGAAAGGCTTTTCTATAAAGGAGCTAGGTGAAGCAACCTATATATTAGGAATCATGATCTATAGAGATAAATCACAAAAACTGCTTGGCCTAAGTCAGAGTACATACATAGACAAAGTGCTGAGATGTTTTAATATGCATGATTCCAAGAAAGGATTCATACCTATGCAACATGACCTGTGTCTATCAAAAACACAATCCGCTTCAACTAAGGAAGAAAGGGATCACATGAATAAGATTTCATATATATATGCAATAGGATCTATCATGTATGCCATGTTATGTACTCGACCTAATGTCTCGTATGCTTTAAGTGCAACGAGTAGGTACCAATCTGATCTCGATGATGCTCATTGGGTAGCTGTCAAGAATATCCTTAAGTATTTGAGAAGGACTAAGGACTCATTCTTGATATATGGAGGTCAGGAAGAGCTTGTTGTAATTGGATACACCGATGCTAGCTTCCAGACAGATAAGGATGACTTTAGATTACAATCTGGTTATGTATTCTGCTTAAACGATGGTGTTGTGTGCTGGAAAAGTTCAAAGCAAGATACAATTGCTAATTTTACAACTAAGGCCAAGTATATTGCTGCCTCAAGTGCAGGAAAGGAAGTTGTTTGGATCAAAAAGTTCATTGTGGATCCCATTGATCTCTATTGTGATAACAATGGTGCTATCGCGGAAGCTAAGGAGCCCATATCTCACCAACGATCCAAACACATACTTAGGTGTTATCACCTTATTCGAGAGATAATAAATAGAGGAGATGTGAAAATATGCAGAGTACCTACACTTGACAATATTGTTGACCCACTGACAAAGCCTCTTGCGCAGCAGAAGCATGATGATCATACTAGTTCTATGGGTATTAAGGGTATGCCTGATTCGCTCTAGTGCTAGTGGGAGATTGTTGGCGTAAGCCCTAGAGGCCAATACTTTTGGTATTTGTATCGAATTATTTATTAATAATAAAATGTTTTTTTTCTTTATTATGTTTGTTTAATAAAGTCCCTAGAATAGCTAGTCCATTTAATGTATCAAGTGTGACTTAATCCTGAGATTCCATTAAACATAAGGAGACTATTCTTAAAGTATCCGTAGTTGAGCTTTGTCATGAAGTGTGATAACATTAAAGCATTAAGACAATTATGTATATAGACTGATGATCATATCTCATGGATCCTGGATAATGAGTTATCAAGTCTTAAACATAGATATGAATATTAGGAGTAATATTTTTACTGGATTGACCCGCTATGAGAATACTACATAGAATGTTATGCAAAGTGTCATAAGTTATTCTCATGGTGATAGTGGTGTATACCATCCTTCGACCTAAAACCACTATGGACCCTAGATGTAGAGTCGAGTGCTTTATTGCTGATCAAACGTTGTCCGTAACTGGATGACCATAAAGACAGTTGATGGGTACTCCACGAAACATGCTGAGGGACATGAGTGACCTAGATGAAATTTATCCATCCTGCGTAACATGATAAATGTCTAAGGATCCAATATTGAACTGGATAAGGATGACACAGTCTATGCCTTGTGTTCAATATAAACATAAGGGCAAAAAGGGTAATTATACACACAAGTATTATCACAAAAATGGATTTGTCAGATCATATGACATTTTCGTGTCTTGGGTAGCAGTGATGTGTTGCTAGATACCACTCACTATTTATTATGTTAAATAAGTGATTTAATATAATTGTCAATATCGCGAAAACCTATAGGGTCACACACAAAATGACAAATTGATGAGAGATAGAGTAAATAAGGAACACCGTAAGATATGGTGCACTTAAGTGAATTGTAGAACATCGTAAGGTACGATGCACTTAAGTAGAATACGAAATATGGTAAGGTAGCACACACTTAAGTGATTTTTAGTATACCATAAGATATGAGCCACATACACTTAAATGAGCTTTTTAGCTTGCAGTCTACACAAGTGGTTCTCTAAATAGAACCCTTGTGCAAAAGCATTCACTTGATGAAATTTCATTTCTCTCTCTCTCTCTCTCTCTCACTCAAAGCCTTCATTCGTAGCAGCTAACACTGAGACTGAAGGAATCTATTTGTGTGGACTGAGTAGAGACGTTGTCACCATTCAACACTCGTGATCACTCCTTAGATCTATATCAAAGGTTTCAATCACCATAAGAGGTAACAATTTCTATCATTGATTATATGCCCATGCGTAAGGATCACTAAAGGAATTTTTTTCCTCTTGTGGCGATTGTTATTCACTTATCAAGCTCATATATGACATATCAAATGTGATTTTCTTTTTTGAAATTTTAAACCTGTGGGGATACCTAGTTAGTTTTGCATGCGGCTGTTCTCTAAACACACTAACTTTTTAATTATATTTAATTATAGTTAGGTACTAGTATAGTTCATTATATTTAGTTAAAGATTTTGGTTCATCACCACAGTCTAAACGTCATTATAAAGATTATAATTAAAATCAATTACTTTAATTTGATTTTTTATTATAAATATATTAATTATTTTCAACATGTGTTTAAATGAATGTGCAATGCCGTAACTCTTTTGTTGAACAGCCGGTCCTAGTTTAAGAAAATATATTAAATATTTTATTTAAGTTTTGTGGTTAAGAATAATTAGAGCTGGTCCTAATTTAAGAAATTATATCAATTTTTTTTATAGTTTTGTACTGTTCTTAAAAAAATAATTAGGTGTTGATTTTAGTAATAAATTTTGTATTATTTATGAAAATAATCTTATTTATTAAAATAATCTTATTTATTATAATAATAAATTGTTTTAGTTAAATATTTTTATTATTTTTAAAATTATTTTTTAAAAGAAAGACGTAATTTTATTTATTTTTGGATCATAAATATATATTTTTTTATAAATGTTTTTGAATAAATAAATTTTATTTATATTTGAATTATAAATATAATTTTTGTTTATATAAAATAATTTTATTTATATTTGAATTATAAATAGAATTTTTTACTCAAATACCCCACAATCCAATTGACGCCCATGTGTATATACTGAGAGGAGGCGTCAATTGATCTCGCGCCTCTATGTATTGTGTATTTTTTTATAAATAGATGTTTTTGGTGATTCATTTTTCCACATGGAAAAATAATTTATTCGAGAGACAAGCCTCCAATGGAGATGATGTTTTGAAACATTTGTCGTTTCAAGCAACTAAAGAGGGAGTTGGTTCGTTGGTTAGATGGAAACATACTAGAAGGGGAAATATTAGAAGTATTGAGAGACTCAATGACGTATGTGGTTCGGTGCGAGTAAAAAATGATAAGGATGCTAGGGAAATGATGTTTGGATCAGATGACATCAGTTTGATTGTTGTAATCAGTTAGGAATGTTGTTTTTAGATGTTATGGTTAAGTATTTTCATTTGTTTTGATATTTATTGTTTGTGTTGTTTATTTAGATCTGTTCGGTTTTAAGTGTGCTTAAGTTGGAGTGATGTTTGTTGTTAACCTTGTTGTAACAAAAAGTTATTAATATATCAAAATCAAATATTACAAAAATTAAAAGGAGGTACTAAATTATGATGTAGAGGTTGCTCCTAGATTGAGACATTTTTTCTTATTGTGTCCGGGTTGACGACATATACTACATAATCTTATCATTCTATCAACCGTATCCATTTCTGTTCTAATACACGTGTTGTTTGACCGTCCTTTTTTCTTTCTCCACATCTCATCGTTGTGCTAAATTATGTCCCCTTCATATGGAGGTCAGTATTCCTCCATTGCTAGCACTGAGAACCTTTCGTTATAGACATTCATGACAGTAATGGCCTTGTAAACATCAGATAGATGGTTGTAAGCGTCCCGATGAGTATGTACACATGTCACAATGACATGGGAGCAAGGAATACGGAAGGCCTAGAACTTTCCACAGTCTCACCAACTTCTGTTTAGTCTGATAGCATAGGATAAATTTGGCCTCCCCTCATTATGGTCCATTGTTTCCTGTACACTGAAATTTTACCTATGATAGTCAAAGATTGTAATCACGTGTGTGCTAGCTTTGATAGTTTCCTCTTTCATCACTTTCATACAACATTCACTGAATAATTGACCTAACATTAACAATGCACTCCATCTTTCACCTCTGGTTGCGAAGGTAGATGTCAACCTAAAATAGGTTATTCTGACCAATGTGGTTATTGGTAGATTTCTAATGCCTTTGAATACGTCGTTCATGCATTCCACAAGGTTTGCTGTCATGTGACCCCATCGACAACCTTGGTCAAATTCCCTTGTCCACTGCTCTAATGGTTTGTTATCCACCCACCTTCTTACATCTGCATTAGACAATCTAATTTTGTCAAGGTAATGTTGAAATGACGACTAAGTTAGAGCATACACTGCATTTAACACATCACCCTACCATAGCCGCCTTAGCCAAAATACTCAGCGACCATTTAACACCAATCATCCTTCCTCCTACTATAGCCAAGAAGCCCAAACATCACAAAACTAAAACATGTAACAACCATATGGCTACCAAACACCACAACAATCATTTCAACCTTTCCTCGATGCACCATTCGCACCAATGTCGCCTTTCAATCGTCCTGGTCACCCTCCAATAACTCAAACACAACCCAACTACTCTGGCATGGGTCACGAACTCAACTATAGCGGTAGTGCTTCATTGCATACACAAGACTACGCGGATTTGTCTGAATATCTTAGGCAATCTCCTGCAGGTGGTGGTGATGTTCCTGGGCCCTCAAATACTCAAACACCTAGGGTGAATCATCAACCAGGGCTAGGTCCACGCGTTCGGGTAGCTAGGGGATGTGGGACCGGAGGTCGGTTAGGTCATCCCGGTCAACGACATTAGTCTTTTTGGTTAACGTATGTAAATTCATATTAATATTAATATCAATTGTCCGATTTCAACTTTTATCTAAAATGTATATTGTTTTTAAATTTTTTTTTACGAAACACACATAGATGTCAGACCAATTGGCGACTCTTTTATAATTTAACACAAACGTCAATTAGATTGACAACACTAGGTGGACTAGCCAATCCAATTGACGTCACCTCTCTAAGTTAAAGAGTATACACCAATTTATCTGGCGTCACCTCTTCAAAGTGGGGTACTTTGAAAAATAATCTGAAAAGTGAGTTATTTTGGGATTTTTTTGAAAATTTAGGTTATTTGGGTAAAGAATTCTTATAAATATAATTTTTTCTATATAATATTTTTTTGGATCAATCTTCATATATAAATAATAATTTTTTATATATTGCTATGGAGTTATTCAAAAAAATATTTGGATTAATAGTGAATTTGTTTTTGTTTATAAAAATATTTAAATAAAAAAATACATTTTTTATGGTATTGATATGAGCCATGTGTCAAAAACTAATGACACGTCAATATTTTTTTTGACCGGCTCCAAAAAAAAATGTATTTTTCTACTATTTTATTAATCTAAATTCAATTATAGATTAATTTCAACATAACATTTTAGTAAATGATGTCTAAATTAATTATGACAAAATAATCTCATAGATTTATCAATCTATGGTAGCATAAAAGCTTAACTTTCAAACTTCTCAATATTTTGGAAGTAGTGTCTCGCCTTTTACGTATTTGTAATGTATAAGATAGGTTTATTTAGGATTGTATTTTACATAAAGGATTCTTTTGTAAAAGACTATGAAGGTGGAGATATTTATGCATTGGATGGACAAGACACTTATTTTTTTTTGTCATTCTTTGAAACTTGTGACCTAATTAAGGGGATGAATTATACATTTATTGTTGATAAAAGGGAAAATATGGTGGAAGCATGTAGGTTGTTTGAAAAAAGATCTAAAATCATATAGATGGAAACACGAAGGTTGTTTGTAAAAAGATCTAAAACCATATAGAAATTATCAGGATGCATTATTGTTAGCTTTGTTTGTTGAGTACAATAATTGTGAAGTTGGAATTTATATTGAACCCAAATCATCTACGTATGAGTTGACTTATATGGAGAGGTTAAGAGAGAAACAAAGGGGCCACGAAGTTGGTGAGTATTAAAGTGATGAGTATATTTTCTTTAGTATCTTTAAAGTGTAAAACATTCATTTAGGTGAGTCTAAAAGGGAGTGTATTGATGGTGTTGATACAAGTCAACTAACCAACCATATATTACCATATAAGAGATGAATATGTAATATGTCATAGAAGATTACATGATCGATGAGCTTGATTATGGTGTAGATGAAGATAGTTGTGATGACATGCTTTTAGAAATTAAGTTCAATTAGGTTCAATGAAAAGGAAATCCTTACAAAGATTTCACATGGAATATAATTTTCATCTTTGAAGCATTTTAAGATGACTATACTAGAACACAATATTTTGAATGATATAGAGGTAAGATTTGTCAAAAATAATGCCAATAGATGTAGGGTTGTTTGTAAGGATAAAAAGAAGTGTAACTACACTGTATTAAGCATTATAGTTTTAAGAACTACAACATTTAAGATCAAAACTTTGTTTTACAAACACAATTGTGAGAGATAGTTCTTCAATAAGAATGTCAAGGCTGATTGGGTTGCTAAGATGATAGTAGATAGGTTGAAGAACCATACTAAGATGAAGTTAAACGAGGTTATAGTAGATGTAAGGTTGAGGTTTTCTATTGAGATAATTGGTTGTAGGTCTTTCAAAGCTAGGCAGTTGGTTAGACAAGTTGTTGAAGGGACTCAAACAAACAATATAGTTTATTATGGTCATATGATGCTGAATTAATAAGGATTTCTCAATGAAACACATAGGCATGACAATGGGGCGGGACAAAGGTGGGTTTAACCAGACCCTCACCCGCCTCCCTATAGCAGACCCGCCCCCAAACCTAGCCCGAGGGTAAAAATTTACCGACCAGACCCGCCCCCAATGAGGAACAGGTTTTAAAGCTAGGATTATTTTAATAAACTTATTTTTAAAGAGTAAAATAAATCTAATAAACATATTCCTAAAGAGGAAAATAACTCTATTTAAAGAGCTTAGTACCTATTTGCCAACAAGCAAAAATTATCCATTAACCATACATTTAAAAAGTTACAAAGTTCCTTAAGTAGTATCATTTTAGAGGCTACATAGTAAAGTCCTCAGATAGTTGAAAGGTAATTAAAACAAAGGCTTCTAAAGAGCTTATAACATCTTCAAAGGTTCCAAAAATCAACAAAAGAACCAACCCAATATTTCGAATAAAATATTATAAATCATCATAACAAAAAAGATCCAAATTAACAACAAATTTTCTAATAATCATCATCTTCGAAGAGGGAGTTGAAAATAGAAACACCATTGATCAACAACTCACCTGTATTGAAAAATAAATGTTAGAATATAAAAATTTAACTTGACAAATTTAATACAAATAATATGAATAATACCTTCATCGTTAGACTCCATTTTAGTGAGTAAAATAACATTTTCATTTCCCGCTCTAGGTTTCAAATTACCTATAAATATAGTAAAATATAGTAAATGATAGTCTTGGGAGGTAAAAAAAACAAACAAGAAATGTCTTACCAGTATTCTCAGCACTCCATAACCAACTTCTTGCACACATCAAAGCTTGTAAAGTGGTTCAATGAAGTCGACTTGGATGAGGGCTTACGATATGACCACTTGTACTAAATGCAGATTCAAAAGCTACAATAGAAACATGAATTAGAAATACATCCTTTGGAATTGCTTGAAGGGTTGGATACTTAATGCCATTAAACTTCCACCATAATAAAATATCAAAATTTGGACTTCTTGATTAAACTTCCTCATCCAAATAAACAACCAACTCCACTTTGACAGATGAATTTCTAGCTTTTTTTTTCTTATGACATACAAATCATAGTCTTTCAAACCATCATTGCCAACATTACCAACATTAACATCCAACATTTGAGATTCACTTCTAGATTTATTGGTCATTTTCAATTGATAATCATAAAGTAAGTCATAACACAACTGTCTGATTGACTTAACTTGGTCATTAACACCATTCCCGTATAATACTCCATAACAATATTCAAGCAAATCAGTTTTATTCATAGGATCCAAAATAGCAGCAACCCCCATTATTTTATGAATCACACTCTAATATTTTTCAAACTTTACCAACATGTTTTCTGCCATTACTTTGACCGATTCATCAGAGGATTCAATCCACTCAAGTAATGCAACTTTAATCTGACAAATATTAGGAAAATATTCATTGGCAGTTGGATTAGTGCCAGAAAACACTCCAGTGATAGAATTGAAAATTTTCAATATTTCACAAATCTCTTTTGCGAATTTCCATTGTAAACTTGTTGGCAAACAAGTGTACTGAGTTACACAGATTACTAATATATTAAATACATCTTCTTACAAAATGGCAACATCAAGCATCTTATAGGTAGAATTCCATCTAGTCGAACAATTTAAAACTAAATTCTTGGTGCAAGGTATTTTCAATTGTTTGGATGTCTCCTCAAACCTTTCCTACCTTTTAGGTGCTGCAGTCTAAAATGCAACACAATCTCAAATCCTCTCTATCCCATCTTTCATAACTTCTAACCCTTCTTTTACCATCAAATTTAGTATATATGCACAACAATGCATATGAAGTAAAGCCATATCCCTTAATAATGTTTTCGGTTTCAACTTAGCCTTAATTTTTTCAATAATTGCATCATTTATGCTATAATTGTCCAAAGTGATAGTAGACAATTTTGTATCAATGTTCCAATCCATCAAACATTCAACCAATGCACCACAAAGTTTTTCACTAGTATGAGGTGCATGAACATAAATAAACCTAACATAATAAGATTCACAAAACAAGTATAAATAATATGCAATCAAACTAGTATATATATATATATATATATATATATATATATATATATATATATATATATATATATATATATATATATATATATATACTAGTTTGATTGCATATTATTTATACTTGTTTTGTGAATCTTATTATGTTAGGTTTATTTATGTTCATGCACCTCATACTAGTGAAAAACTTTGTGGTGCATTGGTTGAATGTTTGATGGATTGGAACATTGATACAAAATTGTCTACTATCACTTTGGACAATTATAGCATAAATGATGCAATTATTGAAAAAATTAAGGCTAAGTTGAAACCGAAAACATTATTAAGGGATATGGCTTTACTTCATATGCATTGTTGTGCATATATACTAAATTTGATGGTAAAAGAAGGGTTAGAAGTTATGAAAGATGGGATAGAGAGGATTTGAGATTGTGTTGCATTTTAGACTGCAGCACCTAAAAGGACGGAAAGGTTTGAGGAGACATCCAAACAATTGAAAATACCTTGCACCAAGAATTTAGTTTTAAATTGTTCGACTAGATGGATTTCTACCTACAAGATGCTTGATGTTGCCATTTTGTATGAAGTTGTATTTAATATATTAGTAATCTGTGTAACTCAGTACACTTGTTTGCCAACAAATTTACAATGGAAATTTGCAAAAGAGATTTGTGAAATATTGAAATTGTTCAATTCTATCACTGAAGTGTTTTCTGGCACTAAGTATCCAACTGCCAATGAATATTTTCCTAATATTTGTCAGATTAAAGTTGCATTACTTGAGTGGATTGAATCCTCTGATGAATTGGTCAAAGTAATGGCAGAAAACATGTTGGTAAAGTTTGAAAAATATTAGAGTGTGATTCCTGAAATAATGGGGGTTGTTGCTATTTTGGATCCTAGGAATAAAACTGATTTGCTTGAATATTATTATGGAGTCTTCTATGGGAATGGTGTTAATGACCAAGTTAAGTCAATTAGACAGTTGTGTTATGACTTGCTTTATGATTATCAATCAGACAGTTGTGTTATGACAAGCCACAAGTGCAAGACATGCCTAGTATATAAGCAAAACACTAAAATATGTAAGAAGTTTAAATTGATTGCAATTGTTCCTGGTGAATTTCCAATTGATGTTGAAACACCCTCTCAGGCAAACCAAACTCCAACTGTCCAAACAGGACCAAAGAAAAGGGTTAGCAGTTGACTATCACTTACTTGTAGTTGACTTTCATGTATTTACTATCAATTATGCAGTCCATTTTGCCTAGTTTTTCATCCAACCACTTGACTTGGGAATCATTTGCATACCTTCATAATTCATTCATATGCATCATTCCTCCATTAGTGGGTCACCATAGATTCAAAACTTTTGGCTTGTGAAGCTAGGGTTTATGTAGGGATCAAGTTTCAAAAGCATGGTTTGACTATTTCATCAAGCATATGGGATGTGAAACCCTAATTGTTTGGTGGTGGAGGTATGGATTCAACAGGGTATGATGATGGGATCCTATGGAGCTTCTCTGGATCTTGTCTTGGCCATCAAAACCCTAATGAATGCTCATACCTTGGAAGACTTATTGTTGAAGCACCTAACTTGATTCAAAGGACTTGATTAAGGAGGTGGGCCTCACCAAAACCCTAATCTAGGAAGGAATGGTCTTGATGGACTACGTGGCTTGACTCTCCATCTAGTGACATCCAAAAACCCAATTTCATCCACCTTTCACCCATTGGAGGATTGATGCCCACTTTGATCCTCATCCATCCATCTTGGATCAAACCTAGGTGGCACAGTTCTTATAATTGACTCCATTTATACCATTCCATCTGGTCACCTCAAATACTTGGCCCAGCCTTGACAGGCTTGTATTTTAGGTCATTGGTCTTGAATTTGATCTATGACTTGTTTTTGAGGCATGATCAGTGCATTTTGATGCACGTTCTTCCATGTTTGTACTTAAGCATTTTTTCGGTTTGCTTTGATTATTTTTATGTTTTAATGTGTTTTCATAATTTATTTTATTTTTGCACTTATTTAGTTTTCGTATTTAATTTTCAGCATTAGCAGCTTTCGCGAGAAAAATCATATCTTGAGCTAGGAGTATCGGATTGAGACGTGCTACCAGTCGATGGAAAGATAAGAAAAAGATCTACAACTTTTGTTCAGAAGTCGAGAGCTGAATCAGACTGTAGCAGGGCCAGAAATTTTGTTGAAGCTGCTGCATTATTTTTATATTTTGTTTGGGTTAGTTGTATTGGGCCTGGATCGTACATTTGACCCGGTTGAGTTGTGAAACGGGGTTGGGTGTTTTTACCTAGGTTAGGAAGCCAAAAACAGGGTTATGTTTTTCGGTTCATGTACGATTTTTTGAGAGCTTGCAAAGAATGACTATGGAGAACTAATTTCCCAATAATCAATTCACTGTAATCGGATGCCACTTTGAGGTTCTTTTATAATTTTCCATTAATTTGTTCCTTTGAATTATATCTATAATCACAATTACTTGCTTAATTTAATTGTTTTTACATGATAGAATTCTTTAATTTGATTGTTGTCTGCTTTTGAATCAATTTCGTGATTAGTGTAGCTTTTGCATTATCGCGTTCGATCATATTGCGTTTGCTTAATTCGCAATAGTTTTAATCCGTTTGCTTTACTCGGAATTCAGGGACAGACTTCGTATAAGTGTTATTGCGCTTGTGAGTAGCTTTTGTAATCGAATAGGATCAGACCCGTTTAGGAAATTGGAATTTTATAGGGATCAATGATAAGTCGGAAGATGATATAGTGGGTTGATTCGTTTCAGCTTATTCAAATAATCACTTTTCATAATCACTTATTTTCTGCATTTTTGTAATTGAACACCAAATCAACCCCCCCATTTGATTACGTTTAATTATTACAAACAAGAATCCTTGTGACGATATCCGAGTTTAATTGTCGCTGTATTACGTTTTTACAAAATTACTCGTTTTGATCCGCGTGCGACAGCGGATCAAATTGGCGCCGTTGCTGGGGATTCTTGTAGATTTTAACCATTATTATCGTCTAACTATTATTATAGTCATATGTGTTTTGATATTTTTTTGCCCTAACTTTTTTGCGTAATGGTCTTTTTGCGGTTTAGGATAAAAAAAATCTGTTTTTAAACAAATTGTCTCAGATTATTCCGATTTTTTTGTCGATTCATTAGGAAAAAATCAGTAATAAAAAGCCTCTATTTATGGAATAAATATTGGATGCCACCTTAAAAAACCGAAATTCCTTATTTTTCTATTTTTTATGATTTATTTTCTTTTTTTGTGGTTTCAGAAAATTCCGCAAAAATTCTCAAAATTCTGAATTGATGTTATTAGTTTAGTTTTTGTGTTTTTGTATTTTTTTAATTTTATTTTAATCATTTTTTTCGTATTTCAATTGTTTTTACTTAATAGGGACATTGTCGGTATTTTCCTATTTGTTGCTGCATTGCTGAGTTAGTTGTGTTTTCTCATTATTTGTTGATTTTTTTTCTTTTCTATTAAGTTTAACATGGCTGACCAAAGAACTCTGAGAGAACTTGTTGTCCCTGATGTTGATTATAATGCTTTGTGTATTGAATATCCTATTGCTGTCAAATCCTTGATTGAGAACATGTCACTTAACTCCCAACCATTCATAACAAGGGATAATTTTGTGGTCCAAGCAAAAGGTGTGAATGAGATTCAGGTTTCTTCTTCCAACAAGGCTCTAGAAACCAGAATTGATGAACTTACCTCTTTAGTGAAACAATTGATGCTACCCATTCCATCATCACCACCATATAACCCTCCACAAGTAACCACCTTTTCACCTTCTGAACCTTCACTAGAGGAACTTGTCAAACAAATGGCCGCCAACAATCTCCAATTCCAACAAAGGACCGATTCTAGCATTCAAACCTTGAACACGCAAATGGGACAACTTGCTACTCAAATAAATAACATGCAAGCCCAAGGGTAGAACCAGCTTCCAACCCAAATAGTTGTCAATCCAAAGGATTCTAATGCTAATGTGAGTGCAATTTCGTTGAGATATGGAAAAGTTACAGAAACAGCCCCAGAAAAAAAATAAAAACATTGTTAGTGTAACACTTGAAAATAAACCTGAACCTTCTATTGATGTTGAGGTTGAAAAAAAGTATGTATCATCAATCCTTTTCCCAGAAAGAGTACTGAAAAATAAGAAGAGTGACGAGGAAGAGCATTCTGTTTTTCAAATAGAGTTGGTTTCTGAAGTTGTTGATGAAGTTTATTCTAATTTGTTTTCAACTGATTTTCCAACTTTATCGGGTTTTGATGATATTTACTCATGTGATGATTGTACTAACACTAACCTTTGTGCTGTTTGTGCTGAGATTGATGCTGCCTTGCAGGGTGACAGTGTAAATGAAGTTGTTTATGTAGCTGAAGTTCTTGACATTCCGGCTGCCCCAAACATACCATTCATTAAGCAACCACATTGTTTAGAGCCTAAACCATTTCCTGAGGATTTATATTATTCATTAAAGCTTCAACTTAAGCAGAAACATAAGAAGGGAATTAGATGGACCTTGGCTGACACTCGTGATATTAGCCCATCCATATGTATATATAAGATCTCACTTAAAGATGAAACAAAAATAGTGAGACAGCCCCATAATCCTTTAATTCTTGATGTTGTAAAAAAAGAGATCACTTTCACGTGTCCATTCAACACTTTTACTTATTGAAGATACTTCTTTGATCCTCGAATACAAGACAAATGCATTAATCAAAATTTCAAGGTCAATGGACACTCCCCAAAGCTACTCCATGAGAACCCGACTTTGGAAGAAGAGACTGTAGAAGAGATCTCTTTGGGAAAGGCTGCTTATGCAATCACTTATCCGCCTTGACTCCTCGGGTGTGTTCTTTCCTTTCTCCCACTTTTATTTTATATTTATGGTATTTCATTGAGAACAATGTATGTTTTAAGTGTGGGGGAGGGAATCATTTATTTGTTTTGTTTTGCTTATTTTGTTTTTCAGTTTTTCTCTGTTTTTGGTTTTTAGTTGCTAAAAAAAATTGCATCTTCTTGAAAGTTTTAGGCTATAGACTGACTAATTTGAGACGAGTTTGCGGAGACTTGGGAAAAATTCACAAGATCAGTATTGTTTTAACACCGTAAGTCTCCTGCATATGGAAATTGAGTTGAATTTTTATTATGTTTTAGCCTTACATTCTCATCCTCTGACAGCTCTTGAGTAGTTTATTTCAGCAGTCAGCACCATCTCACACACACTCTACGCAGGGAAGCCGATGAATATAAGTGAGTGTTCCGAAAAAAAAAGAGAAAAAAATAAAGGAATGCACCTTCTAAGTTTGGTGACCCTCACCCGGTCACTTAACCCAACGGTTGTGGAACCTTCAAAAATAAGTTGGAAATAAGACTCTTTTGTAGTTGGTTCAGCGGTTTCTGGTGCTGAACTTGGTAGGGCGGATTACGGTCTGATCCCCCGCAACTACAATTGAGTAAGCAAAGGGTTATGCCACTTAAGTACCAGAACCCCGTGCAGAAAAGGATCAGAGTCACTAACTGGTCCCTTTGCTATGAGTGTGTGGAGATAACGGGCTTAATGTGATTGCGCCTGAATGAAAAAGAGCCAAAGAAGGATGAGTAAGTTAGGCTTTAATTTAATAACATGATTCGAGTTGATTTGTGTATTCAGGAGGTTTATGTCTGCATAACTGTGGATTAGTGTTCTTACAATGTCCTTAGTGTGCAAGATTAGTACATATCGAAGCAAACTTAACCGAAGATGACTTGTAGCCTAGAATGAGTAATCGTTGATGTGTCTGTGTTTTGTTTTGTTTTTCATTTTACTCGGAGTGCAAAAGTTCAAGTGTGGGGGAATTTGATCAGTGCATTTTGATGCACGTTCTTCCATATTTTTACTTAAGCATTTCTTTGATTTGCTTTGATTATTTTTATGTTTTAATGTGTTTTCATAATTTATTTTATTTTTGCACTTATTTATTTTTCATATTTAATTTTCAGCATTAGCAGCTTTCGCGAGAAAAATCATATCTTGAGCTAGAAGTATCGGATTGAGACGTGCTACCTGTCGATGGAAATCTAAGAAAAAGATCTACAACTTTTGTTTAGAAGTCGAGAGATGAATCAGACTGTAGCAGGGCCAGAAATTTCAATGAAGCTGCTGCATTATTTTTATATTTTGTTTGAGTTAGTTGTATTGGGCCTGGATCGTACATTTGACCCGGTTGAGTTGTGAAACGGGTTTGGGTGTTTTTACCTAGGTTAGGAAGCCAAAAACAGGGTTACGTTTTTCGGTTCATGTACGATTTTTTGAGAGCTTGCAAAGAATGACTATGGAGAACTAATTTCCCAAGAATCAATTCACTGTAATCGGATGCCACTTTGAGGTTCTTTTATAATTTTCCATTAATTTGTTCCTTTGAATTATATCTATAATCATAATTACTTGCTTAACTTAATTGTTTTTACATGATATAATTCTTTAATTTGATTATTGCCTGCTTTTGAATCAATTTCGTGATTAGTGTAGCTTTTGCATTATCGCGTTCGATCATATTGCGTTTGCTTAATTCGCAATAGTTTTAATCCGTTTGCTTTACTCGGAATTCAGGGACAGACTTCGTATAATTGTTATTGCGCTTGTGAGTAGCTTTTGTAATCGAATAGGATCAGACCCGTTTAGGGAATTGGAATTTTATAGGGATCAATGATAAGTCGGAAGATGATATAGTGGGTTGATTCGTTTCAGCTTATTCAAATAATCACTTTTCATAATCACTTATTTTCTGCATTTTTGTAATTGAACACCAAATCAACCCCCCCATTCGATTACGTTTAATTATTACAAACAAGAATCCTTGAGACGATATCCGAGTTTAATTGTCGCTGTATTACGTTTTTACAAAATTACTCGTTTTGATCCGCGTGCGACAGCGGATCAGTGCATTTGTGGCTTTATCTATCCAAAACACTAAAACCTATTATACCAAAATCCAAATGGTGGTTAAATCTATTGATTCATGCTCAAACCTTAGTCATAGTCTTGTTATTGATCCAGGTAATTTGATAATTCCATGTTATAAGTCATGCCACGTCCATTCCTAAATCAAGCATAAATGTACCAAGAGAAAACCATTTTCAAACCATTTTCATTTCTTTCAATCCATTATAAACCATCACATTGACCATTACATAAAAAATTACAAGTCTTGGCAACTTTTGACCAAATGTTGACTTTGGTCAACTTTGACCAAGGTCAACCCAAATCCCTAAAACCCTAAATTCACTCATAATCATCCATTAAATGTCCATTTACAAGAAAAAATACAAAAAAATGAATTATAACCAATTGTTGACTTTGGTCAACTTTGACTAAAGTCAACTAACCCATTTTTTGACCATCTAAAACCTAATCTAGCCTTTTTCCTTTATTCTTCATCAAATTGTCACGTTGGTTGTGTTTTCCTTTTGTTTCTTCATTTCCAAAGTAAGTTATCTCATTTTCAACCTCATGTGTACCATGCCTTGCTTTGGTCTTTTGGCTTGTCAAACCTTGTTTTTGGCCTGCCCAAACCAAGTCTTCATTGCCCTAATATAACATAATTTGGCACCAATGAATCCATCATCCAAACATTTAGCAATGCTTAATCCAAATGCAACATACCAAACTACACAAAAAAGCATGAACTCACCATATGGTAACATGTTGTGCATCAGCCCTTGCCCTGCCTTACTGTAGTAGACATGTTCAACAATCCTGCAACATACCATGTGTCATACCCCAATTTTATCCGGGAATGTGTGGAGATTTCATTGATGTTTAGAACCTTAAAGCAGGATACGCAGGTTTAAAACACGAGGGATCTTATCGGGAAAGGAAATTAGAGTTTTTGTTGTTATTACCTTAACTCATGTTCAAAGAGGTAGTAAAACCCCAATCTGGGAGTCCTTTCTAAATCCAGGTGATTAAACCATGATCTTTTAGTTAATGACAGCTCCATTAGCTCGGTAGATTGTTTGGTTTTTGAGGCATTTGATCCAGTCTGACCATGTCATGGTCATCAGGGTTTGCTTTTTCCCGGCCACGTGTTTTTGGTACGGGAGTGGTTCAATTCTCGTTCATTTAATTATGGTTCAACTCAATCTATAGAATCACGTCAGTCGGATTCACCAATTCATTGCCTATATGGTCAGTATTATGTCATCTGGGGTTAACTTTCAAAGTTGAAGTTTAAAATTAAGATTTTTAGTTCGAACCTGATTCATAGAGTTCAGAGTAGATTTTAGAAACTGTTAACTTTCTTTGTTTTCATTTTTCGTCTATCCTTATTCTCTCTTCAGGTTGGTTTTAAGAATTCAATTTCGGGACCAAAGAAGCCCATTCATACTTTTGTTCTTGATAAAAATGCATAAGCCCAAGTCATTCTTTCCTTGATTGGGCCCATTCCAAACTAAATTCAAAGTTCATTCTCATAACCATTATTACACTTAAATCCACTCCTTTCCATTAACCATTACCCGATTCCTTTTTAATTGTCCAAATTCCAAAAGTGAAATTCATTTACCAATCCCATTAATCCAAAATAATTAACCATGTCCGTATTAATCCATTCGGTGATCCAATGTCCAAAACAATTACCAGTTTGAAACCAAATTAACCCATGAACCATTTACCATTTCACCAATTTTAGTTAATTAAACTCAAATTGACTTAAAACTTAAAAGCCAAATTAACAGCTATAAAATGCATTCAAGGAATTGCCCAAATAGTCCATTCATTTCCAAACGCATGTACATAAACACCACTCCATTCAAAAGCCCATACCTCCATTGCCTGTTTTCCAAAAATTATTACATAACCCAACCCAAACTTTTGGTCCTAAACAACTAACTTAACTAGTTGATTATTGCGATTCGCAAGTGCACGAATAACGTCAAAGTAATATAAAAGAATATCGATCCCACAGAGACCAATCGTCAATCTATCGATTACTATCGTTACAGTGTTTATCTTAAGGCGGTATAAAATAGATATTGGGTTTGCAAAACAACGGTAAATAATAAATGCAGGTAAAGACAGGTTGAATGTAATTCACGCCAGTTAAGTGATGTTTCGATTGTCTAAATAGAACTACTTATGAGGCAATATTTTCTGCTCTTGAAAAGAATCCATTTAACAGAAACTGTCGCTTTCACGTATTCAGAACCGAGTTTACCCTTAAATTAAGGCCTTTTATTGTCACTTATAAAAGGTGCGCAGAACGCTAAAGTAGTAAACCTATTTTTAAGAAATGAGACTCGTAAACTTAGTTGAAAAGTGATTTTGATTTGGAAAGTTTACCCAAGGAGTTTCCTGATTTTAAATCTATCAACGCACCCGAAAACAGTTTCAAAAATAGTTTTTCCTTAAAGTGATAAAGATTCCTAGTTACTAAGCCAGGATGCTTTCGCACTCCTCGAATAGTTAAAACTAACCAAGTCTGTTTTAGAAAACTCAAGTTAAAAATCAAAAGAACCTTTTAAGTATTTCTACAGATTTCAATATGTGAAACATTACTTTAACCGCAATCCTTACATTCTAACCTTTAAAAGATTTAGCCAGAGATGGTAACACAAACGAACACAACGGTGTTAATGATGATGAAAAGTTTGTTTTAGAATGTGAGGCGTAGAGAGCGAGTAAAGTGCGTAAAGTAAATAAAGTAAAGCGAGTGCGGAAAATAAATAAAGTAAAGCGAGTGCGGAAAATAAATAAAGTAAAGCGAGTGCGGAAAATAAAAAAAATAAAAGTGATGCGGGAAATAAATAAAGTAAAGCGAGTGCGGAAAATAAATAAAATAAAAGCGATGCGGGAAATAAATAAAATAAAAGCGATGCGGGAAATAAATAAAATAAAAGCGATGCGGGAAATAAATAAATAAAGCGATAAATAAGAACCTGCTCCAAACGGAGGCTTCGATTCTGGTACAACAATAAACCTCCGACTCCTGAAGCTAAAGACGACAGCGGCTCGAAGTGACCCAACTCAATCTCCTAAGGGTGCGATAACCCCCCGATGTGACAGATTATCGCTATTACAAATGATAAATATATGCTTAGTGTTGTAAAACTAAGTTGGATCATTAGAAAACAAAATGGAATGAGCTATTTATAGAGGTTTCCAGTAGCTTGTAAAGACCATGGTGCCCTCCAACTTCCCCTTAGTGGGAACGTGACTTCCAAAGGTGGCGCCCGCCATCCCTTCATGGCGCCCGCCATGTGTGTAAATGGGGTGGATCATGGGAACGTGGCGGTTACCTCCTAGTTGAGGGCTGATGACTCATGGCTCCCCCTATAGCGGCCGCCATGTGCAACGCCATGTGTGTAATTTCGCCGAAAAACCCTAATTTTAGGTCTTTTTGCTTCGTTTCTTCCAAAAGAGTCCGAAAGTGCTAAATATCTGAAACCAAGAGAAAAGAGAGCATAATACAAACAAAATGATAATGAAGTCCTAATAAACATGTGAAATCCGAGTCAAAAACACGGTGTAATTTAGTGTGATCAAATTCTCCCACACTTAAACCTTTGCTTGTCCTCAAGCGAAACTCTTTATAGTTTATGCAAGAAAATGAGTATCAACTAGAGTTAATTCAAGGCAAAAAGACTTACGAGTTCCTTCAAGGAATGTATCGATAGGTACTAACGAATCGAATTAAGGATATTGTAGTGACACTTCCCGCAATTGCGGTCGTAGACTTCGTTCCTATACAAATCAATCCACATTACCCCATCATACCTAAGCCTTCTTTTTGTTTTCTTAAAGTCCTTTTCATTCAGGTGCAATCACCTTAAGCCCGTTATCCGTACATACTCATAGTAAAGTGACCGGTTAGTGATTATGATCTTAAGCATGGGGCTCTGGTACATAAGTTGGTGTAACCCTTTTATTCAACCCAATTTGCAGTTGTGGGGGATTGGATCGTAATCCACCCTACCAAGTTCAGCACCAGATACCTCTGAACCAACAAGAAAATATGCTTATTTTTTTATTTTTCTAAGCATGGGGCTCCGGTACATAAGTTGGTGTAACCCCTTTATTTAACCCAATTTGCAGTTGTGGGGGATTGGATCGTAATCCACCCTACCAAGTTCAGCACCAGATACCTCTGAACCAACAAACAAATAGGCTTATTATTTTTTTTTCTTCTGCATGTTCCGCATATGTTTTTATTTTGCTGAGTTAAATGACCGTGTGAGAGTCACCTAGCCCGGATTTTCATGCGATTTAAGAACAAAGCAGGAATTTTTGTGATCATTCACTTATTTTCATCGGTCCCATACGTAGAGCATGCTTAAGCCGGAGCTTACTGCTAGGATAAACTACTTAAGGACTTATTTGGAACAAAAACTAGGGCTACATCATATGGGGTATCAGGATTGACTCTTATAATCATGAAGCCTAAGGTGTTAAGACAATACCGATTTTTAGAAAAAGTTTTCCCAAGTCTTTTACATCCTATTATAAACCTGTCTTATAGCCTGAATGTTCAAGATGTACTGTTTTCTTGGCTAATTTTTTTTTGGTAAAGTTAAAGAAATGGGGGAAATAAGGATACACTTACACAGATGACTCGTCAGACACATGTTATTTTATTGAAAGGGAAAAACAAGCAACTAAAACATAAAACATACTAAAATTAAAGGAAAACGGTAAAAAGCGATAAAAGTAAAGGAAAGCGATAAAAAGCAATAAAAATAAAGGAAAGATGAAAAGCGATAAAATCTCCTCCCACACTTAAACCGAACATTATCCTCAATGTTTCGATATGAGATAGGGTAGGAGTAACCTGGAAGAGAGAGAAGAGAGAGAGGGAGAGAGAGAGAGAGAGAGAGAGAGAGAGAGAGAGAGAGAGAGAGAGAGAGAGAGAGAGAGAGCTAGGGGTGAGCACCGGTACCGTCACCACCCTGGTCAGGATGCCTGGGTCGACGACGTCTGGATGGAGTACTAAGTCCTTCCTGCAGCTGCTGAGAGCGACCTAGAAGAGATCCTTGGGTGGCCTCGATGAGAGCGAAGTGACGCTTATTAGCCTGTCGTTGGCGTTGCTGCTCATTAGTGATCGCAAGCAAAGACTCAGTGACAGTCCGATGTGCTTGCTCACTACGCTGTTGGGAAGCTACCATAAAACTCATATTATCTGACAGTTGTTGGTTTATGGTATTCAGGAGGGTGTCACGCCTTTCCTCGCGAGCCAGGTGCTCGCGCCACATCTCCTCGGTGATGTAGAAACCGGGAGTGGTACCTGTAAAAGGGTTAGAGGAAGAAGGTGCGGTGTGTGTAATACCCCAAAATTTACCCTTCATCTTTCCTTGGAAGCATGAGATTGTTTCACATTGCATTAGCATCATATTAGGTCATACTCATTGCATACTGCATTAGTGACTTGGAAGTCAGGGTTTGATTGCTCACTCCTTAACAGAAGGAGCCCACACAAGGCAAGACTGAGAATTGAACTTAATTCTCCAAATATACAAGTCTCAAGGGGGTCCAAGTGTCTTATTATGGTCCTCAGTTCATCAGTGGAAGATTCAAAGCTCTCAGAGTGTGCATCTGCATTTAATCAGAAATTAGGGTTTCATGGCTACCTGCGACATGCATTGTTTGGTGGGAAGTGAAGGGGCTCATTCATGTCATGATTAGAGAGGCATCTTGGCTTAGGAAGATTCACAATTATCTCACAAAGATCCATTGGCAGTCGGTGCAATCAGTTCCAGATCATTTTGCCCTAAAACTAGGGTTTGGTATAAAATCGGTTTATTTCTGATTCCTTGGGTGAAACTCATTTCCATGGCCCTCCATATGTCCACAAGGGTCTACATACAAAAAATCAGCTCTTTATTTGAGCCAGAGGTGCTTCAATTGATCAATGGAATCGGGAAATAGACAGTTTGGGAAAAGTCAACTATGGGGCCAGAAAAGTCAACTCCTGACATTTTGAAAGTGAAATCTCAAAATTCATGCCTAAGGGAGACTACATGTGAAATTTGATCAAGGTTGGATCATGGATTCATCATTTAATTAGGAGTTTGAAAAGTTACTAAATTTAGAAATAGTTGACTTTCCATTTAAGGCAAGTTTTCATGGCTTTTGCACCCACTTTAAGCCCATTTTCCACCAAGATGCAAGCTCCATTTGAAAATTTCTCCTACATGAAAGTTGTTCCTCTTGTTCCAAGCTTTTTAGATATATAAAATTTGTTTCATTTGGATTAAAATTGAGAAAGTTATGCTTGGTCAAAGTAAGACATTATTTTAGGACACTTAGAAAATTTTCTAAGTCCAAAATCTTCAAGATTTGTCAAGACTTATGGGCCAGATTTCTTGCACTTCAAGGCATCTTTTGAAAATACTTTCTTCATGACAGTTGTACCTTGCTATGTCCTCTTTCACATCCTTTTGGAATCATCCCATTTGGATCATTGGTTTGAAAGATACACTCATCTAAAGTTGGTATCATAGACTGAATTTTTTGACAGCATTTAGGCCAAACTGGCCCCACCATTTTGCAGCTATGGAACCTGAACTTTATGGTCATTTTTCACCTCTTTCCACTCATCATTTCAACTTATGTTCAACATGAAATATGTTAAGCTCCATGCCCTCTTTCTACTGTTTGCATTGCCTTGTCATTTGGTCATGTAATCATCAAGTTACAAAGTCTTAAAGTCACCCTGTTGGACTTATTTCCATGCCATGCTGCACAAACCAACCAACACATGTTTTTCCTCATTTGGCCATGTACCTTTTATGTTAACTCACTAAAGTGTTGCTACAATTAGAGTTTACTCATACACCTCACTTTTACACATTTTTTGTTCATTATGCACATAATCAAAGCCAAACACTTTAAGCCCATTTTAAACATTTCAAACCCTACATATTTAAACATCAAAAAACCCTAATCTGAAGTAGTGGTGGCTGCTGTATTTTCAAAGGAGGCAAGGCAAGCAAAAGTTCCATTTCCATGTCACAAGTTCCTCAAGCACAAGTGTAACACCTCAAATTTGCCCTCCTCATTCATGCATTCATTTTTTAGGTTATTTAACATTTCATATTGCATTTCATCATGTCAATCTGAATTAGCTCCAAGAGGATGTCATCCAAGTCACTTTGTGGGTTCTATCTGAAGGATCAAGCTTAATGGGCTCAATACAGTTCAAAATTCAACTATGAAGCCAAAAGTCAACTGTTGGTCAACTGAAGGTGAAATGGCCAGGGAATGACTTGAGTATGACTTGAGTTACTTCCAACATGTTCAAATAGGGTCTATTCATCATTCAAAATGTTAACCTTGAAGGAGCAAAAGTTTGTTCATGAGTTGTCATGCTCGCTAGGCGAGCAGAATGGGTCGCCTAGCGAGTCCCAAGAAAAGCCACCAGAATCACCTGCGCTCAGAGGAATTTCCTGAACTGTCATGCTCGCTAGGCGAAGCCCACGCGTTTTGAAAAAAAAAAATATATTTATAAAAAAAAAACGAAAAAAAAAGAAAACGAAAAAAAAAACGAAAAAAAAAGAAAAAAAGAAAAAAAATAAATAAATAAATAAATAAAATAATAATAATAATAATAAAAAAATATAATAGAAAAATCTTGGACTTGGACCTCTCTCATTTGAGCCCACAAAGCCACGAAAATCAGGTTATAAATTCTAAAAAAATTCAGTGGAAAAATCCTAGAGAGATTCTAACTAATTCAGAGCAACCTCCAGAGACTGAAGGGAACTCATCTGCAAAGAACCAATTCCCTCTCATATAAACCCTAAGATTGTTCTGCAAAGCCAACGGTCCAATTCAATTTCAATCGATCTCTCCAATCAGTAGGTATGTCATGTCTTGATGTGTGGATCCTTACCCCTGACTTTGAGTTTTGATACCCTTTTAATGCATTTGTTTGACAAGAGGTTTAGGCCTCCTATCCTTGGTTGCTTTTTGTGAGCTTTTTGTGAACTTTAATGGCATGATTCATGTGGTTACATTTTATTTTCTCTTATTCGGTGCAACTCTTGATTGCACCCCACCTTGTTATTCAAACCTGTTTGTCGAGTTTTTTTTGTGAGGACTCACATGAACCTTGAAGAGATAGCTTGCTTGGTATTCCCCTTTATTTGTGGGATACCATTTGGAGATTTATTCTGATTGCTTTGCTGACTTGTTTTCTTTGATGGTGCTAGCCTGAGAGATCTCTGGTTTTCTTATTTCTTTAGTTACTGTTACTTCGGACCTTTGTCCGTGTGGTAGATCTCTTGATCCCTTTTACATCTTTCCCGTATTTTACCGCTTTCTTAGCTGGAAGACCTCGATAGGAGGCAATGTTTTTGTGTGTTTACTTTTGTGCCCAAAGACCTCCAAGAAGAGGCACCAGTGCTAAAGACCTCCATGAAGAGGCAATTGACGGATAAAAGGGATTAGTAGTCAATCCCCCGTTATTTAGTGTGTCGTTCTTTAAGATCACACTACGTGTCGATGCTTCAGAACAAAAGCCCAAGATCTTTTGTCCGGTCAGTCAGTGGAGAGGGTTCCACCTTTCTGAATCCCCACTTTTTGTCATGAGCTCACCCTGTCCAGGGTTAAGAGCTATGGGGTCTTATCCTCATTACCCGTTTGATCTGCTCACCCTGACGTTCAATGTTAGTGGTTAAGAGCCCCTTTGATTACCTTTCTATGGCTTGTTTGTCGAGGTTGATATGACCCCTCTTGACTAAAGCCCTACCCACGTATGTTTGAGCCCCCTTGTTGGCGTGTTTATTTTATGCATGTTTGTTTTGTATGGTGTGATCGTCTCCCCATAGGATTGCTAGGCTTCGTATAGTCTCTCATTTGCATGTCAATTAAGGTAGCACGGTTCCTTCGTCTAGGACTTCCTTTTTGCATGAGCATTCCTAAAACAAACAAACTCATTGATTTTTCTTCTCCTAAGAACACGTTAACTCCTTCTACTACAGGTGAGTAAGTCTCCAAAGGTCGAGCATCCGGTAGATTGTGTAGTAACGTCATTCATCACAAAAAACAAACAAAAATAGGTTAGCCGAGCTATGGTGCTCTGATTCTCAATCCTTCTTGAGATACGTATGCAGCAGGGTAGAGCATGTGCGAGCAATAACTCTTTATTTACCCTACATTGATTTTCTCTCTTTTGCATCGCATATAGGACTTTTTATACACACGCTTTAGACATAAATAACAATCGTGGATCCTGTGGAGTACCACAGACGTGAAGGGGTGCGATAACCTTCCCTTCACGTAACCGGCCCCCTTACTCAGTTTTCTTTGGTTCGAGACTTTGTTTTATCCGTTCCCTCTTGGTTATGCAGTACTACCTTTCCCTCCTCTTGGGATAAAAGTACATAGCTGGAGACTCTACTCTTTTTCCTCGCCACCTCTTTTCGCGTTTGTACTTGGATTCGGGAAATCCGTGGAGCAACAGCTGGCGACTCTGCTAGGGACATATTTTCCCTAGTGGGCCTTTCCTAGCGTTTGTTTGTTTATTGTCTATTGTGTGTTATTTATTTATTGCTTTGCATACTTATCTGCTTGCATTGCATCCTATGTGCGCTTTACTGTTTCATGCATATTGTGCTGGCTGTGTATCTGTTTCGTTGTTGGGTGGGAGTCACAAGAGGTAAAAGGCCCAATACACATGCTATGAGTGAACTTTAGGACACCTTGGAATAGAGTGATTCATGGGAAGCGGGTGGTATGGCGCCACTTAGCGGAACATGGTATCACGAGCAATTCAGATTCAAATGGGGTATTATTGTTGCATACACATGGTGTGCATATCGTGATATTCTTGAAAGGATTGTTTATCCTGCGTTTCTCTTGACCTTACCCTGGCCTAGATTACACCCGTGAGTGGGGTGGGAATGAATCATTTACAGGTACTGATGGTGACGCGTTCTGGTGGTGACTTTTGTTTGGTTCTTGTTGGTGACCGTTGGTCTGGGTTCTAAGTTGATGACCATGTTCTATGGTTCCCGGTTCCGAATTAATGCTGATGTTCTGATCCTGTGCCTTGAGATACACAGCCAACCATCCATTGTTTCATCATTTTTCATCATAGCATGTTTACTTTCAAAAAAATAATGCATAAAAAAGAAAAAAGTTAACCCGCATCCAGGAGTCTGTTCACACCGAGAGATGGCTGCCATTCCAGAGTTGAAGAGGAAGACTTGCACCTACAGCTTCTACCGTGAGTCGTTGACATCTTTGGAAGAATTGGGTAATCTCGTGACCGACCGTAATCAGAAAGTTTTTGATGATCAGTATGGCGGTATCTTGGCATTGTTGAAGATGGTGGTTGATCCGGTACCTCTACAGACTCTCTTACAGTTCTATGATCCGGAGCTTCGTTGCTTTACTTTTCAGGACTACCAGTTAGCACCCACTCTTGAAGAGTATTCCATACTTATGAATGTCCGAATCAAAAACCGAGTACCTTTCCTGGATGTTCCAAAGGAGGTGGATTTCAAAGTTGTCGCTAAGGCTCTTTATTTGAGCATCAAGGAAGTGAGTGATAATTGGAAACCAAGCGGTGATGTTGTGGGCTTATCCTTGAAGTTCTTGGTAAGAATGGCTAAGGAAGAAGCAAAGAAAGGAAATTGGGTAGCTTTCAATGCTCAGTTGGCTGTCATGATTTATGGAGTTATTTTGTTCCCTAGTATGCCTAGTTTCGTGGACCTGGCAGCAATCACTATTTTCATTGGAGGAAACCCGGTGCCTACCTTGTTAGCTGACACCTATTATGCGATACACAACAGGCATGGTAAGTGTGGAGCTATCAAGTGTTGTCTCCCGTTGCTACTCAAGTGGTTCTTGTCTTTTCTACCAACCAATGGACCGTTTGTGGATACTCAGAATACTCACAAATGGACTCAGAGGATCATGTCGCTTACATCTTATGATATCAAGTGGCAAGCTTATAGGATTAACGTGTGCAACGTCATTATGAGTTGTGGAGAGTTTCGCAATGTTCCACTCATAGGAACTAGGGGTTGCATCAACTACAACCCGGTTCTTTCTCTCCGTCAGTTGGGTTTTGTCATGAACGAAAGGCCGCAAGATGTCGAGATAGCTGAAAGTGTGTACTTTGAGAAACGGAGCGATCCAGCAAGATTGGAGCAAGTGGGAAAAGCTTGGGAGAATATTGGTATAAAAGATGGATCTGTTTTAGGGAGGAAATTTGTAATTGCTATGCCTGCTTACACTGAGTGGGTCAAGGAAAGAGTTGGGACTTTGTTGCTACCATATGACCGGATGGAACCATTATAGGAGCAACCGCCTTTGATCCTTTCTGAGAATGTGCCTTCTGAGTATTACAAACAAGCCTTAATGGAGAATCGCCAGTTGAAAGAAAATGAACAAGAGATCCAAATGGAGCTTTACAAAGCAAAAGCTGATAGGCTGAATTTGGCTCATAAACTCAAAGGAGTGCAAGGTGAAAGTGCTAGTAGATCGAGAAATAAAAAGAGGTCCTATGATGAGATAGAAACAATGTTGGATGAAGAACACCTTGAACGCTTGAGATTACAAAAAGCGGAAGCCAATTACAAAAAGAAGATATGAGACTTGGAAAAACAGCTTAAGGACAAAGATACTAAGTTGAAGAAAGAGGTAGATCTGAGGCATGCAGCAGAGAGCCAGCTCCGAGGAAGTGACATCCGTGCATCTCATTTCCTAGAGGAAGTTGTTGAACTCAGGGTGCAACTGAAAGAGAAGCTCACCCCTCTACCTGAGTGTTCAGAGTGTGACCGATTGATGGATCAATGCCAGTATTGGAAGACTCTCATTCCTGAAGGACGACTTTCCTAGTTTGTCTTGTTGTTATTTTGAGAATCACCTCCAGGATTGTTGGATGGGATTCCTTGTTCTACACTGATGAACTGAATCTTTGCTTGAACTATGTTTATATGAACCTTATTTCTCATGACTATAGATGAGATTATTGATGTTTCACTTTTGCTTGCCGTCAAGTGTATGTTGCTTCTTTGTTGTTTATGTTCCGCCTACGAGTGCAGGTTGCCATTTTTCAAAGGTGGACGAGACTCTTGAATACCTGAGAAATGATAAAACATAGCATACGCATCATACGCATCATACACATATCATTCTTGCATCATTACAGGTGTTCTGGAAGAGGATTTCTCATTCTGGTTCCCGTTTCAGGCAGAATTGTTGAGTACCGCCCACACCGTTACGCGACAAGGCAGAATCAACAGAAGACCATGGATCAATTTCAAGCAGATCTAGTAGAGATGAGGACCAACATGGCCCAGTTCATGAGTATGATGCAAGGGGTAGTGCAAGGGCAGGAGGAACTCCGAGCCTTGGTCCAGAGACAAGAAACTGTGATTCCCCCTGTCGGTCAGAATCCTCCAGAAGGAGCCCCTATCGATGACGCTGCTGTTACCAACCCTGTCAACAACCATGCTACTGGTGACGAACTGCGTGGTATTAGAATCAATGGACAACCCATCATTACAGAGGCTGCTAATGCTCGAGCGACACGTGCCCCAGTTCACCATCCTTCTCATTTGGTTGACAAGCAAGAAGATATATTCACTATTCCCAGTGATGATGATGAATTTGGAAAGGCGGAAGAGAGAGATAGAAAGGTTGACGCCCTTGCTGAAAAGATTCGTGCCATGGAGTGCCAGAATTCTTTGGGCTTTGATGTTACTAACATGGGTTTAGTTGATGGGTTGAGAATCCCGTACAAGTTCAAGGCGCCATCTTTCGACAAGTACAATGACACTTCTTGTCCCCGAACTCATGTGCAAGCTTACTACCGAAAGATATCCGCTTATACTGATGATGAAAAAATGTGGATGTACTTTTTCCAAGACAGCTTGTCTGGAGCATCTTTGGATTGGTACATGGACTTGAGAAAAGAATCTTTCAGAAGCTGGAGAGAGTTAGGTGAAGCTTTTCTGAGGCAGTACAAGCATAACATGGACATGGCTCTGAGCAGAACCCAGTTGCAGAGTTTGTTTCAAAAGACTGGTGAGAGTTTCAAGGAATACGCCCAGAGGTGGCGCGAGCTAGCTGCGAGAGTACAACCTCCGATGTTGGAGAGAGAATTGACTGATATATTCATTGGAACCCTGCAAGGTGTTTTCATGGATCGTATGGGAAGTTGCCCATTTGGTAGTTTTTCGGATGTTGTGATTTGTGGAGAAAGAACTGAAAGTCTTATCAAAGCGGGAAAAATCCAAGACCCTGGTTCTTCAAGTTCTTCAAGTGCTAAAAAACCATTTTCAGGGGCACCCAGAAGGAGAGAGGGTGAGATAAATGCTATATATAATCAGAGAAATGGAAACAGAGGACAACAATACCGTCAAGTTGCTGCTGTGACTATTCCAGCAACCCAACCTCAACAACAACAAAGAGGACAACCACAACAACAACAGCAACGCCCATTCCAACCAAGACAAAGAATGCCAGATCGTCATTTTGATCCGTTGCCAATGACTTATGCTGAATTACTCCCTGAACTGCTCAGGTTAAAGTTTGTTGAACTTCGCACTATGGCTCCATTAACAAGGATTCCCGCTGGTTATGATGCTAATGTCCGTTGTGATTTTCATTCTGGTGCGCCAGGGCACCACATCGAGAATTGTCGGGCTTTCCACCATAAAGTTCAGGATTTGATTGATGCCAAGACGATTAACTTTACTCTTACTCCGAATGTGATGAATAATCCTATGCCTCAGCATGGAGGGCCCAGAGTAAATAGTGTGGAAGATGGGGAAAATTTGAACTTGATGAATCACGGGGATGTCTTTGCAACAGACAATGAAGATGAGGACAATGATTGTGATATGGATAATTGGGTTCGCCCGTGTGCTCCAGGGGAGAAGATCAACAACTGGACTGCTGAAGAAATAGTCCGAGTTACTCTTCAGACAGAGTAATTTTCTTTTGTTTTTCATTTTTCATGAAAGCCCTACACTCTGCCCAAGGCGTAGTGGTTCATTGTAGGGCCCCATCATGTTTTGAATTTTCAATGATTATCATCAATAAAGGACGTTTTGCAATCAAATTTGTGCTCACTGTCTTTCTGTTTTTACTTTCATTTTCAAAACAATAAAAAAGGCAATGTTTTTTTGTTTTTTGTGACTTTCTTGAACTCTTTTCTAAAATAAAGCATGAAACATCATTCGTGCAGAATTGATCTTGCGGATTCCATTAAAAACAGTTCTGTTATGGCTCAGTATGACTTTGATAATCCCATTTACCAAGCCGAAGAGGAGAGTGAAGAAGATTGTGAACTCTCCGAAGAATTGGCCAGACTATTGAAACAGGAGGAAAGGGTCATTCAACCTCATTAGGAAGAGTTGGAAGTCATTAACCTTGGTATTGAGGACACAAAGAAAGAGATCAAGATAGGGGCTGCTTTAGAGGAAAAGGTCAAGAGAGGGCTGATTGAAATGCTGCGAGAATACGCTGATGTCTTTGCATGGTTGTATCAAGATATGCCTGGTTTGGATACAGATATTGTGGTGCACAGGCTACCTCTCAGAGAAGATTGTCCTTCGGTAAAGCAGAAGCTTCGCAGAACTAGTCCTGATATGGCTGTCAAGATCAAAGAGGAGGTTCAGAAACAGTTGGATGCAGGTTTTCTAGCAGTTACCATTTATCCCCCTTGGATGGCCAACATCGTACCCGTGCCGAAGAAGGATGGTAAAGTCAGGATGTGTGTCAATTACCGAGATTTAAACAGAGCCAGTCCAAAAGATGACTTCCCATTACCTCACATTGATGTATTGGTCGATAACACTTCTCAGTCCTCGATTTACTCTTTCATGGATGGATTTTCTGGCTATAATCAGATCAAGATGGCGCCAGAAGACATGGAGAAGACGACATTCATTACACCTTGGGGCACGTTCTGTTATAAGGTAATGCCATTTGGGTTGAAGAATGCTGGTGCTACCTACCAAAGAGCTATGACGACTCTCTTTCATGATATGATGCACAAAGAAATTGAAGTGTACGTGGATGATATGATTGCGAAGTCTCAAACAGAAGAGGAACACTTGGTAAACTTGCAAAAGTTGTTTGAAAGATTGAGAAAGTTCAAACTGAGGCTGAATCCAAACAAGTGTATGTTTGGAGTGAGATCTGGAAAGCTGTTAGGTTTCATTGTCAGTAAGAAAGGGATTGAGGTTGATCCAGCGAAAGTAAAAGCTATTCAAGAAATGCCTGAACCAAGAACGAAAAAGCAGGTTCGTGGGTTTTTAGGGAGGCTGAACTACATTGCACGGTTCATATCTCACCTAACAGCTACGTGTGAACCGATATTTAAATTGCTAAGAAAAGATCAAGCGATCAGGTGGAACAATGATTGTCAAAAAGCTTTTGATAAGATAAAAGAATATTTGCAGAAACCTCCAATTCTTATACCTCCAGTTCCTGGGAGGCCCCTGATAATGTACCTTTCAGTAACAGAGAATTCGATGGGGTGTGTATTGGGACAACATGACGAGTCTGGTCAAAAAGAGCATGCAATATACTACCTTAGCAAAAAGTTTACCGACTGTGAAACAAGATATTCGTTGCTCGAGAAAACTTGCTGCGCTTTGGCATGGGCTGCTCGCCGACTAAGACAGTATATGTTGAACCATACTACCTTGTTGATTTCTAAGATGGACCGAGTGAAGTATATCTTTGAAAAGCCGGCTCTTACCGGACGATTGGCTCGTTGGCAGATGATTTTGACAGAGTATGATATCCAATACACGTCGCAAAAGGCCCTCAAGGGTAGTATTCTGTCTGATTACCTTGCCGAGCAACCAATTGATGACTATCAGCCGATGATGTTTGAATTCCCTGATGAAGATATCATGTACTTAAAGATGAAAGATTGTTAAGAGCCTCTTATCGAGGAAGGACCGGATCCCGATGACAAGTGGACACTGATGTTTGATGGGGCGGTAAATGTGAATGGAAATGGTGTTGGGGCAGTACTCATTAATCCTAAAGGTGCACACATACCTTTTTCTTCCAGATTGACTTTTGAAGTAACCAACAACGAAGCTGAGTACGAGGCCTGTATCATGGGGATTGAGGAAGCCATCGATCTAAGGATCAAAACTATAGAAATTTATGGAGATTCTGCTCTAGTGATTAACCAAGTCAATGGAGACTGGAATACTCATCAATCACATTTGATTCCTTATAGAGATTACACCAAAAGGATCATGACTTTCTTCAAGACAGTAAAGTTGTATCATGTACCCCGAGATGAAAATCAAATGGCTGATGCCTTAGCCACATTGTCTTCCATGATTAAAGTTCATTGGCAGAATCATGTGCCACACGTTGCTGTGAATCGACTCGAGATGCCTGCGTATGTGTTTGCAGCCGAGTCTGTTATCGATGAGAAGCCGTGGTTTTATGATATTAAGAATTTCCTCAAAAGCCAATAGTATCCTGAAGGAGCGTCAAGGAATGACAAGAAGACATTGAGAAGGCTACCTGGAAGCTTTTACTTGAACAAGGATGATGTGTTGTACAAGAGGAACTTTGACATGGTTCTGCTCAGATGCGTGGTTAGACACGAAGCCGACATGTTAATGCAGGAAGTGCACGAGGGATCTTTCGGTACCCATGCTGGTGGTCATGCAATGGCCAAGAAGTTGTTAAGAGCCGGTTATTACTGGATAACCATGGAATCTGATTATTTCAAATACGCTCGGAAGTGCCACAAATGTCAGATCTATGCAGATAAAGTGCATGTACCACCAAACCCTCTGAATATTATGAATTCTCCTTGGCCATTCACGATGTGGGGCATCGATATGATTGGAAAGATTGAACCTACTGCTTCTAATGGACATCGCTTCATCCTAGTCGCGATTGATTACTTTACCAAGTGGGTGGAAGCAGCTTCCTATGCCAATGTTACCAGACAAGTGGTTGCTCGATTCATTAAGAAAGAAATTATCTGTCGTTACGGGGTTCCTGAGAGAATCATCACTGATAATGGTTCGAATCTCAATAACAAGATGATGAAAGAGCTTTGCAAAGACTTTAAGATCGAACACCACAATTCTTCTCCTTACAGACCAAAGATGAATGATGCTGTAGAGGCGGCAAACAAGAACATTAAGAAGATTGTGCAAAAGATGGTTGTGACGTACAAGGATTTGCATGAGATGTTACCTTTCGCTTTGCATGGGTATCGTACCTCAGTACGTACGTCAGCCGGGGCAACTCCGTTTTCACTTGTGTATGGCATGGAGGCAATCTTGCCAGTAGAAGTTGAAAACCCTTCTTTGAGGGTGATGATGGATGTAAAACTTGACGAGGCTGAGTGGGTTCAAGCCAGGTTTGATGAGTCAAATTTAATTGAGGAAAAGCGATTAGCAGCTGTGTGCCATGGACAACTATATCAGAGAAGGATGAAGAAAGCCTTTGATCAGAAAGTGCATCCTCGAAGCTATCAGATAGGTGATTTGGTTTTGAAGAGGATCCTTCCTCCCGGTACAGATAACAGGGGCAAGTGGACTCCGAATTGTGAAGGTCCATATGTTGTTAAAAAGGTCTTTTCTGGTAGAGCCTTGATGCTTACAACTATGGATGGTGAAGATTTACCGTCTCTTGTGAATTCAGATGTAGTCAAAAAATACTTCGCATAAATTGACCCGCTGGAAAAAGAAAAAAAGTCCAAGAAAAAAAGGGCATCCCGACGAACCAAGAGAAAAAGAAAAGAAAAAGGTTCGGGCAAAAGTTAGGGATAAAGAATAAAAATAATATGTACACCCGGTAAGTCGAAAACCTGCAAAGGCGGCTTAGGCAAAAATGGGTATCCCGGTGGATTGAAAACCTGAAAAGGCGGTCCAGGCAAAAGAGGGATTAAAGCGAAGACTACAGTCTGAGTTATCTGTACTTCATCGCGTTTCAGTGTCTACCATCTTGAAGGATATGATCGGTCCAATCACTCTTCTCAGAAAGCAAAGAATTTGGGGGAAAGTGAAGATCTATGAGTCATAACAGAATTGGAAAATAGTGGAATGCCGTGTTCACATTGCCAATAGGATAGTTTATTTTCTCTTTTGGCGCAATTACCTCTTCCTAGGAATTGCTTCCTGATGTATTTGCCTTTATAGGCCATTTTCAATCAATAAAAGTCATTATTCAGTCAAATTGCTCTCTTGTTTTTTATTTTACTGTTTTGTTTGCAAAAAACGTCCGAATTCTTGATAAACATTGCATCTAAAAACATGAAGGCTAGACAATGACGTGCGAAAAGATAAAACATCTGAAAATCATTTTGAATGTTGAGTACACTTGAGTATATCTTGTCCATACGATCCCTTGGGGCATGTATGTCCTGCCGTTTTGCAGGTTACTATTTTTGATTGATGGCTAAAGCAGATGAGCCAAAGTTTGTTCTAAGGAAGACCCTGTTGTTTCAACACTGTCCAGTCACGTAAGAAGTTGGGTCGTCTAAGTCGAGTTCAGAATTTGTTTCCCCAGCATGGTCGAGAGGTTGGTGTTTTCCCAACAAGTGACTCCCCAGTTGAGTTGGTTTCTCTACCGTTCCGAGAATGTCAGTTCAGTAAGTATCCTCGGCAGAATTGTTGTATGTCCCCACAGAGTTGGAAGATCGAATCAGAAATTGTATGCTCAGTAAAGTGATCATTTGCTTTCCCAGCAGGAGTTTTCCTCCCTTTGCATCCTGCATATAGTAATCATCATTTGCATTCGCAATCTCAAACCGCGTAGCATTTCCATTCAGTGTGGAGCATTACGCCATAGAAAACTCAAACATATGCATACATGTATTAAACCAAATTGGATCATATCTCCGGAAGAGACGGATCATTTTTTAACATCAGTGTAGCATATTTGCAGCAGTTGCTCTTGGCATCATTTAGAATCGATGATCCCAGTGAGATTTATTTTCTCACCAGTCCGTGAAAGGAAAATTTGATTCTCTTTCGATCTAGTCACCAGTAAGTGTCTGCCTTACTTTGACATATGTAAATATCATCCTTGCGATACCGGTAAGTGTCGTGTTGATCCTCGTAAATGTCTGTGCTTTTCTTTGATGTCGGTAAACATCATCTTTCGATGTCGGTAAACGTCGAATTCCAATCGTTGGCCATCAGTAAATGGCATGTCTCTCACGGTGTCTACAAAAAATCGTTCTGTCAACACCCGTGTGTGTCCTTTCCCTTTTTGGTGTCGGTAAACATCATTGATTCGATGTCAGTAAACATCAGCCGCTTGTTAACCATCGGTAAATGGTTTGGTCGTTTAAGATTCCCCAGCAGATTCGCTATCCATAAATATCGAGTGTTTCATTTTCGCCATCGGTAAATGGTTTCGTTTCATAAGTGTATTCTTTCTTTGACATCGGTAAATGTCTGGTCTTGTTTCACTTATAAACATCCTTGTTCGATATCGGTAAACATCGAGTTCCATCCCAGTCATCGGTAAATGTCTGGTCTTGTTTCACTTATAAACTCTGTTGTTCGATATCGGTAAACATCGAGTTCCATCCCAGTCATCAGTAAATGTCTGGTCTTGTTTCACTTATAAACATCCTTGTTCAATGTCGGTAAACATCGAGTTCCATCCCAGTCATCGGTAAATGTCTGGTCTTGTTTCACTTATAAACATCCTTGTTCGATGTCGGTAAACATCGAGTTCCATCCCAGTCATCGGTAAATGTCTGGTCTTGTTTTACTTGCTCGTCCCCAGTGAAGCCGCCATCGGTAAATGGCCTCGCTTTCCTTGATATCGGTAAATATCAAATTTTATTTTGAAGCCGTCATCGGTAAATGGCCTCGCTTTCCTTGATATCGGTAAATATCAAATTTTATTTTGAAGCCGCCATCGGTAAATGGCCTCGCTTTCCTTGATATCGGTAAATATCAAATTTGTTTTGAAGCCGCCATCGGTAAATGGCCTCGCTTTCCTCGCTTCATCACCTACAGAGTGCAAATTCTCCGGTCCTTTTGGTATTCAATCCCTGTTTACATTGAAAGTCTGATAGCCGCTGCTTTCATCCGTTCAGGTTCACAGTTGATTGAATAGGGGCAGCTGTAGCACCTCAAATTTGCCCTCCTCATTCATGCATTCATTTTTTAGGTTATTTAACATTTCATATTGCATTTCATCATGTCAATCTGAATTAGCTCCAAGAGGATGTCATCCAAGTCACTTTGTGGGTTCTATCTGAAGGATCAAGCTTAATGGGCTCAGTACAGTTCAAAATTCAACTATGAAGCCAAAAGTCAACTGTTGGTCAACTGAAGGTGAAATGGCCAGGGAATGACTTGAGTTACTTCCAACATGTTCAAATAGGGTCTATTCATCATTCAAAACGTTAATCTTGAAGGAGCAAAAGTTTGTTCATGAGCTGTCATGCTCGCTAGGCGAGCAGAATGGGTCGCCTAACGAGTCCCAAGAAAAGCCACCAGAATCACCTGCGCTCAGAGGAATTTCCTGAACTGTCATGCTCGCTAGGCGAAGCCCACGCGTTTTGAAAAAAAATAAATATATTTATATATAAACAAAAACGAAATAAAAAATAAAAAATAAAAAAATAAAAAAAATAAAATAAAATAAAATAAAATAATAATAATAATAATAAAAAATATAATAGAAAAATCTTGGACTTGGACCTCTCTCATTTGAGCCCACAAAGCCACGAAAATCAGGTTATAAATTCTAAAAAAATTCAGTGGAAAAACCCTAGAGAGATTCTAACTAATTCAGAGCAACCTCCAGAGACTGAAGGGAACTCATCTCCAAAGAACCAATTCCCTCTCATATAAACCCTAAGATTGTTCTGCAAAGCCAACAGTCCAATTCATATTTAATCGATCTCTCCAATCAGTATGTATGTCATGTCTTGATGTGTGGATCCTTACCCCTGACTTTGAGTTTTGATACCCTTTTAATGAATTTGTTTGACAAGAGGTTTAAGCCTCCTATCCTTGGTTGCTTTTTGTGAGCTTTTTGTGAACTTTAATGGCATGATTCATGTGGTTACATTTTATTTTCTCTTATTCGGTGCAACTCTTGATTGCACCCCACCTTGTTATTCTAACCTGTTTGTCGAGTTTTTTTGTGAGGACTCACATGAACCTTGAAGAGATAGCTTGCATGCTTGGTATTCCCCTTTATTTGTGGGATACCATTTGGAGATTTATTCTGATTGCTTTGCTGACTTGTTTTCTTTGATGGTGCTAGCCTGAGAGATCTCTGGGTTTCTTATTTATTTAGTTACTGTTACTTCGGACCTTTGTCCGTGTGGTAGATCTCTTGATCCCTTTTACATCTTTCCCGTATTTTACCGCTTTCTTAGCTGGAAGACCTCGATAGGAGGCAATGTTTTTGTGTGTTTACTTTTGTGCCCAAAGACCTCCAAGAAGAGGCACCAGTGCTAAAGACCTCCATGAAGAGGCAATTGACGGATAAAAGGGATTAGTAGTCAATTCCCCGTTATTCAGTGTGTCGTTCTTTAAGATCACACTACGTGTCGATGCTTCAGAGCAAAAGCCCAAGATCTTTTGTCCGGTCAGTCAGCGGAGAGGGTTCCACCTTTCTGAATCCCCACTTTTTGTCATGAGCTCACCCTGTCCAGGGTTAAGAGCTATGAGGTCTTATCCTCATTACCCGTTTGATCTGCTCACCCTGACGTTCAATGTTAGTGGTTAAGAGCCCATTTGATTACTTTTCCATGGCTTGTTTGTCGAGGTTGATATGACCCCTATTGACTAAAGCCCTACCCACGTATGTTTGAGCCCCCTTGTTGGCGTGTTTATTTTATGCATGTTTGTTTTGTATGGTGTGATCGTCTCCCCATAGGATTGCTAGGCTTCGTATAGTCTCTCCTTTGCATGTCAATTAAGGTAGCACGGTTCCTTCGTCTAGGACTTCCTTTTTCCATGAGCATTCCTAAAACAAACAAACTCATTGATTTTTCTTCTCCTAAGAACACGTTAACTCCTTCTACTACAGGTGAGTAAGTCTCCAAAGGTCGAGCATCCGGTAGATTGTGTAGTAACGTCATTCATCACAAAAAACAAACAAAAATAGGTTAGCCGAGCTACGGTGCTCTGATTCTCAATCCTTCTTGAGATACGTATGCAGCAGGGTAGGGCCTGTGCGAGCAATAACTCTTTATTTTCCCTACATTGATTTTCTCTCTTTTGCATCGCATATAGGACTTTTTATACACACGTTTTAGACATAAATAGCAATCGTGGATCCTGTGGAGTACCACAGACGTGAAGGGGTGCGATAACCTTCCCTTCACGTAACCGGCCCCCTTACTCAGTTTTCTTTGGTTCGAGACTTTGTTATATCCGTTCCCTCTTGGTTATGCAGTACTACCTTTCCCTCCTCTTGGGATAAAAGTACATAGCTGGCGACTCTACTCTTTTTCCTCGCCACCTCTTTTCGCGTTTGTACTTGGATTCGGGAAATCCGGGGAGCGACAACAAGCATCAAAAGAGCATCTCTTCTCTTTCCACCCTCTCCATCTTCAAGGGGCAGTGGACCTTGCATCCACTACGTAAGCGCTAACCCATTCTCTTCCATGGCCTTGTTCATTTCATGCTCACCATCCATGTTTCATGTTAGTTTTCATTTATGCCCATGCTTGTTCCATACTTATTTGCCATGTTAATACCATGCCATGATTGTTTGTAAAGCCCTCAACATGAAGCATGTTCATTAAGTTGGAGTTTGTGACATTATTTTTTTCTTGAATCCGGGTGCATGAAGCTCCCTTGTTGTTCACTTTTCACCATGTTTGAGTTACCATTTCCTTCAAAATAAAACACCATTGTGTTCTACTCATTTAGAACTTGAACTTTGGTTTTTACATCTTGCCATTTCGTGAACCATAGCATGAGATATGTTGTGTAGAAGATGGAAGAATGTTGGTTGCGTTACACGCGTTCCAGCATGCATGCTGTAGGTCCTTTTTTACGTTTTCATGGAAATTGGGACGTGTCGCGCCAGCAGCCATTCGATCTCATGCGTCCCATGTGATCTCCATCGTCCAATATTATTTTGTCACCTAGTGACTTAAGTCCAGCTTGCCCGATTGATGATAGTGTCACATGTTTTTTTTTAAATGTGCATTATTTTCTTTGTTTGTCACACTGAATATCCATCTTGGATAGGGCTGGGCTTAGTGCGTCCCCTATCAGCACCCCACATTCAAAGCCCATTTCTCCATTTTATTTTCATTTCCATTCTTTTATTCATTTTTTTTATTCTGTTTTGTTTTTAATTAATAAAAATATTTTATTTATTCATAAAAATACCAAAAAATATTTTTTACATTCCTTAATGTTTTATTTAATTTATTTAATTTTTATTTTCATATTTTATTTAATGTTGATATTTTATTTTAATTATTTATTTCAAGTGGTTCTTTTAAGCATACATTTTTTCATTTATTTTATTTTCATGACTTAGAATTATTTTTAACTTCTGATTTTTGGGATGAGGGTTGACCAATGTCTCATGGTCAACCTGACCTTTTATTGGATATTTCCCATTTTTAATTTATTTTGGATTTATTTTTGACCTAGTTTGCTTGGTTGACTTTTCATTTGACTTTTGTTTTATGTCAATTAATTTATACACTAATTTTAACTATTTTTGAAATCTTTTTGGGGGATGATGATGTCTTGACCTCACCTTACTTAGTTTAATTTTTCATAATTTTTGTGATTAATTTGCTATTTATTCTTGATTTATTTCTAACCTAGTCTTGTTGTTTGACTTTTGGTTTGACCTTTGCTTTGATTCAATTAATTCAATAACCAATTTCCATTATTTTAAAAATATTTTTGGGGGATGATGATGTCCTGACCCCACCTAACTTAGTTCAATTTTTCATAATTTTCTTGATTAATTTACTATTTATTTGATAATTTTTAAGTTGACTCGACTTTTCAGTTGACTTTTCTATGATTGATGTTTGACTTAAGGGATTGCTTAGGGCAATTGAAGAGATCTTTTGATCCTCCCTTGTTCATCTCATATGCCACATATTAGAGGCCTTTCATCTTGATTTTATTTGATCCTTGCATCATTTCCTGATTAAATTATTCATTGATCCTTTGTGTGCATAGTTGCATCTGTCTGATTCATCTGATACTTTCTATACTTGTTTCTTTCATCCATGCTTCTATTGTTTGATTGCTTAACATGTCTATACTTCTTATGCATTGTCTAATGCTAATTCATTTCATTCTTTGATTCATTTGATTTGATCATATACTTGTTTATATATCTGTTATTGATTGATAACTGTGGCCTACTTGTATGTTGTATGAGGCACATATATTATTGTTGTTTGATTGCCATGAACAATCCCTATTCATAAAAAATGTACCCCTCTCCCATGAAGTGTATAATGTCTATTCTTTCATTCTTTATTCATCTGTTAATACAAGAATTAAAACAAACATCCGATAACCATTTCAAAATAAGATCAAAACCTCGATCCAACGTCGAGTAATCAATTTCAAACTTAACAGAACCAACACGTATTCATCCATCCTTTTGTAAGTCGATTGCTTCATGCATCACCATTTCTCTTGTAAGTCGATTGCTTCGTGCATCGCCATCTACCCTTAATCCCTGGTTCTTTTCCTTGCTCCATTCGTCGATTCTTGTTCCGTTTAGGTAGCACCCATTAGGTAGAACCCTTTGTATGATAACATAGGTAGAATTCCCTCATTCTTTGTATGATAACATAGGTAGAATTCCCTTATTCTTTTGTATGATAACATAGGTAGAATCCCTCTCTCTTTGCATGCTAACATTAGGTAGATATTCCCATTTGTAAATCCTAACACATAGGTCCATATTGCATGACAACTCTAGGGCAGAGCTTCCCCATTTTTAGACCTTCCGTGCGTCTCCGATCTTGTGGCATGTCAATTCTGTTCTATTGCAAAGAGGTAACTGCCTAAGACTCGATTAGCGAGCTGCGACACCTGCTTCTAGGATGTGAACACATTGCCCACTCTCCTTTGGCACAACTGGTGTCCTTCTTTGTAAGTCCATGTTCATATGGCAACCCCTAGTTAGCCGAACTACGACAACTCTGATTCTCATGTTCAAATGAGATACGTAGGCACAAGATGCGATGTCTTGCCGAGTTTTTTGACTGACAACTAACAACTAATCCTTGTTTATTTTCGCCCTCGTTGCGATTCTTTTCTCTCGCCCTCGTTGCGATCGAGACCTTTCCCTTTCTCTTGCCCTAGTTGCAATCGAGACCCTTGTTCCCCTAGTTAGCCGAACTATGGCAACTCTGATTCTCATGTTCATATGAGATACGTAGGCACAAGATGCGATGTCTTGCCGAGTTTGACTGACAACTAAACGACTAATCTTTGCTTGCCTTCGCCCTCGTTGCGATTCTTTTCTCTCGCCCTCGTTGCGATCGAGACCTTTCCCTTTCTCTTGCCCTAGTTGCAATCGAGACCCTTGTTCCCCTAGTTAGCCGAACTATGGCAGCTCTGATTCTCATGTTCAGATGAGATACGTAGGCACAAGATGCGATGTCTTGCCGAGTTTTTTGACTGACAACTAACAACTAATCCTTGTTTTTTTTCGCCCTCGTTGCGATTCTTTTCTCTCGCCCTCGTTGCGATCGAGACCTTTCCCTTTCTCTTGCCCTAGTTGCAATCGAGACCCTTGTTCCCCAGTTAGCCGAACTACGGCAACTCTGATTCTCATGTTCAGATGAGATACGTAGGCACAAGATGCGATGTCTTGCCGAGTTTGACTGACAACTAAATGACTAATCTTTGCTTGCCTTCTCCCTCGTTGCGATTCTTTTCTCTCGCCCTCGTTGCGATCGAGACCTTTCCCTTTCTCTTGCCCTAATTGCAATCGAGACCCTTGTTCCCCTAGTTAGCCGAACTACGGCAACTTTGATTCTCATTCCAGATGAGATACGTAGGCACGAGACGCGATGTCTTGCCGAGTTCTTTTTAGACTGACAACTAACAACTAATCCTTGCTTGTTTTCGCCCTCGTTGCGATTCTTTTCTCTCGCCCTCGTTGTGATCGAGACCTTTCTTTTCTCTCGCCCTCGTTGCGATCGAGACCTTCCCTTTCTCTTGCCCTAGTTGCAATCGAGACCCTTGTTCCCGTAGTTAGCTGAACTACGGTTTGCTCTGATTCTCATTCCAGATGAGATACGTAGGCATAAGACGCGATGTCTTAGCGAACACACTTCTCTTTAACCCATAGGTAGCCGAGCTACGAAGACTCTGATTCTCATGCTCAGATGAGATACGTATGCAGTGGATGCGACATCCGTGCGAGTCATTTTCTTTTGACCCTTCTTTTAGTAAATAGTACATTAGATAAACACACACCCTTTAGACAAGAACAACAAGAGTGGATCCCGTAGAGTACAACGGATGTGTAGGGGTGCTAATACCTTCCCTTCGCATAATCGACTCCCGAACCCAAGATTTGGTTGCGTGACCTTGTCTTTTCCTTTCCTTTCTCCAGGTTTACTTCGAGCATTTCCTTTCCCTCCTTTGGGATAAATAACGCACGGTGGCGACTCTTCTGTCATTTCTTTTTTCGCCGGTTGTTTTTTTCACAGGTTGCGACAGTGTGCAGGTGATGTAACAGGAATATCATGAGCAGGTGACTGGTCGCGCCGGTCATACTCATCATCGGTCCCTTGCCCATCGTCCATAGGAACGTTAGGTGGCAAAGGACCAGTAAAGGGTGGAGCATCAAGATCGTATGTCCAGTTCCTTGCATGTCGCACATCTGTACGCTGAGATCAAGGTAGGACAACACTGGGTACAGCTGCACCATGTATCATGAGGTAGAAACCACCTTCTCGCTGCACCTTGCATAATTTCATATCTTTCAAAAACTTCAAGTTAATGGTGCGGTGAGGGAGTGGTTCTAAGGTGGCTAACTCAGCGTGTAGATTCAATGCTCTAGCAATGGAGGTAATCAAACCACCAAAAGAGATGGTTCCTCCCTTTTTAAGGATGATAGACATATGGGCCAACATGAAAGGAACAGGATTGATCCTGCGATTAGTGAGGCACCCCTATAAAAACAGCAATTCTCGGGCATTTACTTTGTTAGAATTTTCCCGGCTAAATATAGTACATGCCAAAAGGTATCTAAAAATACGTATGACCGGGTTATGGATATTAGAAGCCAAAATTCCTTCAAAGGAAGTGACATTCACATTAGATAATCTGTTCCAAAAAGTAAATGCCTCGAGTGCCCATTCAGTATCTAAGGGCGTCTCACAAATAACACCATCACCATAAGGCATTCCGAGCAAACCCGCTAAAGCATCGGTAGTATACTCGTATTCTACATTAAAAATTCTAAAATAAACGGTACCTGCCGTGCTAGCAGTTCCAGAATGGACAGTGTAAATTAGGGAACTTAAAAGTTCCCTAGTGAGCCTATCGTAGGTGGGCGCTTTACTAGCAAAAATATCGTGTAATCCTAAATTATCTAGCATGTGGAAAACACTATGGTATGTGCCTAGAGTGTACAAACAGTCTTTGTCGACATACCTGGTAGTGAGGATCTCCCGAGTTTGCAATCTTTGCAAAATCTTGTTTTGTCGCTCACCGGGCTTTCCTCCACGAAGAGTGATGTTGTTAAACTCCATTCCGACCATTAATGGTGGTTGTAGAGAAAAATGAGTATTTATAGAAAAGAAATGAGAAAATGGAATTTAATGGATTTTTGGTGGAGAGTTGGAGAAGTGAAGTTGGGGAATTGTAATGGCTTGTAGTGAGAAGGAGAAACTTGGAATTTTTTTATGAATTTTGGTGGAGTTGGGAGAAGAAGAGAATGGGTTTGGAGAGGTTGAAGAAGGTATAAATAGTGGAAAAGGCAAATCTGACCGTTACGTCATGGCGCCCTCCATGAAGCTTATGGCACCCGCCATGTCTTCGGATTTGGTTTGGGCCGGCTATGTTGTTTGCTTCTTGGGCCTCAATCCTCTCATCTTCATTTTTGTAAGGGGGGGTGTATATAGGTATCCACAAATGCTGTTTTTTTTTATTTTAAGCTTGATAAAATAAAATAAAATAAAATAAAATAAAACAAAATAGAGTAAAACAAAATTAAATAAAACAAAACAAAATAAGATAAAACAAAATAAAATAGTAAAGTAAAAATAAAACAAAATAAAATAATGGACATGAAAAACATAATAATTAATATAATGCATATGTATATGAAGAGTCAATAATAATTCACGAGTCCAGAGATCTTAGGAAAAATAAAGCAAGCATAATGTCATAGGAAACGATAAAAATAGGCATGAATAATAAGTAACGGAAAAATAGGGAAATTCAAACGGTATTTCTCAGTCCATGATGGCATCAGTGCTCAGGGTATAGTGGAGTCTCCTCGACTTCGTAGCCTCGAAGTTCTGTGATTTGGCGTCGGAGATCGGCGATCTCATCATGCAGCATATCAATCTCGGTGTCATGTGAGGCAACTGATACCTCGACCTGCAGGGCAACGTCAGCAAGCTCCTGGCGAAGCTCAGCTATGAAAGCATGGCGTAGCGCTGCTCATGAACTGGGTCACGAAAGATTACTGGCATAGTGTCGATATTCTCCATTCCTGAAAAGTTAGATTAGAAACAGAGGACACCTGAAATCACAAATATTATAACTGTTAGTCTCCACATAGATATACATATATATAAAACAAATAAAAATATAAATTGAAAATAGTAAAAGTAAAGGAAAAGAAATCATGGGTTGCCTCCCATGCAGCGCTTGTTTAACGTCGTTAGCTTGACGATTCGAACTTTATATGTTAGAGGTAGGAATTGGAGGGTCGGCCAGAGTTTGGTCATGACATTCTGTGGGTATGTCACCTCCTTGGTATTGCTTCAGTCTTTGTCCATTTACCACAAATGGATTACATGAGTTGTTCCGGATTTCAACTGCTCAAGATTTAAGGATTTTGGACACCTCAAAGGGGCCTGTCCATCTCGAACGCAGCTTACCTGGAAAAAGACGTAATCTCGAATTGAAGAGGAGAACAGAGTCTCCTATATTAAATTCCTTTATCACAATCCTTTTGTCGTGCCAAGCTTTGGTTCTCTCCTTGTATATAACGGCATTCTCGTAAGCGTTTTGGCGAAGTTCCTCCAATTTGTGAATATCAAGGATTCGCTTCTTGCTAGATGCTAGGTAATCCAAATTTAGGGTCTTGATGGCCCAATATGCCTTGTGCTTGAGTTCAAAAGGTAAGTGGCATGACTTCCCGTAGACCAACTGGTATGGTGTAGTTCCAATAGGGGTCTTGTAAGCAATTTTGTAAGCCCATAGTGCTTCTGTTAGCTTTTCAGACCAATCTTTTCTAGATATTGATATAGTTTTATCCAAGATCTGCTTAATCTCTCTGTTGGATACTTCCACTTGACCATTAGTCTGAGGGTGATATGGTGTTGCTACTCTGTGTTTCACTCCATATTTCCTTAAGAGTTTATTAAATATCCTGGATATAAAATGTGATCCACCATCGCTTATGACAAGTCGTGGAACTCCAAATCTGGGAAAGATATTATTCTTGAACATCTTGATGATTACTCTTGTGTCGTTGGTGGGTGCGGCGATAACTTCTATCCACTTGGACACATAGTCAACTGCTACCAAAATGTACTTATTTTCCAATGAAGATGGAAAAGGTCCCATGAAATCAATACCCCAAACGTCAAATAATTCTACTTCTTGGATGTTCTTCAAAGGCATTTTGTCACGCCTTGAGATGTTCCCAGCGTGCTGGCACTGGTCACATCGGACAATATAAGTATGGACATCACGCCATAATATCGGCCAATAAAGACCAGCTTGAAGGATCTTAGCGTATGTCTTGGATGTGCTTGAATGTCCACCATAGGGTGAAGAGTGACAATGTTCTATGATGTTTCTGACTTCTTCTTCCGGGACGCAACGTCGAAATATGTTATCAGTTCCTCTTTTGAAAAGGAGTGGTTCGTCCCAATAAAGTGTCTTATATCTTTAAAGAACTTCTTCTTCTGTTGATAGTTGAAGTCAGGTGGTATGATATCAGCGGCTAGATAGTTCACAAAATCAGCGTACCATGGTACTCTGCTAATTTCTGAAATTGTCCCAAGGTTGTCTCTATCAAGTTCAAGGGGGGCAGTATCTATCTTAGCTACTAGTCTGTCATAGGTGAAGTCATTATTTATAGGTAAATGATCTAGCTTTAAATGCTCTAATATGGAAAGATGGTCAGCAACTACGTTTTCTGTTCCTTTTTTGTCTCTAATGTCTAAGTCGAATTCTTGTATCAAAAGGATCCACCTGAGTAATCTAGGTTTTGCATCCTTTTTACTCAGAAGGTAACGGATAGCTGCATGGTTTGTATAGACTATAATCTTAGATCCTACAAGATAATACCTAAATTTGTCGATTGCGAAAACTACAGCTAGGAGTTCTTTCTCTGTTGTTGTATAATTTAATTGAGTGGTATCTAGGGTTCTACTAGCGTAATATATTACATGTAGTTTCTTATCTTTTCTTTGCCCTAAAATATCTCCTATAGCGAAATCGCTAGCATCACACATTATTTCGAAGGGTTTAGTCCAATCCGGGGTTTGTAGAATGGGTGCTGAAATTAATGCTTGTTTTAAACGGTTAAAGGCTTCGATGCATTTTTCATCGAAAATGAATTCGATGTCTTTCATCAGAAGGCCGGTCAAGGGTTTTTTTATTTTAGAGAAGTCTTTTATGAAGTGTCGGTAGAAACCGACGTGTCCAAGGAAACTACAGAATTCTCTAACTGTCTTAGGAGGGTTAAGGTTTTCTATAACTTCTATCTTTGGTTTATCGACCTCAATGCCTCTTTCAGATATTATATGTCCTAACACCATGCCTTCTCTAACCATAAAGTGGCACTTCTTCCAGTTTAACACAAGGTTAACTTCTACGCATCTCTCTAGGATTTTCTCAAGGTTAATAAGGCAGTTTTCAAAGTCTAATCCACACACCGAGAAGTCATCCATGAATACTTCCATAATTCCGTTGAGATAATCTGTGAAGATTGACATCATACAACGTTGGAAAGTAGATGTCGCATTACAGAGTCCAAACGGCATTCGTCTATAAGCAAACGTTCCGTAAGGACAGGTAAAGGTTATTTTCTCTTGATCCTCGAGGTGTATGGGTATTTGGAAAAATCCAGAATATTCATCAAGATAACAAAAGTAAGAGTGTCTGGCAAGACGCTCAAGCATTTGATCTATGAATGGAAGGGGGAAATGGTCTTTCCTAGTTGCCTTATTGAGCTTCTTATAATCTATGCACATACGCCATCCGCCATCCGCCTTCTATGCGTTTAGCGACATGCTCTCCCTTTTCGTTCTGCACGACTGTGATGCCTCCCTTTTTGGGTACCACATGTACATGACTTACCCACTTACTATCAGAAATCTGATAGATTATACCAGCTTCCAGTAGTTTAAGGACTTCCTTCTTTACTACCTCGCTCATTACAGGGTTGATCCGTCTCTGATGTTCTTTGGAAGGTTTTGAATCCTCCTCTAGTGAGATCCTGTGCATACACACGAATGGGCTAATACCTTTTAAATCAGAGATGTGGTACCCTAAGGCAGAGGGGTACCTTCTTAAAACATTCAAGAGTCGATTTGTCTCGTCTTGATTTAAGGTGGCACTAACTATTACTGGGCGGTTCATTTCTTCATCCAAAAACTCATATCTTAGGTTCTTGGGTAGTTCCTTAAGTTCTTGGGCTGGTTTTTGAGAATTAGGTGAAGGGTCTGGAGTAAAGTCCAGACATTCGTTAGTGTGAGGTTCCATTTCCTCTAACTCGTCACCCTTTTCATTTGGGTTAAAAAATGGTTCGATCTTAGGTTCTCCTTGGTCTAATTCTCTTATGCACTCATTTATGATATCAATCATATAACATGCGTCTCCTAGAATTGGTGCCATCAGGAATTTCGAAAGAATGAACTCGATCTTTTCGTCCCCTACTTCGAAGGTTAATTTCCCTCTTTTGACATTTATTATAGCTCTGGCTATTGATAAGAATGGTCTACCTAAAAGAATAGGGATATCTTCGTCTTCTTTGATATCCATGACCACAAAGTCTGTTGGGATTTAAAGTTGACCGATCCTAACTGGGATGTCTTCTAAAATGCCTACAGGATACTTAACAGACCTATCGGCTAATTGAAGGGACATCTTAGTTGGTTGTAACTCTCCTAGGTTTAACCTTTTACATACAGCTAAGGGCATTAAACTTACACTAGCGCCTAAGTCTAGGAAAGCTTTGTCGATCACATGACTTCCTAAAATGCAAGGTATAGAAAAACTACCAGGGCCTTTCTCCTTCTTAGCAAGTTTATCCTCAGAAATAAAGTTGCATTCCAAGGGTTTTGGACCTTCGAGCCTACGCTTGTTAGTTAAGATGTCTTTGAGAAATTTGGCGTAAGACGGAATTTGGGTGATAGCTTCGGTGAAAAGAATCTCTACATGAAGCGTTTCTATCACTTTTATAATTTTTTGGTATTGGTTGTTAATTTTGGTTTGTTTAAGTATTTGCGGATATGGGATTGGTGGTTTGCACGGGGGTGGTGGTTTGTAAGTTTTATCCTTGGCTTCACCTTCTTGATTGGTTTGTTTCTATGGTTCTACCGGTTCCTCTTCTTGGTTGGTAGGCATATTTTCTTTAGAAGTTTTGGACTCGCTCATTGCTGGGTTCTAAGGCCCTTCGTAAGCGGTCCCACTTCTTAATGAGATAGCGTTAGCTTGCCCTCGAGGGTTTGGTTGAGGTTGTCCAGGAAATTGGCCTCCAGGTGTAGTTTGTGGGGCTTGGTTTTGTGCTACCTGTGAGATCTGGGTTTCAAGCATCTTGTTGTGAGTGATTATCTGATCAACCTTGGTTCGTAATTGCGTTATAAGTTCGTTTACGTGAATGTTCTGGTTTAGGAATTCTTTATTCTGCTGAGTCTGGCCCGATATGAAGCTCTCCATGATTTTCTCAAGGTTAGACTTCTAGGGCACAACTTGCATACGTTGATTTGGTTTTTGGGCTTGATAACCTTGCGGTCTCTGAGGTGCATGATTTTGGATAGGGTTCTGGTTTTTATAGGAGAGATTCAGATGATTCTTCCATCCAGGGTTGTAAGTGTTCAAAAATGGGTTACCTTGGGCGTAATTCACTTGGTCGGTATTCAGTTCGTTCAAAAGGTTACACTCTGCCGCTTCGTGTCCTTTAGATCCACAGAGTTCGCACTCTGTATGGACTACTGCTACGGTGTTAGTGTTTGTAGACATATGTTCGATCCTAAGGGCTAAAGCGTCCATTTTCGCCTGCATCATGTCTATAGAGCTTACCTCATGTATTCCACCTTGGATTTCCTTTTTCTCCATTGATGCTCGTTCGGTTCCCCATTGATAATGGTTTTGGGCCATATCCTCAATTAGGTCACAAGCTTCTGAATAAGGTTTGTTCATCAGCGCGCCACCCGCGGTAGCGTCGATGCTCATCTTGGTGTTATAATAGAGTCCATTGTAGAAGGTATGAACGATCAGCCATTGTTCTAGGCCATGGTGTGTGCAGACTCTTAATAGCTCTTTATATCTTTCCCAAGCTTTGAAAAGCGATTCTCCTTGGTTTTGAGCAAATCTAGTTATTTGGTTTCGAAGAACATCAGTCTTACTAGGGGGGAAATATCTAGCAAGGAATACTCTCCTAAGGTCTTCCCAGGTAGTTATTGAATTGGCTGGAAGTGAATCTAGCCATGAACGTGCTCTATCCCTGAGGGAGAAAGGGAGTAATCTTAAACGGATCACATCGGGTGAAGCACCGTTAGATTTAAAGGTGTCGGCTAGTTGGATAAAAACTTTTAAATTTTGATTTGGGTCCTCAGTAGCAAGACCCGCGTATTGGTTTTGTTGCACTAATTGCAACAAAGACGGTTTTAGTTTGAAATTGTTAGCAGGTATAAGGGGGTTTACTATACTCGAACTAGGTTTCTCATCAGAGGGTTGGACGAATTCCTGAAGAGGTCTCCTATCGCGATTCTCGGCCATAGCTTTCTTAATTCGGATGAGTAAGAGGCGTGTACGAGTATAACGTTCGGGTTCCGCTAAAGGATCTACTAAATTTCCGGTACTATGGGTTTTTCGCATTTACCGGCTAATAATGCCTTAGTTTATACGGTGTAACAATAGGGTACGAAATTTGACGAAGTTGGTCCCCGACAACGACGCCAAAAACTTGATCGTTGCGATTCGCAAGTGCACGAATAACGTCAAAGTAATATAAAAGAATATCGATCCCACAGAGACCAATCGTCAATCTTTCGATTACTATCGTTACAGTGTTTATCTTAAGGCGGTATAAAAGAGATATTGGGTTTGCAAAACAACGGTAAATAATAAATGCAGGTAAAGACATGTTGAATGTAATTCACGTCAGTTAAGTGATGTTTCGATTGTCTAAATAGAACTACTTACGAGGCAATATTTTCTACTCTTGAAAATAATCCATTTAACAGGAACTATCGCTTTCGCGTATTCAAAATCGAGTTTACCCTTAAATTAAGGCCTTTTATTGTCACTTATAAAAGGTGCGCAGAACGCTAAAGTAGTAAACCTATTTTTAAGAAATGAGACTCGTAAACTTAGTTGAAAAGTGATTTTGATTTGGAAAGTTTACCCAAGGAGTTTCCTGATTTTAAATCTATCAACGCGTCCGAAAATAAAAAATACTTTTTCCTTAAAGTGATAAAGATTCCTAGTTACTAAGCCAGAGTGCTTTCGCACTCCTCGAATAGTTAAAATTAACCAAGTCTGTTTTAGAAAACTCAAGTTAAAAATCAAAACAGCCTTTTAAGTATTTCTACAGATTTCAATATGTGAAACATTACTTTAACCGCGATCCTTACATTCTAACCTTTAAAGGATTTAGCCAGACATGGTAACACAAACGAACACAACGGTGTTAATCATGATGAAAAGTTTGTTTTAGAATGTGAGGCGTAGAGAGCGAGTAAAGTGCGTAAAGTAAATAAAGTAAAGCTAGTGCGGAAAATAAATAAAGTAAAGCGAGTGCGGAAAATAAATAAAGTAAAGCGAGTGCGGAAAATAAATAAAGTAAAGCGAGTGCGAAAAATAAATAAAATAAAAGCGATGCGGGAAATAAATAAAATAAAAGCGATGCGGGAAATAAATAAAATAAAAGCGATGCGGGAAATAAATAAATAAAGCGATAAATAAGAACCTGCTCCAAATGGAGGCTTCGATTCTGGTACAAAAATTAACCTCCGACTCCTGAAGCTAAAGACGACAGCGACTCGAAGTGACCCAACTCAATCTCACAAGGGTGCGATAACCCCCCGATGTGACGGATTATCGCTATTACAAATGATAAATATATGCTTAGTGTTGTAAAACTAAGTTGGATCATTAGAAAACGAAATGGAATGAGCTATTTATAGAGGTTTCCAGCAGCTTGTAAAGACCATGGTGCCCTCCAACTTCCCCTTAGTGGGAACGTGATTCCAAAGGTGGCGCCCGCCATCCCTTCATGGCGCCCGCCATGTGTGTAAATGGGGTGGATCATGGGAACGTGGCGGTTACCTCCTAGTTGAGGGCTGATGACTCATGGCTCCCCCTATAGCGGCCGCCATGTGCAACGCCATGTGTGTAATTTCGCCGAAAGACCCTAATTTTAGGTCTTTTTGCTTCGTTTCTTCCAAAAGAGTCCGAAAGTGCTAAATATCTGAAAACAAGAGAAAAGAGAGCATAATACAAACAAAATAATAATAAAGTCCTATTAAACATGTGAAATCCGAGTCAAAAACACGGTGTAATTCAGTGTGATCACTAGTCATGTTCTAAAATAAACAAGTGAATTCATTGAGCAGTTATCACAAATGGCATGTGCAGAAAGGAGAAAGCAGGCGCATCATCATGGATCGATGGTCCTATGCTTATTGATCGACTTGACTCTACTCCAAGTGTCTGCAGAAGTTATCGACCATGCCACATGTATTGACGGAAATTTGAGAAAGCAAAGACTCAAATGACATGAAAAATTCATTGATTCAAACTTATCCATAACAAAAGCAAATAAACACATGAATTGGCATCTCAGGTTCTTTTAAAAGACTCTGCATAAACTATTTCTCACACCAATCTCATCACCAATGCGCAAATGGCCAAAATCCTGCAGACCAAAACATTCACCCAAGAAACCATGAGTAGACCTTGCACCAACATGAAGAGCTTACCATGATCATGAACTTGCAGCAGACCAAATGATTATCATGCTAGCCACATTGCCAATGCCTTACAAAATCAATGCAACTTGCAATCAACAAGCCTAAATAATGACGTATATAATCTGTAACCAATGCAACAATATCACATCAAGGTAAAACATAAGCCAAGGCAAGGAACATGTATGGAATGCAAGCCAAAATTGAGAGTAATGAAAAGGTGACGAACCATAAAATTACCAAGTCAAAATCAACAGGATTTTGTTCAATGAATTGTTGCCCTATGAGTTAGAGGCAATGTTCTGTCACCAATTCCCGTGACCGTGCCGAGACAACCCAATGCATAGGCACCACAAAATGGAGAGGTCGTCACAAGGCCTCCAACGTCGAGCGTCCTTACATAAACATCAAACACGCAAAAATCAAACATCTTATCAAAAGGGATAATTTGGATTAAAAGAATGTTTAGAGGCCTTCCATCAATTAGAACATTGGATTCGCATAACATTTAAAATCCATTTCTTACCACAAGCAAAATACCTGTTTCACATTAGTAAAAAATCCAATGAAAACGCGTTTGGAATATCTCATTGCAGACAAAAAACAAACTCTCACCACTTTCATTTCTAGGGACCACACTAAATCTGTGAAAGATTTTCCATAACGAATTTGATCTTTGGATCCACTCGCCAGCTCATAGAGGATAAGGACGGAAACCTCGTACAAGGGCTCTATAAAAGGGACTTGAAGCGACCCTGAAAGGAGATTAGGCACCGTTACCCTGTTGAAATCCAATCTCAACCTGTACCCAAAAGCTCAAAACACTAAAAGGGTACTCAGTGTTTATCGTCAAAACTTTGAGTAAACCAAGCTAAGACCCTGACAAAATCATACCAAGCACAGAAGCAAGGAGAAATAAGCTGAAAGAGAAAATCGATTGGACAAGGCAAAAGGAAGTTTGAAAGTTTACCTGAAAACAGACCATTTCGGTAAGGTTCCGGTCGACATTTTCTCATCATTAACTCTCAAAACATTAGAACTAAACTGGTTGACTGTATCCCTGCTGTATTTTCTTCTTTTTGACAGTTTCTTGTTTAGCGCATATGTACAAAAAAACAACAACTTTGTATTCCATGAAAATCTTTTTGTGTGCTCCCTGTTTTGTACATCAAATTTCGAATATCATTTTGTTATTGTTCTAAGGTTAAATTGTATTTCTAGGTTTGAAAGGGTTAAGTTTAAGATTCAGATCTGAATAATGGGTAAGGATTTAGGGTAGGATAAATGTGGATACATATTCAAGGGATAAATTAAACTTGGGTTCGGGTTTAAGTTTTGGTGTTTCAAGGGGTGGTTATCGATCGGTGGCCACCGCCTTTTTTCCGGTGAAACTGAGGGAAGAAAGGAAAGTCGAAAATGGAGGGGAGAGTCTAGCGAATTCTAGGAGAAGGAGTTACGTTATGAATGACTATTTTCGATTATGATAATACCTTTTCATTAATGATATATTTATTACTGGGTTAATGATTCGTTCAAATTCCATTTGAATAATAAATTACTGGTACGTTTGGTCTGCTGTGTATTCACGCTTTTAATGCATTATTATTTTTAAAACTTGGATAAAGGAATAGGTGGCACACGCCTCATTATTCTTCGAGTGAGTAAGTGGGAGGCGTTCGCCTCACTACCGCGCATATTCAATTTCCGCAAACAACTTTCAATAACAATTTGGATGAAAAAAGGAGTAGAAGGAGCTCGCCTTATTATTCCTCGAATAATTGAACAATTAGTATGCACCATATTGCTCAATATTTTGTCATTCTTCTAAAAAATACCAAATACATTAAACCTAATTTCTTGCCCCCGTGCGATCGAAACTCTTTTTAGAAAGAACACTGTTTAATCCTTTCAGACGAGCACAACAAATTAGTGCTTAAGCCTCCGCAGAGAGTAGACAAGTCAACGTTTAGCCTTTAAAACGCGATCTAAACAGTCGTTCATAAAAGACACAAACTAACCGTAGTTCCCCGAACTACGAATGCTCTGATTTCCTTATTGCACCATAAGGATACGTAGGTAGGAGATTGCTAGATCTTCGCGAGCTCACTAATAAAAAACTTCAATTTTCCCCCGTTTTGAGGTTTCCATCCATCTCTTTTAAATATTTTTATCACTCGAAGAAAAAAAATAACATTCAGCTACCATTCAAACCAAAAATTAAACTAAAAGGTTCCTGTTGAGTACAACGGACGTGAGGGGTGCTAATACCTTCCCCTTGCGTAATCGACTCCCGAACCCAAATATGGTTGCGACGACCATTATTCTAGTTTTCAAAGGTTTTATCAATATTTTCCTATTCCTTCATTGGAATAAATAAAGTTCGGTGGCGACTCTGTTCGAACTAATTTTTTCCGCGACCATCGCGAGGAATCATATTTTTCGAGATGCGACAGATGGCGACTCTGCTGGGGAACTCATCTTGCTCCAAGCTAGAGAGAGTCAAGCCTAATTTAGTTCAAATTTCTATGAATGTTAAAATATTGTTTTCTTCCTTATTGCTTCTTTATATCCTGCTGTATTATTTATGCTATGTGATTTATTCTGCTATTATATTGGGTGGTCTATGGTGCTTGATACATGTTATGAGATAAGCTCCGTACCCGAGCTTTTAGAAGAACTTAGAACCAGGAGTTATGTAGTACTGAACCGAGGGGTATACACCTCGTTAGGGCAATACGAAGACTCCACCTAGAGTAGATCTGTTTGGAATTTCCATCACAATATGGCTAGCCCATTATTGCGAGAAAGCTTTGAACATGATCCGTGACTCTAGGAACCACATCTTAAACTGAAGTCCGTCTTCATGATTGGCGATTGTTTAGTATTGAACTGAAGGGTCTACACCCTATTCGAACAATACGAAGATCCCACTTAGAGTAGATTGATTCAGAACTTCCATCTCGATGTGGCTAGCCCATTATTGCGATGGGATGCTGAACACAATCCATGACTCTAAGTTCTTATCTTGAAAATGAGAAACCCTAGGAGAAATCCTTTGTGTGTGGGGTCATGAACATAGAACCGCCGTATAGGTTGTACCTTGTGATATATATGAAATCCGGATCCCTGTTATTGCATAAACATCATATTGCATTCATTATGAGCATAACAAGATTACTTACACACTTTCTATTTTTAGGGAATTTCAAAATTTTCAGTTAATTAAGCATTCAAGAATAGATGAAGCCAGGAAAGAGAAAAACATTCCAAATCAAAGCCAAAGTACCATGTGTGAAAGGGTTCATTGCATTCAGAGATGGGTTGACTAATATCCGTCGAGACGCATTCACACTCAAATATGGGAAGATTCTACACTTGTTGTCTGTACCAGTACAAAATGATGCTATTACCGCACTAGCCCAATTTTATGACCCACCACTCAGAAGTTTCCTCTTTAGAGATTTCCAGTTGACCCCGACTTTGGAGAAATTCGGAAAAATATTGGACTCTCCTAAGCAGAAGAAATGACCTTATAGGGGACTGGATCAAATCCCAAAACCCAAGGAGCTGGCAGAAGTATTGGATATTCCAGTTGAAGATCTAACCCCTAACATCAAAATTTGGGGAAAGGTACAAGGAATTCCTCAAGAATACTTGGAGAAGACTGCTCAAATATTTTCCAAAGCCCAGAAGTGGGAAGCCTATGATACTATTGTGGCTTTATTCATTTTTGGATTGGTGTTATTTCCTAATATGGAGAAGCTGGTGGACTTAGCAACTATTAGTGTGTTTTGGGCCGTCAAGGTTAAGAACGAAGATCCAGTGCCCGCACTTCTAGAATATGTTTATCACACCTTGCACTTACGCTTCAAAAAGAAGGGGGGATTGATGTTGTGGTGTATACCACTCCTTTACCAATGGTTTGTCTTTCATGCATTCAAAGATGTTGATACGGTTGAGAGGATGGATGGATACGAGTGGTCTCAAAAGCTGGTAGGACTCACAGAAAATGCCATTATTTTGTACCCTCATGGTTTGAATGTGGGAGATGCAATTACTAGTTGTGGAGACTTTCTGAATGTACCATTAATAGGGTCAAAGGGTTGCATTAACTATAATTCCGTCTTAGCAGTGAGGCAATTGGGTTACCCTATCACATACAGGCCAGATGACCAATTGTTTGAAGGTTTTGTGTTTCATGATATGGAAGACCTCGTTATGCTGAGAAGGGTTATCCAAGCTTGGGAAAAAGTTCGCTTCAGAGGACAAGACAAAGGAAAAGGTGATGTAGGGGATAGAGAATCCTATTATTAATGGGTCACGAAGACAAGTCAAGAGATCAAGCTTCCATTCATCCTCGATCCTCCTACTCAACCCCCACCACCAGAACCTATCCATGTATCCTTTGAGAAGGTAGAAGCATTGAATGCTACTATAGAAAGACTTGGGCGAGAAAATGAAGAGTTGAAGATCAGCCTCCAGCAAGTTTCAAATGAAAGAAATGAGATGAAGTGGGAATTAGAGCGGAAAAAGGCTCAGCTAGAGGCAACTGAGGAAAAGGTCGATAAGGAAGAACATAAGAGAAAGAAGGTGAAAGTGGGCTAGAACAAGGTGACCTCTGCTTAGAAACTATCAAAGAGCAGTTAAAATAGGTTGAGAAAGAATGCCAAAAGAATAAGCGATGGTGGCTACGAGTAACATAAGAAAAGAAAGAAGTTAGAGAGGCATTAGAGGCTAAGATACATGATCTCACTATCTCTTTCACAATGTTGAAACCCAAGCGGAGCACGAGCGCCGACTTAAGGAAATAACCCTTGAAGCTTCTCGAGTCACACATGGGATTTGGGCTGAGAAATGTCAAGAAGCAAAGGATGCCAGAGAATATGCTAAATATTAGAAAGACAGACTTGAAGCCTTCCATTAAGACAGTGTGATATGGCTAAAGGAGAGAGAGCAGGTTATCGAGGACTACGATGCGTTCAGGAAAACTATTGACTTCTTACAAAAAGACAAAGATGGGTATCGTGCAAAGCTCAATGGTTTGGTAGAATTCTGCAATTGGATGGCTCGAGATATGCCTTGGAGATTGAGAGAGGCAGTGGAGGGGTTAGACCAAGATGACACACATCCCGCTGTGATCGGTTTTGTTATGATGTGCGAGGGAATGGTGAAGAGGTTCAAGTTTGAGTTGGAAGAACTCATAACCCGAAAAACTGCTTGTGATTTTCCCATTTTTCTTGTACTCAGTTTATGATTCCGCAAGAGTTTAATATTTGAGTTGTATTGGTTCGGGTGGTTATACATTTGTATTCCGTACTTTGACCAACTGAATGAATGAGGATGATCCTCACTTTTATTTCCTGACTTTATGTTTCTTCGAATGCTTAATAAAACTACAACCATTATGAATAACTCCCTGGAAATAAAAAGAAAAAAAATATCATTTTCATTTGCATGCATCTACCCCATCACATATTTCATTTTAAAAAAGACTTAGCCAACCTTTTTACCCTTTATCCAGTGACGCTGACTAATCAACACAGATACGAGACGCGAAGCAACTACAGGATGACGTTGGAGCAAGTTGAGGCTAATCAGGCCACTATGAGGACGAACATCACCGCCATCCAGGAGAAGATGGATCAATTACTAGAGACAATGCTAGCAATTTCCCAAAGAGAAAGGGTTGCGGAGGCAGAGACTGGAATGAAGAAGAATGACAGTCACATCGGCACATCGGGACTGGTCAATCAGCACGAGAGCTTCACTCATGTTAAGAAGAGCTTTGCTCACATACCTGTAGGGAACAAAGGGGATGGAGATCATGTGGAGCCTTTTGATGCATCCGCTCAACATGGGTCTGAAATGGGAGGAGATGGTCCATACAATGCTTTTATGCCCTAGTGATTGGTTCATTAAAATTTTGAAAAAAATTAAGTCAGTAGGTTTGGGATAATCGATTGGTCCCTGTTTCGGTACTTTGATCCACTTGTCGATTTTGGCCCAAACTTTTGTTCAGTAAGTCCAAATGAGATGTCATTTGAAGTGTTGTAAAGCTAACACGCAGAGCCACCTCATGGTCACACTTGGCGAATTGTTTTGAATTATAATCATGTGTCTACTGTGGAAATGTTTGTGACGACTTGTATGATCGGTTAGTGAATCGTTGTGTTTATCCAATGATGTATTGTTGTTTTAGTGAATTAACATGAATGGATGCTTATGAAGTTTAATTTGTTGAGTTGTTATTGTTTGTTAATATCATGACATCGATTAGTTGTTGCATATGATGAATGATGTTGTGCATAAACAGTGAAATATGCATGGTGATTCTTTTGATGAACTTTATGGTGATAATGCATGTTATTGAGAGTCATGCACCATGGTGTATGGGCTTCAGTATGGTTTTGATGTGCTTTGGTATGGTGGTATGGATTGGGGCGAGTAGCTAATTCTAATGAAGAATTAGTGAAGCGTTACCTATGGTGATGGTAATGAATTTTGTCTTGCTCTGGTCCTATGGTGGGGATCAGGGGCGAGTAGTTGGTTCCATATGGGAGCTGGTGAAACATTACCTATGGTGATGGTAATAGAGTTTGGTGTGCTCTGGTCCTATGGTGAGGATCGGGAGCGAGATGAACCTGAGTGTTCATGAATGATACTGCATGTATAATGACTCAGTTGTGGAGTACAATGCATACACATTTGCATATGTAGTTTATTGTTAATGATGTTGTTGATAGGTTGTGAATATGTACATATTGTTATGAATGGGTGTGAGACTATGTTCTTATTGATTATGTAATGAATGCATGCTTGATGAATATTCTCTACCTTAGTATTCTTTAAACTGTTTATATTGATTATTGTTTCTCATCCCCTTTGCTTCATGTTGTCCACCATGGACATCTTGCAGATACTTAGGAGTGATTCCTTGTTGGTGTGTGTTGGAATGTTGCTTGTTGGAGCTACTCTTCGTTTTCATTTTAATCGTTAATAATACATGAGTAGTTTTTTTCTCTGATCGTGTAACATCATGAACGAGACTTATTATGTTCTAGAAGTTGATGTTTTTTGTTTTGTTTTGGAGTTTATAATTTATTTATGAAGTTGTGTTGAAAAATATTTTTTCGATGCATAGTTTCAAATGATTTTAATGTGTTTCGAAGGATTATCGGTGGTGACTAGGGGTGTGCAAAATAACCAATAACCATGAACCAAATTCCTATCCAAATTAATCCAAACTTTAAAACCAAACCCAAAATTATATTTTGAAATTGGTTATCCATTTATCAAATTAAAAAAAAAACGGTAACCATTATTAAAAACCGGTTCAAGTAAACGGTTACCATTTTTCAATAATCATTTCAAATCAATCCAAAACACAAATTTCAGAATCCCTAATTCTCAAAAATCCAAATTCCCAATTCATCAAAACCGGCATCCTATTGTAAATGGTATTGAAAGTTGTGATGTTTGCTTTCATATTGGTATTCTTTAACAATGTTCAAGTCAAATTCTGTGAGTAGTAAATTTGTAATTTTGTAATTGTGTGTTGTATTATGGAGTTATTTTTATCCATTTTCTTAGCTTTAATTGGTTGTGAATTGTTTCTATTGATTTCTGTTTTTAAAGATTTGTATAGAAAATATAGTATTAGTATACAATTTGTTTTTCAATGTTTTTTTTCCTGTATATTTGGATATTTGCAAAGAAAACAAACTGAAAACAAGTTGGCAATTTCATCCTTAGTTATTTGTGAGTTTGAAAAAAGTCAACAAAAATTTTATCATTTTAATTTCTCCTTACAACTAGTCAGTTATTTTTAATGACGTGGCAATTACTTTACTTTTTTATTATTGTAAAATTAAATGTGACATTGTTGATAGTTATCCTCTTAAATAAAATTGAGAAGCTGCAAAAAAAAAACTACCGTCAATAAAACTGCATCGTATGATTTTTTAAACCTGATTTATTTTTATAATTTTTTTAAATTGTTTTTTTTATAAAATTGTTTTTTTTATAAAACTGTAAAAAAACTGGTTTGAAAAATACCAATTTAAAACTCTTTTTTTAAAATTGTTTTTTTTTCTATCTTATAGGTAATTACTTAATTTTGATTTTTCAGATTGAAATTTAAAAATAGTGATTGATTTAAAGAGCGATTTGATAAAGTTAAGAAGTTGTTGGAATGAAAATTAAATTAGAGGGAAATTTGGTTTTAAAATTGATCCAAACAAAAAATAATTTTTTTAGTACAAACCGGTTATTAACCAAACCGATCCAAACATAAACCGATTTTAAAAATATAAACCGGTTTTATCAAAGTGGTTTTAAAAACCAAACTGATCCATATATTTGGTTCAATTTGGTTATGGTTTTGAACCATGCACACCCCTAATGGTGACACCTTGAATTTCCGTTTAGTACTTTATAAGTTTTGGGGTTTTGGGTGTTGCATAGTGGTATAAGAGCAGGTTGGTCTGTCTGACTAGGTTGTTGTACTGTTGTTTATTCCATAATATGTGACATGTGTGTAAAACACTATCGATGCTTGTTTATTTTTCTAACCGCTTGCATGTAGGAGCGGGATTGAAACAAGTGGGGGAGAAGCTTATGCTTCTCTGAGATGTTTCAGGTGTGGAGAGTTGGTTCATCGTATCGCGGTTTGCAAGAGTGAAGGTTATTGGACAAGTCAATGTTGTTTCCTGAAGTTGTTAAAGATGGAGATTCAAAGTTCATATCAATTGTTTCGACAAGACGATGTCATTTCCAGAGTTTGATGCAGGTGTTAAGTTGTTTGTGTCTGCTAAGCAAGTTGATGAGTGCATGAAAGATGATGTTGAGGTATTATGATATTAGCTTCTATGAATTCCAAAAGCAAAGTTGTGATTGGCGAGTTACATGTGGTGTATGATTTTCCATAAGTCTTTCCAGATGATATCAGTGATTTTCCGCCAGAGTGCAAAGTTGATTTCCCCATAGACTTATCACATCTATTCATGGAAAAACATAATCATAATCATTCATTCATCATACTTATCATCAAATAATAGAGAAACACGAAACCTTATTGGAGGTTAAGGAAAACCTCTATACCATTTCATGATATAAGCATCTTTAGATGAAGAATCCCCCATTTATCTTGTAATCCCTGCAAAATCAGCAAAATCGAGCAGCTCCTATGAGTTTTTCCTCTTAAGCCTTAGTTCCCCCTTCCGATGTTCTTGTTCTCTAAACTCCTTGTTTTCACGTACTGACACAAAAGGATCTAAAGCCTAATTTTCTCTAGTTTTCAGAATATATAATATTTTGATTATTTCTCATAATTATGATTTTTTCCTAACTAACACTCCATTTCTCTTCACTCACCACTTAACTTTCTCAATTTACAAAACTGACTCAATTCTTCATATTCTCTCAAATTCTAATGATTTAATAATTAATTCTCACTAACTAATTAAATTAGCACAAACACCACAAATGTTGACATCGACCAACCCAACATAATTTAAATAAAATAATTATTTAAATAAATGACTCAATTAAGTCCAATAAATAATTAAATAAATGCTGAATAAAAACTAGGGTGTTACAACCAGCTCAGGGGCATGAACATCCGACCTCCCAGAAGTAGCTAACCCGATAAGATATAGAAAAGGGAGAATAAGCGGCGTCCAGTCCACCTGGTTATATTTTCAAATTTGTATTTGATATTATTTCTCATATGATTAATCATTTCACAAGTGTACGATAAACTCCCAATTGTTAATTAAGAATTGAAAATTTTGAAATGTCTATTTTCTTTGAAACTGTGTAAGGTAACGACGAGTCTGAGATACGACCTAAGGGATTGAAGCTGCCAACACAAAGACTCAAGGCTGCTATCACAAATTCCACAAGCATGCGACCATAATAATAATAAAAAATACAACATAAAGCACACATGCAAAGAAAGTGGAACAACCACTAAAATGACAATAACTCTCCACCCCTATAGTAGCTAGCTACTCTATAGGCCGTGATGGATTGACCACACGTTAACCTCGAACCAGGTTTTCACCTAGGGGAAGGGTACCGATCCTTGACCGAGCATGACTCTAGAGACATTCAATAAACTTCGAGGGAAAAGCTTTTAAGTTCACACAGAGTCAGGAGCAAGGTACTAAGGATTAAATATATACGCCTTAAGCAAGTAAAAACAATAATACTACATATATTTCATTTCCTCATACTTTGTAGTACAAGATATAAAAAATGTTACCAATCCCTAAAGAGACGATCTTCCAATCTTTGAGCATCTGGTTCGGCCATACTTGCTCCCTCGAAATATGCAAATAAGGGTGAAAATCATATACCTGACATTAGCTCAAACAACTTTGTCCAATCATTAGTCTATACAATGGATGCTGAGATCAATGCTTGCCTTCAAAAGCCGAAAATCCTTGTCACACTCATCGCTGAAAACATATGGCACGTTATGATGTAGTAATAGACACAAGGTTTTATGATTTTTAAAATCCTTGATGAACTTTCTATAGAATCCAACTTGACCTACGAAACTTATATTCCCTTGATGTAAGAAGGAGGCGACAACTTTGCAATAACTTTAATTTTGGCTTGATTCACCTCTAATTATTCATTTGAAATTTTGTGCCCTAAACAAATCCTTCCTTAACCATGAAATGAAACTTTTCCTAATTCAGGACCATGTTGCTTTCTTCGCATATGGTGAGTACCATCTCCAGATCGTTCAAGCATTTTTTTGAAGGATTCCCTAAATACTAAAAAATCATCTATGAACACTTTCGTGGAGTATTCAATCAAATCAGAAAAGATTACATCATATATATCTAGAAAGTGGTAGGGTGTTAGATAATCAAAATGGAATCCTTCTAAAAGCAAAGGTTCCATAAGGAAATGTGAAGGTTGTCTTCTCTTGGTTCTATAGGGCTATTGTAATCTGAATGTAGTCTGAATAACCATCAAGAAAAAAATAAAACTCTTTACCAACCAACCTATCCAACATTTTGTCAATGAATGGGAAAGGGAAATGATCTTTTCTTATGACCTTGTTTAGATTCCTATAGTCCATGCATATCCTCCAACCGATGATTGTTATTGTAGGAATAAACTTATTCTGCTCATTTTCAATTACTGTCATGCCACCTTTCTTCAAAACGCGTTGAATAGAGCCTACCCACACATTATCAAAAATAAGGTAGATAATTCCAGTATCCAACCACTTGGTGATATCCTTCTTTACTACATACTTCATGATGAGTTTTAGTCTTCTTTGGATCTCAATATTATTCTTGGTGTTATCCTCCAACTGAATTCTATGTATGCACACAGTAGGGCTTATTCCTTTGATGTCATATATCTTCCAAGCCGTAGCTTTTTTATGTTTTTTCAAAAGAGCCATAAGTAGACACATCTGCTCGTCAGTCAGGTCAGTAGCAATAATCACATACACCTTTTATCTTTCCTCTAGGTATGCATATTGCAAGTGAGAAGGTAATTATTTGAGTTTCAATTTAGGGGGTTTCTTTATAGATGGAGTATTATCCTTCACCAATTCAGCTGTAATATATAGGGTTTCAAAGTGTTCTTTCCTCCTTCCCAGTTAGCACATGGGTCCACTCACAATTCCTTATTTCACTAATGAAACCTTCTCTAATTTTCCTAATTATAGTTCTAACTCTTTGTTTTTATCCATGAGTTGTTTTTGGATGATGGTTTCCCAACTAGAGATTAATAAGCAATCAACCACAACTTCTTTAGGGTACTTTGATGCATTAAGAACATTAAAAGCCACTTACTTCCCACATTTATCAACGTTCTTCCCGTAGAAACAAAAGGTCTTCCTAATAGAATGGGGGTCTCTTCATCATCATTAAAGTCCACGATATTAAAATCATCTGTGAATGAAAATTTGTCAACCTCTACCAATACATCATCAATTTTTCCTTGAGGATAGCAAATACTTTGCCTAGTAGCTCCAATGCCCAATTTCTTGAAGATACATAAGGGCATGAGGTTATACTTGCTCCAAGATCACATAATGTCGTACTACAAAAGGGATCTCTTATGTTTCAAGGTATAATGAAACTTCCTAGGTCCTTCATCTTGGAAGGTAGTTTCCCTTGAACTAGTTGGCTACACTATTGGGTTAAGGCCAACATAGTGAACTTTTCCATTTTTTTCCTTTTGGTCGTAAAATCTTTCATAAAGTTGGAATAATTTGGCATTTTTTGGATGGCTTCAATCAAGGGTATGTTGATGTGTAGATGATTTAGAATCTCCATGAACTTGCGAAATTGGTGTTCCTCTTTTGCCTTTATGATCCTTTGTTGAATAGGTGGCGATGGTCTTTCTTATATGAACCTGGGTGTTTTGCTGACTTCTGGTGTATCAGGTAACTGCTTTGTTGGTACATCAGTTGTTCTAGAAGTTTTCAGAGTGGTCTGTTCAGCATGCAAACCATCTTTCTCAATTTCATACAGGGGTATTGTTGTAGTAAAATTTGGATCTTCTTCTTCTGAAGTGTTAGAGGTCATCAGAGTTTTCCTTGGTTGAGATTGACCTTGTTGTGTTAATCCTTCAAATTCCTTTCCACTTCCCAATTTTATAACCTTACATGTTTCAATACTCTTATTACCAGAGATAGATGTTGGAGTTTCGGTAGAGCTTGGAAGTTCTCCCGTAGTTCTAGAATTGAGTGCAAAAGCTATTTGTCCGACTTGATTCTCCAAATTTTTTATGCTTATACTTTGAGCTTGAAACTGGTTCTTAGTTTCTTGTATGAAGGATTTCAGGATATTTTCCAACTGATTGTTCCTTTGATTAGCCACAACATGAATGGGTGCCGAAAAACCAAGTGGAAATTAGGGCACTTGAGTCGTAGGTAATTTTGGGCGTTCCTTCATGAGAAGCTTGAATGATTGAGACATTTAAGTATCTAAATTCTTACAAACACAACTTCGACACTGACACAATGACATCGATAATAGTTTTTAAAAATATAAATAAGTTAAACGTAATCAGAAGTGTCGGTGCAGGTGTCTAACACCAACACAGACAAAGACATATATGTTTTTCCAGAAATATCAGTGCTACATAGTTCTCTATCAACTCTAACCACTTATCATAAAAACCAACAAATTTTAAAATTCACGGTGGAGCAAAATTCAAATTTGTATTCATATTCATGTATACACATAAAAATATATACTTTTTGTGTGAGAATAAATAAAATATAAGTAAAAAAAAGTACATATTTTGGTTCAACAAATAAACCAAATATTTTTCACTTATACTTAAATGGATTACTTTGTGATTTTTTTTAAATAACCAATGTTTTCAAATCAAATACCAAAATAATCAAAATTTCAAAAAATATACCAAAATAACCACCTTTTTTAACTGATGCGCCAGTTGAACTGACGCATCCAACTAAGGTACATAGGAGGCGCCCAGAGTGCAGACGCATACATGCAAAGTCAATGCATGTAGGCGCCACATGCATTGACGCATGCATGCCTTGGTGCCATATGCATTGCCACATGCATACACTACATAGTGTATTTGCCAATGCATGTGGCGCATGCACCTTTCACTTTTAAACAAAACATTTTAAATGTCAAATTTATAATTAATTAAAAGAAATACTGAAAATAAAATTATATTTATATTATATTGAAAAATTACATAGAATTGACAAGAAATTCAGACCCGCCCGATTGAAACGCTCCACTATTCCACATCCAGGTGCGTTAGTCTGTCTTCTAGGTCTCCCACGATTTTCTTGAGGTGTTTGGGGTCTTTGAGTGATGACATGATCCAATGGTGGCTGGTGTGAAGGTCCGGTGGAAGGTCCAGTGGTCTTTGATAGATGTGTCATCATTTGTCCCCAATAGCTGAGGGGGTTGTCGCCAACGGTGCTTCCGTAATTGAGTTTGGTGCTCATGTTATCGTAGTTGGATCGTTGTAGTTGGGTGAATTGTGGGCAGTATGGTTGCTTGAATTGGAACATTGAATCGGTTTGGAAACAAATCAATGGTTCCTGGGGTGTACTATAGTTAAACAATGGTTGGGTGTTGTGGCGATGAGATGTTTGAATGGTTATTGGTGGAGGGCTACGATGACATGACGCTGAATCGTATGAATCATCTGGGCTATAGACTGTTGTGGTGGATGCGTATGGTTGTTGGTGGTTAGGGTTTGATTCTTGGTTTTGAGTTTGGGTGTGTGGTATGAATGAATTGCGAGGTTGCGTGTTTGGTTGTTGAGTTTATATGGTAGGGTGATGGTGTGAAGTTGGTCGTTGGGTTTAGGTGGGTTGACATTGTTTTTGGATGAGGATTTGTTGTTGAGCATAGATGACGAATCTAGTTAGCGTGGATCAATCAAATACCTTGGTTCAGACACAAATGATGGCAGTGGCACAAGATGACAACAACAATATTTTTTCAATCGCCTTTGCCATAGTTGAAGGGGAGACTGCTGAGGGATGAAGTTTTTTCCTAAAAAATCTCTGATTGCACGTTGTTCCTCAACCTAACTTATGTTTGATCTCTGACTGACACCCTTCAATAGTGAGTGCCTACAAAAACATTGATAATGGTTGGCAGGATCCTCCGTCGACGCATGTCTATTGCATTCGACATATCGCTCCAAATTTTATGCGAGAGATCAAAGACAAAACGTTGTGGAAGAAGGTTGTCAACGCAGATTATGCATTAATATAACCTTCTTTCAAACACTACCGCAAAGACATCAGATTGTCAAACACAAATGCAGTACAATGGATCGACAGTATTCTATTGGAGAAGTGGACTAGGGCATACGATAACGGTCAACGTTGGGGCCAAATGACAACAAATCTTGTGGAATCAATGAACTCTGTCTTCAAAGACATCTGAAACCTACCTATAACCGCTTTAGTGCAAGCAACATATTTCAGGCTAGGGGCGCTGTTTGAGACCAGACGTTCCAAATGGAGTTCATTGTTACAATCTGGGCAGTTGTTCAGTGATGCTTCAATAAAATTCATTAGACACAAAGCTGCCAAAGCTAACACACACGTGGTCACGATGTTTGACCGTACTAAAGGTTGGTAAGGTGTTGCCGAGTCCATGGATCACAATGAAGGCATGCCGATGGGACAATACAGAGTGGAACTAGATAGAGGTTGGTGCGACTACGGAAAGTTCCAAGCCTTTCGTATGCCCTGCTCCCATGTCATTGCGACATATTCAACGGTTCGAAGGGATCCATCATACTTGCTATCTGACGTTTACAAAGTCATAAGCCTATCAAATATTTACAAAATTAGCTTTTCAGTGGTTGCAAAAGAGGATTACTGGCCTGAATATCAAGGGGAAATTCTCTGGCACAATGAAGTAATGCGAAGAAAGAAAAAGGACTGCCCAAACAACACCCGTATTCGAACCGAAATGGATACGGCGGGCAAAATGGTTCGATTATATAGTTCATGTCGTCAGCCCTGTCACAACCGTACTAACTGTCCCAGTGTTGAAACAAGTACAACAAGATAATTTTAATTGTACCTCTTTTACTTTATATTAAAAAAAATATTTATTTCATATGATAACTTTGTGAGGAAATACCATCACAAACAAATACAACACATTCAACACACAAGCAACACATAAGCAACAACACAACAAACTACAACAAATAAAATACCATTACTATAACTAAACGATTACAACCATCAAAACAATTTTGAACATATTATACATCATCATGTGAACGTCTCTGTCAGTCTTAATATCCACCTATACACGCACTTCTCCATTTTGGTTGAACGTGGACTCAAGCCATTGAATTCTTCTAATCCTTTCACCATCTGCAATTTCTCCATCTAACCAACGGTTCAACGTCCGATTAAGACGTTCAAACGGTTCTATATTCCAAATTCGAATCTTTATCGGAGGTTGCACCGTTGAAAAGATTAAATCGACATTTCTCTTGTGAATATATTCAGACATGGTTAAATAAAAAAAATTGAAGGAGATTAAAGTAGAATGAAAGAAAATGAGATTGGAGGGTAAGAAGTTGTCTGAAAAAGTATGGAAGATGCGCATGTTATTTATATATGAAACCATGAATGCATGCGCCAATGCTCTAGGCGCCACACACACATGACACAATGGCGCCTAAGTGCAATGTCTTTGGGAGCATGCGCCAACTAAACCACACATGCATGCATGGGCGCACACACTAAACCACACATGCATGCGTTAGCTACTATGGCGCCTAAGTGCAATGCCATTGAGAGCATGTGTCAGCTCCAATGACGTCTTCTTTGAATGGTTATTGGATGTGTCAGTTCATATGACGCATCAGATAAAAAATATGATTATTTTGATAATTATTTTAAAGAATTGATTATTTTGGTATTTAAATTTTAAAAAAAATGATTATTTAAAAAAAAATACTTACTTTGTTTTAATCCTTGGACAAATACCAGATATCAAACGGGACCTTAACTTTGAGTTCAAACTATAATCATGTTCTTGTTTTCACAGTGACTTTTGCCTTAACAATATAGGAAATGTTCTGTTCTGTGGTCCTTCCCTCATATGGTTCCAATTTCTTCAATTCATTACATTATTTTCCTACGTTGCATAAAGACTGTCACGTGATGACATGGACATTATAAAGAGCGACAAGAAGGGACCATGTGAACATTTTTCATCAAAATTTTCAGATTAGATATCTCAACACTATTAGAACAATGGAAGAACATTGGTGGGGTAACCAATATTTTTTTTTTATGAACTCATTATTTTCCGCGTGCAACTGCAGAAATTAATCTCTAGAGTCTTGTAGGATTATAATAGACGGCAAACTGTTGCATGCCTATAGCTTAATTCGAATCCAGGACATCTGGTTAAGTTGGAAGAGACTCATCATCTCATGCAAGTGTTATTGGGTGGGGTGACCAATATTCTGATACATAATATAGCTGATAAGTGCCAAGTTATACTAAAATGAACGCAAGTCACATATTAGAAATATTAGAAGATAGTAGTACTAGATTGGATTGTGATACAAAATGTTATGGTCCAATCGCAACAGTAAGTTGCCAAAAGGTATTGGGACCCTGGCGTGAGGATGAGGAATTATCATGGAAAGAAGATAGTGGTACTAGACAATGAAAGGTTAGCTAGAGTTTCATTTATGAGAAGGATGTGTCTAGGATAAACACTAATAACAAAGTGTGTGTGTGAGTATGAGTAGTACTTGTTGTCAAGAGATATTTATTTGTCCTCTTCATGAGGGCATTGCATATAATTGTAGAATGATTGATGGATATTTACCATAAGGAGAGTACAATTGTCAGTTAGATGTAAACCATTATGTTGGTGTCCAAGTGTGAGGTAGAGGTTTATATGAGAAAAATGTTACAACAATGTATAAATGAGATGATTCAAAGTTTTGTTATAAGATCTTGTATTTAATTCATTTGTGTGATTGATTTCCAACTTAAACAAATCAACAAGACCACATCATAACTACAAAACTATTCCAAAAAATGAAGATTTTTTAATCCAAGAGATTCTGTTTCTGAATGTTCACACTGTCACAATCTATAACAAACAGTTGCACATGAACAAGAGATAAGTTGCTATACATGTGTAAATAAATAAAATATAAATAAAAAGTTTCCCTCTTAGTCCAATAATTTATTTCTGTTACCCATGTGAGAGGGTGCAAACACAGAAACAGGTGTAACATTAGTACAAATTTTGTATTCTAGGACAAATATGACACTGAGGTCCAGATGAATCTATGTTAGGCATGTCCTAGCACTCTTCTCTTCTTTTGAAACTTCCATTTTTGTAATCATTTCTTTTTTGGCTAAACATACTTTTCAAATTTTCTCATATTGAAATCATAAGCTATTATGAATAAAACAAATATTAGGTTTCTTTTGGTGGAATGTTTTCACTTCTCTTAAATAACTCATCAACTATACAAAATTCATGGATACATGATTACAATCGCTCTTATGTGAAATGATAAATCTAAGATGTTTTGACAAATTTGCTGTTGATTCAAACATACACGCTTAAATATGAAATTGGCCTATTAGATGCTTCTTTTTGTAAATATCGATATAAGCTCATTTGCCGTCCATGTCACTAGGGAGAGATTTCTTAAATGCGTGATTGAATCTTTGTTTAACGACGGTAGGGTAGGAACACATCCTGCAAAAAATTTAAATTCATTGAATAATTGATGTATATGTTTCTTTCGTATAGAGACCAGATAGATAGTTAGGAGAGAAATAAAATCGATACCTGAATTTTTTGTAAGATGCAACAAAGAATATGAAGCTAGAACTCTTTCTTCAACATCATTATCATAACTCAATGATTGTAACAAATGTGGTGCTAGGATTGAGAAAGCCATTGATGAAAACTTTGAATCTTCAACTAAATGTAGGTAGCTACACATCCATGAAATAGTTGTAAGACTTGAACGAGCCAAACAAGGGATGCCACTGGCTAAACAATTTGCAAGCGAAGATAGCAATTTCTTATTTCCACTTTTGAATAAGCCATAAGCTGCTTTTTTGTGCCAGCTTTCAGCTTCTTCTTCCTCCTTATTATATAAACAAACACATACATAGTTATTTTTTTGAGCAAACACCGAAAAATAATCGAATGCAACGTAAAAGCTTACCTTGTGAATAGGAAATGAATCTTGTAAGGAAAATTCTTGGAAACCTGCTTTTTGTAAAAGCAGTTTTTCCATAAGTGATTCTCCTGCATAAGAGAAATGGCTTCCTAATAAAAGTAGAGCTTTTGCTGATTGTTGTTGAACTGTATCATCACATATTTGACAATTTAAAGAAGCTACAATTGCCTCAATAGCTTCTTCTCTATATATGCTCCCCTTGACATGATTATCTTCCTGCAACATATCTGCTATTGCATTAGTGAACTCTTGAACTTATTCAATAATCACTTAAGTTGAGTGAAATTACCATAAGATCAAGCATCAATAGTATCACTGCAACTAAAGGCTTTTCTTCTGGTGAAGCCTTTTGAAGGTAAATGAAGAAAATGTGCATTGTGTTTAATCCATTCCATCCATCTTTAAGTCCTCTCAAGAATTTCGTAATCTTGGTTCTTCTGTTGTGTTTTCCAAAATAATATCGAAATTTAAAAAAAGTTCAATTTTCATGCTGCGTCAGTGTAAAAAATTTTATACTGTCAACAAATCATAGCCAGTTACTGACAATTATATTTATTACAGACAGTTATATTTATTGACAGTATAACGTATCATAAGAATAAGAACTATGTACCTATCGAGGTAAAGCAATTCAAATAGCAAAGACAATGCGTAGCGACTTGAACTTTGTTTCCTTCCAAGAACAATGAGTTCGAGCAAAGAACTCTTGTTAATATTTTCGGCCAAGTAGCTTCTACAGCTTCCTTCGGCTCGAACGCAACATAAAATCATCGAAACAGAATTCTCCCTCTCATGAATCTCTCCTTCTTGAACTCTTTTCATTAAAAGTGTCAACCCGCCGAGTGAAAGAACTAGTCTTGCATTCTCTAAGTTCTTATCTTCATCGAAACCGTTCAAAAGTTGGTCCAAAATGTAAAACGCGGCAACTTGAGGACTACATTGAACTGTGAAAAGTGTCTGCAGTTTATCGCCGAATTCCATCACTCTAAGTATCAATGGCACCCATTCCGTCGATATCATTTGTTTCGCCATTGGTTTCGACAGATAAAGAAGCACCGAAGCCTTGAGAAAAAGACTAGTACTTTTTAAAAGTCTCACAAAAATTTCAAGCTGAGGATCAGAATTGAGTATGATTTGTCTAATCGCGTCGTTTCTTGTGATTAACTCGGCTAAAATCGATATAATCAGTTCAAGAATTTCGTCTTCGGTCGAGACAAATAACACCTCTAAGATACCTTCAATGACACTAGTTTGTGTCAATGCTTCTTCAATGAGAGGATCACCAGGTGAGTTCAACCAAGCTTTGGTAACGACGCGAATAGTGAATTCGCATTCGGTTAAAATATTGGATGAACATATAGTTGTAATAGCTTCAACTAACTCACTTGAAAGAACACTTGAAGAAGCATTCTTAGATTTGATATAACTGATTTTCGCCATGCTATCTGTTGGTATGAACCTGCAAGATAAGCACTTAAAATAATCCAATCTATGAGCTTGATTCTTGTCACTATGATTTGATGATCTTCCAAATGATAACATGTCTTCTTTCTGTCACAAGTGAGAAAAAATATTAAATTTCTGATTTAATTAAGCATTTATCATAAACTTCAAGTTGTTTCTACAAACTCTTTCAAGTAGTCTCACGAGTACTTTCCGCAGATAAGTTCAAATAAGTCAATTTAAATAGATTTTTAGCATCTGTAACTAACCTGAACCGAACTGTATTTATAATCATCTCCATATAGTTTTTTATCAATCTCTAATCCTTTGCTTAGTGTCGAAATTCCGGTCTGCTCGCCAAGACTAATAGGTTTTTGCTTCTCTTCTTTCAGGCCAAACACCGCCTTGTATCTGTTACGAAAAACCAAAATTTTAAAGCACATTCTATATAATTTCTTGCTCGATAACGAAACGAAAGCAAAAGAAAGTTCATATTACTTACAAGTTCGGATTAATCGAAGAATTCGAAATGGTAGAATCCGAAGACATTCTTCTCGACGATCTACAGCTCGGCCTTGACGGCAAAGGAACAATAGGAAGAGGAGGCACACTAGCACCACTAACTTTAAGCCATTGCTTATAATACATAGCAAAAAGATAAGTTCCACTATCCATTTTCTCATTGTAAACTTTGTTCAAAACTTTCATCTTTTTTTCCTTCTCACCAACATGAACTTCATTCGAAAGAAACTCGAATTCACTAGTATACCAAATCTTAAGATGAAGAACATGAGGAAGAAACAAATGCTCCCAAAGGTCAGAAAGAAGATAAGTTCTAGCCAAATTCGGCGAATAACAGAACACTTGAAGTAAATGCTTTGAAGAAACTCTATCGTTTCTCAGAAGCTTGTAAGCTATTGCTAAGTAAAGTTCAGCACAAGATGAAAGATATGATTTAGAAGAAGCTATTTTGGTTAAAACCTCAATGGAGCTTCTTATGCTTTTCATCATTGTAACTTGTTTCTTTGTTCCTTGATGATGATCTTCTATCAATGTGTTCATTTTCTCCATACAGAAATCCATTTTCACAAAGATTTCATCCTCATCCTCATTATCATTATCATTATCAATATCATCTGAATCTTGTTTCGTTCTTGTTCGATTCAAAAATGAATTACATTTGTCTCTTATTGTTCTTCTGAAACTATCATCTTTTACGTATCTTCCTATGTAACCACTTAGAATACCAATCACTGCTGAAATAACGGAAGCTTCATCCATGGTTGAATCTTCTGAAACATTAGACTTCGGATTTGATCTCTCTGAAACCGAACCTACTATCCTTTTGAACCGAGATGAAGAAGAACCTTTTGAAGAAAGTGGTGGTGGAAGCAAAGCTTTTGAAGCCATAAGAAGGTTCAATGCAAAGGATTTTGAAGCAAGAAGAAGAAGATGAATGACATAGCTAGAAAATAGAAATGGAAAAATTCAGAAAAAAAGAAATATAAGATAAAGTTTATAGACAGCTAGATTATACTTAGCTATATGTGAATAGAATAGACACAAAACAATGAAGACAAAGAAATGTGTTTGGATTTTGTGAATCAGTGAATCTTTTAAACTATAGTTTAAACTGTTATAAGATTCTGATTGTGTAAATTTGTTTAACTCATGAGTTAAATTGCCGCCACATTTTTATAAAGTTACTAGCAAATTGCATTTGGAAATTTAACTATAGCATACAAAATTACAAAAAAATGTACTTTTAAATTATAGTATTTATTGTCATGGACAATGCAGTACTTTTTATTTATGGAGGGTTTATTTTATATTCTGATATGGTTGGATTAAGTTGATCAAGTTGTGTGATTGTGTTGTGGTGGATTTTGCTATGGATATTTGTGATTTCGTTGGTATTGATGTTTTGATGTTTGGTTTCATTTTATGTTTCAATTTGCATTAGTTTACATTAAAAAATATAGTTTAATTGGTTAGTTGCTTTTTCATAAGCATGACATGTCTCTTAGATGTGTATTTTCTTTTTCTTTTTTAGTTAATGTGTGTTTCAGTTATGAACTGAAGAAAAAATTGTTTACAAGTATATTCAATCACATCATTTTTTTAATTAAGAAATCAATTGAGATAAAACTCTCAATAGTGATTTGTGTTTCTTTAAGGGATTATATATTAAGGACAAAAAGTGCTCTTAGGCTAGGGCTTTGTTAGAATTTTTTTTTTTTAAAATAATTATCATTTTCAAAATAAATTTTAAAATAAAATAAAATTAAAAAAATTCCAAAATAACCACCTTTAAAAAAAGATGCACCAGATGAACTGACGCATCCGTCCTGCATTGATAGGCGTCAAGGCCTAAGACGCCTGCATTGGAAGCCTCATGAGGAGGCGCCAATGCCTATGGCGTCTGCATTGTGCCTCATAAGGAAGCGCCAATGCTTATGGCACCTACTTATTGCATGTGGTGTATGCGCCAATTCATCTGGTGCATACACCCTTTTGTTATTATTTTTTTAATTTTTGTTTATTTATGAAGTAATAAAAAATAATTTTAAAAAAATAAAATCATTCATGATATAATAAATGTTACATGGGATTGACAAAAAATTAATGACCGGCCCGATTGAAACGTCCACTTGTTCCACATCCAGGTGCGTTAGTTTGTCTCTGAGGTCTCCCACGATTTTCCTGAGGTGTTTGGGGTCTTTGTGTGCTGACCTGATCGAATGATGACTGATGTGAAGTTCCGGCAGAAGTTCCAGCGGTATTTGACAGATGTGTCATCATTTGTTCCCAATATTCTGAGGGGCTCTGGCCAACGACGCTTCCGTAATGGAGTTCGGTGTCAATGTCCTCGTAGTTAGGTTGATGGAGTTTGGTGGATTGTGGACGGTATAGTTGCCCAAATTGGAACATTGAATCGTTTTGCAAACGAAACAATGGTTCTTGGGACGTACTATAATTAAATAATGGTTGTGTGTTTTGGTGATGAGATGTTTGATTGGTCATTGGTGGGGGGCTACGATGAAGTGACTCATATGAATCGTCTGGGCTATAAACGGTTGTGGTTGAAGCGTATGGTTGTTGGTGGGTAGGGTTTGATTCTTGACTTTGTGGTTTGGTGGGTGGCATGAATGGATTGCGACGTTGGGTGTTTGGTTGTTGGGTGGATGGCATGAATGGGTTGCGAAGTTGGTTGTTTGGTTGTTGGGTGTATGTGGTAGGTTGATGGTGTGAGGTTGGTTGTTGGATTTGGGTGGTTTGAAATTGGTGCTAGACGGGGACTTGTTGTTGGACGTACGATGACAAAGTTAGTTGGCGTGGATCTATTAAATATCGCGGCTCAGACACAAATTGTTGCGTTGTTACTGACCTAAACCATGTCATATATTGTTGAGTTGGTCTTGCACCATGGATGACTGGTTCGTTTAAGATGTGTTGTCGTCGATTCCTCCATTGATGACACATCTCTTTTGCAAATTCTCTCCATTCGGAATAATCCCATTGGGGATCAACTCTTTTTTTATGCCAATTCCTCAAACACGTCGGAGGTTCTGGAATCTGTTGTTCCATGCTGAACTGCAGTTTTACCAAGTCACTCTAGTGCATTTCCACGGTAGTGAACCGGATAATTGGTGTCTTTACTGTCCAAACTACAACATCGTCATGGTTCACATGATGATCAAGACCCAGATATGGCCTCTAGATAAATTGTAAAATAATACAAAACGATTAGATGATAAATAATTTGATAAGTATTTTTAAATTAAAATATAGTTGTGTAGGAGTATTACATCGTCTGGTCCAATAGATTGCGATAAACTACTATAGCGTGTTTCAGACACCTATTGTAGTTCATCCCCCTTACTGACCACCTTAGATAAAAAAAATTGAAAAATATTATTTACATTTAATTGTAATATAAAATATAATTAATTAAATGGTAAAGTTTTACCCTTACTTTGTTGCAAACGGGAGCATGAACGGGTTCTCGTTTATCGGGGCGAGTGACGACATTCTTGACCAACCCCATGCTTGTAGCAAATACGCACAAGAAAAAAACGGGCAAGTATTCTTTTTTGCATTTTTACACATTGCACTATATAGATGGGCCAACACAGCTGAACCCCAACTATATGTGCTTACCTTATTAATGTTGCGTAACAACGATAAATACATAATATTTACTGAACTACTTGTACTTTCTGGAAATAAAAAATTATCAAATAAAATCATAATATAACACCGAGCTTTAATTAATTTCCCATACTCGGTTGATTCTTCGGACAATATTATACTCGCATAATATTGTTTAAGGTATTTTAAATTTATACCTTGCCCCCTTGTTTGACTGGATGACTCTCCCTCAGTTTGGTCGTCACACAAAGGGGCACCCAATAATTCGTTGCAGGTAGAGTTGTCCTAGTTTACTCTATCATTCATGGACTTATCATCTATACGGAGATGCAGTACGGTGGATCGACAATATTCCATTGGAGAAGTGGACTAGGGCATACGACAACGGTCAACGTTGGGGCCACATGACAATAAATCTTGTGGAATCAATGAACTCTATCTTCAAAGGCATCTGTAACCTACCTATAACCGCTTTGGTGCAGACAACATATTTCAGGCTAGGAGCGTTATTTGAGACCAGACGTTCCAAATGGAGTTCAGTGTTGCAATCTGGGCAGTTGTTCAATGACGCTTCAATGAAATTCATTAGACATGAAGTTGTCAAAGCAAACACACATGTGGTCACAGTGTTTGACTTCACTAAAGGTTGGTATAGTGTTGTCGAGTCCATGGATCACAATGAGGGCATGCCGATGGGACAATATAGAGTCAAACTAAATAGTGGTTGGTCCGACTGCAGAAAGTTCCAAGCCTTTCGTACGCCCTACTCCCATGTCATTGTGGCATGTTCAAAGGTTCGAAATCCATCTTGCTTGCTATCTGACGTTTACAAAGTCACCAGCCTATTAAATGTTTATAAAATTATTTTTTCCGTAGTAGCAAAAGAGGATTACTGGCCAAAATATCAAGGGGACATCGTCTGGCACAATGAAGTTATGCGAAGGAAGAAAAAGGATCGCCCAAACAGCACCCGCATTCGAACAGAAATGGATACGACAAACAAAATGGTTAGATTATGTAGTTCATATCGTCAACCAGGTCACAATCGTACTAACTGTCCTAGTGTTGGAACGAGCACAACCAGATAAATTCACCTGTACCTTTGTTGCAATATATGAAAAACTAAATTTATTTCATATTATAAGTTTGTGAGAAAAATACCATTCCATAAAGAATAACACAAACAATTAAAACAACTACAATACAAGAACTATGCAATTACAACCATCGAAACAGTTTTGAACATGTAATGCATCATCCTATGAACGTCTCGGTCAGTCTTGATATCCACTCATTCACGCACTTCTCCATTTTGGTTGAACGTGGATACAAGCCATTGGATTCTTCTAATCCTTTCACCATCTCCAATTTCTCCATCTAACCAACTGTTCAACGTCCGATTAAGACGTTCAAACGAATCTATATTCCAGAGTCGAATCTTTATCGGAGACGCAACGGCGGAAAATATTAAATCGGCATTTCGCTTGTGAATGTATTCAGACATGGTTAAAACTCAAAAACTTGAAGGAGCGTGGAGTTGAATGAAAGAAAATATGGTAGTAGGGGAAGATTTTCTGTGAAAAATATTACATACAGGGCGAGGTATTTATAGTGAGGAGATATAAAATGCATGTACCAAGAGGCTAGGCGCCTAACATGTCAAGACATGTAAGCACCATAAGCATTGGCGCCTCCTCATGAGGCACAATGCATGCACCATAAGCATTAGTGCCTCTTCATGGGGCTTCCAATGCAGGATCCTAAGGCCTTGGCGCCTCCTCTTGATGCAAGACGAACGAACCAGTTCATCTAGCACATCTTTTTTTAAGGTGTTTATTTTGGAAATTATTTTGAAAAAATTGATATTTTAAAATTTACTGGTTATTTAAAAAAAACGATTTGTTAACTTCTTTAAAGAATGTTAAATACAATAATTTAAAGTTTAAGCTATTTAACTAAAAAAAATTATAAAAAGGAAAGAAAAAGACATAAAAGATATGGATAAAAATGTAAAGTAATTAGTTTGATTGTTTACGTGTGTTGAAAACATTTAGGGCCTGTTTGAATTACTTCTGATTTTTAGTTTTTAAAATTTGTTTTATAAATATATTTTAAAAAACTGTTTTTAAAAAGAGAATTGAAAAAAAAAAATGTTTGGCACTCAAATTTTTAAAACTATTTTAAAAATGAGAGAATGAAAAAAATTGTTTGATTGTTTATGTTTTCAAATCTAGTTTAGAAAAAAGAAAATAAGAAATTTCATATATATATATATATATATATATATATATATATATATATATATATATATATATATATATATATATATATATATATATATATATATATATATATATAATATATATATATATATATATATATATATATATATATATATATATATATATATATATAATTTAAATCCTTTAGCTCTTTTTAATGAGATCTCTAAATTATTATATATTTTTTATAATTAAATTGTTAGGCAATTAATAGTCAAATTTAATTTTAAAAATATATTTATTTCAAAGGTCTAAACCCTAGTTACAATATATTTCGGTTCAAATCTATCAAATAATCAAATATATATTTTTTTACCAACAGTAGTTCCTAATATATTTTTAAAAATATAAAGATTCAACTAATATACATTTAAGTATTCATAATAGTTTTTAATATAAGTAATAATTAGGTATTTCATAGATAATAAATTGATGGGTGAATAGAGAATGTGAATTATAACGGAAAAACTCAAATTTTTAGAATTGTGATAATGGTGTAATAATAATGTTGATCTATAAGATTAACACTTTAACGATCAAATCAAAATGAGAGTAAGATGAGTGAATTATTAGATAATAAATAATATACCTTTAGTTATAGTTGAGAGTAAGATGAGTGAATTATTAGATAATAAATAATATACCTTTAGTTATAGTTGACCTCTGAGTAGTTTAGTGTATATATATATATATATATATATATATATATATATATATATATATATATATATATATATATATATATATATATATATATATATATATATATATATATATATATATATATATATATATATATATATATATATATATATATATATATATATATATATATATATATACGAGACATATTATCAAAATTAAATTTATATTTTTAAATTTTAATAAATATATATTATAATTTAAAAGTGTTTAGTTATTAAAATGGTGCTTTATAATTATATAAATGGACTAATAATTATTAAAATAAAAGAAAATATTACAATGGTGTAATTGAAATTTTTAGAAAATAAACCAAAATTTTAAATGTTATTATAGTTATTAATTTAAAATTAGTACTATATTATATTATTATATAATTTAATTATACAAGTAATATATAGAAGAAAATTTGAAATGTTAGAATTAATTGTAAGTTTATTATATATGAAACATAATAAATGAAATTTAGAAGAGGTATTTCTAATAAAAATCAATATGTTTACTTAGACATAAAAGTTAAATTAATTATTTACATAAATGTCATTAATGAGTACTATTGTCTTCTCCGTGTTTTTGTATGGTTTAGAAATGAATAAAATATTAAAAAGTGAAAAGCAAAACACATTTTAATTGTTTTGATTTTTTAAATTTAGAAACAACAAACTTAAAACAGTTTTGAAAAACTATTTTTTTTAAACATACAAACCAAACAAATTTTTTAATTTTGAAGTTTTTGAAAAGAAAAAACAGTTTTCTAAAAGCCAATCAAACAGGCCCTTACTAAGTCATTTTTTATATACAAATTTTACTTCTATAGACTAAAACAGTGTGACACGTGAGTTTTCTTCCTATTTATAATATAATGTTGAATAAGTTGATTCCAAATACAAGAGGAGGAAGTTAAATTGTAATATTCAAAATTTGTAATATAAGAAATCTTTTATTTTAAAAAACAATTTACATTATTGCAAAAAAAAACTTAAAATAAAAAGGACGGAGATAAAGAAGAAGAAATACTAAATAAAAAAATTAAAGAGATAATGATAAATAAATTCCAGTAGACAGGTTCGGCCTAACCACTTGGCATAATTATGTCTCCAAGAATTTCTTCTTGAGAGTTCCACTTATAAAAAATCTTAAGCTCTTAAAGATAATGCCCACAAACTTTATTACAACAGATGAGAGATTTTACATAGACCGATCCCCAAACTAAATAGGCCTTTTCACGATTGAACTCACAAACCAAACAGAGATTTTATCGACTAATCTCGAGAGGCAATCAGAGATTTTACCAAGACAATCTCAAGAACCAAACAGAGATTTGACTAGGACAATCTCAAGAAACAAATTGAGATTTTACCAAAAAAATCTCAAGAACCAGAGAAATCAAACAAGAGAATCACATTCTTAATAAAGAACAGTTAAGCATGAACACTAGTACAACCAAACTCTCATATGTATTTTTCACTCACATGACACTAAAAAAACTTTAGTGAAATAATAGAAAAAGAGGAGAAAATGAAAAAGAAGATATTCAAAATGAATTTTGATGTGTTTTAAAACGATGAGAAACCCTCTATTTATGTGTAATAAATAATTTTTAGTTTTATAAATTGTATCTTTTCAATATATTCTTTAATTATTTATTTTTAGAAAATAACATAAAAATAATAAAATAACATATTTAAAATATTAAAAAAATATGGAGTTAACAAATATATAATCGTAAAAAAAACGAATATATAAGAGTTATTTATTATTTTAAAAATTAATAAAATTTTATAAGAACTATTTATTTAAGAGAAATATTAAGACAAATGTCAACATTTTAAAGAGGCTATGATTATAATCTTGATGGGAGTTGATCTAATGCCCACACTGAGGGAGTTGTTAAAGCCCACACCTTAGAAGTCACCTTATAAAAGTGTAAAATATTTTCTCTTTGTAGAACCAAATACAAAATTTAAAATTTACTTCCTCTCCCTCGCTTCTTCTCTGCTAATCTAACCTCCATCTGAACCAAATAAACCCTAAAAAATGATCACTTGGTAATGATATAACACAACAAATGCAATAAAATTACAAGACAGCCTGAAATAATTAAGTATTTGTAATTTATTTGATTTTCGAGTTTCATAATTTTATATTTCTCAAAGAAAATTTTATAATTTTATACCATAAATTTGACAGCCAAAATGAAGAGACAGGACAGTATTTTGCATATATTTGTTACAAAAGAAAGCAAGAGATTGTACAGTTTCACATGACTTGGTTGGTATACCTTTAACAAAAACTTACTATGTTTCTTTTTCATATTTTTCTAGCCTTGTAATATACAGAATCTCTAAGAGATGATGAGGATGATGAAGATGAAATCCCAGAGCGACTAATTTCAGCCTTGTCCTTGTTGAAAGCATTGTTCACAGCATCCTTGAGCTCCACGAATGCCGTCCTCTTGATTCTTTGCTCTTCTTCGGTACCCTTCTCAAGGTAAAACAGATCAGGTACCTCCATGAACTTATCCAGCACTTCCGAGCAATGAGGAAAGTAGCGTCGCCCCATTTCGACTGCAACCACGTACAAACACGGATAATTTAGTAAAAATGCTATTATCTTTCTTTTATTTCTATATTTTTCTTAATACGTATGAAATGGTCAATTACCTGTTTTCATTAGAGCTTCCATTCTAGAAATAAGTCTTTTGTTTTGCATTATGGGAGTCTCATTGAGGTCAACCTCCCTTAAGTTTCCATTTGAACCTTTCGATGCCGAAAGACCGGCAAACTCGGATGTGGTCTCCGCGCGAGCAATGTCCATGGCTAGCTTGGCTTCCAAAGGGAAGAACAGTCTTGCAAATGCCACTGCAGTAGGAAGCAAAACTTATTTTTTGATGGTTTTTGAACATAAGATACCTCTACAAAAGCGTAGAAACAAATATATAAAATTCTCGAAGCCGGATCCATGACAACATTGTATAGAAAAAAAATCAAGAAGGTAAAGGAATATCATTAATTACACCATACCTCGGTTCTCAAGGTACAGAAGTTTCATGTGCAGATCATCAGCCACTGTTTGGGAAGACACGGAGGGATCTCCGGCCAAAGGATTTCTTCGCATTTCTCTTTCAAGAACATCGATGCATATCCGGTCTTTGTTTGTTTCTTTCCCTTGTTCTGTTTTTGTGTGATAATCCTTCGGTCTTGTCAACCTCCTACAAATACTAACAGCACTCTGACCATCGAAAGTCAAATCCGACGCGCAAGCTCCTTTAGTAAGAAGTGATTCTATAATGGAAGGCTCCTTACGCATGGCAGCAATGTGAAGCACTGTGTACCCTCGAGAATTCCGAAGATTGACATTAGCTAGACCTAATCCAAGTACTTCAGGGACAACCTTAGGGTCACAGTAGGCTGCTGCATAATGGAGAGCACCGGCTTCATCTAAAGAAATGTCTGACTCATTCAAAAGAAGTTTAACAAGTTCGACATCGTCCGAGTCCAATGCCTTGTGTATTCTAGTGATTCGTTTTAGAGACAGAGCGTCCATTACGGGAGCATCGTCTTCACCATCCTTCTGAAGATCATGGCGGAACAATTTAACATTTTCGGAGAGCTCGTGAGGAAGTGCTTTCTCGATTGAGATTTGGTCAAGATCTGATCGTGCCACCCTGTCAACACATTGAGCGACGAGTTGATTCAATTGACAATGGAAAGCAACCATAAGGATTGAAATGACGTCTTCAACAAGAGCCTTCCCTACAAAGTTAAGAAGACGTCGCTGCAAAATTTGAAGTATTACTCAGTTCCTCAATCCTTGAATCTTGACGAAACACAATACAGCTAATAACTTAGATGCGAAATTATTTTACAATTTCCCAAACATGCACAATAAAAGATCCTAAGTACAAAAATAGAAGAGTATCGCATATGAAATACATAGATGTCAAATATTTAGATACAGATACGCGTCACGCGTCAGATATTTCTCAAACATGCACAATAAAAGAGTATTGTATCCGATATAGATACATGTCAGATATTTAGATACATATTTGTGTCGAATATTTCCAAACATGCACAGTAAAAGATGCCAAGTACAAAAATAGAAGAGCATCGTATCCGATATAGATACATGTCAATATTTAGATATAGATACATGTCAATATTTAGATACAAATACGTATCAGATATTTCCCGATGAGTACAATAACAATTTAAATTGTTTTTCCAAAATTATTTTCACCAATACTTTTCGAATACATCGTCGGCACTTCTTACCAACTAAAGACACAACTGTCAGTCGAGATCACGGATATGATACATGTTCCATACATCCTACTGGTTAAACACATTGAATCGGTTTTTTTTTGTGACAGACTCATAACAACTATAATCATTGAGTAGAATGTGTACCTGAAAAAGTGAAACCAACTCTGGCATTTGAAAAATGGAAGAGGCATACATCAACTCCACAGCAAAACTAATTGCAGGTCCACAAGCATCATGAGCACACACATTATCAACACATGTAGAAATTTCCATTGGAGAGGGTTTGAGTTTACCAGTATACACATAACTAAGTAATATGAGAAAAGCTTCATGTCCAACTTTGCCATAAGGCAACAAATCACTCAAGCAATACTTCAATTTTCCTTCATTCTTCGATGATCCTTTCTCTTTACCTCTCTTAAATAGCTCATGGAAAAACTTACTCCTAGAACCTAAAATACACCGATGAACTCTAACCGAAACTCCCTCAACAATGATGTCCGCATCACCATAATCATAATCAGAATCAATCAAAAGCTGTTCCAAATTAGAACTAAGCTTACTCAAACTGATAACCTCCAGGTTACGAGCATAATCGTTGCCATTCGAGTTATGACTAATTGATCCATTTGATAAGTGTGAAGATGATGTAAAACTCAAAGATGACGACGGTTCAGCTGAATTAGCCATTAATCAAACTGAGAATCTATTCAAGCTTATACCATAATCTTATTATACATCACAAAACTCAAACTTTATACACTTCAAAGTTTTCCTCTTGTATAGAATCCCAAAATCCTTAACTAGTGTTCATGTCACAAAACACATGACATATGATACGTAACACCTCACAAAATTCCAAGAGTAAACAGCTTATAAGAAAAGTTGAAAATAATCAACTATCCAATCCAAAGCTTCTTAAAACATCAATAAAAACTAAAAAGCCTTAATCTGTTCTCTATATGAAAAGCTAAGCTTAACTATTGAGTATGTATTCAAATTCTATAAGAAAAAAAAACATGTACGAAGAAGTTCTTTGTTTAAATTTCCAGAGCCACCAAAACAGCATAATCAAATCAAACCAAACCCAGAATTGAAGAAAACAAAAATCCCAATGAAAAAAAAAACTCACTTTTGAAATTCAATTTTCAGCACCGACCCATTAAACAAAAGTCTCAATTTCCCAAACCAGATCCATGTAAATCACGAAAAGGTCCGAACTTTGAAACAATTCCGGAAACCTCTAGAGAGAGGGAATCACGGGTCAAGAGAGAAAAGTCAAAGAATGAAAAAAGAGAGGAAGTTTCGGAAATGGGAAAACGAGAAAGAATGAAGTCATGAATAATGACATCAACGTTACAGAGAGATGATACATAGCATCGTGGAAGTTTCGTTAATCGTTTTCGATTGGATGAGAGAGAAAGTGTGTACGCGTAGTAGATGGTGATGGGGGTGCCGATAAGAAGATGAAGTGGGTTGAATGACGAAAGAGGTGCCGTCAGCGTCGTCAGATGGGGTTTGCTTGCGTTTACAATGGCGTCACTCAACCAACGCTGTTAAAGACTTTTGGTTACAAATTACATTATTCTAAAATAACTTTGATGATTAATAATTTAAAGATTAAAAAAAGAGACAATAAGATATATACAATTGCATTGATACAAAATCTTGTTACTCCAAAGACATTATCGAATGAAGAAAATTATGTAACACTCATTATCACAAGGAATGGCATGACCTTAACGACTCAAATCGAGTCCTATCAAGTTTCAAATTTATCAATCAAAATACTTATGATTCAATAACAAATTTTGCATGTTGATGATGAAAAAAAAAACATAAAAATAATAATTTTAGGAATTGGATGCTAGAGAAAAATTTAAATATTGTAATCTTGCAAACGCCATCCTATAGAAAAAGGAAAAACAAATCACTTTTAATGTGTCGATACAAACCAATGAATTTTTAAGATTGAGAGCAAATAGTATATGAGATTTTTCATATATTAAAATATTTAGTGACTTTTCATTTTTAATTTCAATAAAAAATTTATTCAAAAATAATTAACCCGTATGAATTGTTCTGAAAATAAAAGTTTGAAAGTTAAGTTTTTTTCTGTCTCAACTTTGAATCCAACAATTGGGATTGGTACCCTAAATTAGTCACTTTCAATTTATTAGGCAAGGTGTTGGACCTCTCACACAAGATTTCTATGAAATTTTTATATAAGATTTTTGATTAAATTTTTCGAATTTTTTACAAAAGTAACCCAATTTTTTAAGGAAATTCCCAAAATATCTCTGGTTTCAAAAAAATTCTCAAACTACCCCACTTTCAGAGGAGGCGTCAATTCAATAGGCGACTCCTCTTAAAAATTGAATGGAGGCGTCAATTAGATTGGCTAGGGCACATGCCCTAGCCAATCCAATTGACGCTCATGTGTATTTTTACAAAGGAGGCGCCAATTGGATTGACACCTCAGTGTAAAATGCAATTTTTTTGTTATAAATAGATGTGTTGTGTGAGTCATTGTTTCACATCTCATTTAATCATTTGGCAATCATGTTTGGTGTTCGTCGCCGATACAGAAAGGTGATTTATGCAAGAGACAAACTTCATATGATGATGCTCTTCTGGAACATCACTACGTTCGAGCAACTGAAGTGGGAGTTGGTTCGTTGGTTAGATGGAAAATACCAGAAGGGGAAAAATTAGAAGTATTGAGAGACTCGACAGTATCTTTGGTTGAGTGTGAATGAAGACTGATAAGGATGCTAGGGAAATGATGTTCGGTCGAGATGACATCAATTTGATTGTTGTAATCAGTTAGAAATATTTTTGTTTTCAGTTAGATTATTTTATACTGATGTTTGTTGTGAACCTCGTTGTAACAAAAACTTTATGATATATAATGATTGAAGGTTACAGAAATACAATGTTACAAAAAGCTTATGACCCAGATGATGCTCCTCGATTGGGACAATTGTTCTTGTTGTGTCCTGGTTGACGACAGATACTACATAATCTTATCATTTTATCTGTTGAATCCATTTCTGTCCTGATACGTGTGTTGTTTGACCTTCCTTTTTTCTTTCTACGCATCTCGTCGTTGTGCCAAACTATATCACCTTCATATGGAGGCTAGTATTCCTCCATTGGTAGTACCGAGAAGCTTTTATTATATACATTCATGACAGTGACAACCTTGTACACATTAGATAAACGGCTGTAAGCGTCTTGACGAGTATATGTGCATGTTGCAATGACACGGGAGCAAGGAATGCGGAATTCCTAGAATTTTCCATAGTCGCACCAACTTTTGTTTAGTCTAACAGCATAGACTAACCTTGGTATCCCCTCGTTGTGGTCCATTGTTTCATGGACGTTGAAATTTTTCCTATGACGGTCAAAGACTGTTACAGCGTGTGTGCTAGCTTTGATGCTTTCCTCTTTCATGACTTCCATGCAACACTCACTAAATACTTGCCCAGACATTAACACCGCACTCCATCTTTCACCTCTGGTTGCGAACGTAGAAGCCAACCTATATGAGGTCGATCTTACCAAGGCGGTTATTGGCAGATTTCTAATTCCTTTGAATACTGCGTTCATGCATTCCACAAGGTTTGTTGTCATGTGGCCCCATCGACAACCTCTGTCAAATGCCCTTTTCCACTGCTCTACTGGTATGTTATTTAGCCATCTCCCCACGTCTTCATTAGACAATCTAATTTCATCACGATAATATTGAAATGACGGATGAGTTAGAGCATACCCAACATTCACCATCTTTTTGCGAAGATTCTTATCTTTTATTTCACGCATCAAGTTTTGTGCAATATGTCTAATGCAATAGACATGGGTAGAAGGAGGATCATGTCATCCGTTGTCATGGTTGTTGTAGGCACTCTCAATGGCAGCATGTCTATCAGAAATCAAACAGAGTTTGGCTTGTGGAGCCACATGTGTTCTGAGATGTCGAAGAAAGAAACCCCATCCACCAGCCGTTTCACCTTCAATCAGAGCAAAGGCAATGGGAAAGACATTGTTGTTTCTGTCTTGTGCAACCGCCATAAGCAAAGTACCCTTGTATTTATCGTATAACCAGGTGCCATCAATTTGAATAATAGGTTTGCAAAATGCGAAACCTTTGATGCATGGGTCAAACGCCCAAAAGACACGGTGAAAGATTCTATTACTTGTAACACAGGTTCCGTATGGCATCATTACTGGCAATGTCTCCATAATTGCCACAGTTCCTGGGACATATATTTTTAGTGCCCATAAAAACCGTGGCAATTCTTTGTATGAATCCTCCCAATTGCCGAATACCTGTTCAACAGCCTTTGTCCTCGCAATCCAGGCTTTCTTGTAAGATGGAGTATAATTATATGTTGTTCTGATATGGGATATAATTAAACTCACCGTCACTGATGGGTCTTTATTAACCAACGGAAGAATGTCTTGACATATCAATGCAACACTTAGTTTACGGTGATCTTGGTCAACGTTAGTTGCAATGCAACTGTGAGGTGGGTCTATTGAAGCGATCTCCCAATAGTCGTTTTTCTTTTTGTAAGACGCAGCCAACCGAAACTTACAAAGGATGTTACGACATTCGATGACATACCTTCTCGAATCAGTGCGTTTCACTGTAAAATCAACAGAGTTGTTCATGTGAAATTTTTTGATAGCTCGCACACATTCTTCTTTGGTACAAAACATGTCTCCTACCTTTAATTCGCCTTCTGATCGTGGATACGGGTTATAAAAAACACTGTTGGATGTTTCATCGTCATGCAAATCCATCTTTGTCATATGTTAAGGTGAATTGTAGACATGACTAGGAGGTATTGTCGGTGGTTGATCATCATCTTCAATGTCGTTGTTCAGCATGTGATCAACCTGTATCTCAGCCTCTTCTTCTTCTTCATCAACGACATCCACTTCTGCTTCTGCTTCTGGGTTGACGTCATTTGACCATTGTGGATCAAATTCACCAGATTCATCCTGACTGGTTATTTGAGACTGCTGAGATGGTATACATGGTTGAAGAGTAATATACAACTCAATACAATTGCAGCCTGAATGTTCATGACTAACAAACATGTATTCAACATCTTCATCGTCATATACCTTAAGCGGGAAAAACTTGCATTGACTGTTCTAAAAAAATATTGGATTTTGATACGTGATATTTGACACAATATCTGATCCTATACAGGATTGTATTGTTTTTTTCAAATGCAAGAAGGTTTCATTTCTCTTGATCGTAAGTCTAATGGTATCGGTGTTTCGAAAATAAAAACCGTATAACTCAGACTCATATGTTTCACCGTTGCAGTGAACGTTGACACTGTATTTTGGTGAAGATGACATTGTGCAAATGAAAACTATTTTCTTGCTGCAGATGAATGTGGGTTGAGTCTTGGATGTTGATAGTAAGACACTTAAATAGGTGAGTGATGTCTCTCACATGCAAGCTAGTCCGAAGTGATGTGTCGCACATGCAAGCTAGTCCGAAATAATGTGTCAACCATGCAAGCTACTCAGAAGTGACATGTTCAGCATGCAAGAGAGAGGACAACCACGTGTCACACATGCAGACACACACTCCAATTGAATTGGCGCCCCCATTCATTCCTTGCACATGGGCGCCAAACCTCACAAAACCAAAACCTCCAACAACCTTATCTCTACCAAACACCCCAACAACCTTTCCAACCTTTCCTCGACGTATCATTCACACCCATGTCTCCCTTCAACCGTCCCGGTCACCCACCAATGAGTCAAACACAACCCAACTACATTGGCATGGGTCATGAACTCAGTTACGGCGGTACACCCTCGATGCATACTAAATACTATGCCGACTTGTCTAACCACCTCAATAGGCCATCTCCTGTAGTTCGTAGTGACGCTCCTGGCCCCTCAGATGCTCTAACACCAGTAGTGAATCATCAACATGGGTTAGGGCCACGGGTTAGGGCCACGGGTTAGGGTAGCTAGGGGATGTGGGACCGAAGATCGGTTAGGTGATCCCGATCATCACCATTAGGCTTTTTTGTGTAAATGGAAAATTTTATTAATATCAATTGGTCTTGTTTCAAAATTATGTATCACATAGACCATTTAGTCAAAAAAATTGCATTTTACATTGAGGTGTCGATCCAATTGGCGCCTCCATTAAATTTTTAAGAGGAGTTGCCAATTGAATTGGCGCCTCCTCCTAAAAGTGGGGTAGTTTGGGATTTTTTTGAAACCAGGGGTATTTTGGGAATTTCCTTGAAATTTTGGGTTATTTTTGTAAAAAATTCAAATCTTTCAGGTTAGACTTCAGTCACACCTTCTGATAAATAAAATGGTGTATGGACGTACATTTGCACTCAAATTCACTCTTTTCTCTCTTTGACACAGATACTTTGAGTAAGTGAGTTTTGCAGTAGTTTTAACACGCGAATTCTCCTAAGTTACAATCCTTATTTATGGTAAAACTAAATAACTACTTCCTAACGGGTCTTTCTTCCCCACTCGCCACGTTTTGTCTGCATGCAAAATTGTCTCCATGTGTGCTTCCACGCGTCTTTTGTCTTGGATAAGGCTGAAAGACAGTTATTTCGCCTCACTTTATCCCTCAACTGCCTTTGGTTGAGCGAAATAGTTTTTCCTCTTGCATGAATTTTCACTAAGTCCCTAGATTACACAACATATACAAGGGTTTTGACTAGCTCCTTCAAGCTAATCTTGGGTGTCGACAGGATCTTGGGGGCACACTTTGTCGAAACAACCTCACTTGTCGAAGCCCTCTTCCGTTCCCACAAAAACCTTTTCATCCTTTTTCATTCTTTATTTTTTCTTCTGTCGTAGTGTCTCCTTGGCAATAGCCAACTCTTATTTGATTCATTGACTCCTCACCCACGTCATCATGTTGAAATTCCAGCTAACAGTTGGATCCCGCCAGAGGAAACTCCAAATCTCTCAGGCGGCGAGTTTAGTTAGCCTGCTTAATGGGAACTCTTAGTCCCTCATGCAAAGTTATATTAAGCCTGGCTGGTGAGACTTCAAGTCCCTCAAGTTAGGCGATGGACCTCTCGACAGGGACATCTATCAAGCCCTTATACATGACTTTTTGTTAAGTCTCTTAGTTTAGACTTCAGTCGTGCCTCTTGTGCGAGATTTGTATGTTGGATCCCGTCTGAGGAAACTCTAAGTCTCTTGGAAGGGGATTTTAGTTATCCTACTCGACGGGAACTCTTAGTTCATCGGGAAAAGTTATACTGATCATGACTGATGATACTTCAAGTCTCTCAGGCGAGGCATTTGACCTCTCATACGGGACTTCTATCAAGCCTACAAACTAGACTTTGGGATAAGTCTCTCAGGCTAGACTTCAGTCACGTCTCTTGAGCGAGATTTGTATGTTGGATCCCACCTGAGGAAACTCTGAACCCCTCAGACGGGGAGTTTAGTTATCATACTCAATGTAAGATCTTAGTCCCTCAAACGAAGTTATATTGAGCCTAGATGATGAGACTTCATGTTCCTCGGGCAACGCATTGGATCTCTCGGGAGGAACTTCTATTAAGCCCCCAGAAAATACTTTTGGTTAAATCTCTCAGGCTAGACTTCATTCGCGCCTTCTGGGTGAGATTTATATGAAGGATTCCGTCCGAGGAAATTCCAAGTCTCTCAGGCGGGGGGAGTTTAGTTAGCCTGCTCGTTGGGAACTCTTGGTCCCTTAGAAAAAGTTATATTAAGCTTGGTAGTAAGACTTTAAGTTCCTCGAGCGAGGCGTTGGACCTCTCGGGTGTGACTTTATCAGGCCCTCAGACAAGACTTTTGGTTAATTCTCTCAGGCTAGACTTCAGTCGCGCCTCCTGGCCCAGAATTTTATGTTGGATCCTACTCTAGGAAACTCCAAGTCTCTCAGGAGGGGATTTTAGTTAGCATACTTAATAGGATCTCTTAGTCCCTCAGTCGAAGTTATATTGAGCATGGATTATAAGACTTCAAATTCCTTAATCAAAACATTAGACCTCTCGGGAAGAACCTATTTCAAGCCCTCAAACAATACTTTTGTTTAAGTCTCTAGGCTACACTTCAATCGTGCCTCCTGGGTGAGATTTGTATGTAAGATCTCGCCTTAGGAAATTCCAAGTCTCTCAGGTGGGGAGTTTAGTTATCCTGTTAGATGGGAACTCTTTGTCCCACATAAAAAGTTATATTGAGCCTTGTTGATGAGAACTCGAGTCCCTTAAGCAAGGCGTTGGACCTCTCGGGTGGAGGTTCTATCAAGCCCTAAGACAAGACTTTTGGTTAAGTCTTTCTAGCTAGACTTCAGGCGCGCCTTCTAGGCGAGATTTGTATTTTCGATCTCACAAGGAAATTCAAAATCTCTCAGACGGGGGTTTTGGTTAGCTTACATGATGGAAACTCTTAGTCCCTTAGGGAAATTTATATTTAGACTGGATGATGAGACTTCAAGTATCTAAGGCAAGGCATTATACCTCTTGGGAGAAACTTCTTTCAAGCCCTCAGACAATACTTTTGGTTAAGTCTCTCAGGATAGACTTCAGTCGCGCCTCTTGTGCGGGTTTTGTATGTTGGATCCCTCCTAAGGAAACTCTAAGTATCTCAGGAAGGGAGTTTACTTAGCCTACTCTATGGGGACTCTTAGTACCTCATGCAAAGTTTTATTAATCTAAACTAATGAGACTTCAAGTCCCTCAGGCGAGGCACTGGACCTCTCGGACAAGACTTCTATTAAACCTACATATTATACTTTTAGATAAGTCTCTCAGGCTAGACTTTAGTGGCGCCTCCTAAGCAAGATTTGTATGTTGTATCCCAACTGAGGAAACTCCAATTCCCTCAGGCGGGGAGATTTTGTAGCTTGCTCGATGGGAACTCTTAGTCCCTTAGGCAAAGTTATATTAAGCATGACCGATGAGACTTTAACTCCCTCTAGCGAGACGTTGGACCTCTCGGACGGAACTTCTATCAAGCCCTCAAACAAAACTTTTGGTTAAGTCTCTCAAGCTAGACTTCAGTTGCGCCTCCTCGGCGAGATTTTGATGTTGGATCTCGCCCAAGGAAACTCCAAATCTCTTAGGCGGTGAGTTTGGTTAGCCTGGTCGATGGGAACTCTTAGTCCCTCAGGAAAAGTTATATTGAGCCTGTCTGATGAGACATCAAGTCCCTCAAGTAAGGAGATATACCTCTAGAGGGGATTTCTATCAAGCCCTAAGACAAGACTTTTTGTTAAGTCTCTCAAGCTAGACTTCGATCACACCTCCTAGGCGAGATTTATGTGTTGGATCCCATCCAAGGAAACTCTAAGTCACTCAGATGAGGATTTTTGTTAGCCTACTCGATGGGAACTCTTAGTCCTTCAGGCGAAGTTGTATTAAGCCTGGCTGATGAGACTTCAATTTCTTCAGGTGAGGCGTTGGATCTCTCGGGAGGAACTTTTATCAAGCCCTCATACAAGATCTTTGGTTAACTCTCTTGGGCTCAATTTCAGTTGCACAATTTGGGTGAGATTTGTATGTTAGATCTCTTTTGAGGAAACTCCAAGTCTCTTAGGTGGGGTGTTTGGTTAGCCTGCTCGATGGGATCTCTTAGTCCCTCGGGTAGAGTTATATTGATCTTGGATGATGAGACTTCAAGTCCCTTAGGTGATTCATTGGAAATATCGGGAGGGACTTTTATCAATCCCTCAGACAAGACTTTTGGTTAACTCTCTCATGCTGAACTTCAGTCGCGCCTCCTGGGCGATATTTCTATGTTGGATCCCGTCCTCGGAAACTCCAAGTCTCTCATACAGGGAGTTTAGATAAACTTATTCTTATCTCCTTGAAGGGAGGAAATGATCTTAGTGTGTAAATCTAGCTTACAAAATTTTGGATTCAGAGGCAGAAATGATCTTCGTCAGGAAATCTTGCACACATAATATTACCTTAAAGAGCGGAAATGAACTTGCCAGGAATTTCAGCATACAAAATATTGCCTTAAGAGGCGGTAAGGATTTTCTCATGGAAGTCCAACATATATAACAAAATGTTCTTGTTGCTTATAAACATTCAAGATATTGTACATAGGTAGATGATTATATCCTCTAAGGAGTTACAACAATCTAACTGTAATAATAGTTAAGATGAAGAGCATTTTAAGTTTTGGGTGGAAGTTTTCCATCTAATTCGTTCAGCTTGTACGCCCTGTGAGAGAGCTTTTGGAATATGTGGTATGATCCCTCCCAGTTGTGTTGTAGCTTTCCCCGATATCCAGGTAGAACCACTTACTTTAAGATTAGGTTGCCTTCTTGCATCTCCATTGGCCTGACTTTGGAGTTGTACCTTCTATCGCGTCTATGCTTAGCAACGAATTCAGATATGGGTGACTTCTCTCAATTCATCGATCATGTCTCTAACACATTACAATCATGTCGTGTTTACCTCTTCATCAAATTGGGAGCATCGCCATAAAGGCATGTCAACCTTGTAACACCTTAAAATTTGCCCTCCTCTTCTTGAGACTAGCTTGGGGCATTGCATTTCATGTTTTAGGGCATTAGGCATTGCATTTTGCATCTCATTTGAAAATAAGAAGGTCATCCTCCAAAGTCTTTTTAGAAGATGGGGAAGTTAGGAGATTCAAGCCTGAGGGTTTCTATGAATTGATCATCAACCATCTGAGGGTATGGGCTTCAATTAGGGTTTATTGATTCTTCAAAGGTTTTGAGCTCCATCTTATCTACAATGATATATCACCATCATCATGGTTCTATCATCACCAAGACATTTCAAGGTCATCTGAGGACCAAAAGTCAACTGTGCAGTCAACTGAGGGCTATGAGGTGGGGAAATAAGTTGAGACACCTCAATCATGTTCAAATGGGGTCTATTCATCATGCTAAACATCCATCTTGAAGATTCAAAGGTCATGGCAAAAGTTACTAAAAATGGAAAATGACTTGTAATTCAAAGTTTCCAAATTTGGCAAGTTTTTGGTCCACTTTCAACTTGACTTTTCAACAACAAAGAAGATTCAAATGGATTTTTGGTGAACATGAAAGTTGTAGATATTTGTCTCCCCTTTCCAAAAAGTCCTAATTTATGTCCATGTGATGAATGGTTGAGGAGTTATGGCCATTTGATCACAAAGTGTGCATGGAAATTCAAAATGGCATAACTTTTGACACAATGCTTCAAATTGGTTCATTCTTTTTGCAAAATGCTTCTCATGATCAAGGCATCTCAAATTGACATTATTTGACTCAATTGTGCAAGAGGACGACCGGAGATGTAGCTCTGGCGTCTGTGTAATCTTAGGGTTTGGCTGACGTGTGAGCCGCGTGGCTGCGTGCGTGGGAGAATGAGTGGACGAGATTGCTTTGACCAAAGCCATGCAAGCGTGGAATGATGACTGGGTAGCTGACTGTGTTAAATGAAACGGCGTGTTTCATCATTTGAACCTGGACCGTTGATGCAAAACGCGCGCCAGATCTGATGGCGTGTGATTTTCTGGATTTAATTTGAATCTTGCATTTCCCTCCATTTTCCATTGCATTTTCCATTTATTTTGGTTATTTTGTAAAATTCATAAAAAATGCAAAAATTGTCCAAATGAGTCCCAATTTTTTTTCATGGTTTTGTATTGATGTCTACTTTTTTATGGTGTTAAAATCAATAATTGTTGATGTCTGGATTTTTGTGTGTGAATTTTTGAATCAATGTTGTGTTAATTTGATCTAGTGCATTCAATGCATTGTGAAATTCTCATTTTTGAGCTATTTGATCCAATTTTTTGCAAATATGACAATCACACATGATATGAATTTTTGGTCACTGGTTTGGATTTTTTCTCACATGTTATCATCATTTTTGACACATAGAGAATAATGTGACAATTTGTGTCACATTTTTGACATTGAATTGGTGCATTTTTGTTCACATAGCATTTGCATCATTCTGGATTTGATTTTTTGCATGTTGAACATTCATGGCATAAGAAACTCATACAAAAAATCTCAAGGTTATTGCATGCATTTCTGATTTGATATGAATTTTCTAAGTTGGAAGTTCATTTTGTGCATATTTTTGGTCATCACATTACATAGGCCAGTTGAGACACTTGGTTATTAATTTGATGTTGGTCCTTTTGAGGACATTTTGGGGAGTGCTTGAAGTTGTAATGTGCAAAAGGATGAGTCCTGGTTTGGTGATTTGGTTAGGTTTTGAGTTTAGTCTTTGTACTAGGGTTTTGTTGTGTTGATTGGATGTACATAAACTAACTTTGTTTTGTGTTTCAGGTTTGGATACTCAACATTGATGATTGTGAGATACAAAATGCATTTGAGTTCTGACCTATTTGTGTTTTGTAGGGTTCTAATTGATGTAGTGAGCTCATGAGCTCCTTTGAATGCCAAGGCACTTATGCATTGAATTGTGCAACTGTTAGAGGGTTTCACTGCTTGTTTTCTGGTTTTATGACTGAAGTACTAACTGTTTAGTCTTTGTACAGGTACCTTAGTTGCTTGCTTGCTTTAGCTCTTGCTTGAGCATTGGATTATGGTTGACACACCACTCAGGTAGTTAGCTTCTTACTTCATGTAGTCTGGAAGCCCTGTCACCTTTTTGGCAGGCATTTTGCTGGCAAGTCCTCCTTCAGAGGCTCTGTTTGTGTTTGTTTAAAATTGTGCCCAAACACCTCCAAGAAGAGGCATGTGATATTTGGTAAGACCTCCAAGAGAAGAGGCAATTGACGGATAAAAGGGATTAGCAGTCGATCCCCCGTTATTCAGTGTGTCGTTCTTTATGCTCGCACTACGTGCTGATGCTTCTGAACATGTGCCCCAGATCTTTTGTCCAGAGTATGTCAAGTGGAATAGGATCCCACTTTCTGGATCCTCACGCTTTCTGTGTCATGAGTTCACCCTGGCCAGGGTTAAGAGCTATGAGGTCTCATCCTCATTACCATTTTGATCTGCTCACCCTGACGTTCAATGTCAGTGGTTAAGAGCTACAGATTACCCCTTTCAGTTTGGCTTGTTTGTCGAGGTTGATATGACCCCTCTTGACTAAAGTCTACCCATTGTTTGGGCCTCTTGTATGGATATAGTGTGTGATGCTTGTTCACTTGTGTTGGTGTGGTTATTTGCTTTCCTCTTCTCATCTCCTTTTCTGTAGGAGTCGTACGATTAACTTCTGAGGAAGTTGAACGTATGTAGAGAGTAGACTTGAGTTGACTCGCTTCCAGAGTGAGTTAAGTTCTTGTTAGAGACCTCAACCTAGGGATTTGATTGCATGACAACTATTAGGCTCGAGTTTCAGTCTCCCTATTAGTTTGTTGTTTCCCTGGTCTCTGGTTAGGTGAGTGTTTTACCCCTGGTAAGGGGAACTACGTCGCCCTGATTCTCATACCAGATGAGATACGTAGGCAGGAGGTTGTGAGCAATCTCTCCGGGCACCCTTTTGTTTTTTGCGTGTGTTCACCCTGTTCTTTGTCTTTGGTGTGAGTACCTGTTTGTTCAGCGTGGGCGTGTGTGGTATGTTTATACCTTGGGATTTTCTTCTGATGTCGTTAGGGGTTCATCTTTGGGGTTCATATCGGGGTTCATTTGTGACGATGGTTATTCACTTTGGGGTTCATATCGGGGTTCATTTGTGACGATGGTTGTTCATTTGGGGTTCATCTTTGGGATTCATTTATGACGGTTGTCATTCATTTGGGGTTCATATCGGGGTTCATTTGTGATGATTGTTATTATTCGGGGTTCATCTACGGGGTTCATTTGTGACGGTTGTCACTCACTTGGGGTTCATCTTTGGGGTTCATTCGTGACAGTTGTCACTCACTTGGGGTTCATCTTTGGGGTTCATTCTGATAACCTTTTCTTTGGTGTTTGCTGGTTAGCGTTGTTATTGTTAGGAGTCGGAGGTAAGTCCATGTATTGGCATTCTGTTTCCTGTTTGTTATTGTTAGGAGTCGGATGTAAGTCCATGTATTGGCATTCTGTTTCCTGTTTTTTATTGTTAGGAGTCAGGCGTAAGTCCATGTATTGGCATTCTGTTTCTTTTTTTTGTTATTGTTGGGAGTCGGGTGTAAGTCCATGTATCAGCGTTCTGTTTCCTGTTTGTCATTGTTGGGAGTTGGGTGTAAGTCCATGTATTGGCATTATGTTTCCCTTTGAGTGTTTCTTTTGACGTCTCAGCGTCCCGTTTTGGTGTCTTGTTTCAGCGTGCGTTAGCCGAGCTACGAGTGCTCTGATTCTCCTCTGGATAGAGAAGATACGTAGGCATAGAACGCGATGTCTTAGCGAGCATGTCTCCCTTTCCCGAACTACGTTGACTCTGATGTTTGTTTCCGACAAACTACGTAGGCCCAGGATGCAACATCCTGCCGAGTCCACTTCCTCCGTTTTCTTTCTCTCCCCCACCTGTTTATTATTCCAGTTTGTGCAGTTTCTTTGAGCAGTTTATTAGCAGCAACCCTTTCCTTTCCTTTGAACTATCTTTTGAGCGTGGATCCCGTCGAGTACGGCGGACGTGAGGGGTGCTAACATCTTCCCCTTGCGTAACCGACTCCCGTACCTTGTAATCTCTGGTCGTAAGACCGTTCCTTTCCCTTTCTTAGGTTAGTCCTGCGCTCCCTTTCCGTCATAGGATGAATAGCGTCGGTGGCGGCTCTGTATTTTTCCCCGCCGGTTGTTTTTCGCGTCGCGACAGCTGGCGACTCCGCTAGGGACGAAGTTGACCTCTTGCTGGTCCATCTTCCCTAAGCGAGTCAATCCTAGCGCTCTCTAGCGTAGTTTTAGGGTAGTTTGGGTTGCTTTTACTGCTTTATTTATTGCCTTTGTGATTATTATACTGTGATTGTATATATTTGCATATATGTTTGCATGCATCATATTATCACTATGTTGGATTCTGGACAGGTGTGGTTCCTCTGATTTGGGGGTGGGTGTTCTGAGGGGGGCTAAAACCTAAAGCCCGAGTATACACCTAGGATTAGTGTGGTCTCATGTTGCCTCACATGTTAGATCAGCATGTTGTTGTAACATGACATACCACAGCCGGACGAGGTTCTTCTGAGAGAGCCCTTCCTTGTGGAGTATCCACTATGGTTGGGTTACCTCTTTTGAGTTGTTGACTTCGGTGACCGTTCTTTCCCGGATCTTTGGTTTAGATGATCTTATGATAGTTGCACAGCACACCCGAAAGGGCAAACCCGTTGAGTATCTTGTCCGATTGTCGAGACCATTATCCGCCTTAGGATGACCTTATTAGAATTCACCTGTGAGGGGAAGGGTTTGGTTATTACAGGTACAGGTTCTGTTGGTGACTCTTTGATGGTGACTTTGGTTTGGTTTGTGATCTGGGTTCCTATTTATAAGTTGGATTTATGGATATTTATTTCTGACACGCCGGAGTTCTGTCTGTGGTATTTATCAGCGGGTTCCATTTATTTCGGATCCCCGGGCTAGATTTGGGGTTACTTGTTCAGATGATCTTGTTGTTGTCCGTTCAGTGATTTTCCAGTGATGATGGTGATGTATCCTCCGGTTCCGTTTATTTCGGAACCTCCAAGTTGGATTTGTGGTTACTTAGTCCCTTGGATGGTTGTGATCAGTTCTGAGACCGGAATTTCAGTACAGTTGGTGTTCAGATGTCTTAGAGGATGGCACTATGCATCGCATTCATGCATCCGCATCATTCCCATTTTGGATTCATCCGCATCTAACTCATGTTTATCCATATGCAGGGTACATTCTTGATTGAGATTCTGGTTGAGAGACTTCTTTGTTCCAAGTATGAGGACCGACTTAAAAGATGATGTCGTCTACAGTTTCTTTGATCCAAAGATTAGCATGCTGAAGGGTATGATAGCATTGATTACACCTGACCATGTGGGGATGTTCTGGGAGGCTTATGGCAGTATTACGAAGATGGTTTTCAGGCTCACAGATGGGGATAGGAGTGCCATCCATACTCTTCTCCAGTTTTATGATCCGGGTTTGAGGTGTTTTGTCTTCCCAGACTATCTGTTGGGACCTTTGATGGAGGATTATGCCGGTATTCTAGGCATTCGGGTCAGAAACCAGATTCCTTTTTATGTTACCAAGGAAGAACCTGACATTGTTGAGATTTCTCGTGCTCTTTATTTGAGCCCGGAAGTGATTAAGAAAGGTTTGAAGGAGAAAGGAAAGTCGCCTGGTTTTCATTTGAGTTTCTTAGAGGCCAAAGCCAAGGAACATGTTGTTTTGGGTAATTGGAAGACTGTTTGGGCTTTGCTTGCCGTAAGCATTTATAGAATTATTCTGTTCCCTAATTAGAAGAATTTTGTGGATATTAATGCCATCCGGGTGTTTGCTCAGAAGAATCCCATTCCTACATTGATTGGGGATGTTTATTATTCGGTCCATAATCGGAACGAGAAGCGGCGTGGAGGATTGGTTAGATGCTGTGCTCAATTGTTATATGAGTGGTTCATGGGATATTTGCCTTCCAAGGGTGCCTTTGTCTTTCTTGACCATACTGTAAATTGGGCAACCAAGTTGATGGGTTTGCGAGCCAAGGACATAGCTTGGACTCACATTGATGTGGCTGGACGAGATTTTATTTACAGCTGCGGGAGTGTTCCCAATGTGCCTCTTATAGGAGTCAAAGGGTGTATTAATTATAACCCGGCGCTTCTTAAGAGACAAATGGGATTTGCTATGGAGGTTCCTCCCCTCGAGCGTGAGATTCAGGAGTCTTTCTACTTCCCGGTTGAGGGTAATCAGTCGTTGTTGGAGCAAGTGTCTGATGCATGGCGCAATATTCAAAGGGAAGGCACGATTCCTTGTGGTAGAGCTAATAACATGTCTTTTCCTCCATTTGATGATTGGCTCCGAAAGAGGGTTGAGCTCACTCGTCTGCCATTTCCTGTGGGTGATCTTTGGTATCCGTTGATTGAGGAGCCACACTCTTCTGTCAGTATGGAAGAATTTCTTGAGATGAGGAGGGCAAGAGATCAACTGCAAGCAGAGAAGGCTGAGATAGAATTGAATGTTGCTGGAATTCAACTGGCTAATTAGGAAGTCAAGAGGAAAGCAGAAGACCAGGCTAAGAGACATGCTCAGGAGGTGAAGCGTTTTGAGGAAGACACCGCCTATTACCGCAAGGTCAGCCAAGCTTTAGAGTCATCTACGAAGGAGCACGACCTTACCAAAGAGCAGTTGGCTAGAGCTTTGAGGGTCATTGAAGATGAAAAGAAGAGACAAATCCTTGTGAAGACTCAGAGGGAAGCTAGAGCCAAAGCCCTCACCACAGAGTGGGAAGCGAAGCTGAGGGTTAAGGAAGAAGAGAAAGCGAAAATTATGGCCGAGAGAGATCACTATCTTGCTGAGAGGGACCATTATTTCCGTCAGATGAAGATTCATCAGAAAGAGGTGGGAAGGCTTCAGCAGGAGAACACTGAGCTCAGGTTCACTATGAAGTTTACCAGGATGGTTGATGATGCAGAGCCTTCGGTGGGACCTTCTTCGGATTAGATTTTTATTGCAGTTGTTATCATGTGTTGGATTACCGTCAGGCATGTTGACGGAATTCGCTTGCTTGTATTTCTTTCCGATTCTGGATGATTGTAAAGTTGATTTGTATCTGATATGATATATGACTCTTGCACGTGTTGCGCACTTTTTCTGTGCAGTGGTTATTATCATTCAGTGATTGATCTCAAAGCTTTATTTGCTTTTCCGTGTTACACTCACTTAACACACACATGGTTAGGTGATATCTTTGATAAAGCACAACTTTCTGTTCTGTACGGCAAAGCCAGATGATTGATGTCAGAATGTTGCTGTCAAATTATTATCCGTCTCAATGAAGCCAGGATCGAAGGACAGAATGTTCCTCATACGGATAGACATTGCATTCATGCATGAATCATGATAACTTGTCTGCTATTTTGCAGGTGTCGGTTTCTAACGTGTTTGATTGACTCAGGAATCATTGCTCGCGCACGCAGAGTCATCCCTCGGCACGTGGGTCGTCCGCACAGATGATGGTGAATGTAATTTCTGAGGATAAGAGTAAAATCGGGGTGACGGATATGGATCAGTTGAGGACCCCAATATTTGTGGGTGAAGAGACTAACAGTGACTGCGAGCTTGACTCGTGGATAAAACCGTGCGTACCAGGAATGGAGATCCAGAACTGGAAAGCCGAAAAGATCATCACTATCACTCTGCGTGAAGAGTAATGTTTCTGTTTGTTAATTCTGTTGGCATGAAAGCCATACGTTTGCCCGAAACGTAATGGTCCATTGTAAGGGCCACCTCATGTGTTTCATTTTGCATTATTTGCATAATTAATAAACAAATGTTTTTCGCATTAAAAGCGGTGTTCTCTGTTTTTCATTTATTTTTGCAGTTTAAAAACAATACATAAAAATGACAATGTTTATTTTCATTTTTCTTCCTTTTAATTTGTCTCGTTCCGACTCTGAAGCAATGCATGAATCAACATTCATGTAGATGCGATTATTCTCCGGATCTCATTGATGACAATCCTGTTACACCCCTATATGACTTCGACAACCCGATCTATCATGCCGAAGAAGAAGGCGAAGAAGATTGTGAACTGCCGGAAGAGTTAGTCAGGTTGTTGAAACAAGAGGAGAAGGTGATTCAACCGCACGAGGAGCGAGTTAAGGTTGTTAATCTGGGTACCGAGGAGGTTAGAAAGGAAGTGAAAATTGGGGCCGCTTTGGAGATGAATGTCAAGAGCAGAATGGTAGCGCTGTTGAAAGAGTATGTTGATATCTTCGCCTGGTCTTATCAAGATATGCCAGGGTTGGATACCAATATCGTTGTACATAGGTTGCCATTGAGAGAAGATTGTCCTCCAATAAAGCAGAAGTTGCGCAGAACTCGACCCGAGATGGCCATGAAAATCAAAGAGGAGGTACAAAAGCAGTTGGATGTTGGTTTCCTAGCTGTCACTAATTATCCGCCTTGGGTCGCAAACATTGTGTCGATACCAAAGAAGGATGGAAAGGTGAGGATGTGTGTGAACTATCGGGATTTGAACAAAGCTAGCCCGAAAGATGATTTCCCATTACCTCACATTGATGTGTTGGTAGATAATACAACTCAATTCTTGATGTTTTCCTTTGTGGATGGCTTTTCTGGCTATAATCAAATTAAAATGTCGCCAGATGATATGGAGAAAACAACGTTCATCACACCGTGGGGCACTTTTTGTTATAAGGTGATGCCATTCGGTCTCAAGAATGTCGGTGCCACGTATCAAAGAGCTATGTTGACTTTTCATGATATGATTCATCATGAGATTGAATGCTATGTTGATGACATGATAGCGAAGTCCCAAACAGAAGAGGGGCATCTGGCAGACTTGGCCAAGTTGTTTGACCGGTTGAGACAATTCAAATTGAGGTTGAATCCGAATAAGTGCACTTTTGGAGTGCGGTCCGGTAAGTTGCTGGGGTTTATTGTGAGTGAAAGGGAATCGAGGTTGATCCTGCTAAAGTAAAAGCGATACAAGAAATGCCTGAACCGAGAACAGAAAAAGAGGTTCGTGGTTTCTTAGGTAGATTGAACTACATTTCACGGTTCATATCTCATCTAACAGCCACGTGTGAACCCATATTCAAGTTGTTGAGAAAAGATCAAACGGTCAGGTGGAATGATGATTGCCAAGTGGCATTTGAAAAAATAAAAGAATATTTGCAGGAGTCTCCGATTCTGATGCCTCCTGTGGAAGGGCGACCGTTAATCCTGTACTTGACAGTCCTTGAGGGGTCTATGGGGTGTGTACTGGGGGCAGCATGACGAGTCTGGTCGAAAAGAGCATGCAATTTATTACCTTAGCAAAAAGTTTACCGACTGTGAAACAAGATATTCACTGCTCGAGAAAACTTGTTGCGCTTTGGCATGGGCTGCTCGCCGACTGAGACAGTATATGCTGGTTCATACCACTTTGTTGATTTCCAAGATGGATCCGATCAAGTATATATTTGAGAAGCCAACATTGACCGGACGGGTTGCGAGATGGCAAATGATTTTGACCGAATACGATATCCAGTACACTTCTCAAAAAGCAATAAAGGGGAGTGTATTATCGGATTACCTGGCCCAACAACCCGTTGAGGATTATCAACCGATGAAATTTGAGTTCCCTGATGAGGGCATCATGTTTCTCAAATCGAAAGATTGTGAGGAACCTATCCCGGAGGAGGGGCCTGACCCTGAGTCCGAATGGATTCTGATGTTTGATGGGGTCGCTAACGTGAATGGTAGCGGAGTTGGTGCTGTTTTGGTTACGCCGAAGGGATCCCATATTCCTTTTGCCGCCCGGCTAACATTTGAATGCACCAACAATGTGGCTGAATACGAAGCTTGTATTTTGGGTGTCGAAGAGGCGATTGATTTGCGAATCAAGAACCTTGTTATTTACGGAGATTCAACTTTGGTTGTGAACCAGGTGTAGCACCTCAAATTTGCACCTATCATTGTACAAACATTTTCATATTAGGTCATAGCATATCATGGTCCATTGCATAGCATTGCATTGCCTTTTTGCCTCAAGTGCAAGCCAATCAAGGAATTAGGTCAAACTGATCAGGAGATCAGTCAACCAAGCAAGCAAGGGTGTTTCTCAAGGAGCCAAGGCCTTAGGGTTTGTCCAACAAGTTCACATGACTTGGAGGTCTATTTGAAGTGTTCAAGTCAAGGGTTGAAGGCTCAGAGGTCATCAGTTCATACACAAACAGTCAAAAACCCTAGACAGTCAACAGTCAGTCAAAGTAGTGGATGGTGGCCATTCTTGTGGAATTTGGGCACCATGATCAATAATCAAGAGTTCATACAACTTGGGACATCATTTGAAGTCAAATTCTCAAGGAATTAGGGTTTGGAAGTCATCAGTCAATGCACGATCAGACAGAAACCCTAAAAGTCAACTGTTGGTCAACTGTCCATTTAATCAGTGATTTGATGATTGGAATTGGTTTGTGAGAGCTCATTCATGGCCAAATAGTCCTCATATATCATGTCAAACACCATCATGGAAGAATTTGAAGCCAGATCAAAAATTTCCAAAAATGGAAACTGGACCTGTAACTGAAACCTGCCATAAATGGAAAGTCTTGATCCTCAAACTTACATCATGATACAAGCTTAAAATGAATTTTTGCCCAACATGAAAGTTGAAGATCTTGTTCTCCCATTTCCAAAAAGTCCAAGAACTCTCAATTCCCATGTGTGGTTGGCAAGTTATGATCGAATCGATTTCAGAAAATCTTGAACTTCAAAGGGCCATATCTCTCAAACCGTTTGGCCAATTTTGGTGGGGTTTTTTCCTACAAGTCACATTTGATCCCCTCTTTCCAAAAATATAAATTTCATGAGCCAAAACTTCACCAATCAAAATGGCATTTTTTGACTTATCTCATTTAAATGCAAGTTTGACCAATGTTTGACTTTTTGATATAAACATTTTTTTACCATTTGGCCAATTGGAATAGCTCAGAAATATCATTTAAAATTTGTTTGCAAGCTCAAATTATGCAGTACTTGCACCCATCATGGCCATGCTTAACTTGCTTGGAATTTGGCCAAAAGTACAATTTCACACATTCTATTCCATACTTTCATAAGCCATGCTTTGTACTCTAAAAACAGAAGATTGGAACCTGATTTTCTGTCATGGTGAACACAAGTTGCAGCCTAAAACCAACAGAAAAAGGCCATGTCCTAGTTGCTTGAAAATTGGCAAAAGTACACTTTCATCCATACTTCCATACCTTGCTTTGTACCACAACCTAGCAGACCTTATGCATCATTTTTTCTGTCATTTTGAAATTCAATTACAGCCACAAGCCATCACATTGCAGAAAAAAAAAACTCACTCATGCTAAAAATCCTCATTCTCTCTCATTTGGCATTTTGGACAAAATTGCAAATTCTATCAAAAACAAGAAGCAACACAAAACAGAAGATCAAAAAACATCATTTCCTGCCACATGAAATCAGTAGCAGCCAACATAACCAACTGAAAAACCTTGGCTCACTCATGCTCTCAAAATCACACTCTTAGCATTTTTCCAAAAACAGTCAAAGAACTCCAAAGAACAAAACTTGGCCTTGCATAAAACATCATCAAAACAACATATGGAGCTCATTCAAACATGGTTTCTTCAACTGTAAAGCTTCATTCCCGACTGTTTTCTACATGAACTCAACAATGGCAGTCCGAGTTCTAGACCTTTTCAAGTCGTTTCAAGCCAAACTCTTTCATTCATTCATCATTGGAAGGCTTATGGAGCATCTGTTTTAGGCCAACAACATCAAACAACAACTGTACCACAACTGTCCATCAAATTTGGTAAAAATTCGATCTCCCTATTTTGTGAAATAAACACATGCTTTAAAAGGGTCTCTTAATGCTGAGTTTAAAGAGCTTTAGATCACTAAAAATGGTTTGGTATTTTGCAAGTTATGTTGAGTTGAAGTTTCACATCCAAACTTGTTTTTGATTATTTCTCTTTGTTTAACTTGATTTGATGAAAATGGATGACATAATGTTGATAAGCAAGGCAAGAGGAACGCATTGATATGTTGTTTGTTGAATTTGGTTAACAAAAAAATCTTGCTGGAAATTTTTGTTGAATGTATGAAACTACTGTAAGTATTTTTTTTCTGCAAATATGAATACTGTTTACTGTAGCGTTTGTATGTGCCTTGCCTTGTTTCCAAGTAAATGCCAAAAGGCCTGGGGCGAGAAGTATTCGAACCCCAGACCTTTGCCTCAAAGCTTTAGATACCAAGTGTTTTACCACTGGGGCGCAATGCCAATTCATTTATTTAATGCCTTCTATGAAATATATATTAAAAAGGAGCGCTGACCTCCCCATTTAAATGAAACGCTGAGTTTCAACACTCAGCAAGGGGCGTTTTGGTCTTTTGGCATTTCATTACATATTTATTCCAATTAAAATCAATTCATCTCAATGTTTATTTCACTTTGTGACACCAACTTACAAAAATCATTACGCCTCCAATTTTAGTCCAAAAATTATGGGAATTTTTGCATTGTCTTCCTCATGACCTCTAGTATTTTATCATATTTTTTCCAGATTTTTTTGATCAATGTTTTTTTAAATGGTGCTAGGGTTTGTGACATGTGACCAAATATTATACACTTTGCCAAAACATTTGTGAAATGATGAGAATGTATCCAATGGCTCCCAAATTTTTTGTGCTTAAACTAGACACACTCATGGTGATTTTGGTGTAGAGTTTGTGAATTTATCATTGCTGGTTTGTGAGTTATGAATTTTTGAATTAGGGTGTGACAATTTGTGTCACACCATTGATGCCCAACTTCATGATTTTCATTACCATGCTTCTTGACCTCCAATTGATCTGATTTTTTGCATGAACTTACTCTTGTATGTCCAGTTTACATGTGATTTTTTGTGGATTTATTTGTGGCATTTCCTAATTGTTTGAGATTTTCTCCCCTGGTTAGTCATATGTTGACCTTGTGTGACACTTGTTCCCATTTCATTTGTGAAATTCTCATACTTTATTGGATGGACATGAAATTTTACATGAGATAACTAGACATCCTCATCTTTGCCATGGTTTTGATCCCATTCATTTATCATACGCCATCTCTGATTTATGAATTTTCTAAGTTGATACATGTTTGGTTGACTTCTTTGAGCATGTTCAAAATTGCTTTGACTTTCTGATTTTCATTGACTGCCTTCCACTTGTCCAAATGAGATGAAATTTGACATGCTTATCTTGCTGTGGGTTGTGATTGATAATGATTTATTTGGTGATTTTTGGAAATGTTTGAGATTGGTTTTGATGCAAGTCTTGCTGTTGACTTCTATGAGCTTCTAAATGCCATGTTTTGACTTCTTTTGTTCATGAAATGATGATGATGATTGATATGAATGTGAACCCAATTGGTTTTGTTTCTTGATTGTTGGAACATGATTTTGGATACTTACCCCTTGCTGTTTGGACTTTCTCATTCATTTTTGACCCTAGGCTTGCCCTAGTGGTCCTGCTACTCACCTTTGAGCTCATGTTTTCAGGTTGACCAACAAATGACCAATGAGACCAATTTCTTTTGATTGAGCTTGCCTAAATACCATGACTAACTTGTTTGTTTTGTAGGTGGCTTGGCTCACATGCCCTAAGCCTTGTGCCTTGCACATCCATGTGCCTCTAATTGACTGTTGGTGTCTGTTTCTGTTTGTTTTGTTTGAAGTTGCATACTAACATCTGCTTGACTGTTTCAGGTGCTTTAGTTGCTTAGTTCCTTGTGAACTTTTTGCTTTGCTTTGCTTGTATAAGCAATTTGCATTGAGGTATGTCTCTTTTACTTCATGTAGTCTGGAAGACCTGGCCTGTTACTTGGCCAGGCAACTGTCTGAAGTCCTCCTTAAGAGGCAATGTTTGTGACTGTTTACTTTTGTCCTTGCATAGAGTCAAAGTCCTCCTAAGTGAAGAGGCAATTGGTGGAAGGTAGGGATATGCAATCTATCCCCCACTATTCAGTGTGTCATCTGCTTTGCTCACACCACTGTGTTGATGCATTACAGATAAAAACCCAAGATCTTGTGCAATTGCACAGTTGAGTCAGTCTTAAATGTGTAGAAGGGTTCCCACTTTCTGAACCCACACATTCTTGTCTTGAGCTCTCCCAGGCCAGGGATAAGAGCTGTGAAGTCTTATCTTCACTCACCTTTCATCTGCTTCACCTTGGCTCTCAATGTCAAGGTTAAGAGCAACATCCACCCAGTTCCAGAGGTTTGTTTGTTGAGGTTGATATGACCCCTTGACTAAAACCTAACCCTTGTTTGAGCCACTTGTTTGTGTATAGTGGGTGCTATCTGTGCTTGTAGGATTGTTTGACTTGCTTCCTGTGCAAGTTAGGATTGTTTGACTTGCTTCCTGTGCAAGTTAGGGTTAGTTTAGACTTGCTTCCTGTGCGAGTTAGGTTTTGCTTGGCTTGCTTCCTGTGCAAGTTAAGTGTGTGTGTGGCTTGCTTCCTGTGTGAGCCATGCTTAGGATAGGTTGGCCCTTGTGCCATTTAGCTAGAAACCTTAACTTAGGGATGATTTGCATGATAACATCTAGGCTCGAGTCATAGTCTCCCTAGTTGTGTCTCCCTCTGTTATCTGGTTAGGCTAGTCCTTTATCCCTCTGTAGGGGAACTACATCGCCCTGATCTTCATACCAGATGAAGTATGTAGGTAGGAGATTGAGCTGATCTCTCCGGGCGCCCTTTTTCTTTATTTTGTGTGTTGTTTGACAGTTGCTAGGCTCGAGTGCCTGACTCCTTAGCAATTTGTTGTCCGTTTGTTTGTGTGTGTGCTTGACAGTTATAGGCTCGAGTCCCCGACTCCCTATTAACTTGTTGTGTCGTTGTGTGCTTGGAAGCTGATGTAAGTCCATCGAGTGGCATTTGGGTTCCAGTGTGCGTGTGTTTGGTTCGGATGCTGATGTAAGTCCAGTGATTGGCATTCGGGCTCCACGTTTGCCTGTGTCTTGTTTGTCTGTGTGCGTGTCAGCCGAGCTACGAATGCTCTGATTCTTCTCTCGTCCGAGAAGATACGTATGCATAGGATGCGATATCCTAGCGAGCATGTGTCGTTTCCCCAGTCCGAACTACTTCGACTCTGATGTCTATGCCTGATAGACTAAGTAGGCCCAGGATGCGATATCCTGCCGAGTCAGTTTCAGTCAGTTTCTTGTGTCTCTTTCAGCCAGTGTGTGTGTGTTTATGAGCAGTGTTTAGCAACCAATATTCCTTCCTTTTGTGCGTGGATCCCGTAGAGTACTACGGATGCGTAGGGGTGCTAATACCTTCCCTTCGCATAACCGACTCCCGAACCCATTCTCTTTGGTCGCGAGACCATGTTCTTTCCCAGGTTTACTCTGAGCGTTTCCTTTCCCTCTTTTGGGATAAATAACGCACGGTGGCGGCTCTGTTGTTCTTGTTTTCCCGCCGGTTTTTCGCGTGATGCGACAGCTGGCGACTCTGCTGGGGACCTAGAGAAGTTGACCTGTGCTGGTCCATCTTCCCTAAGCGAGTCTCTCCTAGCGCTCTCTAGGTTAGGGCTTTGGTTGCTTTTTGCTGTTATTTATTGCATTCATTGTATATATGTGCATTTATTATTTGCATTTATTATTGGCATTAATGTTTGCATTCATTCATTATCATCTGCTGTGCTGTCTGTGTTTCTCTCTGTTGGGGTGGGAGTTACTCGAGGTAAAAGGCCCAATACCCAGGCTATGAGTGAAATCTAGGAAACCTAGGAATAGAGTGATTCATGGGAAGCGGGTGGTATGGCGCCACTTAGCGGAACATTGATATCACGAGCAGTTCAGACCCTGGTGGGATACTGTCGTTACATACTTCGGGTGTGTATATGATAGTATTTCTGCGAAAGGTTATTTATGCTGCGTTTCTCTCAGCTTTACCCTGGCCTAGACTACACCCGTGAGTGGGGAAGGGTTATTTCATTACAGGTACCGTTGGTGACTCGGTTCTGTTGGTGACTTGGTTCTGTTGGTGACTCTAGTTCAGACAACAGTTTTCAGTTGACCTTAAGTTGGATTTATGTTCTGATTTTGACTGAAGCTTCGACCTAATCAGAGTTTGCACAACCAACCAGTCATGTCTGCATCATTTGCATCATAGCATATTTATTTTTCAAAAGAAACGCAATAAAAAAGATACAAAAAAAAAAAAAGAGAGAAAAAAAAGGGAAAGAAAAAAAAACTAATCCCTGCATGCATATCATTTCTCAGGTACATTCCAGAGCTTGTTCACTGATAGAGATGGCAACAGTCCCAGAGTCGAAGCGGAAGACTTGATCCTACAGCTTTCACCGTGAACCCTTGACGTCTCTGATTGAATTGAGCAACCCTATGACCAGTGGTAACCAGAAGGGGTTTGTTGACCAGTATGGAGATATCCTGACACTGTTGAAGATGGTAGTTGATCCGGTACCATTGCAGACTCTCCTACAGTTCTACGACAACTGAAGGAGAAGATCACTCTTTTGCCAGAATGTTCAGAATATGACCTGTTGATAGACCAGTGTCATTACCTGAAGACCCTCATTCCAGAAGACCGTCTGTCTTAGTTTGTATCTTTGTTTGTGTTTTGTTGAGAATCACCTCCAGGCTTGTTGGATGGGATTCATTTGTTTGTACTCCGTCTTTGGATCTTCATTGTTGAGAATCACCTCCAGGCTTGTTGGATGGGATTCATTTCTTTGTACTCTGTTTATGCGAATTTTCTGTTGATTCGGTGGTATTGACCTTTTTACCCTTATGTATGGATAAGGTTGTCAGTATTTCCCTGTCGTTCGCATTTTCCTTGTATCTGTTTGTTCTCTTGTTGCTGCAGGTTGCCATCTTTTCAGGATGGATCAGGCTCTTTGAATGCCTGAGAAATGAACACATCATGTGCATCATACGCATCATTAGCATCATACTCATATCATTTTGCATAACAGGTGTTCTTGGTCGTGGCTTCTCACTTTGGTTCCTGACTGAGACAGGATAGCTGACCGTCGTCCGCACCGCTACTCAACCAGACTCAATCATCAGATGATTATGGACCAGGTTCAGACAGAGTTGGCTGAGATGAGGGCAAACATGGCCCAGTTTATGACGATGATGCAAGGAGTTGTTCAGGGGCAAGAGGAGCTGCGTGCTTTAGCCCAGAGACTGGAAGCCGTGATTCCACCAGTCCACCGTGCTCCACCGGTGGATGTACCCGTTCATGAGAATGCTGCTGTCACTATTCTCGTCAATGATTATGCCGTGGGTGATGAATTGAAGGGGATCAGAATCAGAGAACAGCCTCTTGCTGCAGAGACTGTTAATGTCAGAGCAACCCGCGCTCCAGTTCGCCATCCTGGCTCTTCAAGTTCTTCCGGTTCTAAGAAGACATACTCTGGGGCACCCAAAAGGGGAGAGAGTGAAACAAATGCTGTGCACCGACGGAGGAGTGTGAACAGAGGACAGTATCGTCAGGCTGTTGGTGTGACTATTCCAGCAACTCAACCTCGACAACAGTAGAGAAGGTCAACTCAGCAGTATCAACATCAGCAACATCATCCTCAGCAGCAGGTTTCCCAGCAAGCCAGTACGAGTAATGAGGGGAAGAAGATCATTTTTGATCCAATCCCCATGTCCTACGCCGAATTGTATCCCTCTCTGTTAGAGCAGAACTTGATTACTCCCAGAGACCCGCCGCCCGTACCCGTCAACCCTCGGTGGTGGTATAGGCCTGAACAGCATTGTGTGTATCATTCGGGTGCTCCTGGTCATGACGTGGATAGTTGTTTCCAGCTGGAGATGAAGGTTCAAGACCTTGTGAGGTCAGGTATTCTGATCTTGGAGGACTTGGGTCCCCGTGATAATCAAGCTTGAAGATAACAAGTCCTGGGCTGGCGCCGACTTTTTCTTCAGAAGGGTTGTTCAGAAAACAGAAGCTGCTGATGCAAAGGATACTGACAGTTGTCATCCTCGGTGGGATCTATCACAATCGGGTCACTGTGGGCTTTCCTACAGTTGTTCATAAGTCAGAGTAACAATCACTTTGTTTAAAAACCCTCCTCCCATGCCAAAAGGAGAAGTGATGGCATTATTGGCAATATTTTGTGCAATGATATTTTCATTCAAATAAACTCATGTTAAAACATTTGTGTTTCCAATTATTTTCCCTTTTTGCTTTTTGCATGAAATTGGTGATCACCAAAAAACCTTAAAAAACAAGAATAAAAGCAATCTTTTCATCTGCATAACGATTGTCTTGTTTGTTTTTCAAAGAGCTTTTCATATCAAAATCTTTATGCAGGTTGTTTCTCAAACCCATTGAACATAGTGATCGGACGTCATCTCCCAATTTTGAATTCCCTGTATTCGAAGCGGAAGAGGATGATGTTGAAGGGATTCCTGACGAAATTTCTCGACTTCTTGGGCAAGAAAAGAAGATCACTCAGCTGCATCTCGAGAATCAGCAGAACAGCCAACTGGGGCATCAAAAATCAAAAAAAAAGAAGGTAAAAAAAAAAAGAGAAAAGAGAGGGTGCAAAATCAAAAGAAATCAAAAGAAATCAAAAGAAAGAAAGAAACAAAAGAACAAAAGCACCCTCAAAGTCCCAAGTTGGCTGACGCTGAATTCGATCGAAAAGAAGAGATCAACTGCCATGTGTCATGGTCAAGTTATATCAGCAGAGAGTGAAGAAAGCATTCAACAAGAAGGTCAAGCCTCGTGTGTTCCGAGAAGGTGACCTTGTGCTCAAGAAAGTCTTGGCTTTCGTGCCCGATTCCAGGGGCAAGTGAACCCCAAGCTATGAAAGTCCATGTGTTGTCAAGAGAGCCTTTTCAGGCAGTGCTTTAACACTTACATCAATGGATGAAGAAGTTCACTCGTCCTGTGAATTCCGGTGCAGTCAAGAAATACTTCGCCTAAAAAAATAAGAAAAAAACAGAAAAGCTCGCTAAGTCGAACACCCCAAAGGGCGACTTAGGCAAAAAAGAGCGTCTCGATGGATTGAAAACCCGAAAGGGCGATCCAGGCAAAAGTTAGAGACATTGAAAAAAAAAAGAATTTGTATCCCGCTAGATTGAACACCTCACACTGGGGCAATCTAGGCAAAAATTAGGGATTTGGCAAGTAACTGCATCTTGATAAGATTGTGCTCTATATCTGTCATCCGTCAGGGATTCTCGATTCGTCATCGACTGAAGCTTTGAATACATCGAAAATTCAGAATGGTAGAGGAAAGGTCATTATGTTCAATGTAGCCCTCTCCAATATATATCACCGATTTCAAATTTGTACAGATCTATGGAGTCTCGCCCTTTGCAGACTACCATTCCATCACATCAAATTTGAGCTTTTATCCAATTATTTGCACTCTTATTTGTTTCAATTCAACAAACGTTTTGCATGTTTTAATTGATAAAGTATCATTGTTTTCAAAATAAACAAATTTTTCAAAAAAAATTGTTCTTAAACAAAGTGAACCTTCACAATGATGGAAAGATACTTAGGAGACCCACAGTGCTCTCCCGGGGGTGGTATGATTACCAACAGGTAAGATAATTGTTCGTATCTCGAGCATGACTGTATCTCTCTCCTGTCGAACCTCGTATGGTCTCTCCTCAGTGAAGTTGCTCAGTACAGTGTTGGTTGAAGTTGTTTATCTTCATGTTCCCGGCAGTACAACATTCTTCCTCCAAGTCCCTGTTAGCGCTTTTGTGGGGCATCCCCAGTAGAGTGCTGTTTGAGCCCTATCATGGGGCATACCTGGGGCACGTTTTTTTATCTAACGATCTCTTGTGCAAGTACTGTTGGATATATTCATTCACTTGCCAGTGGTAATATGAACCTTTTTGACAAGAGATCCCCTCAGAGTCCAAATCAGGGGCAAGGAATAGTTGAACGGTGTAAAGACGGTGAAGAATTACGACAACGATCCTGGAAAGTTAATCAAGAAGACTCTTCAAAGTCTGATGATCGGAAAGTATGTATGAATACCAGGAGTTCGATCCCCGTGGAGTACGGACGAGATTTGGAATACAAGATGATGGAGCAGAAAAGTCCAGAAGCGTCTGGGAGTTCGTAAAAGAGGAAAGCCGACACTGTGGGTGGACGATGGATGCCGCTGTTCGGCGACTCGACAGGTGTTCCGTGTCTAATAAGTTGTATTTCCCTAGTAAGTGTGAGAGCGTTACCTCCATAACAGATTCGAGATCAGTGTCTCCTCAGCAAGCCTAAAGGTGGCCGTATCCCCGACGGAGTTGTGACTGTTTTCCAAGTCTAAAGCTGTCTTCCCAGCAGAGGATGTGTTGATGGTCTTTTTCCCCCAGCAAGGTTTGTCTTTCCCCAGCAGGATGGAAGTTGACATGGTTATAGGATCCCCAGCACAGTTACTGGAGTTCCCCGGTGTTGTCTCTGAAGGAGACGTGTGTTTATGCATTCATCATTTAGATAAGCATAGCATATCGCATCATTAGTGCATAGCATTTCCATGATCATGGGGCATTGTGTAAAACAAGGAAAAACTCATGCATCAACATAGCAAGCATATCCATTAGCCCTGGGCCGTGGTGACCAGCCGAGATTGGGTTGGTTGGAAAGAGTTTAGCATCGCGCCATTGGATCGGCTTCAGAATTGGGTCCATCAGCATGTTTGAGAGATTGGTGTTTTCCCAACAAGTGATTCCTCAGTCGAGTGGGTATCCCCAGCAGTGTTACTCCCCAATTGTTAGTGTCTTGCCAGCTTGGGTCTTTTTCCTTAAGCAGATATGGGTGTGTCTGATCTCTCCATGTAGAGTCTACCCCTTAAGCAGAAAGTGTCTATCCTTTCCTGCCATTTCCCCACTGAGATACATCCTCGTGGATGACGGTTGCTTCCGTTCCCTCCCTAATGGGATGGGTTTTTCCCTATTGAGTTCTTTCCTCATTAGGATGAGTCTTGATTCAGTCTGCCTATGTGGATCGATCCTAAATTGGCTTCTTGTTGACTATCTCTTGTGCTGCCCTGGGGCATAAATGAATAGTCGCTCACTAACCGGCACTCATTCATTTCATCCTCAGCGGAATTTGTTGGCCTCTACCTACGAACCGGTAGCTGTAAGTCCTATCTTTGTGGTTTTCTACCCACAAGCTGATAGTTGTAAAATCCCACTTTCATCCCCTTGGTGGAGTTAACCCTGTGTGTTCATCCTATGCACGACTGGTTACTTTTCCGTGGTTTTCTGCCTACTAACCGGTAGATGTAATCCCCTCTTTGCAGTTATCAGTATCCGGTTTGTGATATTGATATTCTTTCCCCTCTGGATACTTGCCTTGATCAAGCAGTATTGTCCCCATTGGGTCTTCCCCTTCTTTTTGGATATTTGCTCCGAGTAAACAGCTTTATCCCCTTTTGATGGGTCATCTTTTGCATACCTAGTCTGGTACCCAGATGCCTTTCTTTTCGGTCGATTATTCATTTAACAACCTACAACCCGGTTATGGATGATCTTCCATGCGAGTGTATTATCTGCGTTTTGACGGCTATAGATAATATGTCTTATGTTTTTCCGGTATTCAGACCGAAGGAGTTTCCGACGATCAGGTCGATGTACTCATGGCACAAGGCCAATTTTCCGGTATTCAGACCGAAGGAGTTTCCGACGATCAGGTCGATGTACTCATGGCACAAGGCCAATTTTCCGGTATTCAGGCCGAAGGAGTTTCCGACGATCAGGTCGATGTACTCATGGCACAAGGCCAATTTTCCGGTATTCAGACCGAAGGAGTTTCCGACGATCAGGTCGATGTACTCATGGCACAAGGCCAATTTTCCGGTATTCAGACCGAAGGAGTTTCCGACGATCAGGTCGATGTACTCATGGCACAAGGCCAATTTTCCGGTATTCAGACCGAAGAAGTATTCTCCTCTCCGTTGGTGTCGATAAACGTCGAGTTTTTCCCGATCATCCGTTGATGATTTGGTTGTGTCCTTCTTCCCTAGTGAAGTATTCCTCCTCTCCGTTGGTGTCGATAAACGTCGAGTTTTTCCCGATCATCCGTTGATGATTTGGTTGTGTCCTCCTTCCCAAGTGAAGTATCCTCCTCTCCGTTGGTGTCGATAAACGTCGAGTTTTTCCCGATCATCCGTTGATGATTTGGTTGTGTCCTTCTTCCCTAGTGAAGCTTTCTCCTCTCCGTTGGTGTCGATAAACGTCGAGTTTTTCCCGATCATCCGTTGATGATTTGGTTGTGTCCTCCTTCCCAAGTGAAGTATTCCTCCTCTCCGTTGGTGTCGATAAACGTCGAGTTTTTCCCGATCATCCGTTGATGATTTGGTTGTGTTCACTCTCCCCAGTAGAGTTTCCTCCTCTCCGTTGGTGTCGATAAACGTCGAGTTTTTCCTATTCGTCCTGTGACGTCTAGTTGTACCTGTCCCCACGTGGATTTACCTCTCCGTTGGTCTTGGTAAACGTTGAGTTTTTCCCATTTCGTCCGTTGACGTATGGTTGTATCCCTTCCGGTCATTCATTAATGTCTGGTTACCTCTCCGTTGGTCTTGGTAAACGTCGAGTTTTTCCTATTCGTCCTATGACGTCTAGTTGTACCTGTCCCCACGTGGATTTACCTCTCCGTTGGTCTTGGTAAACGTTGAGTTTTTCCCATTTCGTCCGTTGACGTATGGTTGTATCCCTTCCGGTCATTCATTAATGTCTGGTTACCTCTCCGTTGGTCCCGATAAACGTCGAGTTTTTCCTAGTTGTCCGTTGGCATCTAGTTGTGATTTCTTTTCCCATTCATCGTCGTTGCGATGTCTGGATGTGGCCGTACCCTTTGAAAACAAAACCAAAAAACAAAATACCCAGTAATAAATATCAAATCCCAGTGGACGTTTCCATTGGTGGATCCCTGTATTGTGCAAATTCTACGGTTCTTGGTATTCAATCCCTGTTTACCCTGAAAGTCTGACAGCCGTTGCTCTCATCCATTCGGGTTCCCAGCTGATTGAATAGGGGCAGCTGTAGCACCTCAAATTTGCACCTATCATTGTACAAACATTTTCATATTAGGTCATAGCATATCATGGTCCATTGCATAGCATTGCATTGCCTTTTTGCCTCAAGTGCAAGCCAATCAAGGAATTAGGTCAAACTGATCAGGAGATCAGTCAACCAAGCAAGCAAGGGTGTTTCTCAAGGAGCCAAGGCCTTAGGGTTTGTCCAACAAGTTCACATGACTTGGAGGTCTATTTGAAGTGTTCAAGTCAAGGGTTGAAGGCTCAGAGGTCATCAGTTCATACACAAACAGTCAAAAACCCTAGACAGTCAACAGTCAGTCAAAGTAGTGGATGGTGGCCATTCTTGTGGAATTTGGGCACCATGATCAATAATCAAGAGTTCATACAACTTGGGACATCATTTGAAGTCAAATTCTCAAGGAATTAGGGTTTGGAAGTCATCAGTCAATGCACGATCAGACAGAAACCCTAAAAGTCAACTGTTGGTCAACTGTCCATTTAATCAGTGATTTGATGATTGGAATTGGTTTGTGAGAGCTCATTCATGGCCAAATAGTCCTCATATATCATGTCAAACACCATCATGGAAGAATTTGAAGCCAGATCAAAAATTTCCAAAAATGGAAACTGGACCTGTAACTGAAACCTGCCATAAATGGAAAGTCTTGATCCTCAAACTTACATCATGATACAAGCTTCAAATGAATTTTTGCCCAACATGAAAGTTGAAGATCTTGTTCTCCCATTTCCAAAAAGTCCAAGAACTCTCAATTCCCATGTGTGGTTGGCAAGTTATGATCGAATCGATTTCAGAAAATCTTGAACTTCAAAGGGCCATATCTCTCAAACCGTTTGGCCAATTTTGGTGGGGTTTTTTCCTACAAGTCACATTTGATCCCCTCTTTCCAAAAATATAAATTTCATGAGCCAAAACTTCACCAATCAAAATGGCATTTTTTGACTTATCTCATTTAAATGCAAGTTTGACCAATGTTTGACTTTTTGATATAAACATTTTTTTACCATTTGGCCAATTGGAATAGCTCAGAAATATCATTTAAAATTTGTTTGCAAGCTCAAATTATGCAGTACTTGCACCCATCATGGCCATGCTTAACTTGCTTGGAATTTGGCCAAAAGTACAATTTCACACATTCTATTCCATACTTTCATAAGCCATGCTTTGTACTCTAAAAACAGAAGATTGGAACCTGATTTTCTGTCATGGTGAACACAAGTTGCAGCCTAAAACCAACAGAAAAAGGCCATGTCCTAGTTGCTTGAAAATTGGCAAAAGTACACTTTCATCCATACTTCCATACCTTGCTTTGTACCACAACCTAGCAGACCTTATGCATCATTTTTTCTGTCATTTTGAAATTCAATTACAGCCACAAGCCATCACATTGCAGAAAAAAAAAACTCACTCATGCTAAAAATCCTCATTCTCTCTCATTTGGCATTTTGGACAAAATTGCAAATTCTATCAAAAACAAGAAGCAACACAAAACAGAAGATCAAAAAACATCATTTCCTGCCACATGAAATCAGTAGCAGCCAACATAACCAACTGAAAAACCTTGGCTCACTCATGCTCTCAAAATCACACTCTTAGCATTTTTCCAAAAACAGTCAAAGAACTCCAAAGAACAAAACTTGGCCTTGCATAAAACATCATCAAAACAACATATGGAGCTCATTCAAACATGGTTTCTTCAACTGTAAAGCTTCATTCCCGACTGTTTTCTACATGAACTCAACAATGGCAGTCCGAGTTCTAGACCTTTTCAAGTCGTTTCAAGCCAAACTCTTTCATTCATTCATCATTGGAAGGCTTATGGAGCATCTGTTTTAGGCCAACAACATCAAACAACAACTGTACCACAACTGTCCATCAAATTTGGTAAAAATTCGATCTCCCTATTTTGTGAAATAAACACATGCTTTAAAAGGGTCTCTTAATGCTGAGTTTAAAGAGCTTTAGATCACTAAAAATGGTTTGGTATTTTGCAAGTTATGTTGAGTTGAAGTTTCACATCCAAACTTGTTTTTGATTATTTCTCTTTGTTTAACTTGATTTGATGAAAATGGATGACATAATGTTGATAAGCAAGGCAAGAGGAACGCATTGATATGTTGTTTGTTGAATTTGGTTAACAAAAAAAATCTTGCTGGAAATTTTTGTTGAATGTATGAAACTACTGTAAGTATTTTTTTTCTGCAAATATGAATACTGTTTACTGTAGCGTTTGTATGTGCCTTGCCTTGTTTCCAAGTAAATGCCAAAAGGCCTGGGGCGAGAAGTATTCGAACCCCAGACCTTTGCCTCAAAGCTTTAGATACCAAGTGTTTTACCACTGGGGCGCAATGCCAATTCATTTATTTAATGCCTTCTATGAAATATATATTAAAAAGGAGCGCTGACCTCCCCATTTAAATGAAACGCTGAGTTTCAACACTCAGCAAGGGGCGTTTTGGTCTTTTGGCATTTCATTACATATTTATTCCAATTAAAATCAATTCATCTCAATGTTTATTTCACTTTGTGACACCAACTTACAAAAATCATTACGCCTCCAATTTTAGTCCAAAAATTATGGGAATTTTTGCATTGTCTTCCTCATGACCTCTAGTATTTTATCATATTTTTTCCAGATTTTTTTGATCAATGTTTTTTTAAATGGTGCTAGGGTTTGTGACATGTGACCAAATATTATACACTTTGCCAAAACATTTGTGAAATGATGAGAATGTATCCAATGGCTCCCAAATTTTTTGTGCTTAAACTAGACACACTCATGGTGATTTTGGTGTAGAGTTTGTGAATTTATCATTGCTGGTTTGTGAGTTATGAATTTTTGAATTAGGGTGTGACAATTTGTGTCACACCATTGATGCCCAACTTCATGATTTTCATTACCATGCTTCTTGACCTCCAATTGATCTGATTTTTTGCATGAACTTACTCTTGTATGTCCAGTTTACATGTGATTTTTTGTGGATTTATTTGTGGCATTTCCTAATTGTTTGAGATTTTCTCCCCTGGTTAGTCATATGTTGACCTTGTGTGACACTTGTTCCCATTTCATTTGTGAAATTCTCATACTTTATTGGATGGACATGAAATTTTACATGAGATAACTAGACATCCTCATCTTTGCCATGGTTTTGATCCCATTCATTTATCATACGCCATCTCTGATTTATGAATTTTCTAAGTTGATACATGTTTGGTTGACTTCTTTGAGCATGTTCAAAATTGCTTTGACTTTCTGATTTTCATTGACTGCCTTCCACTTGTCCAAATGAGATGAAATTTGACATGCTTATCTTGCTGTGGGTTGTGATTGATAATGATTTATTTGGTGATTTTTGGAAATGTTTGAGATTGGTTTTGATGCAAGTCTTGCTGTTGACTTCTATGAGCTTCTAAATGCCATGTTTTGACTTCTTTTGTTCATGAAATGATGATGATGATTGATATGAATGTGAACCCAATTGGTTTTGTTTCTTGATTGTTGGAACATGATTTTGGATACTTACCCCTTGCTGTTTGGACTTTCTCATTCATTTTTGACCCTAGGCTTGCCCTAGTGGTCCTGCTACTCACCTTTGAGCTCATGTTTTCAGGTTGACCAACAAATGACCAATGAGACCAATTTCTTTTGATTGAGCTTGCCTAAATACCATGACTAACTTGTTTGTTTTGTAGGTGGCTTGGCTCACATGCCCTAAGCCTTGTGCCTTGCACATCCATGTGCCTCTAATTGACTGTTGGTGTCTGTTTCTGTTTGTTTTGTTTGAAGTTGCATACTAACATCTGCTTGACTGTTTCAGGTGCTTTAGTTGCTTAGTTCCTTGTGAACTTTTTGCTTTGCTTTGCTTGTATAAGCAATTTGCATTGAGGTATGTCTCTTTTACTTCATGTAGTCTGGAAGACCCGGCCTGTTACTTGGCCAGGCAACTGTCTGAAGTCCTCCTTAAGAGGCAATGTTTGTGACTGTTTACTTTTGTCCTTGCATAGAGTCAAAGTCCTCCTAAGTGAAGAGGCAATTGGTGGAAGGTAGGGATATGCAATCTATCCCCCACTATTCAGTGTGTCATCTGCTTTGCTCACACCACTGTGTTGATGCATTACAGATAAAAACCCAAGATCTTGTGCAATTGCACAGTTGAGTCAGTCTTAAATGTGTAGAAGGGTTCCCACTTTCTGAACCCACACATTCTTGTCTTGAGCTCTCCTAGGCCAGGGATAAGAGCTGTGAAGTCTTATCTTCACTCACCTTTCATCTGCTTCACCTTGGCTCTCAATGTCAAGGTTAAGAGCAACATCCACCCAGTTCCAGAGGTTTGTTTGTTGAGGTTGATATGACCCCTTGACTAAAACCTAACCCTTGTTTGAGCCACTTGTTTGTGTATAGTGGGTGCTATCTGTGCTTGTAGGATTGTTTGACTTGCTTCCTGTGCAAGTTAGGATTGTTTGACTTGCTTCCTGTGCAAGTTAGGGTTAGTTTAGACTTGCTTCCTGTGCGAGTTAGGTTTTGCTTGGCTTGCTTCCTGTGCAAGTTAAGTGTGTGTGTGGCTTGCTTCCTGTGTGAGCCATGCTTAGGATAGGTTGGCCCTTGTGCCATTTAGCTAGAAACCTTAACTTAGGGATGATTTGCATGATAACATCTAGGCTCGAGTCGTAGTCTCCCTAGTTGTGTCTCCCTCTGTTATCTGGTTAGGCTAGTCCTTTATCCCTCTGTAGGGGAACTACATCGCCCTGATCTTCATACCAGATGAAGTATGTAGGCAGGAGATTGAGCTGATCTCTCCGGGCGCCCTTTTTCTTTATTTTGTGTGTTGTTTGACAGTTGCTAGGCTCGAGTGCCTGACTCCTTAGCAATTTGTTGTCCGTTTGTTTGTGTGTGTGCTTGACAGTTATAGGCTCGAGTCCCCGACTCCCTATTAACTTGTTGTGTCGTTGTGTGCTTGGAAGCTGATGTAAGTCCATCGAGTGGCATTTGGGTTCCAGTGTGCGTGTGTTTGGTTCGGATGCTGATGTAAGTCCAGTGATTGGCATTCGGGCTCCACGTTTGCCTGTGTCTTGTTTGTCTGTGTGCGTGTCAGCCGAGCTACGAATGCTCTGATTCTTCTCTCGTCCGAGAAGATACGTATGCATAGGATGCGATATCCTAGCGAGCATGTGTCGTTTCCCCAGTCCGAACTACTTCGACTCTGATGTCTATGCCTGATAGACTAAGTAGGCCCAGGATGCGATATCCCGCCGAGTCAGTTTCAGTCAGTTTCTTGTGTCTCTTTCAGCCAGTGTGTGTGTGTTTATGAGCAGTGTTTAGCAACCAATATTCCTTCCTTTTGTGCGTGGATCCCGTAGAGTACTACGGATGCGTAGGGGTGCTAATACCTTCCCTTCGCATAACCGACTCCCGAACCCATTCTCTTTGGTCGCGAGACCATGTTCTTTCCCAGGTTTACTCTGAGCGTTTCCTTTCCCTCTTTTGGGATAAATAACGCACGGTGGCGGCTCTGTTGTTCTTGTTTTCCCGCCGGTTTTTCGCGTGATGCGACACCAGGTTAACGGGAAATGGTATACGCATCAATCCCACTTAATTCCATACCGGGATTATACGAGGAGATTGTTGACGTTCTTCACCAAGTGGGTGGAAGCGACGTCTTATGCAAACGTGACGAAACAAGTCGTGGACAGGTTCCTGAAAAGAGACATCATTGGCAGATATGGGGTTCCCGAAAGAATCATCACTGATAATGGTTCTAATCTCAACAACAAGATGATGACAGAACTGTGCCGGGAGTTCAAGATCGAGCATCATAATTCTTCTCCTTATCGTCCAAAGATGAATGGGGCGGTTGAGGCGGATAATAAGAATATTAAGATTGTGCAAAAAATGGTCGTGACCTATAAGGATTGGCACGAGATGTTGTCGTTTGCATTGCACGGGTATCGGACCTCAGTGTGTATATCTACTGGGGCAACGCCTTTCTCGCTTGTGTATGGGATGGAAGTTGTGCTACCAGTTGAGGTCCAGATTCCGTCATCGAGAGTCCTGATGGATGTGAAATTGGAAGAGGCTGAGTGGGTAAGGACTCGGTATGAAGAGTTGAGCCTGATTGAGAAAAAGAGGCTGGCAGCCATTAGTCATGGGCAGTTGTACCAGCAGCGAATGAAGCGTGCTTTTGATCGAAAGGTGCGACCTCGTGTGTACCATGTGGGAGATATGGTGTTGAAAAGGATCCTTCCTCCTCAGAACGATCGTCGGGGCAAGTGGACACCCAATTATGAGGGTCCATTCGTGGTCAAGAAGGTTTTCTCTGGCGGAGCCTTGTTGTTGACGACCATGGATGGCGAGGATTTTCCATCCCCTGTGAATGCGGACGCAGTTAAAAAATACTTCGTATAAGAGACCCGCTAGACGGAAAGAATAAAATAGTCCATGCAAAAATGGGCATCCGGGCGAACCAAAAAATGAAAATGAAAAAGGTTCGGGCAAAAATTAGGGATAAAAAGGAAAAAAAACTGTACACCCGGCAGGTCGAAAACCCCACAAGGGCGGCCTGGGTAAAAAAGGGTATCCCGGTGAACTGAAAACCCGAAAGGGCGGTCCAGGCAAAAAGGGAGTGAAACGAACAACTGCGTCTAACATGGTCGTTTGTATTTTGGATTTGATCCATGGATAATCTGAAAGCGGAGATCGGTCGGAAGCGTCTTGTTTCGGAAGGCAGAAAGCGCAGAGAGTCTTGAGGACATATGGGTTGTAACCGGGTTAGAATTTGATGAGATCACGGGTTCTCATTGCCATTAGGATAGATTTTCCTTTTGTGCGCAATTACCTCTTTTCAGGGATTGCTTCCTGTGTACCGCTCAGTTACGAGCCACCTTTTTCAATCAATAAAATGCATATTCAGTCAAATAATTTTGTTTTTGTTTTCATTACCGCTTTGATTGCAAAAACATCTGGTTATTCTTGATAAGAATCTTTGCATTTTGAGATGTAGGGGTCTCTTCCGATGCATGTTTAGAGGATTGAAACATGAAATCTTATTCGGAAGGTAGAGTGACCTAGGTGTTGAAATTTTGGCGCGCCTGGGGCACGTTTTATCTGACGGTCTCTTTTGCAGGTGCTGTTGGTTATTTTCACTCACTTGCAGGTTGTGGTGTGAAGCGTTTCTTTTTGATAAAAGATTCCTTTGAGGTCCAATCAGGGACGAGGAATTGAAGAATGGTGTAGAGATGGCGAAAGAATCGCGATGATCCTTTAGGGTTAATCAAGAAGACTCTTCAAAGTCTGAAGACTCGAGAGTTGGCACGAATCTAAGACGGTCGATTTTCTTGAAGTAGGGAGAAGTCGAAAATACAAGGTGATGAATCAGAAAAGACCGGATGAGTCTGGGAGCTCTCAAAAGTGGAAAGTTTGACACTGTGGTTAGATGGTGAATACCGGTGTGCGACGAGTTGACGGGTGTTCCGTGTCAAATATTCTGTATCTTCCCAGCGAGTTGGAGGTCGGTGTTTCCTCAGCAGCCAGGCCTGAAGGCTGTTGTTCCCCCGGCAGGGGTGTGCGTTGGTAGTGTTTTCCCCAGTTTACTTCCCCAGCAGATCGAGTTCAGTGGAGGTCATCCCCGGTGAGGGGTTACTCTTTCCTCGGTATCAGTGTTGTCCCGAGCAGGGTTGGAGATTGGAGCGATATCGAGTTCCTCAACAGAGTTGCTCGTGCCGTCCCCTGAGGGGGATACTTTTTATGCATTCATCATTTAGAGAAGCATAGCATATTGCATAACTAATTGCGTAGCATTTCCATGGTTATGGAGCATTACGCTGTAAAACTCATGCATCAGCATTGCAAGCATAAGCTAGTCTCAAGCCGTGGTTACCGTTTGAGAATTGGTTTTGCTGGTTGGTGAAGATGTTACTCTGAGGAGTTGGGCATCGTGAGTTTGATTCAATAGTATTCCCCAATAGCGCGATATTGGAGGAAGCGATTCCGTCGTACGGAGATGGAAATGAAGATTGGAGAACGTTACGCGATCAGCGCAGAGATTGGGGTCCACCAGGAGAAAAGGAAGTGCTAGGCATTTTCTGGAGAACGGGGTTCAACTGGAGATGGAGATTGAAATTGAAGATTGTATTCAGGATGAGGTCCTCAGGATTGTCTTCTGATCATGTGTCACCTTAGACTTTGGCTGAGGCCAACAGAAGTCGGTATGGGTGTCTTCAAGTTAAGAAATGCACATGTTACCTTCCTTTTGTGAAGGTATACCCTCTGGTATGTTGCCATCAGAGTGGTGGTTGGTGTTGTTTCCGGCGTTGCCAACGGAATTAGCACAGGAGAATGGAGAGCGGGGTTCAAATGGAGAAAGGGAGATACAGGGTGTCTTCTGGAGAATGAGGTTCACAACGACGATCGAGAGTTATCGTCGGGCGACTTGGGTTCAAATGGAGAACGGGGTTCATTGTTTGGCAGTGAGAGTGACATGAGGTTGTCGGGGTTCAAATGCGGCGATCAGGGATCATCCGCGCGAAAGAAAAATATTTGTGTAGGGGTCCAAGAAAAAAAAAATCAAAGAAGTTTTTGGGGTCCAAGAAAAAAAAATCAAAGAAGTTTTGGGGTTCAAGAAAAGCAAAAAAAATAATAATAATTCCCAGCGGAGCGCAAATTGTTCGTTTGTTCTTGGTATTCAACCACTCTTCACCCTGATCATCTGAAAGCCGAGGCTGTTCATATCGACTGGTTCATAGTGGGTTGAATAGGGGCAACCTGTTCGTGGCTTATCTTTATTATTCCCAGCAGGGATCGTTGGCCCGCGCGCTGCCTCAATTATCATTTTCCCTATTTTTGCCGATGCTGACAGACATGCAGGTTTCCGGTATTCAGACCGAAGTGGCATTCAGGCCAGTTTTCCGATGTTCAGATCGAAGAAGTTTCCCACATTTAGGTCGATGCAACTTGTGGCATTCAGGCCAGGCTTCCGGTATTCAGACCGAAGTGGCATTCAGGCCAATTTTCCGATGTTCAGATCGAAGAAGTTTCCGACATTCAGGTCGATGCAACTTGTGGCATTTAGGCCAGGTTTCCGGTATTCAGACCGAAGTGGCATCCAGGCCAGTTTTCCGATGTTCAGATCGAAGAAGTTTCCGACATTCAGGTCGATGCAACTTGTGGCATTCAGGCCAGGCTTCCGGTATTCAGACCGATATGACATTCATGCCAGTTTTCTGATGTTCAGATCGAAGAAGTTTCCGACATTCAGGTCGACGCAACTTGTGGCATTCAGGCCAGGTTTCCGGTATTCAGACCGAAGTGGCATTCATGCCAGTTTTCCGATGTTCAGATCAAAGAAGTTTCCGACATTCAGGTCGATGCAACTTGTGGCATTCAGGCCAAGTTTCCGGTATTCAGGCCAATTTTCCGATGTTCAGATCGAAGAAGTTCCGACGTTCAGGTCGATGCAACTTGTGGCATTCAGGCCAGGTTTTCGGTATTTAGACTGAAGTGGCATTCAGGCCAATTTTCCGATGTTCTGATCGAAGAAGTTCTGACGTTCAGGTCGATGCAACTTATGACATTCAGGCCAGGTTTCCGGTATTCAGACCGAAGTGGCATCCATGCCAGTTTTCCGGTGTTCAGATCGAAGAAGTTTCTGACATTCAGATCGATGCAACTTGTGGCATTCAGGCCAGGTTTCCGGTATTCAGACCGAAGTGGCATTCAGGCCAATTTTCCGATGTTCAAATCGAAGAAGTTCCCGACATTCAGGTCGATGCAACTTGTGGCATTCAGGCCAGGTTTCTGGTATTCAGACCGAAGTGGCATCCATGCCAGTTTTCCGATGTTCAGATCGAAGAAGTTTTCGACATTCAGGTCGATGCAACTTGTGGCGTTCAGGCCAGGTTTCCGATATTCAAACCGAAGTGGCATTCAGGCCAGTTTTCCGATGTTCAGATCGAAGTCATTTCCAGTATTCAGACTGATGAGCGGCATTCAGGCCATGGTTATTTCTGTGTACCATTTATTTTGGTATCCCCGTTAACATTCTTTTTCGGTATTCAAACCGACTCTCACCGTAACAGATGGATTCTTCTTTCAAGACCACCTCTTTGCCGATATTGACAGGCATTGTTACTTCACTTCACTCCAGTGCAAATTTTCAGGCTTTTATTGTATTCAATCCCTTGACACCTCGAAAGTGTGAAAGCTGCTGCTATCTTCTTTACGGGTCTCCAGTGGATTGAATAGGGGCAGCTGTAACACCTCAAAATTTGCCCTCCTCTTCTTGAGACTAGCTTGGGGCATTGCATTTCATGTTTTAGGGCATTAGGCATTGCATTTTGCATCTCATTTGAAAATAAGAAGGTCATCCTCCAAAGTCTTTTTAGAAGATGGGGAAGTTAGGAAATTCAAGCCTGAGGGTTTCTATGAATTGATCATCAACCATCTGAGGGTATGGGCTTCAATTAGGGTTTATTGATTCTTCAAAGGTTTTGAGCTCCATCTTATCTACAATGATATATCACCATCATCATGGTTCTATCATCACCAAGACATTTCAAGGTCATCTGAGGACCAAAAGTCAACTGTGCAGTCAACTGAGGGCTATGAGGTGGGGAAATAAGTTGAGACACCTCAATCATGTTCAAATGGGGTCTATTCATCATGCTAAACATCCATCTTGAAGATTCAAAGGTCATGGCAAAAGTTACTAAAAATGGAAAATGACTTGTAATTCAAAGTTTCCAAATTTGGCAAGTTTTTGGTCCACTTTCAACTTGACTTTTCAACAACAAAGAAGATTCAAATGGATTTTTGGTGAACATGAAAGTTGTAGATATTTGTCTCCCCTTTCCAAAAAGTCCTAATTTATGTCCATGTGATGAATGGTTGAGGAGTTATGGCCATTTGATCACAAAGTGTGCATGGAAATTCAAAATGGCATAACTTTTGACACAATGCTTCAAATTGGTTCATTCTTTTTGCAAAATGCTTCTCATGATCAAGGCATATCAAATTGGCATTATTTGACTCAATTGTGCAAGAGGAATCATGGCCAAAAGTCCCATTATTTCACATTTGTTCAAAGGATAATATCATGCTACAAATCAAAATTCACAAAGAATCAAGGCAAGGCTTCAATTCAGCATGCTTTATAGACCATATTTGAGTGAAAATAAGCCATTGCCATGCATGAGAGGGGCATGTATGTTCATTATTTCACACATGTGCAAATTGAAGCAAATCTCCACCATTCATTCTTGGCTTAAGATGCAAGCTAAATAATCTTCAAATCATGACCATTGGTTGCTCTTGAGTGAATTCCAATCATAACATGGAGAGGAGCACGTGTATTATGGCTGTTAGATACCCAAAAGTGCTTATTTGAGTTATCAATTAAGGGCATTTTTCACTCTATTTCCTTGCTCTTTTGTCAAAACCACCTTTGTTCTAACATGAAATGCAATACATTGATAAACGATCTTGGTACCTTTGATTTGTGTGTTATTGTGCAGGTAGAAGGCATGAAACAATAGAAAATGAAAGACACAAGAAGTTGGCAAAGGAACCAAAGAGAATTTGCATTCATCAGCTTGCTCGCTAGGCGAGAGCTGAAGCGAAGGCCTCGCTAGGCGAGTTTCCAGCGAAAAGCTCCAGTAAAATGCCAATAAATTCGCCAGGCGAGATCCTAGCGAAGGTGGTAGCGAGTTCGTTCAGTTTTGGTGAAAAGCGCAGCCAGCACTCACTCGCTAGGCGAGGCTCTAGCGAGTCCCCAGCGAGCATTCCAGTAGCCAAACCTCTCAACCTCGCTGGAGCGAGGGTTGAGGCGTGCCCTTCGCTAGGCGAAGGTTTTGTTCGCTAGGCGAACATGACAGTTCAACAGACCCTGTTTCTCTGGGCACAGGTGCCTTGTGTGCCACAATTAGACCCTCGCTAGGCGAGCCTTTCTGCTCGCCTAGCGAGCATGACAGCCCAGCACAGGTCTATAAGTAGCAAGTGCCACTTTTGAGTGCCATACCTAGTTTTTACAGCATTTTTCCACTTTTGTACTTTCTTAGAGATATTTTCCAGCATTGTTCTTAGGATCTTTTATGCCCTAGATTTCATTTCTCTTCATCTTGTAACCATCTTCTACAAAAAGAAGGTGGATTCCCATCCAATATCGATTATCCGACTTGGATGTTGATCAACCTTCTTCCGAAACTTGCCGACCAAGCTACCATGAAAATGAGTAGCTAAGTCCTCCATTTGTCAAGGTTAGATGTAGGTGATTACTAGCTTTGTGTGTAAATGTAAGGATCTTCGTGTGTAAACTCTTTAATGGTAAATATATGATGAAAACTTTGTTTCTATTTAAAACTCTTTGTGTTGGTTTATGATCGAGAGATGTTTACCAACTCTTGACCTAGGTTTTCATCCAATCTTGTTTGTTAGCTAGAGATAGTAATGAATGATTTTGTTCACCATAAGGTTGAACCAAAAAGTTGTCATTTTGATAGATTGTGTTCGAGAGAAACAATGGATCAAAATGGGAAAACTCACAATGTGTGTTCGAGAGAAACATATTGGGAGGACTTTGTGAAATGATTTATCATCTAAAGGAGTTTATAAGATTGTTGACCGAACAAATACATGCAAAGTGATCATCGAACCCTAACTTTGGCAATATTTCTCATTTATTCAAACCAAAACTTTTACCGCAATTTATTACCTTTTTATGCAAGATAACGTGACAACCAACCAAAACCTTATTGTTACATTGAGCTAAGATTAATACAACCATCGAACGGAGGTGATATCTTACAATCCCTGTGGATACGATAACAAAAACCCGACACGTAAATTTACAAACAACAAAATGGCGCCGTTGCCGGGGATTGTAAATTGATATTGCGAGCATCGCAATGGTTGTTTAAGTTTTAGCTTGTGAATTTTTGACTTGTGCTTGTAATTTGTTTGGTTTAGTGTGCAACTTACGTTTTATGCGAGGGCAAATCCCTGTGGACGAACTTCTTTTTGATCCCGAGATCGAGAGAACCGCAAGGAGGCTCAATAGCAAAACGAGACGTAGGAGGCAACAGGCTAGGCAACGCCAAGAGCAAGGAGAAAGTTCTTCGACCACAAATCCACCACCATTCATACCAAACATGGAGCAACCACCACCACCACCTATTTCTACTCCATGCATCAATAGTCCAAGGAACACCGCTCAGTTTGCCAACCACACCGGAAGGGAAGCTGAGATGAAAACGGGAACTCTAAATCTATTATATGGAAGTCCATTCACCGGAATGGACCATGAATACCCATTTGCTTTTCTCAAAAAAATTTATGAGATAGCATTGGCTGCCGGAGTGGATCAGGCTCAGGAGCTTCCGTTGTTCAGACGATTATTTCCCCACGCTTTGCTCGGTAAAGCAAAGGATTGGTACCTAGATCAAACACCAGCCGTAATGACAGACTGGAACGTGTTAGAAGAGAAATTCATCGAAAGATTTTTCTCCCATAACCGATTCATGGAATCCAAGACGGCCATCTCGGTGTTTTCACAAGGAACCAGTGAATCATTAAATGAAGCGTGGGAAAGATTCAAGTCCATGCTTCGGAAATGTAAAGGGCATGGATTTGATGAATTGACTCAAATCCATATCTTCAAAAATGGACTTCAACCAAACTGCAAGACGTTGTTGGATGCGACCTCGGGTGGTTCTTTATTGTCAAAAAGTGCCGAAGAAGCTACAAACATTATAAATCGAATGGCTCTAAATGATCTTCAGAGTCAAAGTCGAGGCAACTCTTTGAAGAAGCCGGGAGTGCTTGAGCTAGGGACGAACGATGCCATCCTTGCCCAAAACAAGCTCATCTCACAACAAGTGGAACTCTTAACGCAACAAATCAAAGAGTTAAGAGAACCGTCAAAAGCTAAACAAATAGCTTGTTGTGAACTTTGTAAAGGTGAACATGACACCGGATTTTGTCCACCTCCCGGTTTTGACGAAGTAAACTACATGGCCAATCAACGGGACTATCAACCGAGACAACAACAACAACAACAACAACCTTATATACCGCACCCTCAAAATCAACAACAATTCCAAGGGAACCAAGGGTTCCAACCTAGAAGCAACTATTATCATAACCAAGGTTATGGAGGTGGTTCTTCTAGCCGTCAAAACCCTCCCCAAAATCCGTATCAATCTCAACAACCGTCGGTCGTCAATTCTAAATTGGAAGAGACATTGACGCAATTCATGCAAATGTCAATGGCCAATCAAAAGAGCAATGACGCGGCTATAAAAAATCTCGAGACTCAAGTTGGGCAACTTGCCAAGCAACTCGCGGAACAACAAACCGGTCCTTCCTTTTCGGCAAACACGCAAACAAATCCTAAGGAGCATTGTAAGGCGATCATGACGAGAAGTGGGAGGGAGTTGGGAAGTGAGAATAAAAAAAGAGTTGAGAGTGAACAAAGAGAGAAAGAGAAAGAAATTGAGGAGGAAATATTGGAGGAAAATGTTGATGGTGAAGTAGGAGAGTGGAGTGAGGGTGAAGAAGTTGAAAAGAGTAAAAATAATGGTGAAGTTGAAAAGAAAAAAGGTGTGGAGATTGAGAAAAATAAAAGTGATGAGGTAATAAGGGAGGTAGTGAAAAAGCCTAGATGGAAGAGTGCTAGAGTTTCAAAGGGAAAGGAGGTAGTGAGCGCTACTCCAATCCAAAACCTTCCTTATCCTCATGCCCCGTCCAAAAGGGAGAATGAACGGCATTACGCCCGGTTCATGGATATTTTTAAACAGTTGCAAATCAACATTCCGTTTGCCGAAGCCTTGGAGCAAATGCCCAAGTATGCCAAATTCATGAAGGACATACTAACAAAAAAGCGGAGGTATACGGAACCGGAGACCATCGTCCTTGATGCGAGCTGTAGTGCCATTATTCAAAGGATGCTTCCTAAGAAAGAGGTTGATCCGGGAAGAGTTACATTGCCGGTTAAAATTGGTGACGTCTATGTCGGGAAAGGACTTATTGACTTGGGGTCAAGCATTAATCTTATACCTTTGTCAATTATCAAGAGACTTGGCAACATTGAGATTAAGTCCATCCGAATGACGTTGCAATTGGCGGATAAGTCGACGACCCATCCTCATGGCGTAGCCCAAGATGTTTTGGTGAAGGTCGACAAATTCTTTTTCCCGATCGATTTTATTGTTATTGATATGGAGGAAGATGATGATGCTCCGCTCATCTTGGGCCGACCGTTCATGAAGACCGCGCGAATGATGATAGATGTTGATGACGGTTTAATGAAGGTGAGAGTTCAAAATGAGGAAGTGACATTCGATCTATTCGAGGCAATGAAGCATTCAAAAGATAGAAATGATAACTTCCGCATCGATGTGATCGAAGACGCTATTATGGAGGTTTCAAAGCATATTCATGAGATATCTCCTATGGAGTTAGCTCTTGACGACTCATTGGAGGTTTTCACTGTTGAAGAAGAGCTAGCTCTTGAGGAATGCTTAAAGGAACTAGATAGTTTAGACGACCTACAACCATGGGAAGTAGAGGAGGAAAACTTGAAGAAGGAGGTTATTGACGAAAAAGCGCCAATTGAATTGAAAGTGCTACCCTCTACTTTGAAATATGTATTCCTTGATGAGACCGAGGCAAAGCCGGTCATCATAAGCAACCTTTTGACAAATGAAGAAGAAGCTCGTCTAATCATTGTGCTAAAAACAAATCAAGAAGCCATGGGTTGGACTCTTTCTGATCTAAAAGGAATTAGTCCATCCTATTGTATGCACAAGATTTTGATGGAGGAGGATTTTAAGCCGGTGGCTCAACCACAACGCCGCTTAAATCCTACCATGAAGGAGGTTGTTCGAAAGGAAGTGGTAAAGCTGTTGGATGCGGGGATGATTTACCCGATCTCGGATAGTCCATGGGTTAGTCCCGTGCACGTGGTTCCGAAGAAGGGGGGGATTACCGTGATCCGGAATGACAAGGATGAATTGATCCCAACTAAAGTTGCAACGGGTTGGAGAATGTGTATTGATTATAGGCGGTTGAATACCGCGACTCGAAAGGACCATTTTCCACTCCCATTTATGGATCAAATGCTCGAAAGACTCTCGGGCCAACAATACTATTGTTTTTTGGACGGCTACTCCGGGTACAACCAAATTGCGGTTGACCCGGCCGATCATGAGAAGACGGCTTTCACGTGTCCGTTTGGAGTGTTCGCATACCGAAAAATGCCCTTTGGGCTGTGCAATGCACCGGCGACTTTCCAACGATGTGTGCAAGCCATTTTTGCCGATCTGATAGAGAAAACAATGGAAGTCTTCATGGATGACTTCTCGGTATTTGGTGGGTCTTTTAGTCTATGCTTGGCGAACTTGAAAACGGTGTTGGAGAGATGTGTGAAGACCAATTTGGTGCTTAATTGGGAAAAGTGTCACTTCATGGTGACCGAGGGGATCGTGCTAGGCCACAAAGTCTCTAGAAGGGGGCTTGAAGTGGATAGAGCTAAGGTTGAAGTGATAGAAAAATTACCTCCTCCGGTGAATGTGAAGGGCATCCGTAGCTTTTTGGGGCACGCCGGGTTATATCGGCGCTTTATCAAGGACTTCTCAAAGGTGGCTAAGCCTTTGAGAAATTTGCTCGCTAAGGACCAGGTATTTCTCTTGACCGATGATTGTTTGCAAGCTTTTGAGGCTTTAAAAGAAAAATTGGTTACCGCTCCAATAATAGTCGCTCCCGATTGGAATGAAAATTTTGAACTAATGTGTGATGCGAGTGACTATGCTGTTGGAGCGGTACTTGGCCAAAGAAAAGACAAAACTTTTCATGCGATACATTATGCAAGTAAGGTTCTTAACGAGGCTCAAATAAATTATGCCACAACGGAAAAAGAACTACTTGCAATAGTGTATGCGCTAGAAAAGTTTAGGTCTTATCTTATAGGGTCTAAAGTCGTTGTGTATACCGACCACGCGGCGATTAAATATCTGCTAACCAAACCGGATTCGAAGCAAAGGCTCATCCGTTGGATCCTCTTGTTACAAGAATTCGATGTGAAAATCAAAGACAAGAAGGGGTCGGAAAACTTGGTAGCGGATCATTTATCCCGCTTAGTGAATGTGGAGGTTACCGCGTCTGAAAAAGAAATCCGGGAAGAATTTCCTGATGAAAAACTGTTTAAAGTTCAAGTTAGGCCGTGGTTTGCAGACTTTGCAAACCACAAGGCTAGTGGTTTTGTGCCTTCCGACCTAACTTCGAACCAAAAAAGGAAGTTCCTTTCGGATGCGAAGTATTATGTCTGGGATGACCCATACTTGTTTAAGTTGGGTAGTGATAACCTATTAAGGAGATGCGTGACTGGCGATGAAGCGCAGAGCATCCTTTGGCATTGTCACAACTCGCCTTACGGCGGACATTATAATGGGGTTAGAACGGCCACTAAAATTCTTCAATCGGGATTTTATTGGCCCACTATTTTCAAAGACGCACACACCCATGCGCAAAGTTGTGATAGTTGCCAAAGAAGCGGTGGAATTGGTAAGAGAGATGAGATGCCTCTCCAAAATATCCAAGAAGTGGAAGTATTTGATTGTTGGGGCATAGATTTCGTAGGACCTTTCCCACCCTCTTATGGGAACGAGTACATGCTTGTCGCAGTCGATTATGTCTCTAAGTGGGTTGAGGCGATTGCCTCACCTCGGGCGGATGCCAAAACGGTGATAAATTTTTTGAAGAAAAACATATTTTCCCGTTTCAGAACCCCCCGAGTGTTGATAAGTGACGGAGGGTCACACTTTTGTAATGCACCTTTGGAAACTATTTTAAAACATTACGGTGTATCGCATAGGGTGACAACTCCGTATCACCCACAGGCTAACGGGCAAGCTGAGGTCTCTAATCGTGAGATTAAGAGAATCCTCGAAAAAACCGTGTCTAATTCAAAAAAGGAGTGGTCCCAAAAATTGGACGAAGCATTATGGGCCTACCGTACGGCCTTTAAAGCTCCAATTGGCCTAACTCCCTTTCAATTGGTATTTGGTAAAACTTGCCATTTGCCGGTTGAATTGGAGCACAAAGCCTTGTGGGCCCTAAAATTTTTAAATTTTGAGAATGAGTTGGCCGGTGACAAAAGGAAAGTGCAACTACTTGAGTTGGAAGAGATGCGCAATGCCGCATACCACTCAAGTTGGTTGTACAAGGAAAAGGCAAAAAAGTATCACGACAAGAAGCTCCGTAATAAAGAATTTGTGCCCGGACAATTGGTCCTATTGTTCAACTCCAGGTTGAAATTGTTTCCTGGGAAGTTGAAATCAAAATGGTCCGGGCCATTTCGGGTGAAAGAGGTGAAGGAGTACGGGGCTATTGTCATTGAAGACATAGACAAGAAAGATAGTTGGACCGTGAATGGCCAACGATTGAAAGTTTATCTCGGCGGTCATGTGGATCGCAAGAGCTGTGCTTTGCCGCTTGATGCTCCTCTGTGAGCATCGCACCGTCGAGCTTAGCCGACGTTAAACAAGCGCTTGTTGGGAGGCACCCCAACATTGTAAGTATTTACTGTTTTTTGTGTTGTGTTGTGTTGGGTTTCCTAGTGCTAAAACCATGTTGTATGAACATGAACTGCTGCCTTTGAAAAGGCATTTGCTGTCATGCTCGCCAGATGCTCGCTAGGCGAGGCAGTAGCGAGCAAACTCGCTAGCAGCTCGCTAGGCGAAGCAGCAGCGAGCGCTGCATGACAACACTTATTTAAATCTCAGCATTGCACTCATTTTTGCCCTAACACAAATTTGTTGTTTTGCAACCCTGCTGCGGAAATTTTTACAGAGCTCTCCACACTCTCTCATTTGCATCACTCTCACTAACACTCCATCTCTATTCGGTCCATTGCAAACCCTGCTCACTTCATTTCAATCAAATCACTGTAACTAAGGTTTGCCCTACTACATTCTCTTTTTGTTTGAACTATATATTTCCAATTTGAATGTCAATTAGGATGAGTTGTGGTGTGGGAAACCTTGGGTTTGCATGTGGGATTTTCGGTTGTGCAAATTGGGATTTTAGGTTTTGGAATTGGGGATTTTAGGTTTTGCATGTAAATATGTAATCCCCAATAGCATAGAACGGTTATTTACTTGATTAATCATTAGGTTCTGATGTTGGAACCATTAGAGTATGGGTTTTGGGAAGTATTCTTTGAACATGCTGAAAACCCCAAAAACCCGTAAGGTTCGCTAGCACTCGCTAGGCGAACCTGGGGCGAGCGTTCGCTGCCACTTCGCTAGGCGAAGCAGCAGCGAGCTTGACAGTCTTTTGAAAAATGGCTTTGCTGTCTAATATGTTTGTTTGGTGTGTGTTGTTTCCTTTCATATTTTGCAGATGGAATCAAGGTCTGGAGCGCCTAAGAAAAGAAAGGGAGCGACTACTTCCCGGACTGTGCCTATCCAATTCGATACCGACAAGTTTGTCGGTCCAAAACAGGCTGCAAGGTACATAGCTCTGGAGAAGCGGAAAATTCTTCCAGAGAAGCGATTCCTGATCAACCCACAGGGCACTAACAGAAATTTTGCCGGGTTGATTGACGCGAAGAAATGGGATCGGTTGATTAATCCCTTAGAGCATTACGACATAGCTACAGTGCGTGAATTTTATGCTAACGCACTGCCTGACGACGCGAGCCCTTTACTTGGGTATCAAAAGTGGTCGGGTGTCCAGTAGCATTTGATCGGGATGCCATCAACCGAGTCCTTGGGGAACCGCTCCAGCTGGGAGCTGAAGAGAGGGACCAATACCACACTGACCTACGACTTCACCGTGATGTTCCAGCCATTTCTGCCGCCCTGCTCTTACCAGGGAAATCTGTTGAGCTGAACCCATCTGGGGTTCCAATGAGGTATCACAGGGAGGACATGACTCCCATGGCTCAACTGATACTGTTGTTGGTGCTGACAAACATCCAGCCTAAATCCCACACCTCTACAGTGCCGATCCCAGTGGCACATTTGGTCCATTCTATCCTTACCAACGTCCAGATCGATGTGGCGAGGATCATCGCCAATGAGCTTAAGTCCGTGATAGAGAGCGGGCTAAAGTCGGGGGCTCGTGTAAATTGTCCCCTAGCTTTCCCGTGCTTGATCATGAGTTTGTGCATTCAGGCAAGGGTGAGACTTCCGTCTCGGGGTCAGGTAAGGATCCCGTCACCTATCGATGACCGGTATGTGGCCAAATATTGTAGAGCGAAGAATGCCAGAGGCAGTGCTGCTACAGAGAGTACCCGGGCTTCTGATGGTCCTGGTACTTCTACTCCTGGACTAGATCCTTACCTGCGGGCTGTGTGTGATTATAGTTTTGAATGGATGGCAGCATCCCAGAGAGCCATGATAGATATGCACGACTCTATGCAGCGGTTACAGCTGCAGGGAAGTGGTGCTCATGCTTTGATGACGCGTGAGCAGTTTCTGCTTAACGCCAACTGGCCTGTGGACATGCCTGTTTATGGTGAGGGGGCGGGCGCTGGTGCGTCTTCAGGTGCTGCAGCTGATGATGATGATGATGAGGATGATGAGGCTACCGGTTCTGAAGCCGGTAGCGAGGAGGATTCTGAGCCCTTAGAGGGTTGAGTTTTTGTATTTTTCATTTTTATGTTTATTTCTTTTGTAGTTTCGGATTCTGTATTTTGTACTGTTGGGGTGTTTTGTCCCCCATGAACAATTTAAATTTTCAGTAATGTTATTTATTTATGTTTTTAATTTTGTTTGTTTAATAAATTTTTGGTTGATTAAGTGGCAAACCTTCTAGATTGGTTGCTCCTCAAGAAGTACCCAATGAAGGTGCATCCGAGCTTGGATGGCAATGATAAGAATAAACAAGTGAATGAGGCTAAGGTACATGGTTACCTTCGGCTAGAATGATAGAATGCATTAGGAACTTTACTCTTTTTGGTAAATTGAATATTGTCTTTTTGCAACATGATTGAATGAATGTTTCATCTAGAACTTTAAACCATAAATTGTGAGGAAACCTCCATTGTACACTTAAATGCTGGATTCTAATAACTTTTGTTGATTCATTTGATTCATGCTTTGTCTTTTATTATTGTGAATATGTGGAAGCAATTAGAAATGATCAAGGCACTTGTTTTTTATCGAGCACAACTACATCCAAAAACAAACTTACCTGTGAGCAGAGAGAGTATTCGTTAACCCCTTTGAGCTTAAACACTTGAATCTCAGCTTGAAATAAAGCGAGATTTCAAAAATCTTTTTGTTACAACCCGGAAAATCTTGATTATTGTTCTTTTGCCGTAAAAAGTTAAGAGCATTCACTTAGGGTGAGTAAGAAATAAGTTGGGGAGAATTGGTAAGTACCACAACTCTTGAAAATAAAAATGAAAAACCAAGCAAGCATTGAAAATGAAAATATAGAAAAGAAACATCTGTTTTGTAAATATGATGTGAAAGAAAAGAACAAAAATAAAAAGAATGAAAATGAATGCTTGTTTGGAAGAAAATAAGTGAAAAAAAAAATTGAGTTGTGGAATATGAGTTGTGAAGGTTTCAAATAAGAAACAAATGAAACAAAGTCGAGATGTGTGAATAATACTGTGAATGTCTCTTTTGCATCGGCACTTTCGTTTCAATGGCCTTAGAAATGACCCTTGTTTGTTAACCTAACCAAGCTTCAACCGAAAAGCCCTTAGTGATCTTTATGCTTCCACAATACCATTTTTAATTGTTAGACATTGTATGAATCTATTTGATTTCTTCATTGTTTGTTAGAGAGTGAGATTATTCTCGCGGTTGCAAACGCGTAAATTCTTCATTCCTTATTCGAAGAGGAGAGATAGGGTGATTCATTCAGAATAATATTGTTGTAGATAGATAAATATTTTTCATTGCTATTAAGTTTTAGTTCTTGTGTATTATTGTATTCGAACCATTGGAAACTTGTATAGGCTGATTTCGCTTGTGTTTGAGCCGTTTATCCAACTTCGGAGAAACCTTTTTCTTAAAGCAAATCCTCTTGTCCTTCAAGAGGCATACTTTGCTTGAGGACAAGCAAGAATCTAGTTGGGGAGAGTTGTTAGATACCCAAAAGTGCTTATTTGAGTTATCAATTAAGGGTATTTTTCACTCTATTTCCTTGCTCTTTTGTCAAAACCACCTTTGTTCTAACATGAAATGCAATACATTGATAAACGATCTTGGTACCTTTGATTTGTGTGTTATTGTGAAGGTAGAAGGCATGAAACAATAGAAAATGAAAGACACAAGAAGTTGGCAAAGGAACCAAAGAGAATTTGCATTCATCAGCTTGCTCGCTAGGCGAGAGCTGAAGCGAAGGCCTCGCTAGGCGAGTTTCCAGCGAAAAGCTCCAGTAAAATGCCAATAAATTCGCCAGGCGAGATCCTAGCGAAGGTGGTAGCGAGTTCGTTCAGTTTTGGTGAAAAGCGCAGCCAGCACTCACTCGCTAGGCGAGGCTCTAGCGAGTCCCCAGCGAGCATTCCAGTAGCCAAACCTCTCAACCTCGCTGGAGCGAGGGTTGAGGCGTGCCCTTCGCTAGGCGAAGGTTTTGTTCGCTAGGCGAACATGACAGTTCAACAGACCCTGTTTCTCTGGGCACAGGTGCCTTGTGTGCCACAATTAGACCCTCGCTAGGCGAGCCTTTCTGCTCGCCTAGCGAGCATGACAGCCCAGCACAGGTCTATAAGTAGCAAGTGCCACTTTTGAGTGCCATACCTAGTTTTTACAGCATTTTTCCACTTTTGTACTTTCTTAGAGATATTTTCCAGCATTGTTCTTAGGATCTTTTATGCCCTAGATTTCATTTCTCTTATTCTTGTAACCATCTTCTACAAAAAGAAGGTGGATTCCCATCCAATATCGATTATCCGACTTGGATGTTGATCAACCTTCTTCCGAAACTTGCCGACCAAGCTACCATGAAAATGAGTAGCTAAGTCCTCCATTTGTCAAGGTTAGATGTAGGTGATTACTAGCTTTGTGTGTAAATGTAAGGATCTTCATGTGTAAACTCTTTAATGGTAAATATATGATGAAAACTTTGTTTCTATTTAAAACTCTTTGTGTTGGTTTATGATCGAGAGATGTTTACCAACTCTTGACCTAGGTTTTCATCCAATCTTGTTTGTTAGCTAGAGATAGTAATGAATGATTTTGTTCACCATAAGGTTGAACCAAAAAGTTGTCATTTTGATAGATTGTGTTCGAGAGAAACAATGGATCAAAATGGGAAAACTCACAATGTGTGTTCGAGAGAAACATATTGGGAGGACTTTGTGAAATGATTTATCATCTAAAGGAGTTTATAAGATTGTTGACCGAACAAATACATGCAAAGTGATCATCGAACCCTAACTTTGGCAATATTTCTCATTTATTCAAACCAAAACTTTTACCGCAATTTATTACCTTTTTATGCAAGATAATGTGACAACCAACCAAAACCTTATTGTTACATTGAGCTAAGATTAATACAACCATCGAACGGCGGTGATATCTTACAATCCCTGTGGATACGATAACAAAAACCCGACACGTAAATTTACAACCAACAATGGCCACATGAAGCTCATATTCAAGAGGTTTTAACTGTTTCTTTTTGCATAAAGCTTCAAAGGAAGCTCATAGGAGATGATCTAGAGCAGCTGAGCTCATGAGATCGCGTTTTCAAAAGGCTCTATTCCAAGGTGACTCAATTTTCGTCCTCTCCTTTTGTTGATTTTTGGATATAGAACTGTAGAGCTTGATGTGTAGATCACGAATATATAATTAGATTTGAAATTGAGTGAGAATTGAGGATGTATTGTTGACTGGAAGTTTGGATCTACAAACTTCTTCTCTTCGATCTGCAAAATCCAGGTAGAATTAGGATGAACTAAGGTCATATTTGGAACCTACGTGAGAAGACGAGTCGAATGGTACCAGTTTTGTGAAATTCTGGGAAAATGTAGGGCGGCGCCACCGCGCGTCTCGCTGGAGAAGACGACCGGAGCTGTAGCTCCGGCGTTTGTGTAATCTTAGGGTTTGGCTGACGTGTGAGCCGGGTGGCTGCGTGCGTGGGAGAATGAGTGGACGAGATTGCTTTGACCAAAGCCATGCAAGCGTGGAATGATGACTAGGTAGCTGACTGTGTTAAATGAAACGGCGCGTTTCATCATTTGAACCTGGACCGTTGATGCAAAATGCGTGCCAGATCTGATGGCGTGTGATTTTCTGGATTTAATTTGAATCTTGCATTTCCCTCCATTTTCCATTGCATTTTCCATTTATTTTGGTCATTTTGTAAAATTCATAAAAAATGCAAAAATTATCCAAATGAGTCCCAATTTTTTTTCATGGTTTTGTATTGATGTCTACTTTTTTATGGTGTTAAAATCAATAATTGTTGATGTCTGGATTTTTCTGTGTGAATTTTTGAATCAATGTTGTGTTAATTTGATCTAGTGCATTCAATGCATTGTGAAATTCTCATTTTTTAGCTATTTGATCCAATTTTTTGCATGATATGAATTTTTGGTCACTGGTTTGGATTTTTTCTCACATGTTATCATCATTTTTGACACATAGAGAATAATGTGACAATTTGTGTCACATTTTTGACATTGAATAGGTGCATTTTTGTTCACATAGCATTTGCATCATTCTGGATTTGATTTTTTGCATGTTGAACATTCATGGCATAAGAAACTCATACAAAAAATCTCAAGGTCATTACATGTATTTCTGATTTGATATGAATTTTCTAAGTTGGAAGTTCATTTTGTGCATATTTTTGGTCATCACATTACATAGGTCAGTTGAGACACTTGGTTATTGATTTGATGCTGGTCCTTTTGAGGACATTTTGGGGAGTGTTTGAAGGTATAATGTGCAAAAGGATGAGTCATGGTTTGGTGACTTAGTTAGGTTTTGAGTTTAGTCTTTGTACTAGGGTTTTGTTGTGTTGATTGGATGTACATAAACTAACTTTGTTTTGTGTTTCAGGTTTGGATACTCATCATTGATGATTGTGAGATACAAAATGCATTTGAGTTTTGACCTATTTGTGTTTTGTAGGGTTCTAATTGATGTAGTGAGCTCATGAGCTCCTTTGAGTGCCAAGGCACTTATGCATTGAATTGTGCAACTGTTAGAGGGTTTCACTGCTTGTTTTCTGGTTTTATGACTGAAGTACTAACTGTTTAGTCTTTGTACGGGTACCTTAGTTGATTGCTTGCTTTAGCTCTTGCTTGAGCATTGGATTGTGGTTGACACACCACTCAGGTAGTTAGCTTCTTACTTCATGTAGTCTGGAAGCCCTGTCACCTTTTTGGCAGGCATTTTGCTGGCAAGTCCTCCTTCAGAGGCTCTGTTTGTGTTTGTTTAAAATTGTGCCCAAACACCTCCAAGAAGAGGCATGTGATATTTGGTAAGACCTCCAAGAGAAGAGGCAATTGACGGATAAAAGGGATTAGCAGTCGATCCCCCGTTATTCAGTGTGTCGTTCTTTATGCTCGCACTACGTGCTGATGCTTCTGAACATGTGCCCCAGATCTTTTGTCCAGAGTCTGTCAAGTGGAATAGGATCCCACTTTCTGGATCCCCACGCTTTCTGTGTCATGAGTTCACCCTGGCCAGGGTTAAGAGCTATGAGGTCTCATCCTCATTACCATTTTGATCTGCTCACCCTGACGTTCAATGTCAGTGGTTAAGAGCTACAGATTACCCCTTTCAGTTTGGCTTGTTTGTCGAGGTTGATATGACCCCTCTTGACTAAAGTCTACCCATTGTTTGGGCCTCTTATATGGATATAGTGTGTGATGCTTGTTCACTTGTGTTGGTGTGGTTATTTGCTTTCCTCTTCTCATCTCCTTTTCTGTTGGAGTCGTACGATTAACTTCTGAGGAAGTTGAACGTATGTAGAGATTAGACTTGAGTTGACTCGCTTCCAGAGTGAGTTAAGTTCTTGTTAGAGACCTCAACCTAGGGATTTGATTGCATGACAACTATTAGGCTCGAGTTTTAGTCTCCCTATTAGTTTGTTGTTTCCCTGGTCTCTGGTTAGGAGAGTGTTTTACCCCTGGTAAGGGGAACTACGTCGCCCTGATTCTCATACCAGATGAGATACGTAGGCAGGAGGTTGTGAGCAATCTCTCCGGGCACCCTTTTGTTTTTTTGTATGTGTTCACCCTGTTCTTTGTCTTTGGTGTGAGTACCTGTTCGTTCAGCGTGGACGTGTGTGGTATGTTTATACCTTGGGGTTTTCTTCTGATATCGTTAGGGGTTCATCTTTGGGGTTCATATCGGGGTTCATTTGTGACGATGGTTATTCACTTTGGGGTTCATATCGGGGTTCATTTGACGATGGTTGTTCATTTGGGGTTCATCTTTGGGATTCATTTATGACGGTTGTCATTCATTTGGGGTTCATATCGGGGTTCATTTGTGATGGTTGTTATTATTCGGGGTTCATCTTCGGGGCTCATTTGTGACGGTTGTCACTCACTTGGGGTTCATCTTTGGGGTTCATTCATGACGGTTGTCACTCACTTGGGGTTCATCTTTGGGGTTCATTCTGATAACCTTTTCTTTGGTGTTCGCTGGTTAGCGTTGTTATTGTTAGGAGTCGGAGGTAAGTCCATGTATTGGCATTCTATTTCCTGTTTGTTATTGTTAGGAGTCGGATGTATGTCTATGTATTGGCATTCTATTTCCTGTTTGTTATTGTTAGGAGTCAGGCGTAAGTCCATGTATTGGCATTCTCTTTCCGTTTTTTTGTTATTGTTGGGAGTCGGGTGTAAGTCCATGTATTGGTGTTCTGTTTCCTGTTTGTCATTGTTGGGAGTTGGGTGTAAGTCCATGTATTGGCATTCTATTTCCCTTTGAGTGTTTCTTTTGACGTCTCAGCGTCCCGTTTTGGTGTCTTGTTTCAGCGTGCGTTAGCCGAGCTACGAGTGCTCTGATTCTCCTCTGGATAGAGAAGATACGTAGGGATAGGACGCGATGTCTTAGCGAGCATGTCTCCCTTTCCCGAACTACGTTGACTCTGATGTTTGTTTCCGACAAACTACGTAGGCCCAGGATGCAACATCCTGCCGAGTCCACTTCCTCCGTTTTCTTTCTCTCCCCCACCTGTTTATTATTCTAGTTTGTGCAGTTTCTTTGAGCAGTTTATTAGCAGCAACCCTTTCCTTTCCTTTGAACTATCTTTTGAGCGTGGATCCCGTCGAGTACGGCGGACGTGAGGGGTGCTAACACCTTCCCCTTGCGTAACCGACTCCCGTACCTTGTAATCTCTGGTCGTAAGATCATTCCTTTCCCTTTCTTAGGTTAGTCCTGCGCTCTCTTTCCGTCATAGGATGAATAGCGTCGGTGGCGGCTCTGTATTTTTCCCCTCCGGTTGTTTTTCGCGTCGCGACAAACCTCTACAGGCAACATGAAATCTGCTTTGTATACCATGGTGAATGAAACTTCCTTGGTAGTAGAGTTAGAGGTGGTGTGATATGACCATAATATATCATAGAACAGTTCCACCCATAAACCTTTTGCATCATCGACTTTCTTTTATAGCCCCTTCAAATTCACCTTGTTCATCGATACAACTTGTCCATTGGCTTACGGGTGGACAGCATATACACACTTTGTTTCCACTCCTAATTCTCGAAAAAAGTTGCTGACCATAGAGCTGGTGAATTGGGTTCTGTTGTCTCAGACAATGGCTCTAGGAATCCCCAATATCTACATAATTTTCTACCAGTAAAAGCGGCAAACTCTTTTAGGTGTGATTTTGGAGACAGATTCTTCCTCTATCCACTTTGCGAAATAGTCTAGTCCTACTAACAAGAATTTTAGTTGGTATGGCGACATGGGGAAAGGGCCTAAGATGCCCATTTCCCACTGGTGTAAAGGTTAAGACGACATCATTGAATTAATATGTTTAGCCAGGGCGTGATGAAGGTCAACGTGTATCTAAAATTGGTCACACTTCTTGACAAAATCGATGTTATCCTTCAATAGGGTATGTCGATAATATCCCACCATAAGTAATTGATGGGTGAGTTCCCTTCCGTCAATATCACTTCCGCATGCCCCTTTGTGGACTTGAGCGAGTACCAGGGTGGTTTCATGATTTCTTCAACACCGCATCACTGGGGAGGCTCTCCCCATTTTATAAAGTTTCCCTGTAAGAAGGGTGTACCTGGTGGTCTACTTTTAAACCCTTTTTGTTTCCCCTTTATTTGATGGGAGTTCGTCTTCTTGCAGGCACCGCAGTATGGGTGACATCCAATTAGACTCAAGGATGACCTCTATCGAGTAAACTTCTCATGCCTCAATGTTGGGGGCAGCGAGAGTCTTCTAGATCATTGTCTAGTTAACTCTGTTATTTTCAAATTGAACAACTTATACAAGAGGTAAACTTTTATGTTCTATTTCTGGGGAACATGTTCTACTTAAACAGATGTAAATTATGTGGATAGATGTCGTACCTTGTGTATATATTTCATTAGATGAGGTTCCTTGGTATGGTAATTTTTATAGACTTTGTTGGCGACTAATTGGGAATCACTTTTTGCTTTCAATTGAAAGGTTCTCATTTCTAGGGTGACAACCATGCCAGCAATGAGAGCTTCGTACTCTGCTTGATTGTTGCTAGATTTGAATTCAAACTTCAGTGCTTCCTCATTAGTATGTCGCCAGACCCTTCCAAGATTATTCTCGTGCCATTCCCTTTCAAATTCGAGACATCTTCAACTGATAGTGTTCATTCTATGGGCGTCTATTCTTCTACAGACAAGCTAAATTCTGCCATAAAGTATGCTAGAGCTTGAGATCTGATGCTTCCTCTTGGAAAGTACTAGACATCATAGTCTAAGAGTTCTACCGCTCAGTATATTATTCTTCCATCCAAATCTAATTTTTTCAGAGCCTGTCGAGCTGGATAATTGGTTTTCACTAGGATTTTGTGACCCTGGAAATAGGTTTATGGTTTTCTCACTATGATGATGGTTGCTACCGCTTGCTTCTCAATTTTCTAGTAACCTATTTCAACGCCTTTGAACATATTTCTTAAGAAATACACGCTTCTTTATGCCTTTTATGTCTTTTGGACGAGTACTGAGCTCATCTCTTGATTTGTAATTGAGAGGTAGATTAGTAGTGGCAATTCTTCTATTGGATGAGTGAGAATGGACAAAGATGTGGGGAAGGATTTTACCTTAGAGAAAGCCTCATCACATTTTATGTTCTACTCGAACCTCTCTTTCTTCTTCGGGGTGGCTAAGAAGAGGAAAGCCTTGTCACCCGCACATGAGTGGAAGCGAGATGGGGCAAAAAGATAACTTGTAAGTTGGTGAGCTTCCTTGATGTTGGTGGGGCTTCTCATATCAATGAAAGCCTTTCATTTATCAATGTTAGCTTCAATTCCTCTCTTCGTCAACATGTAACCAAGGAACTTCTTGGCTTAAACCCTAAAAGAACACTTCACGGGATTCAAACCCATGTTATACTTCCTGACTAGCTGCAAGATATCCTTCAAGTACGTAACATGGTTGCACTCTTAGGTGGTTTTGACTATTATATTGTCAACATATACTTCTAGGTTCTTCCCTATCTGGTGGGAGAACGCAACGCCCATGAGTCGCTAGTAAGTGACACCGACATTCTTGATGCCGAAGGGCGTGACATTGTAGTAATAGTTTCCATGATTTAAATGGGCTTGGAGGCGTCTAGGGGATCCATTTGAATATAGTTATACCCTGAGTAGGCATCCATGAAACTTAATGTGTGATAAATTGAGGACCCATCAATCAGGCGATCAATGTCTGGAAAAGGATATGGGTCCTTAGAGCAGGAATTATTTAGGTCACTGAAGTCCACATAGATGTACCACTTGTTCGCTGCTTTCCTCATTAATACCACATTGGATAACTAGGTATTATATTTTGTTTTCGTGATAAAACTGGCGTTCGATAGCTTTCCTACTTCCTCTCCAATGGCGGATCTCTTTTCCTCACTAACTTTCTACTTCCTCTGTGCCACTGGCTTTGTAGAAGGGTCGATGTTGAGGTGATGGCATATCACTCTAGTGTCTATCTTGGGCATGTCAGAGGGATCCCAAGCATATAAGTCGATATTTCTAATGAGTTGGTCGACTAGCTTGTGTTCTTCTTCCTCACTAAACGAAGTGCCTATCTTTGTCACTTGATGGGCTGAAGGGCATATCTTGACTTCCGCCAAGTCCTCCATGGGCGTGAGTCTCTTGTTGTTAGCACCAAACCTGGGATCCCAAAAATCAATGTCTGCATCTAGATCTTCGGGGAGGGGCACGCCCACAAGAGCGGGCTCTTCCCTCTCAATCGCCATGCTACTCTAATAAAACTCTTGAGTGATTTATTAGTCTCCTTGAATTATCCTTAATTACCCACCAGGAAGAGAGTATTTTAGGACCAGATACCAGGTAGAAATAACCTCCTATAACACATTGATGACGGGTCGACCTAGGATTATATTGTAGGGCGACAAGGTGTCTAATATGAGACAGCTGACTTCAATCGCCTTGGCACTTGTTCCCTCTCTAAAAGTTGTTTCTAGGGTTATGTAACCTCGCACTTATACATGTTCACATGAAAATTTTATTAACGAACCCTAGAACGTTTTGATGTCTTTGTGACTGAGCTAAAGCTTTTGGAAACCATCCTAGAATAGAATGCTAGCAGAACTCCCAGGATCTATCAAGACATGGTTGATGTCCTACTTGTCGTGTTTCACATTCACCATCATTGGGTCATTATCATGAGGGAGTATTCTAGCGAAATCAAGGTGTTTTCGCTCTCTGATTCTCCATGATCCCTTTTGGGGAACCCTGGGGATATAATGTTCGTGGTCAGCACTTGTCTGGCATATTTTATCCAAGAGGAGTTGGAACTTCCTTTGTCGGCAAAATCCCTCAATGTGGTGTTGATCCTGGTATGTAGAGTTTTATGACCCATCCTCAGAGGAAGGTGGAAAGGATGATAATTAAAGAGGTGTGGCCCATGTTATTTTTATTGGGGGCCCACGGTGGATGCCTATTTACTTGTCAAAAAGTATAGGTGTGATTGGTATCCCTACGCGGGTAGGGAATACTCATAAGCCTAAGTAAATTAGGGTGATTAGGGCTTTCCCGCGGCAGCGAGAGGCTATGTTTGGTTATGTTTACGGTGGTATGAGAGGCTAGTTTACGTGAGGTGAAAGGCTATGTGTTTTATGCATTATGTTAAGTAACTTTTGATATGTCCCCCTTAACCCTAAGGTTGAGGTATTTATAAAGTATATAAGGCCTATTGTTTCCTTAGGAATGATAACCGTCCATTCAGTCAGTGGTGGACCTTTAAATCCCTATTTCCTAGGAAAACATAGATCAAATATTGACCTTGATTTCTCTCTGACCGAGAAACATCTTTTCCCACATTTTCTATAACTGGTCGAGTGAGAGGGTATAGTCTTCCCGCCTTTATAGGTCTTTTACAAATATATCACTATAATACCCTATAACAAAAAGGAATAAAATAACTTTTTTAATGTGCAATGATTGGCCAATAGAATTTAAACGATGGGAGTAATGTATATATAGATTTGTAGCATAAAGTATGTGTCGCATCCGCGAAAAACAACCGACGGGAAAAACAAAACAAACAGAGCCGCCACCGTGCGTTATTTATCCCAAAGAGGGAAAGGAAACGCTCGAAGTAAACCTGGAAAAGACATGGTCTCGCGACCAAAGAGAGATGGGATCGGGAGTCGGTTATGCGAAGGGAAGGTATTAGCACCCCTACGCATCCGTCGTACTCGACGGGATCCACGCTCAAAAGAATAGAAGAAAGGTTGCTAAACACTGCTCAAAAGAATGCACACACACACTGGAAACAACACAGGTGGGAGAAGAGGGGAAAGGGCTCGCTAGGATATCACATCCTATGCCTACGTATCTCATCTGGAATGAGAATCAGAGCTACCGTAGTTCGGCTCACGCACGCCAAACAAAACACACACAGGAAACCGACTGCCAATCGCTGGACTTATGTCAGACTCCACACAAAACGGCAAACATGGAAACCGAATGCCAATCGTTGGACTTACATCAGACTCCGAACCAACAAACACACGCTGGAAACCAACTGCCAATCGCTGGGCTTACGTCAGACTCCACACAAACAAACACCATTAGGATACGGACTGCCAATCGCTGGTCTTACATCCATATCCTAACACACACAAGAAGGTTAACAAACAAACAAATTAATAGGGAGTCTGGAACTCGAGCCTAATAACTGTCAAGCAAACACACTCAAAAAGAAAAAGGGTGCCCGGAGAGATCTCGTACGATCTCCTGCCTACGTACCTCATCTGGTATGAGGATCAGGGCAACGTAGTTCCCCTGAACAGGGGAGAAACTTTCTCCTAACCAGAGACTGGGAAATGACAAACTAGAAGGGAGACTGACTCGAGCCTAATAGTTATCATATAATCCACAATGGTCCTAGGTTGAGGTTTCTGTAAGAACAAAAATTGTTCTACATCAGATTCCATGATTTTGATGATAACAAAGGATGAAACCAAAAATGGCACCCTAACGAAAAGTTTCTAAGTGTGCAGGGTTCTAAGGAAAGAAGGAAGAATTCATCAGATACATAATCATATCAGATACAAATTATCAGAAGACCAGAAGCATCTGAAGTAGAAACACGTTCAAGAAAATCTAACTCTGAGCAAAATAGTAAAATATCAGAAGCATCTGAACAAGAAATACGCTCTAGAAGTTCTGACTCTGAACAACGGTATGTCTAACTCCAGAAACTCTCAGCGCTATCTGAAGAAATCATCAGAACTCAAAAGAGATCAACATCAGAAGCTAGATAGCAGATTCTAAGATCTCCAGAAACACGAAGACTCTGATTATGGAATTGCTAAATAAGGAAGAGTAACGTTAACTTCAAATAAAGTTATGGAAATGGATTTCCTAATACAGAAAGAGACGTTAACTCCAAAAATACAAATGATAAGGAACTATTTGTGGTAAGTAGTCATTCAAGAAGAGAAAGTTGCTTTGACAACAAGCAACATAAGATATGGCACTAATTATTATTCAAGAGTTATTATCTGCCATGATTTTTCAACGGATCCTTCTCTTCTATATAAAGGACTGCAAATCAACATTCAGTATACAAGAATACAACAAGATTTTACTGAAACATCAACACACAAAAATACATTTTATTCTTCAATCTTCACGAAGCTTTTGCTTAGTACGTGAAGTAATTTGTTCTTACTACTGTAATATTTGCTTATCTTAGAAGCACTCTAGATTACATAAGCTTTCATAAATTATTTTTATTTTCCTCAAGTGACTCTGTGTAGTCTGTATACTTGAGAGGACTAAGAGATCTTTCTCTTAGACGTTGTTTGTAAACAATCTTTCAAGATTAGTGGATTAAGTCCTTGTTGAAGGCGAAATCACCTTGGCCGGGTGGACTGGAGTAGCTTTGTATTATAAGCGAACCAGTATAAAATCCTTGTGTGATTTTCATTTTGAAAAAGCGCTTATTTTTCCAAAAACAATTCAAACCCCCCTTTCTTGTTTTTCTCACCTTCAATTGGTATCAGAGCTCCGACTCTGTTATTGATTTTCTAATCAAACACTTAACAGTGTAGAGAGATCCAGAACGAGAAAAACTATGGCCCACACAAATGAAAAGGATAGTTAAAATGCTAAGCCTCCTGTCTTTGATGGAGAGAAATTCGATTACTGGAAAGATAGAATCGAAAGTTTCTTTCTGGGCTATGATGCTGATCTCTGGGACATTGTTACAGATGGATACAAACCTCCTGTCACAGAGGATGGAGCTGAAGTTCCCAGAAGTAAGATGTCAGATGATCAGAAGCGAGTTTTCAAAAATCATCACAAGGCCAGAACCATACTCCTCAATGCTATATCCTACAATGAGTATGAAAAGATCACCAACAGAGAAACAACCAAAGACATACTTGACTCTCTGAGGATGACTCATGAAGGAAACTCTCAAGTCAAAGAGACAAAGGCTCTGGCGCTTATCCAGAAATATGAAGCTTTCAAAATGGAAGATGATGAAGCTATAGAGGCAATGTTCTCTAGATTCCAAACTCTGATTGCAGGTCTCAAGGTTCTAGACAAAGGATACACAACTGCAGACCATGTCAAAAAGATAGTCAGAAGCTTGCCAAAGAAGTGGAGACCCATGGTTACTGCTCTGAAGCTGTCTAAGGATCTGAACAAAATTAGTCTTGAAGGGCTTGTTAGTTCTCTCAGAAGCCATGAGATAGTGTCGCATCCGCGAAAAACAACCGGCGGGTTGAAACAAAAACAACACAGAGCCGCCACCGCGCGTTATTTATCCCAAAGAGGGAAAGGAAACGCTCAGAGTAAACCTGGAAAGAACATGGTCTCGCGACCAAAGAGAATGGGTTCGGGAGTCGGTTACGCGAGGGGAAGGTATTAGCACCCCTCACGTCCGTCGTACTCGACGGGATCCACGCTCTAAGAAAGAATAGGTTGCTAAAATAAACAGACAAACATCATACACACACGCTAAAACAACACAGGTGGGGGAAGAAGAAGAGGGGGCTCGATAGGACATCGCGTCTTATGCCTACGTATCTCGTCGGGAACGAGAATCAGAGCTACTGTAGTTCGGCTCACGCACGCCAAACAACACAAGACACACCGGCAAACATGGAGCCTGAACGCCAATCACTGGACTTACATCAGCATCCGAACCAAAACACACACAAGAAGGCAAACGTGGAGCCCGAACGCCAATTACTGGACTTACATCGGCATCCGAACCAAACACACGCACACTGGAACCCAGATGCTACTCGATGGACTTACACCGGCTTCCAAGCACACAACCAGAACAAACAAACAACAAATGGCTAAGGAGTCGGGGACTCGAGCCTAACCATCGTCAAACAACACACACAAAAAGAAAAAAGGTTGCCCGGAGAGGTCTCGCACGACCACCTGCCTACGTACCTCATCTGGTATGAGGATCAGGGCGACGTAGTTCCCCTGGACGGGAAAAAGATTCTAGCCAGAAATTAAGGGAAGACACACTACTAGGGAGCTGTACTCGAGCCTAGTGTTATCATGCATCATTGACCCTAAGTTGTGTTTTCTATCTACTTGCACAACAGCAAGCTAATCCTAACCAGGAAGAAAGCAAGCATACCAGCATACAAGCAAAACAGAGCAAACAAATATTCATAAAGCACACACTATATCCAGTCAAGTGGGCTCAAACAAAGGGTTTGACTGCCGCAGCAAGTCATCTGTACAAGGTAGTGTTCGCTCTTAACCTTGCCATTGAGAGGCTAAGGTGAAGCAGATGAAGGGTGAGTGAGGGGTGTGCCTCACAGCTCTTATCCCTGGCCAGGGAGAGCATCAGACAAAGGAGCGTGGGTCCAGAATGGGGGAACCCTTCTACGCTCAAGACATAGACTCGACTGTACACTGTACAAGATCTTGGGTTAATGTTCCAATGCATCAAACACAAGTAGTGTGAGCAGAGGGACGACTCAACAGAATAGCGGGGGATAGATTGCATATCCCTTGGGTTCCGCCAATTTACCTTTATGAAGGTCTTTCCTGCTTGGCACAATAATAAACAAACACAAACATTGCCCCGAAAGGGAGACTTCAGACAGTTGCCTGGCCAAGTAACAGGCCAGGTCTTCCAGACTACATGGAGTCAAGAAAGTCTACCTCTATTGGTTAAATAACCAAGAACCAGCAAGCAAGTTCAAAAAGAACTGTAAGCGACTATGGTACCTGAAATCAATCAAGCACAGTCAGTATTCAGACAAACCAACAGTAAACAGCAAAAGTCAATCTGTACAGACAACACAAGTTAATGCACATAAGTGCAAGCCATGAGCCCAAGCTCAAGCATCAAACCCTACAACACAAAATCAATGTTAGTTTACAACATCAAACAATCTCAATTTACAACTTGAATTTCTCTCCTTAAGCCTTTTGCACTTTTAATCCTGAAAATCCAAGCCAAATGTGAGAAACTAGACCACTAGGCCAAGCCTAGGGTCCAAAGGGGATGAAAAAATCAAAACAGCAAGTGAAATTTATCCAAAATCACAATCAAACAAATTAAAAGCAAATGCAATTGGTCCCATGCTCATACTATTCACCATTATCATTTCATGCACAATTTAACATCAATCATGCAATTTGCAACACCAAAAGTCCAAACAGAACTATCTCAACCAAAAGCATACCAAAACAATTCAATTAATTCCACAAAAATTCAAACCTAAACAAGACACATTCAAGGCATAGCATGTCAATTTTCAGCTCAATTGGACAAAAGAAAGTAGGTCAATGAAAATCAAGAAGTCCAGACACATTTATACAAGCCAAAACAAGGCATCCAAACAAGCATTAACTTCCAAAAATCATAAAACAGTGACAACAATTAAGAAATGAATGGGATCAAAACCAAAATGTCCTACAATGTGCCTACAATCCACATATCAAATTTCATCTTCATCCAATACACTATGAGAATTTCATAAATGAAATACAAACATGTGTCACACAATGTTACCAAATGGCTCAACAGGGAAGAAAATTATCAATCAATTAGAAAATGCAACCAACAAATCCAGCAAAATTCACATGTTATCTTGACATATCAATTATCATTCATGCAAAAAATTGGAGCAATTCAACATTTATAAGCCAGGCAAATTAAATCATGAAGTTGACCTAGCTTGGTGTGACACAAATTGTCACACCTTAATTCAAAAATTCATATCTCAACATCCAGGTATCCAAAAATCATAAACTCTACATGAAAATCACCATCAATGTGTCCAGAACAAGCATAAAAATTTTCATCCATTTCTTTAAAGGTGTCATCATTTCATGAAGGAAATGGTAAAACATACACATGAAGCATACATCCAAACAATCCCTAAGCAATTTATTTTTTCACACGTGCACAAAAATCATAAAAATCACCATTAAAAACTACACATCATAAGGAGAATCATGCAAAAAACCTCACCAAATTTGGACAAATAATGAATCTCCTATGAATTTTCTAAGTTCATGAACCAAAATGAAAGGAAAAATGAAAAAAGAAAATGAAATAATGAAATTAAATTGTGACAATGGCGTTTTTGTAATTACTGCGCTCAGTAAGTGAAACGCAGAGTTTCACTAAATTGCCTGGCAACGCGCTATTGGATGGAAACGGCGGTAAACAACAATTTGAAACTTGGCCAGGCAAAACACGGATCTAGCGCGTTCTTGGCAATGTTCTTCATCAAGAACAAACACAGCATTTCCAGAAATCACGCATGAACTTTTCTCAACCAAAATCAACATGCTATACATCAAAATCACCGTCTAATCACGTACATCATGAATATGAAAAGCATTTAACCTAACTATCAACATATCAACCGGATCGAGCAAGAAAAGGTTTGCACATCAAACTTCCAATCAAGAAATCTCTCTCTACACTTAACTAAATCAAAAACCACGAGCATCATGATGATCTACATTGGAAGATCTACACAAACCACATAACAATTCATGCAATTAAGGAGATCGAGAATTTACCTCTTGGAGATGGCAGTGCTCGATTCTTGTGTTTCCACTTCCAAAAGCCAAAAACAGTTGCAGCTCAATGATGAGGAAGTTGATTGGAATGGCTAGCTTAGCTCAAAACAGCACCAGATCCAAGAACCTTCAATTTGCCATGGTAGATCAAGCTTTCAACAGTTGCGAATCTTCAACCTCTTGGCCTTGATTGTGTGAAACAGTTCTTCACCAATGCTTATGGAGTATGGATCCAACAAGAATGATCGAAAATGATGAAGAATTCAATGAGAATTGTGGAAAAAAAAGTTGGAAAAAGTTTGGGATTTGGAGAGAATTGGAGGGAAATTCTGTTAGATCTTGAGAAATGTGATTGTGATTATGATTTTCTGTTATGATTATGGTTTAAATACTCTCTACTAATCACCCTCTAAACATGATTAACCAATTGGTAAATGGAAATGGTTAAAATGGAGGTGTTTTGACAAAATGAGATTTTCACTCTTGTGCATGAAAATGGTGCATGAAGTAATATGGACGTGAACAGTGATGTATGAGAGCTCAAAACAGAGTTATGTATTGATACAAAAGCTCCTGCATCGATGCCTAGCACATTTTTAACAGTATGGATCGATACATAACTCGTACGTATCAATACATAACACTTTTTAACAGTATGCGTCGATACATAACTTGTTTGTATCAATACATAGCACTTTTTAACAGTATGCATCGATACATAACTTGTTTGTATCAATACATAGCACTTTTTAACAGTATGCATCGACACATAACTCGTATGCATCGATACAAAGCACTTTTTGCCTTGCACGCATCGATGCGAAAATCGTATGCATCGATACATGGAAAATTTTGCCATGCACGCTCGGTGGTAATTTGATCATATCTCCTCAACCGTTCATCCGATTCTCACAATCTTGGACTTTTTGGAAATGGGAGAGAAAGATCTACAACTTTCATGTTCAACAAAATTCCGTTTGAAGCTTTTTTGATGGTGGAAAGTTGAGTTGAAGTTGTTCCAAAAACTTGCCCTTTTTTTGGAAACTTGAAACCACAGGTCATTTTTCCTTTTGGAAACTTTTGGTATGACCTCAAACCCTTCAATGTTAGTATTTGAAATGTCAAATGAGACTTGTTTGAACATGAATGGAGTATCTCTTGCCCTCTCCCTCCTCCAAATCCATCAATCCAGGCACAGTTGACTTTTCTGACTGATAGATGAATTTCAGCTTGACTGATCAAATTGAGCCCCAAACTCCTGATGAAATGGCTCAACCATGAAACCCTAGCATCCATAAGATCAATATAATCATGAAATGATCCCCATATCCATTGTAGACCCCATCTCCTTGCCAAGCCCTGATTGGCCCAATGCAACTGATTAGGGTTGACCCGTGGTCAAAACCCTAATCTCAGGGAATATGATCAACCACTTGATGATGACAAACCATGACGATGATGATGAATCATTTCAAACAAGATGAAGACCAATCTCCTTGAGAATCACAAAACCCTAATTTGGACCTCCACATCCTCAGATGATTAATGACCAGTCCAATGAAACCCTAGCTTGCACCATGACCTCCTATCTTCTGATCAAGACTTGTGAGGATGACTTGCACAATGTAACCACATGATATGCAATATGCAATGCTTAATGACCTAAAAATGATATGCCATATGTTAAGCTAGTCCCAAGAGAGGAGGGCAAATTTTGAGGTGTTACAGCTGCCCCTATTCAATCCACTGTGAACCTGTCGATATGAATAGCATCGGCTTTCAGATGATCAGGATGAAGAGTGATTGAATACCAAGAACAGACGGACAATTTGCACTCTGATGGGAAATAATTAACAATGCCAACCAGAATCGGCGAAGAACACAATCTCGAAGAATAACCCGTCCGGTACGGGGAAAGTCGGCCTGACCACCGAAACAGCAACGTCGACCTGGATACCAAAATAAATGGTAACACAGGGATAACCATGGCCTGAACACCACATCCACTGGGGATTATTATTTTTAACGCTTTTTATGCTTTTCTTGAACCCCGAAATTTTCTGATAATTTCTCTTTTCATTTTCTTGAACCCCAAAATTTTATTTCGCGCAAATGATCCCTGATCACTGCATTTGGACCCCAACACCTTGTTTGCCAAAATAATGAACCCCATTCTCCAGAAAACACCTCGTGTCTCCTTTTCTCCATTTGAACCCCAGTCGCCTGACGATAACTTGTGATCGCCATTGTGAACCCCATTCTCCAGAGAATGCCGCAACATTTCCCTTTCTCCATTTGAACCCCGCTCTCCAGAAAATGTCTCCACATTTCCCTTTCTCCATTTGAACCCCGATCTCCAATTTCTCGTGATAATTCCGCTGGCAACGCCGGAAATAACACCAAACCACTCTGAGGGCGACATGTCAGAGGGTATACCTTCACTAAGGAAGGTAACATGTGTATCTCTTCCTCAGAAGACACCTATAACGACCTCCATCGGCATCCGCCAAAGCCTAAGGTGACACATGAACAGAAGATAATCATGAGGACCTCATCCCGGACATAATCTTCAACTCCAATCTCCATTTGAACCCCAGAAAATGCCTCAACATTTCCTCTTCTCCATTTGAACCCCGCTCTCCGGAAAATGTCTCCACATTTCCCTTTCTCCATTTGAACCCCGAAATTGCGCTGGGCGCGTAACGTCCTCTGATTTTATTTCCATCTCTGTCCGACGGAAACATTTCCTCCAGTATTACACTACTGGGGAACATTGCTGATCTGACGTTGTGATGCTAAACTCCACAGAGTAATATCTTCACCAACCGGTGAACCCAAATCCCAAGCGGTAACCACGGCTCGAAACTAGCTTATGCTTGCAATGATGCATGATTGATTTTTCTGCGTAATGCTCCATAATTATGGAAATGCTACGCGATTTATTTTTTCTATGCAACATGCTATGCTTAATCTACATGATGAATGCATAAAAAGTATCCCCCTCAAGGGATTCTGCTGGGGAGCACGAGACACTCTGCTGAGGAACTCGTCAATACTCCGATTCCGCCCTGCTGGGGAATAACACTGCTGCTGGGAAAAGGCGACCCTCGCTGGGGAAGAACTTCCTTTGCACCCAATCCGCTCGAGAAACTGCTGGGAATAGGCACCACCAACACTCTGTGGGGATACAACAGTTTTTCTGATTTGCTGGGGATATCAATCCCGAACCTGCTTGGAGAACCCTCACAGATACCTGGCAACTTCACTGGGGAAATGTTCACAAATAACTCTGCTGGGAAACAGCCACCTTCAGGCCTGGCGACTAGGGAAAGCATCAATTTGACACCCGCTAGGGATAACCAGCCTGACCCTGCTAGGGAAAACGAATGCCACTCCGCTGGGGACAACCCATGCAATCCATAGGTAGAATCAACTCAGCTGGGGATGCAGATATCAGTCTGCTATAGAAACTCATCCCATCCGCTGGTAGGATGAACACCGCTGGAGATATATTTCATTGAAACCCGCTCCACTCGGGGATAGCAACCTTCTGGCCTGGCTGCTGAGGAAACACCGTTGTAAACCTACCGGGGATAACCATCCTGACTCGGCTAGGGAAGTCAAAGACCTTGGATCTGCAGGGGAGCTAGTCCTATGATTCTGCTTGGGGACCTCGCTGGGGAAATGAGAAAAGTTGGCACAGAACACCCGTCGACTCGTCGAACCACGGTATCCACCTCCCAAACGCGTATCAGCTTTCCACTTTTGAGAATTCCCAGACCCGTCTGGACCTTTTCTGCTCCATCATCTTGTATTCCCAATCGCTCCGCGCTTGACGGAGAGCGAACTCCTGGGGACTATACACACTTTTCAATCTTCCGACTTTGAAGAGTCCTCTTGATTAATTCCAAAGGTCGTCGTACGTCTCAACGTCTCTCCGTCATCCCTTCACATTCATTCGTCCCTGACTGGACCCTGCGGGGAATTTCTACAGACTTTCCAATCTTCCGATTTTGAAGAGTCTTCTTGATTAAAATCAAGGATCGTCGTACGTCTCAACGTCTTCGTCATTCTTTCATTCATTCGTCCCTGATTAGACTCCATGGGGATTTGTTTTTGTCAAAAGCTTCCACATCACGACCTGCAAGTGAGTGAAAATATCTAACAGTTCCTGCAAAATAGATCGTTAGATAAAATCGTGCCCCAGGCGTGTCAAGATTTCAACACTTGGGTCACCCAACCTTCCGAATAAGATTTCAAGCTTTCAATCTTATAAACATGCATTGGAAGGAACCTGTATGTTTTAAAATGCAAGATTCTTTATCAAAAATAATCTGGATGTTTTTGCAATCAAAGCGGTAATGAAAAACAAAAACAAAATTATTTGACTGAACATGCATTTATTGACTGAAAAAGTGTGGCTCAAATTGAACAATACAAAGGAAGCAATTCCTGAAAAGAGGTAATTGCGCACAAAAGGAAAATCTATCCTAATGGCAATGTGAAACCCGTGATCTCATCGAGTTCCAACTCGGTTACACCCCATATGTCCTCAGACTCTCCATGCTTTCTGCCTTCTGAAAAAGACGCTTCCAATTGATCCCTACCGGGTATTATCCACGATGCCTTAACCAAAGCGCAAACGATCATGCCAGACGCAGTTGTTCGTTTCAATCCCTCTTTTGCCTGGACCGCCCTTTCGGGTTTTCAGTCCACCGGGATACCCTTTTTTGCCCAAGTAGCCTTTTCAGGTTTTCGACTTGCCGGGTGTACAGTTTATTCATTTTTAATCCCTAATTTTTGCCCGAACCTTTCTTTCTGTTTTGGTTCGCCGGGATGCCCATTTTTGCCTGGACTATTTTATTCTTTTCGTCCAGCGGGTCTCTTATACGAAGTATTTTTTAACTGCGTCCGCATTCACAGGGGATGGAAAATCTTCGCCATCCATGGTCGTTAGCCACAAGGCTCTATCAGAGAAAACCTTCTTGACCATGCTGGAGATTCATGATTGTATGTCCACTTGCCCCTACAATCGTTTTGAGGAGGAAGGATCCTTTTCAGCACCATGTCGCCTACGTGATATACCCGAGGTCGTACCTTTCTGTCAAAAGCACGTTTCATCCTTTGCTGGTACAACTACTCATGACAGATGGCTGCCAGCCTCTTTTCCTCGATCAGGCTCAACTCTTCGTACCGGGTCCTTACCCATTCCGCCTCTTGCAATTTTACGTCCATCAGGACTTCTCAAAGAGGGAATCTGAACCTCAACCGATAATACAGCTTCCATATACCAATGAGAAAGGAGTTGCCCCAGTAGATGTACGCACCGACGTTCGGTACCCAGGGTACCAGCTTCGTACTCAACCACCATGGTGGGTGCATTCAGACGTTATCCGGGCAACAAAAGCTCACTCACCTTAACCTCCCCATCAGACATCAGAATCCGTTCGGATTCAGGGTCAGGCCCCTCCTCCGGGATCGGTTACTCTCAATCTTTCGATTGGAGCACCTCGAGATGTCCTCATCAGGGAACTCAAACTTCATCGGTTGATAATCCTCTACGAGTTGCTGGGCGAGGTAATCAGACAATACACTCCCCTTGATTGCTTTATGAGAGATGTACTGAATATCGTATTCAATCAAAATCATTGGCCCTTTCGCAACCCGTCCGGTCATTGCTGGCTCTTTCAGAAATCTACCTGATCAGATCCATCTCAAAATCCACAAAGTGGTATGAACCAGCATATACTGTCTCAGTCGGCGAGCAGCCTATGCCAGAGTACATCAAGTTTTCTCGAACAGTGAATGTATTGTTTCACAGTCGGTAAACTTTTTGCTAAGGTAAATTGCACGCTCTTTTCGACCAGACTCGTCATGCTGCCCCAGTACACACCCCATAGACCCCTCGAGGGCTGTCAAGTACAAAATTAACAATTGCTCCCTCCACAGGAGACATCGGACTCAGAGGTTCCTGCTACTCATTCTTTTTATTTTTTCGATGCCCCTTGGCAATCATTATTTCACCTGACCGTTTGATCTCTTTTTTTTTCAACAGCTTGAGTACAGGTTCACACGTGGCTGTTAGAGGAGATGTGAACCATGACATGTAGTTCAATCTACCTAATAGACCACGAACCTCTCTTTTTTTTCTCGGTTCAGGCATTTTTTTTTTTTTTTTTTTTTTTTTTTAGCAGGATCGACCTCGATTCCTCTCTTACAACGAACCCCAACAGCTTACCGGCCCGCACTCTGAAAGTGCACTCACTTGAATTCAACATCAGTTTGAATTGTCTCAACCGGTCAAACGACTTGCCCCGGTCTACCAGATGCCCCTCTTCTGTTTGGGACTTTGCTATCATGTCATCAACATAGCATTGGATTCCACGATGAATCATATCATGAAACAAAGCCACTCTGATACGCGGTACTGGCATTCTGCCTCTCTAGAAGACAGTCTTCTCTCCATGGTAGCTTGTGCACAACGACATTGGTACTTGACCTGGCATATCCTGACACGACCAGGCGAAAGTATCCACATGCTCTTTCAACAGGGCTACCATTCTGCTCTTGACTAGCCTCTGAAGCGGCTCCAATTTTTTCCTTCCTGACCTCGGCGGTACACAGGTTAACAAGCTCAACTTGCCCTTCATGCGGCTGAATCACCTTTTCCTCTTGTTTAAACAACCTGGCTAATTCCAGCAGATCACAATCTTCTTCGCCTTCTTCTTCAGCAAGATAACTCGGTTTGTCGAAGTCATACAAAGGTGTAACCGAATTGTTATCAATGAGATCCGGAGAATTACTTTTCGAATTTGGAGCAAGATAAATCTCAAAAAAGAAAAATGAAAATAAACATTGCCATTTTTATTTGTTTTTAAACTGCAAAAATAAATGAAAAACAGGGAACACCGCTTTTTGACTGAAAAACATCCATTTATTAATGATGCAAAATGTTGCAAATGAAACATGAGGTGGCCCTTACAATGAACCATTACGTGTCGGGCAACACGTATGGCTTTCATGCAAATAAAATTGAGAAACAAGAAACATTACCCTTCAGGATGAGTGACAGTGATGATCTTTCAGGCCTTCCAGTTCCCTGGTACGCACGATTTTATCCACGAATCCAGCTCGCGGTCACTGTAAATCTCTCCACCCACTGTACAGGTGTCATACGGTGAACTGACTTGGGGTGTTTTGCTTTTTATCGCAATGTCGCGGATAGCAAGAGTCGCCACCGACTTTTCTTTTATCCAATAAGGAAAGGTGGAAAAGAACAGGAAAGACCTCAATAGATTTTGGGTTCGGGAGGTACATTATACAAAGGGAAGGTGTTAGCACCCTTTGTATCCATGGTTATCCATGGGCTCTTAATTACTGGATCACTTATATTTTTGTCTGAAAAGTCTCGGTGAATTGCTTAAAAAATGTTTCGAAAAGAGAGTTTAACTTTGTAATGATTCTCGTATGAATGTATACAAAGTATTTATCTCATTTGATTTTGAAAATGGTTTAGAAAAATATAACTCGGTAATGATTCTAGTATGAATGTATACCAAGTGGTGATTTTCTAGGATTTGTAAAGTGTAAAGTGTGAGGGGTGGAAAATATTTTAGGTTATGATCCAGTAATTGAGAGTTATACCTTCCTGAGGTCGTTATGGGCATTTCCTATCCTTATGAGGGTAAAACTGTCCTTACTATTGAGAAGTAAGTAATCTTACCCTTTGGATGTTTAAGGGTCACCGTAGGGTCATCGATAGGTCATTGAAGGCAACAGTTGTAAGGATACCTTAGCATTCGAAGGGACGATCATCATTTAACCGTGGGCTACACCGAAGGGTCATCGAGGGACAAAATCGTATTTTCGAAGGCAACATCCGAGGGACCATGATTTATTTTATGATGATTTAATCGAAGGGTCTTTGCTAAGTGTATCCCTACATTCGCGGGACATGACCGTTATACCGTAATACCGTAGGGCAGCAAAGAGAGGTCCAAGATCACATATTTAAAGGCCATATTGTAAAGTTAATTAGGTGATTATGATGAGGCTCCACATTAAAATCAATACATTAAAAATAATACATTAAAATTAATACATTAAAATTAACACATTAAAATTAATTATTAAAATTTAGGGTGAGCCTCCACAAGGGTATCCCACAAATAAAGTAGAAGACCTGACGGCAATCTTTTCCTGGGACATGTGAACCTTGGCAAAATTCAGCAAACGGGTTAGAATACCAAATCGGGGTGTAATCGAAGATTACACCGCAAAAGAAACTACAGCAGCATGAATGTCAGGCAAAACAGTGCATAATTAACATAGAATAGATCAGATACGCATAGGACATAACAAACAAAATATTAGCGACTGTCCCGTTCAACTCTGCCTCGCCTAGCGAGGGCCTAGCGAATACTCGCTACATGCTCGCTTAGCGATGTGCTAGCGAGCGGCTGCGGGTTTTGAATTTCAGAACAGTATGACTTCAACCTGCGGCATGGCTTATGGCATCCAACACATAATTATACGGTTTAGCATTCACAATATTCAGGCACACTTAAATTCACATGCAAAACCTCAAATATGTTTATGAATTCAATTATAATATCACATGCAAGTTAAGAACATAAAGCGGTATCACATGCAAATTAAGAAAATAAAGCGATAATAGTAATGCAAACCTGTTTGCAATCGAATTGCAACCTTGAATTGGCGAGCCGGATTGAGTTGGGCGGTGGTAGCTTCGGAGCGGAGGAGCGGCCTTCAGGGTTTCTAAAGTAGCCTCCAGGGTTTTTGTGCCAGGGTTTTCGTCTGTCTCCCTCTGTTTTTCGTCCTCCTCTTCATTACTGAAGTGCTGGTATTTATAATGCCCTTTTTCGTGACCTAATGGGCTCAGAACGAAGCCCGAATTTTTTTGTTGTCTGTCAGCCTCGCTAGGCGAGTTGGTAGCGAACGTTTGCTTCGCTAGGCGAGCGTGTAGCGAACGTTCGCTAGGCGAGCGTGTAGCGAACGTTCGCTAGGCGAGCGTGTAGCGAACGTAACGTTTGCTAGGCGAGCGTGTAGCGAACAGGCCAGTTTTGGGCCATTTTCTGGATTGGGCCATTCGTGAGCTGGGCCTTCGTTCCTTTGGGATGTCAGTGCCTTGCGGAACAAGTCGGAGGGTCTTGGAAAATGCTTTGTAATATCAACGGGCAAATTTTGGGGTATGACAGCTGCCCCTGTTCAATATTCTTGAACCGAGAGAGTTAGAATGGCGAGTATGCCGTTCGTGGTCTGGAGGTGAAAGATTATTGAACACTAGAATGCCCCAAAAATTTGCGCTTGTCCATTAGTCTTGATGGAGATGGGCTTAAAGATGCCATCCAGGAGGTTCGATGACGAGATTTCCAGATTGTGTCGTACGTTAGACGATATCTGGAGACATGGGTGTCACACCGGGTCATACGCTAGGCCGTATAGTGAGTCATCCATTATGCTGTCGACTTCGCTGGGGAGTCAGAGTATGCTATATACTGCTGGGGATAAGGGATCAGAATGGATCGTACATTAGACCGTGTCTGAATACCAGAGTGAGTTATTCATTAGGCGGATGACTTTGCTGGGGATGAAAGATCAGAATGGATCGTACGCTAGATCGCATCTGAGCTGCAGAATGAGCCGTCCGTTAGGCTGAATCTGCTGAAAAGGGAGTAGTCGTGTACTAGACTACCCTTCAGAAATGTACCTGTCTGAAGGTAGCATCTGAGAAGATGAAGGTTTAACTTGGTCGTACATTAAACCATATCTGAGCAGAATGAGCCGTCCATTAGGCTGAATCTGCTGAAAAGGGAGTAGTCGTACACTAGACTACCATTCAGAAATGTACCTGTCCGAAGGTAGCATCTGAGAAGATGAAGGTTTAACTTGGTCGTACATTAAACCATATCTGAGCAGAATGAGCCGTCCATTAGGCTGAATCTGCTGAAAAGGGAGTAGTCGTATACTAGACTACCATTCAGAAATGTACCTGTCCGAAGGTAGCATCTGAGTAAGGGAGTAGCCGTATAGTAGACTACCATTCAGAAATGTACCTGTCCGAAGGTAGCATCTGAGCAAGGGGAGTAGCCGTATACCAGACTACCATTCAGGAATGTACCTGTCCGAAGGTAGCACCTGAGCAAGGGGAGTAGCCGTATACCAGACTACCATTCAGGAATGTACCTGTCCGAAGGTAGCACCTGAGCAAGGGGAGTAGCCGTATACCAGACTACCATTCAGGAATGTACCTGTCCGAAGGTAGCACCTGAGCAAGGGGAGTAGTCGTATACCAGACTACCATTCAGGAATGTACCTGTCCGAAGGTAGCACCTGAGCAAGGGGAGTAGCCGTATACCAGACTACCATTCAGGAATGTACCTGTCCGAAGGTAGCACCTGAGCAAGGGGAGTAGCCGTATACCAGACTATCATTCAGGAATGTACCTGTCCGAAGGTAGCACCTGAGCAAGGGGAGTAGCCGTATACCAGACTACCATTCAGGAATGTACCTGTCCGAAGGTAGCACCTGAGCAAGGGGAGTAGCCGTATACCAGACTACCATTCAGGAATGTACCTGTCCGAAGGTAGCACCTGAGCAAGGGGAGTAGCCGTATACCAGACTACCATTCAGGAATGTACCTGTCCGAAGGTAGCACCTGAGCAAGGGGAGTAGCCGTATACCAGACTACCATTCAGGAATGTACCTGTCCGAAGGTAGCACCTGAGCAAGGGGAGTAGCCGTATACCAGACTACCATTCAGGAATGTACCTGTCCGAAGGTAGCACCTGAGCAAGGGGAGTAGCCGTATACCAGACTACCATTCAGGAATGTACCTGTCCGAAGGTAGCACCTGAGCAAGGGGAGTAGCCGTATACCAGACTACCATTCAGGAATGTACCTGTCCGAAGGTAGCACCTGAGCAAGGGGAGTAGCCGTATACCAGACTACCATTCAGGAATGTACCTGTCCGAAGGTAGCACCTGAGCAAGGGGAGTAGCCGTATACCAGACTACCATTCAGGAATGTACCTGTCCGAAGGTAGCACCTGAGCAAGGGGAGTAGCCGTATACCAGACTACCATTCAGGAATGTACCTGTCCGAAGGTAGCACCTGAGCAAGGGGAGTAGCCTTATACCAGACTATCATTCAGGAATGTACCTGTCCGAAGATAGCACCTGAGCAAGGGGAGTAGCCGTATACCAGACTACCATTCAGGAATGTACCTGTCCGAAGGTAGCACCTGAGCAAGGGGAGTAGCCGTATACCAGACTACCATTCAGGAATGTACCTGTCCGAAGGTAGCACCTGAGCAAGGGGAGTAGCCGTATACCAGACTACCATTCAGGAATGTACCTGTCCGAAGGTAGCACCTGAGCAAGGGGAGTAGCCGTATACCAGACTACCATTCAGGAATGTACCTGTCCGAAGGTAGCACCTGAGCAAGGGGAGTAGCCGTATACCAGACTACCATTCAGGAATGTACCTGTCCGAAGGTAGCACCTGAGCAAGGGGAGTAGCCGTATACCAGACTACCATTCAGGAATGTACCTGCCCGAAGGTAGCACCTGAGCAAGGGGAGTAGCCGTATACCAGACTACCATTCAGGAATGTACCTGCCCGAAGGTAGCACCTGAGCAAGGGGAGTAGCCGTATACCAGACTACCATTCAGGAATGTACCTGTCCGAAGGTAGCACCTGAGCAAGGGGAGTAGCCGTATACCAGACTACCATTCAGGAATGTACCTGTCCGAAGGTAGCACCTGAGCAAGGGGAGTAGCCGTATACCAGACTACCATTCAGGAATGTACCTGTCCGAAGGTAGCACCTGAGCAAGGGGAGTAGCCGTATACCAGACTACCATTCAGGAATGTACCTGTCCGAAGGTAGCACCTGAGCAAGGGGAGTAGCCGTATACCAGACTACCATTCAGGAATGTACCTGTCCGAAGGTAGCACCTGAGCAAGGGGAGTAGCCGTATACCAGACTACCATTCAGGAATGTACCTGTCCGAAGGTAGCACATGAGCAAGGGAAGTAGCCGTATACCAGACTACCATTCAGAAATGTACCTATCTGAAGGTAGCATCTGAGTAAGGGAGTAGCCGTATACTAGACTACCATTCAGAAATGTACCTGTCCGAAGGTAGCATCTGAGTAAGGGAGTAGCCGTATACTAGACTACCATTCAGAAATGTACCTATCCGAAGGTAGCATCTGAGGAGATAAAGGTCTAACTTGGTCGTACATTAAACCTTATCTGAGTTGTCCGAGGACTTGACGGTCTAACTTGGTCGTACATTAGACTGTATTTGCAGAATCTGACTTGAAGGTCTAACTTGGTCGTACATTAGACTGTATTTGCAGAATCTGACTTGAAGGTCTAACTTGGTCGTACATTAGACTGTATTTGAGTGGTATTTGAAGATTTGAAGGTCTAACTTGGTCGTACATTAGACTGTATCTGAGTTAATGAAGGTCAGAATGGATCGTACGCTAGATCGTATATGAGTTGAAGGAGTCATATGTTGAGATGAATCAGGATGAACCGTACGCTAGGCTATATCTGATAGTATTTGTATATGCTGTATTTGCAATAAATGTCTGGGATGGGCTTATAGATGTCATCGTTAGGAGGATGTCAGAATGAATGTTGTCATGGAGTGTATCTGAAAGATGTAGTTGAATCCTGAATGTAATTGATAAGGATGTCCGTCTGAATGGACCTTTGTTTTGACTATGTCAGGAGGATAATTGACCTGAAAAATAAAGTTAGCTTCATGCCATGTCATGATGCATGAGATGCAAATGTTGTATGCATGCGAAATGATGTAATGAGTGAATTATGCGTCTGGAATAAATGAGAGCATTGTATACATGTATATGTTATGAAATGATGTAATATATATGATGCGGAATGAAAATTGTATGTAGGTATGTGATGTGAAATGAGTGCACTATGTGTCTGAAACGTTCTTCCAGGGGATTCTACTGGGGAAATAAATCTCAGTCTTCTGGTCGGAGATATTTGTATTGATGACCCTTCCTTAGCTAGGGGTATTTGACTTCTGTCTGATGGTAGAAGATATTCAACCAAGCCTGGCTGAGGGTAGAAGAGATGACCAGTATGTCTGGTGATGCCGACCTCTGCTGGGCAATAGCTGGTTCTTGTTGGGGAATAGAATTAGCAACAGATTCATTGGGAAGCATGATTAGACCTTCTCCTCGATCCTGAAGTCGTGTAGTAATTGCTATTACTATTCTAGGCATGTATTTTTTATAAACATTGATCATATTCAAATGCATATATCAATTCAAATTAAATCAATGGACGTTAATGCAAACAAAACAGAAAAGTAAAATAACAACATTTTTTCCGAAATGAAATGGCATTGATTTTGAAAGAGGGCCTATACATAGGCAATTTGAGTACAAGGAGACAGAAATCCTAGTAAGAGGAAATTGTCAGGCAAACAAAGAGAAAGCTATGCAGAAAAAGTCCTATCGATTCTAATTCCACCACTGTCATTATGTCTTCAAGCATCTCATCTCCTGCTGTCGGATAGAAGCGATTGGCTTGTTCAGTCCCTTGAACTTGGTTGGAGCAGACAGAGAACGGGGCATAGTCATACGCTTTAATCCCTAATTTTTGCCTGGACCGCCTTTTCAGGTTTTCAGTCCACCGGGATACCCTTTTTTGCCCAAGCCGCCTTTTCAGATTTTCGACTTGCCGGGTGTACGTCTTTATATGTTTATCCCTAATTTTTGCCCGAACCCTTTTGGTTCGCCGGGATGCCCTTACTTTTGCCTAGGTACGTCGACCTAGCGGGTCTCTTTTATGCGTAGTATTTTTTAACTATGTCAGCGTTCACAGGATGCGGGAACTCTTCGCCATCCATTGTAGCAAGCATCATGGCTCCACCAGAGAATACCTTCTTAACTACAAATGGCCCTTCGTGTGTGGGAGTCCATTTGCCTCTGGGATCACCTTGTGATAGAATGATACGCTTGACCACCAAGGCGCCAAGTTGGTACACCTGTCTCTTGACCTTTTTGTTAAATGCTTGGGTCATGTGCTTCTGATATATCTGCCCATGACAAACAGCCGCAAGTCTCTTTTCATCAATCAGATTTATCTGATTGAGTCGAGTTTGAATCCATTCATCCTCATCTAAACCTGCATCTTTCATAATTCTTAGAGAGGGAATCTGAACTTCCACTGGTAGACCGGCCTCCGTTCCGTAGACTAAAGAGAAAGGAGCTGCCCCTGTCGAAGTGCGTACTGAAGTGCGATAACCATGGAGAGCAAATGGTAACATCTCAGGCCAGTCTTTGTACGTTGCTGGCATTTTTGGTATGATCTTCTTGATATTCTCATTAGCCGTCTCCACGGCGTCGTTCGTCTTTGGCCGGTACGGAGAAGAGTTATGGTGTTTTGTTTTGAACTGCGTGTAGAGTTCAGTTTAGTACCATTATCAGTGATAACTCTCTCAGGAGACAGCAGGTTTCTCAGATGTATATTTGATAGAATCCATCTTAGAAATCAATAAAGTGGTATGATTCAACATATACTGTCTTAGTCGGTGAGCAGCCTAGGCCAAAGCGCAGCAAGCTTTCTCGAGCTGTGAGTATCTTGTTTCACAGTCGGTACCTTTTGCTAAGGCAGTGTATGACATGCTCTTTTCGACCAGACTCGTAATGTTGCCCCAGCACACCCTATTGAATTTTCTAACACGGTCAAATACATGATTAGAGGTCTTCCTTCAACTGGTAGCATTAGAATTGGAGGTTCTTGGAGATATTTCTTGATTTTGTCATTCATCATTCCATACCATCTCTTGATTTTGTCATAAGCTTCTTGGCATTCATCATTCCACACCATCTCTTGATTTTTCTTTTTTAGTAATTTGAAGATGGGTTTGCAGGTAGCAGTCAAGTGTGGAACGAATCGGGCAATGTAATTCGAGTGCCCCAAGAAACTTCTGACTTCTCTCTTGTTTATTTCAGTACCCAGATTTACAATTTCAATTGATTCCTCATGCGGCTGTATAGTCTTTTGTAGTACCAGTCTGGCAAGTTCTCTAGGGACTTCACAATCTTCCTCACTTCCATCCTCGGCTTGGTAGATCGGATTTTCAAAGTCATAATGAACAGTAGCAGAGTCATTACCAACAGGATCCAGAGTGGATATGGATCGGCAAATTGTTACGTGAGTGTGTGCAAGAAAACATAGCTTGTTTGAAAAATGACAGGAAAGATAAAGAGCGCAATATTTGAATGCAAAAAGTCCATTGATTTATTGAATATGAATATGCTTATGAAAATGACAAACCCTTAAAATTAGCTATTATTCCCCGAGTATAGACATAATGCTTTTGAAATACTAAAATAGCAATAACAATTACTCTCGACTAAAGGAAATCGGGATAGTGTCTTCAGCCTTCCAATTGTCGAGTCCGTCACCAATTGTTGGGGAAAATCCAGCTATCCAAGTCATAATCGTCATCAGTATCTTCCACAGCATTGACAGTCTCATCTTGATTAGGCAGAGGGGCAGTGATGACATTAGGAGTCTCGGGCGGATCAGATTCAAATTCTCCAGCGTCGATCATATCCTGAATTTTGTTCTTCAACGACCAACAATTGTTTGTATCATGCCCGGGGCTATCGGAGTGATATGCACACCTGGCATTGGGATTATAACGAGGAGAAGTAGTGTTGGGTTTTGCAGGAGGATCTCTGAGGGTAATTAAATTTGCTTTTAGCATACCCTGCAGTGCTTGTGCTAAAGTCATATTGATCTTCGTAAACTGCCTTCTTCCCGGGTTAATGTGACTCACAGGTTTCTTGTCTTTTTTCTTCTCGAGCAAGAGAGCCTTCAGTTCCTCCTGCCCCTTGGATAAGTTCAAGATCATCCCCTGGAATTGAGCATTCTGAGCCTGGAGATCTCTGACAATTTGTTCGAGGTCCATTTTTCTGTTTGGAGGAAAACCGTGAGAACATTGATCCCTTTAGAGTACCTGTTATGCTATGTTATGCTATGCAATGCATGAAATGTTTTCAAGGCCTTTTGGAATTTAACTTTGCATAAACTACCAAAAAGGGAAACTTTTTTTTTTGTTTTTTTTTGTTTTTTTTTTTTGTTTTTTTTGTTTTTTTTTCATACAAAACAGAGCAAAGTTAAATCCCTAAGTCCTTGAAATGGTTAGTTCAATGTTATGATGTCATGATGTTATGATGTTATGAGGTTAAATAAATAACAAGCACAAGCAAGTCACACAACCATCATTCCTAGGTTTTAAGGCTTGCATGAGTTCCATAGGTAAGTACCCTCCCCACTGAAGTTTGGTTGGTTCAACCTGTCCTAGAATAGTAACCGGGTTCTAGAAGGATCTCAAATCATCGACCTTTCTTTAAGTCCACTTCAGTGCAACACCAAGTGGTTGACCGAAGCTTCCCTAAAGTCCAATCTCAAAGAGTGTAGTATCGAGTCTCAACCAACCCCAGTCGGAACCGAAGTCAGTTATCTCACTACTTTCTAATGGCCAGGATGAGTCAATTAGGGTTCTAAAGGTCTGGTTAATGCTTTAGTGACACCACGCGGAAGCCAAATTTTTCCTCAAGTGAACATGAGGAACATCAGGACAACCAAAGTGTCACATTAACCGTAGCCATCATTTTAACCATTCCAGTATACGCCGGATAGTCGCGATGATCTATTGCTACTTACCTAAGGTACACTAGATCCGGGTGTAGGATCTTTCACTCAAAAATACCCAAGCAATCCCTTAAAAGTAAATCAGACAATTTGGAATAAGTGATCTTGTTTTTAAGGTAACCTCTCTTTTTAAAGTATCCCCAGCAGAGCCGCCAGTTCTGTCATACGGTGAACTGACTTGGGGTGTTTTGCTTTTTATCGCAATGTCGCGGATAGCAAGAGTCGCCACCGACTTTTCTTTTATCCAATAAGGAAAGGTGGAAAAGAACAGGAAAGACCTCAATAGATTTTGGGTTCGGGAGGTACATTATACAAAGGGAAGGTGTTAGCACCCTTTGTATCCATGGTTATCCATGGGCTCTTAATTACTGGATCACTTATATTTTTGTCTGAAAAGTGTCGGTGAATTGCTTAAAAAATGTTTCGAAAAGAGAGTTTAACTTTGTAATGATTCTCGTATGAATGTATACAAAGTATTTATCTCATTTGATTTTGAAAATGGTTTAGAAAAATATAACTCGGTAATGATTCTAGTATGAATGTATACCAAGTGGTGATTTTCTAGGATTTGTAAAGTGTAAAGTGTGAGGGGTGGAAAATATTTTAGGTTATGATCCAGTAATTGAGAGTTATACCTTCCTGAGGTCGTTATGGGCATTTCCTATCCTTATGAGGGTAAAACTGTCCTTACTATTGAGAAGTAAGTAATCTTACCCTTTGGATGTTTAAGGGTCACCGTAGGGTCATCGATAGGTCATTGAAGGCAACAGTTGTAAGGATACCTTAGCATTCGAAGGGACGATCATCATTTAACCGTGGGCTACACCAAAGGGTCATCGAGGGACAAAATCGTATTTTCGAAGGCAACATCCGAGGGACCATGATTTATTTTATGATGATTTAATCGAAGGGTCTTTGCTAAGTGTATCCCTACATTCGCGGGACATGACCGTTATACCGTAATACCGTAGGGCAGCAAAGAGAGGTCCAAGATCACATATTTAAAGGCCATATTGTAAAGTTAATTAGGTGATTATGATGAAGCTCCACATTAAAATCAATACATTAAAAATAATACATTAAAATTAATACATTAAAATTAACACATTAAAATTAATTATTAAAATTTAGGGTGAGCCTCCACAAGGGTATCCCACAAATAAAGTGGAAGACCTGACGGCAATCTTTTCCTGGGACATGTGAACCTTGGCAAAATTCAGCAAACGGGTTAGAATACCAAACCGGGGTGTAATCGAAGATTACACCGCAAAAGAAACTACAGCAGCATGAATGTTAGGCAAAACAGTGCATAATTAACATATAATAGATCAGATACGCATAGGACATAACAAACAAAATATTAGAGACTGTCCCGTTCGCCTCTGCCTCGCCTAGCGAGGGCCTAGCGAATACTCGCTACATGCTCGCTTAGCGATGTGCTAGCGAGCGGCTGCGGGTTTTGAATTTCAGAACAGTATGACTTCAACCTGCGGCATGGCTTATGGCATCCAACACATAATTATACGGTTCAGCATTCACAATATTCAGGCACACTTAAATTCACATGCAAAACCTCAAATATGTTTATGAATTCAATTATAATATCACATGCAAGTTAAGAACATAAAGCGGTATCACATGCAAATTAAGAAAATAAAGCGATAATAGTAATGCAAACCTGTTTGCAATCGAATTGCAACCTTGAATTGGCGAGCCGGATTGAGTTGGGCGGTGGTAGCTTCGGAGCGGAGGAGCGGCCTTCAGGGTTTCTAAAGTAGCCTCCAGGGTTTTTGTGCCAGGGTTTTCGTCTGTCTCCCTCTGTTTTTCGTCCTCCTCTTCATTACTGAAGTGCTGGTATTTATAATGCCCTTTTTCGTGACCTAATGGGCTCAGAACGAAGCCCGAAATTTTTTTTTGTCTGTCAGCCTCGCTAGGCGAGTTGGTAGCGAACGTTTGCTTCGCTAGGCGAGCGTGTAGCGAACGTTCGCTAGGCGAGCGTGTAGCGAACAGGCCAGTTTTGGGCCATTTTCTGGATTGGGCCATTCGTGAGCTGGGTCTTCGTTCCTTTGGGATGTCAGTGCCTTGCGGAACAAGTCGGAGGGTCTTGGAAAATGCTTTGTAATATCAACGGGCAAATTTTGGGGTATGACAACAGGCGTAATCCGAATCCAGCATCCCGGCACTGACAAAGGTGAACGACGGACGACGTCCTCTATTTTGCCCAGACAACCCTTGATTTGGCTGATAACCAATCCCAAACATATCCGCCTTTACCACAATGCCTATGATCTGTCCCCAGCCTGGGATCCCTCCATTTCTCACCACTTCCACCACCTGCTTGTAAGAAGAAATGGACGGCTTTTTCTCTTTTCCAATACCAATGGCATTTTTCACCTTGATGGTTTCAATTGCCAGACTGGGTGCTTTACACCTTACATCGTCCATTTCTTCTTTCATCTTTCTATGGACCGATTCCCCAATTACTACACACCCCTTTGTAGCGATGGCCGCACAACAATCATCGACACGAGGGAAAGCTCCATTTTTCGTCGGGCGTTTTGGGACCACAGACAAGGGCATTCTTAACTGATCCTTCTCAGTCACCTCTATCCCTCTCTTGTCCTTCGACATCAATTTCACTTTTGCAGGACCAAGCCTTGTCACGGGGTTAGCACTATCATCTGTCGTCGGTGCAAAATTGATTACCTTAGAATCCACCAAGTCCTGGACCACATGCCTAAAAGCTTTGCAATCCTCAACATGATGTCCGGGTGCCCCAGCATGGAACTCACACCTGACATTCTCATCATAACTGGCAACCCTCTGATCCGGTTTCCCTGGAACCAATATCCTTGGCTGCACCAACCCAAGATCCTTCAACTTTTTAAACAGAGAGGCGTAAGTCACGGGCGGTTTATTGAAATGACGATCTGTCGTCCTCTTTCTCGCTTGGCCCACTGCTCTTTGTGTCCTCTGTTGAGGTGGTGGTTGCCGCTGTTGTGCAGATTGATTACTAGTAGGGATTGTTACCGTATCAGCATATGGGTGATAACGATCCTTACCGCGTTCTCTTTTGGCCTGCACATCACCTGATTCAACTTCCTTCTCAAGATGACCATTGCCTTTGCTACAGAACCAGAGGGATTTGTTACTTCGGATGACGGAGCCTTTCCCTGAACTTTCTCCTTGATCATCCAACCCTCAATCCCTTCCAATCTCTCGGCCATGGCTTTCTGCCCCAAGGCGAGCCCTTGCACAACACTGAACAAATCCCTCACCATCTCTTTCAGTTCGAGGATGTCGGCGTTGGGAGAATCCATCAGTTTGGATTTGTTACCCCTAGCAGGATATCTGAGCAAACAAGCTATGCGCACCGGTTGACACCTACAAAACAGCAAATGGGTTAGTATGACTCACGCATGCACCATCTATCCATATGAGGAAGACTCTGTCCTTTGATTCTGGCTTCATCGAGACAGATAATATTTTGACATCCAATATTCTGAAATTCAAGATGTCTCTCAACCAGATTCTCAATCAATAATACTCCCCATATGGCTAGACATAGGCTTGATGCAGATGAATGCAAACTGAGAATGATGCAGATGTATGAATGCAATGCATTGCCATCCTCCAAGTCCTCTGATCATCTGTTGCTCTGAGTCACAGCCCTGATCTCTGAACCGATCACAACCATCTGAGGGAATATGTAACCACAACCATCTCAAGGGTTCCGAAATAAACGGAAGACAAATACATCATCATCATCATCATACAATCTCTGAGCAGATCACCACAATCCTCTGAATCGGCCCGGGGAATCCTGAAATAAACAGATCCCCACTGATAAATACCACGGACAGCACTCCGGTGTCTCAGAGATAAATGGCCATAAATCCGACTTATAAATACGACTCTGATCCACGGAACAAAAAAGTCACCATCTGAGTCACCATCTGAACATGCATCTGAAAGAAACACCCTCCCCTCACAGGTAAATTCTAATCAGGTCATCCTAAGGCGGATAATAGTCTCGACAATCGGGAAAAGATACTTAATGGGTTTGCCCTTTCGGGTGTGCCATTGTAGCTCTCCTGAGATCGTCTAAACCAAAGATCCGGGAAATGATCGGTCACCAGAGTCAACAGCTCAGATGAAGTAACTCAACCAAAGTGAAATATTCCACAATGGAAAGCACTATCAAATGAACCTCGTCCGGTTTGTGGTATGTCACGTTGCAACATCATGCTGATTTAGCAAATGAGGAACGTGAGACCACACTAATCCTAGGTGTATACTCGGGCCTGAGTTTTAGCCCCACTCAGAACACCCACCCCAAACAGAGGAACCACCTGCGCAGAGGACGGCAACATGATAGTATGATGCATGCAAATATTTATGCAAATATATACACTGTTAGAATAATAAATGCAATAAGTAAAGCACAACAAGCAACCTAAACTATCCTAGAACGCTAGGAGAGACTCGCTTAGGGAAAATGGACCAGCATAGGTCAACATTATGCTTCCCCAGCAGAGTCGCCAGCTGTCGCATCCGCGAAAAACAACCGGCGGGTTGAAACAAAAACAACACAGAGCCGCCACCGCGCGTTATTTATCCCAAAGAGGGAAAGGAAACGCTCAGAGTAAACCTGGAAAGAACATGGTCTCGCGACCAAAGAGAATGGGTTCGGGAGTCGGTTACGCGAGGGGAAGGTATTAGCACCCCTCACGTCCGTCGTACTCGACGGGATCCACGCTCTAAGAAAGAATAGGTTGCTAAAATAAATAGACAAACATCATACACACACGCTAAAACAACACATGTGGGGGAAGAAGAAGAGGGGGCTCGATAGGACATCGCGTCTTATGCCTACGTATCTCGTCGGGAACGAGAATCAGAGCTACCGTAGTTCGGCTCACGCACGCCAAACAACACAAGACACACCGGCAAACATGGAGCCTGAACGCCAATCACTGGACTTACATCAGCATCCGAACCAAAACACACACAAGAAGGCAAACATGGAGCCCGAACGCCAATTACTGGACTTACATCGGCATCCGAACCAAACACACGCACACTGGAACCCAGATGCTACTCGATGGACTTACACCGGCTTCCAAGCACACAACCAGAACAAACAAACAACAAATGGCTAAGGAGTCGGGGACTCGAGCCTAATCATCGTCAAACAACACACACAAAAAGAAAAAAGGTTGCCCGGAGAGGTCTCGCATGACCACCTGCCTACGTACCTCATCTGGTATGAGGATCAGGGCGACGTAGTTCCCCTGGACGGGAAAAAGATTCTAGCCAGAAATTAAGGGAAGACACACTACTAGGGAGCTGTACTCGAGCCTAGTGTTATCATGCATCATTGACCCTAAGTTGTGTTTTCTATCTACTTGCACAACAGCAAGCTAATCCTAACCAGGAAGAAAGCAAGCATACCAGCATACAAGCAAAACAGAGCAAACAAATATTCATAAAGCACACACTATATCCAGTCAAGTGGGCTCAAACAAAGGGTTTGACTGCTGCAGCAAGTCATCTGTACAAGGTAGTGTTCGCTCTTAACCTTGCCATTGAGAGGCTAAGGTGAAGCAGATGAAGGGTGAGTGAGGGGTGTGCCTCACAGCTCTTATCCCTGGCCAGGGAGAGCATCAGACAAAGGAGCGTGGGTCCAGAATGGGGAACCCTTCTACGCTCAAGACATAGACTCGACTGTACACTGTACAAGATCTTGGGTTAATGTTCCAATACATCAAACACAAGTAGTGTGAGCAGAGGGACGACTCAACAGAATAGCGGGGGATAGATTGCATATCCCTTGGGTTCCGCCAATTTGCCTTTATGAAGGTCTTTCCTGCTTGGCACAATAATAAACAAACACAAACATTGCCCCGAAAGGGAGACTTCAGACAGTTGCCTGGCCAAGTAACAGGCCAGGTCTTCCAGACTACATGGAGTCAAGAAAGTCTACCTCTATTGGTTAAATAACCAAGCACCAGCAAGCAAGTTCAAAAAGAACTGTAAGCGACTATGGTACCTGAAATCAATCAAGCACAGTCAGTATTCAGACAAACCAACAGTAAACAGCAAAAGTCAATCTGTACAGACAACACAAGTTAATGCACATAAGTGCAAGCCATGAGCCCAAGCTCAAGCATCAAACCCTACAACACAAAATCAATGTTAGTTTACAACATCAAACAATCTCAATTTACAACTTGAATTTCTCTCCTTAAGCCTTTTGCACTTTTAATCCTGAAAATCCAAGCCAAATGTGAGAAACTAGACCACTAGGCCAAGCCTAGGGTCCAAAGGGGATGAAAAAATCAAAACAGCAAGTGAAATTTATCCAAAATCACAATCAAACAAATTAAAAGCAAATGCAATTGGTCCCATGCTCATACTATTCACCATTATCATTTCATGCACAATTTAACATCAATCATGCAATTTGCAACACCAAAAGTCCAAACAGAACTATCTCAACCAAAAGTATACCAAAACAATTCAATTAATTCCACAAAAATTCACACCTAAACAAGACACATTCAAGGCATAGCATGTCAATTTTCAGCTCAATTGGACAAAATAAAGTAGGTCAATGAAAATCAAGAAGTCCAGACACATTTATACAAGCCAAAACAAGGCATCCAAACAAGCATTAACTTCCAAAAATCATAAAACAGTGACAACAATTAAGAAATGAATGGGATAAAAACCAAAATGTCCTACAATGTGCCTACAATCCACATATCAAATTTCATCTTCATCCAATACACTATGAGAATTTCATAAATGAAATACAAACATGTGTCACACAATGTTACCAAATGGCTCAACAGGGAAGAAAATTATCAATCAATTAGAAAATGCAACCAACAAATACAGAAAAATTCACATGTTATCTTGACATATCAATGATCATTCATGCAAAAAATTGGAGCAATTCAACATTTATAAGCCAGGCAAATAAAATCATGAAGTTGACCTATCTTGGTGTGACACAAATTGTCACACCTTAATTCAAAAATTCATATCTCAACATCCAGGTATCCAAAAATCATAAACTCTACATGAAAATCACCATAAATGTGTCCAGAACAAGCATAAAAATTTTCATCCATTTCTTTAAAGGTGTCATCATTTCATGAAGGAAATGGTAAAACATACACATGAAGCATACATCCAAACAATCCCTAAGCAATTTATTTTTTTCACACGTGCACAAAAATCATAAAAATCACCATTAAAAACTACACATCATAAGGAGAATCATGCAAAAAACCTCACCAAATTTGGACAAATAATGAATCTCCTATGAATTTTCTAAGTTCATGAACCAAAATGAAAGGAAAAATGAAAAAAGAAAATGAAATAATGAAATTAAATTGTGACAATGGCGTTTTTGTAATTACTGCGCTCAGTAAGTGAAACGCAGAGTTTCACTAAATTGCCTGGCAACGCGCTATTGGATGGAAACGGCGGTAAACAACAATTTGAAACTTGGCCAGGCAAAACACGGATCTAGCGCGTTCTTGGCAATGTTCTTCATCAAGAACAAACACAGCATTTCCAGAAATCACGCATGAACTTTTCTCAACCAAAATCAACATGCTATACATCAAAATCACCGTCTAATCACGTACATCATGAATATGAAAAGCATTTAACCTAACTATCAACATATCAACCGGATCGAGCAAGAAAAGGTTTGCACATCAAACTTCCAATCAAGAAATCTCTCTCTACACTTAACTAAATCAAAAACCACGAGCATCATGATGATCTACATTGGAAGATCTACACAAACCACATAACAATTCATGCAATTAAGGAGATCGAGAATTTACCTCTTGGAGATGGCAGTGCTCGATTCTTGTGTTTCCACTTCCAAAAGCCAAAAACAGTTGCAGCTCAATGATGAGGAAGTTGATTGGAATGGCTAGCTTAGCTCAAAACAGCACCAGATCCAAGAACCTTCAATTTGCCATGGTAGATCAAGCTTTCAACAGTTGCGAATCTTCAACCTCTTGGCCTTGATTGTGTGAAACAGTTCTTCACCAATGCTTATGGAGTATGGATCCAACAAGAATGATCGAAAATGATGAAGAATTCAATGAGAATTGTGGAAAAAAAAGTTGGAAAAAGTTTGGGATTTGGAGAGAATTGGAGGGAAATTCTGTTAGATCTTGAGAAATGTGATTGTGATTATGATTTTCTGTTATGATTATGGTTTAAATACTCTCTACTAATCACCCTCTAAACATGATTAACCAATTGGTAAATGGAAATGGTTAAAATGGAGGTGTTTTGACAAAATGAGATTTTCACTCTTGTGCATGAAAATGGTGCATGAAGTAATATGGACGTGAACAGTGATGTATGAGAGCTCAAAACAGAGTTATGTATTGATACAAAAGCTCCTGCATCGATGCCTAGCACATTTTTAACAGTATGGATCGATACATAACTCGTACGTATCAATACATAACACTTTTTAACAGTATGCATCGATACATAACTTGTTTGTATCAATACATAGCACTTTTTAACAGTATGCATCGATACATAACTTGTTTGTATCAATACATAGCACTTTTTAACAGTATGCATCGACACATAACTCGTATGCATCGATACATAGCACTTTTTGCCTTGCACGCATCGATGCGAAAATCGTATGCATCGATACATGGAAAATTTTGCCATGCACGCTCGGTGGTAATTTGATCATATCTCCTCAACCGTTCATCCGATTCTCACAATCTTGGACTTTTTGGAAATGGGAGAGAAAGATCTACAACTTTCATGTTCAACAAAATTCCGTTTGAAGCTTTTTTGATGGTGGAAAATTGAGTTGAAGTTGTTCCAAAAACTTGCCCTTTTTTTGGAAACTTGAAACCACAGGTCATTTTTCCTTTTGGAAACTTTTGGTATGACCTCAAACCCTTCAATGTGAGTATTTGAAATGTCAAATGAGACTTGTTTGAACATGAATGGAGTATCTCTTGCCCTCTCCCTCCTCCAAATCCATCAATCCAGGCACAGTTGACTTTTCTGACTGATAGATGAATTTCAGCTTGACTGATCAAATTGAGCCCCAAACTCCTGATGAAATGGCTCAACCATGAAACCCTAGCATCCATAAGATCAATATAATCATGAAATGATCCCCATATCCATTGTAGACCCCATCTCCTTGCCAAGCCCTGATTGGCCCAATGCAACTGATTAGGGTTGACCCGTGGTCAAAACCCTAATCTCAGGGAATATGATCAACCACTTGATGATGACAAACCATGACGATGATGATGAATCATTTCAAACAAGATGAAGACCAATCTCCTTGAGAATCACAAAACCCTAATTTGGACCTCCACATCCTCAGATGATTAATGACCAGTCCAATGAAACCCTAGCTTGCACCATGACCTCCTATCTTCTGATCAAGACTTGTGAGGATGACTTGCACAATGTAACCACATGATATGCAATATGCAATGCTTAATGACCTAAAAATGATATGCCATATGTTAAGCTAGTCCCAAGAGAGGAGGGCAAATTTTGAGGTGTTACAGATAGAACTAGAGGAAGATGAACCTCAAAAAAAGAACAAGTCTGTAGCACTAAAGTCCAGATCTGAAAGACGCAAATCTGACAGAACCAAAGCCTTCCAGGCAGAAACTGAAGATGCTGATGACTCTGAACCAGAAGATTCTGATGAGGAAGAAGAATTGTCCCTCCTGACCAGAAGAGTTAAACAACTCTGGAAAAAGAGGAACAACAACTTCAGAAGACCAAGACCCAGAGGGGATCGATCAGAATCAACCTCAAAAGGTAAAACTAACAAAGATATTACTTGTTATGAATGTAAAGAAACAGGTCACTACAGGAATGAATGCCCCAAGCTAAAGAAAGACAATTCTAGAAAAGAAAGCTTCAAGAAAAATACCTTCAGGACAAAGAAAGGATTAATGGCTACCTGGGATGATAGTGAATCTGGCTCATCAGAATCTGACTCTGATGAACAGGCAAATGTGGCATTTATGGCTACCACATCCAGGAGCAGCTCAGATGAAGAATCTGAAGAGATATCCTATGCAGCAAAGTTCAGACACCAGTCATGGTACCTGGACTCTGGATGCTCGCGACACATGACGGGAAGAAAGTCTATGTTCCAAAGCCTGGAACTTAAAGATGCTGGATTCGTAGGTTTCGGAGGAGATCAGAAAGGAAGGATCAGAGGCTCCGGAACTATTGGTAATGACACTCTTCCCTCTATATCTGATGTTCTTTATGTAGAAGGATTAATGCATAACTTGTTATCCATAAGTCAATTAAGTGATAACGGTTATGACGTGATCTTTAATCAAAAGACATGTAAAGCCATTAATCAAAACAATGGTTCAGTCCTATTCACAGGCAAGAGGAAAAACAACATTTATAAAATCAATCTTTCTGATTTAAAAGAACAAAATGTTAAATGTCTGATGACTGTTCATGAAGAGCAATGGGTATGGCATAGACGCTTGGGCCACATTAGCATGAGGAAACTTTCTCAGCTAAATAAACTCGAGTTAGTCAGAGGCCTACCTAAACTGAAGTTTTCTTCAGATGCTCTATGTGAGGCATGTCAGAAAGGAAAATTTTCAAAAACATCTTTCAAAAAGAAAAATGTTGTTTCTACCTCTAAGCCTCTGGAACTTCTCCACATTGACTTATTTGGTCCTGTGAAAACAGCATCAGTCAATGGAAAGAAGTATGGACTAGTCATTGTTGATGATTACAGTCGCTGGACATGGGTGAAATTCCCAAAGCACAAGAGTGAGTCTCACTGAGTATTCACTAGTTTCTGCTCCAAAATGCAAAAAGAATTTGACTCTAGAATTATTAGAGTCAGAAGTGATCATGGTGGTGAATTTGAAAACAAAGATTTTGAGGAATTATTTGACTCTAATGGAATATCCCATGATTTCTCCTGCCCTAGAACTCCACAACAAAATGGAGTTGTAGAGAGTAGGAATATGACACTCCAAGAGATGGCCAGAACCATGATCAATGAAACTAATGTAGCAAAGCATTTTTGGGCAGAAGCTGTAAATACAGCGTGTTACATTCAGAATAGAATCTCTATAAGACCTATTCTGGAAAAGACTCCCTATGAACTGTGTAAAGGAAGAAAACCAAACATTTCATATTTTCATCCTTTTGGATGCTCTTGCTTTATCTTAAACACTAAAGAACATCTGAACAAGTTTGATTCCAAAGCACAGAAAGGTATTATGTTAGGATACTCAGAACGCTCTAAAGGCTACAGAGTATACAACACAGAAACCAAAATTGTGGAAGAATCAATTCATGTCAGATTTGATGATAAGCTTGACCCTGAAAAGTCAAAGCTAGTTGAAGATTTTGCAGATTTAGAAATCACCCTTGCAGGTTCTGATAAAGCTCCAGAAGCAACTGTCACTCAGAACTCTGAAGAAATTAAATCCCCAGAAATCCCAAAGAAAGTTAAAAGTCGTATCAACGTATCTGAAGATTTGATTCTGGGAAACAAGGACGAACCTGTTAGAACCAGATCTACCTTCAGGACTTTTGAAGATACTCCTCTAGGACTAGTGTCTCTGATTGAGCCTACGTCCTGTGATGAAGCACTTCAAGATAACGACTGGGTTTCAGCCATGCAAGAAGAATTAGATCAATTCACAAAGAATGATGTCTGGGATCTTGTTCCAAAGCCCAGAGGCACTCACGTCATTGGAACCAGATGGGTATTCAGAAACAAGCTGAATGAGAAAGGAGAAGTCGTCAGAAACAAAGCTCGACTGGTAGCTCAAGGTTATAGTCAACAAGAAGGTATTGATTATAATGAAACTTTTGCTCCAGTCGCAAGGTTAGAATCTATTCGTCTTCTTGTATCTTTTGCTATTAACCATTCTATTAAATTATATCAAATGGATGTCAAAAGTGCATTCCTTAATGGTTATATATCAGAAGAAGTGTATGTCAACCAACCTCCAGGTTTTGAAAATCCAAACTTTCCAGAACATGTTTTTAAACTTAAAAAATCTTTATATGGACTTAAACAAGCTCCCAGAGCTTGGTATGAACGTCTAAGCAATTTTCTTCTGGAACACAATTTTATCAGAGGGAAAGTTGACTCCACACTTTTCTGTAAGAACCTTAACAATGATCTCATGATATGCCAAATATACGTTGATGATATTATTTTTGGTTCAGTTAACGCCTCTGTTTGTCAAGAATTCTCTGAGTTAATGCAGGCAGAATTTGAAATGAGCTTAATGCAAGAACTAAAGTTCTTTCTGGGAATTCAAATTAACCAAACTTCAGAAGTTACATATGTGCATCAAAGCAAATATATTAAAGATGTTCTGAAGAAATTTGACATGACTGACTGTAACTCTGCAAAAACTCCCATGCATCCAACATGCATTCTTGAAAAGGAAGAAGTAAGCACAAAGGTTTGTCAGAAGCTCTATCGAGGTATGATAGGCTCTCTTCTCTATCTGACTGCTACTCGTCCTGATATTCTCTTTAGTGTCTGTCTCTGTGCCAGATTCCAATCAGATCCTAGAGAATCTCATTTAACAGCAGTTAAGAGAATTCTCAAGTATCTGAAAGGAACTCCTAACCTGGGCCTGATGTATGAGAAAACATCAGAGTATAGACTTTCTGGTTACTGTGATGCAGATTATGCAGGAGATAGATTAGAACGAAAAAGCACATCTGGAAATTGCCAGCTTCTGGGAAACAATTTGATATCCTGGGCTAGCAAGAGACAGTCAACTATTGCTCTATCTACTGCAGAAGCAGAATATATCTCAGCATCACTGTGCACAACTCAGATGCTCTGGATGAAGAATCAGTTAGAAGATCTGCAAATCTTCGAGAGTAACATTCCTATCTTCTGTGATAATACTGCTGCCATTTGTCTAAGTAAGAATCCCATTCTACATTCCAGAGCTAAACACATTGAAATAAAACATCATTTTATCAGAGACTATGTTCAGAAAGGGATAGTAACATTGAAGTTCATTGATACAGATCATCAATGGGCAGATATCTTTACTAAGCCTCTAGCTGAAGATAGATTTCTTTTTATCTTAGAAAATCTGAACATTCAAAATTGTCCTGAATGAAGTGTGGCTCTGAAGATGTAAAATGAGACTCTGACATAAACAAATGTGTTTCTGCCTCTGACTCTGATACTTCTACCAGTTAAGAAGATATCTGAGTTAGAAATCTCCAGGAATCAATCCTTTGGTATTCCTGAAGATCAGATACATCAACACGTGGAGCACTTAGCGTCTAACCCTAGAACTTCTAGACAGCTGTCCAGAAGAAGATCAAAGGGGAAACGTTTGAGATCTCCTCGAGCAGTGTGCATACTGTTGGGATTAGACATTCATTAATGAGCCTTAATCATTCTCCCCCAAGCGTGCTAACTTGTGCTTTGTGCTAACGCTGAATAGTGTGTCGTTTTGCATGTGTTTTTGTTTAGGGTATTTAAACACTTTTCTCACATTTCACACACTTATCACTCTCACTCACTCTCAAACCCTCTCTGAAGCATTTCTGTAAACACTTCATCTTCACCTTCTTCATCTTCAACTATGGATGCTCAACAACAACAAGTTTTCAACTTTTCTCAGCAAATGGAATCCAACACCACTGCCCAAAGTTCAAGAATTCCAACTCCAACGGTTACAGGCGTTTCCATTACTCCAGTGTACAAGGAACCCCATATTCTTGATCGTCAACCTCACATTAACCTAGCAACTCCCTTTGAGGGCCTGGATGTGTTATGTGAAACACTGGTGGACTTCGACAACATGAGGAGAAATGGAGTAGATCTTACTGAAGAACTTCGTATACAAGGGTGGGAAAACTACTTCCAAAGGCTTTATGGCCCTATTTACCCAAATCTCATCAAAGAATTCTGGAGATTTGCTGATGCTGATGACCACTTCATCGTCTCCTTCGTATTAGGGGTAAAGATAGTAATTACTGAAAAGTCAATTGCTTCTTTACTAAACATGGAGAAAACTGGAGGAAAAAGGATTTACAACATCAACCCTAGGTCAAAGCGCATTGCTGAAGTGATCAATCCAACCATCTTCAAACATAACACTGAAGGAAATCCTTCAAAGAACAAAGAGCTTCATCAGAACCTCAGAGTATGGCTCAAGATCATTCTGGGAACCATTCATCATCGCCCAGCATCAAACTCCTCTGACTACATCAATGCAGATCAGAAGTGCATTCTTTATTGCATTCACAAGGGTGTGAAGCTCTGCCTTCCTGCACTTCTCTTCAGATATCTCAAAGACTCTGTAAGGGAGACAAGAAACAACATGAAACCCAGATCCTACATCCCTCTGGGAAGGCTTATATCTGATGTTTTCATTGAGAATGGGTTGGTAGATCATCTGGAGAAGAACAAGTTGATGGAAGATCTGGCGATAGATACTGGAAAGCCTCTGAACGCCAGAAATCTCAAGAGTATGGGAATTCTGAAGAAGATTCAAGTCAGACCCACTATGGATACCTCCTGGGATGCCTTGAAAGATCAGAGGAAGCTGCCCCATGGTCTTGCAAGGTTCTTCAAGAATGAACCTGTAGATGCAATCCTCCTCTACATGCAGCGTCTGAAGGATGAAGGAGTTGATATCTCTGACTTCAGATTGGATGAGTGTTTAGATTCAGAAGAAGACTTTGTCAGATTCAAAAGAGGTCCCCCTAAGAATAAATCTTCAAAGGCAAAGAGAACAAGGATAGGAGAAACCTCTGAAGTAAGATCTCCAGCGCCTCTGCAAGAAACTACTGGTACGTCTACTACCTCTATTCCCTCTGAACAAATTATGGCTTCTTCTAATCCTCTCTCAACACCACCTATATATACAACCTCTGACACCCCACCTTCTATAACCAGAACCTCACAACCTCCACCAAATGTTAATCCTTCTCACACTACCACTTCCTCTTCATCATCTTCAGCCCCAGAATCACCTCCATACCTTGAACTCTCCTCTGACCAAGAATACTCTGACCCTAACTCTCCAACCTTAGCCCAAATTCAGGCTCAAAACCTTTCTTCACAACAACCAACACAATCTGAAGCTGAAACTGAACCTCTACCCTTAGACTTAAACCCTCTTTACGCTTCACCCCAAAGATCTGAACCTCAACCTGAAGCAGAACCTGAACCTCTAACACTCAACCTCAGCCCTTCAACCTCTCCACCTCATACCTCTGAACCTGATCTTTCTATACCTACCCTTGAGGAAGCCATAATGCTGTTCGCAGGGGCTTCAGTACAAAAGGTCAAGTCTCTGACCATTAACTCTAAAGTCAGTGATGATCCTGACTCTGTAAGGACACACTGGAACAGAGTCATTGGCTAGATGACCTCTGAGGCTTTTAAACTGAAGCACATCTCTGAACAAGTCAGAAACGACTTTATCAGAGATGCTGAGGAAAGACTCCAGGAAAGACTTGCGAGAGAAGCTGAAGCCAGAAGGCTGGAGGAAGAGAGACTAGCAAGAGAAGCTGAAGAGGAAGCCAGAAGGCTGGAAGAAGAAAAAGCAAGGGAAGCTGAAATCCTAAGGATAAAGGAAGCTGAAGCTAAAGCTCTGGCTGATGTTGCTGCTGCTGCCAAAGCTGAAGCACAAGATGCTGCTGAAACTGAAGCAATGGCCGCTGCTGAAGCACAGCAGGCTCTGACTCAGGGGGAGTCCTCATCTGTTGTTCCTATGGTTCTCCAGACACTGGAAGAACTGAAGAAAGATCAGAAGGAACTCCGTGCCAGAATGGATAAACAAGATACTGTCAACGACAACATTCAGAACATGCTGGCTCAATTGCTTCAGAGACTACCTCCGCCTCCCAACCCTTAGGCACTAAGGATTTTGTTGCTTTGCTTTGTTTTCTGATGTTTGCTTGTTCCTTTTGCCTCTATTGCTTTTTTTATCTGAATACAATGTTTTTCTCTTCAATTATTTATTTTTGCTGTCTTTTTGATTCTGACAAAAAGGGGGAGAAGTCATTAATAGCTCTGATGAAAATTATGTCTAAATACCTTAAGCACTCTGCAACATATTTTTCTTAAAAATTAATTTATCTAACTCTAGACTTAAGAAATTGCAGAAGGTATCAAGAAACCTCATTGCTTGGAAGCTCTGGTAAGAACTTCTGAACTCCCTAGCCTATCTCAGGGGGAGCTCTTGTCTATCTGATCTGATATTGTTTATGTTTCATCTGCTAATTAAGTTTGTTTTGTCATCATCAAAAAGGGGGAGATTGTAAGAACAAAAATTGTTCTACATCAGATTCCATGATTTTGATGATAACAAAGGATGAAACCAAAAATGGCACCCTAACGAAAAGTTTCTAAGTGTGCAGGGTTCTAAGGAAAGAAGGAAGAATTCATCAGATACATAATCATATCAGATACAAATTATCAGAAGACCAGAAGCATCTGAAGTAGAAACACGTTCAAGAAAATCTAACTCTGAGCAAAACAGTAAAATATCAGAAGCATCTGAACAAGAAATACGCTCTAGAAGTTCTGACTCTGAACAACGGTATGTCTAACTCCAGAAACTCTCAGCACTATCTGAAGAAATCATCAGAACTCAAAAGAGATCAACATCAGAAGCTAGATAGCAGATTCCAAGATCTCCAGAAACACGAAGACTCTGATTATGGAATTGCTAAATAAGGAAGAGTAACGTTAACTTCAAATAAAGTTATGGAAATGGATTTCCTAATACAGAAAGAGACGTTAACTCCAAAAATACAAATGATAAGGAACTATTTGTGGTAAGTAGTCATTCAAGAAGAGAAAGTTGCTTTGACAACAAGCAACATAAGATATGGCACTAATTATTATTCAAGAGTTATTATCTGCCATGATTTTTCAACGGATCCTTCTCTTCTATATAAAGGACTGCAAATCAACATTCAGTATACAAGAATACAACAAGATTTTACTGAAACATCAACACACAAAAATACATTTTATTCTTCAATCTTCACGAAGCTTTTGCTTAGTACGTGAAGTAATTTGTTCTTACTACTGTAATATTTGCTTATCTTAGAAGCACTCTAGATTACATAAGCTTTCATAAATTGTTTTTATTTTCCTCAAGTGACTCTGTGTAGTCTGTATACTTGAGAGGACTAAGAGATCTTTCTCTTAGACGTTGTTTGTAAACAATCTTTCAAGATTAGTGGATTAAGTCCTTGTTGAAGGTGAAATCACCTTGGCCGGGTGGACTGGAGTAGCTTTGTATTATAAGCGAACCAGTATAAAATCCTTGTGTGATTTTCATTTTGAAAAAGCGCTTATTTTTCCAAAAACAATTCAAACCCCCCTTTCTTGTTTTTCTCACCTTCAGTTTCTATCTAACTTGCACAGGCAGCAAGCTATCCTAAACAGCACAGGCAAAGCAAACATACACACAATCAGCACACACTATATACAAACAAAGTAAGCTCAAACAAGGTTAGGCTGTGAAACACGAGCCAACTGTAATCGGGTGTAGTTAGCTCTTAACCCTAACATTGAGAGTTAGGGTGAAGCAGATGAAATGAGAAGTGAGGGTAAGACCTCACAGCTCTTATCCCTGGCCTGGGAGAGCTTCAGACAAATGAAAGTGGGAGTTCATAAAGTTGGAACTCTTCTCCACATATGACTGACACAACAAAGATCTTGGGTTAATATCCACAATGCATCAACACAAGGTGTGAGCAAAGTGGATGACACACAGAATAGCAGGAGATGGACTACACATCTCTTTTATCTGCCAATTGCCTCATCAAAGGACTTCTCCTGCTTGGCACAAACATAAACAAACACAAGCATTGCCTCTTAAGGAGGGCTTCAGACAGGTGCCTGCCCAAGTAACAGGACAGGTCTTCCAGACTACATGAAGTCAGAGAGTTATACCTATGTGGTTAAGCAACCAAGCAAAAGCAAGTTCAAATTGAACTTAAGCAACTTATGTACCTGTGGAAAAAGCTAAACAGTCAGTTTAACTGTACAGACAAACAGACAACATGAATATCAACAGTCAAACCCAATGATCAAAGGCATAAGCCAACAAGTCAAACTCAAATGAGTTAACAACCCTACAAAACACACAATGTTAGTAGTCAAAAGCAAGCATCAAATGCTCAAGTGAGGTTGCATCATGAACCATATAACCTGGATGTTCAACCTGAAATCAAAGCTCAAAGATGAGACAAACCACTAGGTCAAGGCCTAGGGTCAAAGAGGGAGAAAAAATCCAAAACAGAACATGAAATTTAACATGAATCAACTTCAATCAACTAAGAGTACAATCCAAAAGGTCTCATGTCAATATCATTCACCAATTTCATCTCATGAACAAAATATGGCAAGGTATGCCAGTTGAAAGCACATTGAGACAACATAATGAACAAATGCACATTAATTCAAAAATGCTTCAATTAATTTTGGCAAAATTCATGGGTAAACAGAAGACACAACATGATCATCACACAAAAAATTAGAGCATTTGGACAACATTAGGCATGGTAATCAAATTGTATAAGGCAAGACAATCAAAACAAGCTCAAATATGACACCAAATGTTACACCAACTTAGCACAAGCCTAAAACAGAAATGGTAAAAGGTAAAAACCTCAAATCAAAGCCAAAACAACCTCTAACATGTCTAGAATTAGTGTGCAAAATTTCACATCCATTGGATAAACAACCAGCATTTCACAAAAGATTGAAGTTCAAGACACTTCAAAAGCTCAAAAATGATCATCCAGAATGAAAAATCTCAATCAAATCAGAAATGATTCCAAAAATTCCACAAAAATCATGAGCATTCACAACATGCATATCAAGCATCATACAAAAAATCAGAACATTTGGAGATCATTTGATAAGGCAAATTCATTAATCATGTTGGACAAGCAAAGGTGTGACACAAATTGTCACACCTAACTTAGAAAAATCATAACTCAGCAATGGCAATTGATAAAAATGCAAACTCAACACCAAAATGTCCAGCAAGATGTCTAGTTTCAACATGTAAAATTTCATGAGCATTGGATTAAAATTGAGCATTTTACAAATGATATATCAAGGCAAGGTCAAAACATGACATGTATACACAAACCCTAAGGCAAAAAACAAACCAGCCAAGCACAATTTATGAAAAAATAATGATAAAAAACTAGACACAAAATGTGACCTAATGCGAAAATCCTGGTATTTTTTGGATCATTATTTAATTAGTTATGAATTTATGAAGTGAGAAAAAAAATAAAAAATGCATGTGGTTTATATGAACATGTGGAAGAAAAATTGAAATGAAGCATTGGAAAACCGCCCAGCCAAGGTTCGAACCGAGCCCCAATTTGAATGGGAATTGGCGCGCTTGCATGGCAGTTTGCATGGGCCAATAGGAAACGAGCCCTAGCGCGCCTCTAAGGGAACGGTTTTGAAACCGTGGCCTAAAGTCCTGTATCTTCTTCTTCATCAAACCCCTCGCGTGAACAGTAAACCAATCATGAACATGATGAACGGTTTTCTCAGATTTTAAAATTAATCATATGGATAGCTAGATCTTTCAACGTATAACAACAATCCACAATCAACTAAGCCTAAAACATCATAAACAATGAGAATCGATCAACTTAAGTTTCATGCATAGAACTTTAATCCATCATAACTTAACGAATATTGCATGGAATTGAGTGGTTCAAAGCTCAGATTAATCACAACAAAGAGATCTACAAGAATATATCAACAATTTCATGAATTAAAGAGATCGAAAAAGTGACCTCTTGAAGAACAGCTTGATGAAATCACGTGTTCCTGGCCGTGCAATGCTTCAATCTTCCTCTAGCAAGCTTGTGCAAGTGTTTGGATGAATGCTTGAGGTCCAATTGGTCTTGATTCAACAGAATTTTGATTCCACCATTGATGAACTCAAGCTTTGGATATGCTTCAAACTACACGAAATCACTTGAATCTTGGTTCAATCTTGCTCCATAATGATACTAGATGATGAATTGATCAAGAAAAATGCATGAGATGTGAAGAAATTTGGAGAAAAAATGAGAGAGAATTTTGAGAGACTTTGAGAATTCTAGATCTAGAATTGGGAAAATGTGATGAATTTTGTTAGGATTTTCTATTTATATGCCATGCTAAACATGATTAATTAAGTTAAACCAAGTGCTAATGAAAATTAATTGAGTTTGGAGGTGTTTTTGCAAAATTGGAATTTCACCTCTATGCATGGAAATCATGGTGAATAGTGCACGAATTTGGATTGGATTTTACTTAAAAAAACTGTTTTAGAGCCAATGGAAGTGATGCCATGTCCAAATAATACATACATTTTGAATTTCATTTTTCCCTCCAAAAATCAATTGAATTTCCAAATATTTATGTGAATGAAATGGATGCCATGTAATGCCAATTTTGGAAACTAGAGGTTAAAAGGAGAATGTTGCAAAAATAGCCATCTCATTTGGACTTATGGTTTGAAAGTTATGCTCCTTTGAAGTTCAATGTTCACTTGGCCAAGATTGATCCATATCTCTTCAACCATACATGAGAAATCCATGATCTTGGACTTTTTGGAAATGGGAGAGAAAGATCTACAACTTTCATATTCAACAAAATTTCATTTGAAGCATTTTTGATGATGTAATCTTGAGGAGAAAACCTTTCCATTTTTGGCAATTTCAAATTACAAGTCACTTTCTATTTTTGGAAAGTTTTGTCCTGACTTTATTTTCTTCATTGTTGATGTTTGAAATGTCAAATGAGACTTGTTTGAACATGAATGAAGTATTTCTAACCACTTCCCACCTCCAAATCCAACAGTTGACTTTTGGTTGACTTTTTCAGTTGACAGATGACTTGGTCATGCACAGATGAATTTGAGCCTCAATCTCTTGATGAAGTGGCTCCAAAATGAAACCCTAGCTTATACAAGCTCAACCAAACCATATGATGATCTCCATCTCACTAAAGACCTCATCTCCTTGAAGAACCCTGACTGGCATAATGCAACTGATTAGGGTTGACCAGAGGTCAAAACCCTAATCCCAAGGCACATGATCAGGCACAATGAACCTCCTGGTGATGATAAGACCATGATGATGGTGATGTACCATTTCAACCAAGATAATGATCAATCTCCTTGAGGAACCAAGAAACCCTAATTGAAACACAAACCTTCATATGATTAGTGATCAATTCATGAGACCCTCAGGCTTGAATCTTTTAACCTCCTTATCTTCTGAGAAAGACCTAGGAGGATGACTTGCTCATTGTTTCCACATGATATGCAAAGATGCAATGACTAATGTCCTAAAAATGAAATGCAATATGCTAAGCTAGTCCCAAGAGAGGAGGGCAAATTTTGAGGTGTTACAGTATGTGTTTCAGTTTTGTAAATTACTTATATAGAGTCGAGAATATATTGTTGAAACAAAATTGGTTTGTCCATATCCCTTAGGTTTTGATGATAATAAAATATTAAAAGAACAATTGGATATACTAATATTTTTTCAAGTGTGTAGTATTATAAACTAAAATTTCAGGAATAATCCAAGCATTGGTTTTAACTATGAACATCTAAAGAGAAACTTAAAGACCAGAATCTGATGGATTAGAAAATGAAGACCAGACTCTGAAGAAGTCAACGTATGAAGGCTAGATTCTGGAGGAGTCGTCATCTGAAGATCAGACTCTGAAGAAGTCTGCCTCTGCTGATCAGAACTTGAAGACTAGTCAAAGCGCAAGGACCAAGGTGACTCTGATAGGTCTTTGTCAACCTCTGAGCCTACTTTGTCATGTGAAGACCTAAGAGATTTTTCTTCTTAGAGATAGCTGGAATGCAACTGATAATTCCTCTTGTAGAAAAGTAACAATTTGAAGAAATATCTCAACGTTTCTATTCAAGCTTTTAATGAACTCTTTTATATCTTTAACTACTTTTTTCCTTCTCTGTTTAAGGAATTGAAAATGTGAAGAACAATATAATGAACTATTGATATTCAAATAGTAGTTACTCTGTTAAAATGTTAACACAAGTTTAACTTAACCTTTGTATATTTTAGAAATGCCTAAGTCTTAAAGAGTTTTTCTTGAGTCAAATTTTGTCTACACCTCTGATTGTATATCAAGTGTATTACCCTAAAAATATTTTATCGGTTAGGTAGATTGTTAGAAGTCCCTTACTTAGTGTTTGATCATTTGAAGACTCTTGCTTGTGTGTTTGAGCATTAAAGTCTCTTGCTTATGTGCTTGAGCATTGGAAGTCTCTTGTTTGTGTGCTTGAGCATTGGAAGTCTCTTACTTGTGTGCTTGAGCATAGAAGTCACTTACTTTGTGTTGATTATTGGAAGTCTCTTTCTTGTGTGTTTGATCAAATTGTAATCTTGTGTGATTATAATGAAAATCTCTTGTAAGTACAAGGGAACTGGATTACTCTCGAGTTATGAGAGGAACTGGGATAACTTTGTGTGTCTCTCCTCTTTCTTGCATTACTTATTTGGTGCCTACCTCTTACCTCTGGTTGGTTCAGGTTCTATACTTTGTGTTTAGAATATGACTAAGAGCTTAAAAGTAAATAAAAAGTCAACACAATTCACCCTTTTTCTTGTGTTTTTCTCACCTTCAGTTGACATCTGAGCACGATATGTGTTAAACCCTTAATAGTGGTGCAAAAAAGATCATGAGAAAAATATATTAAATCATTTCTGGAGTTTTTAAATCTGATAATGGTACTCCTAAACTATGTGTTGTTATTAATCATGATTATAACACTTCCGAAAAGAATAATTATACAGCTAGACCTCTAACTTTCAGTGAAGACTCTATTGAGTTTGATTGGTGTTAGAGCAAGATGTATACTCATATCATAGATCTTGATGACGAGTTGTAGGATATTCTTAAAGATGGCATTGATATTCCAGTTTATGGAGTATGAATGGTAACTGATATAAAAATTGTCACACCTGCGCAGAAAAAGACTTATAGAAAACATCACAGAGCTAGAGTGATTATGGTTGATACTTTACCTAACTCAAAGTACATCAAGATTATTGATAAATCTAATGCTAAGACCATTTTTTATTCCCTATGTGTTGCTTAATAAGGGGATCAACAAGTTAAGGAAGCTAAGGCCAACCTTCTAGTTCAACAATATGAGTTGTTCAGAACGAAGACTTTGAAACCATGTTCTCAAGGTTTCAAGTTCTTGTATCTAGACTTCATGTTTTGATAAGAGCTATACTACCTATGATCATGTCAAGAAGATTCTTAGGAGTGCTCCTGTCATATACAAACCCAAGGTGACAACTATCCAGGAGGCCAAAGATTTAAACACATTAAGTCTTGAAAGCCTTATCAACAATCTTCAGATTCAATAGATGGAGCTAAATGGAGATGAACCTTCAAGGAAGTCAAAACCTCTTGCTTTGAAATATGTTGCTAAATATTCCAACCCTCCTTAAGTCTGGGAGTCTGAAGAAGCTTCTCATGTAAAAGGTTCTGAAGATGATTCAGATGATAAGGAAATGGCCTTTATCATCAAAAGGCTTTAGTATTTGGCCGAGAAGAACAAAAGATTATTTGGTAAAAGTAGTGGCTTCAGAGGATCAAGCTTTAGAGAAAAGAATTATGATCATAAGGGATGCTTCAATTGTAAGAAGCATGGTCACTTCATTTCTAACTATCTAGAGGTGCAAAAGGACAACTCAAAGAAAGGAAGTTATCATAAGGACAACTTCAAAAAAAAGTTCAAGAAGAGTCTCATGGCAACATGTGATGAACTTGACAATGAAGAAGACTTTGAAAAGGACGAAGAACAAGCCAATATTGCTTTGAAGACTCTAAAAAGGATGAAGAAGAAGATGAGGTATTTTCTAAACTATCTCATTGTGATTTAATTATGTTCATCCAAGACCTTATGGGTTGGTGTCAAGAGAAAGTCGGACACATGAAAATATTGAAAAATCAATATGATCTTTTGAAATACGAATTAAAATATTTTCAAAACAAAAATGAAGCCTTAGAGAGGGATCATATTACTCTAGTAAAATAAGTATTTGATAAACCCCTTGATGAGCATGAAATGGATCTTTAAGAGTTTATCATAACTGGTTTTAATATAACTAAACTTGCATATATGATTTATGGTGTAAGTAGATGCAAAAGGGAAGGTCTTGGTTACTCTAAAAAAATCCTTTAATCCAAGGTTTGAAACCTTGAGTAAACCAACATATCCTTCTTCTTCAAGCTCTACTCAGAAAGGGATAAACTCTTATTTTGTACTTGCTGCTGAAAATGCAAAGGCTCTGAACCAGTCAGAATCTAAAACTGTTGAGTCAAGGGTTTTGAAGAAACCAGAAACTGAGACTCTAAAGTCAAGGGTTCTGAAGAAAATAGAACATATGACTCTAAAGTCAAAGGTTCTGAAGAAACTAGAACCTAAGACATCAGGATGCAAGGTTTTGAAAGGTTCGGAACCTAAGGTCAAGATCCATTAAAGACAACAAACTTTTAAATCAAAAGTCTTGAATGATCATCGGTCTTACCATATGAGAGAGAAGGTGCAAAGCAAGAAGAAACCTATCATAACTAACCCCAAAGGACACATTAGATTATGGCTACCTAAATTTGAAATTGTTTTGGCTAAAGATATGCTTTAAGGGAGAAGAAAAATAGCTATCATGGTACCTGGACAATGGCTACTCATGACATATGACAGGAGAAAAGCATATGTTAGAAACCCTAACTCTGAAAGAGGGAGGAACTGTGGGATTTGGAGAAAACTAGAAAGGAAAGATCATTGGTATGGGCACTATTAGTAATTCTTTTATCTCTATTAATAATGTTTGGTTAGTAGATGGACTAAAATATAACCTAATGATGATTAGTCAATTTTGTGACAGTGGTTATGAAGTCATGTTTAATAAGAATAACTTTATAGTCATGAATGAGTCTGGCAAGTCTATAGTGTTCAAAGGTATGAGGAAACACAATGTTTATAAAATTAATTTTTCTGAATTGGTTGATCAGAAGGTACATTTCCTTCTATTAGTGAGTGATGAAAAATGGCTTTGGCACAAAAGGTTAGGTCATGCTAACTAGAAATTAATCTCTAAACTTAGCAAGTTGAAACTTGTTAAATGATTTCCAGAACTCAATTATCACTCAGATGCTCTTTGTGGAGCATGCCTAGTAAGTAAAATTAATAAAACTTCTTTCAAAACTAAGAACATTTTCTCTACTTCCAGACCCTTAGAACTGCTTCACATTTATTTGTTTGGTCCTGTTAGTACTACATCAATCAATGGGAAGAAATATGGATTCGTCATTGTTGATGACTGTAACATATGGACTTGGGATAATATCCTTAGAACCAAGGATGAATCATATGATGTGCTCAGCATCTTCTTCATACAAGTACAAAATGAAAAGGAATATCAAAAATTAAAAGTAAGAAGTGGTCATGGAAGAGAATTTGAAAATGAGTCATTTGAAACTTTTTGTGAAAAATATGGAATTATCCACGAGTTCTCTTCTCCTATAACTCCACAGCAAAATGGAGTTGTAGAGAGAAAGAACAAATATTTACAAGAAATGGCCAGAACTATGATCCATGAAAACAACTTACCTAAGTACTTGTGGGAATAAGTTGTAAACACAATATGTTATGTTCAGAATAGAATCTACATTAGACCTATTCTAAACAAAACTTCATATGAGTTGTTCAAAGGAAGAAAGACAAGCATTTCCTATTTTCATTAGTTTGGATGTACATGTTACATCTTGAACAATAAAGTATATCTAAATAAATTTGATGCAAAATCTCAGAAGGGTATCTTTTTAGGATACTCTGAATGCTCAAAGGCATACATGGTGTATAACTCTGGAACCAATAAGGTTGAAGAGTCAATACACATCAAATTTGATGACAAAGAGCCTAACAGTAAAATGTCAGAGTTAGTTCAAATCTTTTCAGAAACCTTTGTGTATGAAGACACCTCAGTAGCTAGCAATCCATCAAAATCTGGATCTTTAGAAGCTATCGGCATATTAGAAGTTAATGGTCCTAAAGATGATTCAACCTCAGAAGTTCATTTAGATGTTGAAGATTCTAAAGAAGATCAAGATGGCTCTTCAGAAGCATCACAATCCAAGAAGACCTTTAAGTACAAGTCTTTTCATCCAGAAGAGTTAATTCTTGGAAAAAAAGAGAGTACTAGAAAGACAAGGTCTGCCTTCAGAGAAGAACATTCAATGATAAGATTACTCTCCATGACTGAACCTACTTTTTTTGATGAAGCACTTTCTGATGATAACTGGATTGTTGAAATGAAAATGTGTTGAATCAGTTCCAAAGGAATTATGTCTGGGATCTGGTACCCAAAACTTATCAGAAGAACATTATTGGAACAAAATGGGTATTCAGAAACAAGTTCAACGTGCAAGGAGAATTGGTCAGAAATAAGGCTAGACCTGTAGCTCAAGACTACAGTCAGCAAGAAGATATAGATTGCTCTGAAACCCTTTCACATGTTTCAAGGTTAAAGGCAATCAAGTTACTTCTCTCTTATGTTATTAATCATGACATTATTTTATACCAAATGGATGCTAAGAGTGCATTTTTAAATGGAGTCATTTCTGAAGAAGTGTATGATAAAAATCCACATAGGTTTGAGGATTCATTCCATCCAAATCATATTTTCAAACTTAAGAAATCACTTTATAGACTCAAACAGGCTCCCAAAGCTTGGTATGAGCGACTGAGTAATTTTTTGTTAGAAAATAGTTTTCAAAAAGGGGAAGTAGACACTACACTCTTTAGAAAGACACTTAAAAATGATATCTTAATTGTCCAAATATATGTTGATGATATTGTTTTTGGTTTTACTAATGTTTTCATTTGCCAAGAACTTTCAAAGACAATGCAGGTTGAGTTTGGGATGAGTATGATGGGAGAGATGAAGTCCTTCCTTGGTATTGAAATCAATCAATGCAAGGATGGAGTCTATGTTCATCATAAAAAAATATAAAATGAGCTTCTGAAGAAGTTCAAGCTAGATGAATGCAAGATCATGATAACTCATATGCATCCAACCTGTAATATGAGCAAAGAGGAAAGTAGCACCAAAGTCTGTCAAAAGTTGTATAAAGGTATGATTGGCTATTTACTTTATTTAACAACTTCTAGGCCATATGTTTTTCTCAGTTTGTGTTTGTGTGCAAGATTTCAGTCAGATCCTAAATAAAATCACTTAACTATTATTAAGAGGGTCATTGGGTATCTGAAGGGAACAACCAATCTAGGTTTTCTTTATAAAAAATTCCTAGATAATAAGCTAGCTGGATTTTTTTATGCTAGTTATATTGGGGATAGAATTGAGAGAAAATCCACTAGTGGAAAATATCAATTCATAGGTGAAAACCTAATATCCTGGGCTAGTAAAAGGCAAATAACTATTGTAATGTCTACAACAGGAGCAGAATACATCTCTGTTGCAAGTTGTTGCACATAACTACTCTGGATGAAATACCAGTTGGAAGATTATCAGATTAGTGTAAGCAGTATTCCTATTTTCAACGATAATACGTATGCTATCTATTTGACAAAGAATCTTATTCAACATTCTAGAACCAAGCACATAGAAATAAAATATCACTTTATTAGAGATTATGTTCATAATGGTGTGATAGATATACAGTTCAATGATACTTATTATCGATGGTCTGATATATTTACCAAGGCTCTTACTATTGAAAGATTTGATTTTATTAAAAATAATTTGAACATGCATTTTGTAAAAGATTAGTGCTTGCTTCTGAACGGATGATCAAAGTCTGATGATGCTCAGAAGCTACTGTGGTCAGAAGCTCTAAACCATATTATGATAAATATTAGCCTATGAGCAACTCAACCTCTAATGCTCGAAATAAGATCAGTTGCCTCTGATAGCATATAAATGGAAACATATTTTTAACACATGTCCATTTACGTGTCACGAAACTGCAAGGTCTTCTAATATGTGGTGTCTTAGTTGTTGGATAATAACTGGTGGTTAATGATATGAATGTTTTAAATACAGTGTCACACGCCCATTTGTCATTAACTTTTGAAAAAAAAATTGTGCCTCTATTGTTTACTATGTTTTTCTTAGTTATTAGACTTTGAACCAGTTATTTCTCTGAGTGAGAAAATTCTCTGGTTCAAAAGGTCCTAAGCCAGAATTCCTCTGGGAATTTTATGTCTTTTGATCTCTAAGTTATATTAATAGGAATAACCAAGCACTTTTTGTTAAGGCAAAGAAATGTGACATTTGTCATACATATTCTCTCTGCTGTTAAAAATGGTCGTGTTACCTTTGGGAGTTATTTTCTTGGGTAAAATAAAATCATGTTTTATTGCCCCCTAGTTATTTGTTTTAATGGTTATGTGATTGATTCTTTTTACTATATTATTCTTAACACACACAACGCAAAACTGGATGAAATGGTTGAAAAACTTCTTTGAAACATCTCTTATAATGGCTCACCCAAAAAGGATGTCAGTGGCAAGATAATCATAAACAAATTCAAAGGGAAAATGATCTGATATTATTGATTAAGAAGTTATTACAGATCCATTGTCATTCTTAAAAGAAAACAGATACGCTACAAAGACTACAACTCTCAAATGACATCAGGATGAAAACCTCCCATTTTGAGGAAGGTCATTCAGTCCTCATCAACGTCTAAATCAAAGTCACCAGTTATATCCTTCTTCTTCTTGAGTTTCTTCATCTTTGAGACCGAAGTCCTTCCTACCACAGAAGCTCCAGTAAATGAACCAGTTAGTGATTTTGAACCTTCAGAATTCTTAAGACTATCTTTCTTATGCTTCTTTCCTTCAGCATCTCTGAACTTCTTAATAGCCTTGTTAATCTCTTGGGAAGAGTCTTCCTTTGAATTCTTGGAAGATTTGTTCATATTATAATTTATGAGAAGAGATATATGGAAAGGAATATGAACTTGCTAGTAACATAACATAACTTATATATAGAGTTTGGGATAAAGCATAATTAGTGTTGTTTATTATGCTCCAATGGACTTTGGAGAGAGAGATATTCTTGGTATTCAAGCACATCTCCTCAGCTTTGACTGCCTTGCTTCTCTAGAGTGCTAAGTTGTCAAAACTAGCTTTGACCATCTAGAGATTTGAAAGTAGTTTCACAACCATTCTATCCAAATTTCAATTACTTTCCCCAAATAATTAAATAGTCTCGGACGAAAAGGGAGAGCAAATATGATTTTAATTAATTTTTATCCATATCTGATAAAATTCCAAGCATTTTATATCTGATAATTTCTTATCATCTTTTTTCTTATGCCTCTGAAATTCTTATTCGATTGAATGAAATATTTTTATTCAGTATCATTTCTATTTCCTTTTTTTATGACAAAAGGGGGAGTAGATATAGAAGTATTTAAGCACCTGGGTCTAAAGAGTTATTATTTGTGCTTTAATGTTTAAATTTAATTAACCTGGATAGAACTTAGGGGAAACTTACGAACCTCTCCCTCTAAACTATTAGACTTAGGGGGAGCTTACAAACCTTTGACCCTGAAGTCAACTTGTTACTTAAATTATCAACAAATTTTCTTAAATACTTGCATTTGTCATCATCAAAATAGGGGAAATTGTTGGAACAAAATTGGTTTGTCTCATATCCTCAAGTTTTGATGATAACAAAGTACTTAAAGAATAATTGACTATACTAATATTTGTTCAACTATGCAGGACCATAGACTAAAATTTCAGGAATAATTCAAGTATTGGTTATGACTATGAAGATCTAAAGAGAAGCTTAAAAACCAAAATTTGATGGATGAGAAGCTGAAGACTGGACTTTGAAGAAGTCAACTTCTAAAGAAGTTAACGTCTGAAGGAAAGAGTTTGAAAGAGCTAGCATCTGAAGATCAGACTCTGGAGAATTTTACCTTTTCTGATCAAAACCTAGAGACTAGTCAAAGCTTGAGGACAAAGGTGACTCTGATAGGTCTCTGTCAACCTCTGAGTCTATTTTTTTACGTGAAGACCTAAGAGATTTTTCTTCATAGAGTCAGTTGGGATGCAACTGATAATTCCTCTTGTAGCAAAGGAATTTCAAACAAGCTTTCAATGACATTATCCATTTGAATAAACATCTCAACGTATCTATTCAAAATTCTTATTAACTCTCTTGTGTTGGGTCTTCAACGACTCTTTTCCTTCTCTATTTAAGGAGCTGGAGACGTCAAGAACAATATAACTAATTATTGATATTCAAAGAGAAGTTACTCTGTCAAAATATTATCACAAGTTTAACTTAGGATTTCTTACCTCTGCATATTCTAGAAATGCCTAAGTCTTAAAGAGTTCTTCTTGAGTTGTATTTTATATACACCTCTGATCGTATATCAAGTGCATTACCCCAACAATCTTTTATCTGTTAGGTAGATTATTAGAAGTATTTTACCTAATGTTTGAGTATTTGAAGTCTCTTTCTTATGTGCTTGAGCATAGAATTCTCTTGCTTGCGTGCTTTAGCATTTGAAGTCTCTTGTTTGTGTGCTTAAGCATTAGAAGTCTCTTGCTTGTACGCTTGAGCATAGAAGTCTCTTACTTTGTATTTGAGCATTGGAAGTCTCTTGCTTGTGTGTTTGAGAAAATTGTAATCTTGTGTGATTATAGTGAAAATCTCTTGTAAGTACAAGGGGAATGGATTTCTCTCGAGTTGTGAGAGGAACCAGGATAACTCTGTGTGTCTCTCTTCTTTCTTGCATTACTTATTTGCTTCCTACCTCTTACCTCTGATTGGTTCATATTCTATACTTTGTGTTTAGAATCTGCTTAAGAGTTTAAAAATAAAGAAAAAGTCAGCACAATTCAACCTCTTTCTTATGTTTTTCTCACCTTCATATATTAAGGCAAAAAGATCATACAAAAAGAGGTGAGATATGTTGACCTGAGATATTTTGTTTAGGAGGAAAATCAAGTCAATGTTTGCATATGGTGAAGTTATAAGGGTAACAAATGATAAACATCGTCAACTGTGATGACACGTCGACCAGTTGCTCTCGATTGGCATCTTAAGATGTTAGTTTTGGAAACCTCAAAGGGATATCTTGAGAATTGAATTGAAAGAGTCTCATGAGTATACTTAAGAAGCTATTTGACACCATATCAAGAGAAGACTCTCTGGCAGACTTTGGATACTTAGAAGATTGAGGAAACCAAAGATGAAGAGGGATTTACGCACTCAGTAACTATCTTCGGAGAGGGAACAATTTCTAGTCTCTATGTGGTTGGAGAACATCGGATAATGGCTTCAGCTGTTTCAAAGACATAAAATCATGGCAAAACATGGAGTGAGGAGTTTCATGCATTCAATTGACGTGTCAGTGCCTGTAGTGTTACAACTGTCGAAGACAGTTATTCTTAGGTAGTATTTATAGCAGACTCATGTGTTGTAGCAAAAGGTTGGTAAGTTTTCACATAAAATTATCTATAGGACTGGAGTACCCAAGCTAGAGAGAGAAATGATTTGTGAGGAATTATGTGAGTCTACATCCCTCTTTATTTATCTACTTTTATGTTTCCTTAATTGAAACAACTTTACTTTTCTTATCATATATTGTATTCTCATTTAATGTTGTTTATTTCAAGTTCTTGTTACTTTAATTCAAACGTTATTTTCTTTGAGTTCTATTCACGCATTGTCTGTAATCAGACAATTTGATTACACCTTACACGTATGTTACAGTCATATTTTTCACACAAAATTGATCCCGGGATTTTTCGAGTTAATCTTAAATACTTTCAAACTCGTGATTGTTCGCTAAAAATATCTACGAACAAGACGAAGGCCTGAACCCCTATAAAGACTTATATTTAAAACAAGGGCTTGCTTGTTTTTAAAGAAATCCACCATTATAGAATCGTTAACATTGTCAAAGCATGTGAAGTTCTTATTAGCAAAACCAAAATAAGCCATCTTGTCAGCACAAGTATTCATTTCCTTATAGATGTGAGATACTAAGAAGTTTGACTTGAGTCAAAAGTTGTTCCAATTGTTCTTTAAATAAACTTCCACAATAAACATTTCCCCAATTAACTTTGATTGAAGAGTATTTCCATCACTTATGTAGCTAGAGAAATTCCCCATGTGTTCATTGTAAGAGTTTCTAAAGATGTTTCCACATGCAGATATGGAAGTGAGACCTATTTCCATAACATACAAGTTTCCTTTTATCCAACCAAGAGGAGGAGATTTCCACAGTACCTTAGTTAAATATGGATGGCTGGTAGGGTGCAATTTTATGGAAAAATATGTAAGGATATTGAATTCTAGCATAGATCAACTAGTAATTTTAGGGTACATGTTACTAGCAATATTGAAGGAGATGGTGTCAATACAAGTGATCTAATTGATCTTTGTGCCATTGAACTTTAATTGATTTCTAGCATACCAAATTGCATTGATGGTGTAGATGATTGCAATAGTCACAACCGCTTTGCATTCAGTTGACCAAGGTTTGTTGATGATCTCCCAAAATTTAGAGAGGGATGTAATAGAGTTTAAAGGTTATGTCACAATAGAGTTTAAAGGTTAACCGATTGGTTCTGTAATATTCCACCAAACCACATTGATAATCTTACCTCTTTTAAATATCTTCATTCCATACAAAATTCTCCATCCAAGCTTTTAAGCTCTTGGTCAACAAGGGTGGTCAGTCACAAATTTGAATGCAATATATCAAAATGTTATGAATAATGAATTTGACAAGTTGGATTCTTCCAAATATATAAGGAAGGGAAGCTTTTCAATCACATAATTTGATTTTTATTTTATCCATATTAAACTGAAAGTGTCTGGCTTTTGGCTTGCCTGTGAAGATAAAAGGATAGAGCCAATAATGAAGCCTAGAAAAGATGCAAGTTGAATATGTTTAGCAGTGCTCATTGCACCTGCATAAATTATAAATTTGGCAGCATTGTACACTTGGTATGAGCAAGTTACATATCTATCCAAGATATTGTCAATTGATTTGATTGATTTCATGTCTTCTTTGTATAAAGTTATCATGTCATCACCATATAAGGTATGAGAAGGGACATTGACATTTAAATTTCAATTTAAAAGCTTAATGTTGGAGTAAGATACTTAAACCTTCTTATGCAAAGCAAAAATGGAGAGGGGAGAAAAGGTCACTCTGTCTCATTCCTCTTTGACAATTGAAAAATCCTATTTACATACCATTGATGGAAATTGAGAGGCAATTTGATTAAAGAAAGATGTGAATCAAATTACGTTTTACTACTATCTAGACAATTAAGGATTTTAAAAAGAAAGGAAAAATTACGTTAGAGATCCTTTAAATTATTTTTGTGTTACATGTTGGTCCTTTAAATTTTCTTTGTAAGAACTTTGTCATTTAAAAATTATCAAACATGTCCTCAGTTACCATTTTTTTTAAAAAGTGAAGTGATAATTCTGGATGTAATTATTTCGAGATATATGAAAATAATGACGTGCAATAAAAAATACAATCGTCACAAATTTCTAAATGTTTAAAATATGAGAAAAATTATATAGGAATCAACCTAAAGGATCAAATTATTATTAAAAAAAAAATAAATGACCAACCTATTAAAAAAAACTTAAATACCTCTGGTTAATTTTGAAAAAAAAAACAAATGAGGGTGTCAAAGGCTTTTAGATATCAATATGAAGAGTAACATTACCACAAAATATTGGAAATTTTTTAATGCACCCTATGCATTAATAGGGCACCACGTGAAAATATAAAAATGTCTCTAGATTCTAAATATGCATCTTTGAACGCACTCCAAACACACACACCCTAGGCCAATTACGAGTCACATCCTAGGAGTGTGGTTTTTTTCAGATTCGGAGATGCATCTTTATAACCTGTCTGTAGATGCATCTCTATAGCATACTGAAACTGAAATAAAAGTAGAAAATCATAAAGGAGTATTTTGACAAAATAAAGTTATCATTAATAACATAAAATCAGCATTACATAGGTGATGTTAACATAAAATCAAACATTACATTTAAATATCCAGGTGGGCGCTTCAACATCTTCACAATATCTTCGACCGATCTTGAAATTGTCATTTCCACCTCGATCAAAACTTTTGTTTCGAAATGGAAAAATGTATTTCACATAGCCATTACATCTGCATTAGTCTTGAGCTCATATTTGTTGAACTCAATCTTGCCTTCGTTGTTAATTGACGGTGAACGGTACTCGAGTTTCATAATTTTTTCGATTATTTCGGTAAGGTAGGAGATTTTGCACTCGTATTACAGATCTACAAAAGGGGTGTACTCATTGATCTTAAATTCTCGTCCGGGTGTCGCATTGGAAAAAGAGACATTTACGATATACCAGATGATGCTCATTTGCGGCATTTATGACATTTTTTGTTTGTATGAGACACGATACAATAGCCTATATTTATAGTTGTTGTAGACAAATATGGACCTCAAAACTTCTATCTTGTATCAATGGAGGTTTCATATATGCATCTTCGGAACCTCTCCTGATCTAGACAGAAAATAAAACATATGTTTTTGTTTGACAGATATTTCAAAATCTCGTCCCAAATCTCTGAAGATGCATCTTCAGAATATCCATTGAACTTTTCAAATATCAATATATTTGTTGAATATACCCAAAGATATATCTTCAAAATAAATTTTTATTTTACTCTAGAGTGATACTCATTTGTTGCGTCATAAGATGGTACAGGGATGTGTTCGAAGAAGAATTTCTAAAATGTAAGGGTCATTTATTTTAAATTTTTCATAGGATATTTTTCCATCTCATAAAATGGAATAAAAAATTTCAAAAACATTTCTTGTCCAAAAGAAAAGAAATGAGGATACAAATATGTATTATTGGATTCTCATATTTAACATGTAAAAGCTTTAAATAATTAAGAATATACACCATCTTTTTGCCCTCCCATCATTGTATTGTTAATAATTTTCGGTCTGTATTGTTAATATTTCCATGTATGTCATTTCTCTTTGAAAAAAACATGGAAGCATTAAAAAATAGAACATTATATACAAGTCACTGACACATGGTCTCAATTATTTGTGTAAGGACGTTAGCATGGCTAAATTAAATATTCAATCAACTTGGATGTTGTTGCACTTGCTTGAATGACTGCTACTATTGCTATATGAGAGAAAGGTTAACTACGTCATATATTATTTTTTAGAAAATATTTATGTTTAATTAACTTCAATTGGTGGATTATGGCCTTCAAGCTCTTGTTCTTAATTATGAATATTCTAAAAAATATTTTTGTCAATAAAAAAATTATCGAATTGAGTCTTACTTATTAAGACATTCTTTTTACGACAATTTGAGACATTGTTTAAAAATATATAAGTAAATTATCGACTACGGAATATTTAGAATAAAACAACTTAGTTACATTACCGCACGGTAGAAAATGTTCTAAAATTACACCATCAAATATCTTATTAATACTTCTCTATAATATAATACTGAGACCACTTGAATCTTCAATGAGAGCATTCATATAAAAAGAATATTTTTCGAAAGCAATAAAAAGAATGATAGAAGAGGCTTAGAAAATTTGAAGAAGGATAAGAGAGAAACTTGGATTGTCTCAAGTTTTTTATGTAAATAAAAAGTCGAGCAAATCTCTCTATTAAAAGGTCCAATATCGATCCATAAAATATAACTCAAGAGGATTTGCTACCTTTACTATTGTATGGCTTTGATGCCTTTAGTGCATTTAGGAAATAAATATATAAATAAAAAGAATTGTTTTTATGAAAGAGAAAGAATGGCTTAGAAAGAGAGAGAGAAAGTCGTGAAAAACACCAAAGTTGAAAGGTAATGAATCCTTTTCCATCGTCATTTTACCATATGATATAAAAGTCGAATCAAAAGACAGATGTGGGTTTGATTTAACTCGTTATTTAATCCGTTCAAATTTTAATGAGTTGGATTTGTCATCTAATCCGTAATTTCATTGTTAAAATAGATTCAAACCGACCCGTTCATTATGGGTTGACTTATGTTGAGTTCGCGAGTTGTGTTTTAAATAAAAAAATATATTTTTTATGTTTCTTTTTGTTTGTTTAAAAAAAATATAACACAACTTAATACAATTATATGCATTTATAACACTCAAATTCGATGAAACACATCATATAATATCTAATAAAATTCATCAACTTGACAAGAGTATAAAATTCAATAAGACACGCTATTTACATAAAATACATAAATTGGAAACGATACAAAAGAAAATAAGAAACATCGTCTAATCGTAGATTTACTTAAACATTGGACTAGTAGTATATTATTGGTGGAGAATAATTTTGTTTTGAAAAATTATGGTTATTAGTGAGATATTAATTTTATATTTTTTACTTAAAATAATAATAAAAATAATAAGAAATTACTAAAACCATATCAATTAGTTGGGTCAACGGGTCTGCGGGTTGCAAAACTCAAATCTGATATCCGAACCAACACTATAAGGGTTGTTATGGATTGGGTTAGGTATACCCATGAATGAATGAGTTTGGCTAATTTATGGGTTCGGTTGGTTTGGATCAGCAGGTTCGTGAGTCGACTTGCACCCATGAACACCCATAATGCAAACAAGTGTGTGTCAAACTATGGAATAACCACAAAATTAAATTATAATTTATAAATTAAATATTTGTATTATATCGGCCCATTTGTTTTGACTTTTTTAAAAATGATTTTTATAGTGTAATATAATTTTTGTGTAAAAACAATTTACAAAAAAAAAATCATAAAATTTTTTTAAAAAAATGGTTTGAATAGTTATTTTTAAAATATTATTTTAGATATTTCAATATTTTATTAATTTTTTTATATAAAAGAAATCACTTAATTTTGAAGCTATTTCAAATAGATTTTTATAAAAATCATTTTTGAAATACAACTGTTTTTAAAAATTACGATTTCGACAATGTTTTGAACTTCAATAATGTATGTTTATGTTATAGAATGTCAAAATTAGTCTTTCAATTTAGAAAAAACGAATTGTAATAAGCACAAAGTTGAACATTAAATGATTAAAAACTATTACTTAAAAATACCTTATAATAATGTTTTACGATTTTGAGTAGCTTGAAATCATCAATAATAGTCTTATATTTGCAACAATTTATCTTTCAATGTTAACCGTAATGTTATCTCCTAGAAAATCAGCTTCCATTTTGTTTCTCAATCTTGTCTTGATAATTTTTATTATCGAGAAAAATCTTTCGGTATTGGTCGTAGATATGGGGAGAATCATGATAAGGTGGAACAGTCTATCAATCAAATAATAAATTTCATTTTTTCCATCTGCAACCAAAGATGAACATAAGTCTTAAATAGTTGATAAATTGTTCAAACTCGATGCTTGACAAACGTCAATAATAAAATGCCGAAGTTGAAATTACAAATCAATCATCTCTTACTCATTGAAATCCATAGGATACTATTTTTTAACTAGAGTGCAAATAATATCAAAGTTAAAAAACCTTGTAATTATCCTTGGGAGCCAAAACACAACTTAGAGTTAACAAACTAATCGCTCGCTCACTAAATCTCTTATTCAACTCTTGTAATTATTTGTCAATGGAAGTGAAAAATATTTCAACTCAAAAATAATGCTCAATGGTTACCTAGTTCACTTCAAGACGAGAGCATCCAAATCTTGTTGTTGAATGAACATCATCAAGATCAAGAATCTTAATATCATATTTTTCACAAAAAGACTTTACACAAGTAAACAATTTATCCCAATCATCTTCTCTCAATTCTTGAATAAGAGTTTTTGTTGTACAAATCAAATGCATAACATTAACTACATCATGGGATGGTTGTTGTAAGTCTTGGCAAAACATAATTGTGACACTCATAATTTCTTTCATTAGATGCCATATGATATGAATATAAAATCAAATAATTCCAAGTAATTGTAAGCACTACCAGCATCTCCATGTGAAGCATAATTTAATCATTCATTTGCATTTTTTTTGAAATAATACAAGTTACTTCATACATATTTACCAAGCTACTAATATAAGAGAAGTGTGATCCCTAACGAGTATCTCTAGCCCATCTCAAAGTACCAATTTGATTTTCACCTTTACCAGTTACAATCTCACAAATCTCTAACAAATGTTCAATTTCATCTAATTGGGAAGCTTGTAACTCATCATGGCACTTTGTAGAAAAACAAACAACATTCACAATAAGTGTTAGCTTATCAAAGAATTGATGAATTGGTTTAACTTCTCTTGATACAGTAACCAGGGCAAGTTGCAACCAATGAGAAAAACAATGAACATAATATGCGTAAGGACAATCATTCATAAATAGTGTTTGCAAATTGTTTCATTCTTCTCTAATATTGATAGCACCATTATACCCTTGACCACAAATGTTAGAGACATCAATGTTGTGTAGAGAAAGTATATCACATAATTTTTACTTAAGAATTAAAGATGAAGTGTCATTAAAACGTGCAAGGCCAAAAAATCTCTCTTATATAAAACCATCTTTATCAACAAATCTCAAAATAAGAGATATTCACTTTTTTTTAGATTCATCCGAGCTTCATCTACAACTATATAAAATTTGGAATCGGAAATTTCTTCACGGATATGCTTTTTCACCCTACTTGAAAGAATGTGTAAGATCTCTTTTTGAATTTTATGTGAAGTATACTTGATATTAGATGGAGCATTTTCCAACACTACTTTTGTAACTTCATCATTGTAACGTACCAAGAGTTTTATCAATCGAAGAAAATTACACTGGTTTAATGATTCTTTACTTTCATCATGACATATAAAAGTACAAGCTTGAAAATTTAACCAACGAACTATGTCAATTGAAGTCTTGAGACGTAGTCGATTCTTCATAACTTCAATTAAATTTTGAGCTTGAATAATGTTCCTAATGTACCCATCTTCATTAAATAAGTCTTGACAAACTTTCACAACATTGTTGTGTGGCGAACAAAGATCCTTTCCTATGTGTTTAAGAAAGGCACAATGATTTCCATTTCTAACTTTCTTCCAACCTATAAAAATGAAGACATTTGAACTAGGACGTCCACTTGGTCTTTTTCTAAAAAGATAGCATGGTAAGCAATAAGCAGCATCTTTTGAAGGTGAATATTCTAACCATGAAGGAAAAAGGTTACACCAAGCGTGTCAAAATCTTCTTTAATGGTCTTCTTTACCAGACAACTGATATTGCTTTAAATGCATTTGATATGGACCTCATTTCAAATAAGCTCTTCATAGTTCATCCATTTGATTTAATCGATATTCCCGCACTGGAGGATATTTTCCAGGATCACGTTCTAAAGAATTCTCAATGTCATACGGACAAACTCTATTAAAGTTTTCTTCAATTCTTGGATTCTCGAGAACTCTTTGAGGTTTATATATAGAAGTTAAATTTTCGTCGTCTCTTTCTTTCCTCTTGAAAAAGGAATCAGTTTTATATCCTTCATTATCACTTTTGTGATGCAAAATCAATTGAATGAATTAACAAAAAATACATTTTAGTTGAGTATTGTTCAATTTCAACTAAAATTTCAGCACAACACAACATAACAAAATCTCAAAGTTCATTAAATTTATAATACAACTTACAAAAGAAAATCAATCCCAAAAATTCTTAAATTCACAATTCAATCTTACACAATATTCTTTAAATTAACACAATATTATCAATTTGATTGTATTATCAATTTGTGAAATGGAAGAAAAAATTTAATATTCTATTCTATGAAACACATACTATAAGTTGTAAATAAATAAATAAATGGAAGAAAATCATTTACCCGAAACAGTACACAGTTTAGAGAGCGGCAAGCGGTGATCAACGATGGTGGACTGACGACGCAACAATGATTTGAGAGATAGAGAAATGCAGTGGAGAGACCCAACGTTTCTTTTTCTTTTTATTTTATTTTTTCTTAGGAAAAAATAAATGTTGGGGTTCCAAATAAATATGTATTTAACACCAAACCAAAAATCCAAACTAGCATGAATTAGTTGAACGGTGGAACACACGTGGTGTTGACTTTTAGCAAGTGCTCACTCTGTTTGTAAAGCTCTATTCTTTGAAAACATCCCAAGAGAACTACTTCCACCTTATAAATATTACTCCCTTCGTCCCACAATAAGTGACTCAGTTGACTATTTCATACATATTAAAAAAATAATAAATGAAAGAGAGAAATGACAGTAATTTAACTAAAGTACCCATAATCATGTATTGGAATGATAAAAATAATATTAATTAGATGGTAGAATTGGAAAAGGTGCATTGGAAATTGAAATGGTTCATTCATATTGGGATACTTCTTTATTTCAAACTGGTCACTCATTATGGGACGGAGGGAGTAGTAAATTGAGTAATCTCTGCAATGTGAAAATTAAAGTTAATTTTACAAATCAAGATCACGCACGTACTTCACACACATTACTCAATTGTTTCAATAATCTCTCACTACAATTTAAAAAAAAATCAGAAGTAGTGTTAAATGTATCTATAAAAATTACATAAACAAAGGTGTCTTCCTACTTGACACTTACAAAGTGAGTAAGATTCATATTCAACTAGAGTAACTTCAATCTTGAATTTTATCTTTGAAATCAAACACACAAATTCTTCATGGTGAATTCTTAAAAAATTCATGTTGTAATGATCTTACGTGTTTATCTTAGGACAGTGAACAATATAAGAATTTTTTAAGATTACATAAAAAAACATCCCCATTTCCCATTTCCATAGCATGCTCATTTCATATCACTTCACAACTTGTTATTATCCATTGAAGTTAATTATTGAGGTCTCAACTACTCCTTCCGTTCCAAAATATAAAAAGTAAAACTAAAAATCACACTTATTATGAAAAGTAAAAACATACTCCCTCTGGTCTTAAATATTGTTGAATGTTATTTTGGTAATTCAAGTGTTGTAACCGGTTAACACGAGGGTGGTATATTCGGATGTGTGTGGACTGATGCAAGTAAATTTCATTGATGGAAATAGATATTTTGTCACATTTATTGACGATCATAGTAGAAAGCTATGGAAATACCTAATCAAGAGAAAGAGTGAGGTATTTGAAATGTTCAAGAAGTTTAAGTCCATGGTTGAGAGGCAAAGCTATCACAAGCTCAAAGTGCTCAAAATGGATGGTGGAGGCGAATATGTCTCAAAAGACTTTGAGAGGTTTTGTGATCAAGAAGGCATTGTACATGAGGTAGACCATCCTATACAACAGTACAACAAACTGTTGTAGCCAAAAGGAAGAACCGATCGATCATGAACATGGTGAGAAGCATGTTAAAGGGGAAGAACTTGCGGAAATAGTTATGGGAAGAAGCGATATCCATAACGACCGATTTGTTGAATATGTTTCCCATAAAGAAGTTTGAGAAAGTAACAGCAGAGGAAGCATGATCGAGATTCAAACCGAATCTAAACCATTTGAGTTTTTGGTTTTGTTCCATACCGACAAGTTCGGGATTGCTTAGAAAGAATCTCGATGACAAGGGATAAATGATGATACTTGTACGGTATCACTTTATCGATGGTTACAAATTATTTGATGCTAAAAAAAGGAGGATCGTGATCAGTCGAGACGTTATGTTCGATGAATTCAAGCAAGTGGAGCAGTTGTTAGCCGATTACAAGCAGTTGTTAACCGGTTACATATATTTGTTAACCAGTTACCAAAAAGTTGTAACCAGTTACAACTTCAAAGTTTCAAGTTATGCTGAAATGGGAAGTGTATAACATCTCGTGTCGAAACCCAAAATAAAGATTATGTTAGATATTAACAAGGCAAAGAAGTTTTCCTCAAAGACTCCAATATTATGAGTTGTTCCAAGACAACAAAGTGAATAATGATGGTGATTTCATCCATTTTGCACTTATGGTCGAATCTGAACTCGTTAATATGGAAGAGGCTTTAAGTGATCAAAAGTGGATTTGTGCTATGAAGGAGGAGTTGGAATCCATTGAGAAGAACAGTAATTGGGAGTTGGTTGATCTATTGGATGGAAAGAAGTCAATTGGTGTGAAATGGGTGTTCAAAGTGAAGGCAAATCCCAAGGGTGAGATAATCCAACATAAGGCTCGATTGGTGGCTAAGGGATTTTTGCAAAGAGAATGCATTGATTTTGAAGAGGTATTTGCACCGTTGCTAGGATTGAAACCATTAGGCTTGTTATTGGTATTGCAAATAACCACAATTGGCTCATCTACCAAATGGACGTCAAATCCGTGTTTTTGAACGAACCATTTGAAGATGAGGTATATGTAGGATAACCCCTAGTTTTGTTGTGAGAAATCAAGAGCTAAAGGTCTATAAGTTGAAGAATGTGTTATATGTTTTGAAGCAAGCTCCAAGAGCTTGGAATAAAGGAATATATGGTTTTCTAAAGAATGTTGGCTTCAAGAAGTGTGTATCCGAGCATGGAGTGTATGTGAAGATGGATACGAGTGAAATAGTGATTATCCTTTTTCTATATGTAGATGACTTGATGATAACGGGCAACAACGGAAAGGTGTATTTCTAAATTCAAGAGTGAACTTATGAAAGAGTTTGCGATGACTGACATTGGTCTCATGACATACTTCCTTGGCATTGAGTGACACAAGTCCAAAAGGGGATTGCTCATGCACCAAAGAAGATATGCTCTTGAGATATTGAAGAAGTTTGAAATGGAGCAATGTTATGTTATCATTACTCCAGCTGAACCAAGGTTGCAGTTGTCTAAGAATGGGGATGAGTAAGATGTTGATCCAACTTAATATTGGAGGTTGATTGGCTCCTTGCATTATTTGTGCAATACGCGACCAAACTTGGCTTTTAGTTTTGGCTTTGTGAGTAGATTCATGGGAAGACCAAAGGTGTTCACTTGAAAGAAATTAAGAGAGTCTTAAGATATGTCAAAGGTTCTGTTGGCTGCGGAATTCTCTTTCCCGCAGCGGATACGGGCAGAAAATGCAATTTGCTCGGTTTAACTTATTCCAATTGGAGTGGAGATAAAGATGAACGAAAGTCTACAACTGGATACATCTTTATGTTATGTGAAACACCAATCCCATGGTGTTCGAAGAAGGAATTGGTAGTTGCACTCTCATCTTGTGAGGCCGAGTATATTGTCGCTTTATTATGTGTGTGTCAAGTTGTGTGTCTTATGAATCTATTGGAGGAGATTAGCAATAATGAGGGTGAGCCTGTTACACTCCTTGTTGACAACGTTTGGGCGATTAACCATGTTAAGAATCCAATTGCACATGGGAGGAGCAAGCATATTGAGATAAGATTTCACTACTTAATGGAACCTGTTAGTGAAGAAGCGTTACGATTGAAATGTTTTAGGAGTGAAGACCAAGTGGTTGATTTGTTGACTAAGAGAGTCACAAATGATGTGTTCAAGAGGTTGAAGATGAACATGAGCATGGAAGACTTGGAGCACTTTAATTAAGGTGGTGCGTTGAAAGTTATGTTGGTAATTCAAGTGATGTAATCGGTTAACTTAGGGGTGTAACCGGTTACAACAAAGTCAGTAGCACTTTCAAGTAGCAGAAAAGTGAAGATTTCGTAGTTGTAACCGGTTAACCTGCGGCGTTAATCGGTTACCACTGAATGGAATTTAATTCATTGTCAGCTGTAACCGGTTAACCAAATGGTGTAATCGATTATGAGCCCGAGTTTTTCTCTTTTCTATTCTTCACTTGTTTGTTTTGGATATCAATTATATTGTAACTTTTGTATAAATGTATATGATGCATTCCCATTCTAGATTAATATAGTAATCACTTCTCACCCTCAATTCTCTCTCTCTCTCTCTCTCTCTCTCTCTCTCTCTCTCTCTCTCTCTCTCTCTCTCTCTCTCTCTCTCTCTCTCTCTCTCTCTCTCTCTCTCTCTCTCTCTCTCTCTCTCTCTCTCTCTCTCCACAGAATTTGAGTTTTTAAATATGATAAAAGATGAAGATTCCAATGAATTTGGATTTTTAGAGATGATGGAATATGAAGATGCTGGTGAATATGAGTTTGAAGATGAATATGCGTTGTTGAATATGAATCTCAAATCCAAAATTTCAACACATATTCATAGGATAACATATCTGGGATTGAAATCTGGATTATTAGAAGATTAATATTGACAAATTTGATTGTGTTTTTTTGTATGATGTAATTCATTGTGCGTTTTCAATGGAATTGAGTTGAAGAAGATGAATGTTTGAAGATGAAGAAGATGAATGTTTGAAGATGAAGAAAGATGAAGAAAATTAACCTAAATTAATAAAATTAATTTTTTAGATTAACTAAAAATATATTATTTAATATAAAAAACATAAAATATTTAAAAATTAAAATATGATAATAAATAATTTAAGTAATAAATAATTGGTAATCGATCTTAATCGTTAAGATTAAATAATAAAATATCAATGATTAAAAATATCTTTTTTTCCTGAGAGAAAAAAACGAGACTGGCCTATGCCTATACTAAATCCCACCTGGGTTATATAATAGGTTGACAAAAAAATTCAACTAGTATGAATGGTGCAAATGTTCAATAGGTTTCCTTAAAATTTTATGAAGTATATTTTATTGAGTCATGCTATTCCTACATTCATATTGTTACACTAATATTTATAACAAATATTATTCACCGTATTTACCGTGGACAGTATTCTTTTAATAAAATAATATTAAATATTTATAAAAAATATTTTTTTAAAAATTAATTTTATAATAAAAATATAATATTTATCATTAATCAATTTTACTATTACTTTAATCACAAAAAAATATTAACCACGTACTTACCTCCTAATAGCATATTAACTGACTTCACTATTTTATTAACCAATAAAAGACATAATATTAATCAAGTTCTGACATTAATTTATAAATTAAATTATAAATTAATATCAGAATTTAATTAATATTATGTGTTTTATTGGTTAATAAAATAGTGAAATTGGTTAATAAAATATTAAAAAAATATGTGATTAATAAATATATTTTTGTGGTTAATAGAGTAATATAATTGGTTAATAACAAATATTATATTTTTATTACGAAATTATTTTTTAAAAAAATATTTTTTTAAATATTTTTTTATGTAAAATAAAATTTTAATATTATTTTATTTAAAAAATACTATTTAACGTATAAATATGATAAATAATATTTAGTGTAAATATTGGTGTAACAATTTGGATGTAGGAATAAAATTGATAAACAGTATTTTATTTGATTGAATGAGTGTATATTTGATGTAATCGGTAGTACTCTCATTGAATACACCCTTGCTTATATAAAACAAAGCTCTTCAAATTTATATAAAATTCAGGCCACATAACTATGTATTCAACGTGAATTACGTGAATTAGAATTGCAATATTTAAAAAAGAAATACTTTTCTACGTCTTACTTTTTATTATTTATACTTTTTTATTATATTTTTTCTTTAGGTACTTTTTCATTTTTTTTTCTTTTGTACGATACTCGGACATTTTGTAAAACTCAATTTTAAAATGGATAATGCTACATTTCATTTATTTCAAAAAATGGATTTTACAAAATACAATAAAACTCAAAGTTTGGTTTTACGGAGTATATATTTCTTTACAACAAATATTGTACAACACCACGTTTCTTAAAACTTCATTGAGTTTTAGGCAATATAATAATATATTTGTAAAATATTTGAGTTTTACTAAAGTATCATAAGAGCTTAACTATCGGCCGTAGCCCTTCCTAGACACGGTTATTAAGAAAATTGAATTCAAATCAATATTTTAAAAATTAGATTAAGTTGGCCGATTCAATCAATTGGATTAGGAATCCAAGATGAATCTTATTGGTTAAACCTTTTAAAATCGCTAGTGGATCAAAATCGGAGTAAAATTCGAAAAATTGAATTAACATTCAAAACCATTCGAATCAAATAATCGAAGTCGATTTTATAAAATCGTTCGATTCAAAAAAATGCATCAAATTAATATTTTTTTAATATTTTTAAAAATTTTAATACGTTAATATCAAATTTTAACATACATTCTCAATCAAAAAAATATTCCATATTTTTTTACAACCATATGAACTTCTAAATTTTATCACTTTATTATAGTTTTTCTTTCGATCATACTTCATCATTATCACGCCGTCTCTTTCAAACATAGTCACGATATTCAACTCAATATTGTTTGATGTTGTCAATTTAAATTTATTTGTCGTAGTTCAATTTAAATTTATTTTTTATAATAAAATATATATTATATTATTTATTTTTGATATTTTATCTTATTTAATTTAAATATTTTTAACTATTTAAATTTTATTTTAATTATTATATTCTATTATTTTAATTTTAGTTTGAATTAATTTAACTTTCTTTATTATAATGCTTTAATTTGGTTAAATTATTCTTAAATGAATATTGAAATGAAATATAGAATTATATTATGTTATTATATATATTATTATATTAAATTTGTAATAAAATTTTAAAATATTTATTTTATTAAGTTGTGAACATATGATTATAATATATATATGAAATTTAATTTTATATTATTAGTTTAATTAATAAATTGTTCAACGGTAGGTTTAATCAATTGAACCAATTGAATCTTAAATCGTAAATTTTATGGTTCAATCTTCGATCTGATTTTTAAAATATTGAATTCAAATACTTGAATAATTAAAAAGAAAAAAGTTATTTAGTGAACGTTCTTTAACTTACCTTTGTTGCCACGTATACAATATTAAGTCAATAATAATACTATTTTGGGATTTGGTAATATTTTAGAGTTTTTGATGGATTGTATTTGAAAAATGTAATTGAGATATTTAGAAAATATGAAAATGTAATATAAAAAATTGAGTAGACCCATTTAAAGAACCCAAGTGGAGATGATAAATGTGGATGCTCTAAGGAGTTTACCATTTACTTTTTAAAAGTGGAAGTATATATTGTAAAAAAATTGAGTTTTACTGAAGTATCATAAAACTCCTTTGGAGTTTACCAGTTATAGTTAAAAGTGAACGAGTATATTGTAGAAAATTCAAAAACAATATCAGGTGAATCAACCGGATGTTAGAGTTAAAATACATAATGTTCTGGACTGGGCCATGACACTAGGCACGGCACGGCCCAATGCTCGCCAAGCCCACGTCCAAACGACCGTGTCCAAGCGACCACGAGGACACGTCAGGTGAACGACCGTCCGCCCGAAAAATGTCTCCCCGGCCCCTTAAATACGTGTCGGACAACGAGCGGGTCCTCCTCATATGATCTCCATCCACTCATCGTCGACCCACGTCGCGGACACCTAAGTTGTGTCGGGCAGAGCCATAACGGCATCTCACTCACCACGTCACCCAACTCCCCTATATTGTCTCCTTAGGGATAGGGGCAGTTGGACCAGGGGGCAGACCTTGGTCTAGGTCTTAACGCTTCTTACGCGTCCCCTGGCAGCTCCTCCTTGGGCCTAGCTAATCCAGCCCATTAGGAGCCTTGGCCCAGCGCTGGGGGCTCAATATAAATACCCCTTTCATGGCAAAGGGGCAGGTATTCTAACTCACACTCTGATAACCTCATTCTGTACCTTTTCTGACTTAAGCGTTGGAGCACCTTGCAGGTACACCCCCCCTCTCATTTCATTCTCCGGCCCATTCACCAAGACCTTGGAAGGCCCTCCTGATCAGGTGAGATCAGTGGCGCCGTCTGTGGGAACTAGCTATCCCCATCTTCATCAAACGAGGATCAAAAGCTCATTTATTTCTGTCCTTCCAACATGGCCGGAGAACAACATAGCGATCACAGCCGTCCCCTCGTCAACTACAACATGGACGACGGCCCGCCATCCCATGAAGCGGACGTTCGGGACGGTCATCCATCCACCCCGTCTCCAGAGCCCCAAAACAACGGAGATGCCTCTCACGCCCACAATTTAGGGGCAGAGACATTTCATCCCATTCCCGTTCCCGTTGAAGGAGACGTCGTAATGATTGCCATGGTGAATGCCCTCAATCAGGCCGGTTCTATGCTCCACCAGCAGCACGAACGAATCATGGCCCTCGAAGCCGAACGACAAGAGGCCCGGCCCCAGCCGGTGAGTAGGATACAACAACGTTCGGAGCCAACGAAGAAGCGAGGACGTCGCTCTCCCGAACCCCACGCCAGCAGGGCACGCGCCCGTCGTGACGGTGGTCGAGCGAGAACATCACCAAGGCGCGGGCACAGCCTCGACAACAACGAACTGTCTCCCTTAAGGAGCGACGAGGAAGATTTGCATTGCCCCCTATCTCGGGCAATAATGGAAGCCCCGCTCCCCAAAGGCATGGAGAAACCGCCAAACCTAGCTGTGTACGACGGGACTACAGATCCCGACGATCACGTCGACAACGTCAACGCGATGCTCGACTACCGCAATGATATAACCGGGCACCTCAAATGCTGACTGTTCTCAACGACCCTCAGGAAAGGGGCCATGGCCTGGTACAAAAGCTTGGCCCCTGAGTCCATTACGTCATGGAGAGTCATGAGGTCCATGTTCACCCGGCACTTTACAGCTTCCCGTCGTCACCCCAAGACTGAGGCGACCCTTGAAGCCATAGTGCAGAAGAAGAATGAAACACTGCGCTCATACATCGAGCGATTCAACCAGGAAGCTGTCGAGGTAGATACCACCGAGCACATGAAGAAGTATCTCCTCGAGAGAGGTCTCTTACCCGGCAGTGAACTTAGCAGAGCCGTAGGGATCGAGCCTCCCCGCACCTTAAACGAGCTCCTGCATAAAGCCCAGGCCTACATCAGATACGAGGAAAAGCAGGTGGCACACAATGCCCGCAGCGGACGTAACGCTGGGGAGACCGAGCACTCAAAACGCGAGGACACGAGCATTTCCCGTCGCAACGGAGACAAACGAAGAGAAGAAAGACCTCGCGAGCTCCGGGAAGGAAGAGGCCCCGCGGGCAGATGTAGCGAGTACACCTTACTGACAGCTCCTCGAGAGCGTATCCTCGCAGAATGTATCAACTCTGAATTTAAGCAGGGCAGGGTCAGGTTCCCAAAACCGTCTGCACCAAAGCCCCACACCGACAAATCAAAGTACTGCCGGTTCCACAGAAGTCACGGGCACGTGACCGAAGACTGCGTCCACCTGAAAGATGCGATTGAAATTTTAATCCAAGAAGGGCACCTGAAGCAGTACACGAGGAAGAACGAAGCTCCCAGACACGACGAGCCAGAGAAGAAGAGACCCCGGGAAAACACACCCCCCGACAACTCTCCCTATCAAGTGGCCCTCTGCGTGTCACGACCGGAAGATTTCTTCCTCCCCGAACCATTGCCCGAGGGCAAGATCACTGCACTCAGCCCCTGGGAAGACTTCCCTACCACACTGGTGATATCAGGAGGAGGAACTAACGGGGAATCCGCGGCCCTCTCCGTCAAACGTAAGTTCGACGAACTCCTACTGACTGCCCCCGAGCAGAAAGCGACATTGACAAAATACCGGGGAAAATCCAACCCAATATCCTTCTTCCTGGAGGAACTCCCGGGCGGATCCCCGAACTCGGCCATCCCACTATTGATAAGAGCAAAGATGGCCCGATTCGACGTACGACGCATCCTGGTCGACGAAGGCAGCTCAGTGGATATCATGTACGTCCACCTCTTCAAGACTCTGAAGCTAGACAAGACCAACTTAGCCCCCTACGTCGGATCAGATCTCCAAGGATTCAACGGAGCAACAACCAGACCGTGGGGATATGTTGAGCTCCTCGTCACCTTCGGCGAACAAGAAACGGCCAGGGAAGTCAAAATCCAATTCCTGGTCGTAGACTGTCCGTCTCTCTACAATTGCATCTTTGGACGCCCGACACTGGCCGAACTCACTGCGGTCCCATCCACCGTCCACCTGAAGATGAAATACTACACCAAATTGGGACGTGTGGTCACCATCCATGGTGACATCGAAGCAGCCCGGCGATGCTACGACGCCGCAGTAAAAGGACAGGCCGTAGTCAGCACGAAGAGCAACTGCAACAACAAAAAACTCAAGACCGAGGATCCCGCCCGAGGAGTCAACGCCATCGACCTCGACTGTCGCATCGGGCTGGACGAGACCGAAGAGGGGAGGTTCCCCAAGGAACGCTCTCTCGAACACCCGGTCCGACCAATCCCCGACGGGGAGTTCGAACTCATTCCTCTTGGGGACGATCCGGAAAGGACGGTGAAGATAGGTAAGGGACTACCCGAGGAAACAAGAGAAGAGCTAGTAGCATGCCTCAAAGAGAACTCCGACCTCTTCGCGTGGAATGCCGCAGAAATGCCCGGGCTGGACCCCGAGATCGCGTGTCATAAGCTAGCTGTAGACCGGGCAGCCAAGCCCATAGCACAGCGTAGACGCAAGCAATCGCCCGAAAAGGCAGAGGCTGCCGAGCGAGCTGTAAAAGACCTCTTAGAGGCAAATTTTATTTCTGAAGCCCAGTACACAACCTGGCTCTCTAATGTAGTCCTCGTTAAGAAAAATAATAGAAAATGGCGTATGTGTGTTGATTATACTGATCTTAATAGGGCTTGCCCGAAAGATGCTTTCCCCCTCCCTAATATAGACTCGCTCGTTGACAACTCTGCAGGTTTTAAACTCTTGTCCTTCATGGACGCATATAGTGGATACAACCAGATCCCTATGTCGCCCGCAGACAAGAAACACACAGCGTTCATGACCCCAACGGGCAATTACTATTACAACGTGATGCCGTTCGGGCTCAAGAACGCTGGCGCTACATACCAACGCATGATGAACAAAGTCTTCAAGGACGAAATAGGGGACATGCTCGAAGTATACATGGACGACATGATCGTCAAATCACACGAGGAGATAACCCATGCTCGACACCTTACGAAGGTATTCGAGCAGGCGAGACAGTGTAAAATGAGGTTCAACCCCGAGAAATGCACGTTCGGAGTCCGGGCAGGCAAGTTCCTCGGTTTCTATCTCACCGAAAGAGGGATCGAGGCCAACCCCGACAAATGCCGGGCATTCTCGGAGTTTCCGACCCCGAAAACCAAAAAATCGATCCAGTCGCTCAATGGAGTGCTCGCCTCACTCTCCCGTTTCATCGCCAAGTCCGCCCAGCACGCATTGCCATTCTTCAGACTCCTTCGCAAAGAGGCTACCTTCGACTGGACCGATGAATGCGAGCAAGCGCTACTCCATCTAAAGAAGGTTCTGTCCCAACCCCCGGTCTTATCACGGCCATCAGAAAAGGAAACCCTATACTTATACCTATCCGTGGCGACCGAGGCCGTCAGCGCCGTTCTAATAAGAGAAACCGACGAAGGACAAAAGCCCATCTATTTTACGAGTAAAGCACTCCAAGGTCCCGAGCTCCGATATCAGCAAATCGAAAAGGTCGCCCTGGCCCTCATCAACACAGCGAGGAGACTACGATATTATTTCCTCGCACACACGATAAAGGTGAGGACCGACCAGCCAATCAAACAGCTGCTCGGGCGCCCGGATATGGCCGGGAGGATGCTCAAGTGGTCACTAGAACTCTCCGAATTCGACATACAATACGAAAGTAGGAAAGCCTTGAAAGCTCAGGCGCTGGCCGACTTCGTCGCGGAGATGACCCACTGCCCGACTCCAGCAGAAAGCGCCCACAAATGGACGATCTTCGTCGATGGCGCCTCTAGCACATCAGGCAGCGGGGCCGGGATCATCCTCGAAAATGAAGAAGGGATCCTGATAGAGGTATCGTTAGCGCTAGCGTTCCCAACATCAAACAACCAAGCCGAATACGAAGCCTTCCTCGCAGGCCTGAGGTTAGCCGAGGACCTGGGAGCAAAAGAGGTAAAAACATCCACCGACTCCCAGCTCGTGGCCTCACAAGTGCGAGGAGAATACCAAACCAAGAACGACAACCTCCTCGGGTACTTATCCCTCGTCAAAGAAAAACTTGATAGATTTGAAAAATGGGAAGTTCAACACATACCCCGCGAGCACAACACACGGGCAGACGTTCTCTCGAAACTAGCCAGCACGAGGAAAAAGGGTGGGAATAAATCAGTAATCCAAGAAATTCTCCCGCGGCCCAGCATCGACAAACTACCGCCTCCACTCGAGGTCAACGCTATTGGAGATGCCCACTGTTGGATGACACCCATCTACAATTACCTCACACGAGACGAACTCCCGGCTGACCCGAAAGAGGCGACCACTGTCAAACGACGCGCATGCTCGTACGTACTCCTCGAAGGCAAACTCTACCGGAGAGGATTCTCCATCCCACTACTCAAATGCGTCGAGGAAGAGAAAGTCCCCGACATACTTGGAGAGATACACCGGGGAATTAACGCTCAACACCTCGGCGGACGATCGCTCGCACGAAAAGCCCTTCGAGCAGGCTACTACTGGCCGACCATGCAAAACGATTCGAAAGAGCACGTCAAAAGATGTGACAAATGCCAACGACATGCCGACATGCACCTCGCACCCCCGAACGACCTCAAATCACTGTCTTCCCCATGGCCCTTCGCGTGGTGGGGCATGGACATCCTCGGACCCTTCGTCACCGGATCATATCAGAATAAATACCTCATCGTCGGGGTGGATTACTTCACCAAATGGATCGAGGCGGAGGCACTGGCTAAAATAACCGCGCAGAACATTCTCCGGTTCTTCAAACGCAACATCCTCGCTCGGTTCGGTATACCCCAGGCACTTGTCACAGACAACGGGACACAGTTCACGGACGGAGGATTCCAGGACTTCATCGCCAGCCTGGGCACCACACAGCATTTCACGTCTGTCGAGCATCCGCAGACGAACGGGCAGGCAGAGGCGGCCAACAGGGTAATCTTACGTGGCCTCAAACGCAGACTCGGCGAGGCAAAGAGGGCATGGGTCGAGGAGCTACATAGCGTCCTATGGGCCTACCGCACGACACCACATTCTACCACCGGGGAAACCCCGTTCCGACTAACTTACGGCACCGAGGCAGTCATCCCGGTGGAGATACGGACGCCAACGAGGAGGACAGAGGAGCCCCTAGACGAGGAAATGAACGATGAAACCCTTAGAGCCGAGCTCGACCTAGTCGAGGAGATACGTTCCGAAGCAGCTCTCCGGGAAACAACCCTCAAACAAAAGATAGCACTACGCCATGACGCGAAAGTCATAAAAAGAGAGTTCCAGGTCGGCACCCTGGTCCTCAGAAGAAACCAGAAAAACCCGAGAGAGGGCAAACTGGCGGCCAACTGGGAAGGCCCTTACCGCGTCCGCGACAAAACGAGCAACGGGGCCTATTACCTAGAAAACCTACAAGGAGAACAACTCGCTCGACCATGGAACGCAGAAAAACTTAGACAATATTACAGCTAAATACACCACGGGGAGACGTGGCAGGTACGACCACGCTCTTCGTCCCCAAAACCCCAGGGAGGAACCACGAGACCCGGGAACGATCCGGGGTCACATAACAAACACAACCCTCCCCGACGGTTGGGATCTTGACCAAGGCTCAACGTCGAAGTACCAAGACTGGCAGGGCACCCAGCTCGCGATGGGAGGACCCAAGCCTCGGGACCAGGGTTCGAACAACGGACCCGGGCTTCGATACCCACAGGCACAAAGCCCGACACTTCGTCGGTTCCCTAAACCGAGGAGATTAACAAAGTCGAGCAGAGTACGAATTCATACAAACAAGTATCAGACACAAACGAGCACAATGAATGATAACGAAAATATTCATACATTAAAAACGATAACAGTAGCCGAGGCCAAGTACGCCCGAAGGCCATATTACAACGCCCGAAGGCCAAAATACATAAGGCACGCAGGCCATGATAACTAGAATCAAAGAAAAACAGATAAACTAAGACTCCGCTCGGAGCACCTCTTCATCCTCTTCTTCTTCTTCTTCTTCTCCCCCCAGCTCCTCCTCCACTTCAAACGGGCAGACAATCTCACCATCCCGGACGCAGTAGTTATAGGCCGACCCTGCTGTCACCAACTCAGGGTTCAGAAGCCCGAGCTGCTCGACAGCATTGTCGAAACCCTCTTTGAAGCAGGCCACGAGATCTTGGTTGAGAGTCCGAATATGCCCTAGCAACTCACCGCGCGAACCAAGGGCGCGTTCCTCCTCGGTCTCATCTGCCAGAGGACGGACCTTTCCCTCGAGAAACGCAACCTGAGCCCGTAGGCCAGCGTTGTCCTCGGTCAGCTTCTGATGGTCGGCCACCTGCTCTTCCAAGCTCGCCGTCGCAGCCTTCAACTGGTCCCTCTCCTTCTCCACCTCCTCCAGCTTCCGGCTCAGCCCTTCCTGCAGCTGATGCTCTTCTTTGTAGTCCGACAGATCTTTAGATAATTTTTCCTTCTCCGCCCGGACCTGCAAAAGGGCACCCTCCAGCGAGGCAGTGGAGACCGAAGTGTCGGTCAAAACCATGGCCGTCTCCATCACCCGGATGACAGCAGCAATATCCCTGGCCAGATCTTTTCTCCGAGCAGCAGCATCCTGGTCCAGAATAGCCTTGGCCTCAGGCGCGGGCACAACAATCGACTCCTCGGCCTTGAAGAACGACCGTTCCACATAGCAGGGAGGTAGAAGATAGCTCCCCGGTCCGTTCGGACTTCCTGGAGACGACCTGGTAAGGGCCCCAGCCGGACGCTTCCGTTTATGGAGGGGAGAAGCCGCTGGCGACGGGCTGCTATCAGGAATGTTGATCGGGTTAGACCGAGGAGGAGAGGAAGGAATCACGCTCGCCGCCTGCGAGGGACCGACCCCGGCATCGCCAGCAGTCTCCGAGACACGGGCCGCAGTTTTCTTCTTCTTCTTGGGCACCCGGTCAGGAGCGCCGACCTGATTCGCTAACTTCAGCACCCGATCACGAGCATTGGGCATGGCACCTGCAAATAAATTACACACAAACGTTAGCGACCGAAGTCATAAACAGAAATAAAAGGCTAAACAAAGTCTGCCTACTCAATAACGCCAGAGCTTCCTCCTCGGTATCACACTCGAGCAGAGCCTTCGTATTGATATAACGCGTCTCGGTGATTAGCTCCCCGGCCTCATCCAGGTAGGGCACGCCCTGTCGATTCGCCCAGAACGCCAAGCTGAAGCTCTGCACGTAATCGACCAGCTTCTTGTACGCGAGCCTATCCTCCTCGCCGAGCATCGCGTACTTGACCCGGTAATGCGCTGTGGAGAGATCGAAATGATCACGCTGCCACCTCAGCGGTATCTTCGACATCAGCGTCTCCTCCCCGTTGGGTTCCCGTTGATAGTAGTAGAGAGAGTGAAGGGCAGCCCGGGTAATCGGCATCACCACGTACCACCGGCTTTTGAAATGGCGAACAGAATCCTCGTACGTCTTGAACAGACGCACGGGCTGCTTGAAAGAAACCCAACTGTGGCGACCACGGGAACCGGACCTCTGGAGATGGAAAACGTGGAAGAAGAGAGCCCGGGTGCAACCAATGCCGAGGAACTGGCAAACTAACTCGAATGCCCGCATAAATGCGAGAGCATTAGGATGTAGTTGGGACGGCGCCAGCCGGAGCCACTTGAAGACCGACATCTGGAAGGAGTTGAAGGGCAGTCTAATCCCCGCCTCACGAAAAGCAAATTCATACATGGTGAACTGCTTCCCCGGGAAATGATGACAAATGCGGTCTTCTTCCTTGGGGGCGCAGCAATACCAGTTTGGTGGATCCTCCCGGCTTATGGTCTCGACCATAGCGTGAGCAGTGATGGCCTCGTCACAGAAGTCTGATTCCTCCTCCAAGGGCTCGTCCGCAACCCATGAGAAGTCGACCTGCCCGGAAGAGGAGGCGTGTTCGGTACCATCTCGGACACTCCCATCCCCGACAGGGAGACGAGCGATTGTCGCGTCTTCGGTGGAGGACCCAGAATCTTCCTTCCTCGGTCGTAAGCGCCCGGTAGCACCTGAAACGCAGACAGAAAGAGTGAATTCGACGTCATATCAAATCCACCCTTCCACCGCAGGTCAAGTGAAAGGGCGTAGCGGCGACGGACACTAACCGCGCTCAACTCGGTGGCGCACGCATTCTATGGAGACCGGGCATAAACTTCATACAGCCTATGCAAGTATTGCCCAGCATATGAAGTTTATGCCCGGTACAGTAGGATCCCAACCCTATTTTCTACCATCTAATATACACCTACAGTCCACTACACTGTTCCCAAGTTAAACCTAACCACATTTCTACAAAAATAGCATGCGTTTGACAGAAAACAACAAGGAAAAAGAATGGGTCACAGTGGAAAATCATACCTGACATAGTTAAGTTGAAAGGGGTACGGTGGTATCCGAGCAGAAGGCGGTGGTTCAGATAGGAGGACGGGCGGAGACGGCGGTCCAGACGGTTGAGCAAGCAAACGAGAGAGAAGGTGGAGAACTCCGGTGAACGTATGAGCGAGAAAAAAAGGTAGAAATGAAGTTACTCAACCCCTTTTTATAGGGCTTGGCACGTAGACCAACACGCTAGGTCATCATTGCCTAGCCTGCCTACGCCGTCTTTGCGCGCGAAACGAAGCGACGCCACTAATCGTGAGACACGTCTATCAAAGATAAGAAGCTGAAACGACCCGAGCACCTATCCGTCTCCTCGACTCACCAAGACGCCACCTCCCCGCGTCGTACCCACGTTTACTACAAGGAAGGTGCAGACCAACCGATCACCTCCATCCCCGACATTCCCGGAGAAAATGTCAGTCATGAATAGGTCTGTTACAACCTCACCTGTCTAACGATCAAGCTTCCCCATCGTCTCGGGGAACCCTTAGTTGAAACATAAGTCATCTCTCTGGCTCAGAGACTCGACTTGGGGGGCTCCTGTTCTGGACTGGGCCATGACACTAGGCACGGCACGGCCCAATGCTCGCCAAGCCCACGTCCAAACGACCGTGTCCAAGCGACCACGAGGACACGTCAGGTGAACGACCGTCCGCCCGAAAAATGTCTCCCCGGCCCCTTAAATACGTGTCGGACAACGAGCGGGTCCTCCTCATATGATCTCCATCCACTCATCGTCGACCCACGTCGCGGACACCTAAGTTGTGTCGGGCAGAGCCATAACGGCATCTCACTCACCACGTCACCCAACTCCCCTATATTGTCTCCTTAGGGATAGGGGCAGTTGGACCAGGGGGCAGACCTTGGTCTAGGTCTTAACGCTTCTTACGCGTCCCCTGGCAGCTCCTCCTTGGGCCTAGCTAATCCAGCCCATTAGGAGCCTTGGCCCAGCGCTGGGGGCTCAATATAAATACCCCTTTCATGGCAAAGGGGCAGGTATTCTAACTCACACTCTGATAACCTCATTCTGTACCTTTTCTGACTTAAGCGTTGGAGCACCTTGCAGGTACACCCCCCCTCTCATTTCATTCTCCGGCCCATTCACCAAGACCTTGGAAGGCCCTCCTGATCAGGTGAGATCACATAACATATTTTCTATGTTAACAAAATCCTATTTTGTGAGATAATGGCTAAAGGTTTTAATTTGAGGGAGGGAAAGGTAAATATTTTATTAAAACAATATGGATAAAATTGAATGAAAATAATAAGGTATAGATAATATGTTTAAAAACTAAGTAGTTTTATAAAAGGGATTAATTAATATGCACTCTCAGGATAAAAAGATTTAGACTGTCAATTCATCATCATCGGTTTGTATTATTATAAGTTTTTAAAATAAAAGTCAAACTTATTTCAATATTCAACGTCTAAGATAAACTGACGGTGTCAAATCCTTTTACACTGTCAGTGTATTTCAATTAAATCCAACCAAACTTTGCCAAACACTTTTACTTACATGTTAAACATACTCTCTGCATGAGATTGAGTTTAGTGGGTTATCTCGAATGTAAATTTCACTGTAAATACTCTATAAAGTTGATGATTCTCCTTAATCTTGCAATACACTGTGTCTCCCCTAATCTATTTTTTAAAATCATAAAACAAAGCTACATTGTGTCATAAGTTGCACAAGAATGATAAAATGCCAAATAAGCTATCAAAACACAATTAAAAAGATAAAACTCAACTTCGATGATGCTGAAGAAACATGAAGTCAAATTCATAAAGGCCGGTTAAGTATTTCATTGTGAGAGGTTCATTTTGCAGTCCACAACAATATCATTGGAATGAATGCCTTATGAAATTTACAGTATCTAGGACCTAACTAACAACTCTTAAGAAAATGAAGTACTTAACCACCAGGAAAATGCTGCATTTCTTTCTACTAAACCACCAGAGTTCTATACTTCTAGCATAGAACTATACCGAAGAATTCAGATTCTTTAGCTTGGCTTTGGCTGAATCAAGTTTTTCTATCCAACACAAATTTTTTGGGGAAAAGATGTTAGCAGAACTGTTTGGCACCTTAAAGCAAATTGTTTCTAATAAAAAATGAAAACAATGTCAAAAGTGATTAATTCTTACTCTGCTCCATGCTTGTTGCTGTTTGGACGGTTGTGCGAAAAAACAGGTTCCCATTTTTCTGATAGACAGTCTGCAGTAACATCAACAAAAAACAAATCCTTTATGATTATTGTCATCCCTATACACAATTATCACAAAAATAAAGGAACCCCTTTATTTTCGTTGAGATTTCATAGCAAAGAAAACAAAATAATAACAGAGCAAAATCATGGGAAGGGTGAACATGTAGACTGTGTTTTGCATAGCGGTGGCTTGTACGAAAACGGATGATTAATAAGAAGCTTGAATATCTAACTTCAACAAATCCCAATTCAAATCAATTAATGAATTTCTAAAGAAAGAAAACTTAGATGAATTAAAATAAAAAAACCTAACCCTAACCCTATGAATGTATGTATGAATTGAAAATGAGAAAAAGAGGTTACTGACTCTGGAAGAAGGTAAGGCGTTGAGCTCGGCTATGGCGACTTGATGACTCCTCATTTCGTTGTTCAGATCCAAACCAATCGAACCGGAAACTGACGCCATACTTGTGAGCAGTTTCTGCTGGAGGGATAGCGTCTTCTAGAGCTTTCTTAATGAAAAGTGCAGCCAAAATTGTTTCTATGCTATTTCAAATTATTTTACTAATAATGTTTTTATTTTAATTAAATTATTTTACGAGAAAATAAAAAATAATAATAAAAGAAGAGAAATTCGCACATATTATCATATTCTTATAAATCACTAATAAGACGTTAGTTATATTAAATTTAAATTTTAAATTTATTTTAAATTTAATTTTTTTTAATTAAAATTATAGTGTGGTGGTTATAAAGAATGAGAGAAATTATTTACTTATTTTTTAATTAATAAAAAAATTGTGATGGATTATTTATAAAAATTAAGTGTTTGTGATGGAGTTTGAGCGGTTTTAACACTAAATCATTTGAACTATAATAGAAAAAAATATGATTTGGTTTGATTTGGTCCATTTTTAGAAATAAAACAAAATCAAAACAAACCAAATCAATGCGGTTTGGTTTGACTTTTTACAAATTTATACATTCAAATATAGATGATAATATAACTTTGTATTTAATCATTCTACCATTATCAAATAACAACAAAATTCATCAAACAACAACTTCACATTTAATACGTAAATATGAAACAATGGCATAAAATAATATCAAAAATATTATAATAAAAAAAAGAATAAAAGAGATTAGAGATTAGTGAAAATGAAAAAGAAAAAACATAAGAGATGAGAAATTAAAGAAGAATGAGTGTGATAAAAACAAAATGGAAGAGGGAATGGTTACATAAAAATGAGAAGGCGAAAAAGAAATAATATAAAAGAATAAAGATTAGAGAAAAAGAGCAAGATGTGCAAAGAAGACGTAATACTGCTAAGAGAGATTTGAGAAGTCTTGAAACTTTAAATAGGAGGAAGAGAAAATCGTTTGTAATCGTAAGACTAAGGTATAATAGGTTTAGGTTTAAGTTGGATGCGGGTTAACTGAAATTTAAGTGGTAACATAATGTAGTTTGATTTGTTTTTGTTCAGTTTTCAAAATACAAACCGCAATCTAAACTGAACCATATGATTTTGTTAAAATATGACTCAAATACGATTTTTGCGATTTTTGATTTGTTTTAACTCCGTCTGCGATTTTTTATTTGATTGGTTCAGTTTTGAACCCCCAATTTGTATCTTAAATTTTTTTGTAAAAAAATCAAAACATCGTTTAATTTAAGATCAAGAAATATATTTAATGAGATTCTCATAACCAATTTTCAAAAAAATCTAATCTTTTTCTATTTGGTATCGGCTAATTTTATTTTAATTTAGAAGAAAAAAAATATTTATTAAATTTGATAGAATACATATAACTAAGACAGTTAAATTTTTATGTCAACTTAACCATAATGAAATTAAAACAATTTTAGAATTGAACCAAATAGTAAATGAATCCAACCAAAACTGAAAATAGAAAGAAAAAAAATTGAAACAAGTTTAAAACTTTTCATTCAAAAAATTTTATATATATATATATATATATATATATATATATATATATATATATATATATATATATATATATATATATATATATATATTATATATATATATATATATATATATATATATATATATATATATATATATATATAATAGTTAATGATTTAGTTTGGGAAAAACTGTGAACTAACGGTTTTGCACGGTTCAAAACTTCAACCCGGCATATCAAACAGATAATTTTGGTTCTATTCGAGATAAACTAAAACGGGTTGGTAACATTTTACTATGGTTCAATTAGGTTAATTGCATAAACCGGCAAATTGCACATATATGACACTGCCTATAAATATGACAAAATTAAAGTGCTCAAATTACTTTGTGCATCTAAATCTTAATCATAATCAAATGAACATCACAACATAACAAGAATTAACATTCGTGCCTTTGAAACTCCAACGATGATCAAAAGTTTTTTATTTTTTGAAAAAGAACAATGCTCAAAAGATGATTTATTAATTAGAATCAAATGAACATCGCATCAAACCAGAAAGTAATACAATTTTGTAGAGAGATGATAATAACACAAGGAAATCGCATATGAAAAAACACAAATAAAAAGCTTAAACATTTGTGAAAAACACTTATCTAAATGAAAAAGAAAACAACCAGGCCGAGATGGATAATTTAACCTCAAAGATTTTATGAGAAAAGCAGGAAGCAAACACATTGTTTAATGTAAAAAAGGCATCAAATTCACATGCATGTACTTGTTATTGCATGGTTTGTACTTATTATATGTTTGTTTGGAAAGAAGTTATAAAGAGAGAGTAAGCAAAGAAAGAAGTAGGAGTTATGCACACACTCAATAAACATGTTTGAATGTGTTGGAAATTCAACAATTTTCCTTCAAGAAATTCATCAAAATCTATGGAGAATTCCGTTACAATTTTGATGAACAAGATTCAATCACAACGATCGAATTCTCTCTTGTTCTTCACTCTTCACTAGAGTGAATCAACCAACATTGATTACAAGATTATGTCGCTGCACAATTATTAATGAAAGAAGAAATAAAATATGAAAATTGGGAAGAAAAGGAATTAGGCCTTTATCAAAATAGGGGAAGAAGAAGAAGAATTTATGCATAGTAACTATCTGCTCTCAAACTGAGATTTATTCAACTTGTGCAATTGCACTTCTGTTGTTTTGTATTCATACAATCAATAATGGTTACTCCTTATTTATAGATTTTGATATTGCTTGCTCCTCAAACAAACCCCAAAATACATAATTATGCTAACACTACAAAATTGGGTTTAAGTAAAAATCCATATTGATGCCAACTCCTCGACATTTGGACAACTAAGTATTTCGACAATAACATGCTTTGACGCCATGAATTACATTCTCAATACACCACCTAATTCATTGTGTCTAAGCTATCTACATTCATCATAGATCTTAATTTCTTGAATACTTCGACCAGATTCACCATCCATGTTGCTTGACATACACAGAGAGAAGCAGCTACATATTCTGCTTCACACGATGAAAGTGCCACTACTGGTTCCTTTCTTGAACTCCAAGCAACTGGTGCACCACCTAGCATAAACACATAACCAACTGTGAATTTTCTATCCCCGACATCATTAAACCAACTTGAGTCGGTGTATCCCACAAGCTTGCATTTTTTCCTTCGTCATTTACAGGAAACAAAATGCCATAGTCGAGAGTTCCTTTTATATACCTTAATATCCTCTTCGTCGCTGCTAGGTGTGATACCTTTGGCTTGCGCGTCAATCAGATCACCATACTTACATTGTATGCTAGATCAGGCCTTATGTGACAAAGGTATTGAAGTGATCCAATGAGTCTTCTGTACTACTTTGGATCGACATAATCTTCATATGTGTCTTTCGACAATTACAATATGGGCTCAACTGGAGTCGAAGTTGGGTTTCAATCTTTCATCTCAAATCTCTTGAGTATTTCACATACATATCTTCTTTGGTGCATCATCAAGACTCTATTACTCCTGTAGAATTTGATACCAAGGAAGTATGAGAGATTTCCCAAGTCTGACATTTCAAACTCCTCACTTAGGTAATGTTTGAAATCTTTGACCTTCTTCTTGCAACTTCCTGTTATTAACAGATCATCGACATATAGACATAGTATAAGTAACTCACTATTTTTTTTTCTTACATATACTTCATGCTCAGTTGTGCATTTCACAAATTCCTTCTCCCTTAGAAATTTATATATCTTCTTATTTCAAGCTCTTGGAGATTGCTTAAGTCCATACAGGGCTTTATGCAACTTGTATACCTTATTTTCTTCGCCATGTTTCACAAATTCAACTGGTTATGCAACATACACTTTTTCATCTAAGGTACCATTTAGGAATGCATATCTCACATCCATCAAACATGTGTTCCAGTTGTTCATGTTTGTTATACCAACAACCAACCTAATTGTTTCGATTCTAGCAACAGGTACAAAAGCTTCATTGAAATTGATTCCTTCTTTTCGAAGAAATCTTTTCACCACAAGTCGTGCCTTATGTCGAGTTACTTCTCTTTGAGATTCAACTTCACCTTGTATACCCATTTCACGTCGATTTCCTTCTTGCCTTTAGGTAATTCGACAAATGGCCAAGTGTTGTTGACTTTGATGGACTCCAGTTCTTCATTCATTGCTTTCACCCATTTTTAATCCTTCAATTCCTTAGCTTCATTGATTGGTTTTCCATCTACATGGAAAGCATATTGTACCAGCTCACCTTCGTCATCGACCACATCATTTGATGTAATCACACATTCTTGCAACCTTACAGACATGTGTCTTATCCTTTGAGGTATGCTTGTGCTTGCTTGACCTCTGACTTCTTCCTGATGAACTTCTCTTTCGACTTCACTTATTGGTTCTTCACATGATATTCTCATTGAATCCTTCTTGACATTTTTAGTCTAATCACATTCCTTAAGCTCATCTATGATCACGTCTCTGTTGATCATTACTTGCTTGTTCAATGGGTCGAACAACTTGTAACCTCCAGTCGAATGATATCCTATTAGGATCATCTTACTCGACTTGTCATCAAGTTTTCTTCTCAACTGATCTGGCACATTTCTATGTGCTATGGACCCAAATAGTTCCAGATGACTTAAGTTAGGCTTGCATCATACCAACATTCTTTTCTACCTTTTTCGTCAGACATCTGTTCAGGATATATGTTGTAGTTGACACAGCTTCACCCCATAATTATGTGGATAAATGCTTGCCTTTCAACATACTTCTTACCATGTTTATGATGGTTATATTCTTCCTTTCTGCAGTTCCATTCTGTTGTGGAGTATAGGGTGACACCACCTCATGCACAATCCCTTCTCTCTCACATAACTTGTCGAAGTATTTAGACACATATTCTCCACAACTATCGGTCCTCAGAATCTTGAGCTTTCGACCACTTTGTCGTTCGACCATAGATTTAAACTTGGAAGATACCTCAATCACTTCACTTTTCTTCTTGATCAGGTAAGCCCATAGTTTTCGACTGAAATAATTTATGTAAGAACAAAAATTGTTCTACAACAGATTCCATGATTTTGATGATAACAAAGGATGAAACCAAAAATGGCACCCTAACGAAAAGTTTCTAAGTGTGCAGGGTTCTAAAGAAAGAAGGAAGAAATCTGATGACGTCATCAGATACAGAACCAGATCAGATACAAATTATCAAATGATCAGAAGCATCTGAAGTTGAAACACGTTCAAGAAAGTCTAACTCTGAGCAAAACAGCAAAGTATCAGAAGCATCTGAAGTTGAAACACGTTCAAGAAAGTCTAACTCTGAGCAAAACAGCAAAGTATCAGAAGCATCTAAACAAGAAGTACGCTCTAGAAGTTCTGATTCTGAACAACAGTATGTCAAACTTCAGAAGCTCTTGGCGCTATCTGAAGAAATCATCAGAACTCAAAAGATCAACATCAGAAGCTAGATAGCAGATTCCAAGATCTCCAGAAACATGAAGACTCTGATTATGGAATTGCTAATTATGAAAGAGTAACGTTAAAGTCAAGTAAAGTTTTGCAAATGGATTTCCTAATACAGAAAGAGACGTTAATCTCCAATTTCAATAAAGAAGGTACTATATGTGGTAAGTAGTCATTTCACGGAGAGAAAGTTATCCTGGCAGAAGCTATTTATGTTATGGCGTAAATTCATTTTATTACTCATCAGTTTCAACTACTACCTCACTGATCTATATAAAGGACTGCAAATCAACATTCAGAATACAACATATACAAAGAAAAATATACTGAAAAATCAACGCTCAAGAAAACACTCTTGCTCTCTAAATCTTCACGAAACTTTTGCTTATAACGTGAATCACTTTTGTTCTTACTATTGTAATATTTGCTTTCTTAGAAGCACTCTAGATTACATAAATCTTTTATCTATTGTTTGTTTATTTCCTCAAGTGACTCTGTGTAGTCTGTATACTTGAGAGGACTAAGAGATCTTTCTCTTAGACGTTGTTTGTAATCAATCTTTCAAGATTAGTGGATTAAGTCCTTGTTGAAGGCGAAATCACCTTGGCCGGGTGGACTGGAGTAGCTTTGTGTTATAAGCGAACCAGTATAAAATCTTTGTGTGATTTTCATTTTGAAAAAGCGCTTATTTTCCAAACAATTCAAACCCCCCCCCCCTTTCTTGTTTTTCTCACCTTCAATTGGTATCAGAGCTCCGGCTCTGTTATTGATTTTCTAATCAAACACTTAACAGTGTAGAGAGATCCAGAAAGAGAAAAACTATGGCCCACACAAATGAAAAGGATAGTTACAATGCTAAGCCTCCTGTCTTTGATGGAGAGAAATTCGATTACTGGAAAGATAGAATTGAAAGTTTCTTTCTAGGCTATGATGCTGATCTCTGGGACATTGTCACAGATGGATACAAACCTCCTGTCACAGAGGATGGAGTTGCAGTTCCCAGAAGTAAGATGTCAGATGATCAGAAACGAGTTTTCAAGAATCATCACAAGGCCAGAACCATACTCCTAAATGCTATATCTTACAACGAGTATGAAAAGATCACCAACAGAGAAACAGCCAAAGACATACTTGACTCTCTAAGGATGACTCATGAAGGAAACTCTCAAGTCAAAGAGACAAAGGCTCTGGCACTTATCCAGAAATATGAAGCCTTCAAAATGGAGGATGATGAAGCCATAGAGGCAATGTTCTCTAGATTCCAAACTCTGATTGCAGGTCTCAAGGTTCTAGACAAAGGATACACAACTGCAGACCATGTCAAAAAGATAGTCAGAAGTCTGCCAAAGAAATGGAGACCCATGGTTACTGCTCTGAAGCTGTCAAAGGATCTGAACAATATAAGTCTTGAAGAACTTGTCAGTTCCCTCAGAAGCCATGAGATAGAACTAGAGGAAGATGAACCTCAGAAAAGGAACAAGTTCGTAGCATTAAAGTCCAGATATGAAAGACACAAACCTGACAGAACCAAAGCTCTCCGGGCAGAAACTGAAGATACTGATGACTCTGAACCAGAAGATTCGGATGATGAAGAAGAATTGTCCCTCCTGACCAAAAGAGTTAAACAACTCTGGAAAAAGAGAAACAACAACTTCAGAAGATCAAGACCCAGAGGGGATCGATCAGAATCAACCTTCAAAGGTAAAACTAACAAAGATATTACTTGTTATGAATGTAAAGAAACAGGTCACTACAGGAATGAATGCCCCAAGCTAAAGAAAGACAATCCTAGAAAAGAAAGTTTCAAGAAAAATACCTTCAGGACAAAGAAAGGATTAATGGCTACCTGGGATGATAGTGAATCTGGGTCATCAGAATTTGACTCTGATGAAAAGGCCAACGTGGCACTTATGGCTACCACATCCAGGAGCAGCTCAGATGAAGAATCTGAAGAGGTATTCTCTGAACTCTCTCGATCTGATCTAGAATCATGCTTGTCAGAAACTCTTAGCTCATATCAGAAATTAAAACAAAAGCTTAAAAACATAAAAGGCTGTCTTAAAGCAAAATTTGAAGAATATGGCAAGCTTGAGATGACAATTCTAGCACGAGAAGATACAATCAGATTGTTAACATTAGAAAGAGATGGAGCAAAAAGAAAAAGCTTAGAATTAGAAGAAGCGTTATCTCAAACTCCACAAACTTCAAATGCAATAATTTATAAATACGAAGAAGCCTTTCAAGAATTTCTGAAAAATGGAATAGGTAGGAGTATTATGGCATCCATGATTTATGGAGTCAGTCAGAACAATAAAAAGGGAATTGGGTATGATCCTAAGGAAGTTAAAACTTCTTCTAGTGACCAACTTAAATCTCCATTTTCATATCACTATACACACACACAAGAACAAAAATTTGAAAATGCTAGAAAACCCAAAGTTATGAGAAACTCTGGGAAGACTAATCAAAGAGGACCCAAGAGATTCTGGGTACCAAAAGATAAGATTGTGTATGTTGCAGATATCCTATGCAGCAAAGTTCAGACACCAGTCATGGTACCTGGACTCTGGATGCTCGCGACACATGACGGGAAGAAAGTCTATGTTCCAAAGCCTGGAACTTAAAGATGCTGGATTCGTAGGTTTCGGAGGAGATCAGAAAGGAAGGATTAGAGGCTCCGGAACTATTGGTAATGGTACTCTTCCCTCTATATCTGATGTCCTTTACGTAGAAGGATTAATGCATAACTTGTTATCCATAAGTCAATTAAGTGATAACGGTTATGATGTAATCTTTAATCAAAAAACATGTAAAGCCATTAATCAGAATGATGGCTCTGTCCTTTTCACAGGCAAGAGGAAAAACAACATTTATAAAATTAATCTTTCTGATTTAAAAGAACAAAATGTTAAATGTCTGATGACTGTTCACAAAGAGCAATGGATATGGCATAGACGCTTGGGCCACATTAGCATGAGGAAACTTTCTCAGCTAAATAAACTCGAGTTAGTCAGAGGCCTACCTAAACTGAAGTTTTCTTCAGATGCTCTGTGTGAAGCATGTTAGAAAGGAAAATTTTCAAAAACATCCTTTAAAAAGAAAAATGTTGTTTCCACCTCTAAGCCTCTGGAACTTCTCCACATTGACTTATTTGGTCCTGTGAAGACAGCATCAGTCAATGGAAAGAAGTATGGACTAGTCATTGTTGATGATTACAGTCGCTGGACATGGGTGAAATTCCTAAAGCACAAGAGTGAGTCTCACTTTGTATTCACTAGTTTCTGCTCCAAAGTGCAAAAAGAATTTGATGCTAAAATTGTTAGAGTCAGAAGTGATCATGGTGGAGAATTTGAAAACAAAGATTTTGAAGAATTATTTGACTCTAATGGAATATCCCATGATTTCTCCTGCCCTAGAACTCCACAACAAAATGGAGTTGTAGAGAGGAAGAATAGGACACTCCAAGAGATGGCCAGAACCATGATCAATGAAACTAATGTGGCAAAGCATTTTTGGGCAGAAGCTGTAAATACAGCGTGTTACATTCAGAATAGAATCTCTATAAGACCTATTCTGGAAAAGACTCCTTATGAACTGTGTAAAGGAAGAAAACCAAACATTTCATATTTTCATCCTTTTGGATGTTCTTGCTTTATCTTAAACACTAAAGAACATCTGAACAAGTTTGATTCCAAAGCACAGAAAGGTATTATGTTAGGATACTCAGAACGCTCTAAAGGCTACAGAGTATACAACACAGAAACCAAAATTGTGGAAGAATCAATTCATGTCAGATTTGATGATAAGCTTGACCCTGAAAAGTCAAAGCTAGTTGAAAATTTTGCAGATTTAGAAATCACTCTTGCAGGTTCTGATAAAGCCCCAGAAGCAACTGTCACTCAGAACTCTGAAGAATTTAAATCCCCAGAAATCCCAAAGAAAGTCAAAAGTCGTATCAACATATCTGAAGATTTGATTCTGGGAAACAAGGACGAACCTGTCAGAACCAGATCTACCTTCAGGACTTCTGAAGATACTCCTCTGGGACTAGTGTCTCTGATTGAGCCTATGTCCTGTGATGAAGCACTTCAAGATAACGACTGGGTTTCAGCCATGCAAGAAGAATTAGATCAATTCACAAAGAATGATGTTTGGGATCTTGTTCCAAAGCCCAGAGGCACTCACGTTATTGGAACCAGATGGGTATTCAGAAACAAGCTGAATGAGAAAGGAGAAGTCGTCAGAAACAAAGCTCGACTGGTAGCTCAAGGTTATAGTCAACAAGAAGGTATTGATTATAATGAAACTTTTGCTCCAGTCGCAAGGTTAGAATCTATTCGTCTTCTTGTATCTTTTGCTATTAACCATTCTATTAAATTATATCAAATGGATGTCAAGAGTGCATTCCTTAATGGTTATATATCAGAAGAAGTGTATGTCAACCAACCTCCAGGTTTTGAAAATCCAAACTTTCCAGAACATGTTTTTAAACTTAAAAAATCTTTATATGGACTTAAACAAGCTCCCAGAGCTTGGTATGAACGTTTAAGCAATTTTCTTCTGGAACACAATTTTATCAGAGGGAAAGTTGACTCCACACTTTTCTGTAAGAACCTTAACAATGATCTCATGATATGCCAGATATACGTTGATGACATTATTTTTGGTTCAGTTAACGCATCTGTTTGTCAAGAATTCTCTAAGTTAATGCAGGCAGAATTTGAAATAAGTCTAATGCAAGAACTAAAGTTCTTTCTGGGAATTCAAATTAACCAAACTTCAGAAGTTACATATGTTCATCAAAGCAAATATATTAAAGATGTTCTGAAGAAATTTGACATGGCTAACTGCAACTCTGCAAAAACTCCAATGCATCCAACATGCATTCTTGAAAAAGAAGAAGTAAGCTCAAAGGTTTGTCAGAAGCTCTATCGAGGTATGATAGGCTCTCTTCTCTATCTGACTGCTACTCGTCCTGATATTCTCTTTAGTGTCTGTCTCTGTGCCAGATTCCAATCAGATCCTAGAGAATCTCATTTAACTGCAGTTAAGAGAATTCTTAAGTATCTGAAAGGAACTCCTAACCTGGGCCTGATGTATAAGAAAACATCAGAGTATAGACTTTCTGGTTACTGTGATGCAGATTATGCAGGAGATAGACTAGAACGAAAAAGCACATCTGGAAATTGCCAGCTTCTGGGAAACAATCTAATCTCCTGGGCTAGCAAAAGACAGTCAACTATCGCTCTATCAACTGTAGAAGCAGAATATATCTCAGCATCACTGTGCACAACTCAGATGCTCTGGATGAAGCATCAGTTAGAAGATCTGCAAATTTTTGAGAGTAACATTCCTATCTTCTGTGATAATACTGCTGCCATTTGTCTAAGTAAGAATCCCATTCTACATTCCAGAGCTAAACACATTGAAATAAAACATCATTTTATCAAAGACTATGTTCAGAAAGGGATAGTAACATTGAAGTTCATTGATACAGATCATCAATGGGCAGATATCTTTACTAAGCCTCTAGCTGAAGATAGATTTCTTTTTATCTTAAAAAAATCTGAACATTCAAAATTGTCCTGAATGAATTGTGCCTCTGAGAATGTAAAATGAGACTCTGATGTAAACAAATGTATTTCTACCTCTGACTCTGATACTTCTACCAGTTAAGAAAATATCTGAGTTAGAAATCTCCAGGAACCAATCCTTTGGTATTCCTGAAGATCAGATATATCAACACGTGGAGCACTTAGCGTCTAACCCTAGAACTTCTAGACAGCTGTCCAGAAGAAGATCAAGGTGAAACGTTTAAGATCTCCTCGAGCAGTGTGCGTACTGTTGGGATTAGACATTCATTAATTAGCCTTAATCATTTCTCCCCCAAGCGTGCTAACTTGAAATTTGTGCTAACGCTGAACTGTGTGTCGTTTTGCATGTGTTTTCACTTAAGTATTTAAACACTCTTCTCACATTTCACACACTTATCACTCTCACTCACTCTAAAACCCTAAACCCTCTCTGAAGCGTCTCTCAACTACTCATCTTCATCTCCTTCTTCTTCAACTATGGATGCTCAACAACAAGAAGTTTTTAACTTCTCTCAACAAATGGAATCCACCACCACTGCCCAAACTTCAAGCATTTCAACTCCAATGGTTACAGGCGTTTCCATTACTCCAGTATACAAGGAACCCCATATCCTTGATCGTTTACCTCACATCAACCTAGCAACTCCCTTTGAGGGATTGGATGTGTTATGTGAAACACTGGTGGACTTTGACAACTTGAGAAGAAATGGAGTTGATCTTACTGAAGAACTTCGTCAACAAGGTTGGGGAAACTACTTCCAAAGGCTCTATGGCCCTATTTACCCACTTCTCATCAAGGAGTTCTGGAGATTTGCAGACGCTGATGACCATTTCATCGTCTCTCATGTTTTGGGGGTAAAGATAGTAATTACTGAAAAGTCAATTGCTTCTTTACTAAACATGGAGAGAGATGGAGGTAAAAGGATTTACAACATCAACCCTAGGTCAAGGCGCATTGCTGAAGTAATCAATCCAACCATCTTCAAACATAACACTGAAGGAAATCCTTCAAAGAACAAAGAGCTTCATCAGAACCTCAGAGTGTGGCTCAAGATCATTCTGGGAACTATTCACCACCGCCCAGCATCTAACTCCTCTGACTACATCAATGCAGATCAGAAGTGCATTCTGTATTGCATTCACAAGGGTGTGAAGATCTGCCTTCCTGCACTAATCTTTAGATACCTCAGAGACTCTGTCAGGGAGACCAGAAACAACATGAAGCCCAGAACCTACATCCCTCTGGGAAGATTGTTATCTGATGTCTTCATCGAGAATGGGCTAGTAGATCATCTGGAGAAGGCCAAACTGATGGAGGATCTGGCGATAGATACTGGAAAGCCTCTGAACGCCAGAAATCTCAAGAGTATGGGAATAATAAAGAAGATTCAAGTCAGACCCACGCTGGACACATCCTGGGATTCCTTGAAAGATCAGAGGAAGCTGCCTCATGGTCTTGCTAGGTTCTACAAGAATGAACCCAAAGATGCGGTTGCTATCTATCTTCAGCGTCTGCTGGATGAAGGTGTTGACATCTCTGACTTCAGCCTCGACGATTGTCTAGATTCAGAAGAAGACTTCGTCAGGTACAAGAGAGGTCTCTCTGAAAAGAAGATAACATCACAGGCAAAGAAGGCAAGACTTGGAGAATCTTCTGGAAGCAGATCTCCAGCTCCTCTGCAAATTTCTACTGGTACGTCTGTTCCTCCTATTTCCTCTGAACCTCTGATGGTTTCCTCTACTCCTTCCTCTAATCCTCTCCCAACACCACCCATTTATACAACCTCTGAAATCCCACCTTCAACCACCAGAACTTCACAACCTCCATCAAATGTTAATCTTTCTCACACTACCACTTCCTCTTCATCATCTTCAGCCCCAGAATCACCCCCATACCTTGAAATCTCTTCTGACCAAGAATACTCTGACCCTGACTCCCCAACCTTAGCCCAAATTCAGGCTCAAAACCTTGCTTCACAACAACCAACACAAACACAATCTGAAGCAACTTCACCTCCACCAGAACAAATAACCAACATTACTTCTGAAGACCAACCCTCTGAAACTCAACCCTCTGACCTCCACACCTCTGATATCACCCCTCCAAACACCTCCGCTGAACCTGAACCTGAAGCTGAAACTAAACCATTAGACTTAAACCCTCTTTACGCTTCACCCCAAAGATCTGAACCTCAACCTGAAGCAGAATCTGAACCTCTCACATTAAATCTCAGCCCTCCAACATCTCCACCTCATACCTCTGAACCTGACCTTTCTATACCTACCCTTGAGGAAGCCATCATGCTGGTCGCAGGGGCTTCAGTACAAAAGGTCAAGTCTCTGACCACTAACTCTGAAGTCAGTGATGATCCTGACTCTGTAATGACACACTGGAACAGAGTCATTGGCTGGATGACCTCTGAGGCTTTTAGACTGAAGAACATCTCTGAACAAGTCAGAAATGGCTACATCAGAGATGCTGAGGCAAGACTTCAGGAAAGACTTGCAAGAGAAGCTGAAGCCAGAAGGCTGGAAGAAGGGAGATTAGCAAGAGAAGCTGAAGAAGAGGCTAGAAGGCTGGAGGAAGAAAGAGAAAGAGAAGCTGAAATTCTAAGGATAAAGGAAGCTGAAGCACAAGCTGCTGCTGAAGCTGAAGCGCTGGCTGCTGCTGAAGCACAGCAGGCTCTGACTCAGGGGGAGTCTTCTACTTCTGTTATCCCTATGGTTCTCCAGACGCTGAAAGAACTTAAGCAAGATCAGAATGAACTTCGTGCCAGAATGGACAAACAAGACACTGTCAACGACAATATTCAGAACATGCTGGCTATGTTGCTTCAGAGAATGCCTCCGCCTCCGAACCCCTAGGCACTTAGGACTTATTGCTTGTTGCTCTGATTTCTTTGTTTATGATGTTTTGTTTTGCCTCTGTTGTTTTTTTTATCTAAATACAATGTTTTTCTCTTCAATTATTTATTTTTTGCTGTCTTTTTGATTCTGACAAAAAGGGGGAGAAGTCATTAATAGCTCTGATGAAAATATTGTCTAAATACCTTAAGCATTCTGCAACATATTTTTCTTAAAAATAAATTTATCTAACCTGGACTTAAGAAATTGCAGAAGGTATCAAGAAACCTTTTTACTTAGAAGCTCTGGTAAGAATTTATGCATAGTAACTATCTGCTCTCAAACTGAGATTTATTCAACTTGTGCAATTGCACTTCTGTTGTTTTGTATTCATACAATCAATAATGGTTACTCTTTATTTATAGATTTTGATATTGCTTGCTCCTCAAACAAACCCCAAAATACATAATTATGCTAACACTACAAAATTGGGTTTAAGTAAAAATCCATATTGATGCCAACTCCTCGACATTTGGACAACTAAGTATTTCGACAATAACATGCTTTGACGCCATGAATTACATTCTCAATACACCACCTAATTCATTGTGTCTAAGCTATCTACATTCATCATAGATCTTAATTTCTTGAATACTTCGACCAGATTCACCATCCATGTTGCTTGACATACACAGAGAGAAGCAGCTACATATTCTGCTTCACACGATGAAAGTGCCACTACTGGTTCCTTTCTTGAACTCCAAGCAACTGGTGCACCACCTAGCATAAACACATAACCAACTGTGAATTTTCTATCCCCGACATCATTAAACCAACTTGAGTCGGTGTATCCCACAAGCTTGCATTTTTTCCTTCGTCATTTACAGGAAACAAAATGCCATGGTCGAGAGTTCCTTTTATATACCTTAATATCCTCTTCGTCGCTGCTAAGTGTGATACCTTTGGCTTGCGCGTCAATCAGATCACCATACTTACATTGTATGCTAGATCAGGCCTTATGTGACAAAGGTATTGAAGTGATCCAATGAGTCTTCTGTACTACTTTGGATCGACATAATCTTCATATGTGTCTTTCGACAATTACAATATGGGCTCAACTGGAGTCGAAGTTGGGTTTCAATCTTTCATCTCAAATCTCTTGAGTATTTCACATACATATCTTCTTTGGTGCATCATCAAGACTCTATTACTCCTGTAGAATTTGATACCAAGGAAGTATGAGAGATTTCCCAAGTCTGACATTTCAAACTCCTCACTTAGGTAATGTTTGAAATCTTTGACCTTCTTCTTGCAACTTCCTGTTATTAACAGATCATCGACATATAGACATAGTATAAGTAACTTACTATTTTTTTTTCTTACATATACTTCATGCTCAGTTGTGCATTTCACAAATTCCTTCTCCCTTAGAAAGTTATATATCTTCTTATTTCAAGCTCTTGGAGATTGCTTAAGTCCATACAGGGCTTTATGCAACTTATATACCTTATTTTCTTCGCCATGTTTCACAAATTCAACTGGTTATGCAACATACACTTTTTCATCTAAGGTACCATTTAGGAATGCATATCTCACATCCATCAAACATGTGTGCCAGTTGTTAATGTTTGTTATACCAACAACCAACCTAATTGTTTCGATTCTAGCAACAGATACAAAAGCTTCATTGAAATTGATTCCTTCTTTTCGAAGAAATCTTTTCACCACAAGTCGTGCCTTATGTCGAGTTACTTCTCTTTGAGATTCAACTTCACCTTGTATACCCATTTCACGTCGATTTCCTTCTTGCCTTTAGGCAATTCGACAAATGGCCAAGTGTTGTTGACTTTGATGGACTCCAGTTCTTCATTCATTGCTTTCACCCATTTTTAATCCTTCAATTCCTTAGCTTCATTGATTGGTTTGCCATCTACATGGAAAGCATATTGTACCAGCTCACCTTCGTCATCGACCACATCATTTGATGTAATCACACATTCTTGCAACCTTACAGACATGTGTCTTATCCTTTGAGGTATGCTTGTGCTTGCTTGACCTCTGACTTCTTCCTGATGAACTTCTCTTTCGACTTCACTTATTGGTTCTTCACATGATATTCTCATTGAATCCTTCTTGACATTTTTAGTCTAATCACATTCCTTAAGCTCATCTATGATCACGTCTCTGTTGATCATTACTTGCTTGTTCAATGGGTCGAACAACTTGTAACCTCCAGTCGAATGATATCCTATTAGGATCATCTTACTCGACTTGTCATCAAGTTTTCTTCTCAACTGATCTGGCACATTTCTATGTGCTATAGACCCAAATAGTTCCAGATGACTTAAGTTAGGCTTGCATCATACCAACATTCTTTTCTACCTTTTTCGTCAGACATCTGTTCAGGATATATGTTGTAGTTGACACAGCTTCACCCCATAATTATGTGGATAAATGCTTTCCTTTCAACATACTTCTTACCATGTTTATGATGGTTATATTCTTCCTTTCTGCAGTTCCATTCTGTTGTGGAGTATATGGTGACACCACCTCATGCACAATCCCTTCTCTCTCACATAACTTGTCGAAGTATTTAGACACATATTCTCCACAACTATCGGTCCTCAGAATCTTGAGCTTTCGACCACTTTGTCGTTCGACCATAGATTTAAACTTGGAAGATACCTCAATCACTTCACTTTTCTTCTTGATCAGGTAAGCCCATAGTTTTCGACTGAAATAATTTATGTAAGAACAAAAATTGTTCTACAACAGATTCCATGATTTTGATGATAACAAAGGATGAAACCAAAAATGGCACCCTAACGAAAAGTTTCTAAGTGTGCAGGGTTCTAAAGAAAGAAGGAAGAAATCTGATGACGTCATCAGATACAGAACCAGATCAGATACAAATTATCAAATGATCAGAAGCATCTGAAGTTGAAACACGTTCAAGAAAGTCTAACTCTGAGCAAAACAGCAAAGTATCAGAAGCATCTGAAGTTGAAACACGTTCAAGAAAGTCTAACTCTGAGCAAAACAGCAAAGTATCAGAAGCATCTAAACAAGAAGTACGCTCTAGAAGTTCTGATTCTGAACAACAGTATGTCAAACTTCAGAAGCTCTTGGCGCTATCTGAAGAAATCATCAGAACTCAAAAGATCAACATCAGAAGCTAGATAGCAGATTCCAAGATCTCCAGAAACATGAAGACTCTGATTATGGAATTGCTAATTATGAAAGAGTAACGTTAAAGTCAAGTAAAGTTTTGCAAATGGATTTCCTAATACAGAAAGAGACGTTAATCTCCAATTTCAATAAAGAAGGTACTATATGTGGTAAGTAGTCATTTCAAGGAGAGAAAGTTATCCTGGCAGAAGCTATTTATGTTATGGCGTAAATTCATTTTATTACTCATCAGTTTCAACTACTACCTCACTGATCTATATAAAGGACTGCAAATCAACATTCAGAATACAACATATACAAAGAAAAATATACTGAAAAATCAACGCTCAAGAAAACACTCTTGCTCTCTAAATCTTCACGAAGCTTTTGCTTATAACGTGAATCACTTTTGTTCTTACTATTGTAATATTTGCTTTCTTAGAAGCACTCTAGATTACATAAATCTTTTATCTATTGTTTGTTTATTTCCTCAAGTGACTCTGTGTAGTCTGTATACTTGAGAGGACTAAGAGATCTTTCTCTTAGACGTTGTTTGTAATCAATCTTTCAAGATTAGTGGATTAAGTCCTTGTTGAAGGCGAAATCACCTTGGCCGGGTGGACTGGAGTAGCTTTGTGTTAGAAGCGAACCAGTATAAAATCCTTGTGTGATTTTCATTTTGAAAAAGCGCTTATTTTCCAAACAATTCAAACCCCCCCTTTCTTGTTTTTCTCACCTTCAATTTATGAATATGACAAAGTATTTGTTACCTCAAATCAAATTCACCTGGATAGGACCACACACATAAGAGTATATGACTTCAAGGATTGCCTTCGACTTGCTTTCAGCAACCTTGCTAAAGTTTTTCTTGTGTTGCTTCGCCTGCACACAACCTCACATACTTCATTTGGAATGCCAATTTCTGGTAACCCTGAAACCATATTTCTACTATTCAGATCTCTGATGTCTTTGAAATTGAGAAGGCCAAGTCTATAGTGCCATAGCCATTCATATCTGCTAGCTACAGTTGCAAGGCACTTGTGATCCATCACATTTTGTTTAATTCTAAAGGTTTTATTCTGAGATATAGTTGCCTTCAAGATTAACCTTCCACCTAAGTCGAGAACTCTCATCATCTTGTCTTTAATCGACACTTTGTAGTTCTTTTCGACCAGTTGCCATATGCTAAGCAAATTACTTTTCATGTTTGGTATGTATAGTACATTAGAAATTACTAACCTTTTTTCATCTTTCATCGTAATCAGAACATCACCAATACCTCCAGCTGCTAGAGTATTGTCATTTGAAAGTTTTACCATGTTCTTCATTTAGGGTTTCATGTTGACAAACCAATCTTTCCTACCAGTCATGTGTGATGACCATTCTGAGTCCAAGTACCATTGGTCCTGGAATCTTTCTCCATCTCTTGTTGTGACCATCAACAACATATCTTCTTCTTCATAATTTTCAAACTTTGCATCATTATCTTGATTCTTTTATTTTTCAGGATAATCACTAGAGTTGTGACCATACATCTGACAATTGAAAACTGAATGTGAATTTTATCAGGTTTTTGACCACCGCCTCTTCCTCTACCTGTAGCACCACCTCTTGGGTTGCTTTGATATGAGAACTTTTTCTAATTCGACCAACCTCCTTCTTGCTGATTTTGATCAGTCGAGTTATTGTAGCCTCTTCTACCTTTGTTGTTGAACCACTTCCTTTTGCCTTTCTTTTCTCTTGTTGATTGCGCCTGCAAAGCCATATCGCTCTTCGACTTACCTGCAGCTCTTTCAGCCATTCTTTATTCATGAGATTCAAGCGTCCCTTGAAGCTCTTCCTTTGTCAATGTTGACAAATCTTTCGACTCTTCTATGGCTACACCATGTGGTCGAACTTTGGAGCCAATGACCTCAAGATCTTTTAAACAACTAATTTTGATGGCAACATTTCTCCACATACCTTGATTTGATTCACCAGTTTTGCAACCCTAGTGAAAAAATCAATTATACTTTCATTGTCTTCCATTTGAAGCAATTCAGACGTTCTTTTGTGAGTTTGTAACCTCACTTCTTTCACCTTTTCTGCGTCTCTAAACAATTTTTCCAGAATTGTACATGCTTCTTTCGCTGATTCAACATCACTAACATTTTCGAAATTGTCTGCATCAACGCATTAATGGATCATAAAGAGAGCTTTATAATCTTTCTTCTTCAATTCTTTGTGTGCAGTCTTTTCTCCATCTGTCGTATTTGCTGCAAGCGGCGTAACTCCCTCCTTCACAAGATCCCGTAGAGCTTGATAGCAAAAGCCAATATTTATCTGCTTGCACTAATTTTCATAATTTTTTTTATTCTTCAGAGTTGAGAGACTCGTCATAAAGTACTCGTTCAGATTATTCATCACCGTCGTGTTTTGCTTCCCACGAATCTCTCAACCAGACTCTAATACCAGATGTTGGAAATTCATTGCTTTCTCTTCAAAAAATTCACCAAAACATGTGGAGAATTTTGTTGCAATCTTAATGAATAAGACTCAATCACACCGATTGAATCCCCTTTTGTTCTTCACTTTTCACTCGAGTGAATCAACCAACTTTGGTTGCAAGAATATATCGCTGCACAATTGTTAATGGAATAAGAAATAAAAGATGAAAAATTGGAAGAAAGGAAATTATGATTTTATCAAAATAGGGAAAGAAGAGGAAGAATTAATGTAGAGTAACTCTCTACTTCCAAACTGAGATTTATTCAACTTGTTCAACTGCACTTCTGTTGTGTCTCATACAATCAATAAGGGTCACTCCCTATTTATAGATTTTGGGCTTGCTTGTTCCTCAAGCAAAGCCCAAGACTAACACTACAAAATTGGGCCTAAGTAAAAATCCATATCGAGGTTAATCCTTGACACTTCGACAACTAGGTGTTTGGACAGCAGCATGCTTCGACACCATGAATTACATTCTCAACATATCAGAGACGACAAACCCCAAAAGGGCTATGGCAGTTATAATCATGGGGTAAACAGTGAATCGATGGATCTCAAGGCACAAAGTTATGTTTTTGTTGCGGAGAATGTTATCATCCTTTGTATAAGTGTTTCGAAAATGATAGCATGTTATGATTTTGGGTGATGACGAGGCAATAAACGAAATAGGTGAGATAATCGCCATCGAGCTAGCAGAAATACTACTGACAAAAGATAACTCAACGTGGATCTAGTTACAACTTCATATCTCCTCTATTGACGGAAACATTGCAACTTCCAATAGATTGAGACAAGGTATCAACCCTGAAAGTCGGGAATGACACTTGTGTCACTATGGTATGGATGCGTAAGGGGATGAAAATTCAATTTAGAAACTTCTCCATTAGAGTTGAGGTTGTGGAGGTTTGGCAATGTGAACATTGATTGGGAGGAAATGGCAATTAGTTTCAATCGAGAGGGTTAAGTGATGAGGTTGTAAAGTCACATATCTAAGAATGGGGAGGTTTACATAGAGAAATCAATCATCACTATCACCATGAACATTTTGTAGACATGAAAGTTTCAAAGTGGAAAGGAAACAAAGAGATCATAAGTTGAAAACTTAAAGCAGCATTAGAATATTGGTTTTTCCATACTGGCCTTGAGAACAACGCTAATTCTAAAAAGGGAGCTAATGGTAGGACACCATAACGGCACAACCCAATAGAGTTGTTGACTCAATAGCCCAATTCACACACTTGCTGCTTTTAAAAGATTGCCAGATTGCGTAAAACTTGAGGAATAACAATACTAGTTAGCATTCTCATTATTTTTAAGGGGATTTTCTATTATAAAAAAAAGACAGAAAATTTAGAGTCATAGAGGAAAGATGTTAAGATTGGTTAGGAGAGAAATGCTTTATAGTTTAAGAGCAGTTATGCCCTGATCTAGGAGTTCTTGAAACTAGGTCTAACTTCTCATTTTCTTTCTACATTTTCCATCATTATAAGAGCTTCAAGCTCACCACTTGCACTCATTAATACAGAGTTGTTGCCTGAACTTTTAAGTTTCTATCATTGACACATAATTTATTTCACCAGATGGTAATTTTACTTCATATAATAATATATAGATGACACTTTATTTATTTCAATAGCTTGTATTACTTCACAAAATAAGATATAGATATAAATTTCATATTTCAAACAAGAACAAATATCACATGTTAATTATTTTTTACTTCTAAACATAAGAAACTACTTCTATCAATATAAATAAAACAACCACAGTAATTTTTCAATTGTGCACATTTCCATCAGCTTTCGAAAACACAACCACTGGAATATATTTTATTTACATATAGTAACATAAAAGACCTGGTCAAGGCTGAAGTTTAGTGCATAAGTTTTGTGCAGATGTTGTATTTCTTGAATCTACCTGTAGTAACAAAAAGAAAAGGGAACCTAATCTAACTTTTGATATTACAATCTTGATGGTTGTCTAGTTTTCCCCCCATGATTCAGCTTAATCTAGTGGAACAATTTGAAAATTTTGAAATACCAGCCAGAATATAGACACTTATTTAGAGCAATGTTGCTGTAAACCTAGTTCTGCACTTGATGGCCATCAAGAATATCATGCACGTTATAATGTTTTAGCATAGGAAAACCATCTTAGTATGTTTCTCACCCTCATATTCACATGAAGTTCTTTTCCACAACCTTCTTCAATTTCTCCAATTTTTTGACGATCTCAGGATTCATAAGATCCCTTGCTTCCCTAACGAGTGTACCTTCTTTGCTCGAATGATAAGCATCCACCACGGTCTTTAAACACATGTGAAGTTTCTCTGGTGTCCTGAAAAAAAATATAAAGAAGTTTTTTATCACAACTGAATTCTATTTCAAGATAACTTGTATTCTGATATGTAATACATGTTGACGTACGAGTACAAACTATCTATATCTTTTCCTTCAAGTTCTACTCCAGGTGTAAAAGCATCATTAAGGGCAGACAATTGCTCCTCGGGATCCTCAATTTGAATAACATACTTAACTATTCGAATTTCTTTCGGAATCTGTCTCTGAAGATTTGCCACTGAAGTCTTGTATAAATGAAAGAGGATGTCTTTTGCCTAAAAATGAATGTTTAAGTTAAGTAGGAAATAGCAAGTAATATATAATGCATGAAAATTTACTGCATAATATCTAGCCAAGTAGAATACAGTCTTGAATGAGTAGGTTTGGTTAAAGGACAAGGTCAAACTGGACACCGCATTATTATATTCAATCAACAAGGTCCTCCTATTTTGTAATGATATCACACGTGTTGAATTATTTCAAAGCATCATACATCGCATGAAAGAATTTAACAACTATTGTACATTAGGAGTAGTGGATTTTTTTGTGTGTGAAAGAGTAGTGTATTCATATCAACCCACATTTCCTCGACTTTTTGATTAAGAGAAGTGCTAGGAACACTCACTTTTTTTCTCCTCTAAGAATCACTTTTATTGGATAAAATACACTTGGGTCCCGCACTTTAGAAATTGGTACCACATAATATACAAGTATGACTCAGTTTGTTTGTTATATTCCCCAAATATGTGTTCATTATTATCTCCCCTATTAAAATAAATCAGGGACAGAATAAAAACATTATAGATAAGGATGCGTACTGCCATACATTTTGTCAGGTAGAACCCGTGAATTCTTAATGGAAAATCTATTAGTATAAGTATGAAAGTGGAGCAAATCTCTCCAAACTAACTCACTAACATTAATCTTCAATACCCACACACACCAGCCTATCCGTATATAATACACTCCCTCTAACAGTATCACATGACCTCATATGACACCTCAATAACTAACTAACTCATTCTCTCCCACATTGCCCTACTTCTAAAATACGCCTAGATAGTAGGTACCCTATCAATGTCAGGCCGCTGCTATTAAAAGGAGATGACTGTACTGTACCAGACACCGAATTGCTTTTTGGTTAGAAAATAAAAGTAAAGAAGACAAGCTATACATTATCCACTTGGTTCTTCCCCCATACTGTACATTGCAATCTAAAGAAACTAATTCAACAACCATTCAAAATTTCTTATCCTCCATATCCATGAAACTAAAATTGGAGCAGCTCATGTAAAGGAAAGTCAAGAGATCCCATCAATTTTACCTCATCTTCAGTCATGTTTGAATCTTTGGCCGCAGCCCAAGCTTTGGTAATCATTAATACCGTCGTCGAATCAAGTTCTTTTTTTTCAGCCAAATTGTCTATCTTTTTACACGCAGCATCAAGTGAGGGAGAATTGATAATATCTTGAAATTTCAGCTGTGCAGCATTTATCTGTTCAATGCTTTCTGCTGCACCATCATAGGCAAGTACAGCAGCCAAGCATGCCTCCCCAAGCTTTGCCAGTTCTTTTCACATATAACAAAAAGCATAATAGCTTTTAATTTCCAAATTAATCAATATACAAACTTGAATTAACCAAACACAGTTATTAATATGTGACACCCATCAGATGATATTGGTTGTATATGTATTCTACGTAATTAGATCTAGCGTAACCAAGACAACATCCTGAAGTTCTCCTAAATATGGTCATATTTTAATTAAGCATAAATTTCTGGTATTTTGCTTCTGCAAAATAAATATTTTAAGTTCCATACAATTTATAAATTCAATGTTCAACCTTTGAAAAACACCATTGTCTAGTTATACTCCTAGAAAGAAAGAAAGAAAGAAATGTAACAAATTTCTCAATTGAGTGAATGTGGTTCTTGACTACCCATGCAAGAAAATGCAATTAACTATGATATTGCACACCAAAGTCAATAATTTATCCAAAACATAAATATTGATTTAGGTAACTAAAAGCATGAAAAACTAAATCACACCATTTTGCTTTTCTGCATCGTCACGGTAAGATTCAGTCACTACATGAAGGTGCTCAAAGAATTCATTTGTAAAATCCTTCCTACGCTTGGCAACGATATTGCTAATTTCGGACAGATCCTTTCTGATTACATCCAGAAGATCATTGTGTCTCTGCACGTCCTCATCAATCTGCAGAATAGCAGTTCACAAAAAATATTTATCATGACTATACCATATTCCTATTTCTTACATTCCAATTAACATACCACGTCGAGCATCTTATTAATCAAGTTTCAATTTGGATAACAAATTTGACAATAATTACAAATGTATTAAACAAAAACTTCTAGCATAACATACATTGAAATTAGCTTATGTATCTAAAAAATTTCAAAAACCTTTTTCATTTAACTTCTTGATAAACAACGCCTATAACCTTTTATGAACCAATGTTGTCTAATAGCCAGCTATAACTAACGTAGAAGATTTTGAACAAATCGCTATTGCTTCGTGATATGCTATTTACTACAATTAAGTGCTGTCAAATAACTCCTATAGCAGCGTTATGGCTCTAGGGTGTCAAAACGGTCAGGCCAGACGGACATGTCTGTTTTGCCCGAACTTTTTGGCTGAGCGTGCCAAGGTTTTAGGCCGCACCCTCTAATATGACCGCCCCACCCTGTTTTTTTGTGGACTCTAGGGAGTGCGGGCAATAATATAAAATTTTGCAATTTTAGGCTTAAAAGGGTGCAGAGACCGCGGGCCCGCTCCACCCTCATTTTTTTGCCGGACCAAGGTTTTAGACCCGCGCCATCAACTATCCCCCGGTTTTTGCAGACTTTTGCGGGGCGAGCCTAAACAGAGTGGGTATGCCTGTTTGGCACCCTGCAGTGCAGCAGAATTTCAACAAATTGTTATTTTCTACAATCCACAATTCATAGCATTGATAAGAACTTTTCATGTGAAGAACCCTAAATTTATTTTAAGCAAAAAGCTCCTGCAACAAAACTGAATCCATAATAACAATAATAACAACAAATTCACAATATCTAGTAGCATATTAAAAAAAAACCTGTTTGAGCTTCCTTGCGAGACGGAGAAGTTTTTCCTGCATAGTAGGATTGGTTTCAGAAAGTGCTTTATCATTACATCGTGCAAAAAAATGGGGTCTAATGTTTTTCCATTCTCTACTGAAAGCTAACAATCTTCTCCAATCAGTTGGAGTAGGTTTATCAACCAAGAAAACACCAATGAGTTTATCACACACACCAATCATTCTGTTATCGTCCACCACATCAGATGGATTGTCTTCTTTTGAAGCAACATAGTTACAGGGTCGTAACCCTCTTCCTCCTTCACAAACGATAAAAGGATTGCATGATAATATGAGACAATTGATTTTGAAACCCTAAATTGTGATAATTAAGAAGTTACTTACTTGTTAGTGTTTGAAGTTTAGTGAAGAAATTGAAGCGCGAAAAGGGAAGGGAGGTTTTGATTGGTGAAGAATGGGTTGAAGGAGGTGGTGGAGAATGGAAGAGATGTGGTGGAAGTGAACAACGCGACGGTAGAATCGCCGTGTGCAACTCCATTGTCTGCTTCGACTTTGGGAAGTGCTTCTCTCTCTGATTGTTGCAAGAAGTGGGGTTTATCTTCCTCCGAACAATATTTATCAAGTTTTCTCTTTTATTTCATTTTTTATTTTTGTGTACTAAATTACGAAAAAAATATTTAAAAAGGCTTTAAATTGTTTTCTTTTAATTTTAATCTAATTTAAGCTTTCACTTTAATTTTTTTATATAATAAACATTATCTTTTAATACTTCTAAAAAAAAATTGTTAGATATCGGACTTTATATACTAGTGATGCGCAGAGTGTACAAATGGAGTCGGACAATTAATTCATACTTATGAATAGAAGATTTCACTTTAAATCATCTCAAATTATTGAGGTAAATCAAATTAACCTTTGTCTTATTTTAAAAAATGATAGTCCTCAATATATTCATCATTGTTGTCATATATCGCTCTTTAATTCAATTTAGAAGGTGTTAAAATTATTATTAGGGTAATGTTAACTTGTGTCTTACATGCGTATGTCAAGAATTAATTGTGAAAATATTTTTTTGGAACTTGTGTATTGTTTTTATCAAAATTTTATAATTAATATTTTCATTATTTTTTTCAATATAAACTTTCTATTTATGAATTGCTTAACATGTGTCCCAGACACAAGTTAGCTTACCCTTATTATTAACATATTGAAAAGATGTATGAATATTATTATATTTCCAAACCAAATTGGTTTTATTCCTAAGAGAAACATTCATGAGAACATAGTGGTAGTCCAAGAAATGTTACATAATATGAATAAGCTTAAGGTTAAAAAGAGTTTCTTTGTGATAAAAATAGATTTCGCTAAGACTTATGATATGATTAATTGGATGTTTATGCAGTATGTCTTAGTGGAGGTTGGAATCGATGAGGGAGATTATAATGCATGTTATCACTCCAGTCAAGATGAGAGTGTTTTAGAATGGTGATATGGGTGAAAATTTTGTTACAAATAAAGGTCTAACACGGGGAGATCATTTGTCCTCATATCTCTTTATCTTGTGTTTGGATAAACTCTCTCATACGATATGTGATGTAATAGGAGAAGGAAAATGGGAGTGTATAATGCATGATATCACTCCAGTCAAGATGAGAGTGTTTTAGAATGGTGATAGGGGTGAGAAGTTTGTTACAAATAAAGGTCTAACACAGGAAGATCATTTGTCCCCCTATCTCTTTGTCTTGTGTTTGGATAAACTCTCTCATATGATATGTGATGTAATGGGAGAAGGGAAATGGGAGTGTATTAAAGTTGGTAGAAATGGTCCAAAGATTTCTCATTTGATGTTTGTATATGATTTACTCTTGTTTGGTAGATCCTCTGAGAATCAAATAAACTGCATTATGGGTGTTTTGAACAAATTTTGTGAAGTCTTTGGGCAAAAGATCATTGTTGAGAAATCTAGTATCATGTTCTCAAAAAACACTACAATTCATCTCAAAAGACAGATTACTTAAGTGTCGGGCCTCAAGGAAACTTTTGAGCTAGGCAAATACCTCAGGGTCCCTATAACATGTAGAAGTCCTAAGGTCAAGTATTATCAGTATCTCGTACAGAAAGTTAAGACTAAATTGTCGAATTGGAGAGATAACCAACTATCATTTACAGGTAGGGCTACCTTAGCAAATTCGACAATGGAAGCTCTCCCTACTTATACAATGATGAGTAACAAGGTTCCTAAAACTTGGTTGAAAGAAATTTAGAGGACTCAAAGGAATTTCATTGGGGGAGATAGGGAAGGAGAGAGTCATTTGTACACTATCAAATGGAGTGAACTAGATAAACCTATGAATGATTGAGGCTTGGGTCTGAGGAATCTAGTTAACATGAATAAAGCTTGTATAGCAAAGTTGGGTTGGAAATTAAAGATAAGAGAAAGTTCTCTTTGGTGTGAAACCACAAGAGGTAAACACAAAGGGCATGGTGAATTGGACAATGGTCCACAAGCTATAAACTATGATTCTACTATGTTGAAAACCACTATCATATTATGGCCTCACCTAGAGCAAATGTCCTTCTGGGAGGTGGGCAATGGGAATAACACCAGGGTTTGGAAAGATTGTTGGGTTCAACTAGGATTAAAGCTTCAAGACCACATGATTCAACCAAATGAAATCTCTTATTTTTACACTGTAGCAAGTTTAAGAACTAAGGATGGAGAGTGGAATTGGAACATGTTCAAGAATTTGTTCCACCAAGATTTGTTGGACAAAATCCTAGCAATTCCTCCACGGAGTCAGAATACTAATGAAGATGATACATGTATCTGGGTTGGAACATCAAATGGAAACTTCACAATGTCAAGCATGTTTGAAAATATAAATATTGGAAGTAATGAGGAAAATATGGATGATTGGAAGGGTATTTGGAGGTTGGATGTGTTAGAGTAAGCCCTTATAGCCAACCATGATTGGTTGTACATGCTTTTGTATCATGACCTTGGTATATATTATTTGTTTAATATATATACGTATTAGGCATTGTATTTATTGTGTTGTTTTGCATATGACATAATAAAGTCATTATAATAATTAGTATGTTTAAGGATACATTAAGTGTGACTTAATTGTGAGACCTCATTAAACATAAGGACATTATTCTTAAAGTATTTGTAGTTGAGTTTTACCATCAAATATGACAATAGTAATGCATATGGACTATTATGTGAGTAAATTGATGATTTTATCTCATGGATCATGGATATGAGATATCAAGTCTTCACATATGTATATATATTATGAGTAATATTTATATTGGATTGACCCATAATGAGAATACTACATAGTATGTTATGTAAGTGTCATAAGTTATTCTCATAGTGATGGTGGTGTATACCATCATTCGACCTGAAACCACTATGGATTCTAGATATGGAGTCGATTACTTTATTGTCAATTAAACATTGTCCATAATAGGATGACCATAAGATGGTTGATGTGTATTCCACAAATCATATTGAGGGCCATGAGTGATCTATATGTGATTTTCCCATCCTACATATACGGGAGTAATATCTACAAGCCTCTTGATAGAATATGACTATAAAATGCATGAATGTGCTCAAATAAGTCAATATGAGATATTGAGATTATTTTTTATCATCAAGTATACTCAGGAAACAAAGAATATAATATTGCATTATACAAGGGTGACACATTATATGTCTCGTGTTCAATATAGATATAAGGGTAAAAGAGTAATTATACACATTATCATTATCATAGAAAGGTCATGTCATATCACACAACATTCACGTCACTTAGATAGCACCAGTGTTTGCTAAATACTGCTCACCGTTTATAATATTAAATATGTGATTTAATATTATTGTCAACGTTAAGAGAACATACATGGTCACACGTATAGAGTACTTATAATGGAATGGATGATAAAATTAAATAAGATTTGATTTAATTTAATTATGTACTAATAGTAATTAAATTATTTAACACGTTAACATATATGATTTATTTGATTATATATGATTTAATTAAATAAATGAGAATTGACGACTAATTACATTAAATGAAAATAAGATTGAGGTTGATTTTGGAATTTTTAAAATAAGAGTGTTAGAGTTTTAGTAGCTTTCTATAAATAAAGAAGCTTTTTCCCTCCAATCTTAGTTTTAGTTTTTGTCATTCTCAGAAAACGGCTAGCATCGTCTTCCACTTTGAACTCGTGCGGACTTCATAGAGACGATGGTTCGGGGACAAACCAAACGGAAGTCGGTGGGCATGTAGCACCCGGGACCGAAGAGGGCGAAAAATGGTCCTGAGATTGTACAGGTATGAGAATGAAAGGATCCTGAGATTGTACAGGTATGGGACTGCATGGTTGAAGGAAGACTTATAAGAATTGATTGGTACTAGCTATATCAACAAGGTGAATCTTCTTTTAGGTAGACTAACAAATAATAACTCCATAGTTAAGTGTGTTTGGCATGGAGTAGCATTTGGATGGGTGACCTTCTAGGAAGTTTCCCGAAAAGTGTGTGAGTGAGGACAAGGCATGTTGAAAACACTTATGTTGGTTTGTGGCGTTAGTAGATAATCCTGAAAGTTGTCTGAGGCGTTACAGAGATATTGCATGCTTAGGTATTCAACTCTTAGCGTAGTTTATCGCTTATTCAGTTGATAGTGATTTATTACGTAAGGTTGGGTTTTGTTAGAATTGGTACCTAATTGAGCCTTAGTGTAGATAAATCTCTGAAAAACTAGTGATGTTAGAATATGATCATAATTAAAATATTGTACATAAGACATCTCGTGTAATCTACAATGGTTCAATTAATCATTGTCTTTGAACTTTATGTGAATTTTTTAAATTGTGTTACCCTAGTATCCATGTCCGTAAAATTGTGCTACAAAGTTGTAATGTTTCTTTCAATAATAAAGGTTGTGCTTCATTTTGTACAGCTTCTTCTATGGGAAAATCTCATAGATTTCACTCTCCATCCTCACACACCACATATTCCAAGCCTCCTTACCTATAATATATTGGAATTATGCCTTCTCTACTACATTTTATCTAATTAACAGGTTTCCCTCAACTTCTATTAAATTTCAGATCCATTGCTCAATTCTATTTAGTCTCAAACCTGACTACATATTTCTTAAAGTGTTTGGTTATGCTTATTTTCCGTTGTTAAGACCTTACAACTCACACAAGCTGGATTTAGGTCCCAAGAATGTATTTTTCTTGGATATTCAACCTCACACAAAGGTTATAGGTGTTTATCTTCTAGTGGTAGACTTTATATTTCTAAAGATGTTTTGTTAAATGAGCTAAGGTTTTCTTATGATGATTTCACTACTACGAAAAACACATATAATCACGATTACGACGGTTGAACAACCGTTTTTAGGTAGGTTATGATTATGTGGGTTATTTACAACCACGGTTCAGTGCCCATGGTGTCGCATCTCGAAAAATACAATTCCTCGCGATGGTCGCGGAAAAAATTACGTTCGAACAGAGTCGCCACCGAACTTTATTTATCCCAATGAAGGATAGGAAAATATCGATAAAACCTTTAGGAAATAGAATAATGGTCGTCGCAACCATATTCGGGTTCGGGAGTGGTTTACGTAAGGGGAAGGTATTAGCACCCCTTACGTCCGTTGTACTCAACGGGAGCCTTTTAGTTCTAGTTTGTGTTTGAGTGTTAATTTATGTTTGTTTGTTATCTTTAGGTTATAAAATATTAGAAATTGAAATGGATGAGAACCTCAGAAAGGGAAAGGGGAGGTTTTTTTAGTGTGCTCGCGAAGATACAGCAATCTCCTGCCTACGTATCCTTATGGTATAATAAGGAAATCAGAGCATTCGTAGTTCGGGGAACTACGGTTTATTGGTGTCTTTTAGTGAACATATGTTTAGGTCGCATTCCAAAGGCTAAACGTTGGCTTGTCTACTCTCGACGGAGGCTTAAGCACTAGTTTGTTGTGCGCATTAGAAAGGATTAAATAATGTTCTTTTGAAAAGAGTTTTGATCACACGAGGGTGATAAGTTGGATTAATATGTTGGATATTTTGTTTGGTTGAGATGTTTTTGGTTGGATGACGATTACTCGGATATTCGAGTAAGACAACTCATATCCTAACAGTCGGGAAAGGGAATAGAAGACTCTAGACCACCTTCTTTTTCATCCTTAATTATAGAAAGGATTGGATAATAATTAAGGTGTTTTGAAAGGATGACGAATACTCGGATAATCAAATAAGACAACTCATATCCCAATAATCGGGAAAGGGAATAGAAAACTCTAGATCACTTTCTTTTTCATCTGAGTGATTATGAAAATAAGGTTGTATATGGTGGATGTATTTTTAAAATGAACGACAAGTACTTGAATAACTGAGTAAGAGAACTTGTATTCAAATAGTCGTGGAGAAAAATTGAAGACTCAAAGTTATCTCCCTTTTAGTTTCTTGTTATAAAAGGATTTGATTTGTTTTTTTTGCTTAAATGGATTAGAAATGACGACCATTTGACTAACCGAGTAAGAAAACTCGTATTCAAATAATCGAGGAGAGGAGTTGAAAACTCAAAACCATCCCCCTTTTCAATTCATTAATATGAGTATGAATTTGATTTGGTTGTGCTTAGGTGGATAAAAATGACGACTATTTGACTAACCGAGTAAGAGAACTCGTATTCAAATAATCGAGGAGAGGAATTGAAGACTCAAAGCCATCCCCCTTTTCATTTCCAAATGAAATGGTGTTTGATTGTGATTAGGTATTTTAATTTGATTTGGATAGAAATACTCGACATTGGATCGAGGTTTTAAATTTGTGTTTTGAATGAAGTGAATTTTATTTTAGTGTATTATTCTTCTACTCGATAAAAAAATCGAATAGGTATCATTGTAAGAAAGCCCAAGAGTAAGCTATGTGAGGTTGATGGCGATGCTTTAAAAGCGATCGACTTACAAGGGTGTTTGAAAATGGACTCGATATTAAATCAAGAATTGTGTGATTTTAATGGTTTTAAAATAGTTTTGACTCAATGATGAAATGGTTTTGAAATGATGTGAAGTACTAGTGGAAGAAATCGATCAATGCATAATTGACAAAATTAATCGATTAAAATTTGGTTAAATTGATTAATTAAACTAATTTAAATTAATTATCAAAATTATTGAATTAAATCAAATAACTAAGTTAATTAAAATTAATTAATCCAAAACAACTTAACTAGTCAAAGTTTAATAATTAATTTCAATTATAATTAAAGAATATAAGTGACCATTGTCGATTTATCTAAAGGAATCGGTGTGCTCAAAACCGGTTTGTGCGAGATAACAAGGATTAATGTTATTCGCGAAATCCAAACACGGTGAAAAATTCACAATTAATGTATAGAAAATTTGGCGGCATAACGGCATTGAATTACCGAATCCACTTACTTAATTCGATCTATCGTAATGAAGTTAACCAATAGAGAATTAATATTATTTTCAAAATTCAATGTTACACTTTTTACAATCTACAATGATCAAGAACAATGATCCAAACTAACAACCAAATCCATCATAAAATGAAACCAATGGCTAGTAATAACAATTTAGAAATGGTGTATTATATAATGCATTTCAAAACCTTATATTATGTAAACACATGATTTAAATAAGAATAATGGCACTGAACCTATGGCATTTTCACTAGTCTTGGTTCAGTATATCCAATGTGCACCCGGAAAAAGAAATCTAAGAAGAAAAATTCATTTCCATAAAGTATGTTACATTTCCATGATACCAACAAACTCAGTATTGGAAAAAGCTCAAGGAGCTGCTCTACTGATGTAAATAAATCCAACTTAGAATCAACCAAAACATATGAATTAACCTCTTTTTTAAGTTGTACCCAACAAGTTATGAATAGGTTCTTTTAGTAGCAGCAGCAAAATTGAATGAAACTCAAATAATAATAAAAAAAAACACATGAATTCAAATAAAAGATTGAACTTGCCACTAATACTATAGTAATAAATAACAATAAAAGTGATAAAATTTAACAATAATATTTTAAAATGCTAACATCGTATGCAGAAAAAAAAAAGTAGTAAACAGTTATGGTTTCTTTTAAATATGAAGAGTAATAATCATGGTCCATTAGCAGCTATATGATTTAATAGAAACTGGAACAACACATTGAAACCAAAAGTCTAAGCAATAACCTGCTTTGAAGCCTTGCAAAACCGTTTCATCAACAGTTCATGAGGGATCACCAATTTTGGATCCTGTTACATCTGCTGAGAATCCGTGGAGGCGTGAACCGTTATTGCTGTGAGACGAAAATAGAAACAACACCAAATCGTATCGAAAACGGAGTTTAGTCCAGCGTTACGTTTATTGGCATGATGGTAGTCTCGTGAAAAGAGTGGTGGTCGAGCGGAAGTGAAGGTTTATACGGCGGAACATGGAGTAGGTCGGTTATTGGTTGTTGTAGGTGGAGGAAGGTGGGTTTCCGGCAGCGTGAGGGAGAAGATGATATTGAAGATGGTGATGAGCGAAAGTTGGAAGTGGTGTTCGCCGGCGTGATGGTTATTGTTTGAGAAAGAGATCTGAGAGATGATTTATGAGATGGGGCGGCTGATTTTGTATTGGTACGGTAGATCCCTCTTCCCCTCTATCTCACCAGCCATATTTTAGTATATATATAGTGTTATCTAGGGTTGTAAAAAAGAAACCAATATTCAACAATGCCCTTGTACCTTTTATTTTACATGATAAAATGAGTACTAAAATTTAATTGGAATAAAAATTCAGAGTATGTTTTGATAAATATCAACGAAAGTTTATTTAATTTTATTTATTTTTTGTTTAATATTTGGATAATAGAAACAAAATAAAAGGGATAAAATTAATAAAACCCGGGCGGAAAAAATGCTCGAAAACTTAAATCGAATGCATTAAAATGCTCAGTGCGAAATAAACTTATTGAAAAAGTACAGCGTTTCTTTAAATTTTGAAATAAATTTTCACCGGTTAAAAGGCTCAGGCGGGTCAAAACGCAACTGAAACAGCTTCTGAAAATTACAACGAGCACACCAGGTTAAACTACATGAACTGTAGATTAATAACACCGGTGTCTGTAATTTTAATTCTGAAACTTTTTACCCGCTGATTTTACATGTTCTTGAGGAAAGATTCAACCAATATGTCTGTATTTTCAATAAATTTATCCTAACTGATATTTCAGGTATTATTCATGATGAAATGTATGTCATGTTATGCATATGATGCAAAATAAAAAAAAATAAAAAAAATTCTATGAAAATTTAAATATGCCCGGACAAAATTGGGGTATGACAGCTGCCCCTATTTAATTATCTTGAACTAGAAAGTAAGAATGACGACAGTCTTTATACATTCGTGGTGGAAGATAATTAAATACGAGAAGACCCGAATTTTGTCCTTCGAAATGCAATGGAGAAATACAGAAAGAAAAATGCAGTGGGAAATACAGTAAGAAAGGTAAAATAAGATAAATGAAACAATCAAGACTCTCTAGGAATCGTCAGAACAGTATCTTGGATGTCATAATCGAGATATTCCAATAATGGAATGATACCTCAACTGTATCTAAGACTTTCTGATAATTAGCAGAACATTGTCTTGATTTGAACGCACGAGATTCTCTGGGGATCAACGAAGCAGTATCTTACATGATATAATCGAGATATTCCATCAAGGGAATGATACCTCAATCGTATCTAAGATTCTCCGAGGATACTTAGAGCAGTATCTCTAAAAATGAATGAGACTCTTCATATTGATGAAGCAGCACCCCAAACAGCAAAATGAGACTCTCTGTATTGAATCGAAGCAGCATCTTATATGATAGAATTAAGATATTCCGAACAAGGGAATGATACCTTAATTGAATCTAAGATTCTCCGAGGATACTAGAGCAGTATCTCTAAAAAAATCTGAAATGAGACTCTTCATATTGATGAAGCAGCATCTCAAACAACAAAATGAGACTCTCTGTATCGAATCGAAGCAGCATCTTATATGATAGAATTAAGATATTCCGAACAAGGGAATGATACCTTAATTGAATCTAAGACTCTTCTAGGATACTAGATCAGTATCTCTAGAAAACAAATGAGATTCTTCAAATTGATGAAGCAGTATCTCAAACAGAGAGATGAGATTCTTCAGATAAATGAAGCAGTATCTCGAATATTCGTCTGTAGGGGGAAATTTTTAAGAAACGACTCCTTTTGGAGGAAATATATTGGCAAAGCTCAGCAGGGGGGAAAGCTCATAAGAGACTTTTTATGGTAACCTCTGCTTAGGGAGCAATGCTAGCAAAGAAAATGCTGGGAATATCATTTTTAATCATAAAGTTAAAAAAAATGGCTTTCTGAAAAATGATTCCACGAGCACGTGCAGGGTAATAACTTTATTTGGAAATGAGAAATATCCACGATATACATGAATGACCTTGGATCCTGATATTTTAATGTGATTTTTGTATGATGTTCCACTTTAGGTGGGAATACCATGCATGAGATGCATGTAAGTATGTAATTGCTAGGGATATTTGGCTGTGCATGTAGGAATGCGAATGATTTTTGTTTTGTTGAAATTCCCATTTTGTGGGAGTGTTATGCATGCGTATGCTGATGATTGATATGATTGTATTTAGTGGAATTCATGTTTAGGCAGGAAAATTATGCATGAATTGATGCATGTGATGCACGTGGGAATGCAACTGAGTACTGGAATTTTTTGTAGGGTTTTATTTTTTGAGATTATTGGGGAATATCATCATCAAAGAGTTGATGGAAAGGTAACTGTAATCGTCAACGGGTTGACGGAAAGGTAAATGTCATCACCAGAGGTCTGATGGAAAAGATCATCATCAAAGGGCTGATGGAAAGGTAGTTGTCATCGTCGATGGGTTGACGGAAAGAGACTTCACTATGGAGTGGCATCATCAAAGGGTTGATGGAAGTAATTAAAAGAAGTCATCACCAAAGGGTTGGTGGAAAATAATTCGTCATCGTCGAAGGGTTGACGGAAAAGATTGTCATCATCAGAGGGCTGATGGAAAAACTTCACCATGGAGTGGCATCACCAAAGGGTTGGTGGGAAGGATGATCATCATCAGAGGGCTGATGGAAAAGAAACTTTGTCATCGTCAAAGGGTTGACAGAAAGAAACTTTGTCATCGTCAAAGGGTTGACGGAAAGAAACTTCACTATGGAGTGGCATCATCAAAGGGTTGATGGAAGTAATTAAAAGAAGTCATCACCAAAGGGTTGGTGGAAAATAATTCGTCATCGTCGAAGGGTTGACGGAAAAGATTGTCATCATCAGAGGGCTGATGGAAAAACTTCACCATGGAGTGGCATCACCAAAGGGTTGGTGGGAAGGATGATCATCATCAGAGGGCTGATGGAAAAGAAACTTTGTCATCGTCAAAGGGTTGACAGAAAGAAACTTTGTCATCGTCAAAGGGTTGACGGAAAGAAACTTCACTATGGAGTGGCATCACCAAAGGGTTGGTGGAAAAAGTATTATCATCATCAGAGGGCTGATGGGAAAGAAATTGTGATGTTATGTATGCGTATGATGCATATTAATGAAAATTTCTTATTTTTGTGAGAGAGATCTTGGATATGCAACTTCCTTATTTGGAAGGAAAGTCATGTGTGTTTATTGTATGCAGTGCATGTGGTAATGCAAGATGAATATTGGTTATTTTTTGGATTGATCTCCCTTTTAGAAGGTGAGATTTTCTGGGTAGCCATGTTGATTGGATTTGAGTTTATGGAGATGCCAGCAGAGTGGACTTTTATTTTTGGTAGCTGCCAATATGGATTGGACTCCTTTTTGTGATTGCCAATGCGAATTGGACTTTGGTTTTTGAAAGGTTTTGGCTTCCCGACACTCGATCTTTTGACGATGTGATGATTGAATGATAGATATGGATGCTTTTGGTGCCCCAAGTTTGATCCTTCGTTGATAGATTTTGTGTTTGTTCTTGAGAGAACTTTAACTTCTTTGCCTGATATGCCTTGTAGATGATTTAATGAGCATAGCGACGTAATCAATGCATGATGATTGTGATCTTGCTCTGCCTCAAGGCTCTTTGCAACTTGTCTTCCACAACCTGCATGGTCTTTGAAGGAACTCTCTTTTGAAAGGAAACCTTATGAATGATTATACCATGGCCTGAACCAAATTTGCCCAAGTGTATGGGTCTTTCAGTAGTTTTGCCCCTGGTTGAGCTTTTGAATGGCTTGCCCCAGATGGACTGAATATTTTGAAATTACTTGCCTCCTTGATCAACCGATGCTTGGAGTTTGTCTTTTGACTGACCAATTCATAGTCATTGGATACCATGCCCTTAATCCATAGGGTTAAGAAGTAGTCTTGATTTGGGTCAGCATTGACGAATGATTAAGTTCTTCTCCGATTGCTTCTTTGAAGTTCCTTGATGTCAAGCGCTTACTTGCAGTTAAAATTGTTTATTTAATCAATGGTAATCTTAATGCGACATTCATGCAGGTTTGAAAAATTATTTATTGAGGTGATGTGATAGTGTGTGACGAATGAACCATTAGTTCAAGCACATTGTTGATTTAGCTAGTGTCTGAAAGATACAGTGAGAATATGATACCAATACAGGTGATTTAGCACATATTTAGGAGTCAGTTTACACAACCTTGTTGTAGTATGCTTTCAGAATAAACCCTACTTCAATTAGGTCTTTTGAGGGTTGTAACGTGGCGTGGTTCACGGTTTCTTGAAAAAAGGATGTAAGGCTCAAATTTTGTTTTAACCCACCCCTTCTTCATGATGATCTCCAATCCTACATTCATTTAATTTAACATACACATTCGTCTTTTAAGAGAGTTTGGCAGTGTAGAGATGAGGGTTCAAGATTCGCTTGAAATGGCAGTCACCTTATTTTGCTCTTCATGAATGTTGGTGACCCTTTGATTCTTGACATGGTGGTCACTGAATCTTGTTTTATTTTGTTGAGGTTTTTCATGACCTCTTTTGATTTTTGCTTTGATCCCTAACTTTTGCCTGGACCGCTTTTTGAAGCTTTTTAGTCCACCGGGATTGCCCTAATTTTTGCCTAAGTCTTCTTTTTGGGTGTTCGACTTAGCGGGCTCTTTCATTGATTTTTTTTGAAAGATTATGACTGCCAAGTCATTGGTCATTGAAGAACAACCGACATGACTTTGGTATTTTTCAAGGTTACTTCGACAGTTGAGGATGTGTGCGAAGAATGGCATGTGGTTGATCCTCATACGGGATGTCTCATCTTGTAATTTGAATGCGTAGTCAAATTAACTGAACACTACCCTACCCCGGATTAAATGTAAGGGTTTGTAAATCTGAAAGAAACTCCTACGTCTAGGCTCGAAGTGGTTGACTAGGGATTAACTCCTTATCTCTCCAGTGTTTGGGGATTTGAAACAATGCCTGTACATCATCAGCAAGGTTTTTTCCGAAAGCATACAATCAGCAATTATGGGTATTTCGTTTTTGTCATTCTCCCTTCAATCTTTGCTAAAACAACAATTTGATAAGTGAATGGGAGAAATATTTTTTATATCAATGGAAAAATGAGTGAATGCGAAAGGATTCGTTCAAAACATGCATAATCATTTCATTAATATTACCATTAAAGGAAATCAACAATACTTGAAAGCAGATAAGTACTTAACATGCAAAGAAAAATACAAATGAAATGCGAGGAATAGCCAAATGGTTGCCAGGGTAGAGGAATCTCTCTCGTGCCTGGTTCACTACTGGGCTAGCCTTCTTTAGAGTAGTGGTATTTCTCCTCATCGAGACTGTCGCATCCGCGAAAAACAACCGGCGGGCTAAAACAAAAACAACACAGAGCCGCCACTGCGCGTTATTTATCCCAAAATAGGGAAAGGAAACGCTCAGAGAAACCTGGAAAAAGCATGGTCTCGCGACCAAAGAGAAAGGGTAAGGGAGTCGGTTACGCAAGGGGAAGGTATTAGCACCCCTCACGTCCGTCGTACTCGACGGGATCCACGTTCTAAAAGAAAGAAAAGGTTGCTAAAACATCACACACACACACACACAAGGAACGCAGCTGGGGTTAAGAGGAAGGGAGCTCGATAGGACATCGCATCCTATGCCTACATATCTCGTCTGGAACGAGAATCAGAGCTGCTGTAGTTCGGCTCACGCACGCCAAACAACACACGCACCCAAACAGGCAAACATGGAGCCTGAATGCCAATCACTGGGCTTACATCAGCATCCGAACCAAACAGACACACACTGGAACCCAGATGCCACTTGATGGACTTACACCGGCTTCCAAGCACACAACAAGAACAATCAAACACAATCAGATAACAAGTAAACACACGCAAAAAGGAAAAAAGTGCCCGGAGAGACCTCGCACGGTCTCCTGCCTACATACCTCGTCTGGAACAAGGATCAGGGCGATGTAGTTCCCCCTCAAGGGAAAGAAAATCTAGCCAAAAACCAAGGGAAAACACACTACCAGGGAGCTGTACTCGAGCCTAGTGTTGTCATGCATCATTGCCCTACGTTGAGGTTTCTACCTACTTGCACAACTGCAAGCTAACCCTATCCAGGAAGAAAGCAAGCATACAAGCATACAAGCAAACAAATATTCACAAAGCACACACTATAACCAGTCAAGTGGGCTCAAACAATGGGTTTGACTGCCGAAGCAAGTCATCTGTACATGGGTGTTGCTCGCTCTTAACCTTGCCATTGCGGGGCTAAGGTGAAGCAGATGAAAGGTGAGTGAAGATTAGACTTCACAGCCCTTATCCCTGACCAGGGAGAGCTTCAGACAAAGGAGCGTGGGTCCAGAATGGAGGGACCCTTCTACGCTCAAAGACTCTGACACAACTGTACAAAGTACAAGATCTTGGGTTTGTGTCCCAATGCATCAACACACAGCCGTGTGAGCAGAGGGACGACTCAACAGAATAGTGGGGGATAGATTACATATCCCTTGGCTTCCACCAATTGCCTTAATCAAGGACTTTACCTGCTTGGGCACAATATTAAACAATCACAAACATCGCCTCTTAAGGAGGACTTCAGACATTTGTCCGGCCAAGTAACAGGCCGGGTCTCCCAGACTACATGAAGAATAGAAGTCCTACCTCAAGTGGTTTAAAAACCAAGCAGCAGCAAGCAAGTTCTTAAAGAACTGTAAGCAACTAAATGTACCTGAAATCAATCAAGTATCATCAGTACTCAGACAGTCAAACAATAAACAGCAAATGTTAATCAGCTAATCTGTACAAACAACACAAGCTAAAGCACACAAGTGCAAGCTATAAGCTCAAGCTCAAGCTTCACAACCTACAAAACAAATTCATGTTAGTTCTCAACATCAAACAAGTTCAATTTCCACTTTTCAATTTCCTTCTTAAGCCTTTTGCACTTTTAACCTGAAAAGTCAAACCAAATGTGAGAAACTAGACCACTAGGCCAAGCCTAGGGTCCAAAAGTGAGAAAAAATTCTAAACAGCAAGCCATATTCAACCAAAATCAAATTAAAACAATTCAAAAGCAAATGCAATTGGCCCCATGCCCATACCATTTACCATTATCATTTCATGACCAAAACAAGTCAAATTAGGTCAAATACAACATCAAAAGTCCAAATAGAATGACTTCAATCAAAAGCATACCAAAACAATTCCAAAAATCCTCAAATAATTCACACCTAAACAGGACACACTCAAGGTATAGCATGTCAATTTTCAGCTCAACTGGACAAGAGGAAGTAGGTCAATGAAAATCAAGAAATCCAGATACAATTATTCAAGCCAATTCATAGCATCAACACAAGCATTCACTTCAAAAATTCATAAAACATTGAAAACAATTAAGAAATGAATGGGACCAAAAGCAAGATGTCCTACAATGTGTCTACAATCAGCATACCAAATTTCATCTTCATCCAAAACCATATGAGAATTTCACAAAAGAAATACAAGCATGTGTCACACAATGTTGCACAATGAACCAACAGAGAAGAAAAATATCAATCAAATGGAAAATTCCATAGAAAAATCCAGAAAAATTCACATAACATTTTAACATACCAATGATCATTCATGCAAAATTTCAATCCCATCCAACAATCATAGGTCATGCAAACAAATTCATGAAGTTGACCTAGCTAGGTGTGACACAAATTGTCACACCTAGATCCAAAAAATCCTATCTCAATCATCAAGTATCTAAAAATCACAAACTTTACATGGAAATCACCATCAACATGTCCAGAATGAGCACAAAAAATTTCATGAATTTCTTTAAATGTATGAGCATTTCATGATGAAAATGGCAAAACATGCAAAAAATGCACACAAGTCAAAGATCAATAGGCCAGGTCAACATTTCTCCAAGCACAACTTTTGTAACCATGCCTATAAAAAACTAGAGGGAATTTGGGATCTATCAAAAAAATCCTCACTATTTTTGGACTAATCATTAATTTTTTATGAATTTTAAAGATTGAATGAATTATGAAATAATTATTTAAAATGAATTATGATTTGTTAAAGTCTGAATGGCAGTCTTGTAAATAACGCCAACCCAGCCTAAACGCACGCGTTTTACTTATTCGGTGTCTTGCTCCTATTCGCCGGATTTGGCGGCAAACACAAGTTCAAAAGGCCAGGCAAACAAGACGGATCAAACACAGCAATGCTTCGTTCTTCCTCAAAAAAACTCACGCGAATTCCAGAAATTGCCAGGAACAAATCCTAACCAAACGCATCGTGCTTATAGTCATTCTCTTCCTCTTGCAACGTACATCAAGGATATGCTAATGATTTTCTCTAACACTCACTATATCTCACGGATCGAGCAATTAAAGTTTTGACATCAAAGCTTTCAAGCAAGATAACTTTCTCTACAGTTCATCATTTTGAAAACTAAAAGCATCACGTTCATCTACGTTGTAAGCTCTTTCAAACGCACATCACAATTAAAGCAACGGTGAGTTTCGAATTCTAACCTTGTTGTGATGGCAGAAGTTGTTCTTGAGGCTTTTCGATCCAATTGCCAAAAACAGATGAAGATGAAGCTTTAGGAAGGTGATTGGAGAAGTTAGATTAGCTCAAACACGATCCAAGTGGAAGAAATTTCAGTTTGCCATTGTTGACCTCTTCATGAACAATCACGAATCCAAGAGCTTCTTGATGCAAATTGCCAAAACAGTTTGAGAGGAAGATGATTGGAGGAGGAAGCAAAAAGAATTTTCTGAATTGGTGAAGAATTGGAAGAGTTTTGTTGAATTTTGCTTGATGAATGTTCTTGGTGAATTTGGAGAATTGGAGGGAAAAACAGTTGCAATTTCTTGTGAAATGTGATTCTGATCAAAAGTTAGTTATGATTAATACTATATACTTCCATTTAATCACCTTGCTAGTCTCAAATTAACCAAAATGATATAATTAGCAAAATGTGCAAATTACAAAGCAAGGGAAAAAATGGTATTTCACCCTGGGGCCCATGACAGCTGTATGACAGCTCACACATTCTCAAAATGCCATGTGTGATGTGTTGCAACTTGTCCCATGGTCATTGGCATTGTAATTCTCATTTTCCATATGCTATGCCACTTTGTACATTTTCAAAATGCAATTCCAAAATGCCTTTGTCAAATATTGGACTTTGACATGTTATGACCATTCAAACCATTTCCAATTTGCATTTGTGAGGTGTTGCAAAAATCCCCATTCCAAAATTCCCATTATTTCTCAAGTTGGACCATTTTGCCCTTGGATCTTTAACTGTACACTTGAAAATTGACTTTTTGCATTGACCATTTTTGATGAATTCCAATTATGCACCATGAAAGTACATGTCAAATGGAGTTTGCACATAAAAAGATCATCCCATTTGGACACTCCATGTGGAAGTTATGCCACTTTGATTATGGGTCATTTTTGAAATTGAATGGACCATAACTTGCCAACCATACATGGGATTTTCAAGTTCTTGGACTTTTTGGAAAGGTGAGACCAAGATCTACAACTTTCATGTTGAAAAAATTTTCATTTGAATCTTTTTTGGACATGTAAATTTGAGGTCAAAACTTTCCATTTTTGGAAACTTCCATTACAAGTCACTTTCTATTTTTGGCAATTTTTGTCCTGACTTTATTTTCTCCATTCTTGAGCTTTGACATGTCAAATAACACTCGTTTCAACATGAATGAAGTGTATCCAACTCAATCCCTCCTCCAAATCCATTAAATCAGCACAGTTGACCACAATTGACTTTTTCAACTGATAGATGAATTTGGCAATGCATAGATCAAACTGAGCTCCAATCTTCTAATGAAATGGCCCAAGGATGAAACCCTAGCCTCCATAATCTCAATAAAACCATGGGATGAGCCCCATATACATCATAGACCCCGTCTCCTGATCATGCCCTGATTGGCCCAATGCAACTGATTAGGGTTGACCAGTGGTCAAAACCCTAATCTCAAAGAACATGCTCCCACACTTGATGATATCAAACCATGATGATGATGATGAATCATTTCAAACAAGATGAAGACCAATCTCCTTTGAGAATCATGAAACCCTAATTTGGACCTCCACATCCTCAGATGATTAATGACCAGTCCAATGAAACCCTAGCTTGCCCTTTGACTTCCTCATCTTCTGACCAAGACTTGGGAGAATGGCTTGCACAATGTAACCACATGATATGCAATATGCAATGCCTAATGACCTAAAATGATATGCAAATATGTTAAGCTAGTCCCAAGAGAGGAGGGCAAATTTTGAGGTGTTACAGCTGCCCCTATTCAATCCACTGTGAACCTGTCGATATGAATAGCCTCGGCTTTCAAACGATCAGGATGAAGAGTGATTGAATACCAAGAACAGACGAACAATTTGCACTCTAATGGGATATAATTAGCAACGCCTGTCAGAATCGGCGAAGAACAATCTTGAAACAAAAATCCGTCTGGTACGGAAAAAGTCGGCCTGATCACCGAAACAGCAACGTCGACCTGGATGCCAAAATAAATGGCAACACAGGGATAACCATGGCCTGATCACCACATCCGCTGGGGATTATCATTTCTTTTTCTTTTCTTGAACCCCGTTTTTCTTTTCTTGGTCTGAAAACCACTTCGGTCTGAACACCGGAAAACTGGCCTGAATACCACTTCGGTCTGAATACCGGAAAATTGGCCTGAATGCCACAAGTACATCGACCTGATCGTCGGATACTTCTTCGATCTGACAATCGGAAACTTGGCCTGAACGCCACATCGGTCTGGATACCGCCTCGGTCTGAACACCGGAAAACTTGGCCTGATCGCCACATCGGTCTGAATACCGGAAACTTGGCCTGAACGCCACAAGTACATCGACCTGATCGTCGGAAACTTCTTCGATCTGACAATCGGAAACTTGGCCTGAACGCCACATCGGTCTGGATACCGCCTCGGTCTGAACACCGGAAAACTTGGCCTGATCGCCACATCGGTCTGAATACCGGAAACTTGGCCTGAACGCCACAAGTACATCGACCTGATCATCGGAAACTTCTTCGATCCGAAAATCGGAAACTTGGCCTGAACGCCACAAGTACATCGACCTGATCATCGGAAACTTCTTCGATCTGACAATCGGAAACTTGGCCTGAACGCCACATCGGTCTGGATACCGCCTCGGTCTGAACACCGGAAAACTTGGCCTGATCGCCACATCGGTCTGAATACCGGAAACTTTTGGATTATCGTTCCCATCTTCGCTCGACAGAAACTTTGATGCAACATCACTTCTCAAACGGTAACCACAGCTTGAGACTAGCTTGTGCTTGCAATATGATGCATGACTGATTTTTTCTGCGTAATGCTCCATAAGTATGGAAATGCTACGCGATTATTTATTTTTCTATGCAATATGCCATGCTTATTTACATGATGCATGTATATAAAAAAAAACATCCCCCTCAAGGGACTCTTCTGGGGAGCACGAGACTCTCTGCCGAGGAACTCGGCAATACTCCGATCTCCGCCCTGCTGGGGAAGCAACACTGCTGCTGGGAAAAGGTAACCCTTGCTGGGGGAAAAACCTCCTTTGCACCCAATCCGCTTGAGGATATTGCTGGGGAAGAAGAACCACCAACGCTCTGTGGGGATATACCAGTTTTCGACTTGCTGGGGATATCAACCCCAACTCTGCTTCGGGAACCCTCACAGATATTCTCGCTGGGGGAAATGAGAAAAGTTGGTACAACACCCATCGACTCGTCGAACCACGGTATCCACCTCCCAATCTCGTATCAGCTTTCCACTTTTGAGAACTCCCTGACTCGTCTGGACCTTTTCTGCTCCATCATCTTGTATTCCAAATCGCTCCACGCTCGACGAGACGTACTCCTGGGAATTATACAGAAATTTCAATTTTCCGACTTTGAAGAGTCTTCTTGATTAATTTCAAGGGTCGTCGGACGTCTCGTCGTCTCTCCGTCCTTTCTTCATGCACTCGTCCCTGATCGGACTCTGCGGGGAATTACATACTTTCAAGTCTTCCGACTTTGAAGAGTCTTCTTGATTACCATCAAGGATCGTCGTACGTCTCAACGTCTTCGTCATCCCTTCATACATTCGTTCCTGAGCGAACTCCCTGGGGATTTGTTTTGTCAAAGCTTCCACATCACAACCTGCAAGTGAGTGAAAATATCTCACAGTTCCTGTAAAACAGATCGTTAGATAAAACTGTGCCCCAGGCGTGTCAAGATTTCAACACTTAGGTCACCCATCCTTCCAAATAAGATTTCAAGCTTTCCATCTTATAAACATGCATTGGAAGGGACCTGTATGTCTTAAAATGCAAAGATTCTTTATCAAAAATAATCAGACGTTTTTGCAATCAAAGCGGTAATGAAAAACAAAAACAAAATTATTTGACTAAATATGCATTTTATTGATTGGAAAAGTGTGGCTCAAATGAGCAATACAAAGGGAAACAATTCCTAAAAAGAGGTAATTGCGCACAAAAGGAAAAATCTATCTTAATGGCAATGTGAAACCCGTGATCTCATCGAGTTCCAACTCGGTTACACCCCATATGTCCTCAGACTCTCCGTGTTTTCTGCCTTCTGAACAAGACAATTCTGATTAATCCCTGTCGGGTATTATCCATGATGCTTTAACCAAAGCGCGAACGATCATGCTGGACGCAGTTGTTCGTTTTAATCCCTCTTTTGCCTGGACCGCCCTCTCGGGTTTTCAGTCCACCGGGATACCCTTTTTTGCCCAAGTCGCCTTTTCAGGTTTTCGACTTGCCGAGTGTACAGTTTTTTCTTTTTATCCCTAATTTTTGCCCGAACCATTTTTTCTGTTTTTGGTTCGCCGGGATGCCCATTTTTGCCTGGACTGTTTTATTCTTTTCATCCAGCGGGTCAATTATACGAAGTATTTTTTAACTGCGTCGGCATTCACAGGGGATGGAAAATCCTCGCCATCCATGGTCGTCAACAACAAGGCTCCACCAGAGAAAACCTTCTTGACCACGAACGGACCCTCATAATTGGGTGTCCATTTGCCCCTACGATCGTTTTGAGGAGGAAGGATCCTTTTCAACACCATATCACCTACGTGATACACCCGAGGTCGTACCTTCTTGTCAAAAGCACGCTTCATCCTTTGCTGGTATAACTGCCCATGACAGATAGCCGCCAGCCTCTTTTCCTCAATCAGGCTTAACTCTTCGTACCGGGTCCTTACCCATTCAGCCTCTTGCAATTTCACGTCCATCAGGACTCTCAAAGAGGGAATTTGAACCTCAACAGGTAACACAACTTCCATCCCATATACCAATGAGAAAGGAGTTGCCCCAGTAGATGTGCGCACCGACGTCCGATACCCATGCAACGCAAACGGCAACATCTCATGCCAGTCTTTGTAAGTTACCACCATTTTCTGCACAATCTTCTTTATATTCTTATTGGCTGCCTCAACCGCCCCATTCATCTTCGGACGATAAGGAGAAGAATTGTGATGCTCGATCTTGAATTCCCGGCACAGTTCTGCCATCATCTTATTGTTCAAATTAGAACCATTATCAGTAATGATTCTCTCGGGAACCCCATATCGGCAAATGATGTCTCTCTTGAGAAATCTAGCAACGACCTGCTTTGTCACATTCGTATAAGAGGCTGCTTCTACCCACTTGGTGAAGTAATCAATAGCCACTAATATGAATCTGTGCCCATTCGAAGCAGTAGGCTCAATCTTTCCGATCATATCAATGCCCCACATAGCAAACGGCCAGGGAGACGACATTAAGCTCAACGGATTTGGAGGCACGTGCACCTTGTCAGCATAAATCTGGCATTTATGACACTTCCGCACGAAATTAAAACATTGGGCCTCCATTGTCATCCAATAATAGCCTGCCCTCAGCAGCTTCTTCACCATTGCATTCCCACTGGCATGGGTACCGAACGACCCTTCATGAACCTCTTTCATCAATTGGCTTGCTTCTCTATCATCAACACATCTGAGCAAGACCCAATCAAAATTCCTTTTGTACAGAACCCCATCCTTATTAAGGTAGAACACCATGGCCAACCTCCGCAGAGTCTTTCAGTCCTTTTTCGATGCTCCCTCAGGATACTCTTGAGTCTCTAGATAGCGCTTGATATCGTAATACCACAGCTTCTCATCATCAGACGCTGTATCAACAGCAAACACATAAGCCGGTCTATCCAGACGACCTACTTCAACACTGGGGAACTGATTCCACCTCTGCACCTTAATCAAGGCAGCTAGAGTAGCCAAAGCATCTGCCAAAGGGTTCTCCTCTCTGGGCACATGATGCATCTTCACCTTGGTGAAAAACGTCAACAATCTCCTCGTATAATCTCGATACGGAACCAAATGAGACTGATGCGTATACCATTTTCCGTTAACCTGATTTATCACCAGAGCTGAATCTCCGTATATGACAAGGTTCTTGATCCTTAAATCAATCGCCTCTTCGATCCCCAATATGCAGGCTTCATATTCAGCTACGTTGTTGGTACACTCAAATGTTAGCCGGGCAGCAAAAGGAATATGGGATCCTTTCGGCGTAACCAAAACAGCACCAACACCGCTTCCGTTCACGTTAACGGCCCCATCAAACATCAGAATCCATTCGGATTCAGGGTCAGGCCCCTCCTCCGGGATCGGTTCCTCGCAATCTTTCGATTTGAGAAACATGATGTCCTCATCAGGGAATTCAAACTTCATCGGTTGATAATCATCAATGGGTTGCTGGGCGAGGTAATCAGACAATACACTCCCCTTAATTGCTTTCTGAGAGGTGTACTGTATATCATATTCTGTCAAAATCATTTGCCACCTCGCAACCCGTCCGGTCAATGCTGGCTTCTCAAAAATGTACTTGATTGGATCCATCTTGGAAATCAATAAAGTGGTATGAACCAGCATATACTGCCTTAGTCGGCGAGCAGCCCAGACCAAAGCACAGCAAGTTTTCTCGAGCAGTGAATATCTTGTTTCACAGTCGGTAAACTTTTTGCTGAGGTAGTATATGGCATGCTCTTTTCGACCAGACTCGTCATGCTGCCCCAATACACACCCCATAGACCCCTCGAGGACTGTCAGGTACAGAATTAACGGTCTTCCCTCCACAGGAGGCATCAGAATCGGAGGTTCCTGCAAATATTCTTTTATCTTTTCAAATGCCGCTTGGCAATCATCATTCCACCTGACCGTTTGATCTTTTCTCAACAATTTGAAAATTGGTTCACACGTGGCTGTTAGATGAGATATGAACCGTGAAATGTAGTTCAACCTACCTAAGAAACCACGAACCTCTTTTTCTGTTCTCGGTTCAGGCATTTCTCTTATTGCTTTTACTTTTGCAGGATCAACCTCGATTCCTTTCTCACTCACAATGAACCCCAGCAATTTACCGGACCGCACTCCGAACGTGCATTTGTTCGGATTCAACCTCAGTCTGAACTGTCTCAACCGGTCGAACAATTTGGCCAGATCTACCAAATGCCCCTCTTCTGTCTGGGACTTTGCTATCATGTCATCAACATAGCATTCAATTTCATGATGAATCATATCATGAAACAAAGTCACCATAGCCCTCTGATAAGTAGCACCGGCGTTCTTGAGACCGAATGGCATCACCTTGTAACAAAAAGTGCCCCACGGCGTGATGAACGTTGTTTTCTCCATACCATCTGGCGACATTTTGATTTGATTATAGCCAGAAAAGCCATCCATGAAGGAAAACACCGAGAATTGAGCTGTATTATCTACCAACACATCAATGTGAGGTAGCGGAAAATCATCCTTCGGACTAGCTCTATTCAAATCTCGGTAGTCCACACACATTCTCACTTTCCCATCTTTCTTCGGGACTGGCACAATGTTCGCAACCCATGGCGGATAATTAGTGACAACTAGGAAACCAACATCCCACTGCTTCTGCACTTCCTCTTTGATTTTCATCGCCATATCAGGTCTAGTTCTGCGCAATTTCTGCTTCACTAGAGGACAATCTGTTCTCAACGGTAGCTTGTGCACAACAATATCGGTATCCAACCCTGGCATATCTTGATAAGACCAGGCGAAGATGTCGACATACTCTTTCAACAATGCCACCATTCTGCTCTTAACACTTTCCTCCAAAGCAGCCCCGATTTTCACTTCCTTCTTCATCTCGTCGGTACCCAGATTCACAATCTCAATCTGCTCTTCATGCGGCTGAATCACCTTCTCCTCTTGTTTTAACAACCTGGCTAATTCCCCTGGCAGTTCACAATCTTCTTCGTCTTCTTCTTCAGCAAGATAGATTGGATTGTCGAAGTCATATGAGGGTGTAACAGGATTGTTATCAATGAGATCCGGGGAGGAATCGCATCTGCATGAATGTTGATTCATGCATTGCTTTAGAACCGGTGTGAGAAATTGAAAAAGAAAAATGAAAACATTGCCATTTTTATTTTGTTTTTATTATTTCAACTGCAAAAATAAATGAAAAACAAGGAACACCGCTTTTAACTGAAAAACATCCTTTTATTAATGATGCAAATTTGCAAATTTATGAACATGAGGTGGCCCTTACAATGGACCATTACGTGTCGGGCAACACGTATGGCTTTCATGCATATAAGACTAAAAACAGGAAAAATATTACTCTTCAAGGAGAGTGACCCGGATGATCTTTTCAGCCTTCCAGTTCTGGATTCCATGAGTCTGGGAGTATTGCGTCTGGTGAAGTATCTGTGAGGTCGGGTTGAGTGCAAAGGTACAGTTCTGCGAGCACGAGCAATGATTCCTGCATCAATCACGCACGTTAGAAACAGATACCTGCAAAATAAAACACAAGTTATTATGTTCAATGCATGAATGCAGTGTTCATCCATATGAGGAACACTTTGTCTCTTGATCCTGGCATCATCGAGACAAATAATAATCCGGCATCAATATTTTGTATTCAGCATTTGATTCCATCGTGCAGATCAGAGATATGTGATTTAGCAAAAATACCCCCAACCATGTGTGTGCTTGTGTGAGTGTATACGGTAAAGCAAATAAAGCTTGAAGATCAATCACTGAATGAAAATCAACATCACATAACAAAAAGTGCACAACCAATGCCATAGTCATACATCGAACCAGATAAAATTCAAATACAATCCTCCGGAATCAGGAAAAGAAATACAAGCAAGTAGATTCCGTCAACAAGCCTGACGGTAATCCACAACAAATGAAAGATCTAGCTAGATGAGGGTCCCACAGATGGCCCTATCTCATCTTCCATCCTTGCGAACTCTACGGCGAACCTGAGCTCGGTGTTCTCCTGCTGCAATCTCCCCACTTCCTTCTGATGAATCTTCATCTGTCTGAAGTAGTGATCTCGCTCAGCAATGTAATGATCCCTCTCGGCAATGATCTTCGCTTTCTCTGCTTCCCACTCTGCAGCGAGGATTCTGGCTCTATCATCCCTCTGATCCTTTACCAAGATTTGCCTCCTCTTCTCATCTTTAATGACCTTTGAAGCTCTAGCCAATCTCTCTTTGGTGATGTCGTGCTCTCTGGTAGATGATGCTAATGCCTGGCTGATCTTCCCATAGTAGGCAGTATCCATCTCGAAACGCTTTGCTTCCAGGGCATATCGCTTGTCTTGATCTTCCATCTTCACTCTGATCTCTTGATTAGCTGTCTGAAACCGAGCAACACTCCTCTCCAATTCAGCTTTCTCTGCAAGTAACTGATCTCTGGCCCTCTTCATCTCAAGGAACTCTTCCATACTGACAGAAGAACTTGGACCCTCAATCATAGGACACACAGGATCACCTCCAGGAAATGGTAGAAATGTAACCTCAATCCTCTTCCGCAACCAATCGTCGAACAAAGGAAAATACCGACAGTTGACCTTCCCATAAGGAACCTTACCCTTCCTCTGGATATCTCGCCACTCATCCAATACCTGCCTCAGCTTAGCCTGGTTACCATCAATCGGGAAGTAAAAGGACTCCTGGATCTCTCGCCCGAGAGGAGGACCCTCTACAGCAAACCCCATCTGTCTCCTGAGAAGCACCGGGTTGTAATTGATGCAACCCTGAACTCCCACTAAAGGCACATTGGGTAGACTCCCGCAACTGTATATAAAATCCCGACCAGCCAAACCATTATGAGTCCATGCTATATCATCAGCCCACAAACCCATCAACCTGAAGGACCACTTGACAGAAGGATCAAGATGAGCAAAAGCACCTCTGGAAGGCAAATACCCCATAAACCACCTAAAGAGTAACTGAGCACAGCACCTGATCAAACCCCCACGCCGCTTCTCGTTTCTGTTATGAACCGAGTAGTAAACATCTCCGATCAGAGTAGGAATAGGGTTCCTCTGTATGAATAATCTGATAGCATTATGGTCCACAAAATTCTTCTGATTAGGAAACAAAACAATCCCATAAATGCTCACAGCAATCAATGCGCAAACCGTCTTCCAGTTACCCATAGCAGCATGTTCCTTGGCATTAGCCTCCAAGAAACTCAAATGAAATCCAGGTAACTTTCCTTCTCCTTCAAACCCTCCTTGACCATTTCCGGACTCAAATAAAGAGCACGGGAAACCCCAAGGACATCTGGCTCTGCCCTAGTAACATGGAAAGGAATCTGATCACGGATCTGTATACCCAAGATGCTAGCATAATCCTCCATCAGAGGTCCCAACAAATAATCTGGAAACACAAAGCATCTCAGCCCCGGGTCATAGAACTGAAGAAGAGTATGAATGGCACTTCTGTCACTATCAGTGAGTCTGAAAACCATCTTCAGGATACTACCATATGACTCTCTGAACATCCCCACATGGTCGGGTGTGATCAATGCTACCATATCCTTCAGCACACCAATCTCTGGATCAAAGAAACTGTAGGCCACATCGTGCTTCAAACCGGTTCTCATGTCTGAGCAGAAAGTCTCTCAACCAGGATCTCGATCAAAAGTGTCCCTGCATATGGGTAAACATGTGTTAGATGCAGGTAAATGCAAAATGAAATGATGCTGATGAATGAATGCAATGCGTTGCCATCCTCCAAGCCATCTGATCATCTACACTGAAGCTGGTTTCTGGACCGATCACAACCATCTGAGGGAATATGCAACCACAAATCCAACCCACAGGTTCCGAAATAAACGGAAGACAGATACATCATCATCATCATCAGTCTCTGAGCAGACCCATCACGCAATCTCTGAATCGGCCCGGGGAATCCTGAAATAAACGGATCCCCACTGATAAATAACTCGGCCCGGGGAATCCTGAAATAAACGGATCCCCACTGATAAATACCACGGACAGCACTCCGGCGTCTCGGCAATAAATGGTCATAAATCCGACTTATAAATATGACTCCAATCCACGGAACCAAAAGTCACCATCTGAGTCACCATCTGAACATGCATCTGAAAGAATCTCCCTCCCCTCACAGGTAAATTCTAAACAAGTCATCCTAAGGCGGATAATAGTCTCGACAATCGGGCAGAGATACTCAATGGGTTTTCCCTTTCGGGTGTGCCATTGTAGCTCTCCTGAGATCGTCTAAACCAAAGATCCGGGAAATGATCGGTCACCAGAGTCAACAGCTCAGATGAAGTAACTAAGCCAAAGTGGAGTACCCCACAGAGGAAAGCACTATCAAATGAACCTCGTCCGGCTTGTGGTACATCACGCCGCCAAGCACATGTTAACCTAACACGAAGGAGGCGACATGAGACCACACTAGTCCTAGGTGTATACTCGGGCCTGGGTTTTAGCCCCACTCAGAACACCCACCCCAACACAGAGGAACCACCTGCATAGAGGACGGCAACAACATGATAGTATGATGCATGCAAATATTTATGCAAATATATACATTGGTTAGAATAATAAATGCAATAAATCAAACATCACAACAGGCAACCTAAACTATCCTAAAGCGCTAGGAGAGACTCGCTTAGGGAAGATGGACCAGCATAGGTCTACATCACATGTATGTCCCCAGCAGAGTCGCCAGTTGTCGCATCCGCGAAAAACAACCGGCGGGCTAAAACAAAAACAACACAGAGCCGCCACTGCGCGTTATTTATCCCAAAATAGGGAAAGGAAACGCTCAGAGAAACCTGGAAAAAGCATGGTCTCGCGACCAAAGAGAAAGGGTAAGGGAGTCGGTTACGCAAGGGGAAGGTATTAGCACCCCTCACGTCTGTCGTACTCGACGGGATCCACGTTCTAAAAGAAAGAAAAGGTTGCTAAAACATCACACACACACACACAAGGAACGCAGGTGGGGTTAAGAGGAAGGGAGCTCGATAGGACATCGCATCCTATGCCTACATATCTCGTCTGGAACGAGAATCAGAGCTGCTGTAGTTCGGCTCACGCACGCCAAACAACACACGCACCCAAACAGGCAAACATGGAGCCTGAATGCCAATCACTGGGCTGACATCAGCATCCGAACCAAACAGACACACACTGGAACCCAGATGCCACTTGATGGACTTACACCGGCTTCCAAGCACACAACAAGAACAATCAAACACAATCAGATAACAAGTAAACACACGCAAAAAGGAAAAAAGTGCCCGGAGAGACCTCGCACGGTCTCCTGCCTACATACCTCGTCTGGAACAAGGATCAGGGCGATGTAGTTCCCCCTCAAGGGAAAGAAAATCTAGCCAGAAACCAAGGGAAAACACACTACCAGGGAGCTGTACTCGAGCCTAGTGTTGTCATGCATCATTGCCCTATGTTGAGGTTTCTACCTACTTGCACAACTGCAAGCTAACCCTATCCAGGAAGAAAGCAAGCATACAAGCATACAAGCAAACAAATATTCACAAAGCACACACTATAACCAGTCAAGTGGGCTCAAACAATGGGTTTGACTGCCGAAGCAAGTCATCTGTACATGGGTGTTGCTCGCTCTTAACCTTGCCATTGCGGGGCTAAGGTGAAGCAGATGAAAGGTGAGTGAAGATTAGACTTCACAGCTCTTATCCCTGACCAGGGAGAGCTTCAGACAAAGGAGCGTGGGTCCAGAATGGAGGGACCCTTCTACGCTCAAAGACTCTGACACAACAGTACAAAGTACAAGATCTTGGGTTTGTGTCCCAATGCATCAACACACAGCCGTGTGAGCAGAGGGACGACTCAACAGAATAGTGGGGGATAGATTACATATCCCTTGGCTTCCACCAATTGCCTTAATCAAGGACTTTACCTGCTTGGGCACAATATTAAACAATCACAAACATCGCCTCTTAAGGAGGACTTCAGACATTTGTCCGGCCAAGTAACAGGCCGGGTCTCCCAGACTACATGAAGAATAGAAGTCCTACCTCAAGTGGTTTAAAAACCAAGCAGCAGCAAGCAAGTTCTTAAAGAACTGTAAGCAACTAAATGTACCTGAAATCAATCAAGTATCATCAGTACTCAGACAGTCAAACAATAAACAGCAAATGTTAATCAGCTAATCTGTACAAACAACACAAGCTAAAGCACACAAGTGCAAGCTATAAGCTCAAGCTCAAGCTTCACAACCTACAAAACAAATTCATGTTAGTTCTCAACATCAAACAAGTTCAATTTCCACTTTTCAATTTTCTTCTTAAGCCTTTTGCACTTTTAACCTGAAAAGTCAAACCAAATGTGAGAAACTAGACCACTAGGCCAAGCCTAGGGTCCAAAAGTGAGAAAAAATTCTAAACAGCAAGCCATATTCAACCAAAATCAAATTAAAACAATTCAAAAGCAAATGCAATTGGCCCCATGCCCATACCATTTACCATTATCATTTCATGACCAAAACAAGTCAAATTAGGTCAAATACAACATCAAAAGTCCAAATAGAATGACTTCAATCAAAAGCATACCAAAACAATTCCAAAAATCCTCAAATAATTCACACCTAAACAGGACACACTCAAGGTATAGCATGTCAATTTTCAGCTTAACTGGACAAGAGGAAGTAGGTCAATGAAAATCAAGAAATCCAGATACAATTATTCAAGCCAATTCATAGCATCAACACAAGCATTCACTTCAAAAATTCATAAAACATTGAAAACAATTAAGAAATGAATGGGACCAAAAGCAAGATGTCCTACAATGTGTCTACAATCAGCATACCAAATTTCATCTTCATCCAAAACCATATGAGATTTCACAAAAGAAATACAAGCATGTGTCACACAATGTTGCACAATGAACCAACAGAGAAGAAAAATATCAATCAAATGGAAAATGCCATAGAAAAATCCAGAAAAATTCACATAACATTTTAACATACCAATTATCATTCATGCAAAATTTCAATCCCATCCAACAATCATAGGTCATGCAAACAAATTCATGAAGTTGACCTAGCTAGGTGTGACACAAATTGTCACACCTAGATCCAAAAAATCCTATCTCAATCATCAAGTATCTAAAAATCACAAACTTTACATGGAAATCACCATCAACATGTCCAGAATGAGCACAAAAAATTTCATGAATTTCTTTAAATGTATGAGCATTTCATGATGAAAATGGCAAAACATGCAAAAAATGCACACAAGTCAAAGATCAATAGGCCAGGTCAACATTTCTCCAAGCACAACTTTTGTAACCATGCCTATAAAAAACTAGAGGGAATTTGGGATCTATCAAAAAAATCCTCACTATTTTTGGACTAATCATTAATTTTTTATGAATTTTAAAGATTGAATGAATTATGAAATAATTATTTAAAATGAATTATGATTTGTTAAAGTCCGAATGGCAGTCTTGTAAATAACGCCAACCCAGCCTAAACGCACGCGTTTTACTTATTCGGTGTCTTGCTCCTATTCGCCGGATTTGGCGGCAAACACAAGTTCAAAAGGCCAGGCAAACAAGACGGATCAAACACAGCAATGCTTCGTTCTTCCTCAAAAAAACTCACGCGAATTCCAGAAATTGCCAGGAACAAATCCTAACCAAACGCATCGTGCTTATAGTCATTCTCTTCCTCTTGCAACGTACATCAAGGATATGCTAATGATTTTCTCTAACACTCACTATATCTCACGGATCGAGCAATTAAAGTTTTGACATCAAAGCTTTCAAGCAAGATAACTTTCTCTACAGTTCATCATTTTGAAAACTAAAAGCATCACGTTCATCTACGTTGTAAGCTCTTTCAAACGCACATCACAATTAAAGCAACGGTGAGTTTCGAATTCTAACCTTGTTGTGATGGCAGAAGTTGTTCTTGAGGCTTTTCGATCCAATTGCCAAAAACAGATGAAGATGAAGCTTTAGGAAGGTGATTGGAGAAGTTAGATTAGCTCAAACACGATCCAAGTGGAAGAAATTTCAGTTTGCCATTGTTGACCTCTTCATGAACAGTCACGAATCCAAGAGCTTCTTGATGCAAATTGCCAAAACAGTTTGAGAGGAAGATGATTGGAGGAGGAAGCAAAAAGAATTTTCTGAATTGGTGAAGAATTGGAAGAGTTTTGTTGAATTTTGCTTGATGAATGTTCTTGGTGAATTTGGAGAATTGGAGGGAAAAACAGTTGCAATTTCTTGTGAAATGTGATTCTGATCAAAAGTTAGTTATGATTAATACTATATACTTCCATTTAATCACCTTGCTAATCTCAAATTAACCAAAATGATATAATTAGCAAAATGTGCAAATTACAAAGCAAGGGAAAAAATGGTATTTCACCCTGGGGCCCATGACAGCTGTATGACAGCTCACACATTCTCAAAATGCCATGTGTGATGTGTTGCAACTTGTCCCATGGTCATTGGCATTGTAATTCTCATTTTCCATATGCTATGCCACTTTGTACATTTTCAAAATGCAATTCCAAAATGCCTTTGTCAAATATTGGACTTTGACATGTTATGACCATTCAAACCATTTCCAATTTGCATTTGTGAGGTGTTGCAAAAATCCCCATTCCAAAATTCCCATTATTTCTCAAGTTGGACCATTTTGCCCTTGGATCTTTAACTGTACACTTGAAAATTGACTTTTTGCATTGACCATTTTTGATGAATTCCAATTATGCACCATGAAAGTACATGTCAAATGGAGTTTGCACATAAAAAGATCATCCCATTTGGACACTCCATGTGGAAGTTATGCCACTTTGATTATGGGTCATTTTTGAAATTGAATGGACCATAACTTGCCAACCATACATGGGATTTTCAAGTTCTTGGACTTTTTGGAAAGGTGAGACCAAGATCTACAACTTTCATGTTGAACAAATTTTCATTTGAATCTTTTTTGGACATGTAAATTTGAGGTCAAAACTTTCCATTTTTGGAAACTTCCATTACAAGTCACTTTCTATTTTTGGCAATTTTTGTCCTGACTTTATTTTCTCCATTCTTGAGCTTTGACATGTCAAATAACACTCGTTTCAACATGAATGAAGTGTATCCAACTCAATCCCTCCTCCAAATCCATTAAATCAGCACAGTTGACCACAATTGACTTTTTCAACTGATAGATGAATTTGGCAATGCATAGATCAAACTGAGCTCCAATCTTCTAATGAAATGGCCCAAGGATGAAACCCTAGCCTCCATAATCTCAATAAAACCATGGGATGAGCCCCATATACATCATAGACCCCGTCTCCTGATCATGCCCTGATTGGCCCAATGCAACTGATTAGGGTTGACCAGTGGTCAAAACCCTAATCTCAAAGAACATGCTCCCACACTTGATGATATCAAACCATGATGATGATGATGAATCATTTCAAACAAGATGAAGACCAATCTCCTTTGAGAATCATGAAACCCTAATTTGGACCTCCACATCCTCAGATGATTAATGACCAGTCCAATGAAACCCTAGCTTGCCCTTTGACTTCCTCATCTTCTGACCAAGACTTGGGAGAATGGCTTGCACAATGTAACCACATGATATGCAATATGCAATGCCTAATGACCTAAAATGATATGCAAATATGTTAAGCTAGTCCCAAGAGAGGAGGGCAAATTTTGAGGTGTTACAGAGACTAGTACGATAATCATTTTCAGACCTATTCTCGGAAATCTCCTCCACCGATTGGACTGATGGACCCACACAACTAGGCGACGTAGTATTATTGATTTGCAAGCTTCGAGGCGCAAATGAGAACATCTTGGAATCAAGCAGATTTTGTACCTTTCTTTTGAGCACCTTACAGTCTTCAGTTGAATGCCCTTGTGCCCCAGCATGGAAGTCACATCGAGCATTGGCGTCAAAGCCTGGAGGATATGGAGGACTGACTGGTTTTAGCTCCTTTGGCACTATCAATCCCCTCTTAATCAAATATGGAAGTGCTTGACTGTATGGCATTGGAAGCAGATCAATATGTCTCTCTGGCTTCCTTGGCCTTTGTTGAGCATGTTGGCGTTGCTGATGTGGAGTGTTATGTCGTTTATATGGCTGATGTGGTGGAATCCACCGTTGATATTGAGGAGATCCTCGACTTGTAGGATACTGATAAGGAGAGGATGGTCTCTGATATGGAGCTTGTGGGATTTCCCAAACTGCATTAACTTCAACCTCTTCTTCCTTTGGGGAACTGACAATAGATTCACTCTCAATGCTCTGGCTTTTTGAGGCGCATTGGATTCTTCCACTTTTGAGGCTGCACTCGATACGTTCTCCGATTGACACCAAGTGAGCGAAGTCTGATGCTGCACTACTAATCATCCTTTCAAAGTAAGGACTTTGCAAGGTATCCCTGAATAATTCCATAACTTCTTTGTCTAAGAGTGGTGGTTCAACGCGACCTGCTAATTCTCTCCATCTTTGGGCATATCCTCTGAAGGATTCGTTGTTTTCTTGAGACAAGGCCCTCAGCTGTCTGCGATCGGGAGCCATGTCCAAATTGTATTTGTACTGCTTCAAAAAGGCATTAGCTAGATCTATCCACGACTGAACATGATTCCTTTCTAACTTCATATACCAACTCAATGATGCCCCAGTCAAACTGTCCTGAAAACAGTGAATCATTAGTTTATCATTGTGGGCATGAGAGGTCATTTTTCGACAAAACATCACCAAATGGTGCTTTGGACAACTATCCCCTTTGTACTTCTCAAATTCTGGTATTTTGAATTTTGGGGGTATAACTAGGCCAGGTACCAAACACATGTCTAAGGCACTCTGTTCAACAGTATCTTGTCCTTCTATGGCCTTGAGTCTTTTCTCTAGCACACAACATCTTTTAGCAATCTCATCATCTTGTAGTTGTTCAGTATTAACCACAAGGCTCGTCCCATGGGAATCTGGCCCAGAGAATGCAAAGCTATGATACTCAACATCATCATGATATGAGGAACCCTTATCTCGAACAATATGACGTTCTTGTACAACCGAGTTATTAACTGGGGTTTGCACAGGCCGAGGTTGGGTAAGATCATTTACTGGAGGCGAAACTACATTCTCAATAACTGCAGTCTGTTGAACGTTGTCATCTCTCTTCGCTAAAGCTATCATGGCTTCCACAAGTTGGTCTACCTGGTTTTTCATTGAGTCAACATCTCCTCTTAATGCAATGTGGCTTTGCTTTAGCGGACCCATGGTCTTTCAAGAGCTACTTCAAGTCCGATACAAGTGTCAGGAATTCACTACAGGTGATTGACGAAGGATGGATGAGTTTTTTTGTATTTATTTTTGTGTGGAAAATGATATGAAATGTATGATGATGAATGCAAATGCAATGATCAACTGCGGGTCATGGCAGATGTTGTATTTATTTATGTATGAAGGTAGTGACATGTTTAAGATCACAGGTTCAAAGTGTTCTCAGATGGATCAGCATAACGGGTAAACGACATGTATCTCTGATTAATGGAACTCCATGGGTAGGCTCTACAGTTGGTAGGTTCCCAGAGTCATGGATATTTCTTGAGGACGTCGCTGCCGTGACGAAAACTCGTCGGACAATAATATCCTTAAGAAGATCTCGTCTAGGTGAGGTCTTCGTATTGTCCCAACAAGGAAAACTCCATGAGGACTCTACTACACGACTCTCGAGTCCAGGGTTCTAACAAGGTTCTCAGAGTCATAGATCGAGGTTGGGAATATTACTGTAAGATAGTAATACGTCCAAGGGATCTCATCTGATTGGGGCTTTCGTATTAACCCAACAAGTCTGAAACTTTGTAGGTTAATACTACATAACCACCGGATATAGTGGGTTAAAAGGTCCCTAGAGTCATTGATCCAACTTGAAAATACTATCGTCGTGACGAAGACTCGTCGGACAATAATATCTCAAGAGAATCTCCTCTAGGCGGGGTCTTCGTTTCTTCCCAACAAGGAAGACTCCTTGTGGGCGCCCACTACGCAACCACCAACTTAATCTTATGGTTTTTCTCAGACTCGGGTGGAGAGCCTATCTCACAAAGTATCACCAACCAGAGAACCCCAAATAAGACATAGTCAATAAATCACAATATAATAATTATGACAGAATAATAATAGCAGAATACAAAAAACAGACAAACAAACAAGATTAACACACAATACAGAAATTGAACTAAATTAGGCTTCACTCTCTTTTGCTTGGAGCTAATCCCCAGCAGAGTCGCCATCTGTCGCATCTCGAAAAATACGATTCCTCGCGATGGTCGCGGAAAAAATTACGTTCGAACAGAGTTGCCACCGAACTTTATTTATCCCAATGAAGGATAGGAAAATATCGATAAAACCTTTAGGAAATAGAATAATGGTCGTCGCAACCATATTCGGGTTCGGGGGTGGTTTACGTAAGGGGAAGGTATTAGCACCCCTTACGTCCGTTGTACTCAACGGGAGCCTTTTAGTTCTAGTTTGTGTTTGAGTGTTAATTTATGTTTGTTTGTTATCTTTAGGTTATAAAATATTAGAAATTGAAATGGATGAGAACCTCAGAAAGGGAAAGGGGAGGTTTTTTTAGTGTGCTCGCGAAGATACAGCAATCTCCTGCCTACGTATCCTTATGGTATAATAAGGAAATCAGAGCATTCGTAGTTCGGGGAACTACGGTTTGTTGGTGTCTTTTAGTGAACATATGTTTAGGTCGCATTCCAAAGGCTAAACGTTGGCTTGTCTACTCTCGACGGAGGCTTAAGCACTAGTTTGTTGTGCGCATTAGAAAGGATTAAATAATGTTCTTTTGAAAAGAGTTTTGATCACACGAGGGTGATAAGTTGGATTAATATGTTGGATATTTTGTTTGGTTGAGATGTTTTTGGTTGGATGACGATTACTCGGATATTCGAGTAAGACAACTCATATCCTAACAGTCGGGAAAGGGAATAGAAGACTCTAGACCACCTTCTTTTTCATCCTTAATTATAGAAAGGATTGGATAATAATTAAGGTGTTTTGAAAGGATGACGAATACTCGGATAATCGAATAAGACAACTCGTATCCCAATAATCGGGAAAGGGAATAGAAAACTCTAGACCACTTTCTTTTTCATCTGAGTGATTATGAAAATAAGGTTGTATATGGTGGATGTATTTTTAAAATGAACGACAAGTACTTGAATAACTGAGTAAGAGAACTTGTATTCAAATAGTCGTGGAGAAAAATTGAAGACTCAAAGTTATCTCCCTTTTAGTTTCTTGTTATAAAAGGATTTGATTTGTTTTTTTTGCTTAAATGGATTAGAAATGACGACCATTTGACTAACCGAGTAAGAAAACTCGTATTCAAATAATCGAGGAGAGGAGTTGAAAACTCAAAACCATCCCCCTTTTCGTTTCATTAATATGAGTATGAATTTGATTTGGTTGTGCTTAGGTGGATAAAAATGACGACTATTTGACTAACCGAGTAAGAGAACTCGTATTCAAATAATCGAGGAGAGGAATTGAAGACTCAAAGCCATCCCCCTTTTCATTTCCAAATGAAATGGTGTTTGATTGTGATTAGGTATTTTAATTTGATTTGGATAGAAATACTCGACATTGGATCGAGGTTTTAAATTTGTGTTTTGAATGAAGTGAATTTTATTTTAGTGTATTATTCTTCTACTCGATAAAAATCGAATAGGTCTCATTGTAAGAAAGCCCAAGAGTAAGCTATGTGAGGTTGATGGCGATGCTTTAAAAGCGATCGACTTACAAGGGTGTTTGAAAATGGACTCGATATTAAATCAAGAATTGTGTGATTTTAATGGTTTTAAAATAGTTTTGACTCAATGATGAAATGGTTTTGAAATGATGTGAAGTACTAGTGGAAGAAATCGATCAATGCATAATTGACAAAATTAATCGATTAAAATTTGGTTAAATTGATTAATTAAACTAATTTAAATTAATTATCAAAATTATTGAATTAAATCAAATAACTAAGTTAATTAAAATTAATTAATCCAAAACAACTTAACTAGTCAAAGTTTAATAATTAATTTCAATTATAATTAAAGAATATAAGTGACCATTGTCGATTTATCTAAAGGAATCGGTGTGCTCAAAACCGGTTTGTGCGAGATAACAAGGATTAATGTTATTCGCGAAATCCAAACACGGTGAAAAATTCACAATTAATGTATAGAAAATTTGGCGGCATAACGGCATTGAATTACCGAATCCACTTACTTAATTCGATCTATCGTAATGAAGTTAACCAATAGAGAATTAATATTATTTTCAAAATTCAATGTTACACTTTTTACAATCTACAATGATCAAGAACAATGATCCAAACTAACAACCAAATCCATCATAAAATGAAACCAATGGCTAGTAATAACAATTTAGAAATGGTGTATTATATAATGCATTTCAAAACCTTATATTATGTAAACACATGATTTAAATAAGAATAATGACATTGAACCTATGGCATTTTCACTAGTCTTGGTTCAGTATATCCAATGTGCACCCGGAAAAAGAAATCTAAGAAGAAAAATTCATTTCCATAAAGTATGTTACATTTCCATGATACCAACAAACTCAGTATTGGAAAAAGCTCAAGGAGCTGCTCTACTGATGTAAATAAATCCAACTTAGAATCAACCAAAACATATGAATTAACCTCTTTTTTAAGTTGTACCCAACAAGTTATGAATAGGTTCTTTTAGTAGCAGCAGCAAAATTGAATGAAACTCAAATAATAATAAAAAAAAACACATGAATTCAAATAAAAGATTGAACTTGCCACTAATACTATAGTAATAAATAACAATAAAAGTGATAAAATTTAACAATAATATTTTAAAATGCTAACATCGTATGCAGAAAGAAAAAAAAAGTAGTATACAGTTATGGTTTCTTTTAAATATGAAGAGTAATAATCATGGTCCATTAGCAGCTATATGATTTAATAGAAACTGGAACAACACATTGAAACCAAAAGTCTAAGCAATAACCTGCTTTGAAGCCTTGCAAAACCGTTTCATCAACAGTTCATGAGGGATCACCAATTTTGGATCCTGTTACATCTGCTGAGAATCCGTGGAGGCGTGAACCGTTATTGCTGTGAGACGAAAATAGAAACAACACCAAATCGTATCGAAAACGGAGTTTAGTCCAGCGTTACGTTTATTGGCATGATGGTAGTCTCGTGAAAAGAGTGGTGGTCGAGCGGAAGTGAAGGTTTATACGGCGGAACATGGAGTAGGTCGGTTATTGGTTGTTGTAGGTGGAGGAAGGTGGGTTTCCGGCAGCGTGAGGGAGAAGATGATATTGAAGATGGTGATGAGCGAAAGTTGGAAGTGGTGTTCGCCGGCGTGATGGTTATTGTTTGAGAAAGAGATCTGAGAGATGATTTATGAGATGGGGCGGCTGATTTTGTATTGGTACGGTAGATCCCTCTTCCCCTCTATCTCACCAGCCATATTTTAGTATATATATAGTGTTATCTAGGGTTGTAAAAAAGAAACCAATATTCAACAATGCCCTTGTACCTTTTATTTTACATGATAAAATGAGTACTAAAATTTAATTGGAATAAAAATTCAGAGTATGTTTTGATAAATATCAACGAAAGTTTATTTAATTTTTTTTTTTTTTAATATTTTGATAATAGAAACAAAATAAAAGGGATAAAATTAATAAAACCCGGGCGGAAAAAATGCTCGAAAACTTAAATCGAATGTATTAAAATGCTCAGTGCGAAATAAACTTATTGAAAAAGTACAGCGTTTCTTTAAATTTTGAAATAAATTTTCACCGGTTAAAAGGCTCAGGCGGGTCAAAACGCAACTGAAACAGCTTCTGAAAATTACAACGAGCACACCAGGTTAAACTACATGAACTGTAGATTAATAACACCGGTGTCTGTAATTTTAATTCTGAAACTTTTTACCCGCTGATTTTACATGTTCTTGAGGAAAGATTCAACCAATATGTCTGTATTTTCAATAAATTTATCCTAACTGATATTTCAGGTATTATTCATGATGAAATGTATGTCATGTTATGCATATGATGCAAAATAAAAAAAAATAAAAATAATTCTATGAAAATTTAAATATGCCCGGACAAAATTGGGGTATGACACATGGTAGAAAAATGGAAAGCGTGCTACCTATAACCACGATTGTTTTAAATAATCATAGTGAAAAGTATAAAGGTCCTAGATTTGATACCCAACAATGCAATTTTTTTATGTTTAAAGGACTTTCCACTACAGTTTTAGCTTTCAACAGTGGTGATGATTTTAAGGTATGTCATTCCTCGACCTACTCCATCCATTTGATGTTACAAAGAGTGCTAAGAGAAACTGTGATTAAATGTTAGTACTATTCACAACGATTTTTAGTACTAACCGTGATGATAGGTATTTTAATTTTAATATAATTTTAAAAGTATATGGACAAGCATATTTTGTAACAAAAAAATAAAATAAAAAAGTTGGCGTGGGGCTTCAAAGCATGCAATTTTCCATCTATCACCACGGTTGTTAGTTTGAACTGTGATGAAATGTATTTTAATAAAATAAAAATAAATTCATACGCGTTAAGATGAGTTATTACTGCGGTTTCTTAAACGGCCATGGTAATGTGGTATTATCAAAGGTATATTTGATATTTTTCAATCTCCCAAACATATGGTATCTAACAATTCTTATTCTTTTGTCTCTCTTTCCCTATTGAAGTTTAACTTTAGTTCCTTTCATGTTTCTACTCCTATTTCTGAGGTCAGTTCATCTAATGACACCTCTCAGTTATCCTATAGAGAGGTCAGTTCTCAAATGAGTCATCTAGTCGTGCAAGTCCTAGTTCTCCTTCTTCGAATGAGTTTCCAACCTATTCCTCCCACAATGTGTCCACTTATAATATCTTACACCATGAGTCCAGTGTCTTAAGTCCTTCAAGTCATGCTTCTGCAACTAGTCATCAAACATCTTCGACTCATGGTGAGTCAAGCGCCACCAGTGGTTCTGGCTCTCTCAATTTTGTACTTATTCCTCCTAATTTTATACATGTAAAGTCATACCTTTTAACAATCATGTTATGCAAACTAGAGCCAAAGTTAGGTTCTCTTAACCCAGGTTGGAACCTAGATTATTTCTTGCCAATTCTTAGCCTAAGAGTGTTAAGCAGAGTCTCTCTAACTTGCAGTGGAATGCAATCATGCAAGCAAAGTATGATGCACTTATGAGTAATAATACATGGACTTTTGTGTTTCTTCCTTCATAAAGATAGGTTATTGGGTGCAAATGGGTTTTTAGAGTGAAGGAAAATCCTGATGTATCAATGAACAGATACAAAGCCAGACTTGTAGCTAAGGAGGTTCATAAGAGATAAGGTTTTGATTTTAATGGAACTTTCTCTCCTGTAGTTAAACCTATCACTATTAGGATTATTATTTCCATTAACATAACCTACAAGCGGTCAATTCAGCAGCTGGATATGAACAATGGTTTCCTGAATAGGCTTCTAGATGAAGAGGTCTATATGGAACATCCCAATAGTTTTGAAAGTTCAAATCCTAATTTAATGTTCAAACTTAGCAAGACTTTCTATGGTCTTATGAAAGCCCCGAGACATTGGTTTGAAAGGTTGCAAGCTGCTAATTGTTCAACTCAAGTTCAAGCCTATCAAGTGTGATCCTTCTATATTCACTTATTTTTCTGAAGGTCATACTATTTACCTTTTTATCTATGTGGATAATATCATTGTCATTAGGAGTTCATCAACTCTCTTGCAATCTATTATCAACAAACTTAATGTGGCCTTCTTTCTCAAGCACTTGGGGGGTCTAAACTATTTTCTTGGTATTGAAGTAAAAAGTGTGGACTCTCATTCTCTTCTCCTCACTCAATCAAAGTATATTAAAGAAATTCTTCAAAAGACCAATATGCTTGACTTCAGCCCTGTGCATACTTCTATGCAATCTACTTGCAAACTCACCAAAGTTTTCTCTCTTGTTATCTCAACTTCGTACATGTACATATTAGTGGTTGAGGCTTTGCAATATGTTACACTCACCAGGCCATACATAGCATACTCTATGAATAAAGTGTGTCAATTTATGGATCATCCTCTTGAAGCACATTGGATAGTTGTGAAAACGATTATAAGATATCTTAAAGGCACTATTACGCATGTTCTTCATCTCACTCCTCTCACCACAACCATATCTCTTTCTATACAAGTGTTTTATGATGCTGATTGGGCATCTAATCCATATGATAGAAAGATCCCTTCTAGTTCTGCAATATATTTTGCCCTAATTTGATTTCTTGATGGTCTAAAAAGCAACCTATAATTGCTAGATCTAGCACTGAAGTTGAGTAGAAAAGTTTAGCTCAAGTCACTGCATATTTACTTTTGGTTCAAACTCTTCTCAAAGAGTTGTTAATTATTTCTAAAGTTCCTCTGATTCTATATGATAATCATCATGTTGTGCTCCTAACTCACAATCCTATTATGCACACTAGAATCGAACACATGGAGATTCACCTCTTCTTTGTCAGAGAAAAGGTTCTGGCTAAGTAGGTTCAAGTCATTCATGTACCAAACATTGATCAATCGATTGATGTGCTCACCAAACCTCTTGCATCTACTAGTTTCCTATCTCTAAGGCATAAGCGCAGGGTTGTTGCCTCCCCTTAAGTTTAGGTGGGAAGGGGTATTAAAGTAGTGTATAGCCAATAGTTTCCCTATCTTTTGTACTGACATTTGTCAGCATTAGAAGTGGGATTTAGCTGTTGTAGTAGGTCACCTTGTTACTGTTATAAGTAACAAGGTGTCACCCTATTGTAACTAACTTTCCAATCATATAGAATTCAGTTACAAGATGAAAACAAAAATCCTAACAAACTCTTCTCTACTCTCTACCAATTACCTTCACATTTGTACAAGAATTTGGTGTTAAAAGTTCATGTCCATTATCATACATATTTATGTATTGTTAACAATCAACAATATCAATAAGTGATTTTTCCTTGTATTCCTTGTCTTAATGATTTCTATATTTCATTAATGTTGTATTCTCCATAATAATATATGACAACTTTAGACATGTATTCTCTCTCAAACAAGTATATCTTATTGCTTAATCAAACAAGTATATCTTATTGTTTAACCAGTTTGAAGTTTGAAGTAAGAAGCATAACTCTATATTCTCTACTGTAAGTATAATTATCAACTATTTTTCTCGGAATTTTCTTAATGCAACCTATATATTACTTAGGCACCAAATAAAAATACTAAAATGCCCTTAAATTTCGGAGATGCATCTCCTGACACACCAAATTTTGACTTAACGTTAAAAAATTCTAGAGATGCATCTTCAAACATATTTCGGAGGTGCATCTCCGAAAGATATTGAAGCTTAAATCGCATCAGAATCCTTCTCCTTCCTCATTTCTAAAAAAACACAAAGTTTGCTCAAACTCTATCAAAGTGTTTTCCATCAACCAACACCCAAATCAAACAACCAAGCTCGGAGGTTCTTCAATCAACATCAAGTGCGTCTGAGACATCTTCAAAGTGTGAGGTAAACTCTATATTTGTAAGTTTTTTTTATGTTTTGAAAAGTTTTTGAGTTTTTTATGTAAATGAGTATAAATTGATGATTAAGGTAAGAAATGAGTAGAAATTGCACGAATGATAATTTTGACATAGTGTAAAACATGTTTGTTGTCTGAAATGATTAACAACCCATTATTTTGTGTGTTTACATGTATGCATTTCCGCCATTGACGCACCTGAGGTGTAGCAGAAAATTCCGAAGATGCATCTTCGAAAATTTTCAACGTTTAAGTTTCCCATAACCGGAGATGCATCTCTGGAAATTAGCCGTTTGTTTTATTTTTTATTTTTCTTATTTGTAATGTTGCTTGTTTGCATCAATTACATGATTTACTTTAACTTACAAGCAATATAACTGATAGACACGATAGCTTGAGGCACTGGAGGATTGCACAACATGCATCAGTGCGGCGGGAGAAGAGTCTGGTTTCTGAGACTCATGTTCACTATGGCCATGCAGAGACATATACTTCTGAGGCTCATGCTTCCCCATCTTCTTCTTCCCGTAGGAGACGGGTTTCACCTACCGACGCATCACTCCCTTTATCCTCCCGCAAGCACCAGGTTCCGCATATTTAGGCGTCAGAGGATTCAAGTCACAGATGGTACCAAAGACACTAGTGCCACCTCCGACGAATGATGCTTCTGAGCCAGTGTCACCTTCGGCTGTTTAGCTAGTGCCACCTCCGGATAGTGAGGCTGTTGAGGATGCTGAGACAGAGTCGTTTGGAGGAGGCCCTGTAGAGTTGTCAGTACTGCCTATATATCCAGACCATACTGCCAGACATATAAGGGATGGAGAGGTATCATTAGTTGGATTCATTCTTACGTTTATTGTAATTTACGTGTATTAGTATATTACAAGTTTCTAACATTGATTTTTATTTTCTGCAGGATCGTGATCCACTTAAGTTTATTAACCGCAGACAGAAGATTACAAACTTGTCTCGGCCAAATGAGGAGTCTTTTCAAGCAACTTTGTCCAAATCTGGGATGAAGGACTTATGCATGACGAATTATATTAGGGTCAACCAAGGGATGCTTAATGCATTCGTGGAGAGATGGCACACAGAGACCTCACCATTTCATCTCTCATTGGGTGAGATGTCTATCACACTCGACGATTTATCGTGTTTGCTGTATCTTCTGATCAGGGGGAAACTTCTAGATCATTGGAGGGTTACTAAAGACGAGGCACTCGAAATGATGGTAGACTATATGCGAGTTAACCCAAAGGATGCATTAACAAAAATAGAGAGAACCACATGGGGTCATGCTAGGTTTGAATTCTTGAAAAGGTACATAAAAATGAGCTCCTGAAAGCAGGGCAAGCTAGAGGTGATGTCGAGCAAGTGGGGATCCATAAAGCATATGTTATGATATCATATATGTTATATTTGGTTAGCACTGTGATTTTTATGGACAAGAGTGTCACTTATACAAATATCATCTACCTACGATACTTCGAGGATTTCGAGCGGATCCATAAGTACAACTGGGGACGCTTGTTTAGTCTACTTCTACTCGAAGTTACTAGGGGGTTGTAGGTGAAAGACGAAGCAGGTCACAGAAAGCATCAGACTACTGACGAAAATATTTATTGGTCTTTTAATGTTTTTGTGTCATTTTCATTTCATCTTTGCAACGTCATTACTGATGATTCGTGTGTTCCAAACTTTTCAGGCTTGGATCCTCTAGCACTTCCCGCGCATCTGCGGATAGGCGGGTATACCGAGTTACACTGAGGATATGTCTTGTGCTAATGCATTTGCCTCGCCTAGAGGGAACCAGGTGACAGAGTCGTTCAGAGTGTGTCTTGATTGCTTGGTTGTCGAGGACGTGCACTTCAATAGCTATATCGATCACCGTGAGGCGCGACCATTTGACAACATAATGTTATACTTAGGATGGTTGGCTTGCGGATCACGTCTCACTGCTCCTCATCTGCCTGAATGCGTGTTGTGGGAGTTCGACTACACTGACCATTCTCAAACACCTTGTTGGCTCTGCTCCTCCTGCTTTGACACGTAGGCAGATTGACGCCATGTTTGATGATTATTAGAGTCATGTGATACTAGAGAAGACACGAAGTACCATAGCTAAGAGCGATTGAAGCTACGTCGACGGGTACATCAAGTGGTTCTTCAGAGTGTCACATTCGTATTTGGTGCAAGCTGTTATAGGAGATCCATTAAGACCAGCTCATCAGAAGATATTAGAGGAGGAACATACACAATTAGATCATGTTGAAGATGTCTTGTCTAGATGTCGCATAGTGGAAATTGCGCATAAGACATTGACAAAGGTATCTTCTCTAATGGGTCTGATGTGAGGCATGTCTTAGATGCCATCATGAAGGAGGCGATGGACATTGATGTACCAAAGACACCAGAGGACAAAGGTATTGAAGGCCGAGGAGACAGAGGAGATGTAGTCTTACATACACAATAGTACATTAGTATATAGTAGTTGTACTTTGTATTCATTATAAATTATATTTTATTTTCACCTCATGCTACTTTATCATGTATTTCGACTTTATTTATATATGACATTTTTTGACCATCTGAATTTATATACTTCATTTTTTACATATCAATTGTATGGTTTAAATCTCATCACATAACATACACTATTCTTATAAGTTATGGAGATATATCTTCAAAAAATAAACGAAGATACATCTCGGATACAATATACGTGCCAAATGTCTTTCAAAATTAATGTATGGTATATGACTTTTAAAATATTACAGAAATCTATCTCCTAATCATTTAATATTTCAAGATTCATCCAAAAATGCATCTCCGAATCTGGAGACATTCTAATATTTTCATGTAGTGTAGTACTAATATATAAAGTGTTTTTTTCTCAAATACCATGTTTCATGTTGTGGTATCTTTGAATGGAGGACTGATCGACCAGGTTTTCATGAGCATTAAGTTCCTACCATATGTCTACACCCCCTCTCGAAATTCTTATTTTTATGCAAAGTATGTTTCAACTGTCCACCATTTTTTTTATAGAAAAGATTTGGAACAAAAATATGACTCCAAATTTTAGTAGAACAAAAAAATAGTCAACTCAGTAACGTCTCTTTCGAAGTAAGAAACGCTACTCACCACTCCTTCACAATAAAGCTCAAATATTACATGCTCCTACCAGGACGTCTCAAACTCGTTGCAAAGTTGAATATCTTTTTGATAATACAACAACTACTTTTATGTACATGGTTATTTTTTGTTAAAGAACAGACAAATTCCGAGAATTGCATGAATACACAATGGAAATTGATTTAACTCCCAAGAAAACAGTTGGATTAAAGGGAAGAGACCAACATGAAATTTTGTGATGACCAAGTTTACAGACTCTAGCCAGCGGCCATGTTATAGTTGAACTTGACCCTCGCTGCACTGCCTCTTGAAATTCAAGGCCTCGTCTGCCAGAAACTCACTATAGAAGCAATTTATATTAGTTAGCCCAACCCAACAATGCAGGAACAAGGAAATAAGAGATTAAGCATGATGGTAAAAATCAAGCAACTAATACAAAACACTCACCAAGTTCGTTCAGCCATCAGTGATGGTTCCCATCTTGGACTCCATGGATAATCAGAAATAGGACGTGACTTCATAGGTGCCATTTGTGAATTAAAATGCTACAAAATAACATGAAAAGAACCTCAATGGTAACAGTATAGGAAATAACTTCAAGCTAAGTTGATAGCATAGATTATAGCTTTAAAAAGGATCTACTGTCAAACTCAAGAAATGCATAACCTCCCAAATCCCAATATGATGGAGGATAGCTAAAGATATTGGGCCCAATAGCCTGAGTATATGATCAGCTATAGAACAGCAAGATAATAACTAGCATGTACATCAAAATAAACACAAATATTTACATTTGTTTCCACAATCCTGCTTCAAAGATTATCCTCAGTAACAAAGCAATTTTTGAGAAGAGAAGAATAATCACCTATCTTATTAGTTAAAAGAACATTGTGATTGAAAGAATTCAGAAATATACAATTGGCTTTTTGCAACAAAATCAGTAAATTTGATAGAGCCCCTATGTCCAATACTTCTGAGCCCAATAGTGATATTGGGGTGGTTCCACTTCCACCTGGGCCCATTATTTGGTATGTTTATTCTATGAAGAGGGGGAGCGGGAACAAGTTGGTTACATGATGTGGAAGTTGTACTGCTGTAATTGGGCTAGGGGGGTTATGTGTAGGCATGAATAGTGGGGGAGAGGGTATCACTTATTTTGCTTGTTAGACTGTTCTCTGTTAGGAGCATTTTGGCTCTGGTTTATTTCTGTGTAACCATCATATTCCATAAATTTCAGTAAATAAACACCTATATTCCATATCAACTTCTTGAGTTCCTATCAAAATTCAACTTTAAAGAACTTTTTTATTTGCCGCCTATATTTCTGTACAGTAAATAATGCTCGGTCTAAAATTCTACACAAATATTTGAGAGAAAGTGGAAGCAAATAAAACCTGTGAACTTTGAAGAATAATAGCTGGCTGTTGCTTTGGAAACTGAGTTGGAATTAGGAAGTGTACCTAAGTAAACAAAATTTTCAGAACTTTGGTCAATTGCAGGGATCAGACAGTTAGTATAGTATAACTATGAGATGAAGAAAAATATCCATACAATTATACAACATATCAGTGTCAGCCTTAGAAGTTAGAACATAAACTCATAGGTAGTGAGTATCGGAAGCAAAGATTTAAGTGTAATTTCGAACAGACAGACTATCTATATCCTTCTTTTTTCCCTATTGAACTTTAATGGCATTACCGAGAATCAATGACTGAGCAACATGTTTCTATCTACAAACCAGAAATGGGGATTGGATGACTGGATTAATGAATTCTGATTTCTAAGCATCCCAGCCACAAAAATTGAACTAGTTCAAAAATTGAACTAGTTTCAATGTCCTACAAGTAGGCCAGCCTCTCATTTCACAGGAAAAGTGCACCTAGCTACTATGATTGTGATAACTATAATACTATCTAGTCAAGTGCACCAGACTAATCTATGATTGTGATAATATAATACTCCTATCTAGTAAAGTGCACCTCACTACCATCTCTATGTTGAACATAACAAGAAAAGGAGAGGGAAAAAAGAGAGTACTTATTTTCATGTTTATTGCATTTTATTTCCTAAAATCACTCCTTAATTTGTAGAGTGGCTATATGTATTATCTCCTATAAAAGGAGCAATTATCATTGGATAAACATACTATAAAATCATTTAGTACTTTCATCAGGGTATCAATTGTAAAGTTTTCCACACCAAGTGGGGTTTGGGGCAGTTTTGCGAACCGATCCGTTTTCTCAATGGCAGATCCCAACCTGTGCCCTTCCATAGCTCAAGCCTTCACCCAACATGTGCCGCCTTCCTTAGCTCAGGCCTTCACCAGCTCCTTCATCACTAACAGCTCTACCAATAAGGTCGCAGGGGAGGCGGCACTGACCACGAAGACGACGGTGGCCACAGAGACGGTAAGAAAAGTCTCAAAGGCCATGGTATGACCGCTGTAATTGTCCATGGCATACTTGTAAGACTTGCAGGAAACTCCATGGAAAACCTCCTCATGTGAACTTCAAGCTACTACTTATGATCACGGGCAGCAATCTCCCTCAAACTCCAGCTCCACCAAGTACAGCTAGAGTAACAATACAAGCTTCTTGGGTTTCAAACCCCTTCCTATTCCATAATCCATAAAGGTCATTTTTTAGAGTTAGACCTTAACCGTGTTGTCGATGGTGGATGGCGGTGTGCCAAAATACCGCCATACCGGCTACTTTGTGGTGCCGTTATAGCAGATTATGGCGGAAAAAACCCGCAATATCTGTTAAACATAGAATTGTATCATAAAACTGTGTATACAATCTATTTTCATAATTAAGGAGATGCTAAAATAACTACATAGTTATGTGTCTACAATATTGAGGAAATCATTCTTAATACTAAACATTATCCAGTCATTATTTTGCTACTAATAACCATTATTTCATAATCAATTCCATTGACAATATTTGCCGATATTTACCATTGCAGACCCAAAAACTGCCATGTATACCGCCATATCGCTGCCATGGAAGATATTTGATAACACTGCTTCTTAGTGTCAAACCGAATCGTGCTTGGATTGTTGGTTCAGGTGCTTCTGATCACGTGATAGGAGATTCTAGTGTATTTTCTTGGGCAGGAACTATTACAAATAGAAAGTCTACTTCAAGTTATTGTACTTATGTGTGGGGGATATTTGTACTTATGTGTGGGGGATATTGGTAACTTGGAGAAGTAAGAAGCGAAGAGTTGTTGCCACCAGAGTAGAGGTTGAGGTCACAGCAATGACCCGAGGAATTTATGAGGGTCTTTGGACTCACCGGGTTCTAAAGGAGCACAAGAATTTCCATTGGAATTATACTGTGACTAACAAGGTTGCAATAAGCATAGCTCATAACCCAGATCAACATGATCAAACAAAGCATAGTGAAATTGACCATCACTTTATAAAAAGAGAAAACAGACTCTAGAATACTATGTCTATCTTTTGGACCTTCAACCAACAAATAGAAGATGTTTGAACTAAAAGCTTGGCAAGAATAAGTTTTGAGCATTTGATTAGCAAGTTGGGCATGATTTATGTCTATGCACCAACTTGAAGGGGGTTGTTGAAATATTTACTCATAATTATCCTACATACTATTTATTTTCATATTTATTGTATTTTATTTTATTTCCTACAATTACTGCTTAAATTTGTGGAGTGCCTTTATGTAATCTCTCTTATAATAGGTGCACTTTATCACTGGAATAAACATACTCTGAAATTATAGAGTACTTTCAACAATTATTAATTAATATTATCCTAGCATTCTATTACTTCTCCCTAAAACAAGTATTTGATTGTCGTTCCAACCAATGTAGTCAAGCACGAGATCTTAAGTAGGATTGGCCGACCGGTGAAAGATCGTAAAACTAGGATTGTCCGGTCAAGCACAAGATCTTAGTCAAGCACTTTCTTTTTATGATCTTAACCATGCCGGCAATAAAAACGATCTTGTTGTGATCGTAGAACGCTTTGTCATTCATGGCACGTGAGATCTTACGATCCAGCACTTGATCGATCCTGACTACACTGGTTCCAACACTGTGATAGTCCAAGACATCATCAGACCCTCAAAAAGCCAAAAAAAAAAAACAATTAATATGGCTTGTGTACTCTTGGAGAATTAAGAAAATAAATGGTCAGACTTAGCATATTTTGAAAGTTATGTAAATTATGCAACTAAATGAATTATTTTGGAACAGATGGAGTAGTTGCAAAATAAATATAGAAGATTATAGTTTTACTATTTACATGATACAATATGCCTATATAAGAATTACAAAAATCCTAAGCATATTTTCAACATCAACGGTAAAGGGCTGCTGCCTTAACGTTAGTCACATATTACCTATGTCTTAAACTGGCAGAACTTACCACAAATTATATGGTAAGCTCCATCATTCATGGAGAAAACATTAAGATTGACTTTGAAAAGCAAGTGTATGTCACAATAAATGCACGGAAATCATGTATCAATCAATGAGTGTCATATATTACCAGAAATGTAAAAACTCCAGAAGCAGACAGAAAAGTTGCCTTTCTGCAAAAGATCTGGAAACAGATAAATCATAAATTAGCAATTAAAATGAAAACAAAGCAATTGTATCAATTTGAAAATAAGTGTCAGTCAAAGGGCAAATACAGGATCAGCTTCAACTGGCCTTCCTAACCAACCGGCCAACGCTTCAATAAAGTTCCTTCTAACATCAATTAATGAAACAGCCTCAAGGACCTACGTTCAGAGTATATTTATATTAATTTAAACAAAAAACAATAATGTTTTTGAAGCACAAGAGAGTGCGTATTAAATTAATAGACAGCACAGTAAAGATAATTCCAGCTAACCTGTTTCCCAAGATATTCTTCTAGATTTGGAAGATATTCTGCCAAGCACCTTTCGTAAAAGATCAACAACAAAAGCAGACACGCCTTTAAAAACTATCTCAAGTCTCAACCTTGTATATGAATTAATTTGGGACAAATAGAATAACCAAAAATTGAAAAACTTACATCCCATCCACCCAATGAGGCAGCTTGACGTCATCGATGGAATATAGGGCTTTCAACTCAGAAGAAGATACTAACTTCAGGCGAGGAGCTGAAGAGGCAGACATATATTTTCTCCCAACAGGATATACAACCTAGGTTTAAAATATCATAAATAGTTTGTTTGAAAGCAAGTGAAAAATTCAAAAGAGGCTTACAGATAAAAGAAAACAACTTGCAAGTATATCTTCTGTAATTGTCTCCAGGAACAGCCAGACACCATCTTGTTTATGTTAATGTCCAGTAGGGGCACCGCAAATTTAACCTCCTCAGACTACACTAAAATGTAACATTGAAGAAGTCAAGAATATAGTTCAAAGGTTACATTAATTAGCTCGATCATCCATGAGTAGATCATAGAAATAGTATCACTTTTTTTTCTGAAGAAATACCTTGTCAGCAGCAGAACTCATATGCATTTCTAGTCCCTGCAGCAAATGTTTTAAATTAAGTTAAAGGCTAAATAAACACTACCTACTAAACAAAGTTAGATCCAAAATTCAGACATGTGCTTTCCAATCCACATCGAGAGGAGGAAGGGCACAGACTTCACATGCTAACCCAGTCAGATCGTATTCTCAACGCTTTTTCATTTCTTAAATTAAATTTTACACTAGCTTTTGTTATTTTTTTCAAATTTGTGTATAACAGTTTTTCATTTCTTAAATTAAATTTTACACTAGCTTTTGTTATTATTTTCAAATTTGCGTATGTTCATGCACAAGTGGGAACATGTATAACAAAACGATCAGAAGTGGGAACATGTCAAACTCCCATTGATTAATTTCTCGCTCAAACACTTTTTCATTTCTTCAATGAAACTTAACACTAGTTTTCTGATTTTTCCGAAGTTAACACAGCCAGTTGACAAGATAAGCAATTAGTTGAAAGTTGAATAAAAATATTAAAAATGACTTACCTCCCTGGAAACAATAGTGCTGACTTCAAATTTCAACCTATCATCATCAACTTCTCCGACACGCTTCCCTTGATACAGCACATATTGATCCCTATCAAAACAGCAAAACAAAATCCAAATCACAAAAGGTCCGTATGGATTTGGTTATTTGAGTTTATCTAATAGCATAAGCGCGCTTAGGTAGAAAATATTTCTATAACAAAAGATAAAATAAAGTCAAACTGTTTTCATTTAACCTATAAGGCGTTTTCATAAGCTATCTATCCTGAAGAGCCCATGAAAATCAGCAAAGAAAACCCTAATGGAATTGTCAAACGGTTTCTATAAGCTATATCAAACAAACTCGTGTGTTTATATCCTTAGATTGGCTCAAATAACTTCATACAAATAGACCCTTATTTCATCTTTAGTTATACAAAATCAGTGCTCCTGCTAATACTGCTATTACTTAATTATTATGTTAATGCAAAAAAGGTGAATTCACAAAAAATTGAAGTTACCTCAAGAATTGAATAAGAGCCAAGAGACGTGCGGGGTCTTTGTAATTCCAATCAGACAAGAAGGAGTCGATATTATCATCAGGTTCAAAAGAAGGTGTCATATGAAAGGGATGAAAATGTTCATCTTCAGGGCCGAAAATGACATCGGGTGGAGTAGTAGGAGACTCAGCGTCGTATACAATATCCCCTAAAACAAACACAATTACAAAACCCTAAGTTCACATTGATAAAGATGAAAGAATGAAAACGAAAGAAAATGCATACATTTGATGAAGTCTAAGCAATATGGAATGAGGAGGGTGAATCGATCGATGAATCCGAAATTGTATTTGTCGCTGGACCACATTTGATCAACCTGAGTAAAGAAGAAAAAACCCTAAATGTGAGTGATTGGGAAATGGAAATGGAAATGGAAATGGAAATTATGGAGGGAGTGAAAGAAAGAGCGGTGGTTGTTGCCTTGAGGGTGAGACGGGAATGAGAGAGGAGGTGACTGAGTTGAGCGGCGATGAAGGGAGGGACGTTATCGGTACCTGCACCCATCTTTGCGATTCTAGTTCTCTTCTCTGGTTCTTTCACACTTCTTTCACAGTTATGCTCACAAATCACAAGTACGTTACTCGTCTAGTTTCGCAATTCAAATAGTGTTTAATTGAGTAGAAGATCAATTTCACACATGGCAGTTTAGACCTTTTTTTAGACATTTTATAGATTTTGCTCCCATTTTTTAAAATTTACAATTTTATTCTTTCTACTAGTAAGATATAAGGCAGGGGTAAATATTATTGATATAATAGGATATTTTTATTGTCATTCATTTATAGAATGTAATATATTGTTCTAGGAAAATATTATTTATGTCGGTCATAAATCAAGATTTTGAGTCATTCTTTAGTTTTGATTCTTGAAAATATAATATATAATTGACCATAACTATAACTCTCTTTATATAAATATAATCCGACATAGTCTAAGTTCTACCCTTGTAACTTGTTAATGGTCATGATAAATGAGTAATAATTGAAAGTTGTCGTCTTATAAATTTGAATGGTTATGGTGATTGTGGAGGAGACATAAACATCTTTGGAATATATGTGATATTCCCTATATTTTTGCCAAAGATGATTTTTGCCTCAGTTACATGATTTACGAGCCTAGTAACAGTCATCATTGTACTACTACATCATCTCTCAGATTGATCTAAATTCCGCAACAACATAATAGTTGTGTCAATTTTCAACTTGATTGAATGACTTGGCAAGGCAGAAGTTTTCAAACAACTCAAGAACTCGGGTGTTAAATATTCAAAATCATTAGCTTCAGATTGATCAATTGAATCACAACTCAGATATTCATTTTCATGTCCTACAAAATAAAGTATGTATTAACAACATTGTACATGTGTCTCGAACAGGAATGATAGGAAAGTAGTTGTGTGTTTGCAATGAAGTGCCTAACTGTTGACGTAACTATTTATATCATCAACAACGTCAATAGTTGAAGCAAAGATTGTCAAACATTGTCCATGATGAGGATCTTTGTATTTGGTAATGAAATTTGAATATTTACTTATAACAATTGCTTTAATTGGATTGGTAAAATAAGATATTAAGAACTCATTTGGAATTGAAAATTAAAATTGGCTTTGTAAAGGCATCCCTGGTTTTTTGTTGGAAGCATTGCATTTTTAATAACATTCATAATACCAACCAAATTTCTTAGTTTGAACGTCTTGGTTTTTCCAAATGTGATGTAGTAACAATCTTATGATGGAAAGGAAGCAAGTCTTAGTCAGTGGCGGAGCCAGATAAAAAAATTTGAGATGGCCGCTAACGTAAAATAAAGATTATAAATAAAATGTAAATAGTATTTTAAATAAAACATTAAAGTTAAAATAAATACAAAGTTAATTACTAAAAATTTAAATTACATGACTTAAAACTACCTTAAAGTAATGCTTTACGCGTTCCGAGTGACTTGAAATCGTCAATAATTGACTCTGAACTAATGCTTGCACTAATCTCCCTTTCAATATATACTGTCATGCTATCTCCAAGAAACTCATCATCCATCTTGTTTCTCAACTTAGTCTTAATAATTTTCATTGCTGAAAAATACCTCTCAGTTGTGGCCGTAGAAACGGGAAGAGTCATGATAAGACGAAGTAGTCTATCAATCAAGAAGTAAGTTTCAGCCTGTCCAGATGCAACCAAACATGAACATAGTTCTTGAATAGTTGATAAATTATTCAAGTTTGATGCTTGACGAGCAACAAATAGAAAATGTTGGAGTTGAAATTGCAAATTATTCTTCTCTTGATCACTAAAATCCATAGGATAATATTTTTCAACTAAAGAATAAATAGTATCAATGCTAAAAGCTTTATATCCATCCTTAGGAGATAAAGAACAAGAAAGAGTTAACAAATCCATTACCTGCTCACTGAATCTGCTATTCAACTCTTGTAACTGTTTGTCAATGATAGTGAAAAAGATTTCAACTTTAAAGTAATGTTGAATCGTGACTTGATTCTCTTCAAGACGGGAGCGTCCAAATCTTGTTGTTGAATGAACATCATTAAGATCAGGAATCTCAATACCATGCTTTTCACAAAAAGATACCACTTTAGTAAACAATATATCCCAACCATTTTCTCTCAAACCTTGAATAAGATGCTTTGTTGAACGAACCAAGTTCATAGCATTAACTACATCTTGATTTTTTTTGTAAGGCTTGACAAAGCATATCTGTTATTCCCATGATTTCTTTCATCAAGTGCAAAATAAATATAAAATCAAATGCCTTCAAGTAATTGTAACAACTATCTGCATCCCCACGTGTAGCATAACTCCCTCTATCTTTTGCAAAAAAATTTAAAACTAAACAAGTTGCTTCATACATGTTTATCAAGCTAGAAATTGAATCGTAATGTGATCCCCAACGAGTATCTCCAGCTCGTTTCAATGTACCAACTTGATTTGCACATTTATCAGTTATAATCTCATCAATCTCTAACAAATAAGCAATTTCTTCTAATTGGGCAGCTTGTAACTCATCACGATGCTTTGTAGAAGAACAAACAACATTCACAACAAAGATCAGCTTCTCAAAAAAATTATGAACAGGTTTGACTTCTCTTGATGATGTAACTAATGCAAGTTGCAATCGATGAGCAAAATAACGAACATAGTATGCATAAGGACAACCCTTCATAAAGAGGGCTTGTAAACCATTCCATTCTCCTCTCATATTGTTAGCACCATCATACCCTTGGCCACGAATGTTAGAAACATCAAGGTTATGTCGAGAAAGTATATCACATATTGCTTCCTTAAGAGTTAAAGATGTGGTGTCTTTAACATGTGTCACATCAAAAAATCTCTCTTGTATTAAACCAACTTTATAAACAAATCTTAATACAAGAGTCATTTGTTCCTTTTTTGACTCATCACGAGCTTCATCAACAACGATACAAAATTTGGAATCACCAATTTTCTCATGAATACTCTTTTTCACCCTACTAGAAAGAATTTGCAAGAGCTCTTTTTGAATTTGATGTGAAGTATACTTGCAATTTTGTGGAGCATTTTCCAACACAACTTTTGCAACTTCATCATTGTAGGATGCTAAAAGTTTCAATAACTCAAGAAAGTTACCTTGATTTCTTGATTTGCTACTTTCGTCGTGACCCCTAAAAGCACAAGCTTGTAGTGTTAATCAACAAACAGTGTCAATTGAAGTCTTGAGTCGTAACCGATTATTCAATCTTTGACTTGAACTTTGCACTTGAATAACATTTCTAATATGACCATCTTGATTCAACAAGTCTTGACAAGCTTTCATTGCATTGTTGTGTGGTGAACAAGGATCCTTCCCTATGTGTTTAAGAAAGGAACAATGTTTTCCATTCCTAACTTTCTTCCAATTTCTAAAACCCATAGAAATAAAGACAAGTGATCCGGGACGTCCACTTAGTTTTTTGCTAAAAAGGTAACATGGTAAGCAATATGCGGCATCTTCAGATGGTGAATATTCTAACCATGATGGAAATATGCTAAACCAAGTATGTTAAAACCTTCTCGGATGATCCTCGTTACCGGACAAAGGATAGTTTTCTAAATGAATTTGATATGGACCCCATTTTAGATAAGCTCTTCGTATTGCATCCACTTGATTTGGTGATATTGCCAAATAGGAAGACGCTTTCCAGGATCGCGTTCCAAAGAATTTTCAAAACCATGATGCTCTTCAATTGTTGGATTCTCAAGAACTGTTTCAGATTCGGATGTCGGGATTATAATTTCTTCATCTCTCTCTTCTCTTTCAATTTCACATGCTTTCCTTTTGAAAAAAGAATCAATTTTCCTATTATTCATCTTTACTCTTCCTATAATATCATATCAGATCCAAAAATTAATTTAGAGAACATAAAAATTAAAAGAGAAAAAAATTAATAAACTTAATTAATCAACTTTAATCCGTTTTCAAATACCGGTAACTTCACTATTAAAAATTAGCAGTAACAATGATTAAATAAACCTTATTACAGTGTATAACTATATTTGTAAATTACAGTGTTATGAATTGGCTTAATAAACCTCATATAGATTATTTTAACACATCAAGAAAGAAGAACCCTAAAAATCTCAAAAACACAAATCAAGCAATCACTTTAATTTGTTACTTTTTATAAAAGAAGAATGAATAAAGTTTTTTATCTATTAGATGTCGATCACTTTAATCTGTTCCGATTCTGGTGCCGGTAGCAAACCCATATGAGAAAGAAAGGAAAGGTATGAGCTTTTTACCTTATTTGTATTTTAACCTAACTTTGAATGAAAAAGAAAAAGTAAAAATTAATTTTAATTTAAAATAAGGATGTTTTAGTAATTTAATATATATGAATTAAAAAAAAAAGTTGAGGGGTGGCCGTGGCCTTCCCACGTCCCCCTCAATTCCGCCATTGGTCTTAGTTTTGATCCTAGATAGGTTATAAATAGGAAAAAGGTTTTGTTTTTAAATCTGACATGTTGTTGTTCAAGAATTTCTACAATACTCTTGAATTCACTTACTGTTGTCCAATACTTATTTTGTTGAGAAAGTTGTGAAAATGATCTTTGGGACATATGTTGATATGGGGTTTGGGACGATTGATAATCTTCCAAGCTATCGGGAAAACAAAGATTTACAAAAAATCCAAGTTATAGGAATATCAAACAAAAGAGCTCAACATTTGAAATTAAGAATTATTACTTTGATTTGAAGTCTTCCACTCGGGGGTGGTCCAAGTTGATATAAATTTTAGATCCATTCCAAGTATTGGATAAACTTGGTTTTCCACCTAGTTGTATAAACCTATAAGAAGGTTAATATTGAATAAATAATAATTTATGTGGTAGACATATGTAACTGTGAATGAACAATATTATAAGAAAATGTGTTTGTTTGCACAAAGCATGTGTAATGATTAGAGGATTTGAACCAACCGCATTGTCTGGACGGACAAAATTCATAAGTTGGCAAGCATATGTGTCCCAGAGTGTACAATCAATTATATTTCCAACTGCGTCATTCAAAATGAAAAATGCAATCAGACATGGTTGACTAAATCAGTGAACAAATTTCAATTGTATTAAGAGAATTTAACTACAATTACCATATAAGTCATCATGGGAGAAATTTTTATTCAGAATTTCAGCAATAGTCTTGAAATTGAAATGGTGAGTAGAAATTTGAGGTAGTTCAGTCTGAGTAACGATTGTCGCACTGTTGAAAAGCAATTTCAATTTGTTCTCACAAACCTATGAAATGGTATCATTGTTAATGGGCTGGTCATTTTATAGTGTATAAGTTTGGTGTTCAGTTATATTGTACATCCAATATCTATACTCTCTATGGCATATAATCACATGAATCTGGTCACCCTATGTATATGCGAAGGAACGGAGTGCATCAGATGAATTTCAACATCAATATGTAATAAAAGCAACATGTAAGTATCATGAAATAGATTTTTTAGAAATATTAATATTGTTTACCTTTGCATCTCCATATGTAGTTGTCCACTATACTCTTTCACGTTCCATAAATCGACTACCTTGATTGACATTTTCCAGACCTGATTTCCTATCTGCAAATCCTTGATCAAGATTGGTGGCCTGGACATCTGAATGATTTTAAAAATGAAGTGTTAGGTTGAGAAACAACACTTGCAATCAAAAGTTAATGCTTCTAAAAAGGATGTGTAAAGCAGGAAGAAAATATATGAAAAGTGAAAAGGGTGAAAAGTTGTTTTTCCATAAATGACCGTTAAAAAGCATAAAACTTGTGCCTCAGCTGGAAAGTCAATCCCTCACAAAAATGCGTAGTTATTGAACACGCGTGAAATATACAAATAAAAGATGAAATATACATGAAAGACCAACACGGTGAAAACGTTAAAGTGCAAACCTTTTAACTTGGATATAATAATGTTGAAGCGAAAAAGACCTAGCCATCATACAAAAACGGTAAAGGAAGAACCTTTTAACCTATATACAATAATGTTGAAACAAAAAAATACCTATTAATCATACAAAACGGTAAAGTGCATACATTTTTATAAAACAACACTTAAACGAAAAATATGTCATTTTTATAAATAAAAACTTGAATAAAATGTTTCGTTCAAGGATATTCATACAAAAGCAGCTAGACGTGTATCATTGAAACGAAAAAGATGTCATTTTTATAAAACAAAACTCAAATAAAACGTTTCGCTCAAAGAGATTCATACAAAAACAGCTAGACGTATATCATTGGAACGAAAATATGACATTTTTATAAAACAAAACTCAAATAAAATGTTTCGTTGAAGGAGAATGAGACAAAGCTGAAAGTTAACAAAAATGTGTAAAGAGATATAAAGGTTAAACGGTAGCAAAAAATACCTTGAGAATGTCGTCGACACTGTTGTGAAAATGTAAGCTGAAGTGAGTAAAAGAAGAAATGTCAAAGGTTAAATCATAAAAAGGAAAACGAAACATAAAAATGGTGAACACGACAAAAGGAAAAATGTGAACCCATCGTGAGGTGAAGAAGAAAACCTGGATGATTCTTGTTGAGTGAAGGAGAAACTAAGAGAGTTAAGGGAAAATGGCAAAGAAGAGTAAGAGTAAAAATAAAGTAGCGAGAGGGGGAAAATAGTTTAAACGAGGAGCAATTTTTGTGACCATGTGTATATTAGTGAATGGATAGTGAGATTAATTTAGAGATTATTGAATTACAAAAATATCCAAACGTGTATGTAATTTATTTTTAACTGAAGGGTAAATTAGTCTAAATGGTAGAATATTTCAATGATTGCTATATAGTTTATTTGTCCAATTTCTAAAAGAAATTATTGGATAATTATATATATATATATATATATATATATATATATATATATATATATATATATATATATATATAGAGAGAGAGAGAGAGAGAGAGAGAGAGAGAGAGGATCATACAAAATAGTAGGCAAAAGGACAAAGAGTTATGCCTTATTCCTTTTTTGATGATAAAACTAATCTTCTTAAAAACCACATTCATTGTTCTATGAGACAACATTGTTATTCATGAGTATTTACACTCTCTATAAAGATTGGTTATTTTTAATCCTAGACTAGCAAAAGTGTCAAAGACAAATGGAATGAAAGCATGTTGATGGTTGGAACACGTTTACTCATGATTAACCATTTTATTTGAAGTGGCTTTAAGAGTTGTATCTCCCACTACAAAACCTCCGGTCCTCAATCTCACAAGTTTGAAAACCATAGTCAAGTCTACACATGCATATTTCTCTCTTTATCACTCGTACACAAGAATATTTGTTAGCCTAAGTGTCAATTTTTCCTCCTGTAGGTCAATTAAGAAATCCAAAAGCGCATTTTTCTTCACAAATACCCTAGCACGCCGAAATATATCAAATTAGACATCTCTAATAAATTCATGTCAGTATTTGAATCTTGGAAACTCCTTACAATGAATAGTGTTTTCCTTCACACACATAATATTTGCAAAATTGGTTTTCACATCAACAACACAAAGGGAAAATCGGCTTGGTGTTCATTGTAAACCAAGTATTTGATAACTTGTCTTAGTCAGTTTTTGTTTCTTAATTTCATTGAAAATTGATTGCAAAGTGTAAAATTATTCAAACGTTATTTTGAAAAACACAATGATTTGTTTTCTCATTATTGGCATACGTTTATTTCATTTTGTTACTGTTTAATTTGCATATTTGATTCTTTCGATAACAGTTTGGGATAAATGAGTGTCGACCCGGAATCGCTTTCGCTTGACATAGAAAATATTTTTAAAAACAGTTTTTTAAATCAAAATTTTATTTGCAATCTATTCACCCCCTCAAGATTGTTGTCCTAATCTAATAGTATCACCAACACCTGATTATTTTGTGCTTCGAAATCGCTTATTAGATTATGGCTCCCGAACCTAAATGGGCTTATAATAGAGCGTCTGTTTTCAATGGTGAAAACTATGATTATTGGAAGGATTGTATGCATGTCCATATCAATTTTATTGATAGAAATGTATGGAACTTTATCCAAAATGATGTTTTTGAAATTAGTATGACCAATGCAGATGGTGTTGTTATACCTAAACTGGAAGCACAGTGGAACACGGGTGATGAGAAAAAATGGTTATCTGCTTGGAAAGCGAGGAATATTCTCATATCATCTTTAGAAGTTGATGAATATTACCGTATTTCTCATTGTACAACTGCTAAAGCTATGTGGGACTCATTGCAAGTTGCCCATGAGGGCACAAATGAAGTTATACAAGCTATAATTAATACTTTGAACGAAGAGTTTGAACTCTTTCATATGAATCATGGTGAGACCATTGTCGATATGTAAAAGAGGTTCACTTATCTTGTAAATCGTTTAAATGCACTTGGTAAACCAGTTTCCAATGAAATTGCTACTAACAAAATTTTAAGATGTCTGAATAGAGAATGGAAACCGAAGGTCACACAATCAAGAAAGATAACAACCTCTTGACATTAGATATTACTACTTTGTTTAGAAAGATTGAAGAACATGAGCAAGAGCTCATTTTCTTAAAGAATCATGGGAAGAAGATTAAGAAGGAAAATATAAAGGAAAAGGAGGTAGACAAGAAGTCGATTGCTCTAGTGGCTGATAGTTCTAAGTCCTCTACTATATAGCAAGATGATAATGGAACTAGTGATTGTAAGTGTTCAGATGATGAAGAAATAGGGATGTTTGTTAACTATAGAAGGCAATAAACTACATCAAATAAAGATGAGTATAAGAAATAAAAATATAAAGGTTCATGCTATAATTGTGGAAGAGTCAATCATTACAAGCAAGATTGTCCATTGCTTAAAAAGGATAAAGGAAAGGGCCAAAAAATAAGTCTAGCAAGTCTAGAAGAGCATACATCACATGGGAAAGTGAGTTGATCCTCAAATGAGGGTATATAAAGAAAAAGTGATGAAATGGCCAATCTTTGCCTCATGGCCAATCACAAGAAAAATAATGTAAGGCATTTCAAATATGAACCTATTGATAAAATGTCTTATTCTTATTTACAAATTGCTTTTGAAAATCTGCACGGTGAAGCCATAAATGTTTTTAAAAGGTTGGCTTCAAATAAAAGAATATTTTCATACTTAAAAGCCAAAGTTTTAGAAACGGAAAAACAAATGGAAGCTCTTAAGCAAACCATGTTAGAAGTTCCAAAAGTTAATGTTGAGGATGAGAAGTTTTCCTGGTTTGGTGGTAAAACTTGTCACATTTGGCAAAAAGAAGTTATAACTCTAAAATCCAAATTGACCAAAGCTTTAGAACCAAAAGTTACCTTCGTTATTGATTCAACAAAATTTAAAAGATCATTAAATGTACCATACAAAAGGTATAAATTTGTTGTAAGATAATCAAATAGCGAAAGTCACTTTCATCATCACTTGACTTGTCACTATTGTTGCAAGAAAGATCATACCATTTCCAAATGCAAATGTGGGAGATATTTTGTTCCTAAAGGTGTATTTTAATGGTTGCCCAAGTCAAATAGTGTTTTCTCTCACTCTCAAGAACCAAATGAAAATTGGAAACCTAGCACTCTTGTTTGATCTTATAGGTTGAATGTCATGGCTCCATGGAGAGAATGTGGTTTATCAATAGTGGATGCTTAAGGCCTATGACGGTGACATCTCTCTATTCATTGACTTCACACCAAAGAAAAAGGGCTATGTGGCCTTCGGAAACAATAATTTAGGGTGCTATACATGGTAAAGGTAGTGTATAAATCACTTATTATTGATAAGTATGTGCATGTCACTTTTGATGAATCATATCCGAGAAGACATACTCAAAGGCACTGAAGAAGGAATTTATCACCCTGAGACGGTAAAACCTGAGGAGGAGGGAGATGATGAACCAACAAAAGTGAAGAAAGATAGTCCAAATGAAGTGGATAATCTTCCTTTGCTTGGAAGACTCCCAAAGACTATCCATTCGACAACATTATTAGAGATATCACCAAAGGCGTAACTACACACTTTAAGATAAGTAATTTATGTTATCATTTTGCATTTATGTCTCAAATTGAACCTAAAAATGCAAAAGAGGCTTTACTTTATGATCATTGGCTTATGGCCACATAAAATGAGTTTAATCAATTTAAAAGAAATTATGTGTGTTACTTGTCCTCCACGAGATCATCAAGTTATAGGCACTAAGTGGGTTTTTAGAAATAAATTAGACTAAAATGGAGTGACAACAAAGAACAAGGCCCGACTAGTGGCCCAGGGATATAACCAAGAGGAGGGCATAAATTATAAGGAACAAATTATGCTCTGGTTACTCACCTCGAGGCTATACACCTTCTATTAGATTTTGCATGCTCTATGGATTTCAAATTATTTCAAATGGACGTGAAAAATGATTTTCTTAGTGGTTATATAATTGAAGAAGTGTATAATTCACAACCTCCCGGTTTGAAAATCACGAGTATCCTAACCATGTTTTTAAACTAAAAAGAGCTTTGTATGGTCTTAAATAAGCCCATAGGGCTTAGTATGAACGACTAGGTAAGTTTTTACTTGATCAAGAGTACTCTAGAGGAAAGGATGATACAACACTTTTCATCAATCATCAAGGAAAACATATTATCCTCGTCCAAATTTATGTTGATAATATCATATTTGGTTCCACTAACATGCAATTGGTCAAAGAGTTCTCAAAGCTAATTCAAGGTGAATTTGAGAAGAGTATAATGGGAGAGTTGACTTACTTTCTCGGACTTCAAATCAAGCTGCTCAAACAAGGGACGTTTGTGTGTCAAATAAAATACTGCCAAGAGTTGCTTAAACGCTTCAAAATGGCAGATGCAAAGTCAATTGACACTCCAATACACACTAATGGGAACTTGGACATAGATGAAAGTGGTAAGTATGTTGATGTCAAAATGTATAGAGGTATGGTCAGATCTCTCTTTCTACATCTATGCCTGAATTTATATTTAGTGTGTGCATGTGCGCTCAATATTAATTTGCTCTTAAGGAATCATATTTAAAGGCTGTAAAGTGCATCCTTAGATACCTTCATGGCACATCTAAGTATGGGATTTGGTTTTCCAAAGGTAGCGATTATAGTTTGGTGGTTATTCTAGTTCTGATTTTGCCGGTTGCAAATCTGATAGGAAAAGTACTAGTGGAACTTGCCACATGTTTTTTAAACTCCTTAGTTAGTTGGTATAGCAAGAAGTAAGTCTTTGTTGCTTTGTCAACTGCCGAGGCGAAATACGTTGTAGCTGGTAGTTATTATGCTCAAATCTCGTGGCTTAAACAATAACTACTTGACTTTGATATCAAACTTCAACGTATTCTGATAATATGCTATAATACTAGTGCAATTAACCTAAATAAAAACCTGGTGTTACACTCTCGTACTAAATAATTTGAGATACGTCACATCTCATGCGCTACCATGTTGAAAAAGGCGGTGTCATTTTTGAACACGTTGATAGCAAAAATCAACTTGCGGACATTTTCACGAAATCTCTTGCGACTGAGCCATTTTTCAATATTCTACGAGAATTGAGCATTCTCAATATCTCAAATCTTGCCTGAACATTTTGTTGCATGCACTCTTTACATTTGCTTCAACTTTTATTATAATTTTTCATTTCATGTGAGGCATCATCCGTCTCTCATCCTATGAGGCAGTATCATTTCACTTATATCTTTGTTCGTAATTTTTTATTTCATTTGTTGCTTATATGTCTCTTATATGTGATTGCATGTTTATGTTCCAAAAATGTGTGATACATTTGATAAATGATACATTTCATGCATGTTCACTACCCAAAATTCCATTATTAAATCATGTGTGTTTCAATCTATTTGTTTATAGTGACTTCATGTTATCATGTCATTATCATATGTGTTTCATGCTATAATATATTCACATTAGAAGTATTTTTGAAGTTATTGATGTTTAAGCATGTTACTTATAAGCTTTTCCATGAAAAATGAATTTCATATCATTTTGTCTGTACTGCATGTTAATTTATGTTTAGGCAATCTTCATTTTAACGACATTCTAATGATATGTGAGTGCATGTAAATGTTGATAAATTTATCTTTACAATGCCTCTGAGTGTTACACATGTTCATGCAAGTTTTACATGATACTTCTCACGTTTTCTGGCTTGATCTCTTTTTGATGTTGTCAAAGATGGAGAAGTTAATGCAAGATAGAAGTATCTATGGTGCCCAAATTCAGGGGGGCTATAATCAAGACGTCAAATACTTCATATGTTTCTCCATCATAAAAAAGGGGGAGTATGCAAGTTCATTATCCTCTTAGAAACATTTCTAATTATGTAAAAACTAGGACACTTAATGAAGGTTGCAAGAAACATAATAAAGGGGATTTGAATTGGGTTTTTAAAAATGAAAGCTTTTTCAAAACCAACTCAATCAAATAATAACACGAACAATAAAAATAACAAGGTTATTTTTAGACTAGTTCGTTATTAACGAAGCTACCTTCAGTCCACCCTACCAAGGTGATTTCTCCTTCTCAACAAAGACTTAATCCACTATAACCGAAGTTGATTATAGATACTACAAAGACAAGCCGTATTTGTCTTCTTGAGTATATCTGACTAAAACTCAGTCACTAAAGGAGACCACTCAAATAACTTTGAGAGTTGCAAGACTACTTTTACAATAATGCTTCAAAGAAAGAAGATTAACACAAGTACAATTAATTTCTTCATATAATAATGAGAAAAAACTCTACGTGTGTTTACAAAGACTATACACATAAAATATACTTCAACAAAAGCGTGTGTATGAGCCTAGTATTGCACAGTCAATTAACATGAGCAACATCTTCCAATCTTCCAAGTCTCCTTTATATAGGCAGTTAAAAGATTCGTTGGAGGGTAGAATTGGAGTAGAAAATTACAACTATCTCTTTGTATAATGGTTTTCATATAGGAGACAAAATGGTACAATAGTATTATCCTTAGCACGTAAAATCAGCATAGTGGAGGGAAGGGTGATCTTGTATTGTGTACTATTTTTCTGATGCAAAACCTTTTGATCTTATCTTCTAATCTTTAGAGGCTTCTGATGAAATGATGTTGAAACATGCTTAGAAGGATCAAGAGACTAGTTGAGAGAATTTTCAAAACCTTGGTCTTCAGAGTCTTGACACAGTTCCTTAGAACATGGTCTTCAGAGTCTTCAGATCTTGTTCTTCAAAATCTTTAAAATTTAAGCGTAAAATCTTGAAGGCTGACAATCCTTTAGAGGCTCATCAATCAGATTCATAGTCTGAAGCTTTAGCACAAACGTTCATCAGAATTTTATAGCATCTTGTAAAGCACTTGTATCTCTTTAGAGTCATAGTGTGTTGATTCCAGAATTTGATGATGTCACACGTCAAAGCTTCGGAGTCAGAACCTATTAGAAAAATCTACACACTATATAAAAACCATTAGTGTACAAAATTGTTCTCTAAGAGACAATGCAGAAACAATGCATTGTCATCATTAAAACTAAAGACTATATTCATAACCAAATCTTGTTCTTACAATCTCCCCCTTTTTTATGATGATAAAACCATGTATTTTGATAAACAAATTTTACTTGGTTTAATCATATAAAAATATCAGAGTGAGGTTTGTAAGCTCCCCCTAAATTTTATACTGTTAAGAATTATTTCTCAACTTAGAATATCAGAGTTAGGTTTGCAAGCTCCCCCTGAATTTAAGACTTAAAATAATCTTAACACATATAAAAAAAATCAACCAGCATGAAAGAATTAACTTCCCATAAGGCAAAAGCATGGTTACTATTTTCTCATAAGGCAGAAGCCTGGTTATGATATATGTAGTAACTTCCCATAATGCAACAACTTGGGTACATAATTATTTCATTCATATTTGACTTTGATATTAGAGAAAATTTAAGTACATAAAGAAAAAAACAAAGACAACAAAAGTTTTAAAAACTAGGGTTTAAGGAGGGGGTGGCAGTATTGATAAGATCATTCCAAGCATCCATTTGATATTTCATGTCTTATCATCATGTTGCTTAAGTCTCTCTTTAACTTCATAATTCTCAGTCGTCGGGTGCTCCAAAGTCTTCATAATGACTTCATCAAAAATCCCTGTTTTCTTAACCCCTATAGTTACTTACAACTTCAAGAGTTATCTCAGAAGCAACCAAAGAGTCTGACATGGAAGTTTATTTTAGCTTCCTTCAGCCACTTGAACTCCAACTCTTCAGAGCTGACTTCTATCCAACTTCTTGTTGGTTAGAGCACACACTTAATAGAAGTTTGCATTAAAAGCACAAACCTCAGAGAGAGTGTTCAGTCTGGCAACAATCTCGCCTTCAAACTGAGAAAACAATTCATCAAGAGGTGTAGGGTGAATGTTGGTTTGAGTAGGTGTTTGGTCAGAGTATGGTTGAGGACTTCTGTCTCTGAGAGATGTGAGCTAAACATCTGACTTAGTATCAGAATCAATGTCTGATTATACAAAAGGGATGTCAGAGTGAGTGGGGAATATGGGTTGATAGTTTTCAAAATGAGTTGATGATGAAGGTTTTTTTGGTTAGGGTGAGTTGGGATAAGAGGGAAAGTGGTAATATTGGTTAAGGTGTAGGTACGAGACTGAAGGTTAGAATTTCAGAAAGTGATGGCGAGGGTGGTGGAACGATGACATTTGTATTTGTAGTTAGGGGAGCAGAGAGTGAGAGGAAGTTAACTTCTACAAAAGTATGAGGAAATGGGACATATGAAGTGAGTGTGATTGATGGTATGGATGAACTGTTATCAAGAGTAAGTAGACGAGTTTCAGAAGGAAAAACCTTTCCAGAAGCAGTTCCTGCAGAAGTAGCTTCAGAGGCTCTAGGTTCTTCAGCAGAAGTATCCAGATTCTCCCTATAAGCCTTAAACTTCTTGGCTATCCTCTCAGAATTCTTATTAGCAATCATCCTCTTCTTCTTATGGGAAGTAGCTTCAGAAGCTGCAAGAATAGCATATGCATGACACTTCTCTATCAATCCTACCACCTCTTCCAGAGGATATGGCTTTGAGAAGATAGGAAAATCTTCTAAAGGGATCCTTCTGTTGTGGGTGACTTCCTTGGGAATTCACCATGAGGGCTTATCACATCAGTAATGATGCCCATATTCTTTATACCCTTAGCGTTAAGCATCCTGCCATCCAGAAGTTGCATACCTTTGGAAAACTGGTCATCTGTTAAAGAGTTTATCAATTGGCTCTCCGTCAGAATGTCTGAGATCAGCCTACCAAGAGGAATGTAGTTCTCCATCTTTTTACTACCATATCTGGTTTCCTTCACACTATCCCTTAAGTGCTTAAAGAGAAGTCCAGGGAGACTCACCTTTTTCTCAGTAGTAATATAGTAAAGGACATATTACTGGTCACCGTTGATGTAGTCATAAGAGTTTGTAAATTTTATGTGATTAACACATCCCAGGAGAAATTTAACCCAAACCTTGAGCTTAGGGTGAAGATCCTTGACCTTGCTAGAGTGTTTTCTAGAAATGAAAAATCACTTTGGAAATCTTAACCAAATTGGATTCCTTTTCCACCATTGTCTCACATCTGACTCCAGACCCATCATGTCCAATGAGTTTGACAATCAGCTTCTCCAAAATAACAATTTTCTTTCCAAAGACAAAATAAGTAACTTGGAAGAGAGAAGATTTGGTAAGGATCCAAAATTCTCTAACCAGATTAAAGAAGACTGGAGCTTGAAGATGCTTGAAAAACTGTTCCCAACCTTGAACTTTGACACCAATTAAAAGATCAATACCATTATCTTTCATATTGTTAAACTCAACCAATAATTTAGACAAAACTTCCATATTATCTACTGGAGTAGAAAAAGCAAACTCATGAACATCATAATAATCTTTAATATGCACACTTGTCCTGAAGAAGATCTTGATGAGACGACTTGTAGAAGATAGGGAATTTGCAGTTTTTGTTGCGATGGTGAAGAAGAACAACAAGCAGTTCCTAGAGTAGTAACAACATATTGTTATTGAGCTTGTTTTTGTTGTTGAGATTGTTGAACAGGTTATTGTAAAAAAGCAATTGTTGACGAATAACAAAGGGTTTTAGGGTTTGCTGAAAGTTTTAAGCTCAAAGAGAGAAAGTGTAGGTCGTGATAGTAGTAAAAGTGTGTGACGTGAGTGTACTGAGTTTAAATAGAAGTTTTTATAATCATGATTTTTTTTAATAATGCAAAAATCATGACAATGGGGTAAAGCCTGAAGATTTTACCTAATCCCAATATTTATTCACCCAACGTGTCACATCAGCAAATCAGAAATGGTTAAGTTTTCTAAGACAATTGTCTTAAAATTGCTCCATTAATTGAGACTGATTGACAACTATTAAATGAAAAAATATTCAGTATCCATACAACATATTTGTTTAACCAAATAAGTTCTGACTAGATACATCTGAATTTATGAAACCTTCTCACTTCAGAAGACTCACACAAAACCAAAATTAAATCTCAGAGTCTCCTTTAACAATTCTGAGAGATTAACATTCTGAGAAAAACTTCTTTTTCATTCTGGATATAAGTCCATTTTCAAATTTTCCAGAATGAAAACGAATATATCTTCAGCAAGGGGTTTTGTAAAGATATAAGTCTATTGATGGTCTGCATCAATAAATTTTAGATTAAAATTCCCTTCTAAACATAGTCACGTATAAAGTGATGTTTTATCTCAATATATTTTGCTCTAGAATGCAAAATGGGATTCTTAGATAAACAAATAACAAAAGTATTATCACATAGTATAATAATGTTACTCTCAACCCAACATATTAAAACAATAGAGGTGATTACATTATTTGTTTTACAAAATTAATGCCAATCTTAAGGTACTAACAATCTCCCCCTTTGGCAAATTTTAGCTAAAACAAATAACCCAATATGGGTCTGCACTTCCTCTTTGTCATTGACAGCCCCAATGCCACCACCATTGTTGGTGTACATGAGGAAGAAGTTGTACAAGACACAGCTGCATCACAACCCTTCCCCTCAACAGGAGGGCTTCCTGAAGAATATGTAATGCTGAGTACATAGATAATGTAACTCAGATCACAAGACACAACTGTCTTCTTAACTCAGATCACAAGACACAACTGATATACCCAGTTAGTGACTTTTGTGTCTGAACCCATCTTCTCCTTGCTACCAGATATTGCTTGCTTCTGGTGCATCCTCAGGACAATATTTCTCTCCCCCTTTTTAGCTAAACATTTAAAAATGACACCTTCACAAAACCAGATCCAGGAGCAGTATGACCAGATCTTAACAAACCCCATGGTTTAGAGGGATGAAATGTCGCTCTTGTGAGAAGAGGAGTGCTAATGCATCCTTTAAATAGGCCAGACCTTGCTTAGGAATTAACGGTATGAGTAAATGCTTGGTCAAGATCCATCCATATTTGCTGAGAATCAATCAGAGAATCACCACCAATATCCCAGACAATCTTTGAATACCTTTTACAGCTCTTGACTGTTTCCAGAAACAGCAGTTCCAAGACTATTCCATAAATGTTGTCAGACACGTTACAAGCTATGTCTTAACATTTGATATTGCTTTTGTCTGTGTTCTTCATATATCCTCCCTATCACCATTTCCTAAAACCACTTTCTCACCTCCAGTGATAGCTTGACACCTAGCACCACACATCCATATTTCCTTAAATAACTTCCAGCAGGTACATAGGATATCTTATGTTAAGACATCACGTATGACATCTTGTGAACATTCTGACCCCTTTTTTTTTCTCAATGAAAACTAACAGCAATTAAACAACATAACTGTAGTTTAATCAGCAGTCAAAGCAAAACAATTACACACATGCACAAGGGTACTTCTCCTCCCCCTAAATTTGTGCAACAATCAACAGAATTACTAGTTATGGATGCAACTAGTATGACACACAAATGCACAATGCACCAGGGTACTTTTTCTCCCCCTAAACCTGTGCATGCAACAACCATAACAGCAACTGAACTTCAGCACCTGTACCATCCAGAATGTCATACTGACATCTGCTACAACATCAGCACCTGTGCACCACATCCATATTTCCATATGACTGAAGTTTCAGAAGGAAATAACAATATTGTCCAAGGCAATGTCATGACATCCGGTCAGACATTCTTCTGCTCACTCAGCCTTGACACACGCCCCATCATCTCATTAACTAACAAGGTGCCATTCCTTGTTATCTGAGAACCCATAGACCACAAGCTTGATGATTACTTGCAGTGTAAAGACAGAACTCCCCCTGTCATGAACAACCAACTCTCCTCTTGAAACTTGGAGATGAACATATCCAACACCCCAAAGTTGGACCTTCACATACTTCCTGATTCAAAGAGAGCCCAGACAGCTTGATGAATGGAAAACATAAGACGCATCTTCATGTCTTCAAGAGCACACTCCCTGTTCAACCTTCTTGGCTGAACACATCCACACCCTGTGACAATCTCTCTTCTAACCAGAACAAAAAACAACATACCACCATCTGATATTCTTCAGATATCACTGAATCACAAGCTTGATCCAGACACAAATTGGGACATATACACTCTCATCCCATTACAAGAGATAGTCTTCCATATAAGCTCCAGCAGGTACAATCACTATCAGAAGCCTTGTCATTGTATGTGGCATTCTGAAACAATCCTGCATGAACATGTCTTCCATATAAGCTCCAGCAGGTACAACCAATATCAGAAGCCTTGTCATTGTATGTGGCATTCTGAAACAATCCTGCTTGCACATGTTCTTTAACTCCAGCCACAAGCTCCAAGAGATGACTAGAAAACACCTCCTTTTGTCTTCAACTTACTACTTTTCTGCTCAAAAGTAACTTGTCTCAGACTATCCTCAAGAATAATCAGTTGCCATATGTAGATTATCTTGATTCTTCGAACTCACTTCTGAGATAGACCAAATGCCACTGGTTAATTACCTCCTTCATGAATCCTCATATGAAAAAGTCAAATTCCATTTTTTTGACCTCTCCACGTTTATCAGACTTCTCCCAAAGATATTCTGACCTTCCAAGTGACACTTGAACTTCAAGCTACATGTTGAACACAACTTAGATTTTCTAAGACATGAACATGTAACATCCTTTCTATCCAGTAACTCCAAAGAACTGCAACGAGAACGACCTTTTTGAAGTATCCAATCTACAACCCTGTAGACCCTTCTATCTCAAGTTGATGTGCCACTTCACCAACTAAGATTCTGATGTTGAACCAAATGTCATAACCTTGTGTTTTGACATCTAGCTGTTGAATTCAGCTCCTTCTTCTGCCACTTGAAAGAACTTCCTCCCTTCACAGAACAAGAGTTCAATGTTCTCATAGACTTGATTGTGGAACCAAGTTTGAGTAAACATCCTCCATCCTGCAGGTTTGCAGTTAAGTCATCCAAGCTCACACCTTGATGAATCCCTGCTTCTTCTCCAAAGACATCAGACACTCTGAAGCATGAGTCTTCAGAAGGACTAGTTAGAAACTATCCCTTCAGCTATACCAAGGATTCCACTTCCTAAAGCAAAGTTGTTTCCATGATGTCAAGACTGCTGCCACTTGTTCTTGACTCCATAGTGTGCATTAGCTAATGCACTTTCTTACCTAGATCAGAAGTAAACTGATCCAAGTAACCACCATCAGGACTATGATGTTTTCTTCTTCTTGTACACACCAAGGCTGAACATGTTTCTTGCCAGGAAACCTTTTCAGAGATCATATGCTTTTGCTTCCACCAAAGTGATAGATCATAAACCAATGTACTATCCTTCCTGTGATTCTGCACATGATCTTGAAGATGAGATGTTCCAACATCTTTTAAAAACATCATTTATCTTGAGCTCCAAGGATAATCAATTAAATACTTGTACTTGGCACAAGTAGACATTGATCTTAAATCCTTTCCCAATATTCCTTTCAGATACTTCCACCATAAGACTACTTTGAAAATACTCTTCTAGTGTCAACATCTTCTGCTTGCAAGCACCTCGACAGTTTTGAAATTCTTCCCAGATTAAATTCACCCTTAGGAATGAGAGAGATGAATTCTTCCTTGCAAATGTGTCACACAACCACCAGAACCCATGTGACACAGGTCAACAGCCAACCAGACCCTAGGCTGACCGAACGCGAGGAGGTTAACCAAAACTCCCCCTCAAATTAACAATCATGGAAACTCCACACCAATATCCATGCATTGTACAGACATGTCTCAACATGACATACACCATCCCTACTAGTGGCAACTAACTCTATGAGTTATACCTATACATACTCCAATCACACCAATCAGACTCCAGCTGACCATCAGTACTAGTGAAAGAAAACAACACCAGTCAATAGTAGATATGCATTGCCAGAGCATACTACCTCAACCAACCTCTGAATCTTCATATTCTCACTCCTTGAAAGAACTGCCACTTCTGAGCGTGGTGTTTGAATAAAAAGATTCATGGTCTGAATCCTCTTAAATGAAATAGCAATCAGGTTACCCCATTATTGACTTCTAACATCCAAGGGACTTGTCTTCCCACACAACATAGTACTTCAGGGAACAACTATCCAACCCTGATCAATCTACAGAAATAAGACAACCAGTAGGAAATTTCACAATGTCACATATCAACCAGCTCCACTTCTAGAGACCAGACTTCTAAAAGTGACCTTCTTGAGCACACACATAGTTGACCCTACCCTTGTCAACTTAGCACACACAGATGTCTCCTCTTCCAGGTCAGGAGTAGGGTCCAAACAAAAGTATCCCTTTGTTTGATACCTAAACACATCTGCTCTTCAACCAGTAGTTGCATACTTGTTGAACAACATGTTCTAACATTACATAGAACATTAGTTCCACCTCCTTGGAACAAACCCTCCTTGAAAATCTTCAAGGTCTTCATATACACTACCCAAGAGAGTAAAAGAATCAGTGATCAGGTGATTCTTACCATCCTGAAGTGAGAACATCATGATGAATGGACTTGAGGAGACTCAAGTATCTTTGACATCTTCAGTAGATTATGATGAAATCTTGAATACAGCAGCCTTTCATCCACATGAGGGGAACCTTCATCAGAGTTTGAGTTTTGCCAGGTATTATGCAACGGAAATCATGCTACAACTCAACCTATGACCACGCACTTCACCAGATCAGCCTCCAGAAACATACCAGGTTTGAATATGTTTCAATACTAGCACAATTGTTCCTCACAAAGGCCAATTGCCAACCTCCAGAGGCAGATACATACAGTTCCTATCATGAATAGTCCATCCACCTACTTCAAGGGACCATTCAGGGGGATCACAGAACCTTCCAAGGGTTCCACCATTAGTGCTAACATAACTCCTTGCAAGATACCAGAAAGTATCACCCATGGATCTCATCCAGAAACAGAACAAGATGCCTGCTCTTATACCAATTGAAATTCTGGTATAGTTAGAGTTCAGATGTTCTACACGAAGTCATGACATCTGATCCAACATTGTTACTAATACAGTAAGACAATTATAAACATTAAAACCCAGTACTAATACACTCTCAGTCACAGATGTCAAGACATCTACTAATATACCACCATGGAAAGAAGAACATCCAGTTTTTATCCATCTAGTGCAAAGACACAGTAGAGATCAAATATAGCCCTTATGTTTATTTATCCTGCCTAGTTATCAGCATGATGTCTCAACATTGATTTGAACATCACCTGTCCCAATATTACAGATGGGTGAACTGTAACAGACCAACCAGTCTATCAGTATCAGCAGTCACTGATGAATGTCATAACATTCTATTTTGCATTCAGACTGCAGGCTATGTGTCAGGTCTGTTATTCTCTTCATAAACAGACTAGAAACAGACTGAGTTATAACAGACAAAATAAAGTGTGCAGAAGGTAAAAACACCAATAATTGTTAACCCAGTTCGGTACAACATTACCTACTCTGGGGGCATACCAAGCCAGGAAGAAGATCCACTATTAGCAGTATTAATTCAGAGTTAAACTCCCCCGTTTACAACTCTTCACTTAATCCCTACCCAATGCAATCTATACCTAGGCACTCCTAGATAGAAACATCCAGTTTCCATTCCTATCATTACAAATACCATGTAATGCTTAGACAACTTGAATCATGCTTCATAGCTTCGTTCAAGAACATAACAACTCTTGCCTACAGGCTTTAAGTTACAAATAATCTCATGCTTTCAAGCACTGAGAAACACTTGGTAACCTTCCCACAGGTTGGGAGGTTTACCTCACACATACCCCTAATTTTTACATTGTTTGAGGCTTACAAAACCTAGGTTACAAACTGTTATTTATAACCTAACTACCCAACTGGATTTGGGCCTTCAGAAATCGCAGCAAATCTTTCCTTTGCTGTTACAGAGCTGGCAGAATTCTTCTGCTACAATCAAGGTCTTCAATCTTTTATTTCCTAAAAGATCTCCATATTTGGAAACTGTATTTTCACCAAATATATTCACCAAATCTTCTGATTGAATCTTCAAGATCTTCACATAGGAGTTAGAATATTCACCAGATCTCCTAATTGATCACAAACCAAACCAGAATTAATTGATTCAGTTTTATACACATGTGAGATGTCACAGTCACGATGTCGTGACATCTTACATGACATGTTGGTCCAGATGTTGAACTTCTTCAACCCAACATATTAAAACAACAAAGGTGATTACATTATTTGTTTTACAAAATTAATGCCAATCTTAAGGTACTAACAAGCATAATCAGCATCATAATAACCCAATAGCTTGTAGTCTTTAGATTTTCTATAACACATGTCAATGTTAATCGTACATTTATGTTCGACCTTAGCACATATCTCATCCTTCTTAAACATACATGTAGAACGCATAAGAGTCTTTGACATCTTGCATTCTAACATGTCAAACTTCTTTAGAAGTTCCTTGGTGTACTTGCTCTGATGGATGTATGTTGCTTATGGACTTTGATTGATCTGAATCCATAGAAAGAACTTGAGTTCTCCCATCAGACTCATCTCAAAATCTGCCTGCATAAACTTAGCAAATTCCTTACCAAAAGTAGCATTAGCAGAACCAAATACGATATCGTCAATGTAAATTTGAACAACAAGGATACTATTTTTGAATGACTTACAAAATAAAGTTGTATCAACCTTTCCTCTGGTGAAATCATTTTCTAAAAGAAAATTTCTTAGTCTTTCATACCATGCTCTAGGAGTTTGTTTTACACCATACAATGATTTCTTAAGTTTGAAAACAAAATATGGATTTTTAGGATTTTCAAAACCAGGGGTTTGGTGTACATACACTTCTTGAGTAATGTAACCATTCAGAAATGCACTATTAACATCCATCTGATACAAGATGATGTTATGATTAATAACAAAATAAACTAAGAAACGAATAGACTCTAACCTGAAAATTGGTGCAAAGGTTTATGTATAGTCAATCCCCTCTTACTGACTATAACCTTGTGCTACCAGTCGAGCCTTGTTTCTTACTACATCTTCCTGTTCGTTCAGCTTGTTTCTAAAGACCCATTTTGTTCCATTAACGTGAATTCCTTTGGGTTTTGGCACCAGCTTCCACACGTCATTCTGGTGAATTGATTGAGTTCTTCTTGCATAACCATAATCCATTTTGTATCCATAAGCGCTTCATCAATTGATGTAGGCTCTATCAGAGACACCAAACCCATAAGAGTCTCTTCAAAAGGTTTGAACGAGGATCTGGTTTTGACAGGTTCAGATTTATCTCATAGAATTAATTCTTCATAACATGAAGATCAATGTATGTGCCTTCTCAGAAGAGTTTGAGCTTCAACAACTTCTGGTTGAGGAGTTTCAGAGTCTTTTTCTTAAGTTTCTTTGGCTTCTGAAGTCTTTCCTTCAGAACCTAAGTGAGTGATCTCCAGATATGCAAATTTCTCAATTAGCTTTGAATTTTTAGAGTCAATATTATCATCTAATCTGACATGGATTGACTCTCTGTATCTTAGTGTTAGATACTTTATATCCTTTTGAGCATTCAGAGTATCCTAACATGATGAACTTTTGTGCGTTAGAATCAAACTTGCTCAAATTCTATTTAGTGTTCATCATAAAACAAGAACATCCAAAATGATGAAAATATGGAATGTTAAGCTTCAAATTCTTCCATAATTCATAGGGAATCTTACCCATAATAGATCTTATAGATATCCTATTTTGAATATAATATGTTGTATCGATTTCCTCTACCCAAAAGTGATTAGCCATATTAGTCTCATTGATCATGGTTCTGGCCATCTCTTGCAGAGTCCTATTCTTCCTCTCTACAACTCCATTTTGTTACGAGTTCTATGGCAGGAGAAATCATGGGAAATGCCATTAGCATCAAAGAGTTTTTCAAAATATTTGTTTTCAAATTCTCCACCATGATCACTTATGACTTTTACAATTTTGAGATCCTTCTCATTTTGCACTTGGGAGCAGAAGGTAGAAAACACAAAATGTGACCCATCCTTGTGTCTGAGAAATTTCAGCCATGTCCATCTGCTTTAGTCATCAACAATGACTAGTCCATACTTCTTACCATTAACAAAGGAAGTTTTAACTGGTCCAAACAAGTAAATGTGAAGAAGCTCCAATGGTATGAAGGTTGAAACAACATTTTTAGCTTTGAAAGAAGTTTTAGAAAACTTGTCTTTCTGACATGCTTCACAAAGAGCATCTGAAGCAACCTTCATATTTGGGAGGCTTCTAACTAAATTAAGCTTATTTAGTTGATAAATCCTCCTCATGCTAACATGGCCCATTCGTCTATGCCACGTCCATTGATTTTCATTTACAGGCATAAGACATTTTACATTTTGATTCTTCAAATAAGAAAGTTTTATCTTATAAATGTTGTTCTTCATCTTTTCATTGAAAAGAACTGATCCATCCTTTTGACTGACAACTTTACAAGACTTTTGATTGAAAATAATGTCATAACCATTATAACTTAATTGACTTATGGACAAAAGATTATGCATCAATCCTTCAACTAAAAGAATATTAGTAATGGAAGGGATATTAATGTTACCTACTATTTCGGAGCCAATGATCTTCCCTTTATGGTCACCTCTGAAATCGACGATGCCTCTGGGCTTAAGTTCTAGGCTTTGGAACATATGCCTTCTTACCGTCATGTGCCGCGAGCATCTAGAGTCCAGATACCATGACTAGTGTCTCAACTCCGTTGTTAAGGATATCTACAACATATACTATCTTATCCTTAGGCACCCACATCTTTATAGGTCCTTTGGGGTTAATCTTCCTAGAGTTCTTAGCAAACTTAGGTTTTTGTGCAAGATATCTATACATGAATGCATGGTTGAAACGGGAATGAGGTTTTTCTTGAGCCTTAGGTTTAGAAGTAATTCTACCTTTAGGAACAACTCCATTTTATTTCCCATAAGGGAAAGAATAGGACTAAAGAATATTTGGTTTCTCATCTTTTTCAGAATCAGATTCTTCATAAGAATCATAACCAATACCTCTTGTTCAATTTCTGCTAACACCATAAATCATGGAAGCCCTTAAGCTTCTATTCAGACTTCTAGAAATAAATTTATAGAAAGATTTATCATATTTCTTTATTATATCACAAGAACTGGTAGAGACTTTTGAAAGATTTGTCTTCTCAAGTTTGAGACTCTTGCTTTGAGCCAAAAACTTATTGTTTTTCAAAATAAGACTTTGTTCATTCAAACTTGAGAACTCTTTCTGAAGCTTACAATGAGCTTATGATTCAAATACATAAAACTTCTTCAGATCCTTATATTTGTTCAGAAGATTCTGATACTTGTCTAGAACTTCAGATAAACTAGATTTAAGTTCAGAACGAGAGAGTTCAAAAAATACCTTTTCAGAATCTGACTCAAATTTTGATTCTGATTGAACCATTTCTGCAGGAGCTTCTGTGTAAGCCATCAAATGTCATGTTAGCCTTCTCTTCCTTAAATTCGTCTTATGAGGGCTCTGAATTATCTCATGTTTCCATTAGACCCTTCTTCTTTCCTCTGAAGTTCTTCTTTGTTATGTATTTCTTTAACTTGGGACATTCATTGTTGAAGTGACCAGACTTTTTGCCCTCAAAGCACTTGAGTTATTTTCCAACTCCAACTTTCTTGAATCTAGAAGTGGACTCAGAATGACCACTTGTCCTTATTTGTTCTCTAAATTTTCCTTGCCTTTTCTTCCAGAGTGGACAAAAGATACAATTCATCATCTTCTTCTGATTCATCTTCACACTCTTTATATGTTACTTATTGAATTACTTTGGTTTTCTCGGATCTTCCCGAAGACTTCAGAGAAACATATTTTCTCTTTCTCTTGATCTCATCTTCCTCGAGCTCAATCTCAGACTTCTTAAATAGCTAGCTAGTTCTTCAAGAAAAATGTTATTCAAATCCTTTGATAACGTCAGAGCAATTATCACAGGTCTTCAACACTTAGTTAGACTCCTGGAAATCTTTTTAACAGGATCAACATTGAAATACCCTTTGTCAAGAACCTTAAGTTCTGTAACAAGAGTTTGAAACCTTGAGAATATTTTCTCAACAGTTTCCTCGTCCTCCATTTTGAACGTTTCATATTTTTGAATTAAGGCAAAAGACTTGGTTTCTTTGACTTATGCCTTCCCTTCACACGTCTTCCTCAGAGAATCAAATATAGATTTAGCAGTATCTCTATTGGCGATATTTTCATACTCGGTGTATGAAATAGCGTTTAGCAAGATGGTTCTTGCTTTGTGATGATTCTTGTAGTCTTTCTTCTTGTAACATTTGCATTTACTGGGTGTACATAGCCATCAACTACCATATCCCATATATCAACATCATGACCTAGAAAGGTTTAGCACTATAATGATATCTATCATTTGTTTGAGAAACTGGTGGTGGAATATTAGCCACTGTGTTTCACACTGAATCTTTATATGACATTGTTAAGTGTTTGATATTCTTATCAAGACCAGAACCGCAACTCTGATGCCAATTGAAGGTGGAAGGAAACACAAGAAAGTGATGTTTGAATTGGGTTTCTAAAAATAAAAGTTTTTTCAAAACCAACTCAATCAAACAATAACACGAACAATAAAATTAACAAGGTTATTTTTATAATGGTTCACTATTAACGAAACTAGCTCCACTCCACCCTATCAAGGTGATTTTTCCTTCTCAATAAGGATTTAATCAATTATAACAAAAACTGATTATAGACACCACAAAGACAAACTGCCGTTGTCTTCTTGAGTCTATCTAACTAAAATCTAGTTACTCAAGGAAAACACTCAAACAACTTTGAGATTTACAAGACCGTGTTTATAATAATACTTCTAAGAAAGTAGATTAACACAAGTTAAGTAGAATGAATTTCTTCATACAATAACGAGCAAAAACTCTATGTGTGTTTACAAAGACTATACATAGAAAATATACTTCAGCAAAAGCGTGTGTATGAACGTAGTATTGGGCAATGATTTAGCATGAGCAACATCTTCCAATCTTCCAAGTCTCCTTTATATATGCAGTTAAAAGATCCGTTGGATGGTAGAGTTTGAATAGAAAATTGCAGATGTCTTTTTGTATATCAATTTGTATATAGGAGACAAAATGGTATAATGATATTGCCCTTAGACCACAAAATCAACGTAATAGAGGGAAGGGTGATCTTGTACTGTGTACTATTTTTCTAACGCAAAACCTTTTGATTTTATTTTCTAATCTTCAGAGGCCTTTGATGAAATAATGTTGAAGCATGCTTAGAAGGATCAGGAGACTAGTTGAGAGAATATTTAGAACCTTGGTCTTCATAGTCTTGACACAGTTCCTCATAACCTATTGTTCAGTGTCTTCAGATCTTGTTCTTCAGAATCTTCAGAACTTGAGCGCGGAATCTTGAAGGTTGACAATCCTTCAGAGGCTCATCAATCAGAGTCATTGTCAGAAGCTTTAGCAAAAACATTCATCATAATTATTGCCTAAGATCTTTCTAGAACTTGATAACATTTTGTAAAACACTTGTATCTCTTCAGAGTCAGAGTGTGTTGATTCCAGAATCATATGACGACACACATCAAAGCTTCAAATTCAGAACCTGTTAGCAAAAGTTACACAATAAATAAAAACAATTAATGTACTAAATTATTCTCTAAGAAACAATGCATTGTTATCATCAAAACTAAAGGCAGATGTAGAACCAAATCTTGTTCTTACACTTAGTATTTTTGTGTATTGGACATTATCTTGTAAGTCTAGATATCCATTTTCATCTTAGGATGCTTAAAATCAGGTTAGAAATATTTTTACAGGTTAGAAATATTTTTACTAATTAGAATTGAGATTTTATGTGAAAAACTAGGTTAGAAGTCGACATATCCAAGCCATAGGTCGACACATACTCAAGGTTTTACAAAACCAAAGTTGTTGTCTTCTATGTGTCGACACACAAACTCATTAGGTTGACACATAACATGTTTAGGTCGACATATGCTATCTTGAGGTCGACGCATGCTGAGCTTTTAGAAAAGCCAAAGTCCCTGCCTTCTGGAGGTAGACACCTAGGCTGTCTTAGGTCAACGCATAGAAGCTAAAATACTTCAATGAGTCGACACACACATACCTTAGGTCGACACATACTATTTTGAAATTTTCAAACTTGTCATTTTCTAAATTTTATTTTTTTCTATTTTTTTCTTACCAAACACACACACACCTTAGGTTGACACACACATTCTATTTTTTTCTTACCAAACACACACACACACACACACACACACACACACACACACACACACACACACACACACACACACACACACACACACACACACACACACACACACACATATATATATATATATATATATATATATATATATATATATATAATTGTAAGATTTGTGAATTCATTTAGTACACAATTTCATATACTGATAATTCTGGTTGTATTGAAATATTTCAAATTATTTTGTAAGATAACTGCAATCTAAAAAATTGTAATTGGTTTTCACATCAACAACGCAAAGGAAAAATCAACTTAGTGTTCATTGTAACACCCCAATTCTTAAATTATAAAATTGTTTGAATTAGTATATTTTGTGTATTTATTTAATTGTGAGTAATTAATTACATATGGATGCGAGGGTGTGTATCCTTGAGTTAAGGGTATATTGATAGTTGTAGGTGATGAGTAGAAGGTGGTCAAAATTACTAGAAATTATTTTAGTAATAATAATTTACTAGATTTAATTAATTAAAAGGATAATAGAGATTTTGAGGTGAAAGTGATAATTGGGGGAATATTAATGGGAGGAAGGAACAATTATTTTGTTAGTAGGAAAAAAAATATAATTAAGAGTTATTTTATCCTAACTATATATTGTAATGACATAAATCTATGAATAATCTAATTTATCAATACACAGAAACCTCAGAAAAGAGAAAGAGACCAAATGACTAAGAAGAGGAAGAGACTTGGAGTGGAGAAGTAGAAGTTCTATCAGAAATCAGGATTTTGCTGCTAGGAATATTCGATAAGGGGGGATAATAGCTTTCAATAGGGCTTATGCATGAGGGGTAAGGTAGAGGAGACCTTAATCTCTAATAGGGTGTATGTTGTGGATGAATTTGTGCACTATTCATGACTGATTTTTCTATTTTGATACTTGATGTTTTTTCATCATTGTTGCACCGTCGAAGGTTTTGCAAATCAATTATTTTCATGAAAATAATGTTTATGTGTTGAATTAGGTTTTAATCATGAGATAATCGTAGTATGTCCTATTCTGGGCGTCTAGTTTTTTTATAAAATCAAAATTGGAGTTTTGAAGGTCCTCCAATGGTGAAATTCGCATTCTGGTTTTTGCAGGTATGTATGTCGTCACTTAGCGAGGGAGGTCCTTGCGCAGTGAGACACTCAAGTGATAAAATTCTTTTTTTTTGTTTTTAGCATAACTTGAGTTCCACAACTCAGAATGAGACACAGTTCAAAGTGTTGGAAAACGAACACGAATTACTATTAATTGGTAATAATTTCAAATAATGAATGTATTGTGATAACATGAGTAATTGATAAGATTACTTTTAAAATTATTTGATCAAGAAATGTCGAGTTGTGCGAGTTTGAGGAATATGTTTTATGAGTTGTGGAAATGCTTTAATATATTGCTATGACGAGATGTTAAACGTTGAGAATAAGTATGAAATATAAGAATGTTGTGAATATGAATTATTTTTAGTTATATTTGTTGTATTGTTGCTTGTTTGAAATATACTTATGTTGAGAAGAATTATTAGTATCCTTGTGTTGCACTGTTGATTGATAATGTGCATTTTGTGATTATGGTATGATGTAATCCAGATAGGGGATTACTTGAGTTATCAATGCATTTATTTTAGGATCATAAATGGGTCTTAACATATTGATTTGGTGATATGATCATGCATCATAAGAATTGTGTCAAGAGACATGTCTGCTAGTTCCTAGAGGGGACTAATGACTTGTCTCAAGTTCAGGGAGGGTCTTAGAGCTCAGAGAAGGGGCACGGGGTTTGCAAAGATTGAAACCCATTTTGTATAAAGAACCAAATATTGAGTTGGTACCACATGCATATGCATAGAGTTTCATAATCGAGTCACATTGCATAATGAGTTATTTGCATAAATGTGTTATGATTGATTGATGTGTTTGGGTGTAAGATTGTGATGAAATATATTGTGAATGAAATTGTATGGAGAATTTTGTGTTATTATCCTACCTTGCAGTATATGCATGTTACTATTGTTTGTGATTTTTCACCCATTTGTTGTTGATGTGGTTTGTGTTTCTCTTCAGAGTACAAATAAGCAGGTAACTGAGTAACTGCTTAGACTAGAGGATGACATGAAGTTGTTTCTTCTCTTTTCTTATGCATTTAGTTTACGTGCTATGATATGTAACGCACAAAAATGTTTGTGATTTATCTTCTGTTATGTTGAGTAGAGAGTTAAAGTATACTCTCATGGTTGATGTTTTCAAGTTTTGAAGAGATTGCATTTATAATTTTGTTTATGTTATAAAGCCTTCGAAATTAAATGATTTATTCATTGCATGCTTTGTTAATGAGAAATTCCGCTGCGATGATACCCTAAGTGAAGGTGAGCATGCGAAGCAATCCTAAGAGAAGGTGTTGATTATTGTTACTATCTGTTAAAGTGTTACAGGACATCCATGTTTGTATTTGAGAATGTGTGACATACTGCTTATGTGCGGGAAAATAGGGTGTTACATTCACTGCACAATAAATGTTTGATAAATTATCTTAGTCAATTTTTATTTCTTAATTTCATTAGAAATTGATTACAAAGTGTAAAATTGTTCAAACGTTACTTTGAAAAAAACATTGATTTGTTTTCTCATCATTATTATACGTTTATTTCATTTTGTTACGGCTTAATACGCATATTTGATTCTTCCGATAAAAGTTTGGGATAGATGAATATCGATCCAATTTTTTTTTCACTTGCTATAAAAAATATTTTTTTAATCAAAATTTTATTTTCGACCTATTTATCTCCTTTAGATCGTTGCCCTCATCTAACACTTTGTTTTTTTTAATAAATAAAAATTTAAAAAACATAAGAAAATTGTATAATTTTTCTAGCTTAAAAAAATCTATATAGGACAACAACATATCTTATTTGCTTTCATTTCTATTCTCGTTTTTGTCGTCTTCTTTCTTTTACCCACTTCTTTTTTTTCTTCATATGTCTTTTACTTTTAAATCTTATTTTTCACTTTTCTATATAATTAAAGTAAACTTCTCTTTTTATTTTATTTTTTTACATATTATATTACTGGATTGTGATTTATTTAAGAATCATCTTATATCTCGATTTTTATAAGAGTTTTGGTTTGCAAAATTTCAGAAATTTAAAATGTGGACTTGTATTATTGTTGGTGCAAAGGTAGAATAAAAGATGAATATTCTATTAAGAGAATGACGGCTACAAAACATGATTAAAAGTTACAATGATTGACACCCTATTTATAAGCTAAAACTAGGGTTACTACAATAGGATAAAATACTAAAATACCCTCTAACAAACTTAGGGGCTAAGAAAATAATACAATTTAAATATGAATTAAATCTAATAAAATCTAATACCATCCCTTAATTCATATTCCATCAAAACTTGTAACACCAATTCCATCCCTTAATCTGAGGAATTGATCAGTCTTGATAGCTTTCGTCAGAACATCTGCCAACTGTTTCTGAGTGTTGCAGTGTACAACTTCTAACACTCCCCTCTGAACTTGATGTCTCAGAAAATGATACTTGGTCTCAATGTGCTTGCTTCTCCCATGCAACACCGGGTTTCTGGCAAGATTGATTGCAGACTTGTTGTCAATCATCAGCTTCAGAGGTTTGTTTACTTTAATCTTCAGATCCTGCAATAGATTCAGAATCCACACAGCTTGGCATGCAGTAACAGCACCTGCAATATATTCAGCTTCACAAGTTGACAACGCCACAACAGGTTGCTTCTTGGAACACCAAGAAATGAGACCTCCCAGAAATTTGAATAAGTACCCAGACGTACTTCTTCTGTCAACTCTGTCTCCACACCAATCAGAATCTGAATAACTCAGAAGTTCTGACTCATCCTTTCTTCCAGAAGGAAATAATACTCCATACTTCAGAGTTCCCTTGATATACCTCAGAATCCTGACAGCAGCTTGGTAATGGGACCACTTAGGTTTACTCATGAACCTACTAACCATCCCAACTGAATAGCAAATATCAGGTCTGGTATTGCACAAATACCTCAGAGAACCAACCAACTGTTTGAAGGTTGTAGCATCCACATCCTTTCCATCAGAGTCAGAATCCAGTTTCTGATTTGTATCAGAAGGTGTGACAGCAATCTTACAATTCTCCAGTTCAAATCTCTTCAGAAGTTCTAATTCATACTTGAGCTGATGCAAAATAATACCTTTCTCAGAGTATCTGAATTCCATCCCTAGAAAGTATGTCATTTTGCCTAGATCAGTCATTTCGAATTCATTCATCAGAACTTTCTTGAACTTGGCTATCTCCTGTTCAGAACTTCCAGTCAGCAGTATATCATCAACATATAAACATACCAGAGTCATATTTCCTTCAGAAGTATGCTGAACATAGACACCGTACTCCATCTCACATTTCTGAAAGCCTTGCCTCTTGAAAAATGAATCAATATTCTGATTCCAAGCTCTGGGCGCTTGTTTCAATCCATATAGAGCTTTGTATAATCTGTACACCATCCCTTCCTGATTCTTTTTCACAAATCCAGGAGGTTGTGACACGTAAACTTCTTCTTCTAATGGACCGTTCAGAAATGCAGATTTTACATCTAAATGCATCAGAGGACAATTCCTGTTAGCAGCTATTGCAATCACCATTCTGATTGTTTCATGTCTTGCTACAGGTGCAAACACTTCAGAGTAATCCAGCCCAGGTTTCTGTAGAAATCCTCTGGCTACCAACCTTGCTTTATGTTTGCCAATTGAACCATCTGGCTTTAACTTCTGTTTGAAAACCCATCTGACGCTGATGGCTTTCTTGTCTTTTGGAAGTTCTGTCAGCTTCCAAGTCTTGTTTCTCTCTATAGCATCAAGTTCTTCTTTCATGGCCTTCAACCAGAGCTTCTGCTTAAGAGCCTCTTCTGTACTTATGGGTTCAGAGTCTACTAACATGGCACACTAAATAACTTCTCCTTCAGAGTCTACTTCAGTGTCTTGCAGCATGTCAAATTCTGCATATCTTCTGGGGATGTTTCTGATTCTTTGTGGTCTCTGAACTTGTTCAGAGTCTTGAGCTTCAGAGTTTCTAGCTTCAGATGGTTGACTTCCTCCAGAGCTTTGACCATCTTCAGAGGCTGGCATATTTCCAGAGTCTGAATTGCCACCAGAATCTGGATTACCATCAGAGTCTGGGTCATCAGAGTCTGGATCATCAGAGTTTGGATCATCAGAGTCACCTTCATCTTCTGAGTCTTCTCCAGAGTCAGAATCACTATCAGAATCAACGTCAGAGTTTACTCCAACTTCAGAAATTCTTAATTCTGACCTTTCTTCAGAAGTTCTAACATCAGAATCAGATTGAGACTTATCCCAATTCCAAACTTCTGATTCCTTCACAATCACATCTCTGCTGAATTCAATTTTATTGGTTTCTGGACAATAGAGCTTGTATGCACCTGTACTGTGGTACCCTATCAGAATCATCACTTTGCTTCTATCATCCAGCTTCTGTCTTCTGGCTTCTGGAACATGTTTATAGCAAACAGAACCAAACACCTTCAGATGACTAACACTTTGCTTATCTCCAGTCCACTTCTGTATTGGAGCTATTTCCTTCAACTTCTTCGTAGGACATCGGTTGAGTACATACGTTGCAGTGGCAACAGCTTCTCCCCAGAGCTTCTGAGGAAGTTTCTTCTCCTTTAGCATGCTTCTCACCATATCAAGCAAAGTGTGGTTTCTTCTTTCAGCAAGACCATTGTGTTGAGGGGTATAAGGAGCAGTAACCTCATGCTCAATTCCATTCTCCTCACAGAATTTCTGGAATTCTTTGGAGTTATACTCACCTCCACCGTCAGTTCTAAGAATCTTCAACTTCTGACCACTCTGATTCTCAGCCTTCATTCTGAACTTCTTGAATTCATCAAACACCTCGTGTTTAAACTTAATAAGGGATACCCATGTCATTCTTGTGAATTCATCAACAAATAACACAAAGTATTTATTCTCTCCAATCGATGCTACTGGAAATGGACCACACACATCAGAATGTACAACTCCCAAGGCATGTTTTGCTCTTGGAGCAGTTTCTGACGCAAATGGCAATCGTGGTTGTTTTCCTTCCATGCAAACTTTGCATGACTTTTCAGACTTCTTAATTGCAGGAATTCCATGTACCAACTTCTTTGAATTCAGATGTTTTAAGCTTCTGAAATTCAAATGACCAAATCTTCTGTGCCACAGCTCACTCTCCTTCTCAGCACTTGTTGCACTAAGACATTCTGAGTCTGCAGTTCTGACATTCACCTTGAATGTTCTATTCCTTCCCTGTTCTGACTCCATAATCAACTTCTGATTGCAGTCATACAACTTCAGAAGATTGTCTTTCATGGTAACTGAAAAACCTTTCTCAATTAATTGTCCCACACTCATCAGATTGCTTCTGATGCCAGGTACATACCACACGTTCTGAATCAATGCTGTTTTCCCATTGTTCAGAGTCACTCTGACATTTCCCATACCTTCTGCATTAAGATATTTGTCATCAGCACATCTGATCTTTGTCCTCTTTTCAGAGTCAAAGTCAACCAGCCATTTCTTGTTTCCAGTAAGATGATTTGAGCAGCCAGTGTCCATATACCACCAGTCTATCAGATCCATATTATCAGATTCAGAGGCCATCAATAGCACAGATTCGTCATCAGAACCTCTGGCTATATTTGCTTCTTCTGATTTTCTCTCCTTGTTTGACCAACAGTCTCTAGCAAAGTGACCGAACTTCTTACAGCAGTAACATTAGATTTTCTTCTTGTCATACTTCTCTTTTCCCTTCTGAACATTCTTTTGTCTGTCAGAGGTTGAGCTTTCTAACTTCTGACCACCATCAGATCTTCTCCTGGCTTCTGACTGCTTCTGATACCTCCTATCAGAAGTTGCTTTCAGAGCCTGCTGCTCTACTTCCCTTTCAGAAGTTCTCTCAATCAAACGCAACTCTTGCGCTTCTAGACTGCTATGCAGCTCTTCAATTCTCATGGTGCTCAGATCTTTGGAATGTTCTATTGCTACCACAATGTAATCAAATTGAGAGGTAAGGGATCTCAATACCTTCTCCATGATTGTTTCTTCAGAAAGAGTTTCTCCACACGCTTTCATCTCATTAGTGATCAGAATCATTCTGGAGATGTATTCAGAAACTTTCTCATTATTCTTCATGTTGAGATTCTCATATTGCTTTCTCAAGGACTGAAGCTTCACCTTCTTCACTGATGCGTCACCACCATAACATCTAACCAGTGTGTCCCACGCAACCTTTGTTGTCGTTGAATCTGCAATCTTCTCAAACACATTTACATCAACACATTGATGAATGAAGAACAATGCTTTCTGATCCTTCTTCCTTACTTCCTTCTGCGCGTTTTTCTGTTCATCCGTCGCATCTGCTGCTACCGGAACATAACCATCAGTGACAAGATCTAGAACATCTTGAGCACCGAACAATACACGCATTTGGATCATCCAACGATTCCAGTTTTTACCGTCAAATACTGGAAGTTTGGTGTTCATGTTGCCGTTTCCGTTCATCTTTCTACCTTGCACAGTACACTCAGATTTCTCACACAGTGTTTCCCAACCCACAGAATTAAAATTCTGATCAGATTTTGTTCAAGATTCAACACGAATCTAAGAATCAAAATCAAACACACAAGACCTCACGTTCACTCGTGTTTCCCGTGTTTCCCAATGAATCCGAACCGGAGCTCTAGATACCAATTGTTGGTGCAAAGGTAGAATAAAAGATGAATATTCTATTAAGAGAATGACGGCTACAAAACATGATTAAAAGTTACAATGATTGACACCCTATTTATAAGCTAAAACTAGGGTTACTACAATAGGATAAAATACTAAAATACCCTCTAACAAACTTAGGGGCTAAGAAAATAATACAATTTAAATATGAATTAAATCTAATAAAATCTAATAATTATATCATATTTATTTTTGTTTAAAAGAACTTATCTATCAATTGTTAATACTTAAGAACTTTTATCAAGTAACTTAGCCCCATTTGTTATTTATTTGTGTCATTTCATGCAAAAAAAAATTCATCTAGAACTGAAAATCTAAATAATTAAACTTATATTTTTATGTTGTGATTTCATATTTTTGTTGTATTAAAATTAAGTAATTAATTAATGTTATATATTTATGTATTAGAAATAGAAAATTATTTTAAAAGTAAATCAATATTAGTGTCTCAATAAGTTGATGAAGTGGAAAGTGCACCATCTTTGAAAAAAAAGATTTTTAGATGTTGATTTAGATAATCTTCCCGTTGATTTTGGAGAGAGGAATCAAATATTATGTTATCATCCAAATGTCCGAGATAAATTTCGAATAGTTTATTTACAAAATGAATCTTGTCAACTAAAGGAACATAATTTTCCACAATGACAATTTGGTATGTTTTTATGTACGTCCAATTTTGAATGATTTCTTAAATTTGATAAATGGTTGGAATATAGTGTATCAAAAGATGTTGTGTTTTGTTTAAGTTGTTATCTTATGAGATATGAGATATGAGAACACAGAGGTTGGGATGCATTTTTGACTGAGAGATTTTCAAATTGGGAAAAGAAAGATAGACTCAACGTCCATGTTTAAGGTCCTAATAATGCTCACAATCAAGCTTGGAGAAAATGTGATGCACTAATAAATTAAAAATAACATACTAAAGTTGTTATCAACAAATAATTTGACTTGATCAAGAGGAAATATCAGATTCATTTAAGTGCAACAATTGATTGTATTATACTTTTATTAAAGTTAGGATTGACATTTTGTGGTGATGATGAATCGAAAAATTCAAAGAATAAAGGTGATTTTCCTCGAGATTCTACAATTTCTTAGTAATCATTATTAAGAGATTGATAAAGTATTGAAAAAATCTCATGGAAATCTCAAATTAGTGTCATGTATCATTCAAAAAGATATTGTGAAAGTTGCTACTTGTGAGACCATACAAATTATTATTGATGATCTTAAAAATGATTTCTTCTCTATTTTAATTGATGAATATCAAGATGTTTCAATTAAAGAGCAAATGGTTGTTGTTTTATGTTATGTAGACAAGAAAGAATTGTCATTGAGAGGTTTTTTTTATTGTCCATGTTGCAAATATATGTGTTATGTCTTTAAAGTTAACACTAGAGACATTATTGACAAAATACATTTTAAGCTTGTCAAGATTTCATTGACAAGGATATGATGGGGCAAGTAACATGCAAAGAGAGTTTAATGGCCTCAAAAGTTTGATATTAAAAGAAAATAAGTGTCTATTCTATGTTCATTGTTATGCTCACCAACTCCAATTGACACTTGTGGAGGTTGCTAAAAAGCACGATGATATTGTTTGATATTTTCTTGTAGTTAACAATTTATCTAATGTTGTTGGAACTTCATGCAAGCACATAGACATTCTTAGAGAAAGTCAAATTCTTATAGTAAAGAAAGATGGAAGTATTAGAGAATCGAGAAATTTTAATTGATCGACGATTGAAACAAGAAACTACAATAACAACATATTAAGTTGTATGCACCATTTGTCATACTAACTCAGAAAAGAAAAACTGAATGAATGAAAAAACTCAAAAATAATTTATCATTAATTGATGAAAGAGAACAAAAATGTATATATACAAATTTGGTAACAGTTATTCCTAAGAAGTAAGGGGAATGAAACAATAACGGTAACAAAAGAGAAAAAAGGTAGGTTGTATTTTAACACCCCCTTCAATCTGGAGTGTATGGAGAGAAGATCTAGTTTGGAAAGAAAAAGAGAAAATGGTCAATATGAAGAGACTTTGTGAAAATGTCTACGACCTGGTTTTTGGAGCTGATATGTTAGAGATGAACAATGTGATCTTGGACTTTATCACACACGAGATGACAATCCATCTTGATGTGTTTGGTACACTCATGGAAAATATGACTATTGGTAATATGGATGACACTTTGATTGTCGTAGAAGATGGTGAACGGGCGAGAATGTGAGAGGGAGAAGTCTTGTGGCAGATGGAAAAACCATTGAGCTTCGCAAGTTGTACTGGCAAGGGTGTTATATTTTGCTTCTGATGAAGAATGAGATACAACCTGCTGCTTTATAGATTTCCATCTGATAAGAGAAGAACTCAAATAAAAGCAAAAGTTAGTGGTTGATCTTCTTGTAATTTTGCAGGATCTCTAGTCAACATTTGTGAAACCAATACGGGTGAGACTGGATACTGATTTGAAGAAGAGGCATGTTGCAGGAGAGTTTTTCAAATAGCAGACAATGCGTATGGCTGCAGTGAAATGAGTAGATGTTGGAGTTGCGAGGAATTGACTTAATTTGCATATGGAAAAGAAAATATCAGGGCGAGTATGAGTTACATATATTAATTTACTTATTAATCTTATGAACTGGGTCGGATCAGGAAACAAATTTTTAGTGTCAACTTATAAATCAATAGTAGGATTCATAGACGTAGAAGTCGGTTTTACTCCAAGCAAACTTGTATCCTGCAACAAATCTGAGCAGTATTTACGTTTACACATAGATACCCCTTGGGAGGATCTAGAAATTTCCATGCCAAGGAAATACTTAAGATGTACCAAGTTTTTAATAGAAAAAAGTGTTATCTAGTACAAATTTTATATGATTAATTTCATGTAAATTATTGCATGTAAGGAGGAGATCATCAACATAAACCAATATAGCAGTAAAGGATGAGTTATATTTCTTAGTAAATAAAGAATAATCTACTTTAGATTGACAAAAACCCAAGTTAATAAGAGAAAGGGTTAATTTTTTATTCCATTGTCTACTGGCTTGTTTAATGCCATAAATGGATTTATTTAGCTTACAAACGAGGTTCTTTGAAGGAACTAAGAGGCCAGGGGGAGGTTTCATGTACACATATTCCTCTAAGTCCCCATGAAGAAACACAATGTTGATATCTAATTGTTGTAAGTGCCAATCGTTAGTGGCAACTATAGATAAAAGAGTCTGAATAGTTATCATTTTGACAACCATACTGAAAGTTTCATGATAATCAATGCCTTCGGTTTAGTTGAAACCTTTGGCAACAAGGCGGGCTTTGTATCTCTCTATGGTGTCGTTGGAGTGAAATTTAAGCTTAAAAACCCACTCACATCCTATGGCCTTTTTGTTAGGAGGGAGAGTAGTAAGGTTCCAAGTGTGATTATCACTAAGGGCTTTTAATTCTAAATCTACAACATGTTTCTAATTAGGGTCAGTTACAGTAATAGCATAAGAAGTGGGTTCAATAGTGTTAAATAAAGAGAATGTAAAGACTTCATGAAATGTGAGGAATACGTAAAGGTGATGGAACAATGGCGTGTAATTGATGAATGCCATTGGTATGAGGTTGTTGAATTAGGGCTAAGAGCGCTTTTTGTTGTTTTTACTTGAAAGTGGCCGCTGCAATATCTTGAGTTGTAGAGGTCTGGGGTCAACAAGAGTATTGTCGAGATCAGCACCAGAAGCTTGAGCAAGGTGCACCTTCTTTAAGTAGGGAGGTAGGCCATGATTTTTGAAACAAACGTCAATCATGTGCCCCGTTTTGTTGTAGTAGGAACAAACCTTAAGTCCTCGTCCACGTGCAGGGGTGTAGGTTGTGGATGTTGTGTCTTGTGATCGAGGTTTGTAGGGGGGTTTGTTGAGCTGATCACCGATTTTATCAGCTTCTACTGATGAATTGTATTGACGTTCTTGTTGTATTAACATTGAAGTTATGGTAGGAAGGGGTTGCATCGGCATGATCTGAGATCTAACAGGAGCATACTAGTCGTTTAATCCTTTCAGGAAGCGTATAACGTGATAATTGTCTTGGTATTCTTTGATTTTAGTGAGGAGGGAACATGAGCAAGGTGTGATGCAAATGCAAGTAGGAAGGGGTGAAAAAATTGATGAGTTATTGCTATAACTTCTTCAGTAAGGTGAAACATTGAGTGATGGTTTGATCACCCTGATGTAAGGCATAAATTTCTTCTTACAGTTCTGAGAAGCGAAAGATACCGCCTTGGTGATATTGCTCTTCCAATTCATCCCATATATCCTTCGCAGTTTCCATCCAAAGAATACTATCAACAATTTCTAGGCTGATAGAGTTAGTTATCCACATCATAACCATGGTGTTGCAACGATCCCATGCCATGGATGTGCGATCAGCAACGGGTTGACAAATTAGGGTTTTATCGATGAACCATAACTTGTTCTTTGAGCGAAGCGCGACTTTAAGAGATCGTGACTGATTACGTGAAAATGCATCAGATATTTGCCTTAATTTACACTTAAAGATCATACCACTTTAGTTAATATTCCGATTATTCCGCAAGTATTCGAGTTGTTTTTGCAGGTATTTAAATCCCCAAGCATTAATGAGCAAAATGTAGAAAGGGAAGAAAAAGAAGAAGAAAAAGATGAGAAAGCACATAAAAAGCAAAAAAACCATAATGCAGAATTTGCTGATGTGACGACCGTCACAAGCTGTATGACGACCGTCACGACCCAGCCTGTGACGACCGTCACAGGCCCATGACGAGCGTCACACAGCCAGATTTTACGCTTTGAAACAGTCATCAGAGGCATCAAAACGTGCCTAAATTCTCTCCAACAGAATGGCTCCCCCGTGGACTCCTCATTCAACCAGTCTTCCTTAATTTTCTCAACTGCCAAGACCTACCAAAGCAATATATAAAGGACATAAGTTGGAAAATTGGGGAGGCCTACACTTACGCCCTGCAATTGATTTTTTACAGCATTCTAGCTTTTTAGTTATTTTCTTTTCAACAACTTTGTTTCCGTTGCCTTAATTCATTTTACCATTCCTTTTTAGAATTCTCGTTTTACCTTTTCCTTCCCGTTTTCCAGTTAGCCATAGTAGTAGTTTCCTACATTGGGGAACTACTACACTAGTACACTTTATTTAATTTAGTAAGCAATTGTATTGAAGAAGCAGAATCCTACCGACTTGTGGAGGACTGTTCAAGTACTCCAAGATTCGTCGTACTCTGTTAATCCAATTGCCAGGTTTTTATTTAATTGTTATTATTATAGCCCAGTTATTGTTATAATTATGTCTGCTGCACTGTTAATCTGTTTATGCTCTGCGTTTGCTCTATTTAACATGTCCGGCTAAATCACCGATATCGGTATGTAGCAATTTAATTAGATGGGATTTAATAATAATCGGTGAAAACTCTTTTTCTCAAACAATCTTTTAGGATAAGGTTTTTAATTTAAATTTAACTAACATTGTCACAAAAGTGAGAAGCTATTTAATACGATTTTGCCACGAGAGTGGGAAATTAACTAAGGTGAGAACCAACAATCGCGAGAGCGTGAGGCTCGAGCTAGATAGTAAAAATTAGGCATTGAGTTTAAAAACAGCGAGAGCACTTTAAAAGCAATTAGAACTTATTTATTTTCAAAAAGTAATTTTAACTTCAAATGGGACAGCGAGAGCGTACATTATGACTTACAACTATAGGCTGAATTAACAATCACGAGAGTGTGAGATAAAGTCTTTTAAATAAATATTTTCTACTGAAAGATATTTGGCATTTAAATTATTCACCCGTGACTTATCGAATCCCTGACAATTAATGCGTTGCATACTGATTCCTTCTATCAATTCTTTCTTAAAACTAAATTTCTCTTAGATTTAATATTTTGCACCCGAACTTCTATTAATCATTCCCTTATCTAAACGTAGTGACGTTAGTAACACTAGTTTGACCATAGGTCCCTGTGGGATCGATATCTTTTAAAACTAAAACGACTGGACTGTGCACTTGCAGTCAAGTACCCGATAGACTATATTTTATATATATAGTCAGATCGAGCATCAAGTTTTTGGCGCCGTTGCCGGGGACCTGATATTATCGAATAGTGTGATTCTTTCGTTGCACGGTATAGACTAAGGTAAAAATAAAAACTAATTTACTCTCCCTTATTTCCCCAATTGTATGCCAAGTACTCGCTCACAAGGCGATAACTTAGCACCACCAATCCAAGAATTAGAGTGCTTCTTATATGTAAGACGCCGAATACAAGAATATCAACAAAAGTACGATATTTCCGATATCTTCTCTCCTACAAAACCAGAAGAAAAACCAACCATGGCTGAAGAAGGACCACATAATCGTCCTCTTAAATTCCACGCTACCCCGTCCCAACAAGAACCTCACAACAGCATTGCTGCCCCCGCTATCAATCGAAACAATTTCGAGCTGAAACCTTCATTATTATCAACCTTCCAACAGCATCAATTTTCCGGAAATCCTACGGACGGCCCTAATGAACACCTGACCAAGTTTGTGCAGTACGCAGACACTGTAAAGGCGAATGGTGTATCTTAAGATGCGATAAGACTGCGCCTCTTTCCTTTCTCACTAAGAGACAGAGCTTGGGCTTGGTTGCAATCCTTGCCCTCCAACTCAGTTACAACATGAGAAGAATTGAAGAACATTTTCTTATCCCGATATTTTCCGCCGAGCAAAACTACTATGCTGAGAGCTCAAATCAACGGATTCCGACAAAAAGATGTAGAATCTCTCTACGAAGTGTGGGAGAGATACAAGGACATGATGAGGATATGTCCACATCACGGTCTCGAAGACTGGGTGATCATTCACACATTTTACAATGGGCTTTAGAATAACACAAGACTGACAGTAGACGCTGCCGCGGGCGGTGCACTTATGGACAAGCCATACAACAAAGCCTATCAACTCATTGAAAACATGACCCAAAACCATTGCCAATGGGGAGGTGAAAGAACCCCAGTAGAAAAGTCCCAAACAAAGGGTGGAATGTACGAAATCAGTAGCCTTGACCATGTTCATGCCAAGGTAGATGCCCTTATTCAAAAATTAGATAACTTGATCATACCACCCGTAGCCACCGTGGCTGCTGTAACTCCAAACTGTGAGTTATGTGGAAACCTTGGACACACTGCACAAGAATGTCAAATATTAGCAGGAGTCCCAACCGATCAAGTGAATTACATACAAGGAAATCCTTATTCTAATACATACAATCCAGGGTGGAAAAACCATCCTAATTTTTCGTATAAGAATAACAACGCCCTGTATGCACCTGGCCAAGCACCAGCTGTTCCGCCTGGATATCAAAAGCCAACTAATAATGCTCCTAACATGCCTAGGAAGTCAAATCTCGAATTAATGATGGAAAGCTTCATAGCTACCCAAGCTCAGACAAACAAAGACTTCTTGAACCAAAACATACATACTAGCGAGCAACTTAAACAACTAGCAAGCAAAGTAGACGTCTTAGCCACCCACAATAAAATGCTTGAAACACAGATTTCACAAGTGGATCAACATCAAGCATCTACAGCCGCTCCAGTTGGAACATTTCTTGGACAACCACAACCTAATCCAAAAGGACATGCAAATGTCGTTATACTGAGGAGTGGAAAAGAAATAGACGGACCCGTAGATCCAAGACTCCAAAACCCTGCCATGTACCAAAAACAAGACAAAACCTCAACTGAGCAGGTGAATGAACCAAAGGAAATAGAAGATAATACCCGAGAGGCCGAAGAGAAAGAAAAACCTTATGTGCCTCCACCTCCTTATAAACCACCCATTCTGTATCCTCAAAGACTCACAAGTTCTAAAACTGCGAGTCAATTTAGGAAATTTGTTGAACTTCTGAAGCAACTAAACATTACAATACCCTTTATAGAAGCCATCACACAAATGCCTTCATATGCCAAATTTCTTAAGGAGATCCTATCCAATAAGAAAAAGATTGAGGATAACGAAACACTTACACTTACTGCAGAGTGTAGCGCAATAATCCAGAATAACATGCCTCCCAAACTAAAAGACCCAGGTAGTTTTTCCATACCCTGTGTCATTGGAAAATTCGTCATAGACAAAGCTCTATGCGATCTAGGAGCCAACATTAGTGTAATGCCCTTAACCATCTGTAAAAGGCTCAGTATGGGAGAATTAAGACCAACCAAGATGTTTGTTCAATTAGCTGACCGCTCAATCAAATATCCTGTCGGTATACTAGAGAATGTCTCCGTACGTGTAGGACAATTCTACATTCCTACAGACTTCATAATCATGGACATCAAAGAAGATGCTAGTACACCTATCATACTAGGAAGGCCATTCTTGGCTACCGCCGGAGCCATAATAGACGTAAAGAGAGGTAAGCTGACATTCGGAGTTGGAGAGGAAAAGGTTAAATTCATCTTGACCCAATTCTTACAAGCGCCAGTTATAGACGACACCTGTTATCTACTTGATGTCATAGACGAGTGCGTGAGAGAGATGGAGATGCAAGAAACCACATATTCTGATATAATGAAAATCCAAATCCCTCCAATCTTTGAAGATGATAATTGGCATGAACCATACCAAAATGATAGTCTAAGTGAATGCTTAGCACTTACACCCAACCACATGCCATGCCCAAAGAAACCCGACTTAGAATTAAAAGCACTACCAAAGAACCTAAGATACGAATTCCTAGACACTGAACTGAAAAGACCAGTAATAGTCACTGCTGACTTGGGACAGATGGAAACTGAAAAGTTACTAGATGTCTTAAGAAAATATCCAACTGCGTTAGGATATAACATCGCCGATCTAAAAGGTACAAGTCCTTCTATCTGTATGCATCACATTATGCTGGAGGAAGATTGTAAAACCTCTAGAGAACACCAGATAAGGATCAACCCAATCCTAAGTACGGTAGTCAAGGATGAAGTAAAGAAGCTACTAGATGCTGGAATCATATACCCGATCTCCGATAGTCAATGGGTTAGCCCCGTTTATGTAGTACCCAAGAAAGGGGGTGTTACAGTTGTTAAGAACGAAAAGGGCGAATCTATAGCACAAAGAGTTGTGACCGGAAGTAGAATGTGCATCGACTATAGAAAACTAAACAAAGCCACTCGAAAAGATCATTTCCCTCTATCCTTCATTGATCAAATGCTCGAACGATTGGCTAAGCATTCTCACTTCTGCTATCTAGACGGTTATTCAGGATTCTTTCAAATTCCGATCCATCCTGACGAACAAGAAAAGACTACCTTCACGTGCCCTTATGGTACATTCGCTTACCGATGAATGCCATTTGGATTATGCAACGCTCCCGCAACATTTCAAAGATGCATGATGGCAATCTTCGCCGATTTTATAGACGACATCATGGAAGTCTTTATGGACGACTTTTCTGTTTGTGGGCAGAGTTTCGAAGGATGTCTATCAAACCTTGAAATGGTACTCGAAAGATGCGTAAAGGTAAACCTCGTTTTTAAACTGGGAGAAATGCCATTTCATGGTCCAACAAGGAATCGTGTTAGGTCACGTGGTATCTGATAGAGGAATTGAAGTAGACAAAGCTAAGATCGAAATCATAGAGAACCTTCGACCTCCGAAAACCGTACGAGAAATACGAAGCTTTTTAGGACACGCCGGTTTCTACCGACATTTCATTAAAGATTTGTAGAAAATTACCAAGCCACTTACGGGTTTATTAATGAAAGACGCTGATTTTATATTTGATGAAAAATGTTTAACAGCGTTCAACCAATTGAAAACATCTTTAATCACCGCACCCATAATGCAACCACCTGACTGGAGATTACCTTTCGAAATCATGTGTGATGCGAGTGATTACGCAGTCGGCGGAGTAGTAGGACAAAGAAAGGATAAGAAACTTCATGCAATCTACTATGCAAGTAGAACACTTGATCCAGCCCAAATGAACTACGCCACCACTGAAAAAGAACTTCTAGCCGTCGTGTTCGCTTTGGACAAATTCCGTTCCTACCTGGTATGGGCGAAAATTATCATTTATACCGACCACGCCGCTATTAGATATCTGCTAAGTAAGAAGGATGCTAAACCAAGACTTTTAAGATGGATCCTGCTCTTACAAGAATTTAACTTAGAGGTAAAAGATAAGAAAGGTACTGAAAACGTAGTAGCGGACCACTTATCACGAATCGAAGGGAATAAACCTGAACAAGTTCCAATTAATGATGATTTCCCTTACGAACGACTCATAGCCCAAATGGAAAGCGATATGTCTGAACTAACATTAAATGATACAGAAATAGAAGAATCCGTGGAAGAAATACATGCGAATGCAACTCTCCCATGGTATGCTGATTTTGTCAACTACCTAGTTGTCGAAGTTCTTCCACTGGACCTATCTTACCAACAAAAGAAGAAATTCTTTCATGATATAAAACAGTACTACTGGGATGAACCTCTGCTTTTCAAAAGATGTACCGACGGGATTTTTCGTCGATGTGTTCCTGAGGATGAAATAGATGATATAATCTCTCATTGCCATTCCGCTCCCTATGGAGGGCATGCAAGTACCTCAAAGACCTGTACTAAGAGCCTACAATCGAGCCTCTTTTGGCCCACTCTATGGAAGGATGTCCATAATGCGGTTATAAAATGCGACCGGTGCCAACGCACTGGCAAAATCTCAAGACGCGATGAAATGCCACAAACAAGAATCTTAGAAGTGGAAGTCTTCGATGTATGGGGGATAGACTTCATGGGACCATTCCCAGCTTCTTTTGGTAATAAGTACATGCTCGTTGCGGTCGACTATGTTTCAAAATGGATCGAGGCTGTAGCTTCTCCGACAAATGACACACGAGTAGTGATTAAGTTGTTCAAGAACATCATCTTTCCTAGATTCAGTGTGCCAAAACTAGTAGTTAGTGACGGTGGCTCCCACTTCATATCAAATATCTTTGGAAAACTTCTTCTGAAGTATGGAGTCCGACATCGTGTAGCAACACCTTATCACCCACAAACTAGTGGGCAAGTCGAAGTCTCGAATTGAGAAATCAAACAAATTTCTAGAAAAGACAGTAGGAAAATCCAGAAAAGACTGGTCATCTAAACTAAACGAAGCTCTGTGGGCCTATAGGACGGCTTACAAAACCCCAATAGGAACCACACCCTTTAAACTAGTCTATGGTAAATAATGTCATCTCCCTGTGGAATTCAAACACAAAGCAAATTGGGCAATTAAGACCCTAAATATAAACTATACTTCCGCAGGCGAGAAACGAATTCTGGACATTCACGAATTGGAAGAACTGAGACTGGACGCCTATGAGAATGCCAGGATATACAAAAAGCGAACCAAAAGATGGCACGACAAACGTATATCTAGGAAGGAGTTTAATGTTGGCGACATAGTGCTACTATTCAATTCAAGACTTAAACTTTTTCCAGGAAAACTTAAACCTAGGTGGTCCGGCCCTTTCGAAATCACCAAAGTCCTCAAAAGTGGTGCGATAGAAATCAAAGGTCGGAATAGTGAACCTTTTATAGTAAACGGGCAGCGATTAAAACATTATCATAATATTGAAAATAGAGACTATTCAAGCAGTCTCAGACTCATAGAGTTGCCTGCTCAACCCCAAACCTAGTACATCGCAACACTACTGTCGAACTTACGACATTAAACAAAGTGCTTAGTGGGAGACAACCCACCCTTTTTATTTGTTATCTTTGTTACAAACTATTTTCCTTCTTTGATTTTCTTCTTTATTTTTGCTCCCCTCTTCTTGATTCTATGCAAAAATTCTAGTTGCTTCTAGTTACTAACTAAGAAATATTGAACACTGATTAACAGGAAAATTACTAACTAGTTAGTTACTTACTTTCATCATGCAACAAGTAGATACAGTTTTCAGAGGTAGAGTTCAGAGAAGGCGGTATGATTATCTAGCTCGGAAGGATATGGCATTGACCATTTATTATGATGGACCTACCATGGATAAGTTAGGTATCCGAGATAACATCATGTTTATGTTTAACCAGCTAGGGTGGGAGAATGCAGCTATTAAGAGACTGTTTGTCACTTACCGTGAGCTAACCTTAGAATTCCTTAGCTCCCTAGTCTACAACCCCGAGCATGGTTACGGACTTAACAAAGGGTTGATATCCTTTAGGTTGTTTAGCATGGACTTCACCTATAACCGTAGAGACCTTGCTGACCTCCTAGGATTTCCTAGTGGCCCCTTCATTTTTACTACCCGCCAGGAGGAACTAATCGATGACATCGACCTAGATGACTTTTGAGGTAGCTTAACTGGAGACTCCAACCCTAACCCGAATGAGATGCACTCACAAATGATCCACAACCCTGCTATCCACTACTTCCATAAAATACTAGCCCACAACCTGTTTGGTAAGGAAGAGAACAACACCATAGTGTCTCGCGATGAACTTTTCATCTTGCTATGTGTCGATCAAGGTCGACATGTCAATATCGTGACATTCATGATGGAGATATTCGTTCACCTTAATAAGAACAATCTTACCCCAATAATAATAGGTGGCCTAGTAACCATGATATCAGACGCCATCGGACTTAGACGCCCACTTTACGAGGATATATCATTTGGAAACATCCGACCCATGGATATCGAATTTTGCTTTAACCGTAGAATCATAGGAAACCTTGGGCCGAATACTTTTGATTATCTAATCAATAACGAAGTGGTCCGACTGATTACCTTGCCTAACCATGAGAGAACGAGTGTTCACAACCGCAATAACTGGCTTTATGACTTAGATGAACACCCAATTGATCCACCTTCACCTCCCGAGACACCGCCTACATATGAGTATTTCAATGACCTTATCCATGTTGAAGAATCTGGCCCTGAAACACCTCCCAATTACTATAACATTGATGAACCGGTTCCTCCATCATATGCTGATAATCTTGCCATGCTTCTTACCCGTCTGAATGATTTTCAAGCTGACATCACAACTGTGAAATAAGAGATAAAGATCTTGCGCTTTGATATCTTAGGCCTGATGGATTTAGCCGTTGAGCAGTTTCATCACCTGAACCAGGTTGTAGCTGCATTAGGAAAAAACCGTGGCTAATTCTACTGACCACTGATTTCTCCTACTCGCACTAAGCAATGAGGACACTACTATGTTTTGTGTGGGGAGGGAGCGCATTTATTTTATTGCTTTTGTTTATTGCTCTTTTATCGTTATTATATTACATTTAATCTATTAATTTAATAAAATTGCTATTCATTTATTTATGTTTATTTATTTATTTATTTATTTATGCTTTTAAAAATTCAATTGCCCTGTTATCATATTATACTGTTATCATATTATAATGTATTAACTGCAACATTTATTAAAAAATTGAAAAAAATTGCAAACCAGCGTGTCACGACCGTCACATATAATGTGACGCCCATCTCACAGACGTGACGACCGTCACGGATCTACCACAATCATCACACGGCATGCAAATGACCGTTACGAACATCTGACCGTTGCAGACGACCGTTACGCACCCGTTGCGCGTGACAACCGTTACACCCCTGTGACGACCGTCACGAAATCCAGAGAGCTCGCCTATAAATGTAGGCGTTTTCCTCTCTTCTTCCTCATCAATCACCATACTCATACCAATCTTCTCCACATTATTCAATTCTTCACATCTTTTAAGCGAAGCGTGTAACTCACAATATCCTTCTCACCCACCAACACCAAAAGTTCCATAAATCTCACCAATGGCCCGTCAAGAAAGAGCTACTCCCGACCTCTCAACCGTCGTATTCAAAAATGGAGAAGCCGGCGAACGCCAAAGAGATAACTACCTCAAGTTCTACCAACGCTCAGTCCAAGCTATGAGGTATGTTGATATTGAATGCCTGACGGAGCTAGGACTTTTGGAGGGCGTGGAATGGATGCTGACAAACTCCAGCTTGACGCAACTATGTACCACACCGCAACCAACCTACGAAGCGCTTACCCTGGAATTCCTGAGTTCTTACTCCTATATTACACCCCCTGGCGCAACTCAGTTTCTCACTAGAGTCGCCACATTTAGAATGTTCAGCACCGAGTATTCCCTAAACCAAACTCAAATAGTGCGAATGCTTGGTTTCCGACATGGAGAAGGAGTTCACTGTTGTATCCCTGACGGATGGTCAGAGGTAGAATTTCAAGCATGGCATGGCCTTACCAACATGAACGCCATGAGCTGGGATACGCTTAACACAACATATATTCACAAACCAACCATTAGATACTTCCACCGAGTCCTGGGGCACACAGTTTTTGGAAGAGTCAACAATCATAAGGTAAACTCCAATGATCTTTTCCTCCTTCACTGTGTGTTTACCCCAATTGCGTTCAATGTCACTCCTTTCCTACAAGCCAACATCCAAGCTGCATGCATGAGAGGCAGCCAGGCGTTTTGTTTTGGGGGAATCATCACCTCCATAGCACTAGGCTTGAATCTGGGAGATAGGCTCGCCAACTTGCCAGCTTTGCCAGCCGAATTCCTCGACATCGACTATTGTCGTGCTTCACACCTAATCAAAGCCAGAGATGATGGGAAGTATCATCCTGTTGTCAGAAACAAGATAGTTCGAAGCATCATCATGCCAAACAAGAATCGTACAGATCCGAAAAATATGGCGAATTGGATTTTTGATCTGGATGCCCTTGAGGCAAATGAAAGAAATCCTGGTAATGGAGCAGATGAAGTCGAGGAGAAGCTTGACCGAGGCATGCCACAACCACCTCAGGAGTACGCTGCAGAGACATCTTCCCGAGGACAGCGGAGAAGCGAGCGAAGAAGCGCCACCATGGAAAACATCTACGCCGAGAAGCTGTGACACAACCAAAGGATGGAAGAACGCTAGACGGAAATGATGCAAGCGATCCAGCAAATACAACAAGATCAGCACGATTATGCAAACTGGCATGATCAGGGGATGACGGAGCTTTCAGACCAGAAGAGTGCCCTGACATATCGCGTAGATGCCATCCAGGAGTACACTCAGCATGTAGGATTGGATCCTACCCAGCGAGGAAGAGGTGAGCGCGCAAGAGCAAGAGCCAGAGCACGCAAAAGCCAACAGCGTAACAACGAGTAGTGACTTTTGTTTCTTTCTTTTTATTTTGTATATTGTCGCATTGAGGACAATGCATTGATTAAATGTGGGAGGAAATCCTTATCACTCCTCTACTTGTTTCTATTGTTAGTATTTTCAGCCAATACAATTTTTTTTTGTCCTTATCAATCATTTATACATAATTTGGCATAACAAATTTTTTATGTAAGATTAAATGCATACCCTACGAGTATATAGGCTGTCTTACAGAGGTTTTGTTAGGAAAAATGAGAAAGATCTAACAAGATTGATACCGTCCCGACACCTTAGATCCCTCACTTCTACGAGATCAGTTTGAATAACCATTATACCATTACCTTAAGTATCCGTTCTAGATTAACCCCTAGTAGTTTATACTAGCAGTCAGCACCGTCTCAAGCGCAAACCATGTGAAGAGCCGATGAATATAAGTGTTTGATGCCTACAAATTAAGAAATTCCTTCATACTGTTGCTATCAAGAAATTGATAAACGAACCACACAAAAGGTTGCAAAGATATACAAAAAGAAGGAACAAAAACCCCAGCTGGTTGGTCCAGAGGTACCTGGTACTGGACTCGGTAGGGCGAACTACGGTTCGATCCCCCACAACCTTTAAAAAGGGGATATAAAAAGGGGTACCGCACGAGTGTACCAGACCCCCGTGCTAAGAAAAGGATCAAAGTCACTAACCGGCTACTTCACTAAGTGCGTGCAGAGGCAAATGGCTTAATGTGATTGTGCTAGAATGAAACCGGGTGAAATAGGAAAGAGAGACACTAGGTTGAGCTATAATAGCATGATTCGAACTGGCTTGTGCAAAGGAGAGATCTACGCTGATGCTTAATGCTCGTGTCGTCACTGTATCTTCAGTGTTTTGCTTGAATATCGGTCATCTTAACAATCCACCTGACAACCACGTACGAATGGGTAATGTATTCGCGTTTAACTTTGTTTTCAAAATTTTATTTGCTGAAGGACAAGCAAAGATTCAAGTTTAGGGGAGTTTGATAACGCGAAAATGCATCAAATATTTGCCTTAATTTACACTCAAAGATCATACCACTTTAGTTAATATTCCGCAAGTATTTGAGTTGTTTTTGCAGGTATTTAAATCTCCAAGCATTAATGAGCAAATTATAGAAAAGGAAGAAAAAGAAGAAGAAACATATGAGAAAGCACAAAGAAAGCAGAAAAACCAGAATGCATAATTTGCTTATGTGACGACCGTCACAACCTGCATGACGATCGCCATGACCCAGCTTGTGACGACCGTCACAGGCCCATGACGAGCGTCACACGGCCAGATTTTACGCTTTGAAACAGTCATCAGAGGCATCAAAACGTGCCTAAATTCTCTCCAACAGAATGGCTCCCCCGTGGACTCCTCATTCAACCAGTCTTCCTTAATTTTCTCAACTGCCAAGACCTACCAAAGCAATATATAAAGGACATAAGTTGGAAAATTGGGGAGGCCTACACTTACGCTCTGCAATTGACTTTTTTACAGCATTCTAGCTTTTTAGTTATTTTCTTTTCAGCAACTTTGTTTCTGTTGCCTTAATTCATTTTACCATTCCTTTTTAGAATTCCCGTTTTCCCTTTTCCTTCCAGTTTTTCAGTTAGCCATAGTAGTAGTTTCCTACACTGGAGAACTACTACACTTTATTTAATTTAGTAAGCAATTGTATTGAAGAAGCAGAATCCTACCGGCTTGTGGAGGACTGCTCAATTACTCCAAGATTCGTCGTAGTCTGTTAATCCAATTGCCAGGTTTTTATTTAATTGTTATTATTATTGCCCAATTATTGTTATAATTATGTTTGCTGCACTGTTAATCTGTTTATGCTTTGCGTTTGCTCTATTTAACATGTCCGGCTAAATCACCGGTATCGGTATGTAGCAATTTAATTAGATGGGATTTAATAATAATCGGTGAAAACTCTTTTTCTCAAACAATCTTTTAGGCTGAGGTTTTTAATTTAAATTTAACTAACTTTGTCACAAAAGTGAGAATCTATTTAATACGATTTTGCCACGAGAGTGGGAAATTAACTAAGGTGAGAACCACGAGAGCGTGAGGCTCGAGCTGGATAGTAAAAATTAGGCATTGAGTTTAAAAACAGCGAGAGCACTTTAAAAGCAATTAGAACTTATTTATTTTCAAAAAGTAATTTTAACTTCAAATGGGACAGCGAGAGCGTACATTCTGACTTAAAGCTATAGGCCGAATCAACAATCACGAGAGTGTGAGATAAAGTCTTTTAAATAAATATTTTCTACTGAAAGATATTTGGCATTTAAACTATTCACCGCTGACTTATCGAATCCCTGACAATTAATGCGTTACATACTGATTCCTTCCATCAATTCTTTCTTAAAACTAAATTTCTCTTAGATTTAATATTCTGCACCCGAACTTCTATTAATCATTCCCTTAGCTAAACACAGTGACGTTAGTAACACTAGTTTGACCATAGGTCCCTGTGGGGTCGATATCTTTTAAAACTAAAACGACTGGACTATGCACTTGCAGTCAAGTATCCGATAGCCTATATTTTATATATATAGCCAGATCGAGCATCAGTGACCAAGGGTGGTAGTTTTGATTTGCGAGGGGAGACTAAAAATGGCGTGGTCGGGATTATCAGATGAGTGCATGAAGAAAGGATCCAACAATTTAATAACTTATTTGCTAGTTGTTTGCATTTGGTTGAGGTGGGTTTTCAGTGCGGTTGGTGTTGGTAGGATCACCGTTTTCAACAAGACCATCGTGGCCCACCATGAATGTTAAGGTTGATGGAAAAACAAGATTTGCAGAAAAAGAAAGAAAGAGGGATCTCGAAGATGAAAATGTGAAAAAGGATAAGGATTCAAAAAAAATAGGTATTCTGAAGAAAAAAAATGCACTAGGTTGTATGAAGGAGGGTGGTGTGTGGAAAGAAAACAAAAAAAAGACCGTCAGAGCGTTGTTTGTGGTGATGGTGACAAGAGAACAATGGTGGGTGGAAAGAGAAAGTCTGAAAAGAAATGGAAAAGAGAATAGAATCGGTAGAGATGTGTTGGGAAGTGGTGATAGGATTTTGCACGTAAAAAGAACAAGACACTTGGTGAGAGAAGTTATGGAAAATGAAAAAAAAATCCACACGTGGAGGATGCAAAAAAGAAAATCAAAAGGCAAATTTTGGGAGAAATGATTTGGACCCTTAATCCGCTCTTAATACCGTATTAAGTTGTATGCACCATTTATCATACTAACTCAGAAAAGAAAAAATGAATGAATAAAAAAACTCAAAAATAATTTCTTATTAATTGATAAAAGAGAAGATAACAAGAAGGTATATATACAAATTTGGTAACAATTATTCCTAAAAAGTTGGAGGAATGAAACACTAACGGTAACAGAATAGAAAAAGTGCAGGCTATATTTTAACTCAACAGCTGGACATCATACTAGATGGCGATCACATTAGAGTACTTTACTAAGATTGGTTTCTTTGTTTTCTTCCATCATGTGCTAGAAATAATTTTGAAAAGATAGCCTTAGTTCAAAGCAACATGTTGAAGCTCGTCAATGTATTTTAAAGACACCAAAAGAGCAATTATAATTCTTAAATATTAAGTTGCCTTCAATATTTTGATATACATGCATTCTCACCAAACAAGTTGCATTCGCAAATAATTTCCTGATATTTTGAACTCAATCTCCACATTTCCATGTATAATTTGATTGTAATAGGTCATGTCGACATAAGATAACAACAAAACACTTAGTTCCTATACCCCACATTTTTTAACCACACTTCTATACATACTTGTTTATAGAATTTGTGGAGTGTCAATAGCAACACTCTTTAGATACTAATATATCTAAATATAAATAACTTTACAAAATCAATTTACTCAAAAAATAATAATTTTTGCCACCATAAAATCAAATGCATTATCATTCTGATATGGCCAAGCAAAAGGCTGTAAAGGTTTTCATGCTTTCTTTCAGCCATTGCTATTTTCATTTGATGATGCAAAGTGAATTGCTTCTCCAATACATCACAACTAAGTACATTTCAGATTTGCAATGAGTTTGGCAAACGTGCACTAATATTATGTCCCGAAATCGTTCGAATACATGAAATGCTCTACTGCTAAGCTTCAAATTCAAATTCGAACAAGCTAAGATCAAGTAACAGCATCCAATACCACTCAAGAGCATGAAAAATCTTACCGACCAACTTATGAGACTATCTGAAAAAGCTTATGAAAACAACTTATGATTTTATTTTCATAAACTCTTCAGGATAGCTTACGAAAACAACTTTTAGCTAATATGATAAACGCGTTTACATGCTATAAGCACTTAATTACGTTGTTTATCCAAACATAGCTTAACATAAATCCAGCAAGAAGGAACTATACGCATGAAAATAAATAAACCAGATCAAGAAAAAAATGCTTTGAAACACATCAATAGAAAAATCACAGTAATAGTTCAAAAGAAACCAGAATGAAAGTTATATGCACTTAATGTCAAATAGCTAAAATATTCAAACAGTAATCAATCATATTCTAAAACTTCATCTATTTGTTTTTCTCCTTCTATTTCTCTAACTACTCTTTTCACCTTCAATTTTCTTTGCTTTCTTAGCAGCGGTAGCTTGCGAGTACAGAAAAGTCCCGAGAATCGCAATGGCAGATCCAAGGCCATTAAGCGGCCGAACCGGATTCCTGAACACCAAAACCGAAGACACGATAACCACCACTCTCTTCATTGTATTTCCGACCGAGAAAGTTAATGGACTAATCTCATCCAATGCTTGGTAAGATGATTGATTATAAAGATGATAGAAAACACCAGAAACCAAAACCCAAACATACAAAATTGAAGGCTTTCCAATAGCTTCAATTGCTTTGTAATACCCCGGAATCCATTGAGACCCTTCTACGAAAATCGCAACCGGGAAAAGATACAAAAACGAAAGTATAGTAATCCAACCATATAAATTCAATCCATCAACTTCTTTGAAATTCTGTAAACTCTTTTTGGAATAAATGTTTCTCAACACAAAACCAACATTGCTAATAAGAGCACACCACAGTCCTTGAATGTTGAAAGAAACCTCAGTAACAGCAGCTAAAGAACAACCAAGAACAATAGGTAAAATTGAAAGCCAAACCTGAATTGGATACCTATCACCTAGAACAGAAGAGAATATCACAGAGAAAACAGGTTCTGCTGACTTGATAACATGTGTGAAAGAAACAGCAACCTTGGAGAATGAAACACAAGCTGAAATGTGACCTATTGTGTGAAACAAAGCAGGTCCAAGTAGTGCAAAAATGAAAGGTTTTGAGATTTTTGGACAAGGTTGAAGCTTTAAAGACCAAAGAACAAGCATCCAGATTGAACCAACAAAGAGCTGAAAAGAAGCAAGAAGCCATGGGAAAGAGAAAATGTTCAACACTTTCTTGTTGTAGATGTTGAAAACAATGTTTTGAAAGTACCAAAACCCAAACACCAAAGCGAGTTTCTTGAGATTTTTAGGTTTGGGAGTAGTGCTTGGCGGTGAAACTTCACCTTCATCAGATACAGCTTTCAGAATCTGGTTTCTGGGTTTTGGCGAAAACGGTGAAAACTCAAATGGGTATGAGAAGAATCCGTTAAAAGATGCTAACTTTGTGGTTGAACGGTGGATCTGAGATGTGGGTGTGAGAGAAAGATTGGTTTTCTTGAGATGTGATTCATGGTGAAACCTGTTGAGGAGATTTGGTTTGAGAGTGTGAGGTGCATTGATGGAAAAATGGTGATTTGGTTTTGTGAAAGGGATGGAGGAAGAAGATGGAAAAACATTGAGAGATAGCATTTTTTGTGAAGATGGGAAAAAATTGAGACAGTGTGAAGGGGAAAAGGAGAATTGGGATTGAAATGTTGAAGTTCAAAAACCTAACATGTTTTTGAAGTAATTTAGTTTGAGAGTTTAACATGTGAATTTGAAGAGAATATTCTTGACTATTTTTTAAATTTTAAATATTATTTTTTTAATTCTCTCATCTCCTCTTCTTTTTTCATGCTCTTGGAAGTCATGTTTGATTCTAAGAAGAAACATACGACGAAAAAAAAAGAAGGAAAAAAAAAGAAAAAAAAAAGTTTTTTTTGGTATTGTTTGGTGAGAGAGAAAGAGATATTTCTTTTATAAGAAAAAATCAATTTTGAGTAAATTACATTTTTCTCTTTTTTTATAAGAAAAGAGGGTTGAAATATAAAGAGAAAAATTAACCACAATTAATTTAATCATAATTAATTTAAGAGTAGAGACTTCAATATATATGAGAAATTAAAAAAAATCCATTTATAAACCATCAAATTAAAACCTAGATCACATCTTATATTAACTCTTATATATTCAACTTATAGTAAATATGATAAATATGCACATCTTATAATAAAGAGAATTATAAAACTATTAATTGCGTTTGTTTGTTTGTTTGTTTATTATTATTATTATTATTATTATTATTATTATTATTATTATTATTATTATTATTATTATTATTATTATTATTATTATTATTATTATTATTATTATTATTATTATTATTATTATTATTATTATTATTATTATTATTATTATTATTATTATTATTTTATTAAAATTCAATTTATACTACAAATATATTTATTAAAGAATTTAATTGAAATGTCCTAATAGTAAAAGTACATCATCTCTTTATTAGAGATGTTGAATGTTAGAAAGAATTTGATTTTTATTTTAATCACCTATAAAATAATGCAAACATATAATAATGATAAATTGATGGTGCAAAAAAATTTATATTAACCGTGTATATTAATTAATCACTTTATTAATTTATTTAAAGAGAAAAAACACTTATGTCAATCTTTTAAAAAATTATTTTTGATTATAATTTATTAGATTATTAGTATAGGAATAATAAACTCAATTTATATCGAAATTAAAACTCGAAAAATAAATGTTTTTTAGTTGAGATGATACATAAACAAACTTTTCCTAAATATATATTAATGAATAAAACTAAATATATAGTAGTAAGAACATAGAAGTATATAATTTATTTAACTATAAATAATTATTTAAAGTGATTGTACCTAAAGTATATTGTTTTTTCATAAAATAAAATTTTAATGTAATTCGTTTTACATTTCTAATAAATTATTTACTTAATTATAATCTTGATCCCCTATTTTATCTTTTTTTTTTGTTTTGATCTTTCATTTTAAAAATTATAATTTTGATCTTTTTTAAAATTTTGTATCGAAATGTAATTTTTTTTAGGATTAAAACCCAACACAAAAATTTTAAAAATAGAAAAAAAAATGAAATAAGAAGAAAATTAAAATTAAACATAAATTGTTATATAAAAAATTATTTGGTCACAATTTTATTTTCATCTTAAAATTTGAATATATATATATATATATATATATATATATATATATATATATATATATATATATATATATATATATATATATATATATATATATATATATATATATATATATAAAATAAAATAGTTGAATAAATGTATTACTAAAATACATTTTTCATTTTTCTTCCTAACTTCTCATATTTCTCAATCTCACCTTTCAAATGCTTTATTAATTTTTATTACTTCCAACTAATATTATTTATAATTTTTGTAACAACCAACTAATATTGTTAATTTTTTTTAAACTTATTTACTATTAAATTTATATTCAAAAGTGATATATGAAAGTGTTTTTTTGTTATAACTATAAAAATTAATGATGATGTATACTATATACGACTTTTAAAGTAGATAAAATAGACGTTTAATGAAATAAGAATAATATGTTAGAATTATATTTGAATAAAATTTTCACATTTATATTATTACAATAACATAGAACAAAGATAAGTAAAACTTAAATATGTTTTTTAAATCTGTGCAACTCACTGGTAGTTTACCTAATTGATTATTAACTAAATCATATGAGAGTATCTAGAGAACTTTAAGGAGGGAAAGTTGACAAAATTGGCACCAAATGTGTGCAAGGTCGAAATATGTAAGGTCACAACCAATCCTATTGAGATCAAAAAGCTAAAAGATCATCTCTCCTCACTTAATAATGATGAGAGAGCTCGAAAATTTTAAATGAGTCGTTGTTTGTTATATCATCATATATTCATATCCAATAAGCTAACAAGAGGGGGTTCTTCCGACCTTTGCTACTATGCTTGGATGACAAGGATGAAGAATATTTCATGAAGGAAATTCATGAAGGAATGCATGAAAACCACTAAATAGTTAAGACATTAGCTTTAAAGGTCCTCTAGTTAGGGTATTATTGGTCCATGCAGTGAAACTACAAAAAAGTTGTATAAAAATGTGAAAAAAGACTAGCGGAGTTCTCTAACCTTGTCACACTGAGGTACTGCATCATGTACTACTTCATGTTATAACCTTGTAGTCTGATCTTTATATTTCGATGATATTGAAAGTTTCTTATATTTAATTTTGGTATTTTTAATATGTTTTTAAACTTGAGTCATAATTTCGTTGTGCATAACATAGTTTAAGTTACGAGAATCAAATTTACGGCATTCGAGTATGTGTTGAAAAGCTAAGATAAAAAATATACAAGTGTTATGTTTATGCTAGAGACTAGTTGACTTCTCTTGAGTCAATCATTTAGTTTTTTTTATCATTCTTGAAGCATCGTAAATAAAATTATGTTTTTGGCTATTTTTGTGTTTTTAGGTTCGGTGTTCTTAAAACTCAAATCAATATATTATTTTAAATCATTTTTGGAAGTAGAACAGGAGATAATGATGACACATAACATAACTACGTAAATTTTAACTTTTCTCCTCATGGCAGGCTAAGTTCAGGATCGATCCACTGATTCTTCAAGATTAAAGATTTTTATGTTATTTCTTTAATTTCATCGATTATATTCCTTTCCTATATAATTGATTATGTTGTTATTCTAATGCTTAATTTAAATATCAATAGATTTGATAGAATTTAGTTTTGATAGAATTCAGTAACTTAGGGTAGAATAAATAAGTTGTAGTTTTGCAATAGGAATTCAAAATTCAGGATTGACACTTGCTTAATCTATTTTTAAGACAAACGGAATTAGAATCAAAATTGGAGATTGAACCATAAAATCTTGATGGGTGAGAATTGTCGGATAAGAGGATTGGTGGTTTTTACTCATGTACTTTTAATCAAAAAATTCAAATTGTCTAAACTCGACAATCCCTCATTTAACTTTATTAATTTTAAATGTAAGTTAATTTTGAATCCTAATATAGTTTGAGTGTCACTTAACAAACATCACTCTATATTAGACAAGTTACTCTTGAAACCTTATTTCAAATTTAATTTCTTTCTAAACAAATAATAGACACATCAAATTAGAAAACAACCATGAATTGGATTCGTGGTGACTCACTAGACAGTAGAAGCTTCGTCATCGTCGATTTAGCCAAATACACTAAACCATCCGTTAACATTTCGTCTCTCACCCCGTCAAATTGCATTTCTTTCTCTCAAAAAAAAACAATACACACATCAAACTAGAAAACAACCATGAAATTGGGTTCGTGGCGACTCACTAGGCAGTGGAAGCTTCGCCACCGTCAATTTAGCCAAATACACTAAATCATCCGTTAACATTTCGTCTCTCACCCCGTCAAATTTCACTTCTTTCTAAAAAAACAATAGACACATCAAACTAGAAAACAACCATGAATTGGGTTCGTGGTGACTCATTAGGTAGTGGAAGCTTCGTCACCGTCGATTTAGCCTAATACACTAAACCATCTGTTAACATTCAGTCTCTCACCCCGTCAAATTTCATTTCTTTCTTAAAAAAAACAATAATAATAGACACATCAAACTAGAAAACAATCATCAATTGGGTTCGTGGTGACTCACTAGGCAGCGGAAGCTTTTCGCCACCATCGATTTAGCCAAATACACTAAACCATCCGTTAACATTCCGTCTCTCACCCCGTCAAATTTCTTTTCTTTCTTACAAAAAAAACAATAGACACATCCAACTAGAAAACAACCATGAGTTCGGTTAATGGTGACTCACTGGGCAATGGAAGCTTCGCCACCGTCGATTTAGCCAAAATACACTAAACCATCCGTTAACATTCTGTCTCTCACCCCGTCAAATTTCATTTCTTTCTTACAAAAAAATAAATAATAGACACATCAAACTAGAAAACAACCATCATTTGGGTTCGTGGTGACTCACTAGGCAGTGAAAGCTTCACCGATTTAGCCAAATACACTAAACCCTCCGTTAACATTCCTTCTCTCACCGCCGTCAAGTCGTGCAACTTTCCGATTTGATTTGCTTTTTCTCCCGAGAAAAATATATCATAACATTTAGGATCATGTCCAGACGTTATTAAATACTTTGATCATGATCAAACTATTGAAAACGGGAAGACTTAGGGCATGTTTGAATCTCTTCTCAATTTTAGTTTTTAAATTTTGTTTTACAAATCTATTTTGCAAATTTGTTTTTGAGAAAATAAAATAAAAAGAATTCATTTGGTAATTCAATTTTTGAAAACTATTTTAAAAATTAAAAAGTGAAAAAATATGTTTGAAAGTATAATTTGTAAAGACTATTTTTCTTTAAATAAAACAATATAGCTTGTTTGATAATCTATATTTTAAAAATCGGTTTTACTAAATAAAAATAATTGTGATATATTTTTTAAAAATATAAAAATTCAGCTAAAAGACATTTGAGTTCATTAAAATATTTTTAATAATTAATGATAAAATATATCATTCACTTAATGTATAAAAATTATATATGAGTGTTGGTTTGAATATATATATATATATATATATATATATATATATATATATATATATATATATATATATATATATATATATATATATATATATATATATATATATATATATATATATATATATATATATATATATATATATATATATATATATATATATATATAATTCACATAATGTATAAAAATATACAATTCCCTTAATGAGGATTAATTAGAGAGTGTAATAGAGAGTGAGAATTTTAATTTTCATTAACATTAGATAATGATTAATAATAGATTGAGAGTAAAATATTGCAAGTAATTACTATAATGTGATTAATGAAACCGTGTTTTTTTTTCCAGTTTACCTCAATTGACAATTGAAAAGTAAAATTGAAAATTGAAAATCAAAATATATTTTGATAGTTTCAGTTTTTAGATTTTAAAACACTGAATTTTAAAAGTGTTTTTAGAAATAGTTTTGAGAAACAAATGTATCAAACATGTTTTTTATTTTTCAATTTTAAAAAATTATAAAACAGTTTTTTAAAACAGTTTCAAACAGACCCTTATTGTCTATCGGTATTTTTAGTAAACAATCACTTAGTATTAAATTTATTGTTTGAAAGATCAAACTAATAAATCCTGAAGCAAGTTTGTGCTAAATTTTCTAGGAAAAAAAGTGTGCTTTTAATGTTTATGGGGAAGACTTATGGTTCAAATCTACCAGCTAGTGGGTTGTTTTGTTGTTGCCCAGTCTGTTGTTATTGCTGTTGTTGTACAGATGAATTTTCATACCATAGATCTGAATGGTTTCTTCAACTAGAGTGATGTCTATTAGTGGACAAATCAGGATTGTTGTAGATGAATTTTCATACAGAAACTAGAGTGATGTCTATTAGTGATCAAATCAAGATTGTTGTACCGGTCACAGTTGTTGGCTTGAGGATTGTAAATGTATGTTGCATAATCTTGAGGCAAATCAATATTTAGACCTCTTGCTAGATGGAACAAGAATTTGTAAGATGCTCAAAAGAAGTGCAAATACCACAAACTCTCGTGAGTTTTACCTAGGGCTGATAATTATCCAAAATCTCCAATTTCAACAAAGAACAAAATCCACCATTTAGAATTTGGAGAAAAAGATTAGACGGCTGGTCACTTCAATTAATCATATAAAGACTCAAGCATCACATAAATCCGAAGTGTTTTATAACATACTAGTAAAAAACAATCCATCCCATTCAGAAACAGAATTTCAAAAATGTTTAGGATTTTTTAGCAGCAAGACAAGATAAAAATTATGTCCGGTCAAATAGTGCATCAGAGCCCCAAGATAAAGTTCAAACGATGCATTTAATAAAATCTCGTGACCTACCTAACAGAATTCATTCCCCATTATAAAGTAATATTTTTAATATAGATTACACCAAAAGGCTTATAAAAACTTTCTGATATTTTTATCAACTAACTTCGTCTACAAGGATAACCGAATCATTGCCAATCCCAAGGTCCATAAGAGACGACGAGTCATTGTCAAGCAGCAAGGGCAATGGAGATCCCTGCAAATTCAAATGCATGTAACAGATAATTTTAATCACAAGTTTAATCTCAGCATACCAATTTGAACTTTTTTGCATTGATTGTATCAGATTAAAAATGATTTTGAGAGTGTCCTGAGGTTGTTGCTCCCTCAATAAACTTTGAAGTAGCTAGGCAATCATGACATTAAATAGCATAGCTTATTCTTAATAGAAACAAACCTCTTCTTGAAAAAATAATTTCAGCTTCATGGACTTCAGCTTAAAAAAGCTTTCACACAGAAATTTTAGCTTGCCAACCTGAGAAAACCAAAGCAATCAGAAGGATTGTTTAAAAGTCTTGATAGACTCAAGTTTCAACATAATATTACTAAGGTATTGATATCTAACTGTAGTTGTTGCTGGCAGCTTCTTTGTCAATGGTTCTTTCTCACCCATGGATGCTCCGACACACTTCAGAGTGATAGCTGCATTAATCTCTATTCAAGTTAATTAAGCTATGGCAAGTTCAGAAAAAGAAGATGATCATCAAAACTAATATCCAAAGTCCATACACAAGAATCCCGCGCTGATTGCCCGTGGGCCACCAGAAGCTCCAACTAAAGGTTTTTGATCCTCAATTCCGTAAAAATTCTTAAGCTCAGAAAACCTGTAATAAATTGCTTTAGTAAGTCCGCAAAACAATTGCAATAAGAGGTAGAATTTGCTTGATATTCACATCTAGATCCTAGAGTCAATATCCTTTTTTTAATGGGAATGCCCTTAACGTTCAGCACATGCTGAACATAGCTGAGCATAGATCATAGAGTAAAGGTACTAACAACCACTCACTTGCATAGGTATTTACCTGGGGTGCTGTTTGATTTCTTCGGGACTAGCATGCAACCTTGAGACCACAAGCCGGACATACCTGTTCTCCAATGAGGAAATTTATGAAATACACGTATATTAAAGACCAGAACTAAATGATCAGAAAAAACAGGAGCAACACAAAAATCCAATACAATAAAGTTAAGTGCACTACTAAAAAACCATTGACAAACAATAAACGAATAGATTATTATAAAGGATGTTTCAGATGCTTAAAGGGTATTTACGGCACAAAATTTTAAGAAGAACACACCTAATCTCAGAGTCCTTTCTTTCACGAGAGGTAATCTGAAAGGTTAATCAGATATGAATGCATTACATTTAGTAAAAGACTATATTAAAGACGCACATAAGCAATAGAGATATTTTTCATCATACCTCACTCCCATTCAATATCTGAATGTTTGCTAAACGAGCGATTGAAACAAATCTTGGAACCCCACCTCTTGTAGTATCAGTTATTGGGTTCCCGGAAAGCCTGATTTCCTTTATTGTTATTAAAAAATATACAATTAGAATAGAAGCCCGCTACGATAACTATGAATATGCTCTAGCAAAATAAAATAGTAAAAAGAAAAACAGGAGAGAATAAGAGAAACAAAGGAAAGAGTAGTTCTGTAACGATACAGGGAAACAAGTTATGCAAAACAGACCATTTACTTTCTCAGAAAACTTGCAATTATAAAGATCCTCTGCTGAAAAAGACAATTATTTTTTAAAAGGAAATCTGCAAAAGTTCCTCTACTTAGGCATATGTAGCACACAAGCCAGACAGAGATGGAAATTTATTTCCAAGTAGTGTATGGTAAAGGAAGTGGCTTAGTACTGCCTGTGTGTGATAAAAACTGTTTTAAGGTTTCTTTGGATTATCATGCTCAGTAATTGATTTTTTGAAGAGCCTCAGAGTTAGATATTCAGATATCATGGAAAGCTAGGGTTTCTTTGTATGTCTTTTTAGCTATTTTTTCTCTTTAAGGGGCGTCCAATTCATTTTCGTTGTAGTTCAGTATTCTCTTAACATAAAGTATAGTGGAGTAATAGGTTATGCATAAACATCAATAACTGCCATTTTGGTTCAGCATTCTCTAACATAATGTAGAGTGGAGTAATAAGTTATGCATAAACATCAATAACTGTCTTTTTTTTATTCTCAATTCAATCACTAAACCAGAAGAAAAACTGCATGTAAAAATTCAGGCAAGGCAAAAATTATAAAATATGAATTGTAGTGAGTAATAAACAACTAAAAAATTATAAAGGAAGGAGAGTTTATAAGGTAATAATTCAATCAAATGATAGGCAGATGTGGAAGACCTGCACACCTACGTAAGTGTACCTACAAATAATTTTGAATTGCCGGTCCAACATACCATTTTCAAATGGATTATTTGATATAACAGTCCATGGTCCTCGACTCATTTTTACAGACAAATACAGCATCCATGCTATGCATAATCATGAATTTTAAAATAAGGCTAATGCTAACATGTGCCCCAAGGGTGCAAGTTAATGAACTAAATGTGGAACATTTGTCTTAAAAGTTGTTTATTTACCTTTTTTAAGTCAAAATATTGTACTATTTAATGATTAATTTCTCCTTTTGGATTCCTTAAATCGTGCCCTTTGGACACAAGTTAGCAAAACACTTAAAAATATATGGGCCAGCATAATACATCATAGTACAACTATAAACCTTACCACCAAGTTAGGAAACAAGTTTAATGAATCAACAGATGCTAAATCACTAATGTCATTGTCACCTGTATGATAAATAAAAGACTTAAAGTCAGCAGACATCCACAATTCACATTCCGTTTCAATATGATGATCTTATCAAGAGATACTTTATATTACCCAACAGAAGACAGCGCAGATTTTGAAAGGGCTTGCAGTCCGTAACTTCTGAGTCATGATACTGCAAACCATTATCAGGATAAAAAAGAGAACTCAAACAATTCTTGTTCAAATAAAGCTGCTCCAAACTGAAACAAAAAATATTAATTTCAAAATTATATCAATTCAACAGACTATAGAACATATCTAACCAAAAGCCGAGGCATTTTTCTAGAGAGGAAAGAATCATAAACAAGAGAAGAACTGAATAATAAAGTCCAGTTCTGAGATAAAATTACCACTTCTAGAGATACTGATACAACATGTGAAGAGACCACATTTCACTATAATTATACAGCTAAACTATCATGCTGAAGTTGAACACTTGTAATAAATCAGTAAGTGGTTGACAGAAACAATAATTGTGGCAAAAATGTGAAGTGGTTATAAGATTAAGTAATGAGCCGAAAATTTAGGTTCAATTCACATGGAAGCAGATTTTATTATAGAAGTCAGATGTGCGTAAAAGTTAAAAATGACATTGTTCCAAACTAAAGTCGGGACTGTATTGAAGAACTAAGCAAGATTGTATTTACCAACCATCTTAGCTGAGAAAGCTTCATGATTTCACTCCATTCCGCTATACAATTATCTTCCAAATTCAACAGGCGCAGAGTATCAAATCCCTGAACCATAGAGGATGATGACACAGGCTGAACAGAAAAAGAAAAATTAGACAGCTTAAATTGTGTGGTTTATTTTATAAAGTTGATAAGCAGTAGAGCTACATGAACATAAAAGTGAAAATCTAAAATAAAAATCTATCATATTAACTAAGGTCAAATATTTTTTATGTCAAAACACAAGAGTGTAGCAAATCCAGGCCAGTGTCAGAAAAGAGATTATGTTTTTAACAAAGCATAGCAAATCCCAAATATAACTGCAGCAGCTACCATAAAATTTTAGGGGAAAAAACATCTTTATTAGCTTATTTTTAATTAGATACATTTTTTATTCCCTCTGTCAAACCAAAAACTTTTTGAGGACAACGAGAAACATAATAGGATGAAAAATAGTAAAGACTGTGACAACAATACTATTACCTACTTAGGCTTCCATTGTACTCACAGTTATTAATAGTGGTCGCTCCAGGCGCTATCCCGGGATTCTCTCCCGGTGCGGAAACCCTCCGCTATGGAGGAGTGGCGCACATCCCAGTTTTGGATAGCGGCCGGGAAAGCTGGGATAGCGGGTTGTGGGAGCAGAGTGCTTCTCGGCCCGGAGCGGTTTTCTGTTTTTAGGGCTTTTTTGGAGTGCGGAAAAACCTTTTAACCCTTAAAAAGTTTAAAATTGGAAAATTTATTATAGTCATCCGTGTTTTCTCCTCTCATTCGTGTTTTCTCACCTTTCTCCGTCACGTTTCTTCTGTTTTCTGCTTTTCTATTTTGTTCTCTATCATGTTCTTCTCTATTCATTGTTTTTCTATTCGTTTTCAGGTTGTTTTTTCTTTCATATCACTGTTTTTTTTCCTTTCTTTTAAAATACATTGATTATGGAATTAATATACGTAGATTATTCCTATAATTAGTCCAAAAAGTTATTTAATCTACATTAAATATATATGTAGATTATTCATATAATTAGTCCAAAAAGTTACCCCGCTATCCCATTTTTGGGGTTGGCTGCTCCGTTCCGCTATCCGAGATTAATAACTCTGATTGTACTACAATCTCTTAAAATTTCACCAGAGAACCATGTTGGGAGAATGTTTTCCTCTATTTTGCTTTATTTTGGATGGAAGTGGGGGGAATGAGGAGATCATTTGCTTACATGCCCCAAATAAAATATCAGAAGTTGAAGCTCAGAGGTACTTAAAGGCATCGCCAGTTTCCAGTGTTCATTAAAATGCTCTCTAAGTAAGCCAAAATATGCTAGGGGACAAAATCTAAGCCTAAAGTTACAAACATATTTAACAAGCATTTTGTTTTTGAACCAAATATAACATACCAGTATTTTGCTTATATTGTTTCCCATAATATGTAGCTCTTCAATTGTTGTCAATGACAGTCTTAGGAGTTCGACCTGTTCAGTTACAACGCAATATTTAGCGTTTCTTAATTAAACATGATGAAAATCCAAGCAAGAGACACAAACTGAGAAAAGATAAAAGAAGGGAACCTGCTCCCAATCTACACCGGTATTATTTAAAACTAGAATACGGATGCTTTTCAGTAATGGAAGCTCAGATTTATATGGTGACATTAAGTTGTAGGATAAGTTGAGAGCCTTCAGAGCAGGTAACTGTTCACAAATGATGCCAACATCCTGCAAAAAAAATTAATGAAAATGGATTAAATGGCAATTGATAACAAGATGATGGGCCATACAAAATAAAAGTGAGTTTTGCAAGTGATCCTATTGCTATTTTTGAAATAGAAAAAGAAGTTTTACAAGAGATTTATGCAGATAATGAGAATCCTCCAAAATGTGTGATCCTACATCATAGTACTATTTTTGGCATCGGCGTGAAGAAAATAAGAAAATTGAAAGCTGCAGCAGTAGCCAGGAGAGACTAGTTGACAATACCAGGTTGCCGAACATACCTTCCACTCCGAAAGAAGGTTCCCAGACAGATCAAGTTCTTTTATATCTATTAACACAAAAAGTACAGTTTCAAAACATGGATTTTGCCAGAAAATAGAAAATTCCAAGTGAACTAAACCAGGGTATCAAAATTTATAAATTTCAATTGTAATCTCGTGTAAAGGAATCTAAACCAGGGTTTTAAATAAAGGTCAGCAACCACAATCTAGGCCTGACACAACAGTTTTCTATGTTGCCGAAATTGCGACACAGCCGCAATTGAGGCCACATTTGATTGCAATTCTCTGCAATATCAAGGATTATGATGTGACTACAACCATCACCATGACCGCTATTTAGAAGCCTTATCTTAGCCAAGGTAAAAGCAACCAATTCAATAACACCACAATGCTATCAACCCTCCCCACAAAAGAGGAAACAGATTCCACTACTTTGATGTTTCATTTCTCTTTTATATAATCAAAGAAACAAGACTGTTATGGAGTTAAGCTTACTCGGCACGGTGGTACTAATTTGACCTGGAATCCCAGGGAAACCAACACCCATAAACGACAACGAAACTCTGGACAACTCCTCAAGTCGACTCAGCCTATCATTAAGTTCACTTTCACCCAATAACTGAATAGAAACTCGCTTATTGCTAGATGAAAACACATACATTTCATCTGCAAAAATAAACAAAACCATACATTACATCCATAAACCCTAAATATTCATAAATAAATAACCACTAATTTGATATACTCAGTTTAGTTACTCACCCTCTTCATCTTTAGTAGAGTTACTTCGATACCTTTTTTCCATAGCTTCAAGAAACGAAATCCCTTCAGACAGATTCTTAGGACGAGCAAAAGAACCTGATGTTTCAGATTTAGCATGAAAGTAGCGAACTCCGTTAAGGGATCCGTCGTGTTTTCCTTCAGCATTGTCCCAGTCGATTCCAATCCATGTGTCTGAGTAGCCTTCTACAGTTCCAACGTACTTCACTGTACCGATTCTGGTTGAATTACCAGATGTGTGAACTCGTTGCCCTAATCGGAATTCGTGTGTTGAATTGGGAGGATCCTGCATCTTTAGTTTTGTTGTACAGAGTAAGAGAGTGGAAGAACAAAACCTAGTGACACATTAATGGTGTAAAGTTCTGTTTGATTGTGTTACTTGATTGTTTCGTTCTTTAGCAAAAAATGTAGATCACGGCCAGGTTGCGGTGACCGGCGAAACTGGACGACGGCGTCGAAGGTTGTGAGAATCTGTTTTGGTTAAGTTCTTACAAAATATAAATATAACTATGAATATACTATTCTAAAATATAAAATTCAATTACACAACAATGAAATAGAAAAACAAATGATCCTTCTGAACGAAAGGTCTCCCGGATCCACATCCTTGTCCATCCGTTTGTCTTCGAGGTCTTCCACGATTAGGTCTTCGGGCTTTTTGAGTATTGGCCCGAGGAAAAGGTGGTTGGTGCGAGGGTCCTGACGTATTTAACATATTTTCAATCATTTCTCCCTAATAGTCGGGGGTTGCCGTCAACGGTGCTGCAATAATCAAGTTTGGTGCACATGTTGTCGTAGTTGGGTCGTTGTGGTTGGATTATCTATGGACGGTATGATCCGTTGAATTGAGACATTAAATAGTTTTGGAAACGAAACAATGATTTTTGTGGTGTAAGAAAGTCATGTGGTGGTTGGGTGCTTTGACGGTGGGATATTTGGGTGTTCATTGATGGGGGTTATGGTGGGATGGGGTGGAATCGTATGAATTATCGGGGTTATAGACTGATATGGTGGCTGCATATGGTTTTTGGTTGTATGGGTCATGCTCTTGGTTTTGTGTTTGGGTGTGTGGTGTGTATTAGTTGTGAGGTTGGGTGTATGTGGTATGGTGATGTTGTGAGGTTGGTCATTGAGTTTGGGTGGGTTGACATTGTTGTTGGGTTTGGTAATGATGTGAGGCTGGTTGTTGCACATGGGTTTGTTGTTGGGCATATGATGACGAAGCTCGTTGGCGTGGGTCAATCAAATAACTCGGCTCAGACACTAATTATGTCATTGTAACCGACCTAAACAAATTCATATAATGTTGAGTTGGTCTAGCACCTTATATGATAGGTTCGTTTAAGATGTGACGATGTCAATTCATCCATTGATGGTGTATCTCTTTAGCGAAGTCTTTCCAATTGAAATAACCCCATTGGGCATTGACTTTTAGTTGATGTCGGTCTCCCAAACACGTCAGAGGATCTGGAATTTGTTGTTACATGTTGAATTGTAGTTTCACACAGTCACTCTAGTGCATCTCCACAGTAATGAATCTGATGATTGATGTTTTTGCAGTCCAAACTGCATCATCCTCGGGGTTAACCTCATGGTTGAGACCCAGATACGGCATCCAGATAAACTATATAAGAAAAATACATGATTAGAAGATTTTTTGGTAATATTAAAACCAAATTTAGAGTTGTTTAGTTGTAATACATCGTATGGTTCAAGGTGGTCTATAAGATTGCGATAGATTATTGTGTTTGGAACATCTGTTGTAGTTCACCCATAACATACCACCTAAAACGAAAAGGCGATTGAACAAGTATTCGAAAATTTGGAGGATTCGTACAAAGAACTTTCATGATACTCGGTGGCACTTAAGCATTATGCTCTGGGGACTGTTGCCATTTTGGAGACCTTGTCAGCATATACTCTCAAAGATCTTGACAACAGAAAAATAACCTTCATATGTTTACACCAGTTCTCATAATTCTATTTTTTTAGAATTGGGAGACTCACAGAAAAATGTCAATTCGGATGATTCAACGTCATCGTGTTTTTTTCCCCACAAATCGCTCAGTCAGTGCTCTAAATACCATATGTTGGAAATTCATCAAAACCTATAGAGAATTTTGTTGCAATCTTGATGAGCAAGATTCAATCACACTGATTGAAATCCCTCTTATTCTTCATTCTTCAATCGAGTGAATCAACCACACTAGGTTGCAAGATTATAATGTTGCACAATTGTTAGTGGAAGAAGAAATAAAAGATGAAAATTGAGAAGAAATGGAATTAGGGTTTTATCAAAATAGGGAAAGAAGAAGAATTTTTGTAGTGTTTTTCTCTGCTCTTAAACTTATATTTTTATTCAACTGTGCAACTGCACTTCTGTTATATTACAATCATCAAGGGTTACTCCTTATTTATAGTTTTTGGACTTGTTTGCTCCTTAAGCAAATGCCAAAATACTTAATTCTTCTAACACTACAAAATTAGACTTAAGTCAAAATTTCTGTCGAGGTACATTATTTCGACGTTTCGACAACTTCCTTGCCTCTGTCGAGCAACCTACTTCGACACAAGAAATTACAATTCAAAATTATTATTATTATTATTATTATTATTATTATTATTATGTGTACTTTTTTTATTTATTTTATAAAGTTATAATTATAATTTAGACCTTTTTTATTTATACTTTTATGCATATATCAAATACAATTATCATTAATATTCACACCATATTCGTTATTTGGATTAAATTTATTTTTTTAATTATTCATTTTTTATATGTTAAAACACTTATTTTACCCATATTTTTTTTTCTATTGACTTAACCATATCATTTTAATTTAAATATTATACTCAAATAAACAGATACATTGGTATCTTTTATTTATTATACACATGATTTGAATTCATTTTACAATATAATTAATACATTTATATTTAATTAATTCTTATTAATGTAGTCGATTTGAATTGAAAAATAACGTATATCCTAACAACAAATCATTATAAAAGTAAAAAAAATAAAATTTATCATGATTATTTAACAATAATATTTAGTGTTTGTTTGTTTGCGATGAGAAATTGAGAAGATAGAAAGATATAAGAGAGAGTATAAGAAAAGAGAAAAACATGAAAAATAGAAATGATTTGATGTATTTATTGATATAAAAGAAAGAGATTAATTGGAATACACTGTCAATTTAAAACCATTTTACATTATCATCCAATTAAAACTATTCATTTTGACATATAAACATTTAATTAAAAATAAATATAATAATAATTAAATCATAATAATAACAATTTCTCCACGTTTCTCTCTCTTTCTTCTTTCAGGTTTATCTCACTCTCTTTCTCTTTCTTCTTCCACTCCTTCTCTTTCTTCTTTCACGTTTCTCTCACTCTCTTTCTCTTTCTTCTTCCATGTTTCTCTCACTCCTTTTATTTCTCATTTCAGTTACTTATATTATTCTTCCCTCACTCCATCCATCTATTCAAAATTGATCTTTATACTTTCACAAATTTTATCTCACAAACTATATTTGCAAATCTCTACCTACATGAAGTTAAATCCTAAACTAGTAATATTTTCTTCTTTTTTATGATTATGTGACTTTCCAATTTTTTCTTATTTTTTTTCTTTTAATATTAAATTTAAGTAGAATAATTTATGAACTTCTACTTATTGTTGAAACTTTATAAAATTTAAAGCAATGGTAGCTTGAGTTTTAACAAATAATATGTGATTTGAATAAAAGAGAAAGATATAATAAATTGTCTCTATAGATTGAACATGAAAAAGAAAATAAAATAAAAATTAACGATCTCTCTACATAAAAGCATCGAATATCAGACAAAATTTGAAAAAAAATCAAAAGTTAAGAATAAATGGATAAGCACATAATTTTATAAAGAATGAGAAATGCTTCTTTAATCCCTCATAGACTCCAGCCTAAAAAAAATCAACAAAAGACTGTTTAATCTAAACACAAAAATCACAGTAGAGTAAAATAGTAAGTGCAAAATGCCAACAACTTAAATAAGGCTATGATGAAGTCTCCAAAGAGCATAGAAACAACTTGTTTAATTTTCCAGTTCTAAAAGACTTGATAAGGCATGACTTGAATAAAAACCTTCAATTATAATATGAAGACAATTAATTATCAAAATTAACACTAGTATAAATATAAGCAAAAATAGTAACATTAGAAAAAACTATTACCTCTTAATCAACCAACAATATAGAAGTTTCAAAATAGAGTTTGAAAATTGAATTTATCACCTAAAAATCATAAGTATGTTGTTAGTGAATCAAATTAACATGATAAAAAAATGAGAAGACATGTACATGTAATTTTAAGATAACCTTGTTTGATTTAAATTTGGACATTTAGGCTTAGTATGACCCTTTTTCATGCAATAACTACAAGTAGAGGAACCTTTTCTGACCATCTTCAAACTACTTTTCATTCGCAAAGTCCGCGGACGTCCTTTAGTTGCTATAAGTGGAGGGTCATGCAAAGTTATATTAACATCAAATACTTTTGGCATATCTTCAGATGTTGAATCAACAAACTTCTTATTTGACTCTTCAATATCCAATAAATCAAGTTTTGAAATCCCATTTTACAAACTTTGAATTGCAATATCGTGATGTTTTTCGGATTGTGAACCTCTTTCGGATAGTTCGAGGGAGTGAACCATAATACTATTAAACAATTAAGTGTCAGAAGCGTTGCAACTTCCTTCTTGAAATCCTTCAATTGTCACTTCTTTTACCTTTTCTTTTTTAGCATTAATAGACCATCTATGTAAAACATACTGTGAAGGGAGACAATAAACATTTTTCTTTATGAATACACATAATACATGTCTACAAAGAATACCTGAATATTCAAACATGTGACAACTACAATTTGCTTCTTTTGAAGTGACATGAAAATTCACATAGTAGAAAGGCTTCTCTTTGTAAATTTCACGAACTTTATACGTTGAGACTTCAATAGAAAACTTAACCCTTTCTGTGATAAATAATTGAGAACCAATCAAATCATCTTGAAATATTCTAAATATTTTTCTTGTATACATTTTTTAAGTTTCTTCTTCCATGGGATATAAAGTTCGTAAAAGTGACTTTGAACTTCTTGTTTTGAAAGTCTTCTCTCTTTCCTTGTTGTAACGTGCATCAAGAGCTTTTTCATATTGTGTCACAAATTGGCTTAATGAAGTACTTGAATTCAAAAAATCCTTAAAATATTTATTCATACTTTCACTCCTTTGAGTGGTAGACATTCCTGTACAAAAATTATGACGTACATAAGCAGGAATCCATTTTTCTCGCACTACGCCAAAAACTGGAATAGACAGCGCCCCTTAGAGGGCGCTTTATTACAAAAGCGCACTCTAAAGTGAAGAGAAAAAATAAGGAGCGAACAACTTGAATAGACAGCGCACTTTAGAGGGCGCTTTTGTAACAAAGCGCCCTCTAAAGTGAAGCGAAAAAATAATGAGGAAATGAAGGGACACCAATAGAGGACGCTTTATTGAAAGCGCCCTCTAAGGGTAACCTTAGAGGGCGCTTCTAAAAAAGCGCTCTCTATGTCCATGTACATTTCCAGTTTATAAGGCGCTTTTTGGAAAGCCTTAGAGAGCGCTTTTAGAAGCGCCCTCTTAGGCCCCCTTTAGAGGGCGCTTTTGTCACTAAGCGCCCTCTAAAGTGAAGCCAAAAAAAAAATGGAGGGACAACAATAGAGGGCGCTTTTGTGAAAGCGCCCTCTAAGGTTACCCTTAGAGGGCGCTTTTGAAAAAGCGCTCTCTAAGTCCATGTACATTTCCAGTTTAGAAGGCGCTTTTGGAAAGCCTTAGAGAGCGCTTTCAGAAGCGCCCTCTTAGGCACCCTTTAGAGGGCGCTTTTTTTAAAAAAGCGCCCTCTAAGGTCCCCTTTAGTAAACATTAAAATTATAACATATACTGCATGTCTCTTTATTTTCCCTCTCTATAAGCTATTTCGTTTACGTAACTGGGTTTTCTCTCAACTGCGATTACTCTCTACTGCGATTACTCTCGTCCTCCGTTCGTTCTCCCTCCCTCACCGTCATCGTCGTCGTTCGTTCTCCCTCCCTCACCGTTCACGTTCACTGCGTTAACCTCTTCCACCGTCACTGTTCACTTTCTTCTCCATCGTTACCGTCACCTTTAAGGTATTTCTCTTCTCCATCGTTACCGTTCACTTTCTTCATGTGTTTGATTAGGGCATTTTCTAAACTTAGTTTTTCATTTTGTGCATTATGTTGATTAATGTTGTTTAGGGCAAACTGAGTTTTTTATTTCTGATTGAAAACTGATATATTTGAAGTGTGTTTGAGCTTGTGCTTTGAAGTTTGATGATTATGGATGCAAGTTTGTTCATGTTCCAAACACCATAAGTTTGCATTGGTCTTTTGCATGCAGTAGGTGTGTGTGAGTAAATGTGTATGCAGTAAGTTTGTGCATGCAGTAAATGTGTTCACGTATTGAATCATTGTCTTACTTGGGTCTTATTGAATCATTTCTATATTACAGATAAAATGGCTAACCAAGACGATACCCATGCCGCGAATGAATCACGTAATAATGTTGAAAAAGAAATCAAACGAGGATTGACTGTTATGAAGTCAATCATTCGTGCAAGAGACAAGGGTGTAAAATTTGAAGTACATTGGAGTGCTGAAGACCAACTAATTGAGCCTAACGGTTCAATGTTGGCAAGTTACATTGGTTTCCTTGTTCGCCAACATATTCCGATTACATGTGATAATTGGAGAAGTCCGGACTTGAAGGTTGGCAAGGAAAAAATATGGTCGGAGATACAGGTACTTACCATATATTGTTATATGTTTTTTTTGTTGACTATTTGTTAACCATATATTGTTATAATATTACTTTATAATAACACACTCCATTTGTATGTTTTTTAGAGATCCTTTCACATCGATGAAAGCCGGCAAAAATATTGTATTCAATTGGCCGGAAAAAGACTCCGAGGATTTCGATCCTTTTTGTGCAACAAATTTCTCAAGGATGAGGAAGGAAAATTTGTTGAAGGAGAACGGCCAATGAAGTATGCCGAGATTATTTCAGCCGATGAATGGGATAACTTTGTCGCCAAACGAAGAAACGAAAAATTCCATGTAATGTCTATTAATTATGGTATTATACAATTGTTAAGTTACTTGGTTCTAATATGCCTTAAACTTTTTTATCCAGGAAATAAGCGACATAAATAGGAAAAGGGCATCAAAACCCGCGTATCCGTACAAAAAAGGGCGTACGGGTTATGCACGGTTACAACAAAGAATTGTGAGTATATTCAAATGCTATGAGCTTATACATTGTCACAATATGTTATAATTGATGATCTTATAATCTAATTCAATGTGTAGCTAGCCGAGGAGAAAAGTGACGCAACATCTCTTCCGGACCACGTATTATGGAAGGCTGCTCGGGTTGGGAAGGATGGGGCTGTCGTTGAAGCGGTCCAAAATGTTTATGACGAATGTGTAAGTATATGTAACATTATTTCTTTAATTATATCAAAAATTTTGTTAGACATATAATTCATTTTTAATCTCCTCTAATAATATTTCAGGAGACTTTATCCCAAACCCCTTCAACCGAGGTCCAGGATTGCAGGAGCGTACTTAGTCGAGTACTAAATGTTCCTGAGTATTCCGGTCGTGTGAGGGGTAAGGGTTTTGGTGTGACTCCGTCGTCATTTTATAAAAAAACAAAAACAAAAAATCCTACCAACAAAGAGGTGATGGAGACCTTGGCGGAGTTAAGGGCACAAGTACTCCAACTGCAAAACGAGAATGCAAGGTATAGAGAGGAAAGGTGCGCTTCCGAGGCAAAAGATACTAGTGACCGAGCTAGTATCAATCATCAACCGAAATTTCCCGAGGTAATTATATATGTTATTATGAAATTAAAATAGCACTTTTTTACTTGACACATATACAAGTTAACAATAACATTTATTATTGGTTTAGGGCATTTCACCTTGTCAGCTGTATCTATCGTCACCAACTTATCGCATGGTTGGCAAGGGAAAAGTGCACAATACTTCGGGTGAATTACTTCACCATAATCCCCTCCCGGTGGGATTTATGAAAGTTTCGGTTGACCTCGTATTAGATACGGACGCCCGTCTACCATTACCCGACGTTGTTTCAGAGACAACGTTGATGCGAGATGCAGTCGGATCCTTTGTTGGTTGGCCGTCATATCTAATTTTCCCTGATGCCGAGGTATATATGTTCTAAATGATTATGAATATTTAGAATTCACATTTCAATTCAGCTACAATTATGATATTTAATCAATCCTTATTACATGGTAATGTTAGACTCCTACAAGACCCACCCCTAAAGCTGGTAAAGGGATTTCAAGACGCATCGAGTCGGTTGCATCTCAAAAAGAGGTACAAATATATATACCCATTGAATTATATACACAACGATTCTTTTGCATCACAAAAAGTAATGATTTATTTTATATGAATTTTTAGGTTCCCGGTCGAAAGTTGAAAAGCGATGGTAAGGATATTCCAACGAAGGATATTCCAACGAAGGATATTCCAACGACGGCCGGGACAAAATCTCAAATTATGATGCGTCTTGAGAAAATGGTGGAAGAGTCCGATATTATGGACGGGTCCATTCGTAGTATAGATTTTGATGAAGGTGTTTTCGGAAAAGCTCATTTCGAAATAATTGGAAAGGAGGACATGCAACAACTTTTTGAGCACGACGAATTGGGCATCGGTATCATTCATACATACATATGGTACTCCGATCAATCTATAATTTACTTAGTTGAACAATTTATTTACACATTTCAATGAGTAGTCTAATATTTATTATGTTTCTATTTAAGGTATATGTATGACAAATTGATGCGGGGAACTGAATTGTGTAACCGTTTCAATTTTATTGCTGCTTCCCGTGTCAACGCAACGTTAATATCGAAAAATCCAACATCCGTAAAGAATGATCTAGTCGATAGATTCATGGCGGCCGGCGATAATACTACATGCAATTTGTTTTTTTTACCGTTTAATTCTGGCAACGGGTTAGATTTTCTTTCTAATAATTTCATTCTAATCTATGTATATCTTTTACGTAGAAAATTTTCATTCATCTAAATTTTTGTTTTATTTTACAGTGGCCACTGGGTGTTGGTTGCTATGGATCTTTCGAGACTAATAGTGTATTATCTCGATTCGTTATCGGGTGATTGGAGTAAATATCCGGGTTTGAAGAAGACGGTTGACACGTAAGTGAAATTCCTCTAAATATTCGTGTGTATTTCTATATTTAATTATGTCTGTCAGATTGATCTCAATATACGTTTTTATTTTGTTAGGGCAATACTAAAATTTAGATCGAAAAAGAATTACCGCATTAGGAAGGACATTACCTGGGTCAGAGTTCAGGTATATATTAAGTATCTTATTTTTGCTTATAATAGTGTTTGTTTTTTTGCTTATAATAGTGTTTGTAAGAAATTAACTATATATATATTGTTTGTTTTTCTGTGTAGTGTCCTCAGCAAAATAATTCGGTCGATTGCGGATTTTTTGTATTGAGATTTATGAGAGACATCATTGCGTTGAATCGTATAGACATCCCAAAAATGGTATGGAATAATAACTTAGGGTTTATTTTAATATTATCGAATATTTCATCTAATTTGTTACTAAATCATGAATATGTTTTATTCTCTTAATTGTAGTACTTTGAGGAATACAAAACCTACTCAAGAGCAAATTTGGATGAAATCAAGGATGAATTGTGTCAATTCATTGTTGATCAAAGAATCATATAGCTAGGTTGTATATTATTGTACATATATGTATGGAATGTTGTTGTTGTATGGTGTTGTTGTATATATGTTGTATATTGTTGTTGTAATTTTACTAAATCATGAATATGTTGTTGTATATTGTTGATCAAAGAATCATATATTAATGTTGTATATATGGAGGATTAATGTTGTATATAAATGGATTCATGTTGTATATATCAATGGATTGATGGTGTATAACATTGGATTAAAGGATGAAATCAATATGAATTTTACACTTTTGCAGCATGCGAACAGGTTACCAATTAAATATCCACTGTTTTTCAAACAATTTTTTTTAAAATAACTAACACTTTAGAGGGCGCTTTCTGTAGGAAGCGCCCTCTAAACACTTTACATTGAGAACTTTAGAGGGCGCTTTGTCCAGAAAGCGCCCTCTAAACACTTTACATTGACAACTTTAGAGGGCGCTTTCTGCAGAAAGCGCCCTCTAAAGTGTTAGTTATTTTAAAAAAATAAGCGCCCTCTAAACACTTTACATTGACAACTTTAGAGGGCGCTTTTTCCAGAAAGCGCCCTCTAAACACTTTACATTGACAACTTTAGAGGGCGCTTTTTCCAGAAAGCGCCCTCTAAGGTGTCCCTTTATGGACCACTCCAGAGGGCGCTTTTTTCATAAAGCGCACTATAATGTGGGCCTTTAGACAGCGCTTTCTCCAGGAAAACAAAGCGCTGTCTTTACCTATGCCAGCGCCAGATTAGAGGGCGCTTAAAAGCGCTGTTATAGGCCAAAATAAGCGCCCTCTTTTCCCTTATTTGGCGTAGTGTCGAATGGAGAATATCTTGTTTAGCCATTGATTATCTTGTAATCCATGTTTATCAATCATTGCTTCCCAATCAGAATCAAATTCTTCAACAGTGGTAGATTGGTGGATGCACTTGTAAAATTGATTTTTAAATTCACCGTGTTCGTGATAGACACGATTAAAGTATTCAGGAACTTTTTTCTCAATATGCCACATGCAATAATGATGATTAACCTTTGGAAATACCTTTGCAACTGCATTATTAATAACAACATCTTGATCTGTGATGATAGTTTTAGGAGAAATTCCACTCATTGCTTTTAACCAAGTACTTAGCAACAAAAAAAAACTCTCTATAGTTTCATCCCATAATAGAGCACAACCAAAAAGAATGGATTGTTGATGATGATTAACTCATGTGAATGGAACAAAAGGCATTTTATATTTATTTGTCAAATACGTCGGATCAAAAGTAACAACATCACCAAAGTATTTATATGCCATTTTGGACCTTGAATCAACCCAAAAACAATTTTCTAATCTTCCTTCAGCGTCCATTTGAAAAGCATAGAAAAACCCAGGATTCTTCAATTTACAACTTTTAAAATATGATAACATCATTTGAGCATCTCCATTTTCTAACTTTTTTTGTCTCTTTTCAATTAAGTAATTGATAATATCTTGTGGACTAAATCTAACATTATCAACACCACCACTTTCAGTACATAAGACAAATCTTATTTTACTAGGGCCTAAACTAGAATCATGCAACACATCAATAAGTTTTTTTCGCACATTGGTCTTCTTTCTATGTACTCGAAGAAATTGTGAACTTCTAGGAGAAAATAGTTCAGGATTATGCTCCCTTACAAATCTTGAAACAATCCATATTTCTCCATTTTTCTTTAAATACAATATTGCCTTGCATCCTACCCTTGTTTCATCATGTTCGATAATACTATTAGTTTCTTCTTTCACATATTTTTTTGCCTGGAATCCCTCCTTTGAACAGAGAAATTCTCGACCTATTATCATACCATTTGTTCTTGATTTAGTAACACGACCCATACGAAAGCTAAAACATTTATTCTTAGGATACCTTGTGTAGTAAATTCTCGTCTCTTCAATCGATGCAAACTCCATTCATTCGTATGGCTCTAAGGGAGGCTCTGTTGGTAGTCTGCTATTGAGAGGATCAATACCAACAACACTTTCAAGCATGTCATCAGAGCTAACTATGGTTGAATCTTCATATATGTTTTGTATCTCTTAATCTGTTATAATAATACAAACAATATTTACACAACGGTTAAACATGATAACAAAAATAATATTGTACTAGTAAAGCTAGTAAAATTGAATACAATACTTATATCTTTCTCTTTTAATCAAATCCCATATTATTTGTTAAAACTCAAGCTACCATTGCTTAAATTTTATAAAGTTTCAACAATCATAAAATAAGAAAAAATTGAAAAGTCACAGAATCATAAAAAAGAAGAAAATATTATTAGATTAGGGTTTAACCTCATGTATGTAGAGATTTGCAAATATAGTTTGTGAGATCAAATTTGTGAAAGTATAAAGATCAATTTTGAATAGATGGATAGAGTGGGGAAAGAATAATAGAAGTAACTGAAATGAGAAATAAAATGAGTGAGAGAAACGTGGAAGAAGAAAGAGAAAGAGAGTGAGAGAAACGTGAAAGAAGAAAGAGAAAGAGAGAAACGTGGATAAATTGTTATTATTATAATTTTATTATTATTATTATTATATTTAATTTTATTTACATACTTATATGTCAAAACGAATAGTTTTAATTGGATGATAGTGTAAAATGGTTTTACTCTGACAGTGTATTCCAATTAATCTCTAAAAGAAAAGTAGAAGAAATAAAGAAGAAAGAAATATTGACTAATTTTACAGTACTAAATACTCCTAATTAAAATCTCAATTTTTAAACTATTTTTTTTAATTCATTTGATTATTTCATTTTTCTAGAAGTATATATTAACAAATTTATTCAATAAAAATTAACAAATATAAATTCATAAATATTATCAATTTAAATTAATTAAAAAAAATTAACTCAATCACCATCAATTTTCCCCTCCCTCTATTATAATGAGTTTCACCATAAAAAAATCTATTTAATCCAACAACGTTTGTTAAGTTAAATATCTTTGATGCATTATCCATCAAAAATGGGTTTGTGTGTTAAATGCTAGCCACTATCTCTAGTATTAAACGCTTGTGGAAGGTTGTCTCTAATACATAGGAGCTTTTTGAAATGATTGTCAATATTTGATTTTTGTTGTTACTCTGAATGTTCTTTGTTTTTCACAACTTATTACTTATTTTTTGGTTTTATGAACATTTTTATGTGTATGTTTTCAATCTTCTTGGTATTCTTTGTATTTAGTTGTGGTTTTACTATTGCTTTAATATTTATGTTTTCTTTTGCAGGTTTTAGGTTTCTAACTTCCTTCATCGTTAATAACAAAGGATTTGTACGTAAAATGGAAAGGTATGGTTATATGACGAAATAGAAGAATCGGGAAAGTTATGAATTTCATTTTGTTGGTGTTGATAATGAAAAAGGGATAATTTATGGTTAGGGTTTTTAGAATTGATAGTTGATGTATTAAAATCGATTGAGAGCTCTTGAAAACCTATCGTGTACTTCTAAAATCGATTGAGAGCTCTTGAAAACCTATCTTGTTATTTAGGAATGGGTATAACTTGTGTTTGTTTGTTTAGGTTTTTGATTTGGGGAAGAGACACTTGATAAGGTTCTTAGTAGAATATCGACTATGGTGAGTGATCAGAAAAATAGCAAGTGTACTATTTGGCCTTTTATAGTAATAATGGGGAAATTCCCTGAATGTTGATCTCAAGGACTGCAAGTCAGTATCAAGTTTAAATTATTATTCAATTAAACAAAAAATATTAATTTGGTTTTTAGGTGTAAAAGTATAAGAATAAAGGTAAAAGCAAATAAGGATGAAAATAAGGGTTTACAGGGAAAAAGGAACAATGTCAGGGAAGGTGTATGATTTATCCCTGTAACAACTCTGAGTCACTATTGCATCAACAAATATCAATTGCTACCAGTTCTTAAGGGTATTTTCTCCCAAGTCCTTGGTGAGAAAATCTTTAATCAATCAACCTTAATTTCTATACCCATAGTCAATTAAGGTGAAGTTAAGCTTTATAATATTAAGAATATTATGGTTCATACAGGGTATCCCTAGTCCTAGGTGATATCTACTGTAGAGTAATCTTATAAAAGCCTTATCAATGGCAGTCCAGCCTATTTGATAACCACAAATCAATCTCGATTGGTCCGAAAGAGAAAGCAATAAACACATTGATCCGTTGTCGCACACGGGTCAAAAACGAGTAATAAAATATAGTAAACGGGAAGCGACACCTCGAGTATCGTAGCGCAAGGATTCTTGTATTATTCTTAACCTAATGAAATCAATTTAAGGGGGGTTTATGTTTTAGTGGTCGATTTAGAAAACAAAGTAAAAAAAAAGTGATTAAAATAAGCGATTATAAAATAAGTCAATCTACTGTTTTCGATTTTCGGCTAATCACTGGTTTTTACCTACCAATTCCCTAAGTGGCTTCGATCTCTATTCGACTCAAATTCGATTGACAAGTGCAATAGATATATGACAGATTTATATTCCTATATTCCGAATTAAGCAAACGGATAAATACAATCGTGAATTAAGCAAACACGATTTACAAACGCAATTTAACGACAAAGCGACGAAAACGACGATTAATAGTTAGGAATATAATCATACGAATTTAATCAAAATCATTCCATAAAATATAGATTAAGAAAATGAAATTTCATAGAATAGAATTGAAAGAGAACGAAATTAAATTTATAGAATAAAAACCTCAAAGCCTTGGAAATTCGGTTACAACAGATTGACTCTAGAAGATTAGTTCCTCTTCATGATCGCACAAAAGCAAAAAGTTATGGTGAATAATGTGTTCTTCCTACAGTACTGCGGCTGCCCTTTTAAATAGAACAAGGGTTTCACTAATAATTCAAATTGGGTCAGAAAACCTAAATTCGGCCCAACAAATGGCCCAAAAGAAAATATTTCCTAAAGTATGAAACTTCAATGAATTATTTGAGACTTTTGCACTCCGAATCATCTTTTGTCTTCAACATAAAAGTTGTATCTCTTTCTCTTAGCTTTCCAACGTATGTCAAAACTTGCAAAACGACATCCTGTAGCTCAAGTTATGATCCGAACAGTGGACATGTATCAAATAACCGTTAAAACTGAAAATAGCAAACGAAAATAGATTAAAGGCAACCATGAACTTAAATCTAAAAACATAATAAAATAGTAAAATAAGAAAAATAAACTAGATAAATTCCCAAGTACAATTATAGAAGAATGTGCATCAAAATGCACTGATCAAATTCTCCCACACTTGAATTTTTGCACTCCGAGTAAAATTATAATTTCAAAACAAAAGGAAAGAAAACAGAGCATGCACTTCCAAAAGTTTTCAAGATACAAGGTATAAGCATAATTCTAAGTCTAAGCTTCAAGAACATGGTATTAGTAAGCAACTTTTTGTGACATTCAAAGCAGATAGAAAAACAGATTACCAAAAAGTACATCAACAGCAGTAAGATCCTCACAGGATATAATTCACTCAACTCTCAAGTGTTTAGATTAACTGTTTACACTCAAAGCACAACATGAAAATTAGTACTACCATAAGCTTGAAAAGACTCTAACATCCACAATTGAAATACATGCACATAAAGATCAAAAGAACTTTTATTTGGTTGTAACGTGACCAAGGTAAGGGTATGATAAATGCTAAGAGGTACTAGGCTAAAATTCAAAGAGATAAAAGAGACTTGAAAGAAACTGCGAGAGTTGAATTTATAAAATATTTCATTCACTTGAACAACTTTATAGCAATTGTTTTCTCTTCTCCTTCCTCTTTTTATTCATTTTTTCCGAATGAGTGTGTATTGACATGTATTGAAATATTACAAACATAATTCCTTTTTTTTCTTCCTCTTATCCTTCTATATTTTCATTCCTTTTTTTTCTTTTCTATTTCTTTTTCTTTTTCTACCATCTTCTGAAATATTACAAACATAATTATTCAACCCCACACAACTCCAAACAAGACTCTTTCAACCCTTTGAATAAGGTGATAATATTATTTTTCACTTCTCGGCTTGTAATGAGTTTTAAACAAAAAGGGAGAATAAGCTCAAGGGGGTTTCAAACAAGGGATGAAATTATTTCAGGGTTGACTTTTTGGCTAACTGGCTAAAAAAACAAAAAAACAAAAACAAAATTACCTTTATCAAATCAGTGTGCACAAGTAAACAACAACATCAACAAGAGTCAATTCAAGTTCTAGAGACTAACATACATGAGTGAATCACACAAGAAAGAAAGATATGGATTTTTGTATGTTATCCATATAAGACTCAAAGCTCACCAGGGTTAATGATCTATTGCTAAAGATATACAATTTAGAGTCTAGTCCTACCTATCATACTAAAAATGCACAGCAAATTTTTCACATCACACCACAAGACTTTAGTCGAGAGAACTAAGAAAAATACTCATAATTGTAACTCAAAAACCAAAGGAAATAGAATGCAATTTTTTATTTTAAAGAAAGAAAACAAAAACCAAAACAGAGAAAAACTGAAAACAAAACAAAAAAAAACAAAAAAAAACAAATGGTTCCCTCCCCCACACTTAAAACATACATTATCCTCAATAAAAAAGCATAAATATAAAATAAGAGTGAGAGAAAGAAAAGAGCACATCCGAGGAGTCAAGACAGATAAGTGATTGTATAAGCAGCCTTTCCCAAAGAGAGCTCTTCTACATTCTCTTCTTCCGAAGTCAGGTTCTCATGAAGTAGCTTTGGGTAGTGTCCATTGACCTTGAAATTTTGATTAGTGCATTTTCCTTGTATTCCAGGATCAAAAAAGTATCTTCGATAAGCAAAAGTGTTGAATGGGCATGTGAAAGTGATCTCCTTTTTCATAATATCAAGAATTAAAGGATTACGAGGCTGCCTCACTACTTTTGTTTCATCTTTAAGTGAGATCCTATGCATACATATGGATGAGCTAATATCACGAGTGTCACCCAAGGTCCATCCAATTCCCTTCTTATATTTCTGATAAAGTTGAAGCTTTGATGAATAATATGAATCCTCGGGAAGTGGTTTAGGCTCTAAAGAATGTGGTTGTTCAATCCATGGTATGTTTGGGGCAGCCGGAATGTCAAGAGTTTCAGCTGCATAAACAACTTCATGTATAATATCACCCTGCAAGGCAGCATCAATCTCAGCACAAACAACACAAAGGTTAGTGTTAGTACAATCATCACATGAGTAAATATCATCAAAACCAGATAAATTTGGAAAATCAGCTGAAAACAAATCAGAATAAGCTTCATCAACAACTTCAGAAAGCAACTCTATTTGAAAAACATAATGCTCTTCCTCGTCAATCTTCTTATTTTCCAGTACTCTTTGTGGGAAAGGGTTGATGATACATACTTTTTTCCAACCTCAACAATAATAGATGTTCTGGTTCTGTAACTTTTTCGGATCTCAAGGAAATTGCACTCACATTATAGCCTTTTGGATTAACTATTATTTGAACATGTAATTGGTTTGATCCCTGAGCTTGTTGCATGACATTCATTGAAGTGGCAAGTTGTCCAATTTGTGTTTGCAAAGTCTAAATACTAAAATTTGTTCGTTGTTAAAATTGGAGACTGTTTACAACCATTTGCTTGACAAGTTCCTCTAGTGAAGGTTCAGAAGGTGAAGAGGTGGTTACTTGTGGAGGGTTATATGGTGGTGGTGGAATGGGTAGCATCAATTGTTTCACTAAAGAGGTAAGTTCATCAATTCTGGTTTCTAGAGCCTTGTTGGAAGAAGAAACCTGAATCTCATTCACACCTTTTGCTTGGACCATAAAATTATCCCTTGTTATGAACTGTTAGGAGTTAAGTGACATGTTTTCAATCAAGGATTTGACAGCAATAGGATATTCAATACACAAAGCATTATAATCAACATCAGGGACAACAAGTTCTCTCAGAGTTCTTTGGTCAGCCATGTTAAACTTAATAGAAAAGAAAAAAAATCAACAAATAATGAGAAAACACAACTAACTCAGCAATGCAGCAATAAATAGGAAAATACCGACAATGTCTCTATTAAGTAAAAACAATTGAAATACGAAAAAAACGATTAAAATAAAATTTAAAAAAATAATAAAAACACAAAATTCAATTTAATGACGTCAATTAAGAATTTTGAGAATTTTTGTGGAATTTTCTGAAACTACCAAAACAGAAAATAAATCATAAAAAATAGAAAAATAAGGAATTTTGATTTTTCAGGGCGGCTTCCATTATCTAGTCTCTAAATAGAGGCTTTCGATCCTTAATTTTTTCCTAATGAATCGACAAATAATCGGAATAATATGGGGCAATTTGTTTAAAAACATAATTTTTTCTATCCTAAACCGCAAAAAGATCAATACGCAAGAAAGTTAGGGCAAAAAAAAAGCTAAAAAAATAACACAACTATAATAATGGTTAAAATATACAAGAATCCCCGGTAACGGTGCCAATTTGATCCGCTGTCGCATACGGGTCAAAAAAGAGTAATAAAATATAGTAAACGGGAAGCGACACCTCGAGTATCGTATCGCAAGGATTCTTGTATTATTCTTAACCTAATGAAATCAATTTAAGGGGGGTTTATGTTTTAGTGGTCGATTAAGAAAACAAAGCAAAAAAAGTGATTAAGATAAGCGATTATAAAATAAGTCAATCTACTGTTTTCGGTTTCCGGCTAATCACTGGTTTTTACCTACCAATTCCCTAAGCGGCTTCGATCTCTATTCGATTCAAATTCGATTGACAAGCGCAATAGATATATGACAGATTTATATTCCTATATTCCGAATTAAGCAAACGGATAAATACAATCGTGAATTAAGCAAACACGATTTACAAACGCAATTTAACGACAAAACGACGAAAACGACGATTAATAATTAGGAATGCAATCATACGAATTTAATCAAAACCATTCCATAAAATACAGATCAAGCAAATGAAATTTCATAGAATAAAATTGAAAGAGAACGAAATTAAATTGATAGAATAAAAACCTCAAAGCCTTCGAAATTCGGTTATAACAGATTGACTCTAGAAGATTAGTTCCTCTTCATGATCGCACAAAAGCAAAAAGTTATGGTGAATAATGTATTCTTCCTACAGTACCGCGGTTGCCCTTTTAAATAGAATAAGAGTTTCACTAATAATTCAAATTGGGCCGGAAAACATAAATTCGGCCCAACAAATGGCCAAAAGAAAATATTTCCTAAAGTACGAAACTTCAACAAATTATTTGAGACGTTTGCACTCCGAATCAGCTTTTATCTTCAACATAAAAGTTGTAGCTCTTTCTCTTAGCTTTCCAACGCATGTCAAAACTTACAAAACAGTATTCCGTAACTCAAGTTATGATCCGAATAATGGACATGTATCAAATAACCACTAAAACTGAAAATAGCAAATGAAAATAGATTAAAGGCAACCATGAACTTAAATCTAAAAACATAATAAAATAGTAAAATAAGAAAAATAAACTAGATAAATGCCCAAGTACAATTATATAAGAATGTGCATCAAAATGCATTGATCACACATCAAAAGGTTACCGTAAAAATAATATTATAAATGAAAATGTAAACTCAAATTCATTACAATTCTAAATCAGGGATACCCCTAGCATTTGGGGGTTTAGCTACTCATATTGTTTAAAACAAATGCAAGATAAAAATTACACATTACAAGTAATTGGATGACTTTGACCTTCAATCGCTCTCGCTCATGAAAACTTTCAGCTCTCCAAACTCCTTATTCTCTGTAATACTTGATTGCTTCACAATATTGTATTTTGTCGTGTTCCAAGATGATTTTTCCTTAGGCAGAAGGTTCTCTTTTATAGTAAAAATTCCAAGCAGCAGTTGAACATGTCCAAAAATATCTCTGAAAAAACCCGACGAACAAAAGCCCTAGAAAAAGGAAATTTTGGGCTTGGACTGACACGGGTGGCCGTGTCAGCCTACTGTTACAGGTGACACGCCCATGGCATGGTGACACGGTTGGGGATGATGCCTGACACGGCCCATGTCAGCTAACAGGGGTGGCCGTGTCAGGCCACTGTCTTCCTTTACACGCCCTCCTTTGCCTGACACGGCCCGTGTCAGGTGACACGGGTGGCCGTATCAGGCCTCTCGTACCGAGGTTTTCCACTTCGGTGCTTGCCGGAATCTCGTATTGTCTTGCTCCGAGTTCCCTGGGTCTTCTACCTGGACCTATCGGACAAAAACACAGTTATCCCACGCATAAAATCACGAAAATATAATTAAAATATAACAATGAATATAAATGCTTAAATATTAAACCGGAAGTAAAATTTACTCGAAAAGTATAAAAAATGCTTGCACAGTGTTTCAAAATCCTTGGTTTCTTGTCGGATCGGTAACAAAAATTTAATGCAAATGGTGACTGATCACAACCCCACACTTAGCTCATTATTTGTCCTCAAGTAATGTTAAAGATAACATTGTGTGTCATCCCCCTGATTCTTTATTCCTAACATTGCTGAGATCATTTGCTAACGTCTTCCCTCTTCCTTCCATAAGTCCTGCTTTTTCTTTGTTAGTTTTCAATCGTTCTTCCACTTCAAAGCACCGTTTCACCTGTCAACTTATATATTCTCACCAATTCTCTCGGGGTTAAGTGTTTTCACTCATAATTCAGAATATGCAATATCGACTCGCAAGTTTGAATAGTCTCTCTTTTCATATCACCCGCATACAACGCACACACTTTTGAGGTCTTTCGGGTTGTAACTTGATTTGGGTTAGGGTGTGGATATTAAAACAAAAACGAGAAACAAGTGGTTTTTGGTCCAGAGTCGATGTTACCTACTTGTTGGTTTCTTTTGCTCGGATTTCTCTTTTTTTTTCTTCTATTTTTCCACCGAGTGCCCTTTTTCGTGCTTCTTTTGAATCTTCAAGTTATACTTTTTTCTCTTTTTTTTTTCGTTTCTCTCGATGATTTCCTATTTCACTTTTTTCTACTTTTTTCGCACTTTCTTGGGCTTTGGGAGCTCTTGGGGTTTTTACCCCAAACTTAGCTTTTCAACACAGCTTAAATGTATTAACATGACTCTGAACAGGATAAGGAAGTGTTTTGGCCAAGGGTCACACTTATGGGGTTTAAACAAACAAATGGATACAGGCTCAAATGGGGTTTACAATGGATATAATTATTTAGGATGGCTAGAAAGGCTCGAGGTTATTTTCAAACAAAGTGCCTCAGTGTGTGTAATCATGCGGTGACAGTCCCAGAGAATCTACGTAAATTTAGAGTGATAAAGACAAACCTGAATATCGCTCATGATGATCATTGTGTTTGTCTTTTTATAACCCACTCTATTTGGTTAGGCTTTGACAGTATCCACAGTACTCTTTAGCCTAGTGCGACTTCTTCCTTACTTCGGAATGTACAGGACACTTATGTTGGTTAAGCTGTATACGTTGCGTCCGATCTTACTTTCAGTTATGTCAACTTCCTGGGGAGATCCTTCACAACAAACAATGGTAAATGGCGTGATCCTTTCATCCACTTCCAATCGTGATCATTATTATTTCCAACATATCACCACAGACTTGTAACACTCGCAGCATAATGTACCTTCAAACAGAAAAACAAAATCTAGAATGCAATAAAGTAAAATAACACCATCCTGAAATAAAATAACAAAATACTAAAAATAACAATAAAAGACATAAAATCCCCCTCACACTTGAACTAAACATTGACCTCAATGTTTACGAACAAGAGCGAAGGAGGATACTCATAGGACCCTATTAAGGAGGTGGTTGTGGAAAATGCAACATCAAATGTCGCATCATGCTACTCATCTCATCCAACATTGCCCCCTACTGGGCTTGCTCAATGCCTTGTCATTGTTGTTCCGTCCTTAAGTCACCTATTTCGGTTTTGTACCCAGGTCTATTGGTCAGTGGACCAGGAAGAGGAACCCGCCTCCTGCTGGGTAGGTTCCTGATGTGGTGGTACAAATTGTTCTTGAGGTGCTTGGGGTTCCTCTTCTTCTGCTTCCGTGGCATCCACCTGATCATCTACAAAATGCTCACCTGCAGCAAAATGGTCAGTGTCGTGGCCTTCCTCCGCGTCGGGATCAGCGCTCACATACAATCAGTTGGCACAATCAGTTATAGCAACTCTGTCTAGATCCGGCAAAGCTATAATAAACCTCTTATGGATAAGTACATAATAGTAAGTAGGGGCATCAATAATCATACCTTGTTGATTTAGAGCGGACATGTCAATTTTGGTCTTACCTGCAATTGGTGTGTCTTCGAGTAACACAGCTTGATACCCGAAATGCTTATCTATTTGGGTGATCATGCCACCCACGAAGATGTCGCCAGAGTCTGCTCGGTCAACTCTGTCCAGATAGCCATCGAGTACATAAAAAGTAACTCTCTCTAAGTAGCTACTTCTGTGTTATCTCCTTTTCCAAATAGGGTGTAGGCCAAACCCTTCTAAGCATACTAGAAACATGGATTTTGGATGCTGGAGGCCTTAGCACCGTTGGAGGTGTAATTCGTCCTCCCGGTGATGGCAATCCAGAAATCTTTAGGTGAGAACCCATCTGGGACCGCTCCAGGTCCGTATAGAAGGAGTTGGAGTATCCCTGCCAATTCTTCAACCGACAATTCATGATAATTATTAAATAACCGGAAACACAAAGTGCCGAAATAATAGATGGTCATGTCTATCCACCTCTTTTCGAGCTGGAATTCCAACGCGCTAAGTAATTCGAGTGTGATGCGCTCGTATGTCGGCGCTTTCAGGCTCATGAACTCTAGCATTCCTAAAACGTGGAACATCCGGTATACCTCCATTTTGAGCCCCAGTGCATTCAGAGTATGCTCACGCATGTACCTTATTAGTGTGAGTTTTCGCTTCCGGTGAATTTGATACCACTTTTCTTGTTCTGGATTGTCAAACACGGTGTTGTGTGGATTTGGATTCCGGCTGGGTCGCTTCCGCGACTTTGCTATCTCCGCAAGCTGTTGCTTTCCGGTGAGAATTCTCCTTGGGGGCATTTTGGACCTGCAAAAATAGAAATTATTTGAAATAGGGAGTTAGGAAATTCTGAAACCGTGGTTAGAACGTGGACGACGAGTGGAGTAATATTTGTGAAGGGTGTTTTTGCAATAGGAAAGTGGAAGTGATGGTTATGGAAGCTTTTAGGTAGTGGTGTTGGTGAGGTTTAATTGAGTTTGTGAGGTTTAGAGAGAAGGAAAGTGAGAATGATAAGAGTATAATGAGAAATTTTAATAATGATAAGGTAAGTGGGGGAAAATGTGGTTAAGTTGGATTAAATGGGTGGGTCCCACTGTAAAATTCGGATTTAAAAAAAAAATCAAAATTTCCGCCTGCCTGACACGGTCGCGTCAGCTGACATGGGTGGTCGTGTCAGGCTACTGTCCATCACCATGTTTTGGATGTTACCTTCCATTCTCCTGACACGGGCCGTGTCAGGCTACTGTTGATAACAAAAATTTCCTTTCCCTTTCAGTGCTCCTGACACGGGTGGCCGTGTCAGGCCACTATTTTTCCACATTTTTGGCCTGAATTTGCACCCTCCTGACACGGGTGGCCGTGTCAAGCTTCCCTTTTGGCCGTTTTTTTTTGCTTTTTCTCTTATTCAACCTTTGGTACCTCTGGCCACTTTGATTATCTTTTGTCATGACTTAGACATTTGTTGACATGATCTTCCTTCTTTGTAAAGCTCCTGTGTAAACCTACAAACATAAATAACTGATTAGATTTAAAATGTGTGGGTTGCCTCCTACGAAGTGCTGCATTTAACGTCGCATGGCTTGACGGTTCTCCGTCGTTCAGGTGAGACGGATTTTGTCTATTAGACCACCCTCCTGGTCTTGTAGGCACGGTTTAACTCTATGCCCATTCACCTTGAACGTGTCTCCGTTTGCAGGATTTCTTAGTTCAACGGCTCCATGCGGAAATACTTTTTGTATCATAAAGGGTCTCGACCATCTTGACCTTAGTTTCCCTGGGAATAACTTCAACCTTGAATTAAATAATAAAACCAATTGTCCTTCCTGAAGTTCTTTCTTCTGAATGTGCCTGTCATACCATGTTTTGGTTTGCTCTTTATATATCTTGGCATTCTCATATGCTCGATTCCTGAATTCTTCCAGCTCTTGTAATTGAAGAATCTAAGATTTACCCGCTTTGGATAAATCATAGTTGAGAAATTCGGTAGCCCAGAATGCCCTGTGCTCTAGTTCGAGCGGCAGATGACAAGCTTTACCATAGACCAGTTGATACAGCGATATACCAATCGGGGTCTTGAATGTTGTTCGATACGCCCAGAGTGCATCATCTAGCTTGATTGACCAATCTTTTTGTGAAGTGCTAACTATCTTTTCTAGGATTTGCTTGATCTCCCGATTTGATACCTCAACCTGTCCACTAGTCTAGGGGTGGTACGACATGGCGATTTTATGCTTGACATTGTATTTCCTTTGTAGGTTTTCCATCAGCTTGTTGAGGAAGTGGTTACCTTCATCACTAATCAGTGCTCTTGGTACCCCAGACCGTGCAAAGATACAATTCTTGAGGAAATTTATTACCACTTTCGCGTCATTCATGGACAGTGCTAGTACTTCCACCCATTTTGACACATAGTCAACCGCGACCAAAATATATTGCTTTCCAAAGGACGGTTGGAAGGGTCCCATAAAATCTATTCCCCACACATCGAACAGTTCTACTTCAAACATGGCATTCTGAGGCATCTGATTTCTCTTGGATATGTTTTCTGTTCTCTGACATCTGTCGCACTCTTTTACTATCTCTTGTGCATCTTTGAACAGTGTAGGCCAGTACAATCTAGACTGGAGGACTTTTGTTGCGGTTCTATCTCCGCTAAAATGTCATCCATATTTTGAGTTGTGACATGCTTTTAGGATGTCCATTTACTCTTCCTCCGGAACACATCTCCTTACCAGGCCATCTAATCCCTTTTTGTAAAGGAATGGATCGTCCCACACATAAAACCTACAATCATGTAAAAACTTTTTCTTCTATTAGAGTCAAAGTCATCGGGTATTAGTCCACCTACCACAAAGTTCGCGTAATCTGCAAACCATGGGATTTGCGTAACGACTAGGATACGTTTGTTAGTGAACTCATCTCTGATGGGGTGTGTTTCTTCTGTTTCTTGAATCAGAGTCATCCGAGACAAGTGATCAGTAACAATATTTTCACTACCTTTTTTTTCTCTGATTTCAAGGTCGAACTCTTGTAGTAGTAGGATCCATCGCAGCAGACTTGGCTTTGATTCCTGTTTGGCAAAAAGATATTTTAAAGCAGCATGGTCAGTATACACAATTACCTTTGATCCCAACAAATAGGATCTGAACTTATCAAACGCGTACACAACTGCCACGAGTTCTTTTTCGGTGGTTGCATAGTTCATTTGAGCAGGGTTCAATACGTGGCTTGCATAATAGATCACATGAAAGAGTTTCTCCTTTCATTGCCCTAATACTGCCCCTACTGCATTATCACTAGCATCGCACATCATCTCAAAAGGAAGAGACCAATCAGGGGCAATAACTATGGGGGCTGACACAAGTTCCTTCTTCAAAGTCTCGAAGGCTTGCCTGCACTCCTTGTCAAACAGGAATGGTGTATCCTTCACCAGTAGACTAGTTAGTGACTTTGCGATCTTGGAGAAATTTCTTATGAACCTGCAGTAGAACCCCGCATGTTCCAAGAAGCTCTGGATGCCTTTTTCATTTACCAGAGGTGGTAAATTAGCTATTACCTCCACTTTTGCTATGTCCATTTTGATACCTTTGTTGGAGATCTTATGTCCCAAGATTATTCCTTCACGTACCATGAAGTGACACTTTTCCTAGTTCAGGATCAAATTTGTTTGTTAGCATTTTTCTAACATAAGTGACAAGTTAGTCAAACAATTATCAAATGAAGAACCGAATACGGAAAAGTCATCCATGAATACTTCCATATGCTTTTCGAGCATATCAGCAAAGATTGATGTCATACACCTTTGAAAAGTGGTTGGTGCGTTGCACAACCCAAATGGAATTCTTCTATAAGCGAAAATACCATAGGGGCATGTGAATGCAGTCTTCTCTTGATCCTCAGGGGCAACCGCAATCTGGTTGTACCTCGAGTACCCATCTAGGAAACAATAGTAATCGTGTTCGGCTAACCTTTCCAGCATTTGATTAATGAATGGTAACGGGAAGTGATCCTTTCATGTTGCCAGGTTTAGTCTTTTGTAATCTATGCACACCCTCTAACCTGTAATAGTTCGGGTTGGAATTAACTCATTTTTATCACCATAGTGCCTCATTTTTTTGGTACCACAGGGACTAGACTTACCCAAGAACTATAAAAAATAGGATAAATTAAGCTTGCATCCAACAATTTTACAACTTCTTTGCGTACCACTTCTTTCATGGTTGGGTTAAGTCTTCGTTGTGGTGGCACCACTGGTTTGTGATCATCTTCCATTAAGATTTTGTGCATGCAAACGGTCGAGCTTATACCTTTTAAGTCCTCAATTGCCCATCCGATTGCACCTTTGTATTTTTTTAGCACTTGAATGAATTCTGCTTCTTTGACACTTTGTAAGCTGGCATTAATAATAGTTGGGCACTTCTTTTCAGTGTCCAAAAATACATACTTCAGATTTGTTGGTAACTGCTTCGGATTCACCCCTATTTTTGGTTCTTCGGTGACATCTGATGGTGTTATTGGTCTTAAATCTTCCCACCGGTGTGGTCTAGATCTAATCCATTCAGGTTGTTTTTCCATCATAGCGAGCGCCTCAGACTCTCCGTTATCTTCATCACTTTCAAAAATTGATAGACTTAAGACCCGTTCTAGTGGTGGTTGGGGTCTATGCCTTTCACTTTCTTTAGCAATTACTTGATCTATTATCTCTATGGTGTGGCTTTTGCCAATATCACCTTTGTATTGCATTGTGTTCCTCACATCTATTTTTAACTCTTCATCATAGACTTTGAGGGTCATAGTTCCTTCCTCGATGTCTATCATACACCGTCATGTTTCTAAGAAAGGTCTGCCCAATATGAGAGGAATCTCCTCATCTTCAAGCATTTCCAGAATGACGAAGTCAACTGGGAAAACAAACTTGTCAATTTTTACAAGAACGTGTTCCACAGTCCCATAGGGTCGCCTCATAGAGCGATCCGTAAACTAGAGTGTCATTCGAGTATCTTAAACAGTGCCAATGCCTAATTTTTTATAGATGGATAGTGGCATCAAGCTTACACTTTCTCCTAAGTCAATCAGAGCCTTCTTGAATTTTCTATCACCAATAGTGCATGGAATAGTAACCGATCCCCTGTCTTTCTTTTTCACTGGGATTTTCATGCCTTGGAGAATGGAACTGCATGTTTCAGTTAGGATGATCGGGTCTATATCAGTGGAACGCTTCTTGGAGATGATATCTTTCATGAATTTGACATATATTGGCATTTATTCTAATGCCTCAGAAAAAGGGATGTTTATTTCCAGCTTTTTGAACATTTCCAGGAACCTCTCAAAAAAATTCTCATGTTGATCTTTCTTTTTCTGTCTTGGAGGGTAAGGGAGTTTGATGACTGGTTTTGAAACCTTCTCTTTCTCCTTGACAGGTGGTAGTATCACTTCTTCATCTTGGTCCTTGGTTTCCTTGATTTCTAAATCCACTTCTAATAATCCATCTTTTTCCATACTGTTTTCCTCGGTTGACTTTCCACCTCTGGTTATGACAGTGTTAACAGTATGATGTTCCCGTGGATTTGTTACCGTACCACTAGGTAGGGTACGGCTTGAGAATTTGAAGTTAACTGTTATGCTATATGACCCATTTGGACTTCGAGATTTTTAATGGAGGTCGTGGTGTTTTTCTGATTAGTCCTGGTTTCTTCTTGAAACAGCATGTTGTTGGCTGCTAATTTTTCAATGGCGATTTCCCATTCAGCCTTTTTAGGTGCTTGTTGTTGCTGCTGTTGTTGATACTGAATCTGATATTACCTTGTACCTTATTGCGGAACATTCCCTCTCTGATCTTTCCAGGAGAAATTTGGATGATTCTTCCAACCTGGGTTGTAAGTGTTAGAGTATGGATTATTCTGCTTTAAGAATTTGATCTCTTTAATTTGTTGGGGAGTAACAAAGCAATAGACCGTGTGATAAGGTCCATTACAGATTTCACAAGTGCTAGCCTGAGTTGGCTGGACTTGCGTTATCTGTTGAGTACCTATATTCATAGCTTTCAACTTCTTATCTACTTCAGCAGCAACTGTGTCTTCCAGATGGATTTTATTTGTTTCTAATTTGAGATCAACCACACCCTCTGGCTGACTAGTACACCTATCGTATAAGTCTAGATGCTCATTGGCAACTATTGCTTCAACAATCCTCTCAATACCAATGGCTGTTGAGAAATTTGTTGAGCCACCCGCTGTTGTATTAATCAACTGTTTTGTTTTTATTTTCAGCCCATTAACGAACATCTGCATTTGTTCGGTCTGATCCATATTGTAAGTTGGGCATACTACTAAGACCCTTTTGAATCTTTTGTAGGCGTCTCCCAATGATTCACCATTCTTTTGTTTGAAATTAAGAATTTCATACCTTTTTCTCAGGAATACTGATGCTGGAAAATACTCATTTAAAAATGCAGTTTTCATCTCTTCCCATGATGTGATACTGTTGGCAGGAAGAGAATAAAACCATTATTCCGCATCTTCAGCTAAAGTGAACGGGAACATTCTTAATTTTTTTCCTTCATCAGTATGACCATCAATTTTCAGCGTGGTGCTCATGATCATAAATCTCTGCAGGTGTTTGTTGGCATCTTCGTTAACCTTTTTGATGAAAGGTTTTCTTTCCAATTGATTGATTGTACTAGGACGTAGTTGAAAATTCGTCACATTCATCGGTTGGTTGATAATGGTCAATCGACCACCTGGTGCGTTTGCACCTCCATAGTCACCCAAGAGTCTTTCCGGAGGTGGAGGAGGTGGAATTGGAGAAATTCCAGCCATTGGTTCTTTGACTTCTGAGTGATCAGAGGTACTTTCTTCTTTGGAATTCACTCTTTGATTTCTGCGTCTTTGGTGAAGGGTTCTCTCAATCTCTGCGTCAAAAAGAAATTCAGATGAGGTTCTCCTCGCATACACAAATTAGTAAATTATAAATGACAGAAAAATAATTTTATTGTAGAGTAACAAAATTTTAATTGAATTTAAAATTAAACTCTATATTTTGGCAGTCCCCGGCAGCGACGCCAAAAACTTGATCGGGAAAATAGCAAGTGTACTATTTTGCCTTTTATAATAATAATGGGGAAATTCCCCGAATGTCGATCTCAAGGACTGCAAGTGAGTATCGAGTTTAAATTATTATTCAATTAAACAAAAAGTAATAATTTGGTTTTTAGGTGTAAAAATATAAGAATAGAGGTAAAAGCAAATAAGGATGAAAATAAGGGTTTACAGGGAAAAAGGAACAATGCCATGGAAGGTGTGTGATTTATCCATGTAACAACTCTGAGTCACTACTGCATCAACAAATATCAATTGCTACCAGTTCTTAAGGGTATTTTCTCTCAAGTCCTTGGTGAGAAAATCTTTAATCAATCTATCCTAATTTCCATGTCCATAGCCAATTAAGATGAAGTTAAGCTTTATAATATCAAGAATACTCTGGTTCATACAGGGTATCCCTAGTCCTAGGTGATATCTACTGTAGAGTAACCTTATGAAAACCTTATCAATGGCAGTCCAGCCTATTTGATAACCACAAATCAATCTCGATTGGTCCGAAAGAGAAAGCAATAAACACATCAAAAGGTTACCGTAAAAATAATATTATAAATGCAAATGTAAACTCAAATTCGTTAAAATTTTAAATCAGGGACACCCCCTAGCATTTGGGGGTTTAGCTACTCATATTGTTTAAAATAAATGCAGGATAAAAATTACACATTACAAGTAATTGGATGACTTTGATCTTCAATCGCTCCCGCTCATGAAAACCCTCAGCTCTCCAAACTCCCTGTTCTCTGTAATACTTGATTGCTTCACAATATTGTATTTTGCCATGTTCCAAGATGATTTTTCATTAGGCAGAAAGTCCTCTTTTATAGTGAAAATTCCAAGCAGCAGTTGGACATGTCCAAAAATATCTCTGAAAAAGTCCGACGAACAAAAGCCCAAGAAAAAGGAAATTTTGGGCTTGGACTTACACGGCCCGTGTCAGCTGACACGGGTGGCCGTGTCAACCTACTGTTATAGGTGACACGCCCATGGCACGGTGACACGGTTGGGAATGATGCCTGACACGGGTGGTCGTGTCAGGCCATTGTCTTCCTTGACACGGCCTCCTTTGCCTGACACGGTCCGTGTCAGGTGACACGGGTGGCCGTGTCAGGCCTCATGTACCGGGTTTTTTCACTTCTATGCTTGCCAGAATCTCGCATTGTTTCGTTCTGAGTTCCCTGGTTCTTCTACCTGGACCGATCGGACAAAAACACAGTTATCCCACGCATAAAATCACGAAAATATAACTAAAATATAACAATGAACAAAATGCTTAAATATTAAATCGGGAGTAAAATTTACTCGAAAAGTATCAAAAATGCTTGCACAGTGTTTCGAAATCCTCGATTTCTTGTCGGATCGGTAACGAAATGCAAATGGTGACTGATGAGTGAGATTGAGATTAATTGTAAGTTGAAATTCTATTTTAATGTAATTCTATTTTGACTAACATTGGAAGTTTTTTGAATTATGTAGTTGTTGTAATCATAATAGGTCGTGATTGTGCAATTCAGTTGCTTGGTGCAAATGGTACCAATCGGAATTGGGGAGACGATGGCGGCTAACACATTTCTGGTAGTTTTATGTAGGTCTGCGGTTTTGCGGTGGTAGATATATTTAATGGTTAATCATATATTTTATCATGATACTTGTAAAAGCCAATATGTAGTTTTCTTATCATATATATTCTCGTGACTTTTGAATTTATGTCTTAGTAGTTTGCTTCATTCCTGTACATGGACATGGTGTTCACATGGTAAGTGCCTTCCTCAATATAATATTTTTTACTTAGAATTATGTAATCCAAGGTTTCATTTACTTTGCTTCTGGTTTTATTTAATCTGTTGAGAAAGGTCCCCTTTATGGGATGGGTATTGCTTAAAGGAAAGCACATGAGAAGCCTCACGCATATCGATGTTGAATGCAATTGATTAATGCTGGTGCTGAAGAAAGGTCTGCCATCCCGTTGATTGTGTTATCGTAGTAGCAAATTGATATCCTTCTGTGTATCCATACCATGTTAACAACCTCTTATTAGCAATAAAATTATACTTCTCGTATAGCTATAATTGATCTATTAGATCCCATGCCCCCTCTAAAATGCATGACAATATGCATCAGTTTTGGTGTGATGTATAATCCTGAAGTCTTTGCAAAGAGCTTCCACCATATTGTTATTCAAGTTCGATCTGTTATCAGTAATTATCTTACTCGATACACCATATCGACCTATAATCTAATTCTTGATAAACCTTACAACAACTTGCTTGATCACATTTGCATACAATGTCGCTTCAACCCACTTTGTGAAGTAGTCAATAGCCACTAAAATGAAATGATGTTCGTTCGAAGCTTTAGGCTCAATCATGCAAATCATATCAATTTCCCACATGGAGAAGGGCCATGGAGATGAAATGACATTCAAAAGTGTTGGAGGAACATGAATCTTATTTGCATAAATTTGACACTTGTGGCATTTCTTCACATACTTGCAATAGTCAGATTCCATTGTCAACCAATAGTAACATGCTCTCAACATCTTCTTCGCCATAGCATGTCCATTGGAATGAGTACCAAAGGAATCTTCATGGACTTTTGTCATCAATATCTCTGCTTTATGTCTATCCACGCATCTGAGCAAAACCATATCGAAATTTCTCATATAATGCACATCACCATTTAGGTAGAAGTTCTTCTTATCTTTCAAAGATGCCCCAAGCGGTAAATTTGACTTTAGAGGAAACATTTTATATCATGGTATTATGGTTTATCATCTTTGATTTCTTCAACAGCAAATACATGAGATGGACTATCAAGACGCATCACAATCAGATTAGGAACTTCATTTCAATACTTCACCACGATCATGGAAGCCAAAGTTGCAAGAGCATTTGCCACCCGGTTTTCATCTCGGGGGATATGATGAAACTCAACCTTTGTAAAGAAAGTTGATATCCTCCTTGCGTAATATCTATACGGTATTAAACCAGGTTAATTCATCTCCCATTCACCTTTAATTTGATTAACAACCAAAATTGAATCTCCATAGACATCAAGATATTTAATTATGAGATCAATGGTTTCTTCGAGCCCCATAATGCAAGCTTCATACTCAGCCATATTGTTTGTACATTTTGTAAGACCCCAATTTTGACCCTAAGATCCCTCATGGCATCATAACATTGCATTTGCATTGCCTCAAGGATCTTTAGCATCTTGGTTCCCTTTGCCTTTGGGTGGGACTCCTTGTGATTGGTTTGAGATCACCAAGCATGCTTGAATTATACATCATTGTTTCTCTTACTTTTGTTTACTAACCAAAAGCACAAAAATGTGTCATTAACATCTTTTGTTTGAAGCTTGAGTATCATCCAAGACACTTTGTGGGTTCTATTTAGATGATCAGTCAACACAAGGGAATGGCTTGAGATACTTCCAACAGGTTCAAATGGGGTCTATTCGTCAGTCAAAACGTTAATCTTGAAGGAGCAAAAGTTTATTCATGAGATGTCATGCTCGCTAGGCGAGCAGAATGGGTCGCCTGGCGAGTCCCAAGAAAAGCCACCAGAATCACCTACGCTCAGAGGAATTTCTTGAACTGTCATGCTCGCTAGGCGAAGCCCACATGTTAAAAAAAATAAAAAATAAAATAAAAAATAAAAAAATAAATAAATAATAATAATAATAAATAAAATATATATATATATATATATAACAGAAATTTTTTGGACTTGGGCCTCTCTCATTTGAGCCCACAGGTCCACAAAAATCAGGTTATAAATTCAGAGTTTTAGTGAAACAAAAGGTAATTTTATTCCTATTACCCTGGCAGGGAAAAAGATAGTGAGAGAAGAGCTAACAGAGTTCAGAGCAACCTCCAAAGACTGAAGGGAACCCATCGACAAAGAACCAATTCCCTCTCATATAAACCCTCAGATTGCTTTGCAAACCCAACCGGGCAATTCAATTTCATTCGATCTCTCCAGTCAGGTTTGCCTTATTCCCATTACTTTATGCTTTTAATTTGAATGCTCTATATGTATGAGGTATTATGGGTGAATTTGATACCCTTTTGATGCAAGTGTTTGACAAGAGGTTTAGGCCTCCTACCCTTGGTTGCTTTTTGTGAGCTTTTTGTGAATTTTAATGGCATGATTCATGTGGTTACATTTTGATTTGGGGGCAACTCTTGATTACCCTATCTTATTTCTCTAACCTGTTTGTTGAGTTTTGTTTTGTGAGGGCTCATATGACTCTTGCAGAGATGGCTTGCCTGGTGTTCCACTTTATTTGTGGGATACCACCTGGAGGTTTATTCCGATTACCTGTACTGACTCACTTTCTTTGATGGTGCTAGCTTGAGAGATCTCTGGGTTTCTTATCTCTCTAATTGCTGTTACTTCAGATCTTTATCCGTACGGTAGATCTCTCGATCCCTTTACTTTTCCCGCATGTTACCGATTTCTTAGGTTTCGTATAGCCTCCCGTGGCATGTCATTTAAGGTAGCGCGGTTCCTTCATCTAGGAATGCCTTTTTGCATGAGCATCCCTAAACACCCCAAACTCATTGATTTTTCTTCTCCTAAGAACACATTATCTCCTTCTACTACAGGCGAGTAAGTTTCCAAAGGTCGAGCATCCGGTAGATTGCGTAGTAACGTCGTTCACCCCAAAACACAACCCTTACCCCATAGGTGGTCGAACTACGTTTTGCTCTGATTTTCATCCCAGATGAGATACGTAGGCATAAGACGCGATGTCTTAGCGAACACACTCCTCTTTAACCCATAGGTAGCCGAGCTACGAAGACTCTGATTCTCATATTCAGATGAGATACGTATGCAGTGGATGCGACGTCCGTGCGAGTCATTTTCTTTTGACCCTTCTTTTAGTAAGTAGTACATTAGATAAACATACACGCTTTTCTCATCCCTTCAATCATGTTTGCACAAATAATTTTTCACAAAACAACAACCTTTGCAACAAATGTGAAAAGGGCTCCCTAGGAGTACCTAGGATGCTTTGGGTGCCTAACACCTTCCCATTGCATAACCAACCCCCTTACCCAGATCTTTGACATTTTTACTAGTTTTTGATTCGATAAAACTTTTAGGTTTTTGTTCGCTTTCTAACCATTTCTTTGGATAAATAGAAGTGCGGTGGCGACTCGACTTGTATGATTTACCTTGGATTTAGTCAATATCTCTAATGGTAACGAATACCCCGCTACAGAAAAGTGGCGACTCTGCTGGGGATAATGATTTGCCTAGTGGGTTTTGCCGACTTTTCATGCTTGTTGTATTGTATTTGTTTTGTGACATATTTTTGTGCAATTTGGGATTACTGTATTGTATGTAATGATTGAATTGCTTGATATTAATTCCTTGTGTGCTTGGTGATCTTTGTGAGATGAGTTCTATACCCGAACTCGAGTGCACTTAGGATAGGAGAATGGCATAGTCTTGTCGACCTGTGTGGAGTTATTCCTTAGCAAGTTGACTTGCAAGCCCATTCACTTGGTGGAGGTCATGTTGGATAAATAATGTCACACAAGTAGTTGTGGTTAGACATTACTTTTTCCAATATAGACCTTAGAAGCCAAGGACCTTAGTTTACCAAACCCATCTTGGCCTATTCGTAGGATGTAGTGCGAAAGTCATTCAAGTGTAAGATTTGATACGATTGTTATACGATACTACACTCATAAGAGTCTCTCTTGAGAATATTTTTGGAATACGAGTAGTCGTTCCTCCGATAATATCCAAAAGATGGGATGATGACTATGGGAACCTTTTGTAGAACATGTTTGGCATGTTTAAACCTTAGTACACTCCCTTTGGGTGGTTCTTAACCTAAACTCCATGCTCGTGACTTGCAACAAACCCTTGATTCATGGTTGATCCGTTCAGGTATCCTTAATATCAATGGAACTTGGGTGTTGATAAGGTGTAAACCATAATCCACCAAAATGGATGGTTGATATTAAGGATAACATGATCCATCCCATGACCTCTGTTTGGTGTGCTTTGCTTGATCCTTGAGTGTGATTGTTGCATTCATGCACCCATTTGCATTCAAATCATCAAAATGATGAGAAAATTTTCAAGGAACTTAAGGTGTTTATTTGCAAAATTTTCAGACATGGAAAGACAAAGAAGGAATACAAAGAAGTACAGCTTCAGGCAACCAGATTTGAAAGAGTTAAGGAATCTGACATCCTATGTATTAGATCCTTTGGGTTTCAAGGCTCGTTTTGGGAAGCTTCTTCCTCTTCTGACTACTCAGGTGGATGAAGGATTGGTGAGTGTATTGGTGCAGTTTTATGATCCCTTGTACCGTTGCTTCACGTTTCTAGATTTCCAGCTTTTGCCTACCCTTGAGGAGTATGCTTATCTTGTGGGTATACCTGTTCTGGATCAGTTGCCGTTCAGTGGCTTGGAGAGTATTCCTACTTCTCAAGAGATAGCTGACATGTTACACATAGATGAATCTCTGGTTGGTGCTCATATGACTACCAAAGGTGGAATTCAAGGTCTCCCTTCTGAGTTCCTCATTGCTCAAGCTACTATATATGGGAAGGCCATGAGTGAGGATGCCTTTGAAGCCATATTTGTACTTCTCATCTATGGATTGGTATTGTTCCCTAACATCGACAAGTTTGTGGATGTGAACGCTATTAGGATCTTCTCTACTCTTAATCCCGTTCCGAATCTGTTGGGCGATACCTACTTCTCTTTGCATATGAGGAATGCAAAGGGTGGTGGCGCCATTGTGTGTTGTTTGCCTCTGTTGTATAAGTGGTTTATTTCTCACTTACCTCAGACAGTCTCTTTCAAGGAGAACAAGGAATGTCTACGGTGGTCCACGAGACTTATGTCTCTCACTAATGATGATATCTCTTGGTATAACCATGTGTATGAGGGTGTGCGGATTATTGACTCTTGTGGCAAATTCTCCAATGTACCTCTTCTTGGTACATGTGGTGGGATTAACTACAATCCTGTTTTGGCACGTCGGCAGCTTGGGTTCCCCTTAAAGGATAAACCCAATAACATTCTGTTAGAGGGTGTATTCTTTCAGGATGGTAAAGATCCCCAAGGCTTGAAAGCTAGGATGGTCCGCGCTTGGCGCAAGATTTATAGGAAAGGAAGGAAAGAGTTGGGTCCTAAGAATTGCATCGCTTTGGAGCCTTACACTGTTTGGGTTAGGAAGAGGGCGTCTGAGTATCTCATGCCTTACGAGTATCCGAGACCTACACCTATGATTATGGTTGGGCTTTCAACCCTCCCTAATCAAGGAGTAGAGGAGTTGAGAGACGAAGACCATTCACGTGCCTGGATCCGTGAACGTGAAGAGTTGTTCAACAAATTAAGGAGAAGGATGCGTTGATTGAGTTTCTTGAGCATCAGGTTATTGATGACCCTGATGATGTATGGACTTCTCTACTTCCTCAGTCTTCTAAGTTCGGGAAGAGGAGGTATGATCGACTCGCCAAAGAGAAGGCCGATATGGAGGCAGCCTACGAGAGGGAGGTGAAGAGGTTTCGCGCATCTTATCTTCCTGTGTCCCAAGCTTTGGATGATTGTTTCTAGGGATCCATAGGATGATTATTTTCCTTTTCTCTTGTATATGATTGACGATGATGCACTTCTTTTCCCTGATATTATTTGATGAGATATTTCCATATGTGATAAAATGCTTAATATTTCCAGAATTTGCAAATAAAACTCTAAAGTTCCTTTGAAATAAAAACAAATCATATGCACAAGCATTGCATGCATCATATGCATAAGCAGGTTTTGTTTATGGTCCCTTACCCTGTGGTCTAACTCTGTGTCCTTCATTTATTTTAAAGACAAGCTGACTCACCGGTACTACACTAGAGCCAACATTTCAAGACTGATGGATCACTTAGAGCAAGAGAACCGTGAGCTGAAAGAGGAAATGGACAGATTGACTGCCCTAATGGAGTCATTCATGGCTGCCCAGAGCCAGTTCTCTCCGACACCTTCAACTCCTCCCCAAAGGACAGTTATCTCCGAGATTGTCTCCTCTACTGTGCCCGCTGCCAGTGCACACTTTGTTCCAACAGCCATGCCAACCGGGTTCCTGTGGGGGATGCCTCCCAATATCATGCCTGAGGGTCCTGTTCCTACCTTTGCTTCTCTGCCGGCATCTAGCCCGGTCCTTGCCGTTCCTCCTCCTATCATGCATACTTTGCCCAGGGTAGACGACACCATCTATCATTCTGAGTCGTCTGAGGGTCCAAATGTTTATGAGAAGATGGATGCTATGAACGATCAATTTCTTGAGCTTCGCAAGGAATTGAAAACTCTCAGAGGGAAGGATCTTTTCGGAAAGTCTGCTGCCGACCTCTGCTTGGTTCCAAATGTGAAGATCCCTGTGAAATTCAAGGTCCCTGATTTTGAAAAGTACAAATGAAATACTTGTCCGCTCAGCCACCTGGTCATGTATGCCAGGAAAATGTCGACTCAAACCGATAATGACCAACTACTCATCCACTACTTTCAGGACAGTCTGTCCGGTGCCGCTTTGCGTTGGTACATGGGTTTAGACAGTGCGAACATCCGATCCTTCAATGATCTCGGCGAATCCTTCGTCAAGCAATACAAGTACAACGTGGATATGGCTCCCGATAGAGATCAATTGAGAGCCATGTCCCAAAAGGATAAAGAAACATTTAAGGAGTACGCCCAGAGGTGGCAGCACAGATCGTGCCTCCGCTAGAAGAGAAAGAGATGACTAAGATCTTTTTGAAGACTTTAAGTTCTTTTTATTGTGAGCGGATGATTGCTAGCGCTCCTTCTGACTTCACCGAGACGGTGAATATGGGGATGCGTCTAGAAGAAGGGGTCTGTGAAGGACGGTTAACCAGAGAAGAAGGCTCTTCTGCCAAACGTTATGGGGCGTTTGCAAAGAAGAAAGATGGAGAGGAACATGCTGTGATCTCCCATGAGAAACCAAGAAGACCCTCTGTGAGGAGGAAGACTATGCGTCCCGCCAGTAACCAGCACCAGATGGCTCATATAGCACCTGTTTTCATAGACAATCAACAGTATCAGCAACATAGTAACAATCAGCAACCACATCCGCAATATCAGCAACAACAGCACCGACCGCAGCAGCAGGCCTACCAGCCTCGAAACAGTAATCAAACCAGTACGAGTTATGAGAGGAAAAGGGTCACCTTCGATCCTATTCCTATGACGCACGTAGAGTTATATCCCTCTTTGATAGAAAGGAAGTTGATTACTCCGAGAGACCCACCGGCTATACCTGTTAACCCCCAATGGTGGTATAAGCCTGATTTACATTGTGTTTACCATTCTGGTGCTCCCGGCTACGACGTGGAGAATTGTTACCCTTTGAAGACCAAGGTTCAAGACCTTGTGAGGTGTGGTATTTTATGTTTTGAGGACGTAGGCCCTAATGTGAAGAAGAACCCATTGCCCGAACATGGGAATCTGTCAACATGGTCCAGGGTTACCCTGGAAAATACAAGGTCAAATATGTCAGCATATTCAACAGTCTCTGGTCTAGATGCATCGTTTGTTGTGTGACTACAGTCATTATGAGCATGACCATGATAGATGCCGAGTCTGCTTTGTTAACCGTTTGGGTTGTTGCTAGGTGCGCAAGGATGTTCAGGAAATGCTGGACGAAGGAGTCATTGAGATCCTTCAAAACAGGAATGTTGATGAAAATGAGCCTGAGGTCAATGTGATCTCCCCAGTGTTCCGGATACCCGAGCCTGTTATCATCAAGTACAATGGTAGCAAGCAGAAGGCTTCTCCCGCTCTGATCATTAAGCCTGCTGGTCCTGTGCCTTACTCTTCTGAAAAGACAGTTCCCTATCGCTACAACGCCGTAGCAGTAGAGAATGGGAAAGATGTGTCCTTGCCCTCTTCTTCTATTGTGAATATTTTCGATGTTAGCGGTTTGACCCGTAGTGGCCGTGTATTTTCAGCACCACCGAAGCCTCAAATTAATGCTGATTTTGTTGAACGCCCGATTGGGAACATTGTGAATTCTCCGAATCCGGCACTTGCTATTAAGCCCTCCTCCGTACTGAAAACTCCTACTTCTGTTGGCCCGAGTGGCAATGTGAAAGAAGATTGTGATGAGATGCTGAGGCTCATCAAGAAAAGCGAGTACAATGTTGTAGACCAGCTTCTACAAACACCATCCAAAATATCGGTGTTATCCTTACTCTTAAATTCAGAACCACACCGAGAGGCTCTGCAAAAGGTGTTGGATATGGCATATGTGGATCACGATGTCACTTTGGAGCAATTCGATAGCATTGTCGCAAACATTACTGCTTGTAACAACCTGAGTTTTTGTGACTCTGATCTCCCTAAGGAGGGAAGAGACCACAACTTGGCTTTACACATATCTATAAATTGCAAAGACGACGCCATGTCGAATGTGCTGGTGGACACCGGGTCATCATTGAACGTATTGCCAAAGTCCACTCTCTCAAAGCTATCATATCAAGGGCCTCCCATGAGGCAAAGTGGAGTAGTTGTGAAGGCTTTCGATGGGTCTCGCAAAACTGTGATTGGGGAAGTTGATCTTCCAATCAAGATCGGACTAAGTGATTTCCAGATTACCTTCCAGGTTATGGACATTCACCCATCGTATAGTTGTCTCTTAGGCAGACCATGGATTCACGAGGCAGGCGCCGTGACGTCCACCCTACACCAGAAATTGAAATTCGTGAAAAACAAGAAGCTGGTGGTGGTAGGGGGAGAAAGGGCTCTCCTGGTTAGCCATTTGTCTTCCTTCTCTTATATAGATGTTGAGGTTGAAATTGGAACTCCTTTCCAAGCTTTATCTATAGCTGAGCCTATTGAGAAGAGAACTCCTTCATTTGCTTCCTACAAAGATGCAAAGTTGGCCATTGAGCGTGGTGCAACCACTGGTTTAGGAAAAATGATTGAGTTAGAAGACAACGAGTCCCGGGCTGGCATAGGTTTTTCTTCTGGTACTTTCAACAAGCAAGGGTTATTTAAGAGTGGAGGTTTCATCCACACTGGTCTAGATGAGGAGGTTGCTGCCGTTTTAGAAGAAGATACAAAGGATTCTGGCAATTTCATCATCCCTGGAGGGGTCTGCAACAATTGGGCCGCTGTGGATATTCCAACAGTTGTCCATAAGTCAACGTAATAATCACTTTGTTTAAAAACCCTTCTCCTATGCCAAAAGGTGAAGTGCTAACATTGTTGGCAACATAAATACAATGATATTTTCATTCAATAAATTCATGTTAAATGTTTGTTTTTCCAATTATTTTCCCTTTTTGCTTTTTTGCATGAAATTGGTGATCACATAAAACCGTAAAAATAGAATAAAATCAATCTTTTCATCTGCATAATGATTTCCTTGTTTGAATCCTAAAGCTTTTCATATCCAAAATCATTATGCAGGTTGATTTCTAGACCCATTGAACATAATGACCCAACACCATCTCCCAATTTTGAATTCCCTGTATTTGAGGCAGGGGAAGATGATGTTGAAGAGATTCCTGATGAGATCACCCGGATACTTGAGCTTGAAGAGAAGATCATTCAGCCGCATCTTGAGAATCTGGAAACAGTCAACTTGGGGTCTGAAGATTGTGTGCGAGAGGTAAAGATTGGGGCGCTTCTGGAAGAATCTGTTAAGAAGGGGTTGATTAAGTCGCTACGAGAATATGTTGACGTCTTTGCCTGGTCGTATGAAGACATGCCAGGTCTAGATACTAATATTGTGCAACATTTCCTACCTTTAAAGCCTGAATGCGTGCCTGTGAAGCAGAAACTCATGAGAACTCATCCTGATATGGCAGTGAAGATCAAAGAGGAAGTTCAGAAGCAAATTGATGCGGGGTTTCTGGCGACTTCTACATATCCTGAATGGATGGCCAATATTGTGCCTGTGCCTAAGAAAGATGGAAAAGTCCAGATGTGTGTAGACTATAGAGACTTGAATAAAGCTAGTCCGAAAGATGATTTCCCTCTACCACATATTGATATGTTGGTAGACAATACAGCTAAATTCAAGGTCTTCTCGTTTATGGATGGATTTTCCGGATATAATCAGATTAAAATGGCACCCGAGGATATGGAGAAGACAACATTCATCACACCTTGGGGAACATTCTGTTATCGAGGGATGCCCTTCGGTTTGAAGAACGTCGGAGCCACGTATCAACGAGCTATGACTACCTTGTTTCACGATATGATGCACAAGGAGATTGAGGTGTACGTTAACGATATGATTGCTAAGTCAAGATCGGAGGTTGAACATGTAGAGCACCTGTTGAAGCTTTTTCGGCGTTTGAGGAAGTATAAGCTTCGTCTGAATCCCAACAAGTGTACATTTGGAGTCCGTTCTGGCAAGTTATTGGGATTCAGAGTCGTTATGACCAGCTGAATTTGATTGAAGAGAAGAGATTGACTGCCATGTGCCACGGTCAGTTATATCAGCAAAGGATGAAGAAAGCTTTTGATAAGAAGGTCAAGCCTCGCGTGTTCCGAGAAGGTGACCTTGTGCTCAAGAGAGTCTTGTCTTTCGCGCCTGATTCCAGGGGCAAGTGGACTCCAAACTATGAGGGTCCGTATGTTGTTAAGAGAGCCTTTTCAGGCGGTGCTTTGATACTTACAACTATGGATGGGGAGGATTTCACTCGTCCTGTGAATTCAGATGCAGTCAAGAAATACTTCGCCTAAAAAATAAAAACTGAATAGCTCGCTGAGTTGAAAACCCGAAAGGGCGGCTTAGGCAAAAATGACCGTCTCGGTGGATTGAAAACCCGAAAGGGCGGTCCAGGCAAAAGTTAGAGACATCAAAAATGAATGTAGGTATCCCGCTAGATTGAGTACCTCATCCTGGGGCAATCTAGGCAAAAATTAGGGATTTGGCAAGTAACTGCACCCTGACAAGACTTTAATCTACAACTGTCATCCGTCAGAGATCCTTGCTCATTATTAGCCAAAGCTTCAAATACATCGGATTCAAAATTGGTGCAGAAATGGTCATTATGTTCAATGTAGCCCTTTTCCAATATATATCACCAATTTCAAATTTGTAAAGATCTATGGAGTCTTGCCATTCGCAGACTACCATTCTATCAAATAAATTTGAGCCTTTTATCCAATTATTGGCACTCTTATCTGTTTCTAATCAACAAATGTTTTACATGTTTTGATTAAGAAAATATCATTGTTTTAAACGATCAAATTTTTTATAATTTGTTTTTAAACAAAGTGAACATTCACAATGACGAAAGGATACTTAGGAGATCCTCAGTGCTCTCCCAAGGGTGGTACGATCCCCAACAGGGTAAGATTTTTGTCCATATTCCTGGCATGACAGTATCTCCTCCCTCCGGAACCCCTTGTGGTTTATCCTACCAAGTGGATTGCTTGCTGAGAGTCACCTCTCTTCCCTTCAGCAGAGTAGCAATCTTTCTTCCTCAGCAGCTTGGATCTCTTTGGGCAAGAGTGGTATTTGGTGGTTGATCCCGATAAATCCCTTATCTCCTCGGATAGATTCCCTAGTAGAGTTGTTGGTATGGTGGACCTAGTCTGTGATAACTCTCGTCCCTAGTTGGAATGATTGATGATTCATCCCCTGCAGAGTTCTTTGCTTCCTGGTATCTCTGATCCCCAGCAGATTGGATACTCTCCGGTGAACTTGGCTTTCTCTATTGAGATGTAGTACCGGGTGGTTGATTCCTAGACCTGGTTGTGTTAAATATGTCTATTTGTCAACATACATCATACATAAACCACGCGCATACATGCATAATTATAACATTCAGATATTCATGTTGCATTCTTTGCCATATATCGTTGTTTGTTGTCTCCTGCTATTTGGTGATATACTTCCCCAAGCAGACGTGTGTGTCTGATCTCTCCATATAGAGTCAGCTCCATAGGCAGAAAGCGTCTATCCTTTCTTCCATATTCCCCACCGGGTTATATCCTCGTGGATGTTGATTGTTTTTGTTCCTTCCCAACACATATATTGGGATGGTTTTCCCCATTGAGTTATATCCTCGCCGGGACAAGTCTTGATTTGGCGTGCCTATCTAGTTTGATCCTAGATCGGTCTCTTGAGACTCTTTTCCTGTTTCCCTGTGGTAAATGAATAATGGCTTAATAATTAGTAATCATTATCCCCGGCGGAGTTTGCGGTTCTCTACCCTCATACCGGTAGTTGTAAACCCTATTTCTTCCCTTTTTGCAGAGTAACTATTTTTGCTCATCTTTAATTGGTGACAGTTATCTTCATCCAATATTCGGTGATGATATCCCCTCATCTGCTTGGATAATTGCCCTGATTACGCAATTTATCCCCAGCGGGTCATCTCTCGTCTACCTTGTTGTTGTTGACGATTGTTTCTCCCCTGAATTGGTCATCATTATATACCTAGTTTCGGTATCCCGATGCCTTTTCTTTTCGGTCGATTTATCCTTTATTAACCCAGTAACCGGTTGTGGATAATCATCCATGCGAGTATATTATCTATGTTCTGACGGTAATAGATAGTATATCTCATGCACTCTCGGGTCTGAAGCCTTTTGTTCTTCCCCAGTTGAGTAAGATTCGTATCCCCTTTGTGGAGTCGAATATCTATCCTGTAATCGAGTTTGCTTTTAGCCCTCTTTTGGATGATGAGTGTTTTGGGAATATTCCCCAATTCATGCCTTGGTTGGTCACCTATTATATGCCCAGTAACCGGTATCTCTGGTGTTCCTTCCTCTCTGCTCCCTATTATGACTTTTTGTCCCCTGTGGAGTCAGAATCCCTGAGTTGAAGTATACCTTTTAGGTTTTCCTCAGACGTTTTGAATTTTTGATATCTCTCACCCTTATGTCGGTCTTGGATATTCATCTCTTCCTGAGCATGTTGTATCTCTCACCCTCATACCTGGCGTTCAGATCACATGTCTCCTTGAGCTTATTACCCAGTAACCGGTAATACCTCGTCCCGCTGCTTCCCCAGGAGTGTCCTTGTGGACATCCCCAGCGAAGTCCCTTAGTGGATTGTTTTCATCCGGATTTTATCCGAAGTATCCGCTGTGGATGGTTTTTTGCTGTATTGGCATATTCCCCAATACATGCATCTTCGAGTCAGCTCGAGTCCTTCCATTGGATCTTTTCCCTTTGGAATTCTGTTCCCCACGCTTTGAGTCGTGACCTGCTCGTGCATTTTTATCCCTTTTCTATCCCCAGGAGAGTCCCCAGGGTCTTGGTCCCATGGAGTGAATTGCTCATATGGATTATCAGTGGCTTCTGATTTCTTTGCTTTTGTGGACACATATCTCCACAGAGTGCTACCATTTTTCATACCTACATTTGCATCATGAGGTCTCTTAGGGACCAAAATTCGTCTCTTTGTTATTATTTAAGCCCATTCTACCCCGTCGAGACGAAGATTTTAACCTTCACTTCTCCGGCTAGAATGACCTTAAATAGGGGCATCTGTAAGACCCCAATTTTGACCCTAAGATCCCTCATGGCATCATAACATTGCATTTGCATTGCCTCAAGGATCTTTAGCATCTTGGTTCCCTTTGCCTTTGGGTGGGACTCCTTGTGATTGGTTTGAGATCACCAAGCATGCTTGAATTATACATCATTGTTTCTCTTACTTTTGTTTACTAACCAAAAGCACAAAATGTGTCACTAACATCTTTTGTTTGAAGCTTGAGTATCATCCAAGACACTTTGTGGATTCTATTTAGATGATCAGTCAACACAAGGGAATGACTTGAGATACTTCCAATAGGTTCAAATGGGGTCTATTCGTCAGTCAAAACGTTAATCTTGAAGGAGAAAAAGTTTGTTCATGAGCTGTCATGCTCGCTAGGCGAGCAGAATGGGTCGCCTAGCGAGTCCCAAGAAAAGCCACCAGAATCACCTACGCTCAGAGGAATTTCTTGAACTGTCATGCTCGCTAGGCGAAGCCCACGTGTTAAAAAAAACGAAAAAAAAAAGAGAACGAAAAATAAATAATAATAATAATAATAATAATAATAATAATAATAATAAATAAATAAATAAAATATAACAGAAATTTTTTGGACTTGGGCCTCTCTCATTTGAGCCCACGGGTCCACAAAAATCAGGTTATAAATTCAGAGTTTCAGTGAAACAAAAGGTAATTCTATTCCTATTACCCTGACAGGGAAAAAGATAGTGAGAGAAGAGCTAATAGAGTTCAGAGCAACCTCTAGAGACTGAAGGGAACTCATCGGCAAAGAACCAATTCCCTCTCATATAAACCCTCAGATTGCTTTGCAAACCCAACCGGGCAATTCAATTTCATTCGATCTCTCCAGTCAGGTTTGCCTTATTCCCATTACTTTATGCTTTTAATTTGAATGCTCTAGATGTATGAGGTATTATGGGTGAATTTGATAGCCTTTTGATGCATGTGTTTGACAAGAGGTTTAGGCCTCCTACCCTTGGTTGCTTTTTGTGAGCTTTTTGTGAATTTTAATGGCATGATTCATGTGGTTACATTTTGATTTGGGGGCAACTCTTGATTACCTTATCTTGTTTCTCTAACATGTTTGTTGAGTTTTGTTTTGTGAGGGCTCATATGACTCTTGTAGAGATGGCTTGTCTGGTGTTCCACTTTATTTGTGGGATACCACCTAGAGGTTTATTCCGATTACTTGTACTGACTCACTTTCTTTGATGGTGCTAGCTTGAGAGATCTCTGGGTTTCTTATCTCTCTAATTGCTGTTACTTCGGATCTTTATCCGTACGGTAGATCTCTCGATCCCTTTACTTTTCCCGCATGTTACTGATTTCTTAGGTTTCGTATAGCCTCTTGTGGCATGTCATTTAAGGTAGCGTTGTTCCTTCATCTAGGACTGCCTTTTTGCATGAGCATCCCTAAACACCCCAAACTCATTGATTTTTCTTCTCTTAAGAACACGTTATCTCCTTCTACTACAGGCGAGTAAGTTTCCAAAGGTCGAGCATCCGGTAGATTGCGTAGTAACGTCGTTCACCCCAAAACACAACCCTTACCCCATAGGTGGTCGAACTACGTTTTGCTTTGATTTTCATCCCAGATGAGATACGTAGGCATAAGACGCGATGTCTTAGCGAGCACACTCCTCTTTAACCCATAGGTAGCCGAGCTACGAAGACTCTGATTCTTAGATTCAGATGAGATACGTATGCAGTGGATGCGACGTCCGTGCGAGTCATTTTCTTTTGACCCTTCTTTTAGTAAGTAGTACATTAGATAAACATACACGCTTTTCTCATCCCTTCAATCATGTTTGCACAAATAATTTTTCACAAAACAACAACCTTTGCAACAAATGTGAAAAGGGCTCCCTAGGAGTACCTAGGATGCTTTGGGTGCCTAACACCTTCCCATTGCATAACCAACCCCCTTACCCAGATCTCTGACATTTTTACTAGTTTTTGATTCGATAAAACTTTTAGGTTTTTGTTCGCTTTCTAACCATTCCTTTGGATAAATAGAAGTGCGGTGGCGACTCGACTTGTATGATTTACCTTGGATTTAGTCAATATCTCTAATGGTAACGAATACCCCGCTACACATTTGAAGGTCAATCTAGATGTAAATGGAAAATGAGTGATTTAAGGAGTAATAATCACTGCCCTAATGCCATTACCATACGAATTAACAGCTCCATCAAATACCATTCCCTAACAGGAACCAGGTTCTGGCCCTTCTTCAAGCAATGGTTCATCACAATCTTTCATCTTCAAATACAAAATCTCTTCATCGGGGAAATCATAATACACTAGTTAATAATCATCAATAGGTTTGTGATCCAAATGGTTAGCCAGGACACTACCTTTAATAGCTTTATGAGCTCGGTATTCAATATCATACTCAGATAACAACATCTATCAACGGGCAATCCTCTAAGTTAAAGCATGCTTTTCAAATATATACTTGATTAGATCCATATTGGATATCAACCAAGTAGTATGATTCAACATATACTGGCGCAGACACTTAGCAGCCCAAGCCAAAGCACAACATGTCTTCTCAAGCATAGAATATCGAGACTCACAATCGGTGAACTTCTTACTGAGGTAGTAAATTGCATATTCTTTCTTTCCAGATTCATCTTGCTAACCAAGAACATAGCCCCATACTCTCTTCGAGCATAACCAGATACATGATCAGAGGTCTTCCTTCAACAAGCAGAGACAGAATCAGAGGCTCAAGTAGATACTCTTTGATACTATCAAAATCTTTCGGGCAATCCTTGGTTCAATCACATGGCTGATCTTTCTGAAAGAGCTTGAATATAGGTGCACACGTGATAGCCATATGTGATATAAATCTTGAGATATAACTCAAGTTTCCAAGAAAACCTCTGACTTGCTTCTCAGTTTTGGGCGCAGGCATCTCTTATATTGTTTTGACCTTGGTAGGATCAACTTCAATACCCTTCTCGCTGACAATAAAGCCTAACAACTTACTAAAGTGAACACCAAATGTACATTTATTAGGATTCAAGCGGAGTTTATACTTCCTCAAATGCTGGAATAGCTTCAAAAAATGCTCAACATGCTCATCTTCAGTCCTTGATTTGGAAATCATATCCTCAACATAGACCTCAATCTCTTTATGCATCATATCATGGAAAAGAATGGTCATAGCTCTCTGGTACGTTGCACCAACATTCTTCAAATTGAAAGGCATCACTCGATAACAGAATGTTCCCCAAGGTGTAATGAATGTGGTCTTCTCCATATCTTCAGGTGCCATATTAATTTGATTATAACTGGAAAATCCTCCCATAAAAGAAAAGACTTGAATTTAGTTGTATTGTCTACTAACATGTCAATGTGTGGCAGAGGAAAATCATCTTTCGGGCTAGCTTTATTCAAACCTCTATAATCAAAACACATGCGGACTTTTCCGTCCTTCTTAGGAACAGGCACAATATTGGCCACCCACTACGCATATTCATAAGTAACAAGGAAACCAACATCGATTTGCTTCTGCACTTCCTCCTTGATCTTCACTGCCATATCAGTATGAGTTCTTCTCAACTTCTGCTTGACTGGCGAGCATTTTGGCTTCAATGACAATCTATGTTCCACAATATTGGTATCAAGACCTGACATATCTTGATAAGACCAAGCAAACACATCAGAATATTCACGAAGAAGCTTAACCAACCCTTTCTTAACCTCTGGACAAAGTTGTGACCCAATCTTGACTTCCTTAATATCATCATAGGAACCCAAGTTGACTAATTCAATATGTTTTTCAAACAGCTGGATGGTTTTTTCCTCATGCTCAAGGAAACAGGATAACTTATCAGGAACGTCTTCATCATCATTCTTTTCCTCAGCTTCAAACACAGGGAAATCAAAGTTTGGAGAGGGAGTATGATCATTATACTCAATGGGTTTGAGAAGCAATCTGCATAATGAATTGATATTTTGATTTTAGAAATATGAAGTGCAAACAAATATTATGCAGATATGTGAAAATTATTGCTTATTTATGCTTTTTTATGATTAACATTTTTAGAAGAAAAAAAGAAGTAAAAACAACATAAATGTGGATGAATAAAATTGTATTTTATTGATGATAATTTGAAAATGCTTAACAATGTCTCACTTCTCCCTTAGGCATAGGAGAACGATTTTTATTTAAAAATAAGACATATTACTTTGAACGGTGGACTATAATAGGAACGTCAATGGAAACCCAATTGTTGCAAGTTTGTCCATGTGTCACAAAGTTGGCGCTGTCTCCTTCGTCTTCATCTTCAATGATAGCAGTCGAGTGTTGTTCTTCTTTATGAATGAACCCTCCATTGCGGAAATTTTGCTGCATGGCCTTGGCATCACCTTTGAATGGCCCTTGCTAATATCCCAGACATGCCTTGTTCTTGTTCTCGACGACTTTTATGACACGACCACACTTGTCAGTGCCACCAGCCTGAACAACTTATCTTGCATCTTTTAGAGAAGACATGGATGCCTCAGTCTTCTGAACTTCATCAACTATAGACAAAGCCTGGAACAGAGTTCCAACTTTTTCTTCAGCTTCAACATATGTAAAGGAAGACAAATGGCTAACCAACAACGCTTTCTCCCCTCCCATAACAACGAGCTTACAATTCTTAACAAATTTAAGCTTTTGATGTAGAGTCGACGTGACAACACCAACTTCGTGAATCTATGAGCTTCCCAGTAAACAGTTGTATGCCGGGTGAATGTCCATTACTTGAAAAGTAATTTGGAAGTCACTCAGACCAATCTTGACTGGAAGGTCCACTTCTCCAATGACATATTTACGAGAACCGTCAAACACTTTCACAACCATACTGTTGTACTTCATTGGTGCGTCCTGATAAGACAACCTTGCCAAAGTAGATTTAGGTAGAACGTTCAATGATGAACCAAAGTCTACCAAAACATTTGACAAAGCATCTTCTTTATGATTCATGGATATATGGAGGGCCAAGTTATGATTTCTGCCTTCCTCAAGAAGCTCTTATTCACAGAAACTCAAATTATTGCATGAAGTGATATTGGCGACAATATGATCAAACTGATCCACTGTAACATCCTGCTTTACATACGCTTGCTCAACCACATTCTGCAACGTCTCTCAATGTGCCTCGAAGTTCATCAACAAAGACAAGACATAGATTTTGGATGGTGTTTGGAGCAGTTGCTCCACAACATTGAACTCACTCTTCTTAATTAACCGGACAACCTCATCATTATCATTATCTTTAACCTTTAACCCGTTGGATCCACCAAACTAACAAGTTAGAGTATTAACAAGATAAACTTAAGGAACATCCGCCTTTTTACCTACCATAACATCCTCCACAACCTTTGGAGATACTGGGCCAAACACACGACCAATATGGGTCACCTTAACAGCATCTGCAATGCTCGCTACTGAATTTGCTATGGGAAGAGGAACCTCTTGCCCATTCTCAATCATAGTAGCATTATATTTATAAGGTACAACTTTATCGGATGCATACGGGACTGGGCCTGTTAACCGTATTACCAACGGTGATACTGATATATTATCTCTTCTATTGCTGCAGTCAAATTGGATCACTACTCTCTCCGGAGTCTTGAACACTGGTACAATTACGTTCACATCATTACCCATATCTATGGGATATGTAATATGAATAACACTTTCATCTATCAACTTATGAATATCTATCTTGACAATCATACATCCTCGTAGATTAATACTGCAGATAACACAACCATCATGGTCATGTTCACAATTACTAATCAAACACAGAGTTCTATGCATCTCCACCAAAGACCTCTGAATACGACGGACATGATACACCCTAAAATTACCAGGACAACCATCTACCATATTCACAGAAGAATTTCCATGAGCAGGCAAAGGATTAACTTTGACATTTTGTGTGCGGTCCTCGAAGGACACCATACCATTCTTTATCAACTTTTGGACCTCATACTTTAAGGGATATTAATTCTCTATGTCATGGCCAGGCGCCCCCTGATGAAAAGCATAGTGCAGATCAAGATTGTACCACCATGGCAAAGGCTCAGGTGTATGAGCATGATTCCTTGACTAAATCAAACTCTTGACAACCAGGGAAGGATAAAGTTCTACATAAGTCATCGGAATGGGATCAAAAGTGACCTTCTTACTTTCAAAATTTTGATGTTGATTGTTGTTGTAGTTATGGTTGTTGTGGATATGTTGTTGTTGTTGAACTGGTGTTGATTGAATATAATTATTGGTGAAAACTAGAATAACTAATGATATTTAATGATGCTGGCGAGATTTGGGATTCTTCCTCACATTAGGCCCCCCTTTGCTCCCTACAGACACTGCATTGGTTTCCCCCTCCTTTTTCTTGGAGAAACTACCACAATACTTCTTGCTCGTAGACGCCTCTTCCTTAGACAAACGACCCTCTCAGACACCCTCTTCTAAACGCATCCCCATGTTCACCATTTCATTGAAGTCATTGTGAGCACTGATAATCATACGTTCAGAATAGAATGAACTCAGGGTTTTGAGGAATATCTTCGTCATCTCCTTTTCCTCAAATGGTGGGCTAATTTGAGCAGCAAGCTCCCTCCACCTCTGCGCGTATTCCTTGAACGTCTCCATATCCTTCTGAGACATGAACCTTAACTAATCACGATCAGGAGCCATGTTTATGTTGTACTTGTATTTCTTGACGAAGGCCTCACCCAAGTCATTGAAAGTACGGATACTAGCATTGTCTAAACCCATATACCACCGAAGTGCTGCACCGATTAAACTGTCTTGAAAGTAGTGGATGAATAGTTGATCACTGTTTGTCTGAGTCGACATCTTGAAGGCGTACATTACAAGATGACTCAAAGGACAAGTATTTCCCTTATACTTCTCAAAGTCGGGGACCTTGAATTTGACAAGGATTTTCACGTTGGGCACTAAGCACAACTCAACAACACTCTTTCCAAACAGATCTTTACCCATCAGGGTCTTCAATTCCTTTCTCAACTCTTGAAATTGGTCCTTCATTTCGTTAATTTTCTCATACACATCATGACCCTCAGACGACTCTGAATGATAAATGGTTTCCTCGACACGAGGCAGAGTATGCACGACAGGAGGAAGAACAGACATGACCGGGCTAGATGTAGGCATATGAGAAAAAGTCGGAGCATAACCTTTAGGCATAAAGTTTATAGGCATTCTCCACGGGAATCCGGTATGCATAGATGGTGCAGACTGGCTGGCAAGAATTACATGCACTGACGTTGAGACAATCTCAAAGATAATAGCCCTTTGAGGAGGAGTTGCAGGAGTTGGAGATGGTTGGTTCTGAGCAGCAATGACAGACTCCATCAAAGCGGTGAGTATGTCAAATTTTTCCTTGAGCTCTCGATTCTCTTGTTCCAGATGATCCATTCTTCTTTGACGATTAGCTCGAGTATCATAGTGATGAGTCAACTTGTCTGATACAAAGACGAAAAACAATGAGATATCTGGCTAAGGAAACCTGCTATGCAAATGATGCATGAAAATGCAATGTTTTTATTTTATTCTCAAGGAACATTTAAAGTCTTACTTGCAAATATTTCAATTATGATCGATAATAACATTTGGATTGCCCATAAAAATCTCTTTTTATTCATATAAATTTGGAAGGATTACACTAAGTACAATTTCAGAAAACAAAAATACAAATACAAGAGAAAAGGAAAGTATCATCCTAAGGATCCCTAGCAACTGAATCGGCTGAACTGACCAAGGGTGTGTACTTCCTTTGGATGCGTCTGATCTCTAACTCATAAGAGGTCTTCATTTGAGCTTTCTTAATGACAAGTTTTTTTCCAAGCACAGGAAGGCTGAGGAATACTAGAGGAAAATAAATCCTCTGGCTCTCTCTGTCTCTTCACTGCATGCTCCTCAAGAATCTCAATTAGCATATTTTTGTCCTTTAAATCAAGCTGTAACTCTACTTGATTTTGATTTAAAGCATGGAATCATTCTTCCCACAGATCCCTATCTTGCTTCATCCTGGCGAGTGCGTCTTCCAACTCCTCTACATCTTGGTTAGGGACAGTCAATGGCTCATCCATAACCATAGACACGGGTCTTTCACAAACGCACAAAATCTTAAGCTTCAAAGCTCTCTTCTTCACCCAAGTAGTGTAAACTTCCAAAGCTACACAATTGCATGTACCAAGCTCATTTCTTCCCTTCCTATGAACATTATGCCAAGCATGCACCATCTTACTCTTCAAATTTTGGGGATCTTTACCCTCTTGATAGAACAAACCTTCTAATTGAACGTTATTGGGTTTATTCTTCAAGGGGAACACAAGCCGACGACGAGCCAAAGCAGGGTTGTAGTTGATTCCTCCTTGTGTACCAATAAGAGGCACATTAGAGAATTCACCACAACTGTCAATAATCTCCAATCCATCCAATGCAGAATCATACCAAACAATATCATCATTAGTGAGAGACATAAGCCTCTGAGACCACCGTAAACATTGCTTATTCTCCAAGAAGATTGGTGTCTAAGGTAAGTGAGAAATAAACCACTTGTATAAAAGAGGAATGCAGTACGCAACGATTTCACCACCCTTAGAATTCCTTAAATGCAAAGAGAAGTATGTGTCCCCCAACAAAGTCGGAACATGATTCCCAATCAAGAATATCTTAATGGCGTTAACATCAATGAAGTTATCGATGTTAGGGAATAATGCTAAACTATAGATGAGTAAGACAAAGATGGATTCAAAAGTGTTCATGCTACCCGCTTGAGCAAAAACAATAGCTCTCCCAATGAGAAACTCAAAAGTCAACCCTCAAATCCCTCATTTCTTTGTCATATTAGCATCAATTTCGGACTTATTAAAATGACGGGCATCAACTATGACTTGAGATCTCGGAATCTCTTCTAATCCACTAAAAGATACCCTGTTAGATACAAGTATACCCAAGAGATAGGCATGCTCCTCCAACATAGGCATAAGTTGATAATCAAGAAAAGTGAAGCACCGATAAAGAGCATCATAGAACTGGACCAAGACACACAAGAGTCCTTCAACCACACCAGTAGACAGCACATATAGAAGTTTCCCATGACATTGCTTGAAATCTAAGGAATCAACTACAAAAGATGTTAGCTCCCTTAAATCTTTCAAGTTGGGACATCTGAAATTATACTTTTTAGTGTTCCTTCGTTCATAATCCATGGTCTGGAAATATTTGCAAATATGACCTTAGTTCCTTGAAAATTTTGTTGTTGTGATGAATGTTATGATGTGCATGTATGCATGAATGCAACAATCACACATAAGGAATCACATACAAGGAAAACACAAACAAAGGTCACGCGGGATGAATCAAATCATCACCAAGATCAATCATCCATTTTGGTGGATTATGGTTTTCACCTTATTAACACCCAAGATCCATTGATTTTGACGAAACCCATCGAATCAACCGAGAACCAAAGGGTTTGTTGTGAGTTACGAGCATGGAGTCAGGTTAAGAATCATCCCAAAGGAGTGTACTAAGGATAAAAAACCTGTAGATCATGTTCTAAAAAGTTCTCAGAGTTGTGATCCCATCTATCAGATACTATAGGTTAGGATGACTGACTCATCAACCCATAGTATTCTCAAGAGAAACTCGTCTGAGTGTAGTATCGTCTAACGATTATTATTAAGTATACACTTGAACAGCCTCTGCACTACGTTCTAAATAGGCCAAGTTGGATTAAATATTCTATGATCCTCATCTTCTCGGACTCCCAGGTCGTAACAAGTAATGCATATCCACGACTTACTCGTGTGACATTAGTAATTCCAAAGAGGTCACCACTGAGTATATGGATCTTAAGCCAACTTGTTAAGGACTACTCAACACGAGTCAAACATGACTATACCATCCTCATATCTTATATTTCACTCAAGTTCAGTTTAGAACTTATCTCACCACTCAGAGATCACCAAGCACAACAGAGATAAAGTATCACACAACAATATATACAATCAACAAACAAACAAATATGTACACACACAAAAGTAGGCTAAACCCACTGAGGACTACTCCCCAACAGAGTCGCCATTTTATTTCTTTAGAGGTAAATTCATGACCACTGAGTTATTGGTTAGCTCAACGTCAATAAAACTAGAATCGTCACCGCGCTTTTATTGTTTCCAAAGGAAAAGGGAAAAGTTACGAACAAAATCCACAGATAAGAAGCTTTCAAATCAAAACTAATAAAATGTCAGAGATTACAGGTAAGGGGGTTGGTTACATAGAGGGAAGATATTAGCACCCAAAGTGTCATAGGTACTCCTATGGATCCCTTTTTTGTGTGTATGTGTTTTTAGTTGAAAAAGTGTTTGCTGAAAATTGAATGCGGTGATGAGAAAAGAATTTAATTATCATATTTTTGTGTTTGACAATACCTTCGATCTTATGCCTACGTACCAACATAAAAATTAGGGATCAAAATCTCGTAGTTTGTGGTAAAAATTTCAAAGATTGGTAGATTGATTTTAACAAAAGCTTAAAGATCTTTTGTTATCAAATGGAGAATACTCAACCAAACATCCACCGATAATGAGGGCTTTACAACATTTAAGAGGGATGGCTCCAACTTGGATTCAATCAACAAGTATGCCACTAACCCCTAATAAATGGAAAGACTTATAATCAATATATCATGGAATGGGAGAATTATATTTCAACCAAAGATAACTCAAATCTAAATGCCCTCTTTTGAAAATTTTAAAGAAAAGGGCATAAAATGGCCAAAAGGATTAGATGAGGTTGTTAATTCTTTTTATCTTTTGAAATTTTAAGTCAATATGATTAAGTTTATTCACAAGTTTGATTAAGAAATATTTTGAAAACCAATGGCATAAGACCAAGGTTTCTACTCATTAAAACAAGTCTAGGTTGAAAACACAAACAAAGAAGGTTTTGAAATGATGGGAAGATTTTGAAATTAAAGAAGTGGGAGGATATGAAGGGACTATCCTATACAAGATTTAAAAGTTCATAGTTGAAAAGATCTAACCAACGAGAGGCATCCACAAGACAAGAGTGTTAGATAGAAACTCATTTCATTTAGACTTTTAAGCAAGTAACAAGCATAATCATCCAAGAAATTAAAAAGAAGACCAAATGGCATCAAATAAAGATATTCAAACATCCAAGCAAGCAGTTTTCAATGTCTTCAAGTGTATCAGATGAATATCCCATGTAGCAAACTCACAGAGACAATTATCAGATAGAAACAATAAGATCAGAAATAATAACTTAATCACATAGACAAAGTAACAGATAAACCAATGGAATTCTCAAGGCTTGTACCAGATGAATGATATTGGCCGAGAAAGGTCTCAAATAATGGCATTTACCAAGTCTTTTCCATAGCTCAGAGATGTTGCATATTTTAAGTCCAAGGATTCAAACCAAGTCAAGGGCAGATGTCCAATAGTCGACCAATATATTTTATAGAGTTTTTGTTTTTATTAAGTATTTTAAGGTCCTAAGACCACAAACAAAACAAAGTCACAAACACATAATATAATACAAGCACAAAATATGTCCCAAGTGAGCAAAATGAAAATGACTGAAACAATAAACAAGTTGCATGTATGTAAATGACAATGAATGATAAAGTGCTAGAATTTAAATTGCATTAAAGGTAAATGACATTGAAAGTAAAGCAATAGTAAAGAGATGTTAGTGAAATATTAATGAAGAATACAATTGTTTAAGTCATTCTTTGGAGAATGCTCAACCATTCACTCACAAGCATGAAGATATGAACCAATATATCATTCATGAGAAGGGCTCCAACTTGGATAAATCAAGAAGTATGCCACTAGCTCTCACAAATGGAAAAAAGGTTAAATCTTCACACAATACCACGAGGAAGGGGAGACTTACAATCTCACTTACAAAAATACTATGCCTTTGGGACAAATTTAGCTCCATGTTAAGCAATCGTAATTGGACTTATGTAGAAGTCACAACTATATAAGGCCGGGCAATAATAATATTGGTGTTAATGTATGCTAGAGACACGGTACAAAGAACCAAGCTTCTAAAGCATACCACACACAAAAATAATATGGGATAGACTTATCTCAATCAGACTCATACTGATTCATCTGACACGAGGTAATTGATGAATCAACTTGCATTTGATTTATTGAGAAATCACTGGCCATGGATGGAATGAGGAAGAAGAGAGATGAAGATGAGAAGGTGAGGTGAAATAGAATCCCAAATTGATAAAGGGAGGAACTTCATCTGATAAATACTATCCATTCATCTTGAAGGATGAAGTTTACACTTCATCAACCCCCTAAATCCAATAATATTGATCAAATTGGAGCTCACATCAACAAAGATAAAGACCAAACAGAAGATGAAACAACAGAAGGTCAACCCAATAACTCAACATAATTTTAAAGCAATTAATCAAATTAAAATCAATTTAAAAAGGAATAAAAATACATTTAAAAAGGGAAAAAACCTCAAATCCCTTCAAATCACCAAATAAATGGCCAAGGGATTTATCCTATGTCAAACAAGGTTAAAGGATCTTAGACAAATTTTTGCAGAATTTTTGAAAAGTCAGAAGTATTTAAAATCAATTAAAAACAAGTAAAAAATCATTAAATTCACAAAATATATCAAATTCAATCCAAAAAATGATTTTAATTCAAAAAATGGAATATGAAATTATTTAAAAAAATTTGGTGAAAGTCCCATATTTTTTTGGATTAAAATTGAAATTAATATGAATTTAATAAGAAAATGGTATTTTCAAAATTAAAACAGAAAACTAATTAAATCCAAAAAAACAAGGGTCATCGAATCTCCCTCATTAATTGAGGTGGCAGATATGATGGTCACGCGCATCATGTCTATGGTGTTCCAAGGTTAACGCGCGTGTATACATGGTATGCAAGATCAATGGATGAGATTATAATGTGGTCATGGGATCAAACGACTTGGACAAGGCCAACGCATCACCAGAGTCGTAACTCCGATCTTTTTCTCCGGTCACCCTCACCGGAATGGTCCAACCAAAATGTTCACAAAAATGAAAGAACCATACACTATTTTGAAGATAAAAATGTCAGGATCTCGAATCTGACATTCATTTTTTCCAATTTTCACTATATAGAAAGATATGTGGAATTGAAAAATGAGGTTCTATTACTGAGTTGCTTCGGTTCAACCTCAAAGCAACTCAATATTGTTGCCTACATTAGTAGGACTTCAGCTAACCACAAATCAAGTAAAATTATAGAGAAATGAGAGAGAATCGAAGACTTAAAAATATGGAAAAATCACCTTCGGTTTGCAGTGATTTGGTTTGATCTCGATGCAATTCTTATTGGCTTTACTTCCTCTTGCTTCCAGAAGACGATTAAAACAAAACTGGATGTGAACCCTTGGAGTTTTAGATCAAAAACAGAAAGTGAACTAAAACTCGATTTCAATGAAATCTTAAAGGTTGTTCTTTCAATGGAGGTTAGAGGAATTGCAGGGCAGAGCTTGGGCAAGGATCCTCCAATACTGAGGCAATGAACATGTATATATAGGCTTTTGAATTCAATTCCATACCAATTCAAAATTTGGCCAAAAATAGCAATGTTGTGCATGGGTGCATGGGCATATGATTAGGCCCAAACAATGATACAATCCACTTCCAATTCGTGTACAAATGTTGTTTCATTCATTACATGGAAGCATGCAAAGGTGTGTAGCAAATGAGTTCAAATGTTTCCAAATAGGGCCATGCAAAGTAACCATGTGCAAGTCCCTCAATTGTGATCCAAATGCAATGATATTGGACTCGTTAGAAATTTATCATCAAGCGGAACAACTTTGATGTTGGGTATTTTTCCATTTGAAGCTTGGATTGTAACAACCCATTTTTTTTAGTATTGAATTATTATACTATTATTATTATAATTTTAATTTAATTATGTGGAGTGTTAATTAATTAACTTGGTTGCATAGTGAGTGGTTAATTATTTAAATTTAAATAGAGGTATTTAAATATTAGGTATTATTGGGCCTAGTGATTAAATTAGATGATTTAAGCCCAACTAGAATACTATTATAAATAGTAAGAGTGAAGGAAGTGAGAATTAGAATTCACTTGAGCACTGAAGGCAATAGAGAAAGAGGAGAGAAAAAGCGAGAGGAGTCAAGGTTTCCATCAAATTGACAAGGTAAGGGGGGAAATCCTTATCATTGTGGGTTAGTATGATTGGGTCAATGGGTAGGAACATGTTTTAGGTTGAAATCCTTAATTGGCATGGTTTTGGAATTATTAGGTTTTGATAAATACTCTTAAATTGTGATGATTAAATTATGCTAAAACTGTGAATGAATATATAATTGGATGAGTCATAATTTTCTGAACGTGTAGCTTTTTACGGAATCGAAATCGGAGGTCCGGAAGTCATCCAACGATGAAAAATGCGGGGAAATCTGCATTCTGTTTCGTGTTAGCGCAGGAACAGCATTCTGTCTTGCGTTAACCGGTTAACCCAGGGCGTTAACCGGTTAACACTGTTGCGATATTAAAAAAAATAATTGCATTCTGTCTTGCGTTAACCGGTTAACCCAGGGCGTTAACCGGTTAACACTGTTATAAATTGCCAAGAAGCGCATTCTGTTTTGCGTTAACCGATTAACCCAGGGCGTTAACCGGTTAACACTGTTTGAAAAGTGGAAAATTGATATTTAAATGTTGTGTGCATTTTGGAATGAAATCTATTGTACATATTTGATGATTGGCCTATATTGGTGAATAATATATTGTATGAATGTGTATGTATACCATTATTGAATTGTGAATGATTTATGGTAATGGGTGTGTATATGTAATCATGAATGATGTGTGGTGATGGATGTGTATATGTGCCAATTGTGAGTTATGGTGATATGTGAAATGTTAAGACGGTATAGATGGTCTTAATTGCATATGTGTTGGTATGTGTGCATTCATTCATAGCATGGTTGACTTCATTGTGGAAGTGGTGAAACTGTGGGTTCACATGAGCAGACGTTGATTCTCAATTGGAATCAGGCGTAGTATTAAGCGGTGATCCTTCATTGGAAACAGACGTAGCAGACGTTAATCCTAATTGGGATTAGGCGTAGTATTAAGCAGTGATCCTTCATCGGAAACAGACGTAGGGCTTTGGTCTTGTCCGGATCGGAAGCGTGGCTTGGATTCTAGATATTGAATCGGAAAGCGGTGAAACTTTGAGTTCACATTGAGGTACCACATGCATAGAGTCACATTATCTTGCATTGAGTCGTCTATAGTTATGCGATCATTGAATGCATGTATTGATGTGGATGCGATGTACGTTTGAAATATGTAAGATGATTGTTGGTTAATATTATTTACGTGATTATACCAAGTGTGATGAATTCTTAAATTGTGTTTTAATTCTTTGTGCCTTATTATGCTATTTCATGATGATTTGAATTCTCACCCTTTCTGTTTGAATGTTACCTTTACATGGGTATCGTGCAGATACTACAAAGTAGTATTGCTGGAGTAGGTGGATGATAGCTCGCTCAAGAATAGCTGGAGAGTTTCCGTATTTAGTTTGAAATTAGGTAATGAGTCAATGCTCTGGTCATGTAACACTGGGTAGATTAGTGGTATTGAACTCATATCTTATTTTGATATGCTTTACGTCATTAATTGTTTTATTTTATTTGAAGTGATTATTGAGAGATGATCATGGTATGGGACATGGATCATATTATGAATTACATGAGTATTCTTTATTTTCCACTGCGAACGCATATTGCTTGAATATTCATGATGAAATGTGTTATTTTGAATGACCAGGTGTATTGTTGGTTTTTGAAAGTTTTAAGTTTCGAAAACGTCGATGTGACGCCCTTTTCTTTATATGCGTGCTTATTTACTCTGATTATATGCTAAATAATTTGGGATAGAAAAAGGGGTGTTACATGGATCATTATGAATTTTGGTGTTGAAGTTGGAGGAATCAAACATACTTGAAAATTTTCTAAGTTAAAAGTCAAATGACCCTTTTTTCCACCTTAAATAACTTTTGATATGTGCCTCAAATGACTTTGGTTCCTTATTCAAAGTTGTAGATATTTCAATTATCTTCAATTTGGTCACAAATACGACACCATTTGGAGCTTTCATGATGGAGTTATGGATTTAAGAAGTTGAGGAAAATTGCATGTTCAATGATGATGACCCAAATGGACCTATAATGTTTCCTCATGGAACATGCCCTTGCAAGTGGAACTTGACTTTTATCAAAGAAGAAAAGTTGTAGAAGACATCTTTAAATTGATCATGAAACTTGGAGGATATTTATATCATACAAATTGAGTAAGTTATGATTCTTGGAAGTTGACCTCCTATCTAAGGCACAAACAAAATGACCTATAATCGTTCACCATAAAAAATGACTTTCGAAGAAACATTAGATCTTGATGACAACATGAAAGTTATTTGTAATGTCATAAACAATAAATTTTCTCTTAGAATCATTTTCATATAACAAAAACTGTAGGAGATAGGATCTAGAGAACCCTAAATTTGACCAGTTGACTTTCCTGGTCAACCTCCTTGAACCAACTTGCAAACTTGGAGTTCCTTTGCTCTTTGGGGTTTATAGAGAATCATATATACATAAGATGATGTAAAATATGGTATCCCTTAATATCCTTTACCAAATGTTGAAGAAGCTTACTGAGGAAGGCACACAAGATACCCATATGAAATAGGGTTTCCTTGACAAACAAGCTTCAAACTCTTGGTGAATTCTATATCAAAATAACAAAATGAAGAACATGGGGATCCATATATGATGCTTATAACCAATGTGGACCTTTGGTTTGCTTGATTCTTTGCACTGAGGGTCTCAAACCCTATTTGTGAGCTTGAGGAGGCACATGTGGACACACACACTACCTACAAATGAAACAAAGCTACACTAGACATATTTTTGGTATTTTAGTTAGTAAAAAAAGAAAAATAAAGTATGATACAATAACATTATGCTTAGTAATCTCTTCTAATGCAAACCCAATGAATGATATGTGGGGGGGGGGGATACCAAGATGTGATCCCAATGCCAATGCAAATCATGAGTTGGCATGAGGGATATTAAGGACAAAATTGGGGTCTTAAAATGGTGTTTGATTTATAGGCCAAACAATGTGCACCTTTCAAATTTTGAATGACAAATGAGTAATTCTTGGTGCATGGATGCATGGGTGATATTACAACCCTAATTAATGATTAGAATCCACTCTAAATCGTGATAGGAGGTTGCTGAAATCATCACACAAGGCCATGCAAAGTTATGCATTGTTTGGGGCTCAAAACTTTCCAAAAAAACCAAGGAAAGACCTCATATACAAGTCCCTCATTTCTCATCCAAATGATGTGGTATCAGACTTTTTGGAAATCTCTCGTCATATGGAACAACTTTGATGTTGTGACTTTTTCAATTTGAAGCTTTAAAAATGGATAAAACTGGCCTTGAAGGTGGAGGTATCAAACATACTTAGAAATATTTCTAAGTTATAAGTTAAATGACCTCTCTTTTCACCTTGAATAACTTTTGATGTAAGCTTAAAATTGTTGGTGTAAGCCCTAGAGGCCAATACTTTTGGTACTTGTATCGAATTATTTATTAATAATAAATGGCTTTTTCTTTATTGTGTTTGATTAATAAAGTCCCTAGAATAGATAGTCCGTTTAATGTATCAAGTATGACTTAATCATGAGATCACATTAAACATAAGGACAATATTCTTTAAGTATCCGTAGTCGAGCTTTATTGTGAAGTGGGATAACATTAAAGCATTAAGACTATTATGTTTGTAGACTGATGATCACATCTCATGGTTCATGGATAAAGAGTTATCAAGTCTTAAACATAGGTATGAATATTAAGAGTAATATTTATACCGGATTGACCCGCTATGACAATACTATATAGAAAGTTATTCAAAGTGTCATAAGTTATTCTCATGGTGATAATGGTGTATACCACTCTTCGACCTGAAACCACTATGGATCCTAGATGTAAAGTCGAGTGCTTTATTGTTAATCCAACGTTGTCCGTAACTGGATAACCATAAAGACAGTTGATGGGTACTCCACAAAGCATGCTGAGGGACATGAGTGTCCTAGTTGAAATTTGCCAATCCCGCGTAACAAGATAAATGTCTATGGGCCCAATATTGAACTGGACAAGGATGACACGGTCTATACCTTGTGTTCAATATAGACATAAGGGCAAAGGGGTAATTATACACATAATCATTATCACAGGAGGTTTTGTCAGATCACATGACATTTTCGTGTCTTGGGTAGCAGTGATGTATTGCTGATAACATGAAATAATATCACACTTTTGGACTCGATTTAATTAAATTATATTATTATTTGTTTCGATTTATTTTATATTATGCGATATTACTTGGTATTTTCCTTCTATTTATTCTAGGCAACATTATTTGAAGCATACGTGAAAAAGAAGAAAAGGAGGTGCAAAAAGATGATAAGAAACAATTTCCACTAAAGCCCAACCCACAACTATCAACTAGAAGCGCTGAAGCTGTGACGACCGCCACACAAGGTGTGACGAGCGTCACGCCCACCTGCTTTGTGTTACGAACGTAACACATGGTGTGACGAACGTCACACCCCCATTCCTATATTTTTGGGTTTGACGCGTAACAGAAGCACGCTCTTCCTCTTTCTTCGCTTGACCAGTTGACGTGAGGAAACCTACTGAATGGAAGAAACGGTCACTTGATGGATTGATATAAATAGGACCAATTGTGGAACCCGGCTGCTCTCGCTCAATTTTCCAGTTTTCGGCACCACATTATTTTTACTGTTTTTCTTATTTTCCAGCACTCTACTTTCCTAGCAATTTTTATTTCCTTTTCTTTTCCAGTCAATTTTGAAGCATTCAATTAATTTTCTCACAATAGTTTCTAAACTATTATGTAATTTTTACTGGATCTAACCTTACGTTAGATCGTAGTATTTTATTCCTTCGTTTTTATTTTCTTGTCCGATCGAAGATTATAAGAACAAATCCAACCGGTTTGTGGTGGAGAGTTCAAGCATCGAAGCTAGGAATAATCAAGACTTCTATTAATTTTACAGGTTCTTTAATTTTTTTGTTTAAATTTATATATGCTCTACACTGCTATTTATTTATACTGTCAGTCCGATATGGCTGTATGTAAGCATAATTATTGTTTAGGCTTGTTTAGCATGTCTGGCTAAATAAACTTAGATATCGGTATGTAAAGTAAGCGGAATGAAGGAATCAAAACTAAGTTGGTTTAATTTTGTTTAAAAACATAATCACTCTTTTTATGGTCTCAATTTACAGAGTTAATACCAAGGTTTTTGTACGAGAGTAAAAGACTTAAAGAAGTTAAAATCAATAGAACGACGGTTTGAGCTTTTAACTGGACAGTGTAAATTGGACATTAATTTTAAATCAGGGCGAAAGCAATTTTTAGAGTTAATTAAATTCTAATCATTTTCAAAAAGTATTTTTAAAGGTTAAATGTGAGGACGAGAGTTAAGCATTTAAGTTTAATTATATAATCTAAGTCAACAGAGCGAGAGTTTGAGACAAGGGTGTTTAAATGGTTAGCATTTTCTTAAAATGAGTTTCTATAGATTCTATTGTTTTCAAAAAGTGATTTTGGACTTAACTAATTAGTGACAACGCACGTTAATATAAAGTCATAGTCTATTCAACAGAGCGAGAGTTTGAGAAAAGGCTTTTAACTCAATAGTGTCTACTGAAAAGATTTACTTTAAAACTACGAAACCAACGAAGATTTGATTCCCTAATTACGACGAACTGCATACCGATATCCGCTTATTTGATATTTAATCTAGATCTTATTTTAGTTTTTTCCCTAATCAATAAAGTATCATCCACCTTAGCTTTACGAAGTAACCTTAGAAAACGGTATATCGATTCATAAGTCCCTGTGGGATCGATATCTTTTATTACTACGCGATTAGACTGTGCACTTGCAGTTAATACCCCAATAGACTCATAAAGTCGCGATCAAGTTTTTGGCGCCGTTGTCGGGGACTTTTATTTAGTCGATATCGTAACTCTTCCGTTACGCTGTAGAGACTAAGGCAATTTTTATTTCTTTCTTTAATTGATTTGTATGCCACACACTCGCTCACAAGGCGAACCGTATTACTTACGAATCAACGACGTTGAACGATATCTCCGAGTCTTACGACGAATTCGGGAGTATCGTGCTGCAAATAATCTTCCGCCAATCGAAATTCCTGATCTCAAAAATCTTCTTCCTTCGCCGATACCCGAGATGGCAGAAGCATCTCGTGCTCTTAGAGATTACGCCGCTCCATCGCAAGACGAGCCGCATTCGAGTATTGCTCCACCCGCAATCGAAGCAAACAACTTCGAACTTAAACCTTCGCTGTTACAGGCAGTGCAACAGAATCAATTCTCTGGAAATCCTACCGAGGATCCAAACCTTCATTTATCCGTATTTGTTCAATACGCTGATACTGTTAAAGCTAATGGTGTCACTTCAGAGGCAATTCGACTTCGTCTTTTTCCTTTCTCGTTAAGAGATAAAGCTAGAAGATGGCTTCAGTCTCTTCCTTCCAACTCAGTCACCACATGGAATGAGTTAAAGAAAGTTTTTCTTGCCCGATATTTTCCTCCAAGCAAAACAACTATGTTAAGAGCCCAGATAAATGGATTTAAACAGAAAGATAACGAGTCTCTTTTCGAAGCCTGGGAAAGATACAAAGACATGATGAGACTTTGTCCACACCATGGTTTAGAGGACTGGTTAGTAATTCATACCTTCTATAATGGTCTCTTATACAACACAAGGTTAACAATAGACGCCGCCGCAGGTGGTGCGCTTATGGATAAACCTTACGCTGACGCTTATCAACTTATCGAAAGCATGGCCCAAAACCATTATCAGTGGGGAAGCGACCGAACAATGGTAGAAAAACCTCAAACGAAAAGTGGCATGTACGAGATAAGTAGCCTTGATCATGTTAATGCAAAAGTGGATGTTCTTGCCCAGAAAATTGAAAGTTTAAATGTATCACCTCCAGCCGCCGTGGTTGTCGTGACTCAAAATTGCGAAGTCTGTGGAATCCAAGGTCACACTCCTACAGATTGTCAACTCCTAACAGGAATCCAAGCAGAGCAGGTGAACTACGCACAAGGAAATCCTTACTCGCATACCTATAACTCAAACTGGAAGAACCATCATAATTTTTCATATAAGAGCAACAATGCCTTATACACACCAGGACAAGCTCCCAATCAAGCCCCAGCTATACCACCTGGATATCAAAAGCCGACCCCATCTAAACCTAACAATAACGTTCCTAGGAAATCCAACTTGGAAATCATGATGGAGAACTTCATAGCTTCTCAACAGCAAACCAATAAAGATTTCTTAAACCAAAATGTACACACTAACGAACAGATTAAACAACTAGCAAGTAAAGTAGATGCCTTGGCTACCCATAACAAAATGCTGGAAACACAAATCTCACAAGTAGCTCAACAACAAGCGCCTACTGCTGCCCCAACTGGTACATTTCCTGGACAGCCCCAACCTAACCCGAAAAGCCACGCTCATGCAATTATATTAAGAAGTGGGATAGAGGTAGAAGGACCATCTGATCCAAGAATTGAAAACCAAAACTCTAAAAAGTCAACTGAGGAAGAAAATAAACCTAAGTAAAAGGAAGAGAGTAATAAGGAAACCGTAGAAAAGAAAGAACCTTATGTACCTCCACCACCTTACAAACCACCTATCCCTTATCCTCAGAGGCTAATTAAAACCAAAGACGCGGGCCAATTTAAAAAATTTGTTGACCTACTGAAACAATTAAACGTCACCATTCCTTTCACAGAAGCTATTACACAGATGCCCTCGTATGCTAAGTTCTTAAAAGAAATTCATTCTAATAAAAGGAAACTTGAAGATAGCGAAACCGTTACACTCACTGCTGAATGTAGCGCTATAATCCAGAATATGCCTCCAAAACTTAAAGATCCTGGTAGCTTCTCTATACCCTGTCACATAGGAAAATTTGTCATAGACAAAGCTTTATGCGATTTAGGAGCCGGTATCAGTGTTATGCCCTTGTCCATATGCAAGAGACTTGAAATGGGAGAATTAAGACCAACTAAAATGTCTGTACAATTAGCAAATCGTTCCGTTAGATATCCTGTAGGAATTCTTGAAAACGTTCCCGTGCGCATAGGTCAATTCTACATTCCAACCGATTTTATAATTATGGACATAAGAGAAGATGAAGTTACCCCCATTATATTGGGAAGACCTTTCTTAGCAACAGTCGATGCCATCATAAACGTAAAACGAGGACGACTCACTTTCGAAGTAGGAGAAGAGAAAATTGAGTTCATTCTTTCCAAATTTTTGAAAGCACCTGCAATAGAAGACACATGTTACTTCATGGATATCATCGATGAATGCATAAAAGAAACAGAAATAGAAAATGACAAATTGTCTGACTATCGTGTAGAAGACAGACTGAACCATTGTTTAGCAATAACATCGGATCCTACACAATGCCTTAAGAAACCAACCCTCGACTTGAAAACACTTCCCAAAAATCTGAGATATGAATTCCTAGACTCAGAACTTGAACGACCAGTGATAGTTAATGCAGACCTAGGAAAACTCGAAACCGAAAAACTCCTACATATCTTAAGAAAATATCCAACCGCACTAGGATACAACATCACCGATCTTAAAGGGATAAGTCCTTCTATTTGTATGCATCGCATCATGCTAGAAGAAAACTGTAAAACTTCTAGGGAACATCAGAGGAGACTAAACCCGATCCTGAGTGAGGTAGTGAAGAAGGAAGTAACGAAGTTATTAGAGGCAGGTATCATATATCCTATATCTGATAGCGAATGGGTTAGTCCTGTACACGTAGTACCAAAGAAAGGAGGTATAACAGTTATCGAAAATGAAAAAGGAGAAACTATAACCAAACGAATCGAATCGGGATGGAGAATGTGCATTGATTATAGAAAGCTAAACAAAGCAACCCGAAAAGATCATTTTCCTTTACCATTCATAGACCAGATGTTAGAACGATTAGCCAAACATTCTCATTTCTGCTATCTAGACGGTTACTCAGGCTTCTTTCAAATACCAATTCATCCTGATGACCAAGAAAAGACAACATTCACATGTCCTTTTGGTACCTTCGCTTATCGACGAATGTCGTTTGGCTTGTGCAATGCTCCTGCAACCTTCCAAAGGTGCATGATGGCAATATTCGCCGATTTTCTCAAAAACATCATGGAAGTCTTTATGGATGACTTTTCCGTATGCGGGCAAAGTTTCGAAGAATGTCTTGAAAACCTATAAAGAGTTCTAGAACGATGCGTAAAAGTAAACCTAGTACTTAATTGGGAAAAATGTCACTTTATGGTACAAGAAGGAATTGTTTTAGGACACATTATATCAATTAGAGGAATTGAAGTAGACAAAGCCAAAATAGAAGTAATCGAAAACCTTCAACCTCCGAAAACTGTGAGAGAAGTACGAAGCTTCTTAGGACATACCGATTTTTATCGACGATTTATTAAGGATTTCTCTAAAATAACTAAACCTTTAACCGGATTATTAATGAAAGATGCTGAATTCATCTTCAACAATAAATGTTTAGAAGCATTTCAAACGCTTAAACAAGCATTAATCTCCGCGCCCATAATGCAGACTCCGGATTGGAATGAACCATTCGAAATAATGTGTGACGCAAGTGACTACGCCGTAGGCGCTGTTTTAGGATAAAGAAAGGATAAAAAACTTCATGTCATATATTATGCAAGTAGAACTCTAGATGAAGCACAAATAAATTACGCCACGACCGAGAAAGAACTTCTAGCAGTAGTATTTGCACTAGATAAATTTCGTTCTTACTTGGTCGGAGCAAAAATAATCGTTTACACTGACCACGCTGCCATTAAGTACCTCCTAACAAAAAAGGACGCTAAACCTAGACTCCTAAGGTGGATCTTGTTGTTACAAGAATTTGATTTGGAAATCAAAGATAAAAAAGGAACTGAAAACGTAGTAGCATATCACCTTTCTAGACTAGAAAATCTGGAACCGGAAAGAACATCGATCAACGATGACTTCTCGTACGATAAACTTATAGCTAATCTGGAAGAAAATAGAGCTGATGAACAAGTAGAGACCACCTTGGCTGTATGCGTTACACCATGGTACGCCGATTTTGCCAATTATTTAGTTGCCGGAATAGTTCCACTTAATTTATCCTACCAGCAAAAGAAACGATTCTTCCATGACTTGAAACATTATTATTGGGACGACCATTTACTTTTTAAAAGAGGCCCCGATGGTATTTTCCATCGGTGTATACCTGAAGAAGAGATAGAAAGTATAATCCAACATTGTCATTCCGCTCCTTATGGTGGACACGCAAGTACATCCAAGGCCTGCTCTAAAATCCTACAAGTCGGTCTTTATTGGCCAAACATATGGAAGGATGTGCATGTTGCTGTCAAGAAATGCGATAGATGCCAACGCACAGGAAACATATCTAGATGTGACGAGATGCCACAAAAGGGCATTTTGGAAGTATATATTTTCGATGTGTGGGGAATAGATTTCATGGGACCTTTTCCACCTTCTTTCGGTAACAAGTACATACTCGTAGTGGTTGACTACGTATCAAAATGGATTGAAGCTATAGCTTCTCCAACAAACGACACACGAGTAGTAACTAGACTCTTTAAGAATATAATCTTTCCAAGATTTGGTGTCCCAAGGATAGTAGTCAGTGATGGCAGATCGCATTTCATATCTAAGATACTCGAAAAACTATTGTTTAAGTATGGTGTAAAACATCGAGTAGCGACACCTTATCATCCTCAAACCAGTGAACAAGTAGAAGTGTCTAACAGAGAAATTAAGCAGATATTAGAAAAAACAGTCGCCACATCAAGAAAAGACTGGTCATCAAAATTACCTGAAGCTTTATGGGCTTATCGAACTGCTTACAAAACTCCCATAGGAACAACCCCATTTAGGCTTATTTACGGAAAATCTTGCCACCTCCCGGTAGAATTAGAACATAAGGCCTATTGGGCTATTAAAAACTTAAATTTATACTATAAGGCCGCCGGTGAAAAGCGAATCCTTGATATAAACGAATTAGAAGAACTTAGACAAGACGCATACGAAAATGCCAGAATCTACAAGGAAAGAACGAAAAAATGACATGATAAGCGCATATCAAGGAAAACTTTCAAACAAGGCGATGTAGTCCTATTGTTTAACTCTATACTTAAGTTATTCCCAGGAAAACTACGCTCTAGATGGTCAGGCCCTTTCCAAGTCACTAATGTTTTCCCTAGTGGAGCTGTGGAAATTAAGGGTAAATCTATGGAAACATTTATCGTAAACGGGCAGCGTCTGAAACATTATCACTATGATGAAAACAATGAAGACTCGCAAGTCCTGCACTTAGACGTATTGTCTCCTAAATCTATAGATTAACATTTACTAATTTTATGTCGAGCTTGCGACATTAAACAAAGCGCTTCGTGGGAGACAACCCACAACTTTCTATTTTATTTTCTATTTTTATTTTATATTTTTTTTTCTTCTTTGATTATCCCTTTTGATTTTATTTAGTATTCATTCTTCATTTATTTTATTTTATAAAACTTTTTTTCTTTTCTTCTTTCGGCATCTGGCCAAATCCTGACTAAATTCTTGTTTTTTTTTTCTTTAGTTAACACTAACCTGATGGGACAAATTGATCGTATGGGTATCAAATTCAGAGGGAAAGCTCAGAAACAAAAGTTTGAAGAACTAGCAGAGAGAGATGCTACCTAGTTTCTATGCTGATGATTGGGCAATGATTGTCCTTGGACTAAGAGAGAGTGTCATGTATTTGCTGAGTCAAATAGGGTGGGAAACCACTCCTATTCGAAGACAATTTGTCACTTACCGGAGGTTAACTCTAGAATTCCTTAGCTCCCTGATCTATCTACCCAGCCATGGAAAAGGAATAAGCAGAGGTTTCATTCAGTTCAGGATGTTCAATATGGAGTATCAATTTAACATTCAAGACTTTACTAACCTTTTAGGGTTTCCTACCTCTTTTGATACATTCACCATGAGCCAAGAAGACCTTTTTGAATATAGAGAACTTGAACATTTTTGGAGAAGTTTAACGGGAAATGACGACCCTGAGGAGCATGAGTTTCTTTCTGGAAACATACATAACCCAGCTTTTCGTTATTTCCATAAAATCCCAGCACACACTCTTTTTGGGAAGAAATCAAACATTACCACAGTTTCACGTGATGAACTCTTCATCATATTTTGTGCTTCCCAGAACCGTCCAGTGAATGGTGCCACTTATATGTTGGCGAATTTTGACCGCCTTATTCAAGATGACCGAGCACCAATTCAAATAGGCGGATTGATAACCATGATTGGTAATGCTATCGGATTACGCCAACCCATGCTTGACTTGAGCCCTTTTTGTGGCATTGCGCCTATGAGTATACCCTTCCTCTTCAACACTATGTTTATAGGAAACCTAGGACCTGAAGAGTTTGAGCTAATAATTAACAACCAAGTTCTTTGCCTATTCACCTTGCCTAGCCCGAGGACTAGTGTTCATAACCGAAACAATTGGCTCTACAATCTGAATGGAATACCTTCTCTTGTTAGATCTACTGAATCCATCCAAGACTATGAGATATGTGACGACCAGATTCCTTATGCTGAGTCTGACCCTCAGACACCATCTGGTTATTATGATATTGACTCTCCACCTCATCCTATCCCGGCCGAAGAGTCGGCAATACCTGATCTTAGACATCATATGCCCGGAACTGATTATAACACCGCCATTCAAGCCTTGATTCCAGAACAAGAAGCCATCAGAAAAGAGCTAACTAATATGGGACCTGAATTTCTGGGATACATGAGCAGTATGACAAATCAATTCCACGAGTTGCTAAACCGTGTAAATTCCTTTGCTCCTCCGGCCAAAGATCCTGCAAGTGGCTAGAAGTTTTTAGTTAATTAGTTTTAGTTTTAGGCTATTTATAGTTTTGTTTCACATTACTTTTAATCTTAGTATTTGTTTTTTTTTCCGCATGTTTGCCTTTATCTTCCAATGTTACATTATGGTTATTTTATGAAGCTATTGCATTATTGGTTTATTTTATTTTATTTCGATTTATGCAATATCTACAATTATCAATAATGATCTTTACTGTATGCTACTTACATAGCCTATTAGAGAAAAAAATATATTTACACTATGGTGTAATAGAGTAGCATGCATGGTATTTCTAAAATATATCAATAGCAAAATAAAATAAACATAAGCAAAACAAAACAAAAACAATAAAATAATAAAAACATATTATGACGCACCCACGTAAGTGACCGTTGCAAGCTGACTGGTGTGACGAGCGTCACACAAGCCATCACAGTCGTCACGTAAATGCATGTGACGCCCGTAACACCTTCCGTCACGAGCGTGACAACTTCATAATAGGTGAACGTTAGTGACCGTTGGGGACACGACCGTTACCCACCCACCTTTTTATTTTCCCCATTCATTCACCTCTTTACTCCATCCCACTCACATTCCTCCACATTTATTTTTCTCTCACCCACTCCTCTTCTAACTTCCAAAAACTTTTCCTATAAATACCTACACTCCATTTCTCCCTAAACCACACCATTCCAACAAACCACTCTTTACAAATACATTTGCACCCTCTTTCCTTCTTTCAACCCACCTATCAATATGGCGGAAAACCAACAATTCGGAAATATCATCTTCCGATCCGAAGATGATAACTATCAACGAGAGCAATTCGATCGGTTTCAACAACGAGGTGTCATCTCTACCAGGTATCCTGATTTAAATTGTTTACAAGAATTAGGATTACTTCAAGGTGTGCAATGGATGCTTCGGCTTGCTGATTTAACTTTTCTTTGCACACACAATCAACCTACCTACCCATCACTCACCTTAGAATTTTTAAGTTCTTATTCATACACCACTCCAACCGGTGAAGACGAGTACTTAACCGGTACCGCAACTTTCCGCATGTTCAACACCGAGTACTCACTATCCCAGGATCAGTTGAGTGTCATGCTACAGTTCCCTGTAGGAGACCAAGTCCACCCAAGAATCCCTCCGAACTCACAGTGGCCCATAAACGCCTTCGACCTCTTTAGAAAAATATCCGGTGTGGAAACCGATAATTGGGATGCACTACTTGCTTCCCACATACACAACCCAACCATCCGGTATTTTATCCGCATTCTGCAAAACACCATTTTCGGTCGACCCAACAACAGCAAAGTCAATGCCAAGGAATTATTCTTCCTCCACTACGTCTTTGCAATGGATACAAAGGTAAACGCCGCTTCTTTCTTATTTCACCATATCCGCACCCTATGTGCTAGAGGCCGCCAACCTTTCGTGATTGGAGGATTAATAACCTCCATAGCACTTGGCTTAAATCTAGGGGACCGACTTCAAAATTTACAAGCTTTCCCACCCCTATTTATGGATATAAGCTATTGTCGCTTTTCTCTAAAAACATTGGGGACAATGTTTCATTTAAGTGTGGGGGGGGGGGGGGGAACTTTGTTTCAGTTATGATTACTCCTCTTTGAATATATCTTTTTCAAGTATGTATTTCCCTTTTCATTGTTATTTCCCTTTCATTTAAATGTTTATCTATATATATAAAATATATATATATATATATATATATATATATATATATATATATATATATATATATATATATATATATATTTATAATATATACTCATTTTAAAGTTAAGTCCCTAGTGTGAAATTTTTTTATTATCTATTCCCCTCAATTTTCTTGAGCCATAACAAAAATTCAACACACTCAATAAGTATAAAGGTTGTCTATTTTATCAAACTTGAGTAAAATTAAGACAAAAATTATTACCGCCCCAACGCTCTAAAAACCTCAACATGTTAGATCAGAAAAGTACATATTATACCAATCCCTTGAACTTTTAGTTTTATAGTAACCCCGAGTAGTTTATACGAGAAGTCGACACCATCCTAATAGCAAACTACGTGGAGAGCCGATGAATATAAGTGAATGATTCCCAAGACAATATATTAGAAAAAAAATCAGGAAATGCACTAATTAAGTTAGGTGATCCTTACCCGATCATTTGATCCAAAGGTTGTAAATCCTACAAAAATATTATATGAACGATCCATTGTGAGTTGGTTCAGCGGTTTCTGGTGTTGAACTTGGTAGGGAGGACTACGGTCCGATCCCCCGCAATCTGCAATGGACTAAATGACGAAGTTATCCAACTTGTGTACCAGAACTTCAAGCTAAAAAGGGAATCAGAATCACTAACCGGTTACTCCACTATGTGCGCGAAAAGATAAAGGGCTTAATGTGATTTCGCTAGAATGAAAACGGGTGAAATAAGAGTAAAGGAACTAGGATAGCTATAATAGCGTGACTCGAACTGGTTTGCATAAGGTGGGGTTATCTGAGGTTGTAACGGTAGTTGTTGATGTTAAGATTAATCTCAGGCTATTTCTAATTGAGATTTACTTGCAACCTAACGCGAATTGATGTGTGTTTAGAAATTTCATCTAGATAATATTTTAAAACGATTTCTATACTGTATCTTGCAAAAGTCTAAGTATGGGGGAGTTTGATAACATGAAATAATATCACATTTTTGGACTTGATTTAATTAAATTATATTATTATTTGTTTTGATTTATTTTATATTATGCGATATTACTTGGTATTTTCCTTCTATTTATTCCAGGCAACATTATTTGAAGCATACGTGAAAAAGAAGAAAAGGAGGTGCACAAAGATGATAAGAAGCAATTTCCACTAAAGCCCAACCCACAACTATCAACTAGAAGCGCTGAAGCTGTGACGACCGCCACACAAGGTGTGACGAGCGTCACGCCCACCTGCTTTGTGTTACGAACGTAACACATGGTGTGACGAACGTCACACCCCCATTCCTATATTTTTGGGTTTGACGCGTAACAGAAGCACGCTCTTCCTCTTTCTTCGCTTGACCAGTTGACATGAGGAAACCTACTGAATGGAAGAAACGGTCACTTGATGGATTGATATAAATAGGACCAATTGTGGAACCCGGCTGCTCTCGCTCAATTTTCCAGTTTTCGGCACCACATTATTTTTACTGTTTTTCTTATTTTCCAGCACTCTACTTTCCTAGCAATTTTTATTTCCTTTTCTTTTCCAGTCAATTTTGAAGCATTCAATTAATTTTCTCACAATAGTTTCTAAACTATTGTGTAATTTTTACTGGATCTAACCTTACGTTAGATCGTAGTATTTTATTCCTTCGTTTTTATTTTCTTGTCCGATCGAAGATTATAAGAACAAATCCAACCGGTTTGTGGTGGAGAGTTCAAGCATCGAAGCTAGGAATAATCAAGACTTCTATTAATTTTACAGGTTCTTTAATTTTTTTGTTTAAATTTATATATGCTCTACACTGCTATTTATTTATACTGTCTGTCCGATATGGCTGTATGTAAGCATAATTATTGTTTAGGCTTGTTTAGCATGTCTGGCTAAATAAACTTAGATATCGGTATGTAAAGTAAGCGGAATGAAGGAATCAAAACTAAGTTGGTTTAATTTTGTTTAAAAACATAATCACTCTTTTTATGGTCTCAATTTACAGAGTTAATACCAAGGTTTTTGTACGAGAGTAAAAGACATAAAGAAGTTAAAATCAATAGAACGACGGTTTGAGCTTTTAACTGGACAGTGTAAATTGGACATTAATTTTAAATCAGGGCGAAAGCAATTTTTAGAGTTAATTAAATTCTAATCATTTTCAAAAAGTATTTTTAAAGGTTAAATGTGAGGACGAGAGTTAAGCATTTAAGTTTAATTATATAATCTAAGTCAACAGAGCGAGAGTTTGAGACAAGGGTGTTTAAATGGTTAGCATTTTCTTAAAATGAGTTTCTATAGATTCTATTGTTTTCAAAAAGTGATTTTGGACTTAACTAATTAGTGACAGCGCACGTTAATATAAAGTCATAGTCTATTCAACAGAGCGAGAGTTTGAGAAAAGGCTTTTAACTCAATAGTGTCTACTGAAAAGATTTACTTTAAAACTACGAAACCAACGAAGATTTGATTCCCTAATTACGACGAACTGCATACCGATATCCGCTTATTTGATATTTAATCTAGATCTTATTTTAGTTTTTTCCCTAATCAACAAAGTATCATCCGCCTTAGCTTTACGAAGTAACCTTAGAAAACGGTATATTGATTCATAAGTCCTTGTGGGATCGATATCTTTTATTACTACGCGATTAGACTGTGCACTTGCAGTTAATACCCCAATAGACTCATAAAGTCGCGATCAGTTGCTAGATACCGCTCACTGTTTATTATGTTAAATGCGTGATTTAATATAATTGCCAACGTCGCGAAAACCTACAGGGTCACACACAAAGGACGGATTGATGAGAGATAGAGTAACTAAGGAACATCATAAGGTACGGTGCACTAAAGTGGGATACGAAATATGGTAAGGTACCAAATACTTAAGTGATTTTAGCATATTATGAGATATGGGCCAGATACACTTAAGTGAGCTTTTTAGCTTGAAGCCCATACAAGTGGTTCTATAAATAGAACCCTTGGATAGAAGCATTGTCACTCAGACTCAACTCAAGTGAACTCTAATTGGAATTTCGTTTCCCTCTCTCTCACTCAAAGCCTTCATTCGTACCAGCTAGCACTGAGATTGAAGGAATCCGTTCGTGTGGACTGAGTAAAGACGTTGTCATCGTTCAATGTTCGTGATCACTCCGTGGATCTGTATCCAAGGTTTTGATCTTTACAAGAGATCTGCACCAAAGGTTTGAATCGCCACAAGAGGTAACGATTCTATCACTGATCATGCCCATTCGTAAGGATCATTAAAGGAGAAATTTTTAAATTCCGCTGCGCCTTGGATGGCAATTCTCCTTCAAAAATGAACTTAGATATTTATACAAGGTTGTATCTCTTTCAATTACCTTCAATTTGACCATAAATTTGGTACCATTTGGAGTTTGGATTATGGAGCTATGGATTTTAGAAATTGAGGAAGTTTGCTTGTTCAATGATGAGGACCAAAATGGACCTATAATGTTTCCTCATGGTACATGACTTTGCAAGTAGAATTTGATATTTCTAAAATAATAAATGTTGAGTAAGACATCTTGAAATTAATAATGAAACTTAGATCATCTTCATATCATAAAAAATGAGGAAGTTATAGCTCTTGGAAGTTGACCTTTTATCTATGGCACAAACAAAATGACATATAATCTTTCACCATACAAAATGTATTTCCAAGCAAAATTATCTATTGAGTCCAACATGAAATATGTTTGGAATGTCATAAAGCATAATTTTTTGTAATCATTTTCATATGACAAAAATTGTATGAGATAGGGTCTAGGAAACCCTAGATTTGACCAGTTGACTTTTCTGGTCAACTTCCTTGAATCAACTTGCATACTTGAAGTTCCTTTACTCTTAGGGGATGGAGGATCATATATGCTTATGATGATGTAAAGTGAAGTATCCATTGATATCTTTGACCAACTGCTGAAAAAACTTGATGAGAAGACACAAAAAATACCTAGATGAATTAGGGATTCCTTGACAAACAAGCTTCAAACTCTTGATGAACTCTTGATCAAAATGGAGATAAAGAACATAGGGATACATATATGATGTTTAGAAATAATGTGGGCCTTTTCTTTCTCTATCTCTTGCACTGAGGGTCTTAAACCCTAGTTGCAGGCTTGGTGGGGCGAAGTTGGACATACACTACCTACAAAAGAATCAAAGTTATACTAGACATATTTTTGTATTTTGGTTAGTAGACAAAGAAAATAAAGTATGATACAATCATATATGCTTGGTGATCTCTCCCAATGCAAACCCAATGAATGATATGTGAAGAGAATACTAAGGTGTAATCCCAATACCAATGCAAAACTATGAGATAACATGAGGGATCTTATGGGTCAAAATTGGGGTCTTACAGGGGGTATAATAATAGTAGGAGAAAACATAATGCCATTAAATGGGATGTTGTTACTAGTTTGAAGAGTGATGATGGACTAAGGCTGTGTAAATTGGACATTATGAACAAGGTTTGCATCTTAAAACTTGGTTGGAAGCTCCAAAATAATAATGGGGAGTTCTAGTATGATGTTGTTTGGGGGTAAATATGACATAAATGATAACAAAAAGGATATTTCGATGAAGCCCACAGACTCAAGTCTCTGGAAGAGTATTGCTAAAGTTTGGTCGAATACTGATAAATACAATATTTGGAGTGTTGGAGACGGAAAGGGTGTGAATGTGTGGAATGATGTTTAGATTGCATCGAATGTTCGCATTGTTGACCTTAAAATTGTTATCCCCATGCACATGTATAATGCTAGAGTGGCTGATATTGCTCACGAAAATGTTAGTTAGAATTGGGAGGACCTGAATAATTGGCTTCCAATGAATATGCTCCAACAAATTGCTGCCAATGTGCCTCCTTCTTTCGACGCAAACCCAGACGTGAGGATTGGACTTGAGCACGATGGAAAACAATCAAGTGTGGGAACCATGTACAAGTTTCTTGATGATCGTAGAGGAATAAAAAGTAACATGCCATGGGAAGATATTTGGAAAATTCAAGCAACAAAAAAAGTTTAATCCTTTATTTGGATCCTTCAACATGGTAGACTACTTACTAATAGTAGAAAGCATCGCATGGGACTTGGAAGTTCAATGTGTTTCGTTTGTAATAACATTGAAGAAGACACACTTCATGTTCTTCGGGATTGCCCGGGTGCAGTTGCGCTTTGGATGACAATTTTGAACACTAACAATCATTTTAGCATTTTCGTAGGTATCTTGAAGAATTGGATTTACTATAACATGAATGCTAACTTGGGGTGGAACGCCGAGAAAGATTGGACGACCTTTTGGGCTACTGCATGCCATAGTATTTGGACGTGGCACAATAAGGAGACTCATGATGGAATTTTTAATCGACTGACGTGCATGTTAAGTCATGTCAATAGATTGGTTCAAGATTACGAGCATGCAAAAACTGGTGCAAATATCAACTTGAAGCTCCATAGAAGTTTAAGTTACATTAAGTGGGAAGTTCCTTCGGCGGGATAGGTAAAATTAAACACAGATGGAACGAGAGATAAACATGACAATACAAGTTATGATGGAATCGTTAGAGGGAGCGAGTGAGATTGGCTTGGAGGTTTCTCTAAATATGTTGGCATGAATAGTGTTTACATAGCTGAGCTTTAGGGTGTCTTGGGCTTAAAGCTACTTATGGAAATGGATTTTCGGAACGTGATTGTGGAGGTGGATTATCAACAAGTGGTCAATGCCATTATGACGAGTGATCATAGTAGTAACATGGGAAGACACTTGATCACGAGAATAAGAACATTAATGCATTAAGATATAGAGATTAAGATTCGTCACATCTATAGGGAAGTCAATTTGTGTGCGATGTGTTAACTAAAGAAGGAAGTTTATCGTCGAACTTTTCATACATCTTAGAAGAATGTCTTTCGTTTATTAATCACATTATTGTTAGTGATTTGTTTGAGAATACTATTTCTCGTTTAATTCCGTTGTAGTTTCGTTTTCTTCTGGGCTCTGACACTTGTATATAAAAAAATATCTATAATAACAATGTTTTCAAATCATTTTTTTATAATTATTTAATACAATTGAATTAAATAATCATTGTTAATTTTACAATGAATAATTCATTTTAAATATATTTTATACCGTATTAAATTAATTTACCCACATGTATGTTATTAGTTTTTTTTTTTGAAAAAGCACGAGTCTTCCATCTAAAAAATGGACAATGAAAAATAAAAGGTATAATTAGTTCCCAAGTCCCTTAACTTAACTTAGGTTTCGCTTTGCTCCTTTAATTAAAAAACGTTACACTTTCGTTCCTTAAAAATGTTTCGTTAATATTATCGGTCCATTCCATTATTTTTTTAGAAAAATTATTAACTTTTGCCAACGTGGCATGACAACTAGGATACTGAGTCAACAAAAAAAAATATTTTATTTAAACTTGAAGATTTTGTTTACGTGGAATAAAAATTAATATTTTATTCACAACAATATTAATGAACTTTCATCAATTAACCTGATACAATAACAACAATACAATAACCATGATGATATCAATGACTCAAAAAACTTAAGAAGAAAAGAAATATGGAAAGAAAAATATAAGTAGAAAGAAACTAAGAATCAACCAGCCTCCGCTCAAATACCCCTCAGCCACCACGCAAAATCACTTTTTACACTCGACGCTGCTTTCCACCAACAAAATCCCACATGTCAAAGCTAAACAAAAAAAAGGTGGATACCTGAAACTCAAAGAACAAACAATACAACCAAAGTCATTGTGAAACAAAATCGACTGTTACCTTATCGACGCCACGATCTCCAAATGAGCGTTCTGAACCATCACCACAAATCCATCAGTATCTCCTCTCCCCTCCCATTTTAGATTTTGATTTGATTTGTTGCTATATTGATGTTGGTATAGAACCGAGTAAAAAATTGTTAAATTTTTGAGGAATTGATTATGGTGAGGAAGAATAGATGAACCTTGAAAAAGAGAGAGTTGTTTGAACCTGAGGTAGAAGAAGAGGTTCAAAGAAAGAGTTAATTTTGGGAAGGGAGAAGAAAGAGACTTTTGAATATTTAACAAATAAAACATAAATTTTAAAATAAATAAAAAAGTCATCTCAAATAAACATAATTACAATTAGAATATTATATAGTAAATATTTAACTTTTTTTTTTAATTTAATGATCAATTATACTAATGGAATAATTTTAAGGGACTACATAACATTTTTTTAATTAAGGAAGTAAAGTGAAATATTAAATTAATTAATGATAAAAGGTGAATGATTCCAAAATAAAATGAAAATGTAAAATTACAAAAATGTAACATTCTTTTAATTTGCTACTATTATGTATGCCACGTAAATGTGGGAAGGGTAAAAAAGTCAGTAAAGAGCAATTGTTAAGAGGGAGTGTTGCCCTAGCGACCAAGACACTGCCCTTTGTACACGTGTAACTAAACGAATGGTTGAGATTAAATAACTTTCATAATCCAATACACATACACAATAAACACCTACTATTATATTCAAACCTTTCACAAAAATCGCTTCACTTAACCAGCGCCCCATCTTCCACTCTTTCTAGGTTTACGCATCAAACCGACGGCGCAAAAATGGTGATCCATTCTCTCCGTTCACTCTTCTTCTCCGTTGTATTCCATTCTCGCTAACCGTTTCCGATTCCGACTGTTACTCTTCTGTCTTGTTTTTCAGGTTCTTCAAAACGATATTGATCTGTTGAATCCACCGGCTGAACTCGAGAAGAGAAAGCATAAACTTAAACGACTTGTTCAATCGCCTAACTCATTCTTCATGGTGATTTTTTTCACTAATCTTTGTTGATAGGTTATGTTAGTTTTCTAATTTGATTTGTAATCTGATTTTTGTTTCGTTTGTGTTTGTGTTAATAGGATGTCAAATGTCAAGGTTGCTTCAATATGTAAGTTCCTATTATCACCCTTTGTCATTTTTTCTTAGTCAGGTTTCAATTTGAATTAAAAAAAAGACCGTTTTAAAGTGATTTTGATCGTGATTATATTAAAATTTTAGGTCTAAATATTATTTAAGCCTCTTTAAAATTGACATTTTCAATTGTTAGTCCTTTTATCCACTTTATTGTTGTAAAAGCTTGTAGTCTTTGTTATTTACATGCGTATATCTTTGGGTCTAAATATGATTTAGGTGTCTGTTATCAATTTTACAATCCGTCTTTTAGAGACTAACAAAGAGCTTGTAGCTTTCAGCCAATAAGTGGTATATAATCAGATTCCATTGTTTGGATTTGTAAATAATGGATGAAGCAGAATGGAATATGATGACATCTATTTCATTCAATCCTTCCATTTTCATTCCCCAATTTGGGGTGTATGCTATGGAACAAAAACTAACTTTTCTTTTGTCAAGATATAAAAAATACTCAAACAATAGACTAAAATATTTGATCCTTTTAGCTCTACTCCATTCCATGATGTTTCAGTCTGTTTTGCTCTGTTCTAGTCCATCAATCATCAATCCAAACAGAGTCTTGGTATTTTGTAGTAAATTTAATATTCCCCTTTAAAATTGACATTTTAACTTGGTGCCTAAACAACTTAAAGCACAAGGGGTTACCAAAAACAAGAGCTTATGTATAATCTTGCATAATCTATTTTTATGCCAAGTAAAAATTTAGTTAAATTGATTTTTACATGCTATATCTTATTTTCATTAGTTACCTTGGAAAACTTGAAAAAATAAGCTTAAAAAGTTCATGAAAAATGTTATAAGCTGTTTTAAATGTTCTTGTAAAAATGTCACAGTTTATTTCAGTTTATAAGAATCTCAAATAAACCAATTCAAACAGGTCCTTAGTCCTTGTATCCGTTGTACTGTCTAACTTTTAGAAACAAACTAAGTAAGGGTTTGTAGTTGTGTTATTTGTAGGGACTGAAAAAACAGGCGTAGTAATGGAGTAGTATTTTCTTCTTCTTCAAAGCTGATCCGTAGTCTATTGTTTAAGAATTGAACATTTGTTGTCAATAAAAAAGTTATTTTTTGTTGAAAGCTGAACATGGTTGAATTTTTGGATGCAGAACAACTGTATTCAGCCACTCCCAAACTGTTGTTGTATGTGGTAATTGTCAGACAGTGTTGTGCCAACCAACCGGTGGCAAGGCAAGACTAACAGAGGGATGCTCATTCAGAAAGAAGGGAGATTAGCAGAGAGATTAGTAATGGAGTTATTTGTCTTTTTTAGAATTGATTTCTGAGGAAATTTTGAGTTATTGAGTTTTTAATAGAATGTTTTTGAATTGTTGTCTTTGTGAGTCTTATGCATTTGTGCTCTCTTCTTAAGTTGAATGATTTGGTGTTGTTGATTGACATTATCTCATAATTATCTATTTTGTACCAGTAATTTATTTATATATGTTATAGTGTGTATTAGTTTGATACCACCATTTATCACAATTTTTTAATTCCTATATGTTTTGTGTACGACTAGTCTTGGCTATTCGAAAGAATGTCAATTGTGTACACAATTAAAACGAGATAGTCTATGAATTAAAGAGTTTCCAAGTTGAAGAGAATTAAATATGTTGAGGAAGGTATTATGGTATAATGTGTATGGATATGAAAATGCAAGCCAGATGGTATAACAATACACCTATGACCAATCTATTTGGAATAAAAAATTGTTCTAAAATGAAGGATCTATTTTAATTTCTAATGCACTTTTCCCAATTTTATTCTTTAATTAATATTATTTTAATCATTGTTAATATATAATAATGGTAGTTTAGTAAAAATATAATTCTTTCTCTTTCGATTATTCTTTTTTCTTAATCTTTGAAATTGTCAATTTGATGATTCATTGTGGCAGAGGGAGTAACATACTTTAAGTCTGTTAATGCTATAGTAATATTCTTTATTTTGACAGAGGTTATTTTGAACTATTGGTTATTAACATGTTGCATTGATATATGTAACAATGTTCAAAGCATGGTTTACAACTCTGGTCTTCGAGTTGAACTCAGAATAGAAAACATTGGTTAATTTTAAATATAACCAACAACTTTGATTAGACAAGATTTTGTTTTGTTGTTAAACATGTCGGTCCAATATTGTCTTATAGTTTAAAAAATCAATATAATTATTGGTTATGATTTAGTCTTATGGAGATGTTAACTTTTTCTCTCACTTCTTCCTAGTAAATTAGCGTTTCAAAATTGTTGTAAATTGTTGTAGCATATTGTTATTAGCTCTTTGCAACTTGTTGCAGTCACATGCACTTGTTCATATATGAGTTAATTATATAATGAAGTAGTACAAGCTATAATATTTTTTTTTTACCATTAGGCACATGCACTTGTTCATAATGATGTACAAGCTACACTGATTTTTGACATTTAGAGTCCTAGCAAATGGTTTCCTAATGTGAATTTTTTTAAAAAATAATCCACTTTTTCAAAGAAATTCCCAAAATACTCATGGTTTCCAAAAAATTTCCAAACTACTCCACTTTTAGGAGAAGTCGCCAATTAAATTGGAGACTCCTCTTAAAAATTGAATGGAGGCGCCAATTGGATTGGCTAAGGCAAATGCCCTAGCCAATTGGATTGGCGCCCCTGTGTAGTTCTTAAGAGGAGGCGTCAATTCAATTGGAGCCTCAGTGTAAAATGTAATTTTTGTGTTATAAATAGATGCGTTGTGTGAGTCATTGTTCCACATCTCAATTAATCATTTGACAATCATGTTTGATGTTCGTCGCCGATATGAAAATGTGATTTATACGAGAGATAAACCTCAGATGCTGATGTTGTTCTGGAACATCACTACGTTCGATCAACTAAAGAGGGGTCTGGTTCGTTGGTTAGATGGGAAAATACCAGAAGGGGAAAAATTAGAAGTATTGAGAGACTCGGCAGTATCTTTGGTTGGGTGCGAATCAAGACTGATAAGGATGCTAGGGAAATGATGTTCGGTCGAGATGACATCAATTTGATTGTTGTAATCAGTTAGAAATATTTATGTTTTTAGATAGCTTATTTTGTACTGATGTTTGTTGTGAACCTCGTTGTAACAAAAAGTTAACGATATATAATGATTGAAGGTTATAGAAATACAATGTTACAAAAAGTTTAAGACCCAGATGATTCTCATCGATTGGGACAATTGTTCTTCTTGTGTCCTGGTTGACGACAGATACTACATAATCTTATCATTTTATCTGTGGAATCCATCTTTGTCCTGATATGCGTGTTGTTTGGCCTTTCTTTTTTCTTTCTACGTATCTCGTCATTGTGCTAAACTATATCACCTTCATATGGAGGTCAGTATTCCTCCATTGGTAGTACCGAGAAGCTTTGATTATATACATTCATGACAGTGACGATCTTGTACACATCAGATAAATGGCTGTAAGCGTCTTGACGAGTATAAGTGCATGCTGCAATGACATGGGAGCAAGGAATGCCTGAAATTTTCCACAATCACACCAACTTCTGTTTAGTCTAATAGCATATGCTAAATTTGGTCTCCCCTCGTTGTGATCCATTGTTTCCTGGACGCTGAAATTTTGTCTATGATGGTCAAAGACTGTTACAGCGTGTGTGCTAGCTTTGATGCTCTCCTCTTTCATGACCTTCATGCAACACTCACTGAATACTTGCCCGGACATTAACACCGCACTCCATATAAGTACATATCCTCGACGATGAACTGAAAACCAACCGATTTGTAGCAAGCCATATAAGTACGACTTGGTTTTTCTTCAGTTGGCATGACCGCGTCAGTTAACACATGGTCATGACGGAGTGTCGCAAATGGAAACCAGGGGTATTTTGGGAATTTCCTTGAAAAAGTGGGTTATTTTTGTAAAAAATTCTCCTAATGTTTGAGATTTGAGAATGTATAATACAACAAATATGGATGGATTATGATAGAACACCATGGATTTGAGAATGTAAAATACAACAAAGGATAGTGAAAAATAAAAATTACCTTCAAATTTTCGAAATGCATCTCCTGACGGATTTTACTCACACTCAATTCATTCGTTTTGAGTTACGTCCCTATTTCATGATTAAATTTAATCTGGAAATGCATCTCTGTGTACCTTAAAAAATATATTTTTAAATTTTAAACGGATGCAAAAAAATAAATCTAGAATCAAAACAGATGCATAAACGGGGATAAATTAACATCGATAATTATTATGACATATATAAAAAACTAAACACTAAATATATAATTGTTAACATAGATCGAACAATTCATTTCATCATTAAGTAAGACATTTCAACATCTTCAAAATATTTTTGGTGGATCTTGCAATTTTTTCATTCAGCTTGATCGAACATTTAAATATCTTTGGTGGATCTCTCAATTTTTCCATCCAACTCGATCGAACCTTTTGTGTTTGTAACGGTGAAATGTATTTTACATAACCTTTAAATCTTCATTCGTCTTCAACTCAATCTTTGGTGATACTCGAGTTTGACATTGTCAGAGTATTCTAGAAGATTCTGCAGTGTATATTTCATATCTACAAGAGAGGTGTACTCAGTGATCTTAAATTCAAGTGAGACATTCGCGTCGTTGAAGTAGACAAATGCGACATGCCAATATATGATATTCTTGTGTAATGTGATTTTGTAAAAAATATGAGATGAGAGACCCTTATTTACACATGATTTAGGCCAATATGAACCTTAGAAATTCAACCATGTCTTATGAGATATTCCAGATATTTATGCAAATGTGATATATTTTAAATTTCCGTTTCACAAATTTGGAAATGCATCTCTGAATTTATCACTAAGTTGATAATTTAGAAAATTCATTCACAAGGTGGGTCTGGAGATGCATCTCCAGACTATATTTTGGGAAAAAAATGGGACGAGACTAAGTTAACGTGCATTTTAGTGTGATCAGGGTGCGTTCGAAAATGTATTTCTGAAATATGAAGGACATTTTTGAAATTCCTTAAGATGTTTTTCCACCACTTATGATGGGATAAGCAATTCCCTGCAAATATGAATGGATAATGATAGAACACCATGGCCTAATGGATTAAATGACTCAATCATTGGACCTGAGTCACAAATAACACACTTACAACTTTTAGAAGGTCCTAACTTGGACCTAACACACTTATAACTTTTAGAAGGTTGTGGAAACTTTGAGAATAATAGTTAGTTGGGTTTTTCATTAAATTTTTTAGAGTTTTTTTTTGCTATAGAAAAGGTAGGGAAATGAGTTATGCATTAAAAAAAAAGTTTGTAATTAGTTAGGAGAAATTTCTCTCTGATTTAGGAGTTTATGTTTGGTTTAAGAGTTCGTAGAACTCATGCTTACGTCCTCTTGTTATGTTTCACTATTGTTGAGCTCTTAAGTTCACCATTTTCAATTTAATAATAAACATTTTCTCACCCTTAATTTTGATTTGTATCATTGGCCCAACCTATCAAACAAGGAGAGCTATTGAATTAGAATTACAAATGGCACCAAACATAATAGATTGTGTGTCAGACTAGGAGAGCTAATGAATTAGAATCACAAATTGCGCCAAAGATAATAGATCGTGTAGACACGTTAGATGTTAGATTGGTGATGTTGAAAGATTCAATGTGAGAAACATTGGAAAAACAACATCATAACATGTTGGCGAAGTTCGTAAACTTGTTGAATCGTCCCATACTAAAGGCATAACGTTTACCTAAAAGTGATGAAATTAGGTGTGAATTCTAGATGGAGCTTGAGTTCCCATCATTTGACGACAAAGATCTTTTATGGTGGATTACACGTGAAAAAACATGCTTTTGGTGAAACATTCCTTGAAGGCGATGAAGATGAAATTGGTGAAACGAGGCATGAAAGGAACAAAGGATGGTCTCACTTGGTTGAAATTTAAGAAGTCGTTGATTGAGCATTAAGGAGGAAGAAAAAGTGATAATACATTCAAGGAGTTAAAAGATCTTCATCAAATAAGAGAGGTTGAGGAACATATAACTGGATTTAAATATGCATCTTATTAAGTTCGTCAACTCCCTAAAAAAATAATACATAGGGTATGTTCTAAAAGATCTAAAGCCTGAAGTTTGCTTGAGGGTGGGAACCTTTAGTCCTCAAAACCAAATTAAGGTTATGAAACTCGCTCGAGACATTGAATTTCGAGGTTTGTCGGCGCCAAGAAGATGAAGGAGTCATAAAATTTGTAGTGGAAAGGAGAAAGGATGAAACATATTTAATTATGGGCTAGGTGTTAGGGATACTAATGGGTCGAGTTATAACTCAGGCCTAACTCGTGGGAATTATGATAGTGAGTCAATATAGATTTCTCAACCCAACGAGGTCAAAATAGTGGTAAATCCTAATCAAAGTCTTTCTATAAATTCTTACACGGAACACTCCCCTAACGGTAAAGAGCGAAAGGGAATCAACAATCACGTTAGGGGAGTTAAACATCTGCCACACTCAAGACTTATGAATCACATATCTTGCGGCCTCTACTTCATATGTGGGGAATCCTACCATTCAGTCCATCAATATATTGAAAAATAACTCTACTTAGTGATCTTGATTGATGATAAAATGTTCAATAAAGAAGAAAATGTGTTACCCTAGAAGTGAACAGCACTGAGGAAGATGAAATCATGCAGTGTATCAACTTGAGTCTCTTTGAATTAAACCACTCATACCCTTTTCAAAATATTAGACCCACTACCTCAAGATTAACACAAAGCTTGAATAATGTTTCATTTATGGTTTTGGTGGATACCAAGATGGCCACAAGTTTATATCTCCTCAAATGGTGGGAAAATTGCAAGGACCGATAGACCCAAGTCAAATGAGATGCATGAAATTGTGGAACCACATTCACACATTAACAAATGGAAAATTAAATGGTTGGACGTTCAATTTTGGAATTTTTCCACCATGATTGACACCTATGATATTTGATTGTAAAATGATCACCATTTGTTTTTAGAGGAAAGGCAGTGAAGCTACAAGGTCAAAATTCAAGGGCTTGAAAATACATAAGAAAAATGACTATTGTGTTGCAAATATGAGCATAATGCAACCCAGAAAAAACTATTAAATAGACGAGGGCAAGGTAACCATATGTTAGGAGCCCATAGCTTTGTTACAAGATCAATATGTCTATACAGTTTTTAAGAACAAGGTTGTTCCTAAAGAATGTTGTAATGATATAACATTATGACTCAATGGATTAAATGACACAATCATTGCACCCAAGTCACACACATCACACAATTACAACTTTTAAAAGGTCGTGGAAGCTTCGAGAATACGAGTTAGTTGTGATATTCATTGAATTTCAAAAAAAAATCTATTATAATTAAAAGATGATAGGAATAAGTAGTGCATTTAAAAAGTTGGTTAGTAATAACTTAAAAGGGATTTCTCTTGAGTTTAGGAGCTTAATTCTTTGATCTATTACTTATGTTATGTTGTCATAATTTTACATCATTGTTTGTTTGTTTGGCGAGTTAGAAGTGCGTTAATATTTCTTCCATCTTTGTTTTGATACCCCTGTATCTGATGTTCATACATAATTATCAACTGAGTTGATTTACATTTTTTTCCATCTTAAATACTTTTTTCATCTTAAATTATATAGCGCTTTGAAAATTTTAGAAAACTAAAGAATATAGTTTATTTTGTCTAAAAAAAGACATTCTAAATTATTTTTATTAATGATTTAGAAAAGAGATTTAATGAAGAGATAGTAAGAAAAAATATTGTTTAATTAGAATATTAAAATGATTTATAATTTATGATATTTTTTTTAAAATAACTTATAATTTGATATAGAGAAAAATAAAATGTACACATTTAAGTTGTAATTTGTAAATTTATACCATTTAAAAAATGAGTAATGGGAAATTATAATGTTATAATCTAAAATTTTAATATGTAATTTATAGTGTAATTTTTTAAATTATATGTAGTAAACATTGAGTTGCTTTAAATTTTAAAAACCACATTCTTAAATATATATGTCAAATAATAAATCATTTTTTACAAACAAATTATATATCATTCGACACGTCTTTTAAAATTCAATAGGCTATTACAGTAGGAAAATTATTATCCTAAATTCTATTGATGTCACCAATGGAGATTGTTTATAGAGGCGGTTTTCACTGGTCCAAACAAATCAATGTGTAGAAGTTCTAACGGTCTAGAGGTAGAAACAACAGTTTTGGCTTTGAAAGATGTTTTAGAAAAAAAATTCTTTTTGACATGCTTCATAAAGAATATATGAAGCAAACTTCAGGTTGGATAAGCCTTTGACTAATCCAAGCTCATTTAGCTGAGAAATCCTTCTCATGCTAACATGGTCCAAACGTATGTGTCATACCCATTGCTCTTCATTTACAGACATTAGACATTTTATATTTTGATCCTCAAGATCATAAATTCTGATTTTATAAATGTTGTTCTTTCTCTTCCCGTTAAAAATGATTGTATCGTCTTTCTAACTAACAACCTTACATGACTTTTGATTAAAAATGATATCATAATCATTGTCACTAAGTTGACTGATAGACAATAGGTTATGCATCAGACCATCAACTAGAAAAACATTAGTAATAGAAGGAAGTTAACTGTTACCAATAGTTCCAGAGCCAATGATCTTTCCTTTCTGGTTTCCTCTGAAACCAACGAAACCTCCAGAATTAAGTTTCAAATCTTGGAACATGGATCTTATGCCCGTCATATGTCGCGAGCATCCATTGTTCAAGTACCATGACTGGTGTTGCACCTGGGCTGCTAAGGATGTCTGCAACATAAATTATTTTATCCTTAGGTACCCACTTTCTGGGCCCTCTCTTGTTAGTTTTCCCGGAGTTTCTTACAACTTTGGATCTTTGAGCAGAAAGATAATCATGGGGAATTTGTGCATGATACTTTGGTTTCAGAACTGATTTCTTATCCTTTGTATGTTTTTGTGTTTGTGCAGAAATATCATGCTCAATGCCAGCAGGCGCGAAATGCACATAGAGAGGTTTTGGTTTTACCTTTTGACATCCGTCAAGTTTTAAAGATTATGTACAATCTAAACCTTTATTTCCATTTATGCTAACTACATAGATAAAAGAAGTCATTTTGCTTTTATCTATGCTTTTATCTAGAAAGTACTAGAATGCTCTGTCATATCTAATGATACAATATGTACCATAAGCTTATGAGACTATTTTCTCCCCTAGTTTTGAAATTTTGCTTTTCAGAGCAGAGTTGTTACGTTATAAAAAAAATACTTTTTCATTTAGAGCGGAAATATCTTTCTCAAGCTCACTGCGAGTTTCAGAAGAAACTATTTGAACTTGTTTAAGGTCCTTGTATTTACTCTGAAAACTCTGGTACTTTTCCAGCATTTTAGAGATACATGATTCAAGATCAGAACGGGATAGGTTAAAAAATACCTCTTCAAAATCGGAGTAGGATTCTGATTCTGATAATACATTCTCTTTTGGTTCTTTAGAACCTTCTGGATGATCTGTAGTTACCATCAATGCAACGTTGTCTTTTTCTTCGTCCGAATCTTCTTCTTCAAATTCTGAGTCATCCCATGTAGCCATCAGCCCCTTCTTGCCTTTAGAAAAAAATATCTTAGGTCTTCTGTCCTTTTTCAGCTTAGGACAATCATTTTTATAGTGGTCTGGCTCCTTGCACTCAAAGTAGATAACTTCTTTTCCATAACCTTGCTTCTTTTGTCCAAACGAAGAATCAAAATGACCAACAATCCTTCTAGCTCCTCTGAACTTCCCTTGACCATTGTGATTGTGCTTCTAGAGTTTGTTGACTCTCTTTTAAATTAGAGACAACTCAACATCATCTATTAATTGGGTGAACGTAGCCATCGACTACAAGATCATAGAGATCAACATCGCAACCAAGAAAGAAACTTTATCTTGTATCTTTTCAATAATCAAATTTCTCACCACCAAATATTGGTGGTTTTGCACTGTAGTGATCTCTTTCATTATTGTTAACAACATTAGCAACAACCATTTTTTCTCACACAAAACTGGATCGATACTGAACACGGTGAAATGTTGATGAAACTTTTATCACAATCAGAATCAGAGCTCTGATGCTAATTGAAGGTGTGAAAACACAAGAAATGGGGGTTTGAATTGGGTTTTACAAAACAAAAGTTGTTTACCAACTCAAGAACACCACTTAAAAGTTACTAACAAAGAGATACTAACACAAGTGTTTTTATCCTGGTTCTCTTGAAACTTAAAGCTACTCTAGTCCACCTGCCAATGTGATTTTGCCTTATACACAGGGACTTAATCCACTATATTCAACAGATTACAATAATCACAAAGAATAGCCTTGTTTTATCTTCTCAATGATCTGATTATACCATAGTCTCCTTAAGAACTCACAAAGAATAACCTTCTTTTTCTTCTCAAGGATCTGAATATACCCTAGTCTCCTTAAGGAATCAAACAAATAGTTTGAATAATATCTTATGTGTTACAAGTTGCTTCTATACAAACAGATTTTACACAAATGATAAACAAACACTTAAAGAAAAACTATGTACAAAAGATTATTGTTTTTCACAAAGTAACATACTTGTCAAGTTGTTGTAGCACTGTCGCTTTTCTTCAAGTCTCAAAGTGTCACGTATATAGCATAAGAAGAAGACCTTTGAAGGGCAAAATGGGAAAATCTCATAGAGCGGTTGTTCACTGTTGGATGGTGAAAGGAGTGATAGTACGTACTGTCATTCGCCGACAAATTCAATGACAAGTGTAATGTATAGTACTGTCCTTGTCCACGAAATCAGGTATTGAAAATGATATTTGATTTATACTATGTACTATTTGATCACGTGCTTATTTTATCTTATCTTCAAGTTCATTGGCTTATGATGAAAGTTGATGAAGCATGAAATGAAGAAACATAAAGCTAGATTCCGAAACTTCAAAATCTTTGGTCAGAACCTTGACAATATTAGTTGTCTAGCTTGAGATCTTCAGTATCTTCAGAATCTTCAGAGTCTTCAGAATCTACAGCCAGAACCTTGATAACCTTAACGTCTGGCTTGAGATCTTCAGAATCTTCAACTAAGTAACATAACTTTAAAAGCTTGTCATTCTTCAGAAGCTTAGTGATCAGAGTCACGTCCAGAAGCAAGAATTGAGAGAACGTTGCAATAACAACATAACGTCTCCTCAGAAGCTTTTCAGGAGTAAATCAACACAGAAGCAGAAAGGTCATTATAGCAGCAACTTAGAACATCTTTCTGAACTTCTTATGACTGACGCAAAAGCGGAAATGAAACTCATCATTCATAAACTGATGACGTTGCACGTCATATACTCAGAATCGAATCTGGATGTTAAAACTACACAATAACAAACCATTAGGGTACCAAAATTGTTCTCATACAAATACAACATTGTTATCATTAAAACTCAAGGTATTGATGTAGAACCAAATCTTGTTCTAACATATATCTCATTGATGAATTCTATTGTAAAGGTATTTCCTACATCCCAACTTTATCGTGTAGGTATTATATAACAAAAAATGTGAGATTTATAATTAACGGAACTTTGGGAAATGAATAAGTTAAGGATGGATGAGTTTACCAATTTAAACGACATTGAAAGAAAGTCAAATAAAAAAGTAAAAGGAGGAAACACCTGTAGATTTTGGTGGCGACACATTTTTGATGCATTTTAGTTTGTATATTACATTTTATTATGCGGATAAACTTTTATATTTTCATGGATGTAACATTATGTTGCTATTTTTATTGACGTAACATTACTTTGTTATTTTCATTGATGTAATATTGACATAATCTTGATGCATTATAGTTTGTATTTCATTATTAGTTTCTTATTTTCATGGATTGAACATTATTTGTATCAACATTAAAATTATAGTTTTTACTTGTTATTATTGGGTAAAACAGGTAATAGGTTTTCATTGTCTATTTTGAAAAACATGGTGTGTTCAAATTACAATCTCTACACACAACCATGGGACATTTTTTCGTTGTCTATTTTTCAACAGAGGGTGTGTCCGGATTACAATCTTTGTACACACCCCTAAGACAATGATTCATTGTATGTTTTGTAAGACAATATACTTTTGTATTACAATCTCCATACACAACATTGGGACAAAATTTACTGTCTATTTTCAAGGGAAATTGAAAAACAGGATGTGTTTAAATTACAATCTTCGCACACTTATGACAAATTTCATTACCTATTTCCAATACGTTGTGTGTTCATATTACAATTTTCGTACACACTCCTATGACAATACTAAATTTTCTATTTTGAAAAATATGATGTGTTTGAATAAGATCTTCGTACACATCCATGGGATAGTGACTCAATGTCAATTTTTACCATACATTTGTGTCACATTTTTTCGTATGTATAACAACTCTCGTATTAGGTTGAGAATAAAATCACACTAATATAATTACCATATATTGATGGAACATTTTTAACACAATGAAATTTTATATATTAAACCATCAGATATACATAAGTCACATAAAATAATTCACAGACTACAACACAAAATGTTTACATAAAATACAATTATTTGATATGTCGCGCACCCATGTTCCTCCTCTGCCTCATATGCTTAAGCACCCATCATGCCTATGATAATATCGCATGTAAGGTGTCCCATTAGGAGTCATCTTCCTGAAATTCTCTTTTACTTATGACAACTTCTCCAATAGTTGATACGAAAGCAACTATGCAAGACATCCACATAACAGTTCACTCATGCATGTTCCTCCTCTAATATCTCCTGGTGAGATCGTCTTGGGGGGTTTCCAACTGACATTCATATAATATAAGGATTGGAAAATATGTAAAACCATAGAATGTATCAGTATATCGGACTCCATGGACTAGGAGTTGTCATATTACATACACCATATAATACCACATGATCATGGTAATCTATAAATCACACATAAATATGTCTACAACATTCAGTGGGAGGCGTAATGTATACCCTATACATAACCATAATGTATCAATACTCGCTCGGAAAAATATGGGTACATATGTCAACCCGCAAGCCGATCATCTAGAGTACTACCATATCTCCTCAAATGGTTATGTCTGACGATGCTCACCATATGGTGTGGAACTTATACCATTCTCTATAATGAGAGAAAGATTGTGATTAGAGGGCTCTGTCACCGGATTCCCCGTGAGTGGGATAATTGAGAACACACATGGAAACTCCTCAATGAATTCGATAACATACGACCACCCAACGGTACCGAGAAAACACTATATGATACATGCCTGCAAATGGTTCAGATAGAAATCATTAATATAAAAGTACAAGCACTATTAAATTAATAATTCATCTCATTTATCTCGTCTTCCATTGACTAAGTTCCTATAGCTTGGAGTACAAGTAAACCAAACAAGATACCCCTTAATTATACTTGTGAATCTATCCAACTTAATAAAGTAATTAAGGTATACAACATTGGCATATGTCTCACTTTATCCACAAATATAGTCGTGCCAACCTAAAACAAAACAAAATATCTTCAATGCACGTTGTCTATGATAGACAACACAAGCATCATCACCAACATGATTTTCAGCGATAGTCAAGTGTTTATGTAATTAGCCTATAGAAATCAAAATTTGGAAAGTGTTCCTTGGGTATCTACAATATTCTTTGTCACATCACCTGAATCAACTCCTAATTGTGTCACCAATAACTCTAGTGCCTCAAATATCTGAATTGAAGAGGGGTCTAACAATCTTCATGTAATCGGAACACAAAGGATGCCTGATGCATCATATAGAGTAATACATACCTCACCAAAGGAAAGCTAAAATGGTGACGTATCTAAGTGTCATATCTGGAAAAAAAATATCAATAGAAGACCATGGTCAATGGAGCCATATTATGTCCTACAAAAATCCTTCAGCCCAAATGCTTATAATACTTCCTAAAACCATTGTTCATATGGCTACAACAACTTTACTATCTTCCTACCATGATTTATGCACTTAAGTGTATCACGGTACTGACCTAAGAGGAAATGGTGACGTCTTTCAGTGCCATATCTGAACAAATATTGACAGAAGACCATGGTTAACGAAACCATATTTTGTCTTATAAAAGTACTTCAATCTAGATTCTTCTAATACCTTCTAAAACTATTGCTCATTTGGATGCGATAACTTTTTTATCTTCCTACCATAATTTATACACTCCAGTGTATCACGTTACTGCAAAAATAAATACATCAATTCAACCTCACATTCCCATTCGTGAGCCATTTCATGGTTTGCATATTGAGGAATTAGTGGCATGTCATATAGCCCTCTAGAAAAACACTGAGGTGCAACAACAGCCAGTCCGACTGGAGGATGTGCACTAAGAGAATGTATAGTAACAACCTGTTCATCTTCATGTGCCAAAGATCCATGAACATGGGACAATGATACCTCAACAATAATAGATTTCCAATTGCACGAGAAAATTCAGCTTTCATCTTATGCACTGAAGTATACTGAGACAACCAACCTTGTATGTACCTCGGTTATTTGTCAGACATATTTCTATAATCACACAAGACAAGGTATATCACAATCAAAATTAGGATAAACTTCAAAATTTAACAAACAACTATCCAATAAAACCTAAACAAAATGATGTTGAAGAACATGACAAACATTATTTTTTTATTCACATGATTTAGAATTATAAATACACACACTAATCCAAAATAAGATCACAAAAATTCTAATAATAGCTAAAAACATAGTTGGATTAAAGAAATAAATCTGACTTAAAGACCAAAGATAATATCCAGACTTTGAACTTTGTATGGAACATCTAGATTTTGATCTCCTCAGGAATAATTCGGACTTTAAAAATTGTATATGTTGCATCAAACTTCATACCAGCCATAAACCCTAACCCCCAAATGTACCAAACTCAAACCAAATAAAGTAGGACAAAAATGATATAAAATTGACATTAAATGGAACATAATGTAGTTTAATTAAAAACTAGGAAGAAGTTGAATGCATCAAAATCAGAAAAAGAAAGGCTAGGATGAGAAATTTATCGAAAATTATTCAAATGTGAGAAATGAATGACCGAAATTGATTAAGGGACTTAGTTTGAATGATATAGATTAGAAAGTGAGATATTTTTTAAACTTCTCATGAAAAAGGTTCTTCTTGTCGTGTATGTGCTTTTTGACTTTTATTTTCAAATGTTAAAGAATAGGGAGGCAAAAACACTTCACAATATTTTAAAGGGTGTATCTAGATTTTAAATTTTGAAGGATTTATTCGGATATTGATATCCGAACATGTCTATTTTTGCATTGGATGTGTTTAAGTGAACTTTATTTGTTGTATTGTGTGGTGCGTCTGAAGCTTAAAATATGGATGGTGTGATAGGGTATTTTCGATTTTCATAGGGTTTATGAGAAATACTAAGGGTGCAATGAGAACCCATTCACCAATTTCATATTGAACCACATATATGAGTCTCATAAAGTTTCCTTAAACCTAGCCAAAAACACTCCTCGTGCGTGTACAACTGAGAACCTTATTCTCTAGTTTTGTCACAATGTTAATGACAATACCATTAAAGTTAACAATATCCTTATACCCTTTATATATTATTTTATTTTCATCACACTATTTGATATTTTTACATGATTTCAATTATTGACGAAATTTTCATTTGTCTTTTTTCTCACCTCTACTTTATTTCTTAGATTTATAAAAGAAAATGAACTATCTTTAATTTTGGGTAATCCATTATTTCTTAACGACTTGTTAGGAATCCCAACATGAACATTATATTATTTTGAATGACTTTATTGTAAAATTTATCGGTTTATCTTCAAAATTGTTTTGCATGTGGTTAGAATAACCTTTATGGCTTTCTGTATTTTTAGTGATGTTTTATGGATTTGCATAAATGGTTTTTCTTCATATTCCTTGTTGAGACCATTATTATATTTTTTATATATTAATATGGTTCGATGCGTAGCTGATGGAATTCTTATTAGGAATATTTATTTCATAAAAAAATAACTTTGTTCGTATCTTGCCATGTACAAAAAAAATAGAAAACCATATTGATCAAATCCTTTTTTTTCTTTGTAATTATTAGACTATGTAAATATAGAAGGATATAATTAGAGTTTATTGTAAATATTCATCAAATACCTTGTTTAGGATCATTAAGGATACATTCGACATGTATGTATATATATGGAACCATTCTCTGATGCATCATCTTACTGTCAGCATCTCAAATACCTCTCTAACCAACTATCTAATGTCAGGACTCCTGTCTCTAATGAACGTCTGGTTCTTCAACTCATCTCAGGCCTAACCAACACCCATGATACTGTAGGCTCACAAATTCATCATAATGATTCTCTTCTTCCCTTTTACAAAGCATGCTCCGTGATTATCTTAGAAGATACAACCAGAGCGAAAAAGGTAGTTAGCACCATTGACAACACTGCCTCCATCACATCATACATTGATCCATCAACTCCTACTCCTTCCAACCGCAACGGAGGTAATAAAAATCATGGTAGATAAGGTTATGGACGCATATACCGTGGCAGAGGACAAAACACTGGATACAGTGGTGTTTGCTCTCAACATCCATATCGTACTATACCACCTTACCCACATCAATAACAACAATAGACTTATCTATCATATCCCAACCAAACCAAAATCAGTAGTGGAGTTTTCCACCATGGCAGCAGCCTTGGTCCACTCCATCATGCCCGTACCCAACAATTGGAAACTCAAACAAGCAAGCTGGTATTCTTAGGCAAAAGTCAAATCATCAGGCTCATTTAGTGATCACTGCTCAATATGCTATAACAGGCATTCAGGTTGATATGCATACATTCTCTATTTCTCCTCCAGATGATCAACGGTATATGTACACCGAGGCTACAATGCATATGATGGTGAGCGAAGGTAACCGTATGTCATATTTCAATACGAGCAACAATATTACTATTGGTAGTGGTCACAATATTCCGGTTATTGGTTATGGACATGCATCATTACCTACCTCTCCATACTCTTTCAATTTAGACAATGTATTACATGCCCCTAAACTAATAAAATATATCGTCTCTATTAGAAAATTTACCATTGATAATGATGTTTATATTGAATTTGACCTCTTTGGTTTCTCTATGAATGATTTTCATACAAGAATGCATTTAATGAGATGTAACATAACTTCGTGTCCCTATACTTCCCCTTAAAATGGAAAAGATGAAAGAAAAAATTGTAATATAAATAACATTGTTCGCACCCTTCTAGCCCATGCCTCTGTCCCACTATCCTTTTGGCACCATACCTTGAAAATGATGACATACTTGCATAACATCCTCTCAACTGAAAAGCTTGCCCTCTATTAACCCACTAAGATACTCTACCAAAAAGATCCTTCTATTCACATCTTCGAGTCTTCGGGTGTATAGTTACCCTCTAATTCGCTCAACCTCTAGAAATAAATTACAACCTCGGCTAACACCATGTGTACTCTTAGGTTTTCCACCGATCATAGAGGATATAAGTGTTATGAGTTGTCCAATCGTAAGATTTTCATTTCTAAGCATGTCTATTTGAAGAAAATATGTTTCCCTTTTCTACCATAAATTCTCCTAACATGGTTGACTATATTTTTTCCAGATAATGAATCCACACATTTCCTTCCCTCCTACTACTATGACACCCCTACACCAAATACTCCAACCCTAAATAACCTTCAATCCAATAATTCACAAACACAAACCTCAAACCCACCTTCATATATACCCTCTACCAACGAACCCTCCCCACTAATCTCTTCCTCCACACATATATCTCTTTCTCCTTCAACTCACGGTAAACAACAAACCTCAGCTACTACATTGACGCTCACACCTTCGCCATCACCAATATTACCATAATTCTCACCTCAAGTGACTACCGAGCCCAACATGGTATAGTAAAACCTCACAAACTTTTTAACCTACATATTTCATCTCAAAATTCCATATCCTCCTTACATACAAACCCTATAGATGCATAACATGACCCTAACTAGAAAATGGCCATGAAATACGAATATGATGCTCTTATTGAAAATAAGACACAAGACTTAGCTCCCCATCCGTCTAATGCTAATATTATTCGAAGTTTGTCGATTTTTCAGGCATAAAAAGAATTTAGATGGATCATTCGAGCAGTATAAAGCTCGTCTTATAGGTAATGGAATGAACCAACAAACATGTGTCGATTATGGCGAAACCTTCAACCATGTAGTCAAATCGGTTACTACTCGCACAATACTTAGTGTTGCCTTGTCAAAATCATGGTGTCTTCATCAATTAGATGTTAAAAAATCCTTCTTGCACGACAATCTTGATGAAACCGTGTACATGCACCAACCTCTAGGCTTACGTCATCCTCAATTCCCGGGCCATATGTTATTTCTCAAAAAGTCTCTCTATGGACTTAAACAAGCACTATGCGTTTGGTATCAACAATTCATTGATTATGTTGCTACAATGGGATTCTCTCACAATATTTGTAATCACTCATTATTTATTTATCATAATGGGAATGACATGGATTACATTCTTCTCTATGTAGATGACATTATCCTTACTACTTCATCTGACTCTCTTTGTGAGTATATTATGTCCGAGTTGAGTTATGAGTTTGCAATGAAGGACCTAGGTCCTTTGAGTTATTTTCTAGGAATCTCTGTTACTCGGCATTCAGGAGGTATTTTTCTCTCTGAAAAAATATGCATAAAAAATTATTGAACGTGCATAAATATCCTCATACAAGCCATCCCCAACATCGATGGATACCAAATCAAAATCCAGCGGGTCCTCGGGTAATCCCTATCAGATCCAACAAAATATTGAAGTCTTGCAGGTGTATTATAGAATTTGACATTTACAAGATCATATATTTTATATGTCGTTCATCAAGTGTACCTCTTCACGTATGATCCAAAAATACAACACATGTATGCCTTAAAATGGATCATTTGATACACTTATGGTACTATTGAATTTGGCCTCCACATGTATTCTTCCTCCATTGACAAGCTTGTTTCTTACAAAGACGCTTATTGGATTGGCCGTCCAGACACAAGAATATTTACCTCTAGGTATTATATGTATCTTGGTGACAATTTGTTGTTTTGGTATGCAAAAGATCAACATACCTTGTCTCGAGTGAGTGCAGAGGTCGAATACTGATGGGTGGATAATGTAGTGTTTGTATCGTGCTAGATTCAAAATCTACTTCTAGAACTACATTGCCCTATTACAAAAGCAAATTTAATCTATAATGACAGGGTCATCGCCATGTACCTTTCCGACAATCTAGTTCAACATCAACACACCAAACACATCAAAATGGATATACACTTTGTGTGGGAAAAAGTTGTTTGCGGTCAAGTGCGTGTATTACATGTTCCCTCTTGTTATCAAATTGCCAATATATTCATGAAGGGCCTTCCACTATAACATTTTAACAACTTTAGGAATAGTCTCAACATTTGTCCACCTCCAATTTTAACTATGGGATGTATTAGACTATTTAAATATAAAAGGATATAATTAGAGTTTATTATAAATAATTACTGAATATTTTATTTAGGATTATTAGGGATACATTTGATATATATATATATATATATATATATATATACCCATATCAATGAAAAAATTACGATCAATATTCATCCATCTATCAGTAATCATCTCCCCCAACTGTCTCTTGTCAAAATCCATGAGATGGGTAGAAATTTTTTAAGATAAATTAGGGCAAAATCATATTTGAGTAGCCAAAACACGTGACTTAAAAGTATGATGTGTTTTAATATGTTGTAAACACACATGGGAAAGTACGAAAATTTGTCCATATTTCATTTAAATCGACTATGTAAGAAATGTATTTGCTAATAATATACTAAATAAGGGTTTTGATTTTCGGAGGGAACCCAACCTTCCAAGGTTGTTTTCTCCAAATATTGTTATCTTTGGAGGGATTATAAGTGTTAAGAAAAGTATTATCTATTTTTGTATGGATAAAGTGATAACTCATTTTCACACGGTAAATACTACTATTACTACCTATACACACAAGATAGTCTTTCTCATATTGGAATTGTTTATCCTTTTTGTGTAGGAGGGGTTTAAAGTATCATTTATAATATTAGAGTTCCACAAGTTACCTTTGTGATATATACTTTAAATTTTAATTCTCTAACTCAAATCACTGATAAGAATTATCATCTTTACACTCATAAATGCGCGCACACAAAAACACACACACACACAACACACACACACACACACACATATATATATATATATATATATTCCAGCTCTCTCTCTCTATATATATATATATATATATATTCCAGCTTTCTCACTCTCTACCTCTATAATACTAATTATTGTACTTCTTTAACATGTATTATTTCAATTAACACCAATAATCTTCACCTTGATTGAAAATTAACATTTGTTTTCATTGTCTACATGTGTAGTCATATTTCAGTAAAATTATCATACTTCACTATAAATAGTATACTTCACATTAAGGTAAATCACCCTGATCAATTAGGCATTGTCTTCACCCATAACCATAGGCCAAAAATAAATTATTCAATTTCACTATTAGAGTATACATCACTTGAAGCTAAACCAATCCAAGAGTTTCCACATGTGGAAAATGAGGCTCAACCACCGACCTAATCTCACAACACATCTTACATGAACATCGATCAATATAGACGTACTAATAAATACATTGTGTAATTTTACTTGTACCAACACACAAGTAAAAAATTATCCTTTCATGAGTGGAGTCACATTGGACACACTTAAGTATCATATATTTTCCAACCAAAACCTTTCTAACGTAAAACTTTTGTAGTATATTCCTTCTTTTCAAATATGAAATATCACTCAACGTGCAACAATAAAGCATACCAAGAACTATTATCCTTGGATAAAACGAAAATATTTGATACCAATTGTTATGAAGTTCGATAAAATGTTAAAAGCAACAATGAGTCAATATTTTAGGACAACAATAGAGAGATGTCCACTAAAAATATTTAGACAATAGATATATATGCCACCTATTTTATATATCAAATATTTTTCATATTCTTCGTCATTGTGAGATTTATCACCCAAACTTTAATCTAAAAATATCTCAATCAATGGTAAGTTTATCATAACATAAACTTTATCCAAATACAAGGATTTCACTCCCACTCCACTAAGCTAAACAAGAGTTATGATACCATTTGTTGGAGTAAAACTCTAACTCTTTCATCATTCTCACATTCTCACATTCTCCATTCACTCTCATATTCTAAAACAAGTTTACTTTTAGAGTCATCCAAGTAAGTATTTGGTTTTAATTTTCTGTCAGTTTCAAAATCCTCACTCTCATATTCTCTCCTTATTATTTCCCTTTTCTCTCATGTGTAAAATTAAGACGAATCAAATTTCAATTTCCTTGATCTCATCTCATTTGTGCAACTTATGGGTTACATTTTTCAATTTGAAAGTAACAATTTACCTTTATTATCATTTTCAAGATCTTAGTTGAACGTATGCATTTTTTATACTTCGTTTTATTTATTATCTTAGATTATGTTGATTGTGAGTTTTATTCGGAGTAGAAAAGTCATATTTTTCAATTCTAAGACTTTTTTCTCTTTTCAAAATGGTATACACAATCTTAATTCATGTAGAAAACGTAAACTTAACTAGATTATGCAAATTAGTCTATCATTAATATTACAAATTTTCAACTCTTTTATTCATAAAATACAAAACTTACTATTTTTTTTTTGGTTATTTGTAAAAAAAAGTATATAGTTTGTTACAGTTTTAAATGTTTGTTTGAGTATTTAAGGTTAAATATTAGGATACTCAAACAAACATGCTAAAATAGATAAAATTGTAACAAACAAACATTAGGATTTAAATGAATATGCTAAAATAGATAAAATTTATAGATTTAACTAACTTATTAATATAAACAACTATAATGAAATAATTAAAATGAAACAACTAAGAACTTGTAACTAGTGACAATAATTAATGAAAAAACTTACAATGAGACCAAATGAAAATAGAATTCTAAAACGAAAAAAATAATTGACACAAACAATGTGACTATGGTGACATTGTACTTAAAAGCAATCGTATATCCTGGTGCATGCGATCTCATTCAATCATCCCTAGATGCATATTTATCAACATATAATCTCTTAATCATATTTTGAATATTATCTTCAATAAATAACATCCTTGCATATTCTTCCATTCACTCTCGAAACCATATTACATTTTCTTGACACAATAAAAGCCATATATTCACCTATATTAATAAAAGCCCTAACAATACAACACCCATAATAAGTATCTTGGTTTATATTCATAACATTGCCTATGAAATGTTTGATTACTTTATGTAATTAACTCATAAAGTATAATATTATAGGTCGATCAACCATATCGATTAAAGGTTGAGGTGTAAGAATATACACTGATGGTCAAGATGTAAGTTTTTGAATTCATTTTTGAGGCATACGTTTTTGGGTTAATGTATGAGATTAAATAGTAGAATCTACATGTCCCCACTATGATGAATTCCATTAGTAATTTTTCCTCTCTTGGACACTTTTTTTCTTTTATTTTTTTGATGTACCTTTATTTTTACTTTGTTAGATGGTGAACACTTTGTGGTGGTTCACGTGTATAAGGTAGGTCACAAGTCATCATAATAGTGGAACTACAACTACAATTATCAATACTAACATACTTCACACGATTAAAGTCATTGGGAAAATGAAATAATATATATTTATAAATACGATCAACAAGTGGATGCAAAATTTGATATTACATCATAATTCTTTTTGATACATGTTTCTTCTTGTCGCAACGTGAAAAATACCCGAGCGTCTAAATGCTCGAAGTAGACATAGAGTCTCCACCAAATTTTTTATTTGAAGTAAAATGTCGATAAAATCCTGAAAGGAAGAAAATATTATCATTGTAACCAATTGAGGATTCAGAAGTCAGTAATGTGAGAGGAAAATATTAGCACCCCTCACATCCGTTGTATTCAACGGGAACCTCCTGATAGGATAATGTTAAGTCTTCTGATATTATTTGATTTTTTTTTCTTTTTTGTCTTTTAACATAGTTTTTTCACATTATAAATAGACATTAGTTTCTACACATTTTTCCCATCCACAATTCATAGAGAAATCACATACAGAAACCCTAAGTTGATTTTCCTCACATTTAAGAAAATCAACACCTAAACCCTAAGCCTCATCAATCCAGATAAAAGTAAAATCTTGCACCGAAGAGGGAAGCGAAAAAAAAAGGAAGGAAGCAGCCTGCATTAGTCACGGCACCCCAGGTTGATAACTCCGTATTCCTTTATACCTCTTAAATATTGTGTTTGACGTAAGTTCGAGTTTTAGTTGTTTGAGTTTTGATTCGATCGCATATTCCATATTTACAAACTTTTTTACTTGTTGTCTTTACATGTTTTTTTAATTCTTATTTTCTTTGGTTTATTTAATTTAATTCATTTAGTCCATTTTTTTGGTCTTAAATACTCCATTTTGATTGTTATTAAAAATTATATGAATAATTTTATAAAAAAAAAAAACCACAATTACAATAAAAAATAATGTGATTAAGTATCATCTTCTCACTTCACCACACATCTCCAACACTAATTCAAATACATAATCATATTCAAATTTCAATCCAAACTAATCATCAACAAGTCTAAACATTTACATCAAAAATATTCAAACCTCTATCATATTACAACATTATTTTTTTCTCTTTTTTTTGCTTTTTATTATCTTTTATTATTTTGATTTAATATTTAATTATGTAAGGTCAAAATTAGAATTAGATTTTATGATGGACTTGGACCCTCATTTTTTATGATCCACATCATCTTCATGTTTATACTACATCCTTTAGATTTTTTTATTTTAATAATTTAATTTAATTCATTTGGTTGATTTATTTTCTTAATCATTATTCAAAACATACAAAAAAAATTATTTAATAAATTCATTTAAACTAATTTTTCTTAACCAGTATTCAAAAATACCAAAAACACGTCCCTTTCATTAGGTTCTTCTATTTAATTAGTCTTTTTAAAATTCTTAGTTTATTAAATTAGTTAATCTTGTTTATTAGAAAAATATTTTAAAAAATATAAAATATTTAATTAATCAAAAAACACAAAAACATGTATTTGTCTCTTTTAAGTTAAAATATTGTTTTTTTTTAAAATAACCACAATTTTCAAAAAAAATCCAAAATAACCACCTTTAAAAACAGATGCGCCAGATGAACTGGCGCATCCATTTTCCATCAAGAGGAGGCGCCTGCATTGGAAGCCTCATGAGCAGGCGCCAATGCATATGGCGCCTACATGTCTTGACATGTTAGGCGCCTAGCCTCTTGGCGCATGTATTTTCTATCTCCTCTGTATAAATACATCACCATGCAATATTTTTCGCACAAAATCTTTCCTTACTACCATATTTTCTTTCATTTAACTCCACTCTCCTTCAAGGTTTCTCCTTCAATTTTTTTAGTTTTAACCATGTCTGAATACATTCACAAGTAAAATGCCGATTCAATATTTTCCGCAGTTGCGTCTCTGATAATGATTCAACTCTGGAATATTGATTCGTTTGAACGTCTTAATCGGACATTAAATAGTTGGTTAGATGGAGAAATTGGAGATGGTGAATGGATTAGAAGAATCTAATGGCTTGTGTCCACGTTCAACCAAAACGGAGAAGTGCGTGAATGAGTGGATATTAAGACTGACCGAGACGTTCATAGGATGATGTATTACATGTTCAAAATTGTTTTGATGGTTGTAATCGCATAGTTATTGTATTGTAGTTATTTTAATTGTTTGTGTTATTATTTATGTAATGATATTTTCCTCACAAACTTATAATATGAAGTAAATTTAGTTTTTCATATATTGCAACAGAGGTACATGTAAATTTATCTGGTTGTGTTTGTTCCAACACTAGGACAGTTAGTATGATTGTGACCTGGCTGGCGGCATGAACTACATAATCTAACCGTTTTGTTCATCGTATTCATTTCGGTTCGAATGCGGGTGCTGTTTGAGCGACCCTTTTTCTTCCTTCGCATAACTTCGTTGTGCTAGACGATGTCCCCTTGATATTTTGGCCAGTAATCCTCTTTTTCTACTACGGAAAAACTAATTTTATAAACATTTGATAGGCTGGTGACTTTGTAAATGTCAGATAGCAAGTAGGATGGATCCTTTCAAACCTTTGAACATGCCGCAATGACATGGGAGCAGGGCGTACGAAAGGCTTGGACCTTTCCGCAGTCGCACCAACCTCTATCGAGTTTGACTCTGTATTGTCCCATCGGCATGCCCTCATTGTGATCCATGGACTCGACAACACTGTACCAACCTTTAGTGGAGTCAAACACCGTGACCACATGTGTGTTTGCTTTGGCAGGTTCATGTCTAATGAATTTCATTGAAGCATCACTGAACAACTGTCCAGGTTACAACACTGAACTGCATTTGGAACGTCTGGTCTCAAATAGCGCCCCTAGCTTTAAATATGTTGCCTGCACCAAAGCGGTTATAGGTAGGTTACGAATGTCTTTGAAGACGAAGTTCATTTATTCCATAAGATTTGTTGTCATGTGGCCCCAATGTTGATTGTTGCCGTATGCCCTAGTCCACTTCTCTAATGGAATACTATCGATCCACCATACTGCATCTGTGTTTGACAATCTTATTTCTTCGCGGTAGTGTTTGAAAGAAGGTTCTGATAATGCGTAACCTGTGTTGACAACCTTCTTCCGCAACGTCCTGTCTTTGATTTCCCGCATGAAATTATGAGCAATATGTCTAATACAAAAGATATGCGTCGAAGGAGGATGTTGCCAACCATTATCAATGTTATTATATGCACTGACGATTGAAGGGTGTATGTCGGAGATCAAACATAAGTTAGGTTACGGTGCAACATGCAATCGGAGATTTCTTAGGAAAAAACTCCATCCCTCAGCAGTATCCCCTTCAACAAGGGAAAAGGCGATTGGAAAAATGTTGTTGTTGCCATCTTGTGTCACTGTCATTAGTAACGTTCCTTTGTATTTCCCATATAACCATGTACCATCAATTTGTTTAATAGGTTTACAGAAAGAAAAACCTATGATGTATGGTTGATACACCCGGAAGAGACGGTGGAATATTCCATTTCCAATAGCACATGTCCCGTCTTGTCTATATGCGGACAATGTTTCCAACTTGATAATAGTCCCTGAAGCATATTATTTTAGAGCCAACAAGTATTTTGGAATTTTTTTGTAAGACTCCTCCCAATTGCCAAACACTTTTTCAACAACCTTTGTCCTAGCTATCCATGCCTTCATATATGATGGAATGTACTGGTACTCTGCCCTAATATGCGAGATTATTGTACTTACCTTAAACGACAGATTGTCACCAATAACAGATAATATTTCATCGCATATTAGTTGTGAGCTTAGTTTTCGATGATCTTGCATTGGTTTGTCATCATGCATGTGTGAACTGGACTCATGAATCCAATCTCCCAAGAATCGCTCCTCTTTCGGTACGAAGTTGACAACCTGAAAAGGCAGTGCTCATTCGAACAATAAATTTTGTACCTCAATGCATTAGTTCTATCAAATCTGAAATCATCTGATAGTTCCATGTTAAATTTTTTTACCGGCTTTTACACAATCGTATTTTATGCGAAATGTGTCTCCTTGTTTCAAAGATCCTTGTATTTGCACATAAGGATTATACCATATATCTGATGAAGGTTCATCGGAACCCAAATTCAACCTTGTCATGTGTTAAGGCGGACAATATACATGACTAGCTGGTAATTGCTTCTCTTCCTCATCAGTGTTCACCATTGAATCAACCAAGATCTCGACTTCTTCCTCTTCGTCATCTGCAACATTCACCTTAGCTTGTTCGTCATCAGTTTCACAAAATACTTGTGACTGATCAATGAACTGAGACACTTGTTTTGTTGTGGTAATATATACAACTCTATATCGTTGTACCCAGATTGTTCGTGACTGGGAAACATATGTTGAACATCGTCATCATCTCGAATCTTCTTCTAATAAAACTTCACCTGGTTTTCTGCAAACCAAACCGGGTTTTTATAGATGATTTAGCCAACAGGACTGCACTGCAATTTCTTTTCTATTCTTTGTTTCAGATGTGAAAAATTTGATCGTCGATTTATTGTAAACCGAGTTACCTCTATGTTGCGAAAACAAAATCCGAATAATTGATGCTCAAATATTTCACCTTCGATATGGGCACTGATTATGTAATGTTGTGAGGAAGACATTTTTTAAAATCTAACTTTACTTTCTATACTGAAATTGAATGCATTGACATGTTATTTAAATGCACTTAAATAGCGTAAATGTTGAATGCATTGATCATGCAATTCATCTGCACATACTTGACCATGCAGAGACAAGAACACACAAGGAATGCATGCAGTGACAAGAACACACAATGCATGCGCCCAAGGAATCTCTGCATACAAGGAATCTCACAAGAGAATCTCTGCCCTAATAGTCCAAACAAGCGCCCATTCCCTAGGCGCATAAAGCAACCTATGCACCAAGACCATGGGCGCCCCTTCATGAAAAAGACTCCTGGGCGCCAAGACCAAGGGCGCCTCTTCATTGCGCCAAGACCATGGGCACCTTTTCCTTACATGTGGATATTCACATGCATGTGCCTAAGGCTATGGCTACTCTACACTTTTCCATGCATGCAACCAATCACATGCTGCGTAGGTTGCAAACCTAGTAAGACTCCCTCGTCTATAAATAGGCTTCAAATCACAACATCAAATCATCTCCAACACTAATCATTTACACTCTTTCTTTACCACACTCTTCCTTTGCCACACTCAATCTCTACAACATCAAATTATATGTTTGTTGACTATGGATAATGAACACAGATGAACACTCGAGAATATCTCGACAATTGTATGTTATCACCCTCTTTTTACTTATTCCATATTTAATTCGTATACCTTTCTTATCTATGTTTGTATTATATATTACTTCTTCTTATTGTATTTCTTACTTATGTGTTATTAGGACCCAAAGCGTTTTCGACACCTTGTACATGAATATGTACCCCACGATCCTTTGATAGAACCATATATTAGAGGATGTGGATTTGGAAATCTCATCAACATAGTCTCGTACTCGGTGGACTACAAATTCATTCTTGCTTTGTTGGAGAGATGGAGACCCGAGACCCACACATTTCACCTTCCTTCCGGTGAGTGTATTGTCACACTTGAGGACGTATACATGTTGTTGGATCTACGTAAATATGGTAAGGCCGTGAATGGTAGAGTAAACCAAGACAACTCTATCTGCAATGAATTATTGGGTGCCTCTTTGTGTGACGACCAAACTGAGGGAGAGTCATCCGGTCAAGCAAGGGGGCAAGGTATAAATTTAAAATACCTTAAAGAATATTATGCGACTATAATATTATCTGAAGAATCAACCGAGTACGGAAAAATAATTAAAGCTCGGTGTTATAATATGATTTTATTTGGTAATTTTTTATTTCCAGAAAGTATAGGTAATTCGGTATATATTATGTATTTACCGTTGTTACGCAACATTAATAAGGTAAGCAGATATAGTTGGGGTTCAGCTGTGTTGACCCATCTATATAGTGCAATGTGTAAAAATTCAAAAAAGAATACTTGTACGTTTTTTCCATGTGCGTATTTGCTACAAGCATGGGGTTGGTCAAGAATGTCGTCACTCGCTCCGATAAACGAGAACCCATTCATGTTCCCGTTTACAACAAAGTAAGTGTAACACTTTACCATTTAATTAATTATACTTTATATTACAATTAACTGTAAATAATATTTTTCAATTTTTTAAACTAGGTGGTCAGTAAGGGGGATGAACTACAATAGGTGTCTGAAACACGCTATAGTAATTTATCGCAATCTATTGGACCACATTGGACCAGACGATGTAATACTCCTACACAACTATATTTTAATTTAAAAATACTTATCAAATTATTTATCATCTAATCATGTCGTATTGTTGTACAGTTTATCTGGAGGTCATATCTGGGTCTTGATCATTATGTGAACCATGACGATGCTGCAATTTGGAGAGCAAAGACACCAATTATCCGGTTCACTATTATGGAAATGCACCAGAGTGGCCGGGTAAAACTGCAATTCGGCATGCAACAACAGATTCCAGAACCTCCGACGTGTTTGGGGAATTGACATTAAAAAATAGTTGATGCCCAATGAGACTATTCCGACTTGAGAGACTTTGCAAAAGAGATGTGTCGTCAATGGAGGAATCGACGACAACACATCTTAAACGAACCAGTCATCCATGGTGCAAGACCAACTCAACAATATATGGCATGGTTTAGGTCGGTAACAACACAACAATTTGTGTCCGAACCTTAGTATTTGATAGATCCATGCCAACTAGTTTCGTCATCGTACGCCCAACAGCAAGTCCCTGTCCAACACCAATGTCAAACCATCCAAACCCAACAACCAACCTCACACCAACAACCTATCACATACATCTAACAACCAAACACCCAACTTCGCAACTCATTCATGTCATCCACCCAACAACCAAACACCCAACGTCGCAATCCATTCATGCCACCCACCCAACCACAAAACCAAGAATCAAACCCTACCTACCAACAACCATACACTTTAACCATAACAATCTATAGCCCAGATGATTCATATGTGCCACTTCATCATAGCCCCCCACCAATGACCCTCAAACATCCCATCACCAAAACACACAACCATTATTTAACTATAGTACGCCCCAGGAACCATTGCTTCATTTCCAAAATGATTCAATGTCCCAATTTGGGCAACTATATCGTCCACAATCCACCCAACCCCATCGACCTAACTACGATGACATGGGCACCGAACTCCATTACGGAAGTGTCGTTGGCCAGAGCCTCCCGGATATTGGGAACAAATGATGAACATCTGTCAAATACCGCTGGAACTTCCGCCGAAACTTCACACCAACCATCATTCGATCAGGTCAGCACACAAAGACCCCAAACACCTCAGGAAAATTGTGGGAGACCTCGAAGACAAACTAACACACCTGGATGTGGAACAAGGGGACGTTTCCATCGGGCCGACCATTACATTTTTGTCAATCCCATGTAACATTTATTATATCATAAATAAATAAAATTACATTATTTTTTATTATTTTATAAATAATAAAAAAAAATTAAAAGTTTAAAAAAGTTTAAAAAATTAATACAACGGTGTATGCGCTAGATGAATTCGCACATACACCACATGCAATAAGCAGGCGCCATAAGCATTGACGCCTCTTCATTAGGGGTGTTCATGGTTCAAAACCATAACCAAATTGAACCAAATATATGGATCAGTTTGGTTTTTAAAACCACTTTGATAAAACCGGTTTATATTTTTAAAATCGGTTTATGTTTGGATCGGTTTGGTTAATAACCGGTTTGTAATAAAAAAATTAATTTTTGTTTGGATCAATTTTAAAATCAAATTTTCCTCAAATTTAATTTTCATTCTAACAACTTCTTAATTTTATCCAACCGCTCTTAAAATCAATCACTATTTTTAAATTTCAATCTGAAAAATCAAAATTAAGTAATTACCTATAAGATAGAAAAAAAATCAATTTTAAAAAAAGAGTTTTAAATCGGTATTTTTCAAACCAGTTTTTTATTTTCTTTAAAAAAGCAGTTTTATAAAAAAAACAATTTTATAAGAAAAACAATTTAAAAAAATTATAAAAATAAATCAGGTTTAAAAAAAATAATTTTATAGCAAAAATAATTTAATTTCTTTAACCTGCCTTTTTAGTTCAACTAGTTTTAAATTTAGTTTATGTTAAAAATAGTTATTTAAAAAAAACTGCTTTAAATTTAACTCTTATAATCTCCACAAACAATATCATAATCTCCACAAATAATATCTTGATTAAAAACAGAAATAGTTTCATTGAATTTGTTACTAGACTAATTAACAACAATAAAATTCTTCAACCTACACTATGAATATAACAAAATATGAAATATGAAGAATCTTTATGTTTTTTCACTTCTAGTTCCATAAGCAATTAATCAGCTTCTTCTGCAATAAGCTTAATGCTGCATAAAATAAAATGAAATTACAAGAATGTTAGCATATTCAAAAGTGAAAACAGTGAAATTGCAAGTCTATTTTACATTTTAAGACATGGACGACCCGATTTCTAAGACCATGTCTCGAACAAAATCTAACTCAAACTCATTATCTCAAAAAAGAATATATTCAAGTTAAGGAGTCTAGTTTAAAGTACAAAAATATGAGACCCGTGTAAGGGAAGATTCAGTAACACATTAAGTCAAAACAAATCACGCAACAACATAAACCCACAAGTGCAGAAAATGCACATATAATAAATTGAGTAGAATATGCAAAAACAAACTTTAGAATTCTTTACCGTTAAATCATCTTCGAGTGTAACAGAAGTTGAAGAGGTTGAACAGCTAGCACCATCTTCCGTATAAAGTAATTCTACAAAACATATAAAGAGATTTCATTATACCTCAAGTATAATAAATAATAATACATTAGCGAATATACTTAGTTATCATACCTTGCTCAAATCTCTCAAGAATATCAAAATCTTCATTTGTAATCAAGGAGGAAGATGTTCCTTTGAGCCAATCTTGGGTGCATATCAACGCTTCGACTGTTGTAGGTGTTAATGAGCTGCGATATGGATCAAGCACCCTTTCTCCTGTACTGAATGCAGATTCAGAAGCCACTGTGCTTATAGGTATAACCAGCATGTCTCTTGCAATGTTTGAAAGGATGGGATATCGGCCAGAGTTCACTTTCCACCACTCTAGAACATTTATCTCCATGTTATGCTCTAACTTCTCTCCAAGATAAGTAGTTAACTCATTATCCGCATTGTCACACCCTTCTGAAATATAGAATTCAGCAGTTCCATAAGGATCACTAACACCACCGAAAACTTGCAACTCATCTGAATTACCTTGAGGAGACATAAATCCAACACGATATTCCTCATAAATAGATTTCAAGCTAAACTCTAAATTTGCTTTCAAGGCGTCAGCATCATCCTTATTATAATATCGCCTTACCATCCAATCGACCAATCTAATCTTGCGCCTAAGGTCGAATACTAGAGCAATCAACAACAACATGTTAAGCTTCTCATGATTTCCCCAATATTTATCATATTTCTTCTTCATTTTTTGAGCTACTGAACGTAGATGCTCATCTTCAGACGCACACATATCCACAATGCTCTTTCCAATACCCAGGATCTCAAACATATAAATATTGCTTGTCAAATAAGATGACCCCGATATGTGTAAGGTAGCATCATAAAATAACTTCAAGAATGGGATGATTAAGTTAATATGCTTCCAATCTTCTTCTGTCGGAACACCTTTCCCCTTCTTTGTCAACTCATTCACATACTTTTTATCTCGAAAACTTAATTCTTCAAAGGTCCTCTCATGTTTTGATGCGGATACTAACATCAAGTATGTTGAGTTCCAACGAGTCTCAACATCTAGCCAAACTAAACCTTTATAATCCATGCTTTCCTCATCAATACATGCCTTGAATTTAGCAAGCCTCGCAGGGGAAGATCTAACATACCACACAGCATGACGGATTCTACCAATAGAGCCATCAATGTCTTTCAAACCTTCTTTCACAACTAAATTTAATATATGCGCACAACACCGCATATGAAAATGGTTTCCACTCATAACTAAACTATTCCTAGACAAAAGCCTTCTCTTGAGACGCTCAACCCCAACATCATTAGATGAAGCATTATCAACTGTCAAACTAAGCACACGGTTTAACCCCCAACTGTTCAAGCACATCTCCATTGTTGCACAAATAGCATCCCCTGTATGACTTGTGACTTGACAAAAAGTTAAAATCTTCTTCTGTAAGTGCCAATTATTGTCAATGAAATGGGCTGTCACACACATATAACTCAACTTTTGACAAGAAGAAGTCCACATATCAGTAGTGAGACAAACTCTTCGACAATTCAGAGAGAGAAAATTTTTCAAAATCATTCTTTCACTATCCCATAGTTTCAAGACATCACACGCTAGTGTTGTGCGTGAACAAATCTGAAATCTTGGTGATGCGAGACTCATAAATTCATGAAAAGACTCATGTTCAACCTTCCGAAAAGGAATCTCCATGTTTATGAACATCTTAACCATTGCTCTTCTAATGGCTTCTTGGTCAAACTTGACAATTAAAGGAGAGCCAACATGTTCTTCAACACTTGTCGTAGAAGATAATGTCCTTTGCCTCTTGTAAACAAGGCATCTCGATACATGAGCATGCATGGAACTAGTTCCATTATTATACTTAATTTTCGTGTCACAGTATTTGCACGAAGCTTTTTGTTCTTCTTCCGATGATACAATGAAATGCTTCCAAACCTCTGAACGATTCTTTCGCTTCTTAGTGTGAGGAGGTGGCATTTCATTAGAGATTGTAGGTGGAGGGGTTGAAACTGTATTCTCGGATGTTGCATAAGTTGTACCAACATTAGTCATCTTGATTCTGTTAAAAATAGGAAAACAAATTATGATCAAAAAAACACAAAAAAAAAAAAACTGATATGAATATGACATTTCTTTATTCAATTGGTATGTATGATGTTGTTATAACAAACCTGCAGATCACACTTCAAGATATAAATATTAGTGAACAGGTCCAGGCTCTAATATCTCCAGCATTACTGATGAGCATTCATCAGTAGTAGTTCAAAACTCGAATCGCTTGATACAAACATGACATGCTACATGCCCTGCAAAAACACATACACAATTAGGATTCACACCAAGACAATGCATCCATTCAATTTAAATTTCTAGCTTAACTACAATAACACATAGCAATCAAACCACATTTGTTATTCCAAACTACTAGCAATGATTCCATTCTAATTTCAACCAAGTTCTAACCAAATTCAAATTCAACTCTTTCTAAACATTGTTCTAATATTTTCTACCACTGCAACTAACAGATTTCTACCACTGCAACTAACTGTTCAAGCAAAGTCAGTTAGCAGACAGCAGCCCAACTTCCTGGGGATTGGGTTTCAATTGGTCACAGCAGTCAATGGTTGTGGTATTCTGTCTATGCAAGGTATTGTTTACACTCACAAAAATTGTTATTTAGTAAGCAACTAGCTTGGTTGTGTGTCTTTCGGTTTGTTGAGTTTTATCTTATAGCTCCCTATAATGAATTAACAAGTAACTTAATCATCCCCAAAGATTAGTACTTTAGAAGTATTAGTAGCATAGAGAAGAGTGAACTTATATAAAGTTCAATTCTGAAAATGCATACAACTTATCATCCTTAATGGAAAAAATCAAGCAGGGTAATGCGGTCCAAAACAAGCTTTCCAAAAATGCAGAAACTCTGAAAGTGCTTCCAGCATGGTTCTTGATATAAATCTGGAAATTTTGATAAAACTGATGATGCTCAAAAGTTTCATGTCATACAACACTTAGTTGTTTCTCTACCTACCCAGGCATGGATTTTTATGGGTGTTTGCTATGTAGATTTTTCTTCATCTAGAAATTTAATCTGTGAAACCTTGCATTTCAGAGGAGAAAAAAAAACAGGATATTCAAAGAGATGAAAAAGTCAATCATATGTAGGAAAATCGGTGCAACAGCAACTTCTAACAAACTTAGTGGCTACTCATTGATTGCATCCTTAAAATATTATGAAATGCTTCATTTTTTAAATGTTTTCATATGTATTTGAATTCATTGCAGTAGTTATGTTTTGTAATTTCCATCAACAATCTAATGTTGCCAATTCAAATGATTTCATGATTCACTAACATCCTTTTAAAACCAACTAAAAGTTTAACTTAAACATCCATGGCAATGAGTTCAAATTCACGCTAGCAGATTCATTCATCCAAGTAATGTAATTATAATTTCAGTCCAAACTGCAACTAACACAACTAGCCTTATAATTCAAATTTACTAATCAATTTCAAATCAACTAATTATCTATTCGAATTCAAGCTAACGAACGAATTGATTCAGTAAATAGTTCAGAAATTTTCACAAACAGTCTCTAATGGATTCATTAACTGCTTCTCACTTCAGTTATTAACTTCTAACAGTCCCTAATTTAATAGACAGTTTTTTATCAGATCCAATTCTAACTTCAATTTACTAACTCTTTTTAAACTAATATAAATAACTAATTGTTTCAATCCATAACATTCTAACTCATGTATTCACTTCATCCCTAATAACTCAGTTTCAACATCAAACATAACAAAACTTCAAAATACCAATTCAACAAAACAAACAGTCAATTACATCTCCAATTCTAGCAACCTAATTGTTTAACAAATCACGCAACCTAAGCAATCATTAGTAATACAACAGCAGTTCCAGTTCAATACCATACACTGACAGAGATGCTACAATCCAAACATGTTTATGTTTATAAAAAATCAAGATAATTGGTGGTTGTGTGGTAAAATAGCAACCATAGTCAGCAACAGCAACAACAACTCTTACCGGGGTGACGACGAATCATACACAACTTGAAGTGAAAAATCCTTTAAAACCCAACCCAAAATTATGAGTGACAAAGTAATGATATAACAAATTCTGGGCTAAGCAAATAGAAGATAAAGATGAATACTTCAAAGCTTTGATTGAGATGATTCCATGAAACTCTAAAATCCTAATTCTGAGTTGCAGGTTGAAGGGTTTGAGAAGAAAGGGTTAGGGTAGGGATGAGTTTGGAATTTGAAGAATGATGAAGAGAAAAAAAAGATGAAAAAAATTTGGATTTTTGAGAATTAGGGATTCTGAAATTTGTATTTTGGGTTAATTTGAAATGATTATTGAAAAATGGTAACCGTTTACTTGAACCGGTTTGTAATAATGGTTATCGGTTTTTTTTTAATTTGATAAATGGTTCACCAATTTCAAAATATAATTTTGGGTTGGGTTTTAAAGTTTGGATTAATTTGGATATGAATTTGGTTCATGGTTATTGGTTATTTTGCACACCCCTACTCTTCATGAGGCACAATGCAGGCGCCATAGGCATTGGTGCCTCCTTATGGGTCTTCCAACGCAGGGGCCTCCTCTTGATGGAAAATGGATGCACCATTTCATCTGACGCATCTGTTTTTAAAGGTGGTTAAATTGGATTTTTTTAAATGGTTATTTTGGAATTTATTTTGAAATTTTTGGTTATTTTAAAAAAAATCGTAAATATTCACTTGTATATAAACTCGATTAAAACACAAAAGCATAAAATATTTAGATGTACAGTCTCTAGATTTTGCCCGATTAAAATATTCACTTGTATATAAACTCGTAAATATTTCACAATACATGTACATAGGTCACTAACACAAAGTCAATTTCAAAGATAAAAAACAAAAACTTATTTTTTCACACCTAAAATTCATCTTAACCCATCAAGTTATTGTTTTTCCCGTACGCACTTCAACTAAACTTTTTCATAAAAGAATAGTCTGATGCATTTAACGCGAATAAAAACAATGTCTAAGCCTTCATTGTGCGAGCATATAGTCAGACATTTTACCACTAAAATGAGATCTAACATTATTCTCTAAAATCAACCAACCCACAAACATTTTTACACGAATTAAGAAGCTCTAACTTTTTCATTGCAATTTAGGAATACGTAAGTACGGAGTTTTAAAACCCTGGCGAGTGCAATAATAAAAAACTAACATTTTCCTTCTTTAAATCTTTTGAAAATTTCCATTTTAATAAATAAACAAAACAACTGCAAACATTTTCTTAAGAACACTTAACATTAGCCTATTATGAGGTTCCCGTTGAGTACAACGACTATGAGAAATGTTAATATCTTCCCTTCGCATAACCGACTCCCAAACCCTTAACTGGTTGCAATGATCATGTTTTCTTCCTTTAAGGGTTTTATCGATGTTTCCCTTTAAATAATTTTTTTGTTGGCGACACTATGTCTATTTCAAGCGTTTAGACTCTCAAACTTTTTTCGCGTCGAGACTGGTGGCGACTCTGTTGGAAAAACCTCCCTAAAGAGAATCAAACATATCCTTTAATTCTAAGGTTGTTGGTTTGTTTGCTTGTTTTTATTTTATTCTTTGTTTTATTTATTTTGTTTGTTTTTTGCTTAATTTTTATTTTTCTTCTTTAGTTTTATCTTGTATCTTATATAATATTGTGGATTTTGGATTATTGTTTGAGAATAAGCTCTACACCCGAGCTTGAGAAGAAACATAAGCTTAAGTAAGGGGTTGTCTAGTATTGGCCAATGGGATGCACATCCCAACAGATTTTTTACGACAACTCCACCTAGATTATATCAGTTCAAAGCTTTCTTCATGAGTTGGCTAGTCCATCTTTGTGACGAAACTTAGAACTTGGTCAACGATTATATGGACCTCTTCTAGAACGAGAAAGTTGAGACTTTATATGGCTTATAAGATGAGCATCTTACTAGGTATATACGAAGGCTCTGACTAAGGGACACCCTTTGGGATTTCATCACAAATTAGCTAAGCTTGATATCGTGATGAAGTTTCATATGTGGTTAGTGACATTGGGTTTATTCTTAAACTGCCAACAAAAGCCTATAGCATACCTTGTGAGGGGTTAGGTAGAAAGACTTAGAACTATCCTTTCGTAAGGAGCCCTTCCATATAGGTTTCTCTATTGTGTAATTACCCATACGATTCCAAATATAAAATTTATTGAGCCTACACATGGCATTGCATTGCAGTCATTAAAGTAAAAAAACTCTCAGGATATTGTATTTCATTTTATAACATTCCTTTTGTTGAATCTCATTCATACCTAATACATACCATGTCGCCATCTACCATATAAAAGCCAAGTGGTATTTTGTGCTCATATTGAACTCATTCTTGCAAGTCATGGGGGAATTTGTGCTAAGACAAGAAACATTGAAACGCGAAGCTAGCAAATTAAATGAGAAAGTATGAGAGGTTTTGATAGACCATCAATCTTTGATGAAAAAAGATAAAATATAGAATGACTGGTTGTAAATGGGAGGGGTACCGTGACACCACTCCTCAACCACGAGATATCAATTGTCTTTCTTTTCATTATCCTCAAGGGCCAATGGGACCAAGCAAGTAAAAAGTGATAACCTTATGTCATTGTCACTGGTATCAAAAGAGGCTTAAAAAGGCATTCGACAAAAATGTTTGTCCTCGAGAATTCAAGGAAGGTGACCTAGTTCTTAAGAAGATCTTTCCCATACGTCGTGAAAATTCCTTCTTTGGAGGAGCTTTGGTTCCTAGAGCGATGAATGGAGAAGGTTTTCCACTTCTGGTAAACTCGATGTAGTAAAAAAAATTACTTAAAAAAGAGAGTAAACAAAAATGAGTCCGCTAAGTCGAAAACCCAAATGGGTGGCTTAGGCAAAAAAGAATATCATCTCGTCGGATTGAAAACTCGAAAGAGCGGTCCAAGCAAAAGTTAAGGATTTAAAAAAAAAGGTAAAAAGATTGCAGCACACGAGCTTGCTCCAAAAAAAAACCAAAGACAAGAAGAATCAATGACAATCTCCCGGATGCGGCAAAAGTTGAGAATTTGATGTCAGATAAGTGTGAAGAAGAAGGAAACTTGGAGGATTTGGTATCAAATAATAATGAAACTTAAAGCACCTTCTCAGCCTTGACAAACACACCAACCTCAATCTTTGAGTGGGTAAAAGGTCAACCAAACAAAAAATCAAGCATGGGAGAGTTTCCTTAACATTGATGATCATTAGGCTATCATTTTCGTTTATAATTTCTTTGTTTGATAAATGAGACTTGCTTGCAAACTTGTTTTTTAAATGGTAATACACATGAAATGAACATGCATTTTTTAATCAACCCATTCATATTCAATGTGCACATATTCATTCTTTCCTTTTTCATAAAAATGAGAAAATCAATGTCAATACTTCTCCCATTCACTTTCCTTTATCAAATATTGGTGTTCAAGCAAAGATCGAGGGGGGGGGGGGATGATGAAAATAAAATACCCAAAACCTCTTGATAGTATGCTTTTGGATAAAACTTTGATGATGATGTAAGACATTGTTTCAAATCCCCAAACACTAAATATATAAGTAATTAATTCCTATTCAACCCATTTGAGTCTAGAAGTTAGTGTTTCTTTCTGTACGAAAAAACCCTTTTAATCTTAACTAGGGGCAGGGTAGTCTTCAATTAATTTGACTATGCATTCGAATTTCGAAAGAAAAACATCCTATTTGAGGATCAACCAAATCTTCTTCCCCATACACATTAGTTGATGTTGAAGAGATCGTGAAAAATTAAATGTCCATAATGCTTGTTCCTCACCTACCATTAACACAATAGTCACAATCTTTCAGCAAAATAAAATAAAAAAAGTTCGCTAAGTCAAAACCTGAAAAAATGACTTAGGCAAAAATTAGGGATAAAAAAGAGGAAAAAAGAAAAAAGTTTTAAAATGTCACAAAAATCCTCAACAAAAGACAAGATTAGGTGATCACCATATTAAGAATCAAAAGGTCACCAAAATTCTTGACAAAAACAAAATTTCATGACTAAACAAAAGTGAGTGACTGCCACTTCAAGAAAACCTAATTGGTTTTCAAACCATCACATTTCTACCTTCAAAACCCTCTCGAAACATTGAATGCACGTGTCGAATTAGCTAAGCATATGACCGAAGATCATCAAAGAGAATGGTGTGGGTTAAAATTAAAAATTTGAGCCTTATATCCTTTTGTTTTGAAAATTATGAACCATGCCACGTTACAACCCTTAAAAGGCTTAATTGAAGCAAAATTTATTTTGAAATCATACTACAACGAGTTTGCATTAACCCGACTACAAAGATCTTCGTGAATCATCTTCATTTGTGTCATGGTATCACCATTTTCACATTTTGAACGTCTAAGTTAACATTACCCTTAGACTATTGATCCCTTCACTATACATCACAAAGTTGTCTCATTAAACAACTTTCAATTTCAAAAGTTGCATAAGTATTGCATTAGAATTGCCATTTGTAAGGAACAATTTTATTTGCAAATCAGCATTTAGCTCCGAGGAAATTTCAACAATGGTTCGATCAGGGGCAAATCTCTCTAAGGCTCCTACTGGGGAAGGCCACCTCAAGAGCATAATGAAGCCAACCACTTCAAGAGTCGGTTAATCAATGGCATATTGCTTCAAGAATCAAAATGTTAGGGCAAATTCACCACAAAGTCATCTTATGGCAAGACTAATTTAAAACTTGTATGGAGACAAATCTCTTCAAAGACCCAACAAACTGGTGGAAGATAGGCTATAGAGGGGCACATCCTCACCATAATTTCAAGTTATACAAGCAAATCTACCATACATTAACGATCAAGTTCAAGACGAGTTTCGGGAGATCATGCTAGCACAACATCCTAACACCTTTTGACAAGAAGCCTTATTAAAAAAAATACTTTTTAATCTTAATCGGCCATTTCCCGCCATATTGGAATTTGTTGAAACATTCAAGTCATCGTATAAAACATCATCATGCATCAATTATGTTGCATCACTCTAGAACCAAATCATGCATATCATCTCACTCATCTGGCATATTCCCATAGCATGAATTTGTCGTCATCAAAAAGCCTTGTAACGCAAGCATAAAAAGTCAAAAGCCCAATCTTGCTTGGCACCTCACAAAATCCCAATCTTGCTTGGCACCTCAAAAAATCCCAATCTTTCTTGGCACCTTACAAAAGTCCAATCTTGCTTGGCACTCAACATTTACAATAAAATAGTTCGACCTCACTCGACGCCTCAAAAGCCAAGAGCCCGACCTCGCTTGACACATCTAAAAATCCCAAATCCCAATCTTGTTTGTCACCTCTCAAAAGCCCAACCTTGACTGACACGTTACAAAAGCTCAACATTACTGGGCATCTCACAAAAGACCTGTCCCACTTGGAACTTACCTTGAAGCCAAATCTCCTTTAGAACAAAATCAATATACCGTATGCATCGATCAATCATCACACTTCATGCATTTCTAACACATATCAATCATCCGACTTCATGCATAAAACAAATCTCAAAATCATCATACATAGCACGAGTCATGTGTGGCACTCACCCTCACTTCCTAAAGATTGTTTATTATCAGCAGTATACTATGTAAATCCATCAAAGTCCAACATTGTTTGGCACCCTCAAAGACTAGTACTTATTTGGAGATGTTCAAAACCCTTTTCTTCTTCAGAATCTGATTCTCGCTCAAAACTTATTCATTTTAAATCCAGTAATCATTTAAAGTTTAGTTCTCGTCTGGAAGTCAAATCTTGTTTTCGTCTGGTAATCAATTAAAGTCCAGTATTCGTTGGGTAACCTCTAGTTTAAAATCCAGTTCATGTCTTGTAACAAATTTTCAAATCTAGTTCCCATCTGGCAATTATTTTTAAACTCAGTTCCCGTCTGACTGTCAAAATCACTTCCCGTATGGAAATTTGATTTGCAAATCCAGTACCCGTCTAGAAATTTAATCTTCTTTATCCTAAAGTCCAATACCCATATGGCAATCAAATCATTTCCATTTCAAAATCTAGTACTCATCTGCCGATCTAATCGTGTTTATTTCCTAATCCAGTTCTCATCTGACAATTATTTTTAAATCCTCTGACAGTTAGCTTTTCAAAAATAGTTATAGTTTGGTAGCCTATTTTAAAAGTCAGTTCCCATATGATAAACCAAAAACAACACCAGTTCCCGTTTGGCGACTTAATCTCTTTCACCAGTTCCCATCGGGTAGCATATTTAAAAGTCAGTTTCCATCTGACAATAAATCAAAACCAGTTCTCGTCTGGTAAGTCTATTTCAAAACTAGTTCCCGCATGGCAATTAGTTTTTTAAAACTAGTTCCTGTGTGGTGGCCGGTTGTAAAACCAGTTCTCGTATGGAAAACAAAAACCAGTTCTCGTCTGGCAACTTAATATTTTTCACCAGTTCCTGTCCGGTAGCCCATTTTAAAACAAGTTCTCGTCTAGTAATCTATCCTTCAAATGCAGTTCTCGTCTTTCATTTCACCTCTTAAAGTCCAACTTCGCTTGACGCGTACATCTCAAAAATCCAACCCTCGTTGGCACACCAAAGCCCAGTATTCACCAACATTTTGTATTTCAACCTTGCTTTGCTTTTTTTCATCTAAGCCTTACGTGACATATTCCCTTTAAAATCCAATTTCCATTTGGGCACATCCAGTAACCCATTACATGCATTGATCAATCATTACACTATATGCACCAAATGTGCATTTCATCCTACACATGTATCAGCCCAAAACACATCATGCATTAACACATGCATCGGCCCAAAACATATCATGCATTGACACATGCATCAACTTAATACATATCATATCATAATCAAGGATTTAGTTACCTCTCGTAGAAGTCCAATCCCCAACTACATACCATGCATTAACACTTGCATCGACATGCATTCGCATAAAGCATGCATACATAACATAATTAAGGTTTCTATGACCTCTCGCAGAAGTCCAATCCCCATTTAACATTATTACAATTCCCCAAGCAGGAATGCTTATTGGTTTCCCCAGTGAGTAATTTCCTCATAGACTTCTTTTGAAATTTGCTCCCTAGTAAGCTCGCTCCCTAGTAAGTCATTTTTGTAATCTCCCCCGGTAGAAAATCTTCTTAAATGATCCATGCTAACTCGTGAGTATGTATTGACCTATCATATCCCCCAACAAATCTCCTTACCTTGATTTAAGCATCAACCTTCAGGTCGAAGGCGATCAATGCATCATTAAGTCTAGGCATTTACTTTCGACTTGGCGATGACTTATCTTAGTCTAACAACCGACTTTCGAGTTAGCAATGACTTATCTTATTCTAAGCATTGACTTTTGAGTTGGCTATGACTTGTCTTAGTCTAAGCACCAACTTTTGAGTTAGTGACGAATTTTTTTGATCTAAGCATCAACCTTTAGGGTAAAGATGATCTCTTTGTCCTTAAGTCTAAGCATCGACTTTCGAGTTAGTGACGACTTGTATTAATCAAAGCATTGATTTCTGATGGTGATCTCTTTATGTTTGATCTAAGAACCAATCCTCGGGAAGGTGATGATCTCCTTATGTTTGATCTAAGCACCGGTCTTCAGTGACGATCTCTTTATGTTAAATCTAAGCACCGATCTCTGGTGACGATCTCTTTATGTTCGATCTAAGCACTAGCCTCCAACGACGATCTCTTTATGTTCGATCTAAGCACCGACCTTCGGGAAGACGACGATCTCTTTATGTTTGATCAAAGCACTGATCCTCGGGAAGGCGACAATCTCTTTATGTTCGATATAAGCATCGATCCTCAGAAAGGTGACGATCTCTTTATGTTTGATCTAAGCATCAACTCTCGGGAAGGCGACAATCTCTTTATGTTTGATCTAAGCACCAGTCTCCGACGATGATCTCTTTATGTTTGATCTAAGCGATAATCATATTTTATAGTTCACACCCTCTCCATGTTTTTACTACACTCTTTTAGGTTTTTATATTTTAATAATTTAATTTAATTCATTTAGTTGATTTATTTTCTTAATCATTATTCAAAATACAAAAAAAATAGTTTATTTAGTAAATTCATTTAACCTAGTTTTTCTTAACCAATATTCAAAAATACCAAAAACATGTCCCTTTCATTATGTTTTTTCATTTAATTATCCTTTTAAAATTATTTTAGTTTATTAGGTTAGTTAATCTTGTTTATTAGAAAAATATCAAAAAAATACAAAATATTTAATTAATAAAAAAACACAATAACGTGTATTTATCTCTTTTAAATAAAATATTAATTTAGTTGTACAATCACTAGATTTTGCTCGATTAAAACATTCACTTCTATATGAACTCGAAAATATTTCACAATACATGTACATAGGTCACTAACACAAAGTCAATTCCAAAGATAAAAAACAAAATCTTTTTTTTTTCACAATAAAATTAATCTTAACCCATCAAATTATTTTTTTGCTCTTGCACTCTTAAACCAATTTTTTTCATAAAAGAATAGTCTGATTCATTTAATGTGAATACAAACAATGCCTAAGCCTTCATCGTGTGACCATACAGACAAATGTTTAACCGCTAAAATGCGATGTAACACTATTCTCTAAAAGCAATCAACTCACAAATATTTTTATATGAAATACGAAGCTCTGGCTTCTCATTTTACTTTGGGAATACGTAGGCACAAGATTTTGAAACCCCGACGAGCGCAATAATTAAAAACTAATTACCAATTGAACTAACTAACACTTTTGATCATTTTTTTTAAATGCTAAAAAAATAAAATAAAAAACAAGGTGGCAATATTTAGGATACGACACTTTCAAATGAAGGTTTTATCTCATTATACTGTAGTGTGATCATACTATAGAAAAATACTCATACACTATATACGTCCATCTTTCTATCTTGCCATATCTTTTTCAAACTGTAATGTGTAAACTTAACCTTATTTGTTGTTGTGTTTCCTAAATGCAGAAACTTGTGTGCCTATGCCTCCAAAAACATTTCATTTTGAGGAATCACTAACTATTCATGTACATAATCATAAAAATTGGCACAATTAATACAAATATCTTTGAATACTTTCATTTTTGTTGTTTTTCAATTTCATAAAAATCATATACCACACACTTAGATGTCACAATTTTTTGTTTCTCTATCAGAGATACAATCAAATTGAATTTGACTTTCACATTATTGCATACGTGAAATAGATACAACAAGTTTGACTTATCGAGAAAAAGAACTTATATAAATTCATCAAAGCAATTATTCAGTCAATAACAATGAGAAGACCATCACCGCATGTAATTGTTCTTTAAATATACTTAGTGCATATACAAAATTGTAAACACAACCGAATTGAAAATAATAAAACTCCATTGAATATATGTATTGCATATACACTGTTATAAACACACTTAGATTGATCAAGGTAACACCGACAATCTTAAGTAATAACAATAAATACTTGTAAACTATATGTGCCCTATCCATAATAACACTAAGTGAATTATATTCATAAGATGTGCCAATAACATATCCCACATCTTATCAAAATCATCCACGTTTCTATACTGATACACATACTTATCACGTTTCATCAACAACACGAGATGTTGCATTTCAATGTTATTTTCCTTAATGAACTAACGATGTACCCGACATTCATTATAAATTTTCTTCATGGTAGTTAAAATCTATGCATTGTGATCCTTAAGGTTATGTTTGGATATCATAAAATGAACGAAGCGGAATAAAGTGGAGCGGAGTGAGATGAAGCGAAATGAAGCGGAGCGGAACAAATGTCTCATTTCATTGTTTAGAAATTTTAGAACGGAATAAGGCAAGTTGTTCATTCCGTCCAAATTGGAGGAGAAGAAATATGGTAGTAAGTGATAAAGTGAAATGGAATCCATACCACTCAATTTCACTTTGCTCCATCAAATTTTAAACGATCCAAACAATGGAATATCATTCCATTCTGCTCCGCTCCATCCGATTCTATCAATCCAAACAAAGCCTAAATGTCATCAATATATTTCTTAGTTTAACCATATTCTTTGTTTACTGGTATTTTCAGTCTAAGAATAGTATACCAAATTTGAAACACAAATAAATTTTGAAGTAGTAAATAACGAGGTTTTGACTTACACTTATATCATATCTTTCTCGTTTTAGAGTAATTTTTAAAATATCTATAAATTAGTTTTAGAGGTTGATAATAGTTTTAAGATTTGGGATGCTTGAAAATTAAATAAATATGGTAAAATTGACAGTTTAATTTAAATAACAGTAAAGTAAAAGCGATAAAATGCAAATGACTCGTCAAGTTTGTACTTGTTAGTTGATATTTAGTTGAATGTTGGCCAATATGTAATATGTGTCAGAAAAATCTACTGTCTCAATTACCCGTACAAATAGGATACACTATGGAATTCACCATTTCATACAACCCTGCACTGCTAGACAAACATTATATTATATTTTATCCTCGTTGTCGATGTCTTTCATATTTTCTTCTAGAATATTAACTTTATTCGTTGACTCTCGACCCTCTGTTACACGACAATTTTCCCCTAATAAGAATAAATTAATTGACCAAAAAGTGAATTACAAGTCAATAGGTCATACAAATCATTATTGTGAATATCATACTCTACTAGGAGAGTTCATTTTTCACCCTCCAATAAAGTTATTCCTATTAATCTAATGAGACACTCACGCATTTTAAATTGAGGGAATACCTTTAAGACCTCGTATGTTTAGGGGTTTTCAGGCTTATACTCTTTTTACACAATTGAGAATTAACCTTGTCTTTATTTTATATTTTATTACATCTCTTTTAAATATATAATTCATAAGAACAACATCATTTCATATCCAAGTTTTCTAGCTCATTTCAATGAATCATCACATCTAATAAACACTTTGTTGATTGTAAATACACCTATTAAATATACTAATTGTGTATTTTAAAATTCTATTATATAATTAATTACATCAAAGTCTTTCAATGTCAATTTAATAGAAGAAAAACAATTATTAAATTGATTGAAACTCTTATTCATTGTTTTACGACAAGCATACGTTATCTTACACATTACAAAGTATAAAATGTGTAAAAAAACGAATATATCATTTTATTTCATGTATTTGTATCTTATCTTATAATATAGGTTAAGTAGAATTTGAGTTTTGAAACATACCTAAACTTAGATTAAATAAATATACACCAAAAGGATAAAATCTATGATTAAAATTTTAAACAACACATGTTTAAATTCGATTTAGAGACTAAAGAAAAGAAAATGAATACATAAAAAGTCATTTTAAATGAATCTTATTTATTTTATAATACGATGTTAATTTTTTTAAAAAAAATTGTTTTATATTTGAATTTATTTAAATAACTTTTATATATTGATACTATAAATACAATTAAACTCTTTGTAGACCATTATTAAATTTAAATGTAATCCGAAGAGTGTTTAAAAAATTCTATATTTTACTCCTAAAAAAAAGTATGGGTTGGTTAATTGAATGTGATTAGCACGTGTAGTTGTAAACCAGTCAAATAGAAGAAACCAACAGAGTCTCGCGTATTTCTTGTATTTTGCTTGCGGCAGCATCTACACAAGAGTCACACCACAATCAAAGTATATACAGTAACTTGCAATACCAAATTCGAGATCCAAATTTCGAAACTCCTCTTCCATCATCATCATCATGGGAACAACCACCGTTGATTGCTGCGCCACGCAACTCATTGACGGTGACGGAGTCTTCAACGTCTCCGGTCTCGATAATTTCATCAAGACTTCAAATATGGCCGCCTGTGGACTTTCTTACGCCGTCGTTGCTATCATGGGACCTCAAAGTAGCGGTCAGTTTTTTTCTTTTTTTTTTTGAATTCAATTTAGTTTTCGTCTTCTGCTATTTGCTGATTTCGATTTATCTTTTTTTTTTTTTTTTTTTTGTTGCGAATTTATTATTATTTTTGAGGGAATATGTAATTATGAACTTGTTAAGTTGGATCGATGAGTTTAGTTTGCATTTAAGTTGGTGATTCAAGTGAAAATAAATATTCGGTTAGGTTTTTGATTTGATTGAAGTGACTTGTGGCGAAAGTGAATTTTTATTACTATGCGGTTTTTGTATTTTTTTTGTAACGGTTATGTGTTTTTGTTGTGTGATCTAAACTTGTGGTTTGATTTTGTTGCTTGAGCAGGGAAGAGCACTTTGATGAATCATCTTTTCAACACTTCTTTTAGGGAGATGGATGCTTTTAGGGGAAGGTTAGGTTTTTGAATTGATTGAGTTATTGCTGTGGTTAGAGAAAATAGCATTTGAAGGGGAGAGATGAAAACTGAAATACTGAATGCTTTTTTTGTTATTCTTGGATATCGTGTTGTTGCAGATCTCAAACTACCAAGGGTATTTGGATGGCTAAGTGTACTGGAATTGAGCCGTGCACTATTGCTATGGATTTAGAGGGTACTGATGGAAGGGAGAGGGGTGAGGTAATAGATTCTATTCTAGACATTTCTTCATACCCTGCAATCGATATCATTTATGCTTGATTACGAAATCGAGATTCAAATCTTATTATGAATTGCAAGATGCATTACCGATAAAATATGTCATTTTAAAGTAAAAGTAAGTGACATAACAAAATTATAAGCTGATAGATAATCTACTCGCCTCAAAATGATTCAAGGCATAACAAAAGACAAAAGGAAAGTGCTTGGCTATACAAAATTGAGAAAGTGGTTGACTGCACTAAGTTTACGTAGTGATTCATTAGAATGAATCATAATTCATAATTTTTTTTCGGAATTCAAGATGAGATTCATGTTCAAAATAGATACACACTAGAGATTGTATTGATTGGATTTAGCTTTGTATCAAATAGAGATATGATTAACATGTGTCATAAGATCCTGATAACCATGGTTTTATGTACTACATTAATTACTACCTCCGTCGCTAAATATAAGACCCTCTTGAGAATTTTTCTTGCCTCTTATAAGACTCTTTAAATTTCAACTACATTAGTTATTTCTTTATAACTATACTTCTATTTATTTTACATTTTTTCTACAATCAACAATAAATACTGTGAGGGGAACTAATTATTTCTCTTGAAGGATAAACTTGTAAAAACAATATCAGTTATCACAAATTTAATACCACCAACAACTCTTTTAATTCCTATAATTAAACTTGTAAAAACAATATCAATCATCACAAATTTAATACCACCAACAACTTTTTTAATTCCTATAATTAAACTTGTAAAAACAATATCAGTTATCACAAATTTAATACCACCAACAACTTTTTTAACTCCTATAATTTTGTCAAGAGGGTCATATATTTAGGGATGGAGTTAATAGTTTGGTTTAGTGGTTTATTAGTTATTTTAAGCTGCCTTTAAAATACCAGATAGGACTGACTTGCCAGTATAAGACAATACTATAAGTTGTCATCAGGTGTTTAGTGTTGACGCATGTTAGTATAGCCAAATTTTGTTAACTTCTTATGGATGTTCTAGCTTCACTTTACTGACAAGCCTGTTTGCATATTTGTCTCTTAAGCGCTATTTACATATTTGATATTTTTGAGCTGTTGTATCTCTTTGTTTCATGGACATTATGACTCACTATTGTTTTCTTTTAATTTATATCTCAGGATGATACTGCATTTGAGAAGCAGAGTGCTCTTTTCGCTTTGGCAGTATCCGATATTGTTCTGATAAACATGTAAGTTTTTAGGCCTAGATTGGTGCTTTATAATTGATAAAATGAATGAAATTATGGGATGATCCTTTAAATTTAGGCTTCATGGTTAGTTATTAAGTTTTTAAGCAACTTTACTTCCAAGTTCCAACATTATTTTCATGCAGTCCTTAGAGTCCAGCTTGATATATGTCTAGGTGGAATCACGAATCTCTCAGTCTAACTTGGTATAATTGATGTTTGCTATATTCTTGCTTGTAACTTATATACTTGACAGTTGGGATCATTGACATTGTATACTAGTGATTGTAGGATGAAATTTAGTGTTGTATATTCATAATACAAGGTGTGGAAGTAGATGATATACATTATGGCATTTTCCTTTTGTATTTTCTGCAGCATTGTCATCTGTGCACCTTTAAAATCCTTTTTCCTGCTTCCTTTCTTTGGAGCCTAATTAGTTATCAAAATTAATCAGAAACTAGAAACTAAAAGAAGCCTTCTTTCTTGGGTTATGTATGCTTATAATTGACTTATAGACTTATAGTCTTATACTGACAATTCCATTTTGGACCCCTTGAAGATTTATATTAGGATAAGACTTAAGAATTGTTGTATAGGTGCTGTTTATGTTAATTATAATGTACCACGTGGATTAATTTTTTGACTTGACTTTAAATTCAAACTTGTCCTAATGATACTATTAGATACATAAACCCGAATTGTAATTAGAGTAAAGTAAAAACAGCACATGAAAATTTATGTCTAAGCTGCCTTTTATTTTATGGACAGGTGGTGTCATGATATTGGTCGTGAGCAAGCAGCCAACAAACCTCTTTTAAAAACAGTTTTTCAGGTAGTTTGCACCCATGAATTTGCCCGTTTGGAGTTCAATGTTTAAATTTATACACTTTGACCTTTCTTTTAATTTTAGGTCATGATGCGCTTATTTAGCCCTCGAAAGACAACATTGCTTTTTGTTATACGTGATAAAACAAAGGTCTATACACTTTATCCTTTATTGAGAATGCGTCCTGTTCTATACTTCTATACTATTCAATGATTTATCACGTTTCTTGCTCTATACACAGACTCCACTGGAAAATTTGGAGCCTATTCTAAGAGAAGATATCCAAAAGGTGTTTATTTCATTTAATTTCTTAGTTTTTCATTTATTTGGCTTCTTATTTCATTCATCATCATTTTTGAACATGATATGAATTCCTCAGATTTGGGATGCAGTTCCAAAACCTCAAGCTCATGTACACACTCCTCTTAGTGAATTTTTTAATGTAAGAAGATCTATCTATTTCTCCTTTTTCACATGCTTGTTTAATTGTTTATGTATATGTTATGGCATATGATTAATGACTCTTAATTTGAAGGTGGAGGTTACTGCTTTGTCAAGCTACGAGGACAAAGAGGATAAATTCAAAGAGGAGGTACCCTTTCATGAGATTTTACTTTGCTTTAAGGAGTTTGTTAAACTTTTCTATTTAATTCTAGAAGGATTTCTAATTCCCATTGCTTCTAAATATGTTTATCCAGATTTACAATTTTTTGGCTATAAATACGCATGCCCATAATGATTTTTTGAAACTATTTGCATCAAAACGTCTTCATCCTGACTTTTATCTTATTACGATATCACATTGTTACTTTCATACAGGTTGCTCAATTACGACAACGTTTCTACCATTCTATAGCACCTGGAGGTCTCGCTGGTGATCGTCGTGGTGTTGTGCCCGCATCTGCTTTTTCTATTAGTGCACAACATATATGGAAAGTCATACGAGAGAACAAGGATCTTGATCTCCCAGCTCATAAGGTTTTTAATTATCTCATTTTCGGATGTTACAATGGTTTATCTTCCCAATAATTTGATATTTTGATGCAGTAGTGGCGTGGATTTCTTATGGATTTGCATTTTATAACAGGTAATGGTTGCAACTGTGCGTTGTGAAGAGATTGCTAATGAAAAGCTTGATCTCCTACGTTCCGATAAGGTGTTGATCTATATCTCCTCTACTTCACCCATCTAAGTTGCATCAGTTATTTTAAAAATCAATCACCATATGAATGAATTTGGCTTAGGGTTGGCTGGAGTTGGAGGAAGCGGTTCAAGTAGGTCCAGTACAAGGCTTTGGGGAAGCGTTGAGCTCCATTATTGACACTTACTTTTCTCTGTAAGTTCCAGATGCTGGTAGACTTAATTATTCATTCTCAAAATAAACCTGTGCTCAGTAACTACTTGATTTGATGTTTAGTTTCTGAGTTAAATCAAAATTTCTCCTCACCTAATAACTGATGTGTATGTTTATGCGTCAGTGAAGAAGTGTAATAATGATTGGAATTGAATTGGGATGTTTTTTTTTTTGGCAAATTTCTTTACCTTGTTTGGAGCTTTGGTAAGTTTTGCTTGCAATTGTGTCAAAAGATATATGTTTGATTGATAAGACTCCCAATAAAAGGTGAGAAAATGGGATTCGTTGAATGTGTTACTTTAATCTGTATTTGTCCTTGCAAGGATGTTACTAGCCATTAGAACCTATAGAACTATTTGATATTGAGGGTATTAGTTTGGCATATAATAGATTTTTTTTTAAAAATTATTTAAATGTCTCCAAATGTTTCATTTTTTAATTTTATTTTCGTATGGTGATAATACATGTTTTCAACAGATATGATGAGGAGACGATCTTCTTTGATGAAGCTGTGAGAAAAGCAAAACGGAAGCAATTGGAGTCAAATGCGTTGGATGTAAGGCGTTATTCATATTTAGTTTTGGCTTATGATCCATTTGGACTGAATTTTGATAAAGCAACTTTGGATTGGACTGTTTGAAATAAATCCAAGCCTCTTTTAAAACATCACGCGAACTTAAATAAGTACTTTTAAAAAAAATTTAAATAGCTGTGTTGGGCATAGAGAAGTGCAGAAGTATGCCTGGGTGCAGAACAAAACATCTTTAAAAAACCCAATATGGAAAACAGAGCCAAAGAGGCTTAAAGTTGAAACTATCCTTCCGATACGGTAGATCAGAAATGGAACTCCTTGAAATCATGCTTTGCAGAGTACCAAACAAAGACTATCAACACAATACCGCCTTCAAATTTTGGGGGCAAGTGGACCCACTTGATTATTGGTTCTCCTAGTCTTGGAATAAAATGACATTGGCACCCACCAATTCAAATAAGAAAAAATATCCTGAACCATTTTCAGGTTTGGCAGCTATAATCGCATTCGTCTTAGCACCCCTTGACTTCCTTAATGTAGACTGCCGCCCACCTCCTCAAATAATCTCTTGCTGCTTCTGATGGTATCCTCTGCTCCTCCACCAGATCTGGGGACAAAAAAACTGTGGGGTGCTTTGCTTTAGCCTTTAGGGGATACCATCAGAAAGACGTTCCCAACTCGTTGATTCCTAGTAGCATCCCAACTTGTTGATTCATTCTACCTTTCCATGGTTCTGTAGGACTACATTCCATAACCCTAAGTTTAGAGTAAATGAGTACAAATACAAATATATATCATCGATAATGAAGCAATATTCTGTTCAACATGCACTTGCTTTGGTTGGTTATTGATCTGAAAAAATAACAAAAAACCACCTTGGATTATGCTGAAATATTATTGGCAAGAGATTTTGAAAGGAGTGAGTATGTACGTGAAGGACCTGTCGGTATATTATATAAAGAAAAAACTCCTTTCTTTAATTAAAATATGTGTAAATATTTTAAGATATTATGTATTATGTGTTTTAAAATGTTCTTGGAATCTTCATATAATGGCCTATGATAATGCCCTTGAAAATTGCATCCTAGATCTTCTTTCTTAAAGCATAAACTTTTCATTTAAGTTTTGTTTTTTGCTTCAACTTTTCAGATAGTGCACCCTGCTTATACAACAATGATAGGGCTTCTACGCTCTAAAGCTTTAGACGATTTTAAGGCTAAGCTAGATCAATCACTAAACAATGGAGAAGGATTTGCTTCATCTGTTCAAACATTGACTCATTCTATTTTGCTCGGGTTTGATAAAGGATCTGCTGGTAATAATCAGATAGGATTCTTCATAATGGCATATACATTTTCTTAAATTTATATCAGGTGTCATTTGGCCATTCCCAAGTGACTATTATTTTTACTTTACACTATTTATACATTTTGTGTAATGTGGTATGAATTTCATTATTTAATCTTGAAGTAGAATCTTTAGGAATTTATGAATCTTCAATTTCCTAGATATAGAAAGTCTGGCTCCTGATTTGCTTTTATAAGTGCGCTATCTTTTTTTCATGGTCATATATAAATGAAAGGAAAGAAAGAACATTGCCACCTTTACTCCAGTCTTTCTTCATCTCAGAATTCATGATATAAGTTGTTCATTCGTAATATGTCTTCGTTAGCTTTCTTTAAAGGAGCATATTCTCTCTTGCATGGTTTTACTTCGTAAGGAGTTGCTAATTTGCCTTGGTCATCATGTAAACCGTTTTATATAAATGCTCATTCTTATTTGTTGTTTTGTTTTATCATTATTTGCATTTTTCAGACGCATCTGTAAGGCAGGCTAATTGGGGTGCTTCAAAATTGCGAGATAAGCTTCGTCGTGATATTGATTCACATGCTTTATTTGTGCGCGATGCAAAATTATTGGAGATAACAACTAATTTTGAGGTAATAATTTTGTCGTCGGTACAATCATCATCAAAATCTTTTTCCACTATTTGGGCTGGGTACATGTATCAAATGGTGGGCATTGATGCCTGACCATTAAGCTTTGAATCTCTCTTAGGCTGTAAGCTATATGCTAGTTGATAGCTTATATATCTGGGAAATTAGTCAATTGAAATTAGTGTTTAGTAAATTTAATTATTTAATTAAGTGATAAAGATAAAATGACATGAAAGGACTTGTTTATTTTACTTTTTACATAAATTCTTTGTATTATGTGTGTGTGTGTGTATATACACATTATTTGTTTAATCTCATTTTTAAATATATTTGTTAAATTAAATAGATAAAATGACATTTATAGTTATGCTATAAATTTGTTTCAATAATAATTATACTATAAGCTTATATGCTATTGGGTAAAAATGATTCTTCAAGGAGTATCTAAAAAACGCTATAGGCTGGTGAGATAAACTAGTTTACTGAACACTTTTCTTTTGATCAAACAAGCTTCTAAGAGCATAAATATCGGCTGACACATAGCCGTTCCTACAGAGTTAAGAAAACTGGGTTCAAATACTTGGATAATTGAAAAGAAAAAAGTTACTACATGCGAACATGTTGTTCTCTCATAAGAGAACGTTCTTTAACTTACATTTGTTGCCACATGTGCAATATTAAGCCAATAGTAATAATATTGTGGGATTTGGTGGGACCCATTTTAGAGTTTTTGATGTGTTGTAAGAATATTTGAAAAATGTAGTTGAGTTGTTTAGAAAATCTGAAAGTGTAATATAATATGAAAAATTGAGTGGGCCCCATTTCAAGAACCCAAGTGGGGATGATGAATGTGGGTGCTCTAAGCTAGTCCAATAAGTTATAAGCTAGCTTCTTGAATTTACCATACAGAGCCTTAGTAGTATGACCTTTGTTTCTCTTGATCTTCTCTACTATCAATTGGACTACTCTCTATTAAGTAACCTTCTTTACATTACACATGCTTCTGTAAGTCTTTCCTACATGTCTAAATCACCTAAAATAAGACTCTAGCATCTTTTCTACAAGAACTATTCCAACTTTCTAATGATATTGTTACTAAAACTGCATTGTTGTCACTATGTTAGATTAATTGGTTGAGTAGAGAGATGTATTATTAGTGTCTGCAATATCTTTGTCAACCACTAAGCCATATCCTTTTGCAGAAACAACTGGCCAAGGCATTGGCTGAGCCTGTAGAGTCTCTCTTTGAAGCAGGAGGAAAGGACACATGGCTTTCAGTAAGAAGACTTCTTAAACGCGAAACTGAAGCTGCTGTATCAGAATTTTTAGATCGCATTGCTGGTTTTGAGCTGGATGAAGAAACTGTTGAAAAAATGCAACAAGGCTTAAGAGATTACGCTAGAAAATTGGTGGAGAATAAAGCACGAGAAGAAGCTGGAAAGGTTCTGATTCGCATGAAAGATAGGTAATGTCGTTGAAAAGATGTCTACAGTCATTCATTTGCTCAATATGGTAGAACTGAACAATTAACGGAATAAAGGGGGAGTAAAGTTTGATTGATTTTAAAGTTTGGGAACTGGAGATTTGTACTACTACTGACAGTCTACTCTCTTTGTATTCATTGTTGTCTTTTGTTGGAATGTAATGCTAGAAGCACAAGTTTCTATAGGTTATTATTTTAGGGAAAAGTTGTTTGGGTGTTTTAATTTGTTCATTGAATGTTGTGCTTTCTAAGCATTTTTTTGTGAGGCATGCAGAGAAACAGAGATTTGCACTTAAAACATGTTAAAAGCAGTAGAGAGAAACACAACATTTGGGGAAACATTGAAAAGACCTTGCTTTAAATGATATAATAATGGTTAAGGTTTTGGTATCTTAGCTGATCCACGAAATGAGATAAGGTTTCATGGTCAGTTATTTACATTTGTTTATTTTGGAGGGTGCTCTTTATTGTACCTGTACCTTGTCTGTTATGATGAAATAAATTGCACTATTCCAGGTGGATGTTATTAATTTTCTGATTTATTTTTGTGGCTCACTGGTTTCTATAATAATTTTCAGGTTCTCTACAGTGTTTAATCATGACAATGATTCACTCCCTAGAGTTTGGACTGGGAATGAAGATATTAGAGCTATTACAAAAGATGCCCGCTCTGCGGTAATTGATAGCTAGCTCAATGAATCTTTCAACTCGCTCATACTTGAAATTATATCGTAATCAGAACTCTTTTTAATCACCATGTAAAATATGTTTTGCCATGTAACAGTCGCTGAAACTTCTATCGGATATGGCTGCTATACGCTTGGATGAGAAGCCAGATCAAATTGACAGAGTACTTCAGTTGTCTCTCATAAACAAAACCAGTGCTGCAACATCTACCCAGTATACAGACAAAGAAGCTTCTGTGGATCCACTGGCTTCAAGCACATGGGAGGAGGTACTATATTGTGTGTGATATTTGTGCTTCTACTAATGTTGCTGTCAGAGTTTTTTTATTTATTTTTTAATGTGAGAATCTATATAAATGTAGGTTTCTCCTGGAGATGTACTTATCTCGCCAGTGCAGTGCAAGTCTTTGTGGAGACAATTTCAAGGTGAAACTGAGTATACAATTACACAAGCTATTGCAGCTCAGGTAAAACTATTAGATTACTTTCCTGTCTATGTTTTCCGCTCACCCTTTAATAAATGAATTTGTCTGCAGTTTTGGCCAACTTCTCTGCAATTAGAGACAGCAAACTATTTATATGCTTTAGCCTAACAGCATAAGCTCTTGGGATAAACAGTACTAATTGACTTGGTAATAGAGCTTCTAAAGCCTTAAGGAATATGAATTTGCAACCAAGCGGGAAAATTCTTATTGATGAATTTTTAGATACAAAAACAGAAATGCAATTAATGCAACACTTAATGATCATGCAAGTCCAATAATCCATGTAATCCATGCAAGCAATCTTCCGCAGATAACAAGCTTGTTTCAAAGTCCTTGTTCTATAAAATGTGTATGAAATTTTGTCGTTGAAAACAATCAACTGTGTCAATTGCCTCGTCTGTCTCGAGCAGTGTTTTGAAAACTAAACTAGAAATTAAACTTGCAAAATTCAGTTTTTGACTCGACTGCTTTAACTAGTCGAATATTTAAATTTTAGGTTTAATTGGATTATTGAACCAGATACATAGCTGATTCATGGTCAATCTGTCAATCCAGTCTAGTATTTATGATATTGGTTCGAAGGTTTTGATCCATCTGCATCCTTTGCTGCTACCTTCTGATTTTTGTTGCACTTCACTTGTCCATTTTGATGATAAAACCGGTTTAGTTGGAGTATTTCTTGCTGTTAATATGAGAATGGTGCAAGCTACTAGATTCCGGCTTTTTTCCCATTCATTAACTCTTGTTTCACTCGGCTGTAGGCTACATATTTTTTTTTTTGTTGAAAATGCATTCTTGTCCTTTCTCTTTGCCTTGTAACAAATCTGATCTGGGATATACTAACAAATTTGCTATTTACTTTTTTGTTCTTGATTCAGGAGGCCTACAAACGGAATAACAATTGGTTACCTCCTGCATGGACAATAGTGGCAATGGCCATATTTGGTTTCAATGAATTTATGATGCTTTTAAAGTAAATACCACTTTGAATGTTGAATTGAGATTATTATTATTTTTTTTTGTATTTTTGACCCTTTTCCATCAATTTAATAATTACATATTTCTGATTCTGAAACAGAAACCCTCTCCTCATCTTGGGTTTATTTGTTGCCTATCTACTCGGTAAGGCACTTTGGGTTCAAATGGACGTAGCTGGAGAGTTTCGACATGGCACTGTGAGTAGAGTGGATTTTTCTCTTCTATTTTCCAAAATTCATTGTGATCGCTTTTCTGTACACATCACACACCGTTAAGGCGCAAATTCGTCATGACTGGCACTGTTTTATTTCTTTCTGCCTGTGCATATTTTGTTCACAGCTGCCTGGGTTACTGTCCATTTCGTCAAAGGTTTTTCCCACAGTTATGAACCTTCTTAAGCGTCTTGCGGAAGAAGCTCAAGGGAATCCAGCCCCTGAAGCAACAGAACAACATCGTTCAGATTCTCAGATATTCAAAAGTCAAGTACAAACACCTGACTCAGTATCAAGCTCAATCTCCAATTCAGCTCTATCTAGTGTCGGCTCATCTAACGATGACAGTGAATTCTCAACCACAAACTTGTTACAGAGGCAAAGAACAAACGTTTCTGAAGCTGAATCATGATCATGGTAATTTACATTGAAGAAGGTCGGCAACATATTATAATATGCACGTCTTAGTTGCTTTAAGAGATCAGTTTTGTATTTTACAGCTATATTTTGCTTATCTTATTTAACTGTAATGTGTAAATTAAATGAGAATATAAGAACCCCTATTTGGGTTCTGTTCTGATAATCTCACTGTGAGCGCTCCGCCCGAAGCTGATTAATCATCTTCCGTGATTCTAATTTCGCAGCGTATAAGTGGGTAAAAAGTATTTCCTCGCCAATTTGGGATCTTTCCTCAATCTTGATAAATAAAAAAGAAGAGAAACAAATATTTATTTTGCTAAGAATAAAATTAAAAACTTTACTGATATTAAAATATTACAAATCTCAAAACCATTGTCTAGTTAACAACTTAACACTATCTACATCTTTAAATTCACTTTTTTGCGATTTTTTTTAATAACCACTATTTAAAAATAAATAATTCTAAAATAACCATTATTTTAATTTTTTTCTAAAATAACTACCTTTCAAAATAGATGTGTCAGATGAACTGGCACATCCATTTTGTAATAGGAGGAGGCGTCAATATAACTGACGCATGATTTAGAAGTATTAGCGTCAAGTGTGATGCCTAGTTCTTTGGCGCATGCATTTTAATACTTCTTCTATAATACTCCATCCTTTAGTCATATTTTTCATACAACTTTTATCATATAATCACATTTTTTTCATTTAACTTCAATCTCCTTCAAATTTGTGAGTTCTAACCATGTCTTTTTATATTTACGAGAGAAATATCGATTTAATCTTTTCCGCTGTCGCGTCTCCGATAAAGATTCAATTTTGAAATATAGATACGTTCGAAAGTCTTAATCGTACGTTGGACCGTTGATTAGAAGGGGAAATAACTGATGGTGAAAGGATTAGAAGGATTCAATGGCTCAAGTCCATCTTTAACCAAAATGGAGAAGTGCATGTATGTGTGGATATTAAGACTGACAGAGACGTTCGCATGATGGTGCATAATATGTTCAAAATTATTTTGATGGTTGAAATCGCTTAGTTATATTAATGGTATTTTAGTAGTTATAGTTCTTTGTGTTGTTGTTTATGTAATGGTATGTCCTCACAAACTTATAATAAGAAATAAGTTTAATTTTTCATATATTGCAAGAGAGGTACATGTGAATTTATCTTGTTGTGTTTGTTCCAACACTAGGAGAGTCAGTACGATTGTGACCTGTCCGACGATATGGACTACATAATTTAACCATTTTGTTCGCCGTATCCATTTCAGTTCGAATACGGATGCTATTTGGGCGATCCTTTTTCTTCCTTCGCATAACTTCGTTGTGCCAGACGATGTCTCCTTGATATTCTGGGCAGTAATCCTTTTTTGCCACTACGAAAAACTAATTTTGTAAACATTTGATAGATTGATGACTTTGTAAACATCAGATAATAAGTAGGATGGATCCCTTCGAACCTTTGAACATGCCGCAATGACATGGGAGCAGGGCATACAAAAGATTTGAAATTTTTCGCAGTCGCACCAACCTCTATCTAGTTCCACTCTTTACTGTCCCATCGGCATGCCCTCATTGTGATCCATGGACTCAACAACATTATACCAACCTTTAGTACGATCAAACACCGTGACCACATGTGTGTTTGCTTTGGCAGCTTCATGTCTAATGAATTTCATTGAAGCATCACTGAACAACTGCCTAGATTGCAACACTGAACTCCATTTGAAACGTATGGTCTCAAACAGCGCCCCTAGCCTGAAATATGTTGCCTGCACCAAAGCGGTTATAGGTAGGTTACAGATGCCTTTGAAGACAAAGTTCATTGATTCCACAAGATTTGTTGTCATGTGGCCCCAACGTTAATCGTCGTCGTATGCCCTAGTCCCCTTCTCTAATGGAATATTGTCGATCCACCATACTTCATCTACGTTTGACAATCTTATTTCTTTACGGTAGTGTTCGAAAGAAGGTTCTGATAATCGTAACCTGCGTTGACAACCTTCTTCTGCAACGTCTTGTCTTTGATCTCCCGCATAAAATTCTGAGCAATATGTCTAATACAGAAGACATGCGTTGAAGGAGGATCCTGTAAGCCATTATCAATGTTATTATATGCATTGATGATTGAAGGGTGTCTGTTGGAGATCAAACATAAGTTAGGTTGAGGTGCAACGTGCAATCAGAGATTTCTTAGGAAAAAACTCCAACCCTCGGCAGTCTCCCCTTCGACAAGGGCAAAGGCGATTGAAAAAATGTTGCTGTTGCCATCCGTAATGTTTTTTTGTATTTCCCGTACAACCATGTACCATCAATTTGTATAATAGGTTTACAAAAAGAAACACCTATGATGGATGGTTGATACGCCTAGAAGAGACGATGGAATATTCCATTTCCAATAGCACACGTCCCGTCTGGTGTATACGCGGACAACGTTTTCAACTTGACAATAGTCCCTGGAGCATACAGTTTAGGAGCCAACATGTATTTTGGAAGTTGTTTGTAAGACTCCTCCCAATTTCCATATACTTTTTCAACAACTTTTGTCCTAGCTATCCAAGCCTTCCTATATGATGGAGTGTAATGATATTGTGCTATAATATGCGAGATTATTATACTCACCTTTAATAACGGATTATCGTCAATGACAGACAATATTTCATCGCATATTAGCTGAGAGCTAAGTTTCCGATGGTCTTGCGTTGGGTTTGTGAGCATGCATGTGTGAACTGGACCCATGGATCCAATCTCCCAAGAATCACTCCTTTTATACCTCAATGCATTAGTTCTATCAACTCTGAAATTAGCTGATAGTTCCATGTGAAAATTTTTAATGGCTTTTACACAATCTTCTTTTGTGCGAAATGTGTCTCCTTATTTCAAAGATCCTTGCATTTGAACATAAGGATTGTACCATATATCTGATGAAGGTTCATCGGAACCCAAATTCAACCTTGTCATGTATTGAGGTGGACAATATACATGACTAGCTGGTAATGGCTCATCTTCTTCAACAGCATTAACCATTGGATCAACCAAAATCTCGACTTCTTCTTCTTCGTCATCTAAAACATTCACCTTAGCTTGTTCATCGTCATCAGTTTCACAAAACACTTATGACTGATCAATAAACTGAGACACTTGTTGTTGTTGTGGTAATATATACAACTATATATTGTTGTACCCAGATTGTTCGTGATTGACAAACATATGCTGAACATCGTCATCATCTCGAATCTTCTTCTGATAAAAGTTCACCTGGTTTTCTGCAAACCAAACCAGACTTTTATAGATGATTTGGCCCACAGTACTACAATACAATTTCTTGTCTATTCTTTGTTTCAGATGTGTTTTGATCGTCGATTTATTGTAAACCGAGTTACCTCTGTGTTGCGAAAACAAAAATTGAATAATTGATGCTCAAATATTTCATCTTCGGTATGGGCACTGATCATGTAATGTTGTGAGGAAGACATTTTTTTAAAACTAACTTTAGTATTTCTATTGATCTGTATGATACTGATGGTGAATACATTGATATATTGTTTATATGCAATTAAATAGGTAAATGTTAAATGCATTGATCACGCAATTTATCTGCACAGACAAGATAATACAATGCACGTGTCTGGTAGAACCTATGCACACACAAAGCATGCACATGCACACAAGGAATCTCACAAGAATCTCTGCCCTAATAGTTCAAAGTAGGCGCCCATTCCCTAGGCGCATAAAGCAACCTAGGCGCCCATGCTAATGGCGCCTCTTCATTGCATGGCAAAATTCACATGCATGCGCCACTAGCCTTGGCGCATGTCACCTTGCATGTGAATATTTCATGTATGCGCCTAAGGCTATGACGCCTCCTACAAGCATGCGCGTAAGGTTATGGTGCCTCCTCGATGCATGCATTCAATCACATGTTGTAAACCTAGTAAAGACTTCCTCATCTATAAATAGGGTATCAGTTCACAACATCTCATAATCTGCAACACTAAACATTTTCTATGGAACACTCTATCTTTACCATACTCAACCTCTGCAGCATTATGTCTCTGTTGACTATGGATGATGAACACAGAGGAACACTCGACAATATCTCGACATTTGTATGTTATTACTCTCTTGTTACTTATTTCATATTTATTTCGTATATCTTTCTTATCTATGTTTTTTATTATATATTACTTCTTCTTATTTTATTTCTTACTTATGTTTTATTAGAACCCAAAGCGATTTCGATGCCGTGTACATGAATATGTACCCCACGATCCTTTGATAGAACCATATATTAGAGGATGTGGTTTCGAAAATCCCCTCAACATAGTCTCGTACTCGATGGACTACAAATTCATTCTTGATTTGCTGGAGAGGTGGAGATCCGAGACCCACACATTTCACCTTCCTTTCGGTGAGTGTACCGTCACAATTGAGGACGCCTACATGTTGTTGGGTTTGCGTATAGATGGTAAGGCTGCGAATGGTAGAGTTAACCAGGATAACTCTATCTGCAATGAATAATTGGTTGCCCCTTTGTGTGACGACCAAGCTGAGAGAGAGACACCTGGTCAAGCTAGGGGGGAAGGTATAAATTTAAAATATCTCAAACAATATTATGCGAGTATAATATTGACCGAAGAATCAACCGAGTACGAAAAAATAATTAAAGCTCAGTGTTATATTATGATTTTATTTGGTAATTTTTTATTTCCAGAAAGTACTGGTAATACGGTAAATATTATGTATTTACTATTATTACGCAACATTAATAAGGTCAGCACATATAGTTGAGGTTCAACTGTATTGGCCCATCTATATAGTGCAATGTGTAAAAATGCCAAAAAAAATACTTGTACTTTTTATTCATGTGCGTATTTGCTACAAGCATGAGGTTGATCAAGAATTCTGTCACTCGCCCGGGTAAACGAGAACCCATTCATGTTCCCGTTTGCAACAAAGTAAGTTTAACACTTTACCATTTAATTAATTATACTTTATATTACAATTAACTATAAATAATATTTTTCAATTTTTTATGATCTAGGTGGTCAGTTAGAGGAATGAACTACAATAGGTGTCTGAAACACGCTATAGTAGTCTATCACAATCTATTGAACCACGTTGGACCAGACGATATAATACTCCTACACAACTCTATTTTAATTTTAAAATACTTATCAAATTATTAATCATCTAATTGTGTCGTATTATTGTACAGTTTATCTGGAGACCATATCTGGGTCTTGATCATCAGGTTAACCATGATGATGCTACAGTTTGGACAACAAAGACACCAATTATCCGGTTCACTACTATGGAGATGCACCAGAGTGACCGGGTAAAACTGCAGTTCGACATGTAACAACGGATTCCAGAACCTTCGACGTGTTTGGGAGATTGACATAAAAAAGAGTCGATGTCCAATGGGACTATTCCGACAGGAGAGACTTCACAAAAGAGATGTGTCGTCATTGGAGGAATCGACGATAACACATCTTAAACGAACCAGTCATACATGATTCAAGACCAACTCTACAATATATGGCATGGTTTAGGTCGGTAACAACACAACAATTTGTGTCTGAGCCACAATATTTGATTGATCCACGCCAACTGGCTTCGTCATCATACACCCAACAACAAGTCCCCGTCCAACACCAATGCCAAACAACCCAAATCCAACAACCAACCTCACACCATCAACCCACCACATACACCTAACAACCAAACACCCAACTTCGAAACTTATTCATGTCACCCACCCAACAACCAAACACCCAACCTCGCAATCCATTCATGCCACCCACCCAACCACAAAACAAAGAATCAAACCATGTCCACCAACAACCATACACATCAACCACAACCGTCTATAGCCCAAATGATTCATACGGGTCACTTCATTGTATCCCCCCATCAATGACCACCCAAACATCCCATCACCAAAACACCAAACCATTGTTTAACTATAGTACACCCCATGAACCATTGCTTCATTTCCAAAACGATTCAATGTCCCAATTCGGGCAACTATAACGTCCACAATCCACCCAACCACATCAACCTAACTACGATAACATGGACACCGAACTCCATTACGGAAGCGCCGTTGGCCAGAGCCCCCCGGCTATTGGGAACAAATGATGACACATCTATCAAATACCGATGGAACTTCCGCCAGACCTTCACATCAACCATCATTGGATCAGGTCAGCACACAAAGACCCCAAACACCTCAGGAAAATCGTGGGAGACCTCGAAGACAAACTAACACACCTGGATGTGGAACATGAGGACGTTTCGATCGGACCGATCATTAAATTTTAGTCAATCCCATGTAACTTTTATTATATCATGAATACACTTTTTTTAATATTTTATTATTTATTAAAAAAAATTTAAAAAATAATACAAAAGGGTATGCGCCAAATGAATTAACGTATACACCAAAGGCCAAGTGTATGCGCCAACACCTTGAGCGCCCCCATTTCATGCTTCAAAAGCATGCGCTAGTGGTGCTGGTGCCTCCTCTTGTTTTCAAATGGATGCGTCAGTTCATCTGGCGCATCTGTTTTTAAAGGTGGTTATTTTGATTTTTTTTTTGAAATATTGATCATTTTGATTTTTTTTAAACAGTGATTATTTTAAAAAAAATTCATTTTTTGCAATAGACAAAAATATTATAAACAAAGTTGATGATAACATATTTGACCAAAATCATAAATGCTCTTTAAATGTAGAGATGTATTTTTAGACTCGTTAAAAAGTTCACATCATATAATTTCATAAATGAGTTACTGATTTTGCTATAAACACCTCGTAAATGCGTTACCTTCATTTTATCGTAAATTAGTACGGAAGTGTATTTTTTAATAATAGAATGACGAGTTAGGCTGTATATTTTTGAAAAGTAAAAATTTGCAAAGGTATATTTTTGAATGTGTTTTGAGTTATATTATCATGCTAGATCTTCCGTCTTCATTTCCTGTCAGAATTTATTTTGAACAAAAACTCTTTTCATCCCCATTCAACATTTCTCACAACTTCTGCATTTACTCAAAGAGCTTTCTTAATCTCTACTCCACTTTAATAAATCCAAAAGTTTTCCTTCTCACATTTGAATATATATATATATATATATATATATATATATATATATATATATATATATATATATATATATATATATATATATATATATATATATATATATATATATATATATATATATATGGGAGACAAAACGGGTCGGTCCAGTAGGTAAGTTTGTTATGTCCGTATTTTTTTGTGAGAAATTTTTTTAGGTCCACTGATTACACTCTGTGATTACATATTATTGATGAGTATTTTCAACAGAATCGGTGAAATAATGAGTAAAAACCAAATAAATATGTGGAAGAACTTAACAAAGTTGAAAAAGAGTGAGAAAAGTGGACTTTGAAATTTTTTAAAGAAAAAAACAAGAAAAATAGCAATTTAGCTATGTTTTTTCATGCAACCGCGATGCTCTCATCTTTGGCGTGATGAAGCCATATCGTGATCGTAATGTGTTTTAACACGGTCGCGATGACGCAAAAATTCTAACACGTTTTGCAACTTTAAATAGAAAAGTGGAGATCTTTTGGGGGTTACGAATCCCAGAGAGAAAGTGACGCCCTACGAACTTTTGTGGATGATTTTGGAGAGCATTGGAGTCATTATAGAATATATTTTCCATTGATTTGGATGAATATTTCTTATCAACTCATGGTAATTATGAGTAGCTAAGTTATTCGAGATTATGTCTTTTGAGATGAACCTAATTATACTATGTCGGATCATATGACTATATGCGATTATTTGAATGATTTCATATTATAATCATTATTTAATTATTCTTTTGTTCATTTCTTTTTGTGTGTTGATGAACATGCAAATTGATCTTAGATGAGTAGAGACTATTGACCGTAAGTCTACCGATCTGAACTAGGATAATTATTCAACTTAGTAATTAACTAGGAATAGATAATTATATAAGTTGTGACTATTGAATTAACGAATTTAAAACGCCCGATTTAACTCTGAATTGACCTAAAGAATTAGGGGGTTATTGTGTAAATTAGTGAGTTGTATATCAAAGAATTGGGTACAGTTGTATTATTATTTACCGTGATATCGCATACTTGTTATTCATAAGATACACAATCATTAACATGTATAATTAGGGGATTCGATAAAAGGATATAACCACTTTTCCTTATAGAACTTTATTCTAAAAGTTTTTCTCATCTTTATTTTCGTACCAAATCATAACTGAAAACCCATGTTATTTAATTTAAATCGCATTGTTATTACCTTATTTAAATTCACAATTCCTGTGGAGACGAATTATTTTATTACTTTGAAGATAATATTACATTTGCTAGTTTAATCCATCAAATTTTTAGCTTCGTTCTCGGGGATTACTGATAATTTCAACAAGGAAATATTTGTGCAACTTAATTTTAATTTTGTTGGTTAATTTGTAGATTTTAATTTTAATTTTTTATTTATTTACTTTTATTATGATTGTTTGGTGCAGTACTACTAAGGTATTATTTGTTTGTTTATGCGAGGTTCAGACACTGATACTGTTCGATTCAGAAATCGAAAGAACAACACACGCAATTGGAAAAGCAAAATGAGAAGCACTACATGTCATAAAAGAAACAAAAGAAGAAAGAGAAGAGTCTGTAACATTAGATATTAAGAATTATGTACTTTCAGGTTTAAGAGATAACTCGTTCGATGATCAAGCTATTAGAGATCCTTGAGAGCATCTTACTAAATTTTACGAGACCTGCTCAATGTGCAAACCATTAGAGGTAACTAGCGATCAAGTAAAATTACATTTGTTTGGTTTTTCTTTGATAGGTCACGCTAAGGATTGACTGTAATGCATATAACAAACGCTACTATTCAGACCTGGAGGACAAATATTTAGAGAGGTATTATTCAAATGCTTAATTTGTGGAGAGGAAAGCTGCAATTTCCAATTTTGACCAAGATAAGTCTTAGTCATTATCTAATACATGGGAAATGTTCAAGTTGTTACTTTGTAAGTGTAAGAATCATAATATGAGTGCTATAATACAAATCACACACTTTATCAACAAGTTGAGACACATACGAGAATGATTCTCGATGCCTCAACCATAGGTACATTGAGAGTAAAGACAAATGATGAGGTTAAGACACTGGATGAAAATATGTGCTAGAATGAGTATCGCTCAAGTAATCGAGCGATGAAATAAAAGGGTACTCTTGCATTTTATTCGAGTACATCATTATTAGCTCAAATAGAAGTACTTTCTAAACAGTTAGCTGCTATTCAACTAGCCCAAACAAATGTTAGCCAAGTTCAGACCCTCCAATATAATCTTTGTGGAGAGGGACATGCAAATGAAAACTGTACACTAGAGGTTGAGAGTGTTAAAGTTGAGCATGCGATCTTTCAAAAGAATACTCCATATTCTAACACTTACAATCATTGTAGGAGGGATCACCCAAATTTCAAGTGGAGCAATAATCAAACCTTAATTGCTAATTAATGAGTTTAACAGGTTCCTCAAGCACCTAAACAAATACCATCACTGTTAGAGGAAACCTTATCCAACTTCATGAAAGCAACTCAGTCAAGTTTAGAACAGGTTAGCATGACTCAAGAAAATATGTTTAAAACTCAGAGGGAAATGACACAAAATCAAATCACCATGAATCAGAACACCAAAGCTTCAATAAGAAACTTAGAGATGCAAGCCGGTCAATTGTTTTGACAAATCACATCCCAAGCTAGTTCAAGTGGGGGATTTATTGTTAACACAATGGATAACTTGAAAAATGAAACTTGCAAAGCCTTTGAGTTGAGGAACATAGTGATCCCTTCGAATCCAAAAATGAGTGATGAAAAAAGACATAGTTAAGGGAAAGAAAAAAAGTGAGAAAGAGGTGGTAGTCGAAAAGGAGGTTAAGAATAAATCAGAGGGAGAAAAGAGTGAGGAGTTGGCCAAAGATAACATTAGAGGATACACTTTTGATCAATTCATTGACAAAAACTCACAATCGAGGATAACCACGAAGCAAATTCTGAATGAACCCAACCTAGAGCTACCATACTACATCAAACCACCTTACCTGATCTTGAAAAAGAAATAGAAGAAAGAGATGGAAGTGGGTCAATTTAAAAAGTTCATGGACGTGTTAACAAAGATACAAGTTAATATTTCAGTTTGAAATGCTCTCGAACAAATATTTGTTTATGCTAAATTCATGAATAAGCTCTTATCGGGAAATTGTAAGTTAAAGCATGATGAAAATATTGCTTTGACGAAAGAGTGCAGCGCAATTATTTAGTGGAAGCTTACACAAAAACTTATTGATCCGGGTATGTTTACTATTCCTTGTTCCATTGGTTCATTAACTATTGACCATGCTTTGTGTAATTAAGGAGCTAGCATAAATTTGATGTTGCTTTCTAGGATGAGGAAGTTGAATTGTGGTGATCTGAAATAAACTCGAATGATTCTAACATTGGTTGATCAGTCAATCACTTGCCCATATGGAGTTCATAAAGATGTTCTTGTTAAAGTCGATGACTTGTTGTTTCCCGCAATTTATTTATTTATTTTAAACATGCCTGAAGATTCTGAAACACCACTCATTTTAGGAAGACCATTTTTGGCAATAGGTAGATCTCTCATTGATGTAGAACTAGGAAACTTAACATTAAGATTCAACAAAAGAAAAGCTATCTTCAACGTGTTTGAGGCCATGCGAGATCACAAAGAAAATCCAAAATATTATTAAATTTATGTGGTGGAATAAAGTGTTCAAAAATCCATAGCACCATAAACACCATCACCACTTATGGATCGAGTTTTGGTAAATTCGGTTGAACAGGTTGAAAACGAATATGATCTAAAGATTGCAGAATGTGTACTTAAACTTCAAGTAACACATGATGATCATGCTGCCGAAAAGTGAAGCGTCAGGATAAATAAAGCAAAAAACTCAACAAACCGTGCCACAAGACCCAAAATTGAAAGAGTTGAGAAACACCTGAAGTATGTCTTTTTAGGTGAAAGACCATTGCAACCAACCATCATCAATACTTCTCTGTCAACTCTAGAAGAAGAAAAGTTGTTATATGTCTTAAGAAATAACAAGAAAGCACTTGGTTGGAGTGTGACTAGTCTGAAAGGTATTAACCCACATTATTGCATGCACAAGATAAAATTGGAAGAAGAGTTCAAGCCTGTAGTTCAACCACAAAGAAGATTGAATCCTACCATGAAAGAAGTGGTGAAAAAATAATTATAAAATTACTTGAAGCATGTATCATCTACCTGATTTTTGATAGTTCGTGGGTGATTTCAGTGCATGTAGTTCGTAAGAAAGAAGGTATGACTATCATTTGAAATGAAAGAAACATGTTGATTTCGACTCGAGCTGTTACCATATGACAGATGTGTATTGATTATAGGAGGTTGAACCAAGCAACGAGAAAAAAAATCATTTTCCATTACCTTTTATGGATCAGATGTTAGAGAGATTAACATATCAAACTTACTATTGTTTCTTAGATTGATATTTAGGATACAATCAAATTTATGTAGATCTCGCAGACTAGGAAAATACCGCTTTCACATGCCCTTTCAGAGCCTTTTCTTACCGCATGATGCCATTTGGTCTATGCAATGTGATAACACCGAAATACACCGCATATTTGGCTCGTTTTACACATGTTTTATTGTCGTTTTGTTTTTCATTTATAGTATTATACTGGTATTTTGTCTATATTTCATGTACTTAACCATGTGAGAGCCGTACGCGAAGAAACAAGGCAAATCAGATGAAAAACAGAGAAAAATGCATATTTTGCACTCATGGTGACCAACACGGAATTCGCCATGGAGCTAGCCATGATATGGATGACGTGTCCCATGACCCAACGTCACAAAGACCACGTCTCTGTGTTTTGTTAAGGTGGCGTTTGCCACAGGGGGTATGGCGATCACCATCCTCTATAAAAGCGAAGCGGTCAAAGGGTTGAAGCATTCTTCCCCACTCCCCCCTTTTTTATCTTACACGAATTTAGCAACCATTGACTTGGCCCTCAGAGCTTTGTAACACTATAAATAGTGGTTGAAACTCACATTTGACACCATCGAAGCTTAGTACAACTTTACCCATATATTCATATTTTCGAGAGCTTTAATTCTTCAAACCGGAGGACTATTGCATTGCGGTTGTTATTGGGTTTGGAGCACTTTATTTTTAAGCATTTTATTTTGGAGCACTTTTATTTTTAAGCATTTTATTTTGGAGCACTTTTACTTTCACGTTCAAGTTTTCCTTCAATTTATTCCTGTACCAGATTCGAGACTCCATTTGGAGCAGATTCTTATTATTACCAGTCTTATTTATTTCTTGTCTATTTACTTTGCATGTTTGTTATTTTTCTGCCTTACTTTAATTGTTATTTTTTTGTCCTACTTTAATTTCAAAGTTTAATTTATTCCATCGCACGTTCGTAATTTTAATTGAATCGCCTGTTATTTTTAATTCTAATTTTCAATACCTCGCTTTATTGTTTACTAGGACCATGTCCAGCTAATCTATCAGTGCTAGAATGTGAGGACCGTCAATTTGACGGTACTCAGTCGGTTATTTCTTTAGGCTTACTATCGATATTGTTTTGGTTTTTATCTCAATTTTTTGGAAATTAATTTGGTTAGGTTACTACGAGAGTAGAACCGTAGATACACCGAGTAAGATCGAAAGTCGTATGGTACCTAAGGTAAAATTGTTAAGTTTTTTATTAACAAACACCGTGAGAGCACTTTGTTAATTAATTAGGAGAATTTGATATTTCTAGAAAGTGATTTTAAAACTATTTTTCGGACGCGTTTATAGGTTTTGCATCCGGTATCCGAGCGAAAGCCGAGAATCCTTTAAAGTTAAACTTTCCAACCAAAACCACTTTTTAACTAAGTAACAAAATTTAATTTCTAAAAAAAAGTTTTCACTATTTTAACACAAAGCGCACCAGGCACGCGAGAGAGGACGGTATAATTTAGAGAGTAAAACCCGGTTCCGAATATGCGAGAGCGACAATTCCTTTTTACTTAATTCTTTTTCAAGGAAGAAAACATTGCCTCGTAAGTAGTTCTACTTAGGAACAATAAGAGTACTGTTGATCTAGGTGAACCAAATCTGGGATTGCATTTCTGAATTCATTCAAGTTTATTATTTGCTTCGTTGCTCATATTCCAAATCTTTTACAATCGCCTTAGATAAACACCATAGTAATAGAAAATGATAGATTGACCATTAGGTCTCTGTGGGTTCGACAACCTTTTATATTACTCTGATACACTCCGTATACTTGTGGAAAACACCTATCACAATGCTCACACTACTTTTAAAAGGTGTATGTTTCTATATTTTCTGATATGATCGAATCGTCTATTGAGGTATTTATGGATTTTTTTTGTTTCTGTTAGTAATTTTGACAATTGTCTTGCACACCTAAATGTTGTTCTTGAGAGATGTACTAAAATGAACATTGTTTTGAACAAGGAAAATGTCATTTTATGGTAACTGAAGGTATCATTTTGGGATATAAAATCTCATCGAAGGGCATAAAGGTGGATGAAGCCAAGATTGAGGTGATTGAAAAATTACCACCTCATGTGAACGTAAAAGAAGTGAGAAGTTTCTTAGGATACACCGTTTTTTTACCTAAGATTTATAAAAGGCTTCTCCAAGATTGCAAAATCTCTTTGCATTTTTCTAGTTAAAGAAAATGACTTTGTTTTTTAGGATGAATGTTTTAAATCTTTTGTTCTTATTAAAGAAAAGCTTGTAATTGCACCCGTGATTGTTGTACCAAATTAGGAACATCCCTTTGAAATGATGTGTGATGCAAGTGATTACGTGATAAGTGCAGTTCTTGGTCAACATCATGAGATATTTTTCCATGCTATATACTACACTAGTAAGTTTTTAAACGAAAATCAAGTGAATTATACCACCACAAAAAAAGAGCTTATAGTCGTAGTATTCTCCTTGGAAACATTTCGGGCATATCTAGTTGGTTCGAAAGTGGTTATTTTTATAGCTCATGTAATGTTGAAATACCTTTTCAACAAAGGAGATTCCAAGTCGAGGCTATTAAGATGGATATTGTTATTATGTAAGTTTAACTTAGAAATAAAATATAAAAAGGATGTTGAAAATGTTGTAGATGATCACTTGTCCCGATTGAAAAATAAAGAAGTGACTAAGAAGGAAAATAAGATTAGTGAAGAGTTTCTAGATGGACACTTGACGGAAATTAGCAAACAACCTTGGTTTGCTGATATGGCCAATTATAAAGCTACAAAAAGTGTTCCGAAAGACTACACTTGGCAGTAGAAAAAAATAATTCTATAAAGAGACCAACCACTATTTGTGGGATAAACTTTAGCCGTTTAAGATTAGTGTTGACAGTTCAATCCACAGATGTGTTGCATGTATGGAAGCAAAAGATATTATGTGGCACTATCATAGATCATCTTATGGAAGTCATAATAGAGGTGAAAGAGCAACAATAAAGGTACTTCAAAGTGATTTCCGGTGGCCAACTCTATTCAAAGATTGTAAGTCTTATGTGCAAGAATGTCTAGAGTGTTAGAAAACATGTAAAGTTTCAAAACGAGACGAGAGCCACTTAAAGGTATAATAGAGGTTGAACCCATTGACTGTTTGGAAATCGAATTTATGGGTCCCTTTTTCAGCCATCCAACTCTAATGTTTACATTCTATTTTGTGTTGATTATGTCACTAAATAGGTTGAAGTTATAGCTTGTGTTGCTAATGATGCCCAAACCATTTCTATTTTTTTTTTGTTGAAAAAGAATAATTTTGCTAGGTCTAGAGTCTCTAGAGTCTTTATTAGTGATGGGGACACACCTTTTCAATAAATACTTAGACAATGTATCAGTCACATACAATGTGAAGCATAAAACATCCACAACGTATCACCCTAAAACTTATGGACATGTAGAAGTGTCAAACAGGTAGCTGAAACAAATTTTAGAAAATACGGTTGCTACATCCAGGAAAGATTGGTCCAAAAAGCTAGAAGACACTCTCTAGGCATATAGAAAAAAATTTAAGACTCACATAGGATTGTCATCATATACATTAATATTTGGGAAGGCTTATCACTTACTTGTCGAGCTAGAACATAAGGCATACTAGGTAACCAAGTTCTTAAATTTTGAATAAAAAATAGCACAAAGAAAGAGATTGTTGAAACTGTATGAGTTAGAGGATATTAGACTGATATCATATTAGAATGTTTGATATATAAGAAAGTAACCAAAAGATACCATGATAAGAAGTTGATTAGGATAAAATTTCTGGTGGTACATGTTGTAACACCTCAAAATTTGCCCTCCTCTTCTTGGGACTAGTTTAGCATATTGCATTTCATTTTGTAGGATATTAGGCATTTGCATATTGCATATCATGTGATAATAAGAAGGTCATTCTCCTAAGTCTTTCTCAGAAGATAGAGAGGTTAAGAGATTCAAGCCTGAGGGTCTCCATAAATTGATCACCAACCATCTGAGGGTTTGCACTTCAAATAGGGTTTCTTGGCCCTTCAAAAGGTTGAGCATTATCTTTTTTTCAAGGATATGTCACCATCATCATGGCTCTATCATCATCCAGGGTTTCAGAATTCATGCTCAGGTTCCTCTGGATTAGGGTTTTGACCTCTAGTCAACCCTAATCACTGACTTTCTTTCAGCTGGGGTTTTCCAAAGAAATGAGGCATTCTATTGAGATGGAGATCATATGAATATCATGTTGAGCTTATTTGATCTAGGGTTTCATTTTGGAGCCATTTCCTCAAGTGGTTGAGGCTCAAGCTGATCAGGGCATGGCTAGGTCATCTGAGGACCTATACAGTCAACTGTAAAGTCAACTGAGGGCTATGAGGTGGAGAAATGGTTTGATACACCTCATTCATGTTCAAAAGAGGTTCATTTGTCATTTCAAACATATATCTTGAAGAATTTGAGGTCATGGCAAAAGTTTCCAAAAATGGAAAGTGACATGTAATTTCGAGTTTCCAAAAATGGAAAGATTTTGGTCCAAATTCAACTTGATTTTACATCATCAAAGAAGTTTCAAATGAATTTTTGTTGAACATGAAAGTTGTATATATTTCTCTCCTCTTTCCAAAAAGTCCTATTTCATGAATTTATGATGAATGGTTGAGAAGTTATGGCTAAATGATCATGAAGTATGCATGGAACTTCAAAGTGGCATAACTTTTGGCTCAAAATTCCAAATGAAGCCACTCTTTTTGCAAATTTCTTCTCATGACCTATATTTTCCAAATCAAGCATTACATTGCATGAAAAAGGTTCACATAATCATGTGTTCATTCATATGCATTTTGGAGGGAAATTGAGGAATTTAAATTTGGTGCAAGCTACAAGCCTAATTCCAATCCCATGGTGTTTATTAGGTGATTTTGAGTGAATGTGAAGCATGGCATGCTACTGTTCACGTGTGAACTAAGCCATGCACCTTGATTTTTCATTTTTTTGCAAAACACTCCAAATGTCCTTAATTATGATTAGTACATGTCTAATTGTGATTACAATGTCATTAGCACATGGTATATAAGACAAAGCATAACAGAATTTGGCATAATCACAGTTCTAGATCTCAAAATTTCTTTTCCCTCCAAAATTCTCTCTCCTTGGATTTCAAAAATTCTCCACACAAACACACATTTTCTTCATAGAACCATCATCCTCATGGAATTTGGAGCATGAATCAGTCATAATTCGTGGAAATTGAGCAAGGTTTGAAGCATGCCAAGCACATGAACATGTTAATGGAAAGTTCAAATTAAGCAAGATCCAAGCGCTTTCAATCATCAATTCTCATTCAAAGCTTCAGTAGAGGTGCAAGGGAGAAGAATTGGAGCTTTTGGAGGCTTGAATCCACTGTTTTTGGTCACTGCACAACAGGTTGGTGAAAATTCGATCATCTTAATTCTTCATTCTATTGCCATGAACATGTAGAGTTTTTGTCACTGATCATCCTGATATAAATAGTTTTTGATTTGGTGAAGAATTGCATGAGTTATGATGAGTTAAAGTTTGTAGATCCAATTTTCTTTCCTTCGATTCGTGAAAATTATGATGAACTAGGCTTAGCTAATGTGATATTTGCATTCTACATGATGAGATCTTTCCATTGATGTGCTTGATTGTGAATTCTGGAAAAAAATTTATGAAGTGATGAATGTCGCCGTGAAACTGCCGGAGAAGACGGCGGAAAACACCTCCCTCCGCCGTCTGGTTTTTAGGCTAGGGTTTGATCCAGTCACCTTCCACGTTTGCGCCTGCTTGGCGCTTCCATTGGTCCATAGCGTTTTGACCAAGCCTGCGTGTCCTTTGACCGCACATGTGGCTGCCACTTCATTAAATGAAGTGCTGCGTTTTGACGCGTCTTGCAACCATTGCCACGCTGGTTCGATTCCAGCCTTGTGTACTTTTGTGAATTAATTTTTCTGAGCGCGCCTATGACCTCCTGAACCTGCGTTCGATTCCCACCTTGCATGTTTATTTGATTTTATTTTTGAGCGCTGCCTTGGACCTTGGTATCCTGTGTTCGATCCTTGGCGTGGTACATTTGTTAATCTTAATTCCCAGCGCTTCCTTGAACCTCCTTCTTCTGTGTTCAATCCTTGGCTGCAACATGTTTCCAATTTCATTCAAAACTTTATCTCCCTCCATATTTTCTCATACATTTTATTCATATTTTTCCATATTATTTCATTCAATTTGCAAAAATCATAGAAAATAGGAAATTAATCCAAATTGCCCCCAATTTTTTTTCACTTAATTGTTTTGATGTCTTTTATTTTTAGATGTCATTTGTGTGAATTGGATGGTTCTGGACTTTTAATTGAGGTTGTGTGTTTGAACATGATGCAAATGTGACATGTTATACCAATTGACTTGTGAAATGCTCATACTTTCTCCAATTAACTTGAAATTTGGTATGCTGAATCCTAACATGATGCATGATTTTTAAGAATTAGTTTGGCATTTTTAGCATTTTCCATCTCTGTTTTAGACACATGAATACATGGTGTGACAATTTGTGTCACACATTTGGATGTTGATCTTGTTCATTTTTATACACATGCCAATTGAGCTTTGCTGATCCTAATTTTTTGCATGATGCTTGTGTTTAACATGTTGAGCTTGTATATAAATTTTCATGATCATGGGATGTGTTTCTGATTTAATGTACAATTTATATTCTTGATGTCCAATTGTGAACACCATTGTGTGCCTTTGCCTTAGCATGACCATTAGATGGATTTGCCTTAGGATTTGAGTTTGGTCCTTTTTAGGACATGTTCTTACTTGAATAAATGTGATTCATGTTGAATATTGGCTGCTGTTTTGACTTTTTGCTTTGCCTTTGACCCTAGTCTTGGTACTAGTGGTTTGTACTCATCTTTTGAGCTTTGTATTTCAGGTTCAAGCTATTAGCTCTAGTGGTTGATGCAATCTCATGACTTGAGATGCAAATTTGCTTTATCCACTAACCTTTGTTGTGTTGTAGGTTCCTTGGTGATGAAATCACTTGAGTTGTTGAGTTGTTGACTTGCCTTGTGTGCATATTGGTTGTAACACTGTTGACTGTTTATTGGATTTGTCTGAATGTGAATATTGACTTGTTTGACTTTCTTACAGGTACTTTAGTCGCTTTAGCTCATTGCTTGAGCTTTACTTTGCTTGTGGTTGGCATACCACCTAGGTAATCACCCTCTAACTCCATGTAGTCTGGAAGCCCTGTCGTTTCTTTTGGCAGGCATTTGGCTGAAGTCCTCCTTAATAGGCAATGACTGTGATTGTTTATATTTGTGCCATGTACTTCAAGTCCTCCTAAGTGAAGAGGCAATTGGCAGATAGAAGGGACTAGCAGTCAGTCCCCTGCTAATCGTTTGAGTCGTTCATTATGCTCGCACTACGTGCTGAGGCTCTTGAACCTAACCCAAAATCCTTGTATATAGAGTCAGTCAAGTGGAGTAGGGTCCCTCATTCTGGACCCCCACGTTTTCATTGGTTCAAGCTCACCCAGGCCCGGGTTAAGAGCTATGAGGTCTTACCCTCATTACCTTTCATCTGCTCACCCTGACGGTCAATGTCAGTGGTTAAGAGCCTCAGACACCCCTTCCAGTGTTGGCTTGTTTGTCGAGGTTGATATGACCCCTTGACTAAAGCCCAACCTTGTATGAGCCGCTTGTTTGCATATAGTGTATGTGATGTTTACTTGCTGTTTATTTGCTGTTTCAACTTGCTTCCTGTGCGAGTTAGGTGTTGTTTAGATACCTCAACCTAGGGCCATTGTGGTTACATGACAACTATTAGGCTCGAGTCAGTCTCCCTTTTAGTTTGTTATTCCCCGGTCTCTGGTTAGGAGAAAGTTTCTCCCCTGTTAAGGGGAACTACGTCGCCCTGATCCTCATACCAGATGAGGTACGTAGGCAGGAGATCGTGCAAGATCTCTCCGGGCAACCTTTTTCTTTTTTGTGTGTGTTTGTGTTGACAACTTCTAGGCTCGAGTTCCAGACTCCCTTTTAGTTTGTCAATTTGCTTTCTACCTTTGGTGTTCGCTGGTTAGCGATTACTTATTTGTTTGGAGTTTGATGAAAGCCCATTGATTGGCATTGCGTTTCCTTGTTTGTGTTTGCTTTGAGGAGTCGGATATAAGCCCAACTATTGGCATTCCGTTTCCTTGTTGAGTTTCTTTTGACGTCTCAGCGTCTTTATGTTGTGTTTTGTTTCGGTGTGCGTTAGCCGAACTATGGTAGCTCTGATTCTCATTCCAGATGAGATACGTAGGCATAGGATGCGATATCCTAGCGAGCCCGCTTCCCATTTCCCCGAACTACGTCGACTCTGATGTTTGTTTCTGACAAACTACGTAGGCCCAGGATGCGACATCCTGCCGAGTCCCTTTCCTCCGTTTTCCTTCACCTGTTTATTATTCCAGCGTGTGCATTCTTTGAGCAGTTTATCAACAACCTTTTCCTATTCTTTTGAGCGTGGATCCCGTCGAGTACGGCGGACGTGAGGGGTGCTAATACCTTCCCCTTGCGTAACCGACTCCCGATCCTAGCAATCTCTGGTCGTAAGACCATTCCTTTCCCTTCTTAGGTTTACTTCAAGCGTTTCCTTTCCCTCCTTTGGGATAAATAACGCACGGTGGCGGCTCTGTGTCTTTTCCCGCCGGTTGTTTTTCGCGTATGCGACAACTGGCGACTCTGCTGGGGACAAAGAGAAGTTGACCTCTTGCTGGTCCACCTTCCCTAAGCGAGTCAATCCTAGCGCTCTTTAGGATAGTTTTGGTTGCTTTTACTGCTTTATTTATTGCATTTATGATTATTATACTGTGACTGTGTATATTTGCATGCATCATATTATCATTATGCTGGATTCTGTACAGGTTGGTTCCTCTGATTTGGGGTGGGTGTTCTGAGTGGGGCTAAAACCCAGGCCCGAGTATACACCTAGGATTAGCGTGGTCTCATGTTGCCTCTCATGTTAGGTCAACATGTTTTTGGCAACGTGACATACCACAAGCCGGACGAGGTTCTTTTGAGAGAGCTCTTCCTTTGTGGAGTATCCACTTTGGTTGAGTCACCTCATTTGAGCTGTTGACTTCGGTGACCGTTCTTTCCCGGATCTTTGGTTTAGATGATCTTATGAGAGCTGCAGCGGCACACCCGAAAGGGCAAACCCGTTGAGTATCTTGTCCGATTGTCGAGACCATTATCCGCCTTAGGATGACCTTATTAGAATTCACCTGTGAGGGGAGGGTTTGATTCCTACAGATGCATGTTCTGATGGTGACTAATGGTTCAGTTCTTGATCTGGGTCCTATGTATGAGGCGAATTTATGGATTTATTTCTGAGACGCCGGAGTTCTGTCCGTGGTATTTATCAGTGGGGATCCGTTTATTTCAGGATTCCCTGGGTTGGTACAGATGATTTTGTTGTTATCAGATCAGGGGTTCTCCAGTGATGATGGTGGTATATCCTCAGGTTCCGTTTATTTCAGAACTCTCAAGTTGGATTTATGGTTACTCCGTACCTCAGATGGTTGTGATCAGTTTCGAGACCGTAACTCAGTGCAGTGGATGTTCAGATGACTTGGAGGATGGCACAGTGCATTGCATTCATGCATCAACATCATTCACATTTTGCATTTATCCGCATCTAACACATGTTTATCCATATGCAGGGGACATTCTTGATTGAAATCCTGGTTGAGAGACTTCTTTGTTCCAGATATGAGGACTGGCTTGAAAGATGACGTCGTCTACAGATTCTTTGACCCAGAGATTGGTATGCTGAGAGATATGATAACATTGATTACACCTGACCGTGTGGGGATGTTCCGTGAGACTTACGGTGGTATTCTGAAGGTGGTTTTCAGGCTTACAGATACAGATAGGAGTGCCATCCATACTCTTCTCCAGTTTTATGACCCGGGCTTGAGATGCTTTGTCTTCCCGGATTACCTGTTAGGGCCTTTGATGGAGGACTATGCCAGTATCCTGGGTATTCAGATCAGAGACCAGATTCCATTCTATGTCACTAAGGGGGAACCTGATGTTGCTGAGATCTCTCGTGCTCTTTATTTGAGCCCAAAAGTGACTAAGGGGGGTTTGAAGGAGAAGGGAAAGTTGCCCGGTTTTCATCTGAGTTTCTTGGAGGCTAAAGCCAAGGAGCATGCTGTGTTGGGTAATTGGAGGGCCGTTTGTGCTTTGCTAGCTGTAAGCATTTATGGAATCATCCTGTTTCCCAATCAGAAGAACTTTGTAGATATTAATGTCATTAGGTTGTTTGCTCAGAGGAATCCTATTCCTACCCTGGTTGGGGATGTTTATTACTCGGTCCATAATCGGAACGAGAAGCGGCGTGGGGGATTGATCAGATGTTGTGCTCAACTGTTGTACAAATGGTTCATGGGGTATTTGCCTTCCAGAGGTGCCTTTGTCTTTCTTGATCCTACTGTCAAATGGTCAATCAGGTTGATGGGTTTGCGAGCCAAAGACATAGCTTGGACTCACAATGGTATGGCTGGACGAGATTTCATTTGCAGTTGTGGGAGTCTTCCCAATGTGCCTCTTATAGGAGTTCAAGGTTGCATTAGTTACAACCCGGTGCTTCTTAGGAGACAAATGTGATTTGCTGTGGAGGGTCCTCCCCTTGGGCGCGAGATTTAGGAGTCTTTCTACTTCCCGATCGAGGGTAGTCAGCCATTATTGAGGCAAGTGTCTGATGAGTGGCGCGACATTCAAAGGAAGGGCAATGTTCCTTTTGGTAAGGTTAATAGCAGGTCTTTTCCTCTGTTTGATGATTGGCTCAGAAAGAGGATTGAGATCACGCATCTACCATTTCCTGGGGGTGATCCTTGGTGTCCATTGATTGAGGGGCCATGTTCTTCTGTCAGCATGGAAGAGTTCCTTGAGATGAAGAAGGCCAGTGATCAGCTGCAAGCAGAAAAGATTGAGTTGGAATTGAGTGCTGCTAGAATCCAAATGGCTAATCAGGAAATCAAAGGGAAAATAGAAGACCAGGATAAGAGACATGCCATTGAGGTGAAACGCTTTGAGATAGACACCGCTTATTACCGCAAGATTAGCCAAGCGTTAGAGTCATCTACGAAGGAGCACGACATCACCAAGGAGAAGTTGGTTAGAGCTTTGAGAGTCATTGAAGATGAGAAGAGGAGGCAAATCCTTGTGAAGACTCAGAGGGATGCTAGAGCCAAAGTCCTTACCACAGAATGGGAAGCGGAGAAAGCGGAGATTATGGCTGAGAGAGATCACTATCTTGCTGAGAGGGACCATTATTTCCGACAGATGAAGATTCACCAGAAGGAGATAGGAAGACTTCAGCAAGAGAACACTGAGCTCAGGTTCGCCGTGAAGTTTACCAAGATGGTTGATGATGCAGAGCCGTCTGTGGGACCTTCTTCAGTGTAGACTTTTGTTATCATGTGTTGGATTATCGTCAGGCCTGTTGACGGAATTCACTCGCTTGTATTTTCTTTCTGATTCTGGAGAATTGTAATTTGATTTGTATTAGCCTGATGTATGACTTTTGCACGTATAGTGCACTTTTGATATACAGTGGTTATTTTCATTCAGTGTTTGATCTTCAAGCTTTATTTGCTTTCCTGTATGCACTCACATAGCACACACATGGTCGGGTGACATCTTTGCTAAATCATAATTCTTTGATCTGTATGGCGAAGCCAAACGATTGACGTTAGAATGTTGCTGTCGGATTTTTATCTGTCTCGATGAAACCAGGATCGAAAGACAGAGTGTTCCTCATATGGATAGACATTGCATTCATGCATGAATCATGATAACTTGTCTTCTATTTTGCTGGTGTCGATTTCTAACGTGTTTGATTATTTCAGGAATCATTGCTCGCGCACGTAGAATCATTCCCTTGCACGTAGCACGTCCACACAGATACCCTACCAGGCGCAACAAATCCAAACTGATGGATACATCCAACGCAGATATTCTCGAGCTAAAAGAGAAGATGGGAGAGCTGATCAATGTTATGCAAGGGTTCACCTTGGGGCAGAAGGCGCTTGTTGAGAAAGTAGAGAAGCTTGAGCGGGCTTCTGCTGCTAACAGTGGTAATAATCTGGAGGGGGTCTCCAATAACGGTCTTGGTGGTTCTAGGGATGGTGGTGATCCCAGAAAGAAGACGACTACTGCTGGTGTGGTAATCAACAATGGTGGTGGGTTTGGTTTTGCTGCAGGCGGTGGGCCCGGTCCTGTAGTCAATAATGTGAAAGATAATCAGTTTCCTCCTTTCTTTGGGGCTGAGGAGGATAGAGAAGAAGATCAGTTCTCGGTACTGAATGAGCAGTTTGGCCAATACGGTGTTCAACTGCCAAACAAGGAGATTCAGGCACTGGCAGAGAAGATCAGGGCTTTGGAAAGCTATGCTACTCCGGGGGTTGTCAACATGTCAAACATGGGGCTGGTTGAGGGGATTGTGATCCCACAGAAGTTTAAAGCGCCTGCGTTTGACAAATATAATGGGAGTTCTTGCCCGGAAACTCATCTCCAGGCTTTTGTCCGAAAAATTTCTGCTTATACAATGGACCAGAAGCTTTGGATGTACTTCTTCCAGGACAGCTTGTCTGGTGGGTCTCTAGAATGGTACACTAAATTGAGATCATCAAACATTAAGAGCTGGCAGGATCTGGGGGATGCGTTCTTTAAACAATATCAATTCAATGCTGATATGGCTCCTAGCCGTACCCAATTGCAAGGTATGTCTCAGAAGCCAAATGAAGGGTTTAAAGAATACGCACAGAGATGGAGGGAGTTGGCTGCCAGAGTTCAACCTCCGTTGGTAGACCGAGAGATGTCTGATCTGTTTATGGGTACCCTTCAGGGGACGTTTGCAGAAAGAATGGTGGGATGCCCAGTTACCAACTTCGCAGATATAGTGGTGGCTGGGGAAAGAATAGAAAGCTGGTTGAAGATGGGGAAGATACAGGGTAACGCTTCGTCGTCTGGATCGAAGAAGCCCTTTGGTAATGGCCAGAGAAAGAAGGAGGGTGACACAAGTGCTGTGTATGCCCAGAGAGAACAAGGTAGGGATCGTTACTACCAGCACACTGCTGCGGTAACAATTCCTGCTGATAATCAACAACAGCAGTAACAACAACCGCAACAACAACGACAGCCGTTTCAACAGAGACCACAGAGGGCTGGGTATCAGGTGAGAGGACGAATGACTGATCGTCAATTTATAGGCCGCCTGTGACATACTCATTCTTGCTGAAGAAATTGAAAGATTTGGGGTTGGTTCAGCTGAGGACTTTGGCTCCGTTGAGACCTGATCAGAGGCTTGCTAACTATGATGAGAACGCCAAGTGCGAATTTCACTCTGGTGCCCCCGGGCACAATGTTGAAGGATGCAAAGCTTTTAAGCATGTCGTCCAGGACTTGGTGGATTCTAAGGCTATCAATTTTGCTCCATCCCCAAATGTTAACGCTAACCCCATGCCTGCGCATGGTCAAATGGGGGTGAATGCAATTTCTGAGGATAGGAGGACGATTGGGCTGATGAATGTGGACCAGTTGAAGACTCCATTGGCTGAGGTCAAGAGACGACTGTTGATGAATGGGGTCTTTCCGGGTTGTGGTGATTGCTGTGCTGCGTGCACTGTTGCTACCAATGGGTGCGTCGTATTGAGGGAGGCTGTCCAGAGGATGATGGATGAGGGAAGCCTCAGATTTGAGAAGGTTGGTTTGGAGAAGGAGGATGTCTCCACTATAACCATTTACTTTGATCCGGTCAATTTGTCAACGCTTGCAGATGCGGCTCCAGTTACCATCACGGTACCTGGGCCTATTCCTTATGATAGTGACGATGCTGTACCATGGGATTATGGTGGAGAGGTTTATTGTAATGGGGAGAAGCAGGAAGATCAGGCTGCAGGTGAAACCACCGTTTCAAAGGTGGATAATGCCGGACCCAGTGGTTTCACTCGTAGTGGAAGGTTATTTGCACCTGATGCTTTGAGGAGTGGGGAGGGAGAAAGAGAAAAGAAAGATAAGGCCGAGGCTTTAGCCAGGGCAAGAGGGAAGCAGGTGGTGAGCGAGGGTACTCCTGTGGCGACACCGGCGCCTGGTGGGTCGAAAAAATAACTTGATGATGAAGCTGAAGAATTTTTGAGGATCATCAAGAAGTCAGAGTATAAGCTTGTTGACCACTTGCAGCAGACCCCGTCTAAGATTTCAATACTGTCATTGTTGTTAAGCTCCGAGGGGCATAGAGAGGCTTTGTTGAAAATACTGAAGAGAGCCTATGTTCCCCAGGAGATAATGATCAATCAGCTGGAGACAGTGGTGTCTAATGTTAAATGTCAGCCATGGGTTGGGTTTCACTAATTTGGATCTTACTGTGGATGGGCGTAATCACAATAGGGCATTACACATTGCAATGGAGTGTAAAGGAGCGGTGCTTTCGCACGTTTTGGTGGATACCGGCTCATCACTCAATGTGTTGCCAAAGAAGGCCCTGGCAAAGCTGGATTGTGAATGGTTGATCTTGAGGCCGACGAACATGATAGTTAGAGCATTTGATGGCTCTAAAAGGGCTGTGTTTGGGGAAGTGGAGCTCCCTGTGAAGATCGGGCCCGAGGTGTTTAAGCCTGTGTTTCATGTCATGGATATTCAGCCGACATACAGTTGCCTGTTGGGTCGACCATGGATACACGCTGCTGGGGCAGTGACTTCGACTTTGCACCAGAAATTGAAGTATATCTGGGACGGGCAGGTCGTAACGGTGTGTGGGGAAGAAGATATTTTTGTCAGCCACTTGTCATCGTTCAAGTATGTGGAAATGGACGGTGAAATATGGGAAACGCCAAGTCAAACATTCGAAACCGTCAAGGTGGAGAATGCCACTTTTGTCAAAGAAGAGAAGAAGCCGTCCATTTCTTCGTATAAGCAGGCTGTTGAGGTGGTGAAGAGCAGAGAAGCCCCAGGTTGGGGAAGGATGATAAACATCGCCGCCAAGAAAGACCAGTTTGGGGTTGGTTATCAGCAGAGTCGAGGCTCGTCTGGACAGGGCAGAGGACGTCGTCAGCCGTTCACGTTCACCAGTGCTGGAATGTTAGATCCAGATCACATCTGTATGGTGGGTGAAGAGGTCGACAGTGACTGCGAGCTGGACTCGTCGATAAAACCGTGCGTACAAGGGATGGAGATCCAGAACTGGAAGGCCGAAAAGATCATCACTGTCACTCTACGTGAAGAGTAATATTTCTTGTTTTCCAATTTTGTCTGCATGAAAGCCATACGTTTTGCCCGAAACGTAATGGTTCATTGTAAGGGCCACCTCATGTGTTTCATGTTGCAATGTTTGCATCATTAATAAAAGGATGTTTTTCATTAAAAGCGGTGTTCCTTGTTTTTCAGTTATTTTTGCAGTTTAAAACAAAAATTAAAATGGCAATGTTTGTTTTCATTTTCCTTCTTTTCGTTTGCTTCGTTCTGGTTCTAAAGCAATGCATGAATCAACATTCATGCAGATGCGATCATTCTCCGGATCTCATTGATAACAATCCTGTTACACCCTCATATGACTTCGACAATCCGATCTATCATGCCGAAGAAGAAGGCAAAGAAGATTGTGAATTGCCAGAGGAATTAGCCAGATTGTTAAAACAAGAGGAGAAGGTGATTCAACCGCACGAGGAGCAAGTTGAGATTATGAATCTGGGTACCGAGGAGGTCAGGAAAGAAGTGAAAGTCGGGGCTGCTTTGGAGGTAAATGTCAAGAGCAGAATGGTAGCCTTGTTGAAAGAGTATGTTGATATCTTCGCCTGGTCTTATCAAGATATTCCAGGGTTGGATACTGATATCGTTGTGCACAAGCTACCATTGAGAGCAGATTGTCCTCCAGTGAAGCAGAAGTTGCGCAGAACTCGACCCGAGATGGCCATGAAAATTAAAGAGGAAGTACAGAAGCAGTTGAATGCTGGTTTCCTAGCTGTTACTAATTATCCGCCTTGGGTCGCGAATATTGTGCCGGTCCCGAAGAAGGATGGGAAGGTGAGAATGTGTGTGGACTACCGAGATCTGAATAGAGCTAGCCCGAAGGATGATTTCCCATTACCTCACATCGATGTGTTGGTAGATAATACAACTCAGTTCTCGGTGTTTTCCTTCATGGATGGCTTTTCTGGCTATAATCAAATTAAAATGTCGCCAGATGATATGGAGAAAACAACGTTCATCACACCATGGGGCACTTCTTGTTATAAGGTGATGCCATTTGGTCTCAAGAACGCCGGTGCCACGTATCAAAGAGCTATGGTGACTTTGTTTCATGATATGATTCATCATGAAATCGAATGCTATGTTGATGACATGATAGCAAAGTCGCAGACAGAAGAGGGGCATCTGGTAGATCTGGCCAAGTTGTTTGACCGATTGAGACAATTCAGACTGAGGTTGAATCCGAATAAGTGCACTTTCAGAGTGCGGTCCGGTAAGTTGTTGGGGTTTATTGTGAGCGAAAGAGGAATCGAGGTTGATCCTGCTAAAGTAAAAGCGATACGAGAAATGCCTAAACCGAGAACAGAGAAAGAGGTTCATGGTTTCTTAGGTAGATTGAACTACATTTCATGGTTCATATCTCACCTAACAGCCACGTGTGAACCCATATTCAAGTTGTTGAGAAAAGATCAAACGGTCAGGTGGAACAATGATTGCCAATCGGCATTTGAAAAGATAAAAGAATATTTGCAGGAGCCTCCGATTCTGATGCCTCATGTGGAGGGACGACCGTTAATTATGTACTTGACGGTCCTCGAGGGGTCTATGGGGTGTGTACTGGGGCAGCATGACGAGTCTGGTCGAAAAGAGCATGTGATTTACTACCTTAGCAAAAAGTTTATCGACTGTGAAACAAGATATTCACTGCTCGAGAAAACTTGATGCGCTTTGGTATGGGCTGCTCGCCGACTGAGACAGTATATGCTGGTTCATACCACTTTATTGATTTCCAAGATGGATCCGATCAAGTATATTTTTGAGAAGCCAGCATTGATCGGACGGGTTGCGAGATGGCAAATGATTTTGACTGAATACGATATCCAATACACTTCTCAGAAAGCGATCAAGGGGAGTGTATTGTATGATTACCTCGCCCAGCAACCCATTGAGGATTATCAACTAATGAAGTTTGAGTTCCCTGATGAGGACATCATGTTTCTCAAATCGAAGGATTGTGAGGAACCAATCCCGGAGGAGGGGCCTGAACCTGAATCCGAATGGATTCTGATGTTTGATGGGGTCGTTAACGTGAATGGTAGTGGAGTTGGTGCTGTTTTGGTTACGCCGAAAGGATCCCACATTCCTTTTGCTGCCCGGCTAACATTTGAGTGCACCAACAATGTGGCTGAATACGAAGCTTGTATCCTGGGGATTGAAGAGGCGATTGATTTGCGGATCAAGAACCTTGTTATCTATGGAGATTCAGCTTTGGTTGTGAATCAGGTTAACGGGAAATGGTATACGCATCAATCTCATTTAATTCCGTACCGGGATTATACGAGGAGATTGTTGACGTTTTTCACCAAGGTGGAGTTGCACCATGTGCCGAGAGAAGAGAATCCGTTAGCAGATGCTTTGGCTACTCTGGCTTCCTTGATTAAGATGCAGTGGTGGAATCAGTTTCCCAGTGTTGAGGTGGGACGTCTGGATAGACCGGCTTATGTGTTTACTGTTGACACAACGCCTGATGATGATAAGCCATGGTATTTTGATATCAAGCACTATCTAGAAACCCAGGAGTATCCCGAGGGAGCATCCAAGAAGGACCGAAAGACTCTGAGGAGGTTGGCCATGGTGTTCTATCTGAACAAGGATGGGGTTTTGTATAAGCGGAAATTTGATTGGGTTTTGCTCACATGTGTTGATGACAGAGAAGCAAGCCAATTGATGAAAGAGGTTCACGAGGGGTCGTTTGATACCCATGCCAGCGGGAATGCAATGGTGAAAAAGTTGTTACGGGCTGGTTATTATTGGATGACAATGGAGGCCCAGTGTTTCAACTTTGTGCGGAAGTGTCATAAATGCCAGATTTATGCTGATAAGGTGCACGTGCCTCCAAACCCGTTGAGTTTGATGTCGTCTCCGTGGCCGTTTGCTATGTGGGGCATTGATATGATTGGAAAGATTGAGCCTACGGCTTCGAATGGGCACCGATTCATATTAGTGGCTATTGACTACTTCACCAAATGGGTGGAAGCAACCTCTTATGCGAATGTGACGAAGCAGGTTGTTGCCAGGTTCCTGAAAAGAGACATCATTTACAGATATGGGGTTCCCGAAAGAATCATTATTGATAATGGTTCTAATCTCAATAACAAGATGATGGCAGAACTGTGTCGGGAATTCAAGATCGAGCATCACAATTCTTCTCCTTATCGTCCGAAGATGAATGGGGCGGTCGAGGCAGCCAATAAGAACATAAAGAAGATTGTGCAGAAAATGGTCGTGACCTATAAGGATTGGCACGAGATGTTGCCGTTTGCATTGCATGGGTATCGAACCTCGGTGCGTACATCTACTGGGGCAACGCCGTTCTCGCTTGTGTATGGGATGGAAGCCGTGCTCCCAGTTGAGGTTCAAATTCCGTCTTTGAGAGTCCCGATGGACGTGAAATTGTAAGAGGCTGAATGGATAAGGACTCGGTACGAAGAGTTGATCCTGATTGAGGAAAAGAGGCTAGCGGCCATTTGTCATGGGCAGTTGTACCAGCAGCGAATAACGCGTGCTTTTGACCGAAAGGTACGACCTCGTGTGTATCACGTAGGAGATATGGTGTTGAAAAGGATTCTCCCTCCTCAGAACGATCGTCGGAGCAAGTGGACACCCAATTATGAAGGTCCATTCGTGGTCAAGAAGGTTTTCTCTGGTGGAGCCTTGTTGTTGACGACCATGGATGGCGAGGACTTTCCATCCCCTGTGAATGCGGACGCAGTTAAAAAATACTTCGTATAAGAGACCCGCTGGACGAAAAGAATAAAATAGTCCAGGCAAAAATGGGCATCCCGGCGAACCGAAAAAAAATGAAAAGGTTCGGGCAAAAATTAGGGATAAAAGGAAAAAACTGTACACCCGGCAAGTCGAAAACCCCACAAGGGTGGCTTGGGCAAAAAAGGGTATCCCGGTGGACTGAAAACCCGAAAGGGCGGTCCAGGAAAAAGAGGGATTGAAACAAACAACTGCGTCTAGCATGATCGTTTGTACTTTGGATATGACATGGATAATCCCCGATAGGGATCGGTCGGAAGCGTCTTGTTCAGAAGGCAGAAAGCACGGAGAGTCTGAGGACATATGGGGTGTAACCGAGTTGGAACTCGATGAGATCACGGGTTCACATTGCCATTAGGACAGATTTTCCTTTTGTGCGCAATTACCTCTTTTCAGGAATTGCTTCCTTTGTATTGCTCATTCACGAGCCACCTTTTTTAATCAATAAAATGTATATTCAGTCAAATAATTTTGTTTTTGTTTTCATTACCGCTTTGATTGCAAAAACATCAGTTTATTTTGATAAGAATCTTTGCATTTTGAGACATGGAGATCCCTTCCAATGCACGCTTATAAGATTGAAAACTTGAAATCTTATTCGGAAGGTTGAGTGACCTAGGTGTTGAAATTTTGGCACGCTTAGGGCACGTTTTTATCTAACGATCTCTTTTGCAGGTGCTGTTAGATATTTTCACTCACTTGCAGGCTGTGATGTGAAGCCTTTTGGCAAAAGATCCCCGTAGAGTCCAATCAGGGACAAGGGATAGAAGAATATGGTGGGACAACGAAAGACATGCGACAATCCTGGGGGTTAATCAAGAAGACTCTTCAAAGTCTGAAGTGGAAAGTTGATACCATGGTTAGATGGTGAATGCCAGCGTTCGACGAGTCAACAGGTGTTCCCTGTCAAGTATTCCGTACCTCCGCACCGGATTCAAGGTCTATTGTTTTCCCTAGCAGGGTCGGGATTGTTATCTCCCCAGCGGATTCGAGGTTGGTGTTTCCTTGGCAGCCAGGCCTGAAGGTTGTTGTTTCCCCTAGCAGGGTTGAGATTGTTCTTCCCCAGTAAGTCGAAGATTGCTGTTTTCCCCGCAGAGTGCGTTGATAGCTGTTTCCCAGCGAAGTCCCCAAGCGGATCAAGTTTGGTGGAGGTCATCCCTGGTGAGGGTTGTCCTTTTCCCAGCAGCAGTGCTATTCCCCGGCAGAGTGGAGATTGGAGTGGTATCAAGTTCCTCAGCAGAGTGCCTCGAGCTCCCCAGTAGAGTCCCCTGAGGGGGATACTTTTTATGCATTCATCATTTAGAGAAGCATAGCATATTGCATAGTTAATTGCATAGTATTTCCATGGTTATGGAGCATTACGCTGAAAAATCATCATGCATCAGCATTGCAAGCATAAGCTAGTCTCAAGCCGTGGTTACCGTTTGAGATTTGGTTTCGCCGGATGGTGAAGATGTTACTCTGAGGAGTTCGGCATCGTAATTCTGAGTTAACAGCATTCCCCAGTAGTGCGATATTGGAGGAATGGTTTCCGTCGGACGGAGATGGAAATGAAGATTAAAAGGTTTACGGGGTCCAAGAAAAGCAACAAAAAAAACAGAGAAAGAAAATCCCCAGCTGAGCGCAAATTGTTCGTTCGCTAGGGTTGAATAATGGATAACATGCTCATGGCTTGTTATCCCCAGCATAGGTCGTTGGCCCGCGTGCCGCCTCATTTATCACTTTTCCTTATTTCTGCCGATGCTGACAGGCATGAAGTTTTCCGATGTTCAGATCGAAGAAGTTTCTGATGATCAGGTCGAAGCACTTGTGGCACTCAGGCCAGTTTTCCGATATTCAGATCGAAGAAGTTTCCGACGTTCAGGTTGAAGCACTTGTGGCACTCAGGCCAGTTTTCCGATGTTCAGATCGAAGAAGTTTCCGACGTTCAGGTTGAAGTACTTGTGGCACTCAGGCCAGTTTTCCGATATTCAGATCGAAGAAGTTTCCGACGTTCAGGTTGAAGTACTTGTGGCACTCAGGCCAGTTTTCCGATATTCAGATCGAAGAAGTTTCCGACGTTCAGGTTGAAGCACTTGTGGCACTCAGGCCAGTTTTCCGATGTTCAGATCGAAGAAGTTTTCGACTTTCAGGTTGAAGTACTTGTGGCACTCAGGCCAGTTTTCTGATGTTCAGATTGAAGAAGTTTCCGACGTTCAGGTCAAAGTACTTGTGGCGTTCAGGACAGATTTTCCAGCATTCAGGTCAATCTCCCGGTGTTCAGACCGATATTAATACTCTCATATTCCGATGTCCAGTATTCAGACTGATGAGCGGCGTTCAGGCCATGGTTGTTTCTGTGTTACCATTTATTTTGGTATCCAGGTCAATATTCCTTTTCGGTATTCAGGCCGACTTTCACCGTACCAGACGGGTTTTTCTTTCAAGATCACCTCGTTGCCGATTCTGACCGACACTGTTAATTATTTCCCAGCAGAGCGCAACTTGTTTGTCTGTTCTTGGTATTCAATCACTCTTCAGCCTGATCATCTGAAAGCCGAGGCTGTTCATATCGACAGGTTCACAGTGGATTGAATAGGGGCAGCTGTAACACCTCAAAATTTGCCCTCATCTTCTTGGGACTAGTTTAGCATATTGCATTTCATTTTGTAGGACATTAGGCATTTGCATATTGCATATCATGTGATAATAAGAAGGTCATTCTCCTAAGTCTTTCTCAGAAGATAGAGAGGTTAAGAGATTCAAGCCTGAGGGTCTCCATAAATTGATCACCAACCATCTGAGGGTTTGCACTTCAAATAGGGTTTCTTGGCCCTTCAAAAGGTTGAGCATTATCTTGTTTGCAAGGATATGTCACCATCATCATGGCTCTATCATCATCCAGGGTTTCAGAATTCATGCTCAGGTTCCTCTGGATTAGGGTTTTGACCTCTGGTCAACCCTAATCACTGACTTTCTTTCAGCTGGGGTTTTCCAAAGAAATGAGGCATTCTATTGAGATGGAGATCATATGAGTATCATGTTGAGCTTATTTGAGCTAGGGTTTCATTTTGGAGCCATTTCCTCAAGTGGTTGAGGCTCAAGCTGATCAGGGCATGGCTAGGTCATCTGAGGACCTATACAGTCAACTGTAAAGTCAACTGAGGGCTATGAGATGGAGAAATGGTTTGAGACACCTCATTCATGTTCAAAAAAGGTTCATTTGTCATTTCAAACATATATCTTGAAGAATTTGAGGTCATGGCAAAAGTTTCCAAAAATGGAAAGTGACCTGTAATTTCGAGTTTCCAAAAATGGAAAGATTTTGGTCCAAATTCAACTTGATTTTACATCATCAAAGAAGTTTCAAATGAATTTTTGTTGAACATTAAAGTTATAGATATTTCTCTCCTCTTTCCAAAAAGTCCTATTTCATGAATTTATGATGAATGGTTGAGAAGTTATGGCCAAATGATCATGAAGTATGCATGGAACTTCAAAGTGGCATAACTTTTGGCTCAAATATCCAAATGAAGCCACTCTTTTTGCAAATTTCTTCTCATGACCTATATTTTCCAAATCAAGCATTGCATTTCATGAAAAAGGTTCACATAATCATGTGTTCATTCATATGCATTTTGGAGGGAAATTGAGGAATTTAAATTTGGTGCAAGCTACAAGCCTAATTCCAATCCCATGGTGTTTATTAGGTGATTTTGAGTGAATGTGAAGCATGACATGCTACTGTTCACGTGTGAACTAAGCCATGCACCTTGATTTTTCATTTTTTTGCAAAACACTCCAAATGTCCTTAATTATGATTAGTACATGTCTAATTGTGATTACAATGTCATTAGCACATGGTATATAAGACAAAGCATAACAGAATTTGGCATAATCACAGTTCTAGATCTCAAAATTTCTTTTCCCTCCAAAATTCTCTCTCCTTGGATTTCAAAAATTCTCCACACAAACACACATTTTCTTCATAAATCCATCATCCTCATGGAATTTGGAGCATGAATCAGTCATAATTCGTGGAAATTGAGCAAGGTTTGAAGCATGCCAAGCACATGAACATGTTAATGGAAAGTTCAAATTAAGCAAGATCCAAGCGCTTTTAATAATCAATTCTCATTCAAAGCTTCAGTAGAGGTGCAAGGGAGAAGAATTGGAGCTTTTGGAGGCTTGAATCCACTGTTTTTGGTCAGTGCACAACAGATTGGTGAAAATTCGATCATCTTAATTCTTCATTCTATTGCCATGAACATGTAGAGTTTTTGTCACTGATCATCCTGATATAAATAGTTTTTGATTTGGTGAAGAATTGCATGAGTTATGATGAGTTAAAGTTTGTAGATCCAATTTTCTTTCCTTCGATTCGTGAAAATTATGATGAACTAGGCTTAGTTAATGTGATATTTGCATTCTACATGATGAGATCTTTCCATTGATGTGCTTGATTGTGAATTCTGGAAAAAAATTTATGAAGTGATGAATGTCGCCGTGAAACCGCCGGAGAAGACGGCGGAAAACACCTCCCTCCGCCGTCTGGTTTTTAGGCTAGGGTTTGATCCAGTCACCTTTCACGTTTGCGCCTGCTTGGCGCTTCCATTGGTCCATAGCGTTTTGACCAAGCCTGCGTGTCCTTTGACCGAACATGTGGCTGCCACTTCATTAAATGAAGTGCTGCGTTTTGACGCGCCTTGCAACCATTGCCACGCTGGTTCGATTCCAGCCTTGTGTACTTTTGTGAATTAATTTTTCTGAGCACGCCTATGACCTCCTGAACCTACGTTCGATTCCCACCTTGCATGTTTATTTGATTTTATTTTTGAGCGCTGCCTTGGACCTTGGTATCCTGTGTTCGATCCTTGGCGTGGTACATTTGTTAATCTTAATTCCCAATGCTTCCTTGAACCTCCTTCTCCTGTGTTCAATCCTTGGCTGCAGCATGTTTCCAATTTCATTCAAAACTTTATCTCCCTCCATATTTTCTCATACATTTTATTCATATTTTGCCATATTATTTCATTCAATTTGCAAAAATCATAGAAAATAGGAAATTAATTCAAATTGCTCCCATTTTTTTTCACTTAATTTTTTTGATGTCTTTTATTTTTAGATGTCATTTGTGTGAATTGGATGGTTCTGGATTTTTAATTGAGATTGTGTGTTTGAACATGATGCAAATGTGACATGTTATACCAATTGACTTGTGAAATGCTCATACTTTCTCCAATTAATTTGAAATTTGGTATGCTGAATCCTAACATGATACATGATTTTTGAGAATTGGTTTGGCATTTTTAGCATTTTCCATCTCTGTTTTAGACACATGAATACATGGTGTGACAATTTGTGTCACACATTTGGATGTTGATCTTGTTCATTTTTATACACATGCCAATTGAGCTTTGCTGATCCTAATTTTTTGCATGATGCTTGTGTTTAACATGTTGAGCTTGTATATAAATTTTCATGATCATGGGATGTGTTTCTGATTTAATGTACAATTTATATTCTTGATGTCCAATTGTGAACACCATTGTGTGCCTTTGCCTTAGCATGACCATTAGATGGATTTGCCTTAGGATTTGAGTTTGGTCCTTTTTAGGACATGTTCTTACTTGAATAAATGTGCTTCATGTTGAATATTGGCTGCTGTTTTGACTTTTTGCTTTGCCTTTGACCCTAGTCTTGGTACTAGTGGTTTGTACTCATCTTTTGAGCTTTGTATTTCAGGTTCAAGCTATTAGCTCTAGTGGTTGATGCAATCTCATGACTTGAGATGTAAATTTGCTTTATCCACTAACCTTTGTTGTGTTGTAGGTTCCTTGGTGATGAACTCACTTGAGTTGTTGAGTTGTAGACTTGCCTTGTGTGCATATTGGTTGTAACACTGTTGACTATTTGTTGGATTTGTCTGAATGTGAATATTGACTTGTTTGACTTTCTTACAGGTACTTTAGTCGCTTTAGCTCATTGCTTGAGCTTTGCTTTGCTTGTGGTTGGCATACCACCTAGGTAATCACCCTCTAACTCCATGTAGTCTGGAAGCCCTGTCGTTTCTTTTGGCAGGCATTTGGCTGAAGTCCTCCTTAAGAGGCAATGACTGTGATTGTTTATATTTGTGCCATGTACTTCAAGTCCTCCTAAGTGAAGAGGCAATTGGCAGATAGAAGGGAATAACAGTCAGTCCCCTGCTAATCGTTTGAGTCGTTCATTATGCTCGCACTACGTGCTGAGGCTCTTGAACCTAACCCAAAATTCTTGTATATAGAGTCAGTCAAGTGGAGTAGGGTCCCTCATTCTGGACCCTCACGTTTTCATTGGTTCAAGCTCACCCAGGCCCGGGTTAAGAGCTATGAGGTCTTACCCTCATTACCTTTCATCTGCTCATCCTGACGGTCAATGTCAGTGGTTAAGAGCCTCAGACACCCCTTCCAGTGTTGGCTTGTTTGTCGAGGTTGATATGACCTCTTGACTAAAGCCCAGCCTTGTATGAGCCGCTTGTTTGCATATAGTTGTTGCACCCCAAAATTTGCCCTCTATTTTTAACTCTAACCAATTTTTTGTTTCACATTCATTTGCATCATCTTCATAGCATAAGATTTTTTTCTGTCTTAATATTAGCCGGAATAATTTCTCGGAATTTACAAACAGACTGGTCATATTAACTTTTTAACTGTGCCTAAAATTAGTCAACGAAAAAATGTCAAGTTTAAGTTTGCAAATGTCGGTAACATTAATGTGCGGTTCACGTGGTTTAATTTGACATGCTAAAAATATTTTTACGACTATTTTTGGTCATATGTTGATCAGTCTGAGCAGTTTAAACGGTCATAATTTTTATTTCAAAATCCGACCAAACGCTGTATTTTTCCGAGTCATTTATTTCGCGCTGATTATTTTGACGTGTTCATTTTATTTTTTCGAGCATTTTGGTGCCCGACTTTTATTTTTTTTTGAGTCTATTTATTTTTATATTGGGTCTAGAATAAATAAATAGGTTAATTAGTTTTTATTTTAATTTTAACTATTTTAATTATTTAACTTTATTCAGTTTTTAATTTAATATTGGGTTTCAAAATAAACTTAGGCCCATTATCATTAACCTAATTTGTTCCTATATATATTTACTAGCATGACTGATAGAGGGAGGCCAAAAGACAGAACAAAAAAGAGAAACTGAGAGTGGCTGATCTATACTATCGTACACACAGTTTGGTAATAGTTTATATATGATATATACTTTAACTATTTTGTTGATATATTTGTTACTGTGTTTCAAATACATGTTCATATGTGTGACTGTGTTATGTATTCCAGATACATGCGGTTTGGTTAAATATATCACGATATCGCCGTTTTGCTTTTTTATGCACATAAGTATAACATGTATAATAATTTGGTTCATTGTATTATGTATTTGATGTGTTTGTTTTTATATAAGTTTTACATGTATCATAATATATAATATAATAATAATTTTGTTGTTAATAAAAATGCATATGGATCATATAATATATAATTTATAATATGTAACTAGTGTGTTAAATATATATATATATTTCTATTTTATGTTATAATTTGATTATGTTTTCGGATCGGATCGTGTCAATACGCCGTTTTCACATATACGTGTATGAGGCGTGACATTTGTGTTATCCGATCCAGTTGCGATGATCGCAATTTTGCGCTAGCAACGCCGTTGTTTTTTTTAATTCATATTTTTTTTTATATACATATATTTAGATCTGCACATTTTTTTTCATAACTAACTACCCTGATTTTTCCTAAACCCTGACAATTTCGCCACAAACTCTAAATTTCAAACCTAAAACTTTAACCGTGTTATTTCCTCTAAACCATAAACCTTTTCTTAAACCTTAACAAACCTTATTATTATTTCCTATTTTCGCTCATATTTATGTTATTCATACACTGTAACTGCTTCGCCCTTGTAATATTTTAAGTTTTAACTTGTAATATTTTCAGTTTTACTTTTCGCCATCTTTATTATGTAAGTGCACCAAAGCGTTGTAATAATTAGGGTTTTATTTTCTGCCATTTATTTTCTGCCATTTTATTTTTCTGCCATTTATTTTTCTGCCATTTAAATTCCTGCCATTGATCCTATATTAACTGCGTGGTTTAGTAATGTAGGGCGTGAAAACCTACTAAATTAATTATTTAATATTTTTCTATGACCTTTATATTTTTTGTAAATAAATAATAAATACTAACTATTTTAATAACTTTTTTTTATTACTTACTTATAATAATAAATCCTTATATATTTTGTAAATAAAATCTAATTGACCATTTTTCTAATTGAATAATAATAATAAACCTATTAATCTAATAATTTGATATTTTCTCTAATCTTTATTTATTTTGTAAATAACTAACTTAATATTTTTCATATAACTCTTTTATTTTATAATTTGTACATTAATGTATTTTAAATTCTTTTATTATTACTAATTTATTTTAAACTCATATTTTTCTAATAACTTCTAAAAAAATCTAACTTGTTTAACCTAAAATAATTTCTTTTAAAATTCTAACCTTTTTATTATCACTTTATTATTATTGTTATTTTATTATTGCTTTATTACCATTGTTTATTTATTATTTTATTATTATTTGCTTTTATCTATTCTATTTTTGCTTCATTATTTTCCTTATTTTAATTTTGTTTTATTTATAATATTAGGAACAAATGTATAGGTTGTAAATTTATTCTTTCTCGCCTGATTATTATGTATCTGTCCCATAGCCATGTAATAGTTTAGGAATTTATTTTTCTTGCTTTTATTTTTGTAAATATTTATTGCGTGGTTAGTAATTTAGGGAGTGCAAAAAACTAACTGTAAATAATTGAACTTAGAAAATTAAATTCAAGACAAATATCTGAAAAATAACACTCACACACGTAAGTCGATCTTTGATCGCCATCTGTACTTCCTAGGGTATTCCTCTTGGTTGCCTTCTTTAAATGGTCAAGTCCCTCGAAAATAGGGGTGTCTTAAGCAAAGTCCCTTCAAACAGAAAAATCATCAAGTCCCTATAAACTTAAAAGATCAAGTCCCTACGAGGTTGCCTACGATATAATGATCTTGTCCCTTCGGTAAATATGATGATAGTCCCTACGAGTTGCTAAAGACACCCCTTATGTTGCCTTCATTGACCATACGATGACCCTACGCCCGTCCCTTAAACACATCCAAGGTAATGACTACCTATTCCTTAATAATAGGGACAGTCTTACCATTGAAAGAATATACGAGAACACGAAAGACTTAATCTAGGGTAGGTATCTCATAGTTACTTGCTCACACTTTTCAAAATTACTTTTACACCTCACAATTTCTAAACTAGGCTTTGTATACACCCATACGAGGGTCATTACAAAGTACTTAAAGAAATTTTTCTAACCACACACTACACTCTTGTAAACAAACAAAGTGAGCTAAGTAACTAAGAGCCCATGGATAACCATGGATATAAAGGGTGCTAATACCTTCCCTTTGTATAACCTACCCCCCGAACTCAAAATCTTTTTAAGGTCTTTCCTGTTCTTTTATGTCCTTTCCTTTTGGATAAAATAAAAGTCGGTGGCGACTCTTGCTATCCGCAACATTTAACTAAAGTCAGTTCTCCCACCGTGTTACAGAAATGGCGACTCTGCTGGGGATTTAATAAAAGAGGGGTACCCTTAGGAATTAGATCACTTTAAAATTGTTTGCCTTGTTTGCTTTATACTTATCTGTTGGGTGCTCTTATGTGTGAAAGACCCTAACCCGGATCTAGTGTACCTTAGGTAAATGGCAATAGACCAAGGAAACTGTACGACGTATATCGATATGGTTGATCTGGTGGCCATAGTTAGTGTGACTTCTTGGTTGGTGCTTATGTTCCTTAAGCAAGTTGAGGATAATATGAGGCTGCCATATGTTGTCAATACACTAACTGACTTTTAGAACCCTAGTCATCCCATCTCGGCCTTTAGAAAGTAGTGAGATAACCGGCTTTGGTGAAGACTGAAGTTGGTTGATACTCGATACTACACTCATTGAGATCCTAAACTTGGAGGGTTTTGGTTGGCAAGTAAGTTGCCTACTGAACAACCACCCTTGTGAAGGATCAATGATTTTGAGATCCCTTAGAACCTGGTTACTTTTGTAGGACAGGATGAATCAACTAAACTTCAGGGGAGGGTACTTACCTTTAAACCTCATGCAAGCCTTCAAACCTAGGGCTATTGTGTGACTTGTTTGTGTGTGCCACATGTTTGTGATTGAGCATAACATCATAGCATCATCATGCATCATAAGCATAGCATTTTCACTAACCATTTCAAGGACCAAAGGATTTATCTTTGTTCTTTGTTGCAGGTCATGGCTTCTGCTCGTAGGAATACTATCCGGATCAACTTTGTAGGAATACCTCCTAAGCTTAAGGAATTGGTCTCTCAAGTTTCTGAAAACTCCCAGTTCATCAAGAGGCATGGTCACCTACTGGATCTAGTCACTTCAGGGTTCAATGAAGACATGATGAGTGTCCTGTTTCAGTTCTTTGACCCTAAACATCATTGCTTCACATTTCCCGACTATCAGCTGGTTCCTACAATGGAAGAGTTCTCCAAGCTTCTGGGTATACCTATTCTTGATCAGAAACCCTTCACAGGCTTGGAAAAAGAGCCTAAACCTGAAGTCATTGCTGCAGCCTTACATTTAAAGAAATCAGACATTGTCCTAGAAACAAGGAGTGGAGTTAAGGGTATTCTTGCTAAGGTATTGATGGAGAAAGCTCAAGTATTCCTGAAGGCTATGAGTTATGATGCTTTTGAGGAGATCTTAGCCCTATTGATTTATGGCTTAGTACTGTTCCCCAATCCAGACCAGTTCATAGACGTACACGCCATCAACATATTTTTGACTCGCAATCCAGTGCCTACATTACTTGGAGACATCTTACACTCTCTTCATACCCGTACTACGAAGGCACGAGGAACTCTGATGTGTTGCATACCTCTATTATCTAGGTGGTTTATTTCTCACCTTCCTCGATCAGTGATGAAGAATGAACAAGGGTTCAGGTGGTCCAAGAGGATTATGTCACTTTCTCATTCAGATATTCATTGGTGCTCTAGATCTATGGAGAATGTTACCATCATCGACCGTTGTGGGGAGTTCCCTAATGTGCCACTCCTTGGCATAAGAGGGGGCATTACCTACAACCCTTCTTTAGCTCTACGTCAGTTTGGTTACGCTCGGACTGATGGTCCTCATGACATGCTTATTCAGGGTATTGTGTTCGACTACGACAATGATCTTCAAGGTTACCGTCAAAGGTTCATACGAGCATGGGGTAAAGCGAACAAGGTTGACAGCAAAACTCTGGAACCCAAGTACACTATTCCTATGGAACCATATCTCAGATGGGTACGATCTCGTGCTCAGACTCTTATGATGCCATATCCTGCTATCCTGCTAGTTACCATGGAGCCTGTTGCTGAAGGAGATACTTCTTACATCATTCTTCATCCAGACATGCCCACTGACATGGAAGAGTTACAGAGGTCCTGGATCCAGTTGAAGGAGCAAAGAGATACTTTTGAGACTCATTACAAGGCAAGTCAGGAAAGAATCCTGGAGCTAACAAAACAACTTCACGAGGAGCGGAATCTCAACTCATACCTCAACACAAAGAGGAAACGTCCATAGGAGACTTAAAACCCCATTTTTTGTATTCATTTCATTTTTATTGTAAGCCCAAGGGGCAAACAAGTTTATTACTAATAAAAGTTTACTTTTTGGTGGTTTAAACAAATTTAAATCCTACGGTCCTTGAAAACATTGCATAAGCATCTACATACCATATTATTGCATCACAGGTTTCTTATGAACAGGTATCTTATCTTCTCGCTGTTTATTTCAGTCAGAAATGGCTCTTGAACAGACTGTCAAAGATCTCCAGGCTCAGAATGCACAATTCCAAGAGTTGATTCTGAACTTGTCCAAGGGGCAAGATGAGTTGAAGACATTGCTGGCTAAGAAGAAGAAGAAGACTAGAAGATCAGGAGGCCTTATCAATCTGGGAAGAAGATTCAGAGGCCCTATCAAGACAAAGGAACAGGTTGATGATTATGAGTCTGAAAATTCTGAGAAAGAGGGAGGTAGTCTCCATGATACTGTGGGAGATTCTGATTCTGAAGCAAATTATTATCATGATCCTAATGAAGATAAGTACAGGATGCTGGTGGATAGAATGAATGCTATGGAGTTACAAAAATCTTCTGGGCTGGATTTTGAAGATCTGAGTTTAATATCTGGAGTGGTTATACCTATTGGTTTCAAGGTTCCTGCTTTTGTGGTGTATGATGGTGTCTCATGTCCCAAGCTGCATTTAAGATCCTATGTCCGGAGGATTCAACCACATACTGCTGATAAGAAGTTATGGATTCATTTCTTCCAAGAGAGCTTGTCTGGAGCTCAATTGGAATGGTACTATCAATTGGAGAGTGTCAATATCCGTGATTGGAATGATCTTGCTGAGGCCTTCTACAGGCAATACCAATACAATGTTGATTTAGCACCTACTCGCATGCAGCTACAAAGCATGTCAATGGGTGCTAAAGAGAATTTCAAGGAGTATGCCCAGAAATGGAGAGACCTGGCTGGCAGAGTTCAACCTCCTCTGACTGACAGGGAGTTAGTGGACATGTTCATGAGCACACTGACTGGCCCATTCTATAGCCATCTATTGAGGAGTTCCTCATTGGGTTTCACTGAACTTATATTAACAGGTGAACATGTTGAAAGCGGCATTCGAAGTGGAAAGATACAGGCGGCTACCTCTGATCCTCCGGAGACTCCTAATGTCATCATTGCTCCTCTGCCTAATCATGACGAGACTGTCAATGCTGTGGAAGATACTGATAACGATTATGCCTTGGATAGCTGGATTTTCCCAACAATTGGTGACGGACTCGACAATTGGAAGGCTGAAGACACTATCCTGATTTCCTCTAGTCAGGAGTAATTGTTATTGCTTATTTTAATGTATTAAATTTTGTTAAAGGTTTTGTCATTTTCATAAGCATATTCATATTCAATAAATCAATGGACCTTTTGCAGTCAAATATTGCGCTCTTTATCTTTCCTGTCATCTTTCAAATAAGCTATGTTTTCTTGCACACACTCACGTAACAATTTGCCGATCCATATCCACTCTGGATCCTGTTGGTAATAACTCTTCTACTGTTCATTATGACTTTGAAAATCCGATCTACCAAGCCGAGGATGGAAGTGAGGAAGATTGTGAAGTACCTGAGAACTTGCCAGGCCGTTACTGCAAGAAGAAAAGACTATACAGCCGCATGAGGAATCAATTGAAATGGTAAATATGGGTACAGAAGTAGACAAGAAAGAAGTCAGAATAGGAGCAGGCTTGGAAAACAGTGTCAAAGAAAGATTGACTCAGGTGTTACGTGACTATGTAGAGGTTTTCGATGGAAAAATTAAGAGATAATACGGAATGGAATGTCAAGAAGCTTTAGACAAAATCAAGAAGTATCTCCAAGAACTTCCAATTCTTATGCCACCAGTTGAAGGAAAACCTCTAATCATGCATTTGACCGTGTTAGAAAATTCAATCGGGTGTGCTGGGGCAACATGACGAGTCTGGTCGAAAAGAGCATGCAATATACTACCTTAGCAAAAAGGTACCGACTGTGAGACAAGATACTCACAGCTCGAGAAAGCTTGCTGTGCTTTGGCTTGGGCTGCTCGCCGACTAAGACAGTATATGTTGAATCATACCACTTTATTGATTTCTAAGATGGATCTTATCAAATATACATTTGAGAAACCTGCTCTCTCCGGAAGAACAACAAGATGATTACTGAACTCTGCACGCAGTTCAAAATAAAACACCATAACTCTTCTCCGTACCGGCCAAAGATGAACGGCGCCGTGGAGGCTGCTAATAAGGATATTAAGAAGATCATACAAAAGATGACAGTAACATACAAAGACTGGCATGAGATGTTACCCTTTGCTCTCCATGGTTATCGCACTTCAGTGCGCACTTCGACAGGGGCAACTCCGTTCTCTTTAGTCTACGGAATGGGAGCCGTTTTACCGGTGGAAGTTCAGATTCCCTCTCTAAGAATCATGAAAGAGGCGGGCTTAGATGAAGATGAATAGATTCAGACTCGACTCGATCAGATAAATTTGATTGATGAGAAGAGACTTGCGGCTGTTTGTCATGGGCAGATATATCAGAAGCGCATGACCCAGGCATTCAACAAAAAGGTCAAGAGACAGGTGTATCAAATTGGCGACTTGGTGATCAAGCGTATCATTCTACCACAAGGTGATCCCAGAGGCAAATGGACTCCCACATACGAAGGGCCATTTGTAGTTAAAAGGGTATTCTCTGGTGGAGCCATGATGCTTGCTACAATGGATGACGAAGACTTCCCACATCCCGTGAACGCAGACATAGTCAAAAAAATACTACGCATAAAAGAGACCCGCTAGGTCGACGTATCTAGGCAAAAGTAAGGGCATCCCGGCGAACCAAAAGGGTTCGGGCAAAAATTAGGGATAAACATATAAAAATGTACACCCGGCAAGTCGAAAACCTGAAAAGGCGGCTTGGGCAAAAAAGGGTATCCTGGTGGACTGAAAACCTGAAAAGACGGTCCAGGCAAAAATTAGGGATAAAAGCGTATGACTATGTCCCGTTCTCAGTCAGCTTCACCAAAGGCAAAGGGACTGAACAAGCCAATCACTTCTATCCGACAGCAAGGGATGAGATGCTTGAAGACATAATGACAGTAGCAGAATTTAAATCAATAGGACTTTTCCTCATAGCTTTTCTTTGCTTTCTTGACAATTTCCTCTTACTAGGATTTCTGTCTCCTTGTACATAAATTGCCTGTTTATAGGCCCTCTTTCAAAATCAATACAATTTTATTTCCAAAAAGATGCTTTTGTTTTACTTTCTCTGTTTTGTTTGCATAAACATCCATTGATTTAATTCGAATTGATATATGCATTTGAATATGATTGATGTTTACCAGAAATGCATAAAATGCAGTAATAGTATTTACTAAGGACGAACGAGGGTAGTAGTTCAACGAAGCTTCGCCGGTTCATCCCCACTACAAATCCCCAGTAGAGCAAATCTATCTTTATAGATGCTTCGAATTACGTCTCCCCTTGAATTTATGTCCATCTCTTTTATCCTCAGTCGGGATACTCAGGAACTTATTCCTTCAATAGAAGTACGACGAACGAATACGGGAAGTGACAAATACTATACTATCAAACAAGACGAGAACGAGTTCCTCATATTCTTCAGCAACGAATCGGGATTTATTTTCCCTAGCCAGCAGTTGTTATACAAAGATATCCGGACGCTTCAGGCCGCATGATTCATACATACATCATTTACATCATACCATAGCATATCCATAAGTGCATAATACATTTACTTAGATGCACCATGCCATGCATGCATACATATTGCATAAACTAACCTTTTCCTTGCAGGATGGTTATATACAGATAAAATACTATCAACAATTCACAACAGGTCAGAAACGATCTATACGAAGATCTAGTGCTGATACTTAATCATTACTCAAGGTGTCCTTGGATAGTAGGCAAACGGTCTATACGAAGATCTATTCCCTAGTCCAGGATGTTTTCAGGAGAGTTAATCCTGATACTCTTTTGTCCTCGGATAGTAGGCAAACGGTCTATACGAAGATCTATTCCCTAGTCCAGGATATTTTCAGGAGATTTCATCCTGACACTCTTTTGTTCTTGGATATTAGGCAAACGGTCTATACGAAGATCTATTCCCTAGTCTAGGATGTTTTCAGGAGAGTTAATCCTGATACTCTTTTGTCCTCGGATAGTAGGCAAACGGTCTATACGAAGATCTATTCCCTAGTCCATGATATTTTCAGGAGATTTCATCCTGATATTCTTTTGTTCTTGGATAGTAGGCAAACGGTCTATACGAAGATCTATTCCCTAGTCCAAGATATTTTCAGGAGATTTCATCCTGACACTCTTTTGTTCTTGGATATTAGGCAAACGGTCTATACGAAGATCTATTCCCTAGTCCAGGATATTTTCAGAAGATTTAATCCTGATATTCTTTTGTTCTTGGATAGTAGGCAAACGGTCTATACGAAGATCTATTCCCTAATCCAGGATATTTCCAGAAGAGATAATCATCACGAAGATTTATCTCTACTGGTCTATTCAACAATTCAAAACAGTTCAGAGACGATCTATACGAAGGTCTAGTGCTGATACTTAATTCAGAAAGAAATCGCCACGAAGATTTGGTTCTGACACTTAAATTAAAAGTATGTTCTTAGATACGATTCAGAGACGGCCTATACGAAGACCTAGTACTGATATCCAGTATCAACATCAAGATATTATCACCTCCTGATATTATGGATGGCATCTATAAGCCCATCTCCAGTTCTTCCAAGTGGCATCTTCAAGCCCACTTAAGCATATATAACCAGTCATCAGTGTTACTTTACGCACCGGCGAGTGCAAATTTTTGGGCTTTTGTGTTCAATCCCCTTCAACCTTCCAAGTCACGAATGGCACACAGGCCAATCTAACTCCTCAGGTTTCAGAAAATTGAACAGGGGCAGCTGTTGCACCCCCAAATTTGCCCTCTATTTTTAACTCTAACCAATTTTTTGTTTCACATTCATTTGCATCATCTTCATAGCATAACATTTTTTTCTGTCTTAATATTAGCCGGAATAATTTCTCGGAATTTACAAACAGACTGGTCAAATTAACTTTTTAACTGTGCCTAAAATTAGTCAACGAAAAAATGTCAAGTTTAAGTTTGCAAATGTCGGTAACATTAATCTGCGGTTCACGTGGTTTAATTTGACATGCTAAAAATATTTTTACGACTATTTTTGGTCATATGTTGATCAGTCTGAGCAGTTTAAACGGTCATAATTTTTATTTCAAAATCCGACCAAACGCTGTATTTTTCCGAGTCATTTATTTCGCACTGATTATTTTGACGTGTTCATTTTATTTTTTCGAGCATTTTGGTGCCCGACTTTTATTTTTTTTGAGTCTATTTATTTTTATATTGGGTCTAGAATAAATAAATAGGTTAATTAGTTTTTATTTTAATTTTAACTATTTTAATTATTTAACTTTATTCAGTTTTTAATTTAATATTGGGTTTCAAAATAAACTTAGGCCCATTATCATTAACCTAATTTGTTCCTATATATATTTACTAGCATGACTGATAGAGGGAGGCCAAAAGACAGAACAAAAAAGAGAAACTGAGAGTGACTGATCTATACTATCGTACACACAGTTTGGTAATAGTTTATATATGATATATACTTTAACTATTTTGTTGATATATTTGTTACTGTGTTTCAAATACATGTTCATATGTGTGACTGTGTTATGTATTCCAGATACATGCGGTTTGGTTAAATATATCACGATATCGCCGTTTTGCTTTTTTATGCACATAAGTATAACATGTATAATAATTTGGTTCATTGTATTATGTATTTGATGTGTTTGTTTTTATATAAGTTTTACATGTCTCATAATATATAATATAATATAATAATAATTTTGTGGTTAATAAAAATGCATATGGATCATATAATATATAATTTATAATATGTAACTAGTGTGTTAAATATATATATATTTCTATTTTATGTTATAATTTGATTATGTTTTCGGATCGGATCGTGTCAATACGCCGTTTTCACATATACGTGTATGAGACGTGACATTTGTGTTATCCGATCCAGTTGCGATGATCGCAATTTTGCGCTAGCAACGCCGTTGTTTTTTTTAATTCATATTTTTTTTATATACATATATTTAGATCTGCACATTTTTTTTCATAACTAACTACCCTGATTTTTCCTAAACCCTGACAATTTCGCCACAAACTCTAAAATTCAAACCTAAAACTTTAACCGTGTTATTTCCTCTAAACCATAAACCTTTTCTTAAACCTTAACAAACCTTATTATTATTTCCTATTTTCGCTCATATTTATGTTATTCATACACTGTAACTGCTTCGCCCTTGTAATATTTTAAGTTTTAACTTGTAATATTTTCAGTTTTACTTTTCGCCATCTTTATTATGTAACTGCACCAAAGCGTTGTAATAATTAGGGTTTTATTTTCTGCCATTTATTTTCTGCCATTTTATTTTTCTGCCATTTATTTTTCTGCCATTTAAATTCCTGCCATTGATCCTATATTAACTGCGTGGTTTAGTAATGTAGGACGTGAAAACCTACTAAATTAATTATTTAATATTTTTCTATAACCTTTATATTTTTGTAAATAAATAATAAATACTAACTATTTTAATAACTTTTTTTTATTACTTACTTATAATAATAAATCCTTATATATTTTGTAAATAAAATCTAATTGACCATTTTTCTAATTGAATAATAATAATAAACCTATTAATCTAATAATTTGATATTTTCTATAATCTTTATTTATTTTGTAAATAACTAACTTAATATTTTTCATATAACTCTTTTATTTTATAATTTGTACATTAATGTATTTTAAATTCTTTTATTATTACTAATTTATTTTAAACTCATATTTTTCTAATAACTTCTAAAAAAATCTAACTTGTTTAACCTAAAATAATTTCTTTTAAAATTCTAACCTTTTTATTATCACTTTATTATTATTGTTATTTTATTATTGCTTTATTACCATTGTTTATTTATTATTTTATTATTATTTGCTTTTATCTATTCTATTTTTGCTTCATTATTTTCCTTATTTTAATTTTGTTTTATTTATAATATTAGGAACAAATGTATAGGTTGTAAATTTATTCTTTCTCGCCTGATTATTATGTATCTGTCCCATAGCCATGTAATAGTTTAGGAATTTATTTTTCTTGCTTTTATTTTTGTAAATATTTATTGCGTGGTTAGTAATTTAGGGAGTGCAAAAAACTAACTGTAAATAATTGAACTTAGAAAATTAAATTCAAGACAAATATCTGAAAAATAATACTCACACACGTAAGTCGATCTTTGATCGCCATCTGTACTTCCTAGGGTATTCCTCTTGGTTGCCTTCTTTAAATGGTCAAGTCCCTCGAAAATAGGGGTGTCTTAAGCAAAGTCCCTTCAAACAGAAAAATCATCAAGTCCCTATAAACTTAAAAGATCAAGTCCCTACGAGGTTGCCTACGATATAATGATCTTGTCCCTTCGGTAAATATGATGATAGTCCCTACGAGTTGCTAAAGACACCCCTTATGTTGCCTTCATTGACCATACGATGACCCTACGCCCGTCCCTTAAACACATCCAAGGTAATGACTACCTATTCCTTAATAATAGGGACAGTCTTACCATTGAAAGAATATACGAGAACACGAAAGACTTAATCTAGGGTAGGTATCTCATAGTTACTTGCTCACACTTTTCAAAATTACTTTTACACCTCACAATTTCTAAACTAGGCTTTGTATACACCCATACGAGGGTCATTACAAAGTACTTAAAGAAATTTTTCTAACCACACACTACACTCTTGTAAACAAACAAAGTGAGCTAAGTAACTAAGAGCCCATGGATAACCATGGATATAAAGGGTGCTAATACCTTCCCTTTGTATAACCTACCCCCCGAACTCAAAATCTTTTTAAGGTCTTTCCTGTTCTTTTATGTCCTTTCCTTTTGGATAAAATAAAAGTCGGTGGCGACTCTTGCTATCCGCAACATTTAACTAAAGTCAGTTCTCCCACCGTGTTACAGAAATGGCGACTCTGCTGGGGATTTAATAAAAGAGGGGTACCCTTAGGAATTAGATCACTTTAAAATTGTTTGCCTTGTTTGCTTTATACTTATTTGTTGGGTGCTCTTATGTGTGAAAGACCCTAACCCGGATCTAGTGTACCTTAGGTAAATGGCAATAGACCAAGGAAACTGTACGGCGTATATCGATATGGTTGATCTGGTGGCCATAGTTAGTGTGACTTCTTGGTTGGTTCTTATGTTCCTTAAGCAAGTTGAGGATAATATGAGGCTGCCATATGTTGTCAATACACTAACTGACTTTTAGAACCCTAGTCATCCCATCTCGGCCTTTAGAAAGTAGTGAGATAACCGACTTTGGTGAAGACTGAAGTTGGTTGATACTCGATACTACACTCATTGAGATCCTAAACTTGGAGGGTTTTGGTTGGCAAGTAAGTTGCCTACTGAACAACCACCCTTGTGAAGGATCAATGATTTTGAGATCCCTTAGAACCTGGTTACTTTTGTAGGACAGGATGAATCAACTAAACTTCAGGGGAGGGTACTTACCTTTAAACCTCATGCAAGCCTTCAAACCTAGGGCTATTGTGTGACTTGTTTGTGTGTGCCACATGTTTGTGATTGAGCATAACATCATAGCATCATCATGCATCATAAGCATAGCATTTTCACTAACCATTTCAAGGACCAAAGGATTTATCTTTGTTCTTTGTTGCAGGTCATGGCTTCTGCTCGTAGGAATACTATCCGGATCAACTTTGTAGGAATACCTCCTAAGCTTAAGGAATTGGTCTCTCAAGTTTCTGAAAACTCCCAGTTCATCAAGAGGCATGGTCACCTACTGGATCTAGTCACTTCAGGGTTCAATGAAGACATGATGAGTGTCCTGTTTCAGTTCTTTGACCCTAAACATCATTGCTTCACATTTCCCGACTATCAGCTGGTTCCTACAATGGAAGAGTTCTCCAAGCTTCTGGGTATACCTATTCTTGATCAGAAACCCTTCACAGGCTTGGAAAAAGAGCCTAAACCTGAAGTCATTGCTGCAGCCTTACATTTAAAGAAATCAGACATTGTCCTAGAAACAAGGAGTGGAGTTAAGGGTATTCTTGCTAAGGTATTGATGGAGAAAGCTCAAGTATTCCTGAAGGCTATGAGTTATGATGCTTTTGAGGAGATCTTAGCCCTATTGATTTATGGCTTAGTACTGTTCCCCAATCCAGACCAGTTCATAGACGTACACGCCATCAACATATTTTTGACTCGCAATCCAGTGCCTACATTACTTGGAGACATCTTACACTCTCTTCATACCCGTACTACGAAGGCACGAGGAACTCTGATGTGTTGCATACCTCTATTATCTAGGTGGTTTATTTCTCACCTTCCTCGATCAGTGATGAAGAATGAACAAGGGTTCAGGTGGTCCAAGAGGATTATGTCACTTTCTCATTCAGATATTCATTGGTGCTCTAGATTTATGGAGAATGTTACCATCATCGACCGTTGTGGGGAGTTCCCTAATGTGCCACTCCTTGGCATAAGAGGGGGCATTACCTACAACCCTTCTTTAGCTCTACGTCAGTTTGGTTACGCTCGGACTGATGGTCCTCATGACATGCTTATTCAGGGTATTGTGTTCGACTACGACAATGATCTTCAAGGTTACCGTCAAAGGTTCATACGAGCATGGGGTAAAGCGAACAAGGTTGACAGCAAAACTCTGGAACCCAAGTACACTATTCCTATGGAACCATATCTCAGATGGGTACGATCTCGTGCTCAGACTCTTATGATGCCATATCCTGCTATCCTGCTAGTTACCATGGAGCCTGTTGCTGAAGGAGATACTTCTTACATCATTCTTCATCCAGACATGCCCACTGACATGGAAGAGTTACAGAGGTCCTGGATCCAGTTGAAGGAGCAAAGAGATACTTTTGAGACTCATTACAAGGCAAGTCAGGAAAGAATCCTGGAGCTAACAAAACAACTTCACGAGGAGCGGAATCTCAACTCATACCTCAACACAAAGAGGAAACGTCCATAGGAGACTTAAAACCCCATTTTTTGTATTCATTTCATTTTTATTGTAAGCCCAAGGGGCAAACAAGTTTATTACTAATAAAAGTTTACTTTTTGGTGGTTTAAACAAATTTAAATCCTACGGTCCTTGAAAACATTGCATAAGCATCTACATACCATATTATTGCATCACAGGTTTCTTATGAACAGGTATCTTATCTTCTCGCTGTTTATTTCAGTCAGAAATGGCTCTTGAACAGACTGTCAAAGATCTCCAGGCTCAGAATGCACAATTCCAAGAGTTGATTCTGAACTTGTCCAAGGGGCAAGATGAGTTGAAGACATTGCTGGCTAAGAAGAAGAAGAAGACTAGAAGATCAGGAGGCCTTATCAATCTGGGAAGAAGATTCAGAGGCCCTATCAAGACAAAGGAACAGGTTGATGATTATGAGTCTGAAAATTCTGAGAAAGAGGGAGGTAGTCTCCATGATACTGTGGGAGATTATGATTCTGAAGCAAATTATTATCATGATCCTAATGAAGATAAGTACAGGATGCTGGTGGATAGAATGAATGCTATGGAGTTACAAAAATCTTCTGGGCTGGATTTTGAAGATCTGAGTTTAATATCTGGAGTGGTTATACCTATTGGTTTCAAGGTTCCTGCTTTTGTGGTGTATGATGGTGTCTCATGTCCCAAGCTGCATTTAAGATCCTATGTCCGGAGGATTCAACCACATACTGCTGATAAGAAGTTATGGATTCATTTCTTCCAAGAGAGCTTGTCTGGAGCTCAATTGGAATGGTACTATCAATTGGAGAGTGTCAATATCCGTGATTGGAATGATCTTGCTGAGGCCTTCTACAGGCAATACCAATACAATGTTGATTTAGCACCTACTCACATGCAGCTACAAAGCATGTCAATGGGTGCTAAAGAGAATTTCAAGGAGTATGCCCAGAAATGGAGAGACCTGGCTGGCAGAGTTCAACCTCCTCTGACTGACAGGGAGTTAGTGGACATGTTCATGAGCACACTGACTGGCCCATTCTATAGCCATCTATTGAGGAGTTCCTCATTGGGTTTCACTGAACTTATATTAACAGGTGAACATGTTGAAAGCGGCATTCGAAGTGGAAAGATACAGGCGGCTACCTCTGATCCTCCGGAGACTCCTAATGTCATCATTGCTCCTCTGCCTAATCATGACGAGACTGTCAATGCTGTGGAAGATACTGATAACGATTATGCCTTGGATAGCTGGATTTTCCCAACAATTGGTGACAGACTCGACAATTGGAAGGCTGAAGACACTATCCTGATTTCCTCTAGTCAGGAGTAATTGTTATTGCTTATTTTAATGTATTAAATTTTGTTAAAGGTTTTGTCATTTTCATAAGCATATTCATATTCAATAAATCAATGGACCTTTTGCAGTCAAATATTGCGCTCTTTATCTTTCCTGTCATCTTTCAAATAAGCTATGTTTTCTTGCACACACTCACGTAACAATTTGCCGATCCATATCCACTCTGGATCCTGTTGGTAATAACTCTTCTACTGTTCATTATGACTTTGAAAATCCGATCTACCAAGCCGAGGATGGAAGTGAGGAAGATTGTGAAGTACCTGAGAACTTGCCAGGCCGTTACTGCAAGAAGAAAAGACTATACAACCGCATGAGGAATCAATTGAAACGGTAAATATGGGTACAGAAGTAGACAAGAAAGAAGTCAGAATAGGAGCAGGCTTGGAAAACAGTGTCAAAGAAAGATTGACTCAGGTGTTACGTGACTATGTAGAGGTTTTCGATGGAAAAATTAAGAGATAATACGGAATGGAATGTCAAGAAGCTTTAGACAAAATCAAGAAGTATCTCCAAGAACTTCCAATTCTTATGCCACCAGTTGAAGGAAAACCTCTAATCATGCATTTGACCGTGTTAGAAAATTCAATCGGGTGTGCTGGGGCAACATGACGAGTCTGGTCGAAAAGAGCATGCAATATACTACCTTAGCAAAAAGGTACCGACTGTGAGACAAGATACTCACAGCTCGAGAAAGCTTGCTGTGCTTTGGCTTGGGCTGCTCGCCGACTAAGACAGTATATGTTGAATCATACCACTTTATTGATTTCTAAGATGGATCTTATCAAATATACATTTGAGAAACCTGCTCTCTCCGGAAGAACAACAAGATGATTACTGAACTCTACACGCAGTTCAAAATAAAACACCATAACTCTTCTCCGTACCGGCCAAAGATGAACGGCGCCGTGGAGGCTGCTAATAAGGATATTAAGAAGATCATACAAAAGATGACAGTAACATACAAAGACTGGCATGAGATGTTACCCTTTGCTCTCCATGGTTATCGCACTTCAGTGCGCACTTCGACAGGGGCAACTCCGTTCTCTTTAGTCTACGGAATGGGAGCCGTTTTACCGGTGGAAGTTCAGATTCCCTCTCTAAGAATCATGAAAGAGGCGGGCTTAGATGAAGATGAATGGATTCAGACTCGACTCGATCAGATAAATTTGATTGATGAGAAGAGACTTGCGGCTGTTTGTCATGGGCAGATATATCAGAAGCGCATGACCCAGGCATTCAACAAAAAGGTCAAGAGACAGGTGTATCAAATTGGCGACTTGGTGATCAAGCGTATCATTCTACCACAAGGTGATCCCAGAGGCAAATGGACTCCCACATACGAAGGGCCATTTGTAGTTAAGAGGGTATTCTCTGGTGGAGCCATGATGCTTGCTACAATGGATGACGAAGACTTCCCACATCCCGTGAACGCAGACATAGTCAAAAAAATACTACGCATAAAAGAGACCCGCTAGGTCGACGTATCTAGGCAAAAGTAAGGGCATCCCGACGAACCAAAAGGGTTCGGGCAAAAATTAGGGATAAACATATAAAAATGTACACCCGGCAAGTCGAAAACCTGAAAAGGCGGCTTGGGCAAAAAAGGGTATCCTGGTGGACTGAAAACCTGAAAAGACGGTCCAGGCAAAAATTAGGGATAAAAGCGTATGACTATGTCCCGTTCTCAGTCAGCTTCACCAAAGGCAAAGGGACTGAACAAGCCAATCACTTCTATCCGACAGCAAGGGATGAGATGCTTGAAGACATAATGACAGTAGCAGAATTTAAATCAATAGGACTTTTCCTCATAGCTTTTCTTTGCTTTCTTGACAATTTCCTCTTACTAGGATTTCTGTCTCCTTGTACATAAATTGCCTGTTTATAGGCCCTCTTTCAAAATCAATACAATTTTATTTCCAAAAAGATGCTTTTGTTTTACTTTCTCTGTTTTGTTTGCATAAACGTCCATTGATTTAATTCGAATTGATATATGCATTTGAATATGATTGATGTTTACCAGAAATGCATAAAATGCAGTAATAGTATTTACTAAGGACGAACGAGGGTAGTAGTTCAACGAAGCTTCGCCGGTTCATCCCCACTACAAATCCCCAGTAGAGCAAATCTATCTTTATAGATGCTTCGAATTACGTCTCCCCTTGAATTTATGTCCATCTCTTTTATCCTCAGTCGGGATACTCAGGAACTTATTCCTTCAATAGAAGTACGACGAACGAATACGGGAAGTGACAAATACTATACTATCAAACAAGACGAGAACGAGTTCCTCATATTCTTCAGCAACGAATCGGGATTTATTTTCCCTAGCCAGCAGTTGTTATACAAAGATATCCGGACGCTTCAGGCCGCATGATTCATACATACATCATTTACATCATACCATAGCATATCCATAAGTGCATAATACATTTACTTAGATGCACCATGCCATGCATGCATACATATTGCATAAACTAACCTTTTCCTTGCAGGATGGTTATATATAGATAAAATACTATCAACAATTCACAACAGGTCAGAAACGATCTATACGAAGATCTAGTGCTGATACTTAATCATTACTCAAGGTGTCCTTGAATAGTAGGCAAACGGTCTATACGAAGATCTATTCCCTAGTCCAGGATGTTTTCAGGAGAGTTAATCCTGATACTCTTTTGTCCTCGGATAGTAGGCAAACGGTCTATACGAAGATCTATTCCCTAGTCCAGGATATTTTCAGGAGATTTCATCCTGACACTCTTTTGTTCTTGGATATTAGGCAAACGGTCTATACGAAGATCTATTCCCTAGTCTAGGATGTTTTCAGGAGAGTTAATCCTGATACTCTTTTGTCCTCGGATAGTAGGCAAACGGTCTATACGAAGATCTATTCCCTAGTCCATGATATTTTCAGGAGATTTCATCCTGATATTCTTTTGTTCTTGGATAGTAGGCAAACGGTCTATACGAAGATCTATTCCCTAGTCCAAGATATTTTTAGGAGATTTCATCCTGACACTCTTTTGTTCTTGGATATTAGGCAAACGGTCTATACGAAGATCTATTCCCTAGTCCAGGATATTTTCAGAAGATTTAATCCTGATATTCTTTTGTTCTTGGATAGTAGGCAAACGGTCTATACGAAGATCTATTCCCTAATCCAGGATATTTCCAGAAGAGATAATCATCACGAAGATTTATCTCTACTGGTCTATTCAACAATTCAAAACAGTTCAGAGACGATCTATACGAAGGTCTAGTGCTGATACTTAATTCAGAAAGAAATCGCCACGAAGATTTGGTTCTGACACTTAAATTAAAAGTATGTTCTTAGATATGATTCAGAGACGGCCTATACGAAGACCTAGTACTGATATCCAGTATCAACATCAAGATATTATCACCTCCTGATATTATGGATGGCATCTATAAGCCCATCTCCAGTTCTTCCAAGTGGCATCTTCAAGCCCACTTAAGCATATATAACCAGTCATCAGTGTTACTTTACGCACCGGCGAGTGCAAATTTTTGGGCTTTTGTGTTCAATCCACTTCAACCTTCCAAGTCACGAATGGCACACAGGCCAATCTAACTCCTCAGGTTTCAGAAAATTGAACAGGGGCAGCTGTTGCACCCCAAAATTTGCCATCTATTTTTAACTCTAACCAATTTTTTGTTTCACATTCATTTGCATCATCTTCATAGCATAACATTTTTTTCTGTCTTAATATTAGCCGGAATAATTTCTCGGAATTTACAAACAGACTGGTCAAATTAACTTTTTAACTGTGCCTAAAATTAGTCAACGAAAAAATGTCAAGTTTAAGTTTGCAAATGTCGGTAACATTAATCTGCGGTTCACGTGGTTTAATTTGACATGCTAAAAATATTTTTACGACTATTTTTGGTCATATGTTGATCAGTCTGAGCAGTTTAAACGGTCATAATTTTTATTTCAAAATTCGACCAAACGTTGTATTTTTCCGAGTCATTTATTTCGCGCTGATTATTTTGACGTGTTCATTTTATTTTATCGAGCATTTTGGTGCCCGACTTTTATTTTTTTTGAGTCTATTTATTTTTATATTGGGTCTAGAATAAATAAATAGGTTAATTAGTTTTTATTTTAATTTTAACTATTTTAATTATTTAACTTTATTCAATTTTTAATTTAATATTGGGTTTCAAAATAAACTTAGGCCCATTATCATTAACCTAATTTGTTCCTATATATATTTACTAGCATGACTGATAGAGGGAGGCCAAAAGACAGAACAAAAAAGAGAAACTGAGAGTGGCTGATCTATACTATCGTACACACAGTTTGTTAATAGTTTATATATGATATATACTTTAACTATTTTGTTGATATATTTGTTACTGTGTTTCAAATACATGTTCATATGTGTGACTGTGTTATGTATTCCAGATACATGCGGTTTGGTTAAATATATCAGGATATCGCCGTTTTGCTTTTTTATGCACATAAGTATAACATGTATAATAATTTGGTTCATTGTATTATGTATTTGATGTGTTTGTTTTTATATAAGTTTTACATGTCTCATAATATATAATATACTATTATAATAATTTTGTTGTTAATAAAAATGCATATGGATCATATAATATATAATTTATAATATGTAACTAGTGTGTTAAATATATATATATATATATATATATATTTCTATTTTATGTTATAATTTGATTATGTTTTCGGATCGGATCGTGTCAATACGCCGTTTTCACATATACGTGTATGAGGCGTGACATTTGTGTTATCCGATCCAGTTGCGATGATCGCAATTTTGCGCTAGCAACGCCGTTGTTTTTTTTAATTCATATTTTTTTTATATACATATATTTAGATCTGCACATTTTTTTTCATAACTAACTACCCTGATTTTTCCTAAACCCTGACAATTTCGCCACAAACTCTAAATTTCAAACCTAAAACTTTAATCGTGTTATTTCCTCTAAACCATAAACCTTTTCTTAAACCTTAACAAACCTTATTATTATTTCCTATTTTCGCTCATATTTATGTTATTCATACACTGTAACTGCTTCGCCCTTGTAATATTTTAAGTTTTAACTTGTAATATTTTCAGTTTTACTTTTCGCCATCTTTATTATGTAACTGCACCAAAGCGTTGTAATAATTAGGGTTTTATTTTCTGCCATTTTATTTTTCTGCCATTTATTTTTCTGCCATTTAAATTCCTGCCATTGATCCTATATTAACTGCGTGGTTTAGTAATGTAGGGCGTGAAAACCTACTAAATTAATTATTTAATATTTTTCTATAACCTTTATATTTTTTGTAAATAAATAATAAATACTAACTATTTTAATAACTTTTTTTTTATTACTTACTTATAATAATAAATCCTTATATATTTTGTAAATAAAATCTAATTGACCATTTTTCTAATTGAATAATAATAATAAACCTATTAATCTAATAATTTAATATTTTCTATAATCTTTATTTATTTTGTAAATAACTAACTTAATATTTTTCATATAACTCTTTTATTTTATAATTTGTACATTAATGTATTTTAAATTCTTTTATTATTTACTAATTTATTTTAAACTCATATTTTTCTAATAACTTCTAAAAAAATCTAACTTGTTTAACCTAAAATAATTTCTTTTAAAATTCTAACCTTTTTATTATTGTTATTTTATTATTGCTTTATTACCATTGTTTATTTATTATTTTATTATTATTTGCTTTTATCTATTCTATTTTTGCTTCATTATTTTCCTTATTTTAATTTTGTTTTATTTATAATATTAGGAACAAATGTATAGGTTGTAAATTTATTCTTTCTCGCCTGATTATTATGTATCTGTCCCATAGCCATGTAATAGTTTAGGAATTTATTTTTCTTGCTTTTATTTTTGTAAATATTTATTGCGTGGTTAGTAATTTAGGGAGTGCAAAAAACTAACTGTAAATAATTGAACTTAGAAAATTAAATTCAAGACAAATATCTGAAAAATAACACTCACACACGTAAGTCGATCTTTGATCGTCATCTGTACTTCCTAGGGTATTCCTCTTGGTTGCCTTCTTTAAATGGTCAAGTCCCTCGAAAATAGGGGTGTCTTAAGCAAAGTCCCTTCAAACAGAAAAATCATCAAGTCCCTATAAACTTAAAAGATCAAGTCCCTACGAGGTTGCCTACGATATAATGATCTTGTCCCTTCGGTAAATATGATGATAGTCCCTACGAGTTGCTAAAGACACCCCTTATGTTGCCTTCATTGACCATACGATGACCCTACGCCCGTCCCTTAAACACATCCAAGGTAATGACTACCTATTCCTTAATAATAGGGACAGTCTTACCATTGAAAGAATATACGAGAACACGAAAGACTTAATCTAGGGTAGGTATCTCATAGTTACTTGCTCACACTTTTCAAAATTACTTTTACACCTCACAATTTCTAAACTAGGCTTTGTATACACCCATACGAGGGTCATTACAAAGTACTTAAAGAAATTTTTCTAACCACACACTACACTCTTATAAACAAACAAAGTGAGCTAAGTAACTAAGAGCCCATGGATAACCATGGATATAAAGGGTGCTAATACCTTCCCTTTGTATAACCTACCCCCCGAACTCAAAATCTTTTTAAGGTCTTTCCTGTTCTTTTATGTCCTTTCCTTTTGGATAAAATAAAAGTCGGTGGCGACTCTTGCTATCCGCAACATTTAACTAAAGTCAGTTCTCCCACCGTGTTACAGAACTGGCGACTCTGCTGGGGATTTAATAAAAGAGGGGTACCCTTAGGAATTAGATCACTTTAAAATTATTTGCCTTGTTTGCTTTATACTTATTTGTTGGGTGCTCTTATGTGTGAAAGACCCTAACCCGGATCTAGTGTACCTTAGGTAAATGGCAATAGACCAAGGAAATTGTACGGCGTATATCGATATGGTTGATCTGGTGGCCATAGTTAGTGTGACTTCTTGGTTGGTGCTTATGTTCCTTAAGCAAGTTGAGGATAATATGAGGCTGCCATATGTTATCAATACACTAACTGACTTTTAGAACCCTAGTCATCCCATCTTGGCCTTTAGAAAGTAGTGAGATAACCGGCTTTGGTGAAGACTGAAGTTGGTTGATACTCGATACTACACTCATTGAGATCCTAAACTTGGAGGGTTTTGGTTGGCAAGTAAGTTGCCTACTGAACAACCACCCTTGTGAAGGATCAATGATTTTGAGATCCCTTAGAACCTGGTTACTTTTGTAGGACAGGATGAATCAACTAAACTTCAGGGGAGGGTACTTACCTTTAAACCTCATGCAAGCCTTCAAACCTAGGGCTATTGTGTGACTTGTTTGTGTGTGCCACATGTTTGTGATTGAGCATAACATCATAGCATCATCATGCATCATAAGCATAGCATTTTCACTAACCATTTCAAGGACCAAAGGATTTATCTTTGTTCTTTGTTGCAGGTCATGGCTTCTGCTCGTAGGAATACTATCCGGATCAACTTTGTAGGAATACCTCCTAAGCTTAAGGAATTGGTCTCTCAAGTTTCTGAAAACTCCCAGTTCATCAAGAGGCATGGTCACCTACTGGATCTAGTCACTTCAGGGTTCAATGAAGACATGATGAGTGTCCTGTTTCAGTTCTTTGACCCTAAACATCATTGCTTCACATTTCCCGACTATCAGCTGGTTCCTACAATGGAAGAGTTCTCCAAGCTTCTGGGTATACCTATTCTTGATCAGAAACCCTTCACAGGCTTGGAAAAAGAGCCTAAACCTGAAGTCATTGCTGCAGCCTTACATTTAAAGAAATCAGACATTGTCCTAGAAACAAGGAGTGGAGTTAAGGGTATTCTTGCTAAGGTATTGATGGAGAAAGCTCAAGTATTCCTGAAGGCTATGAGTTATGATGCTTTTGAGGAGATCTTAGCCCTATTGATTTATGGCTTAGTACTGTTCCCCAATCCAGACCAGTTCATAGACGTACACGCCATCAACATATTTCTGACTCGCAATCCAGTGCCTACATTACTTGGAGACATCTTACACTCTCTTCATACCCGTACTACGAAGGCACGAGGAACTCTGATGTGTTGCATACCTCTATTATCTAGGTGGTTTATTTCTCACCTTCCTCGATCAGTGATGAAGAATGAACAAGGGTTCAGGTGGTCCAAGAGGATTATGTCACTTTCTCATTCAGATATTCATTGGTGCTCTAGATTTATGGAGAATGTTACCATCATCGACCGTTGTGGGGAGTTCCCTAATGTGCCACTCCTTGGCATAAGAGGGGGCATTACCTACAACCCTTCTTTAGCTCTACGTCAGTTTGGTTACGCTCGGACTGATGGTCCTCATGACATGCTTATTCAGGGTATTGTGTTCGACTACGACAATGATCTTCAAGGTTACCGTCAAAGGTTCATACGAGCATGGGGTAAAGCGAACAAGGTTGACAGCAAAACTCTGGAACCCAAGTACACTATTCCTATGGAACCATATCTCAGATGGGTACGATCTCGTGCTCAGACTCTTATGATGCCATATCCTGCTATCCTGCCAGATACCATGGAACCTGTTGCTGAAGGAGATACTTCTTACATCATTCTTCATCCAGACATGCCCACTGACATGGAACAGTTACAGAGGTTCTGGATCTAGTTGAAGGAGCAAAGAGATACTTTTGAGACTCATTACAAGGCAAGTCAGGAAAGAATCCTGGAGCTAACAAAACAACTTCACGAGGTGCGGAATCTCAACTCATACCTCAACACAAAGAGGAAACGTCCATGGGAGACTTAAAACCCCATTTTTTGTATTCAGTGCATGTGCATGTCATCTGAGGCTCATAGAAGTCAACTGCAAAGTCAACTGTGGATTTGGAGGTGGGAAATGGTTAGAGATGATTCATTCATGTTCAAACAAGTCTCATTAGGCATTTCAAACACTCACATTGAAGAATTTAAAGTCAGATCAAGACTTTCCCAAAATAGCAAGTGACCTATAATTTGAAAGTTTCCAAAAATGGAAAGGTTTTGGCCCAACTTCAACTCAAGTTTACATCATCAAGAGAGCTTCAAAAGAAATTTTGTCCAACATGAAAGTTGAATATCTTTCTCTCCCATTTCCAAAAAGTCCAAGATCATGAATTTCTAATGTGTGGTTGAGGAGATATGATCCCATCATGGCAAAGTGTGTTTGAAAATTCAAATGGGCATAACTTTTGAACCAAAGCTCCAAAATGAGTGGTTCTTTTTGCATTTTGTTCATCATGGCTTGCACTTTCCAAAACATCCATTACATGGCATAAATTCCTTTTGCATGACCATGTGCTCACTCATGAAGTTTTTGGAAGGAAAAATTCTAAAATCATTTTGGTTGATCATGAGCATAAAATACCAATTCAAAAGCTTGCATGGGCATTAATTAAGTGGATTTGGGCCTTGTGTTGGTACTGTTCACGCATGCATGAAGTGCATGAGGTGAAAATACCATTTTGCACATACACCTCATAAGTTGCTAATCTCAATGGCATTTGGCTTAAACATGATTTCAGCATCATTAGGAAGGGATATATATTGTTAATCCTAACTGCATTGGCCATTAACATCCATTTCAGATCTGAATCTTGAATTTGAACAAAAAAAATTTCTCTCAAAATATTTTCCAATTTCTTCACACAAGGACCTTTTCTATTGATGAATTCATGCTCATGAGGTGTTTTTGAGGAGATTTGAACGTGGAATCAAAGCAAATTATGCCATATTGAACCATACTCGAAGCTTGGAGCATCAATGGAGCTTGCAAAATCTACTGGATTCACGTGCATTTGAGCTTCAAATTAATCATCAATCACTTCAATAAGCATTGTGGAGGAGATTTGAGGCCTTGCTGAGCTTGGTAGCACACGATTCCAGTTTCTGCTCTTCAAGAGGTTGATTTTCGATCTCAATTATTTTGAAATTCATTATGCTATTTGTATAGATCGTTGATTGGTGAGCATTCTGGTATGAAATTTGAGTGAAATGGCGCACTATACATGAAGTTATGCATGATTCAAGTTTTGATGTAAATTTTTCCTTCCTTCGATTTGGATGATGTATGATGTTTTATGTTTAAATGATGGTTGATCTTGCATGAGCATGAGATGATGAGTTGATTGGTGTTAAATTTGTTGATTTCTGGACACTTTTTGGATTTTCTGGAAATTCAAATGAAGATCATCTTCATCTTCATCTTCAACCTATGAAGATCATATGCGTTCCCAGTTTTTGCTACGAATTGTTCATGTCCTGCTACGAGTTTGCTACGAACTTTTGATTTTGCTACGAATTCTGGATACATATGCATGTGTGACCTTGCCTTGCTTATCTCATTGTGAAATGCTTGTTTCTTATCCAATGAACTTGAAATTTTGCATGCTAATTCTAGACACATTGATGGACATTTTGGCTTTGGTTTGACATTTTTCTCATGTGCCATTTCTGTTTTGTGCTTGTGCTAACTTGGTGTGACAATTTGTGTCACACATTTGGTTGTCTGATTTGTATAATGTGATTGCCATGCCAATTGATCTCCAATGCTTCTGATTTTTTGTGTGATGAATGTTACGGATGTCTTGAATGTGCATGAATTTTTCCAGATTTATTTGGATCATTTCTGTTTTGATTTGAATTTTTCATTCATGATGATCACATATGAACTTTGAAATTGCCTTTGACTTCACTTGATCATGAAATGCATTTGGTTAATGATTTTGATGTGAGCCTTTTTAGGATATGTCAATATGTGTTTGAAGTTAATTCATGTTAAGTTTGAGCTTTTGTTTTGGATTTTTGATCCTCTTTTGACCCTAGGCTTTGACCTAGTGGTTTGGACTTACCATTTGGATTGTGAATTTCAGGTTCAGATGCACATTGCCATGATTGGAATGGTTCATTCATTTGAGCTTGATTATTGGTTGTTGTTGGCTAACCTTTGTGTGTTTTGTAGGCTTTGAGGACAATTCATTTGTGTTTGCCTTGTGCCTTGCACCATTGTTGCTTGATTGGATTTGTCTGTCTGTTTGATATTAACTGTTGATTGTTTGTCTGTACAGTTGAACTGATTGGTTTAGATGTTTTCACAGGTACCTAAGTTGCTTGGAGTTCATTTGAACTTTGCTTTGCTAGCTTGTGGTTTGCTTACCACTGAGGTATAATCTCTTGACTTCATGTAGTCTGGAAGACATGTCCTGTTATGTGGGCAGGCACCTGTCTGAAGCCCTCCTTAAAAGGCAATTCTTGTGATTGTTTACTGTTGTGCCCTGTACATTCAAAGACCTCTTTAGAGGCAATTGGCAGATAAAAGGGATGTGCAATCCATCCCCTGCTATTCAGTTGTGTCATTCACTTTGCTCACACACCATGTGTTGATGCATTGTGAATAAGAACCCAAGATCATGTTGTGTCAATCATCTGTGGAGAAGAGTTCCTACATTCTGAACTCCCACACTTTCTATTAGAGTCAAGCTCTCCCAGGCCAGGGATAAGAGCTGTGAGGTCTTACCCTCATCTCCCATTTCATCTGCTTCACCCTAACTCTCAATGTTAGGGTTAAGAGCTAACCACACCCCATTCCAGTTGGCTTGTTTGTCAAGGTTGACATGACCCCTTGACTAAAGCCTAGCCTTGTGTGAGCCACTTGTTTGCATATAGTGTGTGTGCTTTCTTGTGTTTGCTATTGTGTTGTTTAGGCTAGCTTGCTTCCTGTGCAAGTTAGGATAGAAACCTCAACATAGGGATCGTATGCATGACAACTTCTAGGCTCGAGTCGTAGTCTCCCTAGTAGTTTGTGTCTCCCTTTGTCTCTGGTTAGGATAGAAGTTCTTTCCCTGTTAAGGGGAACTACGTCGCCCTGATCCTCATACCAGATGAGGTACGTAGGTAGGAGATGAGCTGATCTCTCCGGGCGCCCTTTTCCTTTTTCAACCCTTGGTGTTGTGTTGGAGTCTGACATAAGTCCAGCGATTGGCAGTTGGTTTCCTGTGTGTGTTTGTTGGTTCGGAGTCTGATGTAAGTCCAGCGATTGGCATTCGGTTTCCATGTTTGCCTGCTTGTTGGAGTCTGACGTAAGTCCAGCGATTGGCAGTCGGTTTCCTGTGTGGGTTTTGTTTGGCGTGCGTTAGCCGAGCTACGAGTGCTCTGATTCTTCTCCGGTCAGAGAAGATACGTATGCATGGGATGCGACATCCTAGCGAGCACGTTTCCCCTGCCCCGAACTACGTCGACTCTGATGTCTGTGTTTGACAGACTACGTAGGCCCAGGATGCGATATCCTGCCGAGTCCCGTTTCTTTTGTCTTTCTGTGTTTCCTTCCAGCCTTGTGCAGTTTGTGAGCAGTCTTTAGCAACCTTTCTTCTATTCTTTCTGAGCGTGGATCCCGTCGAGTACGACGGATGCGTAGGGGTGCTAATACCTTCCCTTCGCATAACCGACTCCCGATCCTATCATTCTCTGGTCACGAGACCATGTCCTTTCCAGATTTACTTCGAGCGTTTCCTTTCCCTCTTTTGGGATAAATAATGCACGATGGCGGCTCTGTTGTTTCGTTTTCTCGCCGGTTTTTTGCGTAATGCGACAGCTGGCGACTCTGCTGGGGATATAGAGAAGTTGACCTCTTGCTGGTCCATCTTCCCTAAGCGAGTCACTCCTAGCGCTCTTTAGGATAGGGTTTGGTTGCTTTGCTGTTTCATTTATTGCATTCATTTATTTATGTTTGCATTTATGTTTGCATTTATGTTTGCATGCATCATATTTTCATCTGTGCTGGCTGTGTGTTTGTCTCTCTGTGGGGTGGGAGTTACAAGAGGTAAAAGGCCCAATACCCAGGCTATGAGTGAACTCTAGGACACCTAGGAATAGAGTGATTCTTGGGAAGCGGGTGGTATTGCGCCACTTAGCGGAACTTGATATCACAAGCAGTTCAGATCCTGATGGGGTATTATCGGTACATACATCTGGTGTGTACATGATGATATTCTATGAAAGGGTTGTTTATCCTGCGTTTCTCTTGACCTTACCCTGGCCTAGATGACACCCGTGAGTGGGGAGGGAATGATCATTATTATAGGTACCGTTGGTGACTTGTTGGTGACTCTTGGTTCCTGTTGGTGACTTGGTTCTACAGAATGGGTAACAGATGACTTTGGGTCTCAGATGACTGTGTGGTTCCTAATTCAAGCCGAAGCTTTGAACCTGTGCTCCGTGACACACAGCCAACCAGTCGTGTTTGCATCATAGCATATTTATTTTCAAAAAATAATGCAATAAAAAAAAGAGAAAAGAAAAGAAAAGAAAAAGCTAATCTCCTCATGCATATCATTTCTCAGGTTCATTCAGAAGTCTATTCACTGTGAGAGATGGCAGCCGTTCCAGAGTTGAAGAGGAAGACTTGCACCTACAGTTTTCACCGTGAGCCATTGATGTCTTTGATAGAGTTGAGCAACTTTGTGACCGGCGGTAATCAGACGGTGTTTGTTGATCAGTATGGGGATTTGTTGACACTGTTGAAGATGGTGGTAGATCCAGTACCGTTGCAGACTCTTCTACAGTTTTATGACCCCGAGCTCCGTTGTTTCACTTTCCAGGATTATCAATTAGCGCCCACTCTTGAGGAGTACTCCATTCTGCTGAATGTCCCGATGAGATACCAGGTGCCTTTCTTGGATGTTCCAAAGGAAGTGGATTTCAGGGTTGTTGCCAGAGCTCTTTATTTGAGTATCAAAGAAGTGAGTGACAATTGGAAGTCGAGTGGTGATGTTGTGGGTTTGCCTTTGAAGTTCCTGGTGAGGATGGCTAGAGAAGAAGCAAAGAAGGGAAATTGGGAAGCTTTTCATGCTCAGTTGGCTATTATGATCTATGGAATTGTGTTGTTCCCGAGTATGCCTACTTTTGTGGATCTTGCTGCTATCACTATTTTCATTGGAGGAAACCCAGTTCCTACTTTGCTAGCTGACACTTACTATGCTATACACAGTAGGCATGGAAAGGGTGGAGCTATCAGATGCTGTCTCCCTTTATTGCTCAGATGGTTCTTGTCTCTTCTGTCAACCAGTGGACCTTTTGTGGATACTCAGAGCACTCGTAAGTGGACTCAGAGGATTATGTCTCTTATCTCCTATGATATCAGGTGGCAATCTTACCGGATGGATGTGCGTAATGTCATCATGGGTTATAGAGAGTTTCGTAATGTGCCACTCATAGGGACTAAGGGTTGCATCAATTACAACCCGGTTCTTTCTCTTCGCCAGTTGGGGTTTGTGATGAATGGAAGACCACTAGATGCTGAGATAGCTGAAAGTGTGTATTTTGAGAAGCGGAATGACCCTGCTAGATTGGAGCAAGTAGGAAGAGCTTGGAAGACCATTGGTGTCAAGGATGGAGCTGTGTTAGGGAAGAAGTTTGCCATTGCTATGCCTGATTACCTTGAGTGGGTCAAGAAGAGAGTTGAGACTTTGTTGTTACCCTATGATAGGATGGAGTCATTGCAAGAGCAACCGCCTTTGATCCTTGCTAAGAGTGTGCCTGCTGAGCACTACAAGCAAGCCTTGATGGAAAATCGTCGGTTGAAAGAGAAGGAACAAGATACCCAGATGGAGCTTTACAAAGCCAAAGCTGATAAGTTGAACTTGGCTCATCAACTCAAAGGCATGCAGGGTAAGGATGCTAGTAGATTGAAGAGCAAGAAGAGGTCTTATGAGGAGATGGAGACCTTGTTGAATGAAGAACACCGTGAGTGCTTGAGGTTGCAGAAAGTTGAAGCTAGTTACCAGAAGAAGATAAGAGATTTGGAAAAGCAGCTTAGAGACAAAGACATCCAGTTGAAGAAGGAGGTAGACCTAAGACGTGCATCAGAGAGCCAGCTTGGAGGAGAAGTTGTGGAGCTCAAAAGGCAATTGAAGGAGAAGCTCACGCCTCTGCCTGAGTGCTCAGAATGTGACCTGTTGATAGACCAGTGCCAGTATCTGAAGACGCTCATTCCTGGAGGACATCTTTCCTATCTTGTATCTGTTGTTTATATTGAGAATCACCTCCAGGCTTGTTGGATGTGATTCATTGTTGTACTCTGATCATTTGTATCTTTGTCTGAATATTATTGTATGACTCTTGTTGCTCACATCTATAGATGAGGTTGTTGATGTTTCACTTCGTGCTCATTATCCTGTGTAGTCTGCTTCTGTTTTGTTCATTGTTGCAGGTTGCCATTTCTTGAAGGATGAATTAGGCTTTTGAATGCCTGAGAAATGAACATATCATGTGCATCATACGCATCATAAGCATCATACACATATCATTTTGCATTACAGGTGTTCTTGAGCGAGACTTCTCATTCCGGTTCCTGTTTCAGGCAGGATTGTTGATCATCGTCCGCACCGCTACTCTACGAGGTTGAATCAACAGAGGAATATGGATCAAGTGCAAGCTGAGTTAGCAGAGATGAGGGCTAACATGGCCCAGTTCATGCATATGATGCAAGGGGTTGCGCAAGGTCAAGAAGAACTTCGAGCCCTAGTCCAGAGACAAGAAGCTGCAATTCCACCGGTCAACCATGCTTTGCCAGAGGGAGGCCCAATCAATGACCCTGCTACTACTGCTGTTCCCATCAACAACTATGTCGTGGGTGATGAGTTAAGGGGTATCAGAATCAACGGTCAACCTATTGCTCTAGAGACTGCTAATGTCAGAGCAACCCGTGCTCCAGTTCGCCATCCTGCTCCGTTGGTTGACAGACAGGAAGACGTGTTTACTCTCCTCAGTGAGGATGATGAAGTTGTGGGAAGAACTGACGAAAGAGATAGGAGGGTTGATGCCTTAGCTGAGAAGATCAGAGCCATGGAGTGTCAGAACTCTTTGGGGTTTGATGTTACAAATATGGGATTGGTTGAAGGATTGAGGATTCCTTATAAGTTCAAAGCGCCTTCCTTTGACAAATACAACAGTACCTCTTGTCCTCGCACCCATGTGCAGGCTTACTACAGGAAAATCTCCGCCTATACGAACGATGAGAAGATGTGGATGTACTTCTTCCAGGATAGCTTGTCTGGAGCTTCCTTGGACTGGTACATGGAGCTGAAAAGAGAGTCTATCAGAAGTTGGAGGGACTTGGGGGAAGCCTTCTTGAGGCAATACAAACACAATATGGACATGGCTCCGAGCCGAACTCAGTTACAAAGCTTATGTCAGAAGTCTGGAGAAAGTTTCAAAGAGTATGCCCAGAGATGGCGGGAATTAGCTACACGGGTGCAACCTCCGATGCTGGAGAAGGAGTTGACCGATATGTTTATTGGGACTTTGCAAGGGGTGTTCATGGACCGGATGGGGAGTTGCCCATTCGGTAGCTTCTCTGATGTTGTGATTTGTGGGGAGAGGACAGAGAGTCTCATTAAAGCAGGAAAGATTCAGGATGCTGGTTCTTCATCTTCAAAGAAGCCATTTGCTGGGGCACCCCGAAGGAGGGAGGGTGAAACTAATGCGGTGCAACATCGTAGAAGTGTGAACAGAGGCCAATATCGCTAGGTTGCTGCGGTAACTATCCCAGCGCTTCAACCACGACAACAGCAACAACAAAGAGGACCACCGCCACAACAACAACAACAACAACGTCCATTTCAACCGAGACAGAGAATGCCGGATCGTCGTTTCGACCCATTACCTATGACATATGCTGAGTTGCTGCCAGAATTGCTTAGGTTGGGGTTTGTTGAATTGCGCACTATGGGTCCGGTGATGAAGAAACCACCTGGGTATGATGCCAATGTTCGTTGTGACTTCCATTCCGGTGCACCGGGGCACCATATTGAGAACTGTCGGGCTTTTCATCATAAGGTCCAGGACCTGATTGACGCCAAAACAATCAATTTTTCTCCTGTGCCTAATGTTGTGAACAACCCTATGCCTCAGCATGGTGCGCATAGGGTGAAAAATATGGAAAATGAAGAGGCCTTGGATTTGGTAGTTGATGTTGATGAGGTTCAGACACCATTGCTGGTTGTGAAAGAGCGTCTGTTGGATGGGGGAGAGTTCCCGGGCTGTGATCAGGGCTGTTTAGACTGTGCAGACTCCGAGAATGGTTGTATACAGTTGAAGACGGGTACCCAGGGTCTGATTGACGAGGGTTGTCTGCAGTTTAGTCGGGCCGTGAAAGATCGTGGGGTGGTGTCAACTGTCACCATTTATTTCAAACCGTCCGAGGGACGTGGCCAGAGAATTGTTAGTGCACCCACAACCGTTGGTACTCCTGTTACCGTTTCTGCTCCAGTAACTGTCAGTGCTCCCACTACTATTGTTGCTTCGGGGAGAAAGGTTGTTGAGAATAGTAGAGCCGTACCGTGGAAGTATGATAATGCCTACCGCAACAACCGAAGGGCTGAAAGTCAGGCAAGGCCAGTTAATCAGGCTCTAGTGACTATTGGTATGCCAGTCAGAGCTCCAGTAACTGTTGGTCCGGTTGTGGACAATGTAGGGGGACCAGGAGGTTTCACAAGAAGTGGTCGTCTGTTTGCACCGCAGACCTTGAGAAACAATGATGCTGAGGCTCTTGCCAAAGCAAAGGGTAAGCAAGCTGTGGTTGAGGAAGAACCTGTTCAGAAGGAGGCGCCTGAGAGCTCGTTTGAGAAAGATGTGGAGGAGTTTATGAAGATTATTAAGAAGAGTGACTACAAGATTGTAGATCAGCTGAATCAGACTCCGTCCAAGATTTCTATTCTGTCCCTGTTGTTGTGCTCTGAGGCACACCGTAATGCCTTGGTGAAAATGTTGAATTTGGCTTACGTGCCCCAGGAGATCTCTGTCGACCAGTTGGAGGGTGTTATTGCTAATGTGAGCACGAGGCATGGTTTGGGGTTCACAGACCTGGATTTGACGCCTGAGGGTCGTAACCACAACAAAGCCCTGCATATCACCATGGAGTGCAAAGGTGCAGTATTGTCACATGTGTTGGTGGATACTGGCTCGTCTTTGAATGTGCTGCCCAAGAAGACCTTGAGGAAGATTGATGTTGAAGGGGTTATCCTCACTCCAAGCGATCTTATCGTTCGTGCATTTGATGGATCCAAACGGTATGTTTTTGGTGAAGTCACGTTGCCAATGAAGATTGGTCCGGAGGTGTTTGATATTATCTTCTATGTGATGGATATTCAACCAGCATATAGTTGTTTATTGGGGCGTCCCTGGATACATGGGGCTGGGGCAGTTTCGTCGACTCTCCACCAAAAGCTGAAGTATGTGTGGAACGGCCAGATTGTGACTGTGTGCGGCGAGGAGGACATTCTGGTGAGTAATTTGTCTTCTTTCAAGTATGTGGAGGTGGATGGCGAGATCCATGAGACTCTATGCCAGGCGTTTGAGACCGTTGCTCTTGAGAAGGTGGCTTTTGCTGAGCAGAAGAAGCCAGGTGCCTCAATTGCATCCTACAAACAGGCTATGGAGGTTGTCAGCTCGGGCAATGCAGAAGGCTGGGGCAAGATGGTTGACCTGCCCGTCAAAGAAGATAAATTCGGTATTGGTTATCAACCTCTGCAGGCAGAGCAGGGTGAGCAGAAAGGGTCGAGTACCTTTACCAGCGCTGGGCTGATGAATCATGGTGACGTCTTTGCAGCTGGTAGTGAAGATGGAGACAATGATTATGATATAGACAACTGGGTTCGTCCGTGTGCACCAGGGGAGTCGATCAACAATTGGACGACTGAAGAAGTGGTCCAAGTTACTCTTCAAACAGAGTAATTTTCTTTTGTTTTTCATTTTGCACAAAACCCTACGTTCTGCCCAAGGCGTAGTGGTTCATTGTAGGGCCTCATCATGTTTTTCAATGATATCATTAATAAAGGACGTTTTGCAAACAATTTTGTGATCCCTGTCTTTCTGTTTCACTTTTTCAAAAAAATAAAAATGGCGTTTTGTTTTTTTGTGACTTTCTTGAATTCTTTTTTCTAAAACAAAGCATTAAACATGCAGAAATGATCTTACGGACTCCACTATAAACAGTTCTGTTATGGCTCAGTATGATTTCAATAATCCCATCTACTAAGCTGAAGAGGAGAGTGAGGAAGATTGTGAACTCCCTAAGACCTGGTCAGATTATTGAAGCAGGAGGAAAGGGTTATCCAACCTCATCAGGAGGAGTTGGAAATCATTAATCTTGGTACTGAGGACGCCAGAAAAGAGATCAAGATCGGGGATGCTTTGAAGGAAGATGTCAAAAAGAGGTTGATTGAGATGCTGAGAGAGTATGTGGAGATATTCGCCTGGTCGTATCAAGATATGCCTGGGTTGGATACCGATATTGTGGTACATAGACTACCTCTCAGAGAAGATTGTCCTTCAGTCAAGCAGAAGCTGCGCAGAACTAGTCCTGATATGGCTGTTAAGATCAAGGAAGAGGTTCAGAAGCAGTTGGATGCGGGTTTTCTGTCAGTTACTACTTATCCCCCGTGGGTGGCCAACATTGTTCCCGTGCCGAAGAAGGATGGCAAAGTCAGAATGTGTGTCGATTACCGGGATCTAAACAGAGCGAGTCCGAAAGATGATTTCCCATTACCTCACATTGATGTATTGGTAGATAATACTGCTCAATCCTCGGTGTTCTCTTTCATGGACGGTTTCTCTGGTTATAATTAGATCAAGATGGCGCCAGAAGACATGGAAAAGACGACATTCATTACGCCGTGGGGCACGTTCTGCTATAAGGTGATGCCATTTGGGCTGAAGAATGCCGGTGCTACCTATCAGAGGGCTATGACGACTCTCTTTCATGACATGATGCACAAAGAGATTGAAGTGTACGTGGATGATATGATTGCGAAGTCGTAGACAGAAGAGGAGCACCTGGTAAATTTGCAGAAGTTGTTTGACAGACTGAGAAATTTCAAACTGAGGCTGAATCCAAACAAGTGTACGTTTGGGGTGAGATCCGGGAAGCTGTTGGGTTTCATTGTCAGTGAGAAAGGGATTGAGGTTGATCCAGCAAAAGTAAAAGCTATACAAGAGATGCCTGAACCAAAAACTGAAAAGCAGGTTCGTGGGTTTTTAGGGAGATTGAATTACATTGCAAGGTTTGTATCTCACCTAACTGCCACGTGTGAACCGATATTCAAATTGCTAAGAAAGAATCAAGCAATCAGGTGGAATGATGACTGTCAGAAAGCTTTTGACAAGATAAAAGAGTATTTGCAGAAACCTCCAATCCTCATACCTCCAGTTCCTGGGAGGCCTCTGATAATGTACCTATCAGTGACTGAGACTTCGATGGGGTGTGTATTGGGACAGCATGACGAATCTGGTCGAAAAGAGCATGCCATATACTACCTTAGCAAAAAGTTTACCGACTGTGAAATCAAATATTCACAGCTCGAGAAAACTTGATGTGCTTTGGCCTGGGCTGCTCGCCGACTGAGGCAGTATATGTTGAACCATACTACCTTATTGATTTCTAAGATGGATCCAGTGAAGTACATCTTTGAGAAGCCGGCTCTCACCAGACGTGTTGCTCGTTGGCAGATGATTTTAACAGAGTATGATATCCAGTACACGTCGCAGAAGGCCATCAAAGGTAGTATTCTGTCAGACTACCTAGCCGAGCAACCGATTGATGATTATCAGCCGATGATGTTTGAGTTCCCTGATGAAGACATCATGTATCTGAAGATGAAAGATTATGAAGAGCCTCTTGTCGAGGAAGGACCGGATCCTGATGACAAGTGGACATTGATGTTTGATGGGGCTGTGAATGTGAATGGTAACGGTGTTGGGGCAGTGCTTATCAATCCTAAAGGTGCTCATATACCTTTTTCTGCCAGATTGACTTTTGACGTGACCAACAACGAAGCTGAGTATGAAGCTTGTATCATGGGGATAGAAGAAGCCATCGATTTAAGGATCAAAACTCTGGACATATATGGAGATTCCGCTCTAGTGATTAACCAGGACAATGGAGATTGGAATACCAATCAGCCGCATTTGATTCCTTACAGGGATTACACTAGAAGGATCCTGACTTTCTTCAAAAAGGTGAAGTTGTATCACGTCCCCCGAGATGAGAATCAGATGGCTGATGCCTTGGCTACTTTGTCTTCTATGATCAAAGTTCATTGGTGGAATCATGTACCACATGTCGCGGTGAATCGACTCGAGAGGCCTGCGTATGTGTTTGCAGACGAGTCTGTTGTTGATGAGAAACCGTGGTATTATGATATCAAGAATTTCCTTAAGAGCCAGGAGTATCCTGAAGGTGCGTCAAAGAATGACAAGAAGACCCTGAGAAGGCTAGCTGGAAGCTTTTATTTGAATCAGGATGACGTGTTGTACAAGAGGAACTTTGACATGGTTCTGCTCAGATGCGTGGATAGACACGAAGCAGGCATGTTGATGCAAGAAGTGCATGAAGGATCTTTTGGTACCCATGCTGGTGGTCATGTAATGTCCAAGAAATTGTTGAGAGCCGGTTATTATTGGATGACTATGGAATCCGATTGTTTCAAGTACGCTCGGAAGTGCCATAAATGCCAGATCTATGCTGATAAGGTGCATGTACCACCAAGCCCTCTGAATGTCATGAATTCGCCTTGGCCGTTCGCGATGTGGGGCATTGATATGATTGGGAAGATTGAGCCTACTGCTTCTAATGGACATCGCTTCATCCTGGTTGCGATTGATTACTTCACCAAGTGGGTGGAAGCAGCTTCCTATGCCAATGTTACCAAGCAAGTGGTTGCCCGATTCATCAAGAAGGAAATCATTTGTCGTTATGGGGTTCCTGAGAGAATCATCACTGATAATGGTTTGAATCTCAATAACAAGATGATGAAAGAGCTTTGCAGAGATTTCAAGATTGAACATCACAATTCTTCTCCTTAAAGACCAAAGATGAATGGTGCTGTAGAGGCGGCAAACAAGAACATCAAGAAGATTATGCAGAAGATGGTTGTGACGTACAAGGATTGGCATGAGATGCTGCCTTTCGCTTTGCATGGGTACCGTACCTCAGTACGTACGTCAACCGGGGCAACCCCGTACTCCCTTGTGTATGGTATGGAAGTTGTCCTACCTGTGGAAGTGGAGATTCCTTCTCTGAGGGTCTTGTTGGATGTCAAGCTTGACGAAGCTGAGTGGATTCGAACAAGGTTTAACGAGTTGAGCCTTATCGAGGAGAGACGGTTAGCAGTTGTGTGCCATGGGCAGTTGTATCAGAGAAGGATGAAGAGAGCCTTTGATCAGAAAGTGCATCCTCGAAGCTATCAGCCCGGTGATTTAGTTTTGAAGAGGATCCTTCCTCCCGGTACAGATAACAGGGGCAAGTGGACTCCTAATTACGAAGGTCCATATGTTGTTAAAAAGGTTTTCTCCGGTGGAGCCTTGACGCTTACAACTATGGATGCTGAAGATTTTCCGTCCCCTGTTAACTCAGATGTAGTCAAAAAATACTTCGCATAAATTGACCCGCTGGACGAAAAGAATAAAAGAGTCCAGGCAAAAAAGGGCATCCCGGCGAACCAAAAAAAAAAGAGAAAAGGTTCGGGAAAAAGTTAGGGATAAAGAATGAAAAAATATGTACACCCGGTAAGTCGAAAACCCGCAAGGGCGGCTTAGGCAAAAATGGGTATCCCGGTGGATTGAAAACCCGAAAGGGCGATCCAGGCAAAAGAGGGATTAGAGCGAAGACTACAGTCTGAGTTATCTGTACTTCATCGCGCTTCAGTGTCTACCATCTCGAAGGATGTGATCGGTCCAGTCATTCTTCTCAGAAAGCAAGGAATTTGGGGAGAAATTGAGGATCTGTGAGTCATAACAGAATTGGGAAATAGTGGATGCCGTATTCACATTGCCATTAGGATAGATTTTTCTTTTTGTGCGCAATTACCTCTTCCTAGGAATTGCTTCCCGATGTATTCGCCTTTTCAGGCCCATTTTCAATCAATAAAAAGTCGTTATTCAGATAAAATGCTCTCTTGTTTTTATTTTACTGTTTTGTTTGCAAAAACGTCCGAATTTTTGATAAAACATTGCATATAAAAACATGAAGGCTAGATAATAACGTGCAGAAAGATAAAACATTTGAAAATCATTTTGAATGTTGAGTACACTGGAGTGTATCTTGTCCATGCAATCCCCTGGGGCATGTTTGTCTTGTTGGTTGCAGGTTATCACCTTTGGTTCCTGGCTGAAGCAGATAAGCCACGGTTTGCTCAGGGCTATTGTCAACACTGTCCAGTAGTGTGAGAGGATGGGGATCTTCACCAGCAGATGAAGCAAGTTCAGGACTTGTCTACCCAGCATAGTCAAGATCAGGAATTCCTCAGCGGGGTTGAGGATGTTTCCCCAGCAGGCTTGAAAGTGGCTGTTTCCCCAAGCAAGTCTGAAAGCTATTATAATTGTTCTTCCCCGGCAGAGGTGTCTGTGGGTAGTGCGTTCCTCATCAGCAGGTACAAAGGCTATTCTATCCCTAGCTAGTCTGAAGATTAATCCCCACCGAGTCGGAAGATTGTTGTATCCCCAGCGGAGGTGTCAGTGAGTAGTTTATTCCTCAGCAGTCGGGTATGAGGTACTGTAATCCTCAGCAAAGTTGCGAATGTCGTTCCCCATCAGGGTTGTGAATGTTTTCCCCTGGCAGATCTCCCTAGCAGAGGTTCGTGTTGATGGTTTTCCCCAGCAAGTTCCCCAGGTGAATCAGGGTCGGTGAAAATTATCCCCAATAGAGTTTATCCTACCTGTGGATTAGTCGCTATCCTCGGCAGAGGTGAGCATTGGTTGTTTCCCTAGCAGAGTCCCCGAGTGGATTGGATTCAGTGAAGGTCGTCCCCGGTGGGATCCTTTCCCCAACAGTGATGCTATTCCCCAGCACAGTTGATAGGTTGGTGTGTTCCCCATACAGAGTCTCCTCAGTTGAGTTGGTTTCTCTGCCGTCCCAGAGTATCAGATCAGCAAGGCACTCCCAGCAGTGCGTCTCCCCACGGAGTTGGAGAATCTGTTCAGAGCTGTGTGCTCAGCAGAGCAGCCCGTTTGCTCCCCAGCAGGAGTTTTCATCATCTTGCATCTTGCATGTAGTAATCATTGCATCCTCAAATCGCGTAGCATTTCCATTCAATATGGAGCATTACGTCATAGAAAAATTCAAACATATGCATTCATGTGTTAAACCTGATTGGATCATATCCCCGGCAGAGGCGGATCATTGTTCAGATATCTGTACGGCACATTTGCTACAGTTGCTCCTGACAGCATTCAGGACTGATAATCCCCATAGAAGTTTATTGCCTCACCCGTCCGGGAAAGGAAAGCTTGATTCTCCCCAGTGAGATCCCCAACAAGTGTTTAGCCTTGCCTCGATATATGTAGATGTCATCCCTGTGATACCGGTAAGTGTCATGTCCGCACCTATGTGTATTCTTTCCTTGGTGTCGGTAAACACCATTGTCTCGGTGTCGGTAAACACCATTGTTTCGGTGTCGGTAAACATCGAGTCTTTCCCATTCGTCCGTCGACGTCTGGTTGCATATCTTGTTTCCCCAGTCATTGGTAAATGTATGGTTGTTTTTTTGGATGTCGGTAAACATCGAGTCTCATCCCAGTCATCGGTAAATATCTGGTCTTGTTTCCTTCCTTTGATAAAAATCAAAGATCCCTAGTAGAGTCGTCGGTAAACGTCTCGTCTGGTTCCAGTTGCAAATATCTTTTTCCTCCCCAGTTAGAGATGCCATCGGTAAATGGCCTCGTCTTGCTTCGATATCGGTAAATATCGAATGCCCAGCTTAGTAGTCATCGGTAAATGGCCTCTCTTTATGTGACATCTGTTTCCCAGCAGCCATCGGTAAATGGTCTCGCTGACGTTGATATCGGTAAATATCAAATTCTCATTTGAAGCCACCGTCGGTAAATGGTCTCGCTGACGTTGATATCGGTAAATATCAAGTTTCTAGTAATTCAGCCATCGGTAAATGGTCTCGCTGACGTTGATATCGGTAAATATCAAGTTTCTAGTAATTTAGCCATCGGTAAATAGTCTCGCTGACGTTGATATCGGTAAATATCAAGTTTCTAGTAATTTAGCCATCGGTAAATGGTCTCGCTGACGTTGATATCGGTAAATATCAAGTTTCTAGTAATTTAGCCATCGGTAAATGGTCTCGCTGACGTTGATATCGGTAAATATCAAGTTTCTAGTAATTTAGCCATCGGTAAATGGTCTCGCTGAAGTTGATATCGGTAAATATCCAGTTCCCGGCTAAGTCGCCATCGGTAAATGGCCTAGCTTTTCTTTGTATCATCTCCCGCAGAGTGCAAATTTCTACGGTTCTTTGGTATTCAATCCATGTTTACCTTGAAGGTCTGACAGCCGTTGCTCTCATCCGTTCAAGTTCCCAGTTGATTGAATAGGGGCATCTGTAGCACCTCAAATTTGCACCTCCCATTTGTATATTCATTTCATTTTTTAGGTCAATAATATTGCATTAGCATTGCATAGCATGTTACATCTCATCAGGCAAGACTGGTCAGGAGATTCAACTGTGCAAGGCAACAAGAGCATTTTCCATGAGATTAAATCCCTAGGGTGGTTCCAATGGGCTCACATGACCCAAGGATCATTTTTAAGTAGCTTGGCCAAGTGTTGAAGGCTTAGAACTCATCAGTGCATGTGCATGTCATCTGAGGCTCATAGAAGTCAACTGCAAAGTCAACTGTGGATTTGGAGGTGGGAAATGGTTAGAGATGATTCATTCATGTTTAAACAAGTCTCATTTGGAATTTCAAACACTCACATTGAAGAATTTGAAGTCAGATCAAGACTTTCCCAAAATAGCAAGTGACCTATAATTTGAAAGTTTCCAAAAATGGAAAGGTTTTGGACCAACTTCAACTCAAGTTTACATCATCAAGAAAGCTTCAAAAGAAATTTTGTCCAACATTAAAGTTGAAGATCTTTCTCTCCCATTTCCAAAAAGTCCAAGATCATGAATTTCTAATGTGTGGTTGAGGAGATATGATCCAATCATGGCAAAGTGTGTTTGAAAATTCAAATGGGCATAACTTTTGAACCAAAGCTCCAAAATGAGTGGTTCTTTTTGCATTTTGTTCATCATGGCTTGCACTTTCCAAAACATCCATTACATGGCATAAATTCCTTTTGCATGACCATGTGCTCACTCATGAAGTTTTTGGAAGGAAAATTTCTAAAATCATTTTGGTTGATCATGAGCATAAAATACCAATTCAAAAGCTTGCATGGGCATTAATTAAGTGGATTTGGGCCTTGTGTTGGTACTGTTCACGCATGTATGAAGTGCATGAGATGAAAATACCATTTTGCACATACACCTCATAAGTTGCTAATCTCAATGGCATTTGGCTTAAACATGATTTCAGCATCATTAGGAAGGGATATATATTGTTAATCCTAACTGCATTGGCCATTAACATCCATTTCAGATCTGAATCTTGAATTTGAACAAAAAAATTTTCTCTCAAAATATTTTCCAATTTCTTCACACAAGGACCTTTTCTATTGATGAATTCATGCTCATGAGGTGTTTTTGAGGAGATTTGAACGTGGAATCAAAGCAAATTATGCCATATTGAACCATACTCGAAGCTTGGAGCATCAATGGAGCTTGCAAAATCTACTGGATTCACGTGCATTTGAGCTTCAAATTAATCATCAATCACTTCAATAAGCATTGTGGAGGAGATTTGAGGCCTTGTTGAGCTTGGTAGCACACGATTCCAGTTTCTGCTCTTCAAGAGGTTGATTTTCGATCTCAATTATTTTGAAATTCATTATGCTATTTGTATAGATCGTTGATTGGTGAGCATTCTGGTATGAAATTTGAGTGAAATGGCGCACTATACATGAAGTTATGCATGATTCAAGTTTTGATGTAAATTTTTCCTTCCTTCGATTTGGATGATGTATGATGTTTTATGTTTAAATGATGGTTGATCTTGCATGAGCATGAGATGATGAGTTGATTGGTGTTAAATTTGTTGATTTCTGGACACTTTTTGGATTTTCTGGAAATTCAAATGAAGATCATCTTCATCTTCATCTTCAACCTATGAAGATCATATGTGTTCCCAGTTTTTGCTACGAATTGTTCATGTCCTGCTACGAGTTTGCTACGAACTTTTGATTTTGCTACAAATTCTGGAAAACGCGCTGCCAGGCTTAGGGCTTTAGTTAAACGTTGTCGTTTTGATGCTGAGCGCGCAAATTCAAATGTGGCAAAGGTTCGATACTGAGCGAGCGAGATTTTTCAAATTGCCATGCTATTTTTCACTTTCCCTCCCATTTTGCAATGCTATGTCCATTTTGACTTCAATTTTTTTTCCTCAACTTCAAAAAATCATATAAAATGGAAAAATGCTCCAATTGATCCCCAATATTTTGCTAAATGCTCCTTATTCTGTCTAGTTTTTTATGAGCATGAATTTACAAGTTGTGCCTGGCTGGAAAATATTTTGTTCTAGGATGATTGGATACATATGCATGTGTGACCTTGCCTTGCTTATCTCATTGTGAAATGCTTGTTTCTTATCCAATGAACTTGAAATTTTGCATGCTAATTCTAGACACATTGATGGACATTTTGGCTTTGGTTTGACATTTTTCTCATGTGCCATTTCTGTTTTGTGCTTGTGCTAACTTGGTGTGACAATTTGTGTCACACATTTGGTTGTCTGATTTGTACAATGTGATTGCCATGCCAATTGATCTCCAATGCTCCTGATTTTTTGTGTGATGAATGTTATGGATGTCTTGAATGTGCATGAATGTTTCCAGATTTATTTGGATCATTTCTGTTTTGATTTGAATTTTTCATTCATGATGATCACATATGAACTTTGAAATTGCCTTTGACTTCACTTGATCATGAAATGCATTTGGTTAATGATTTTGATGTGAGCCTTTTTAGGATATGTCAATATGTGTTTGAAGTTGATTCATGTTAAGTTTGAGCTTCTGTTTTGGATTTTTGATCCTCTTTTGACCCTAGGCTTTGACCTAGTGGTTTGGACTTACCATTTGGATTGTGAATTTCAGGTTCAGATGCACATTGCCATGATTGGAGTGGTTCATTCATTTGAGCTTGATTATTGGTTGTTGTTGGCTAACCTTTGTGTGTTTTGTAGGATTTGAGGACAATTCATTTATGTTTGCCTTGTGCCTTGGACCATTGTTGCTTGATTGGATTTGTCTGTCTGTTTGATATTAACTGTTCATTGTTTGTCTGTACAGTTGAACTGATTGGTTTAGATGTTTTCACAAGTACCTAAGTTGCTTGGAGTTCATTTGAACTTTGCTTTGCTAGCTTGTGGTTTGCTTACCACTGAGGTATAATCTCTTGACTTCATGTAGTCTGGAAGACCTGTCCTGTTATGTGGGCAGGCACCTGTTTGAAGCCCTCCTTAAGAGGCAATGCTTGTGATTGTTTACTGTTGTGCCCTGTACATTCAAAGACCTCTTTAGAGGCAATTGGCAGATAAAAGAGATGTGCAATCCATCCCCTGCTATTCAGTTGTGTCATTCACTTTGCTCAAACACCATGTGTTGATGCATTGTGAATAAGAACCCAAGATCATGTTGTGTCAATCATCTGTGGAGAAGAGTTCCTACATTCTGAACTCCCACACTTTCTATTAGAGTCAAGCTCTCCCAGGCCAGGGATAAGAGCTGTGAGGTCTTACCCTCATCTCCCATTTCATCTGCTTCACCCTAACTCTCAATGTTAGGGTTAAGAGCTAACCACACCCCATTCCAGTTGGCTTGTTTGTCAAGGTTGACATGACCCCTTGACTAAAGCCTAGCCTTGTGTGAGCCACTTGTTTGCATATAGTGTGTGTGCTTGCTTGTGTTTGCTATTGTGCTGTTTAGGCTAGCTTGCTTCCTGTGCAAGTTAGGATAGAAACCTCAACATAGGGATCGTATGCATGACAACTTCTAGGCTTGAGTCGTAGTCTCCCTAGTAGTTTGTGTCTCCCTTTGTCTCTGGTTAGGATAGAAGTTCTTTCCCTGTTAAGGGAAACTACGTCGCCCTGATCCTCATACCAGATGAGGTACGTAGGCAGGAGATGAGCTGATCTCTCCGGGCGCCCTTTTCCTTTTTCAACCCTTGGTGTTGTGTTGGAGTCTGACATAAGTCCAGCGATTGGCAGTTGGTTTCCTGTGTGTGTTTGTTGGTTCGGAGTCTGATGTAAGTCCAACGATTGGCATTCGGTTTTCATGTTTGCCTGCTTGTTGGAGTCTGACGTAAGTCCAGCGATTGGCAGTCGGTTTCCTGTGTGGGTTTTGTTTGGCGTGCGTTAGCCGAGCTACGAGTGCTCTGATTCTTCTCCGGTCAGAGAAGATACGTATGCATGGGATGCGACATCCTAGCGAGCACGTTTCCCCTGCCCCGAACTACGTCGACTCTGATGTCTGTGTTTGACAGACTACGTAGGCCCAGGATGCGATATCCTGCCGAGTCCCGTTTCTTTTGTCTTTCTGTGTTTCCTTCCAGCCTTGTGCAGTTTGTGAGCAGTCTTTAGCAACCTTTCTTCTATTCTTTCTGAGCGTGGATCCCGTCGAGTACGACGGATGCGTAGGGGTGCTAATATCTTCCCTTCGCATAACCGACTCCCGATCCTATCATTCTCTGGTCGCGAGACCATGTCCTTTCTAGGTTTACTTCGAGCGTTTCCTTTCCATCTTTTGGGATAAATAACGCACGGTGGCGGCTCTGTTGTTTCGTTTTCCCGCCGGTTTTTCGTGTAATGCGACACTTATTTGTTTGGAGTTTGATGAAAACCCATTGATTGGCATTCCGTTTCCTTGTTTGTGTTTGCTTTGAGGAGTCGGATATAAGCCCAGCTATTGGCATTCTATTTCCTTGTTGAGTTTCTTTTGACGTCTCAACGTCTTTGTGTTGTGTTTTGTTTCGACGTGCGTTAGCCGAACTACGGTAGCTCTGATTCTCATTCTAGATGAGATACGTAGGCATAGGATGCGATATCCTAGCGAGCCCGCTTCCCATTTCCCCGAACTACGTCGACTCTGATGTTTGTTTCTAACAAACTACGTAGGCCCAGGATGCGACATCCTGCCGAGTCCCCTTCCTCCGTTTTCCTTCACCTGTTTATTATTCCAGCGTGTGCATTCTTTGAGCAGTTTATCAGCAACCTTTTCCTATTCTTTTGAGCGTGGATCCCGTCGAGTACGGCAGACGTGAGGGGTGCTAATACCTTCCCCTTGCGTAACCGACTCCTGATCCTAGCAATCTCTGGTCGTAAGACCATTCCTTTCCCTTCTTAGGTTTACTTCGAGGGTTTCCTTTCCCTCCTTTGGGATAAATAACGCACGGTGGCGGCTCTGTGTCTTTTCCCGCCGGTTGTTTTTCGCGTATGCGACACATGTAACACCCTAAACCCCACATACAATTTAATATGAAATTTAATTAAACATAATAAAACCATGCAAGGTGTCATGTATAATCGAACATAATCTGCTCCATAACACCAATTATAACATAACACTTTAAAATCTGTCATCGCATGCTCACATTCACTTAGGGTATCATTGCAGAGAATCATTATTAAATAAAAAAAACACAATATTACAACCCATTACATTTAGTCACATAACTTCAACATTCATAACGCAACAAAAAGAGTTGTATTGTTCAACTCACCACCACTTTAAGATCTCAACAAAACATAAATAGTAACTTCAACAAAATAAAACAAGTGAAAGCAAACATTCATAACCCGATGTTACATGATTAGATCAAGACCATACTAAAAAAAAGAAACGACAAAAATAATGGAAGCCACTCCAATAGCTATCTTCCACTTGCTTCAACAACTCTACTTCTGAGTATCTGCAAGTTGTCCATTTTGGACAAGATTCAAACAGAAGGGGTGATAAATCAAATTCAATAATAATAGACATATACTTCAAGGTAGGATACCAACACACATCATAATCTATACAATCTCAAATAACAGTATATTAATTACATTCTTACACCAACTCATCAATCGCAACTCATTCACATACCAATCACGCACCAATTACACACAACATCAATATCAAATGCATTTATCTCATTATGTATCCCATACTCCAAATAAAACCTCATGCAACTCGATGCAACTCTATGCATACAATACCAAATATGAACACTCAGGTTCATTTCGCTCTCTCGTCCCCACCATAGGATCAGATTTACTTTTGGAACAGGAGCACAGTAAATCATTGTCATCACCATAGGATCGAGGCTCACCAAAAAGAACCGAAGTTCCGACAACATGAACGCATTGACTCTTAACATGCAACAACAACACATACACCTTGACCCATCTTCTGGCCGTGTATGCCACCAACAACATAATCAACATAAACATAGCATATGTATAATTAAATATGCAACATCTTTAGTAATCACCACAATTATTCATGCTCAACAATTCATTATTGACACATATAAGCATCTCCCACACAACATTATTATAATCACACCACTATAACAACATCATCAATATTCAATATTTAAATTGTTAATCAATTATAATTAACATTGTCATCACCATAACATCATCAAATACACACAATTCTCATCAATTATTCATGTTATCAGGACATTATCAGCCCCTAAAACTAATTCCATTTGATGGTAAATTGCGTTAGCTTTCCAACGCTTCGAATAGTGTCTCAAACTGAGTCACGGATATCAAGTTATGGGAAAACCCGTATTGAAACCCAAATCCGCCTGGCCGCGACGACCTTGGTGATGCCCTTCACCACCATGCCATGACCTCCGCCATGACCCTAAAATCCAGGAAAAAATGCGTTTTTCATTGTAAGAGCCCTTTCGGAGTTCAAATTTCGATTCCGTAAAAAGCTCTGATCTCAAAATTCTAAACCCAACACTCATCCAATGATTAAAACATAAAATTTATGATTTATCACATATTGACATCAATTAAATCATATATTTCATAACTTTATCAATTCCATAAACCTTTAAAACTCTCAATAATGGTGAAATTATCCCAACACTCAAAACAGAAAATACAACCACACATAGTGCATGAAAATCATCAATAATCACATCATACAACATCAAGATATCATAAAAATTCAGAATTAAGCAAAATCACAAATTCCCTATTGGAGGTTAAGGACTCCTATACCTTGCCTTTCACGCATATACCCTTTATTAAAGTTATTCTCCCATTACCTTGATTTCCCTAGAAAGTAGTGTAATTATCCCTTGAATTCTTCTCCTTCTACCTTTAGCCAACTTTGCCTCCTCCTCCTTTGTTTCCAAAGTCTACGTACGGTAAACATTATCCTTTAACCTAGGTTTATCTCATAAATTTATACTTAGGGTTAAACTTCTCAAAACTATGAATTTGACCTAACTTAAAATACTTCTTATTCCTTCCTCCCACTAATTTTCCTATATTTTCATATTTGGCTCAAACATTCTATTTTTCTTATTTTTACTAAATAATATAACAAAACTATTATTTTACTTAATAAATTTAATTCTAAATTATTCTATACACCCATTACTATTTTACCATGACCTTGACTTAAGGACTCACACCCTACAAACATTAGGTCTCTATGGGTTCGACAACCTTTTATATTACTCTGATACACTCCGTATACTTGCGGAAAACACCCATCACAACACTCCCACTAGTTTTAAAAGGTGTATGCCTTCTATATTTTCTGATATGATCGAATCATCTATTGAGGTATTTATGGATGTTTTTTTTTTGTTTATGTTAGTAATTTTGACAATTGTCTTGCACACCTAAATATTATTCTTGAGAGATGTACCGAAATGAACCTTGTTTTGAATTGGGAAACTGTCATTTTATGGTAACTGAAGGTATCGTTTTGGGATATAAAATCTCATCGAAGGGCATAGAGGTGGATCAAGACAAGATTGAGGTGATTGAAAAATTATCACCTCCTATGAACGTAAAAGAAGTGTGAAGTTTCCTAGGATATGCCGTTTTTTACCTAAGATTTGTAAAAGACTTCTCAAAGAATGCAAAATCTCTTTGCAATTTGCTAGTTACAAAAAATGACTTTGTTTTTTAGGATGAATTTTTTAAATCTTTTGTTGTTATTAAAGAAAAACTTGTAATTGCACCCGTGATTGTTGTACCAAATTGGGATCTCTCCTTTGAAATGATATGCAATGCAAGTGATTACACGATAGGTGCAATTCTTGGTCAACATCGTGAGATATTTTTCCATGCTATATATTACGCTAGTAAGGTTTTAAACGAAAATCAAGTGAATTAAACCACCACATAAAAATAGCTACTAGCCGTAGTATTCTCCTTGGAAAAATTTAGGGCATATCTAATTGGTTCGAAAGTGGTTGTTTTTGTAGATCATGCAACGTTGAAATACCTTTTCAACAAAGGAGATTCCAAATCGAGCCTATTAATATGGATATTGTTATTACATGAGTTTGACTTAGAAATAAAAGATAAAAATGATGTTTAAAATGTTGTAGATGATCCCTTGCCCCGATTGGAAAACGAAGAAGTGACTAAGAAGGAAAATAACATTAGTGAAGAGTTTCTAGATGGACACTTGATGGCAATTAGCAAACAACCTTGGTTTGCTGATATAGCCATTATAAAGGTACAAAAAGTGTTCAGAAACACTACACTTGGTAGCAAAAAAACACAATTCTATAAAGAGACCAACCACAATTTGTGGGATAAACTTTAGCTGTTTAAGATTAGTGTTGACAGTTCAATCCACAAATGTCTTACATGTAAGGAAGCAAATGACCTTTTGTGGCACTACCATAGCTCATCTTATGGAAGCCACCATAGAGGTGAAAGAAAAATAATAAAGGTACTTCAAAGTGATATTCGATGGCCAACTCTACTCAAAGATATGTGTAGGAATGTCTAGAGTGTTAAAAAACATGTAAAATTTCAAAACGAGAAGAGATGCCACTTAAAGGTATAATAGAGGTTGAACCCTTTGACTGTTTGGAAATAAATTTTATAGGTCCCTTTTTCTGCCATCCAACTCTAATGTTTACATTCTATTTTGTGTTTATTATGTCACTAAATAGGTTGAAGTTATAGCTTGTATTGCTAATGATGCTCAAACCGTTTCTATTTTTTTTTGAAAAAGAATACTTTTGCTAAGTTCAGAGTCTCTAGAGTCTTGATTAGTGATGAGGGCACACCTTTTCAATAAATACTTAGGTAATGTCTCGGCGAAATACAATGTGAAACATAAAATATCCACAACATATCACCCTAAAACTTATGGATAGGTAAAAGTGTCAAACAGATAGCTGAAACAAATCTTAGAAAATATGGTTGCTACATCCAGGAATGATTGGTCCAAGAAGGTAGAATACGCTATCTAGGCATATAGAACAAAATTTAAGACTCGCATAGGATTGTCATCATATATGTTGATTTTTGGGAAGGCTTATCACTTACTTGTCGAGCTAGAACATCAGACATACTAGGCAATCAAGTTCTTAAATTTTGATGAAAAAGCAGCATAAAGAAAGAGATTGTTGAAACTAGATGAGTTAGAGGATATTAGATTGAGAGCATATTAGAATGTTTGACCTATAAGAAAAGAACCAAAAGATACCATGATAAGAATTTGATTAGGATAGAACTTTTTGGTGATACATGTAACACCCTAAACCCCACATACAATTTAATATGAAATTTAATTAAATATAATGTCACCATTAAGGGTGTCATGCACAATCGAACATAGTATGCTCCATAACACCGATTATAACATAACAATTTAGAATCTGTCACCGCTTGCTCACCTTCACTTAGGGTATAATCGTAGAGAAACATTATTAAATCAAATAAACACAATATTACTATTCATTATATTTAGTCTCATAACTTCAACTTTCATAACGCAACAAAAGGAGTTGTATTTTTCAACTTATCACCATTAACAAAACAAGTGAAAGCAAATGTTCACAACCCGATGTTACATGATTAGAGCAAGACCATACTAAAAAAAGAAACAACAAAACTATTGGAAGCCACTCTAAGATCTATCTTTCACTTACTTCAATAATTCTACTCCTGGGTATCTGCAAGTTGTCCATTGTGGACAAGATTCAAACAGAAGGGGTGAGAAATCACATTCAATAATAACAGGCATATACTCCAAGATATGATACCAACCCATATCAAAATTTACCCAATCTCAAATCACAGTATATCAATTACATTCTCACACCAACTCATCAATCACAACTCATTCACATATCAATCACACACCAATTACACATAACATCAATATCAAATGCATTTATATCATTATGCATCCCATTCTCAAAATACAACTTCATGCAACTTTATGCAACTCTATGCATGTGGTACTAAATATGAACACTCAGGTTCATTTCGCTCTCTGCTCCCCACCATAGGATCATATTTCCTCTTGAAACTAGAGCACACCAAATCAATGGCATCGCCATAGATAACGCTTCACTAATCCCCCATAATAGGAATTAGCTACTCGCACCCGATCCATCATCATAGGATCGAGACTCACCAAAAAGAACCGAAGTTCGGACAACATGAGTGCATGGACTCTCAACATGCAACAATAACACATACACCTTGACCCATCTTCTGGTCGTGTATGCCACCAACAACATAATCAACATAAACATAGCATATGTATAATTAAATATGCAACATCTTTAGTAATCACCACAATTATTCATGCTCAACAATTCATTATTGACACATATAAGCATTTCCCACAATATTATTATAACCACATGTTATAACAACATCATCAATATTCAATATTTAAACTGTTAATCAATTGTAATTAACATTCTCAACATCATAACATCATCAAATACACACAATTCTCACCAATTATTCATGTTATCATGACATAATAATCCCTTGAAACTAATTCCATTGGATGGTAAATTGCGTTAGTTTTCCAACGCTTCGGACCATGTCTCAAACTGAGTCACGAATATCAAGTTATGGTAAAACCCGTATTAAAAACCAAATCTTCCTAGCCGCGACGACCTTGGTGACGCCCGTCACCACCATGCCATGACCCTAAAAACCAGGAAAAATACGTTTTTCATTGTTAGAGCCCTTACGGAGCTCACATTTCGATTCCCTAAACAACCCTGATCTAAAAATTCTAAACCCAACACTCATCCAATGATTAAAACATAAAATTTAAGATTGATCACATATTGACATCTATTAAATCATATATTTCATAGCTTTATCAATTGCATAAACCTTCAAAACTCTCAATAATGGTGAAATTATTCCAACAGTCAAAACATAAAAAACAACAATATAGTGCACGAAAATCATCAATAATCACAACATACAACAACAAGATATCATAAAAATTCAGAATTAAGTAAAATCCCAAATGCCCTATTTGAGGTTAAGGACTTATTTTCCTTGCCTTTCATGCATATACCCTTTATTAAAGTTATTCTCCCCTTACCTTGATTTCCCTAGAAAGTAGTGAATATATCCCTTGAATTCTTCTCCTTCTACCTTTAGCCAACTTTGCCTCCTCCTCCTTTGTTTCCAAATTCTACGTATAGTAAAAATTATCCTTAAACCTAGGTTTATCTCATAAACTTATACTTAGGGTTAAACTTCTTAAAACTATGAACTTGACCTAACTTAAAATACTTCTTATTCCTTCCTCCCACTAATTTTCCTAGATTTTCATATTTGGCCCAATCATTCTATTTTTCCTATTTTTACTAAATAATATAACAAAACTATTATTTTACTTATTAAAACTAATTCTAAAGTATTATATACACTCATTACTATTTTACCATGCCCTTAACTTAAGGACTCGCACCCCCACAAACATTCCAACAAAATAAACAAATTAGCAAATAGACATAATTAATTAGTAGAATACGGTAAAATATCCTATATGAAAAATGAGATATTACAACTCTTCCCCACTTAAGAATTTTTCGTCCTAAAAATTTACCTGAGGAAAATAGAGTCAAATATGACTCTCTCATATGCTCATCACGCTCCCAAGTCATGCTTCCACCAGCTGGTCCTCCCAAACTACCTTTACCAAGGAAATTTCTTTACCCCACAACTGCTTCATCTCTTGATCTTCTATCCGTATAGGTGATGCCTCCACAATCAGGTTATCTCTCACATGCACATCATCCACTTGGATCACATGAGACAGATCCAAAATGTATCTCCTGAGTTGAGACACATGAAACACACCATGAAGATTAGTGAGCGGCGATGACAAAGCGATCTGATATGCCAATTCTCCTATCCTTCCCAAGATATGGTATGGACCAATAAAACTCGGCGTAAGCTTTGAAGACTTCAAAGCTCTACTAACGCCAGTTACCGACGTGACCTTTAAAAACACATGATCTCCCTCCTGGAACTCAAGTGCTTTCCTCCACTTGTCATGGTAACTTTTGTGAAGACTCTACGATACTTTCATCTTCTCTTGAATCATCTAGATATTCTCAGTCGTCTGCTGAACAATCTCAAGTATGAGCACAACACTATCGCCTGACTCATACGAACACAAATGAGTTCTACACTTCCTACCATACAACGCCTCATATTGTGCCATTACGATACTAGAATGGAAACTATTGTTGTAGATAAATTCAATCAACAACAATTAGCTATCCCAAACACCCCATTGTTCTAGCATACAAGCCCTAAGCAAATCCTCCAGAGACTGGATAGTCCTCTATGTATGACCGTTCGTCTGCGGATGATAAGCATAACTCAACTTCAACTTAGTACCCAAAGCAACTTGCAGACTCTCCTAGAACCTCAATGTAAATCTCTGATCTCTATCTAACATAATACTTGAAGGAATACCATGCAGTTTCACAGTCTCATTGATATACAATTCATCCAGCTTATGCAAGGAATAATTGATCCTTATCGGTATAAAATAAGCCGATTTGGTCAACCTATCCACGATCATCCAAATTGAATCTCATTCCTTTGAAGTCTTTGGCAAACCTGTCATAAAATCTATGGTAATGATATCCCATTTACACTCTGGAATATTCAACGGTTGCATCAGACTCAACGGTTTCTGATGTTCAATCTTCGACTTCTGACAAGTCAAACAAGTATAAACAAAGTCAACTACTTCCTTCTTCATTCCTGGCCACCAAAACAACTTCTTCAAGTCTTAGTACATTTTAGTGGCACCTGGATAAATGCTCAATCCACTTCTGTGGCCTTCCTCAAGAATAATCTTCTTAAGCTCGGGTACATCTAGTACACAAACCCTGTCTCTGAACCTCATCACACAAATCTCGTCAAATCTGAAGTCACCATCTTCACCTTGACTGATCAACTCTAACCAGTCAATCAATCCCAAGTCGACCTTCTGTCCTTCCCTGATCTCATAAAGAATACCATTGGTCAGTTTCAACATACCCAACTTCACACTGATATGAGTCTTTTCACATACTAAACTCATATCTCTGAATTGCTCAATCAATTCCAATTCTCTAACCATAAGCATCAACATGTGCAAAGACTTCCTACTCAACCCATCATCTACAACATTAGCCTTACCAAGATAGTAACTTAAGACAAAATCATAATCCTTTAAAAGTTCAATCCATCTTCTCTGTCTCATGTTCAATTCTTTCTGATCGAATATGCACCTCAAGCTCTTGTGATCATTGAACACCTCAAATGTGGAACCAAAAAGATAATGTCTCCAAATTTTCAACATAAAAACAACAACTGCTAACTCCAGATCATGCGTAGGATAACTCCTCTCATGAACTTTCAACTGTATAGAAGCATAAGCCACAACCTGACCATTCTACATCAACACACCACATAAACCCTTCTTTGACGCATCACAATACACCACAAAGGACTCACTTGGATTCAACAAAATCAACACTCGATCGGTCATCAACTTCTTGAGTTCTTGGAAGCTTTGTTCACATTTCACATCCCAAACATATGAATGACCCTCACGAGTAAAATGAGTCAAAGGCAACTCCAATCTTGAAAAACCTTCGATGAACCTCTTGTAACAACTAGTCAAACCCAAAAAACTTCTGATCTCCGTAGCAGACTTCAAAGTCTCCCACTGTAACACAACATATACCTTCAATGAATCAACTGTAATACCACCACTAGAAATCACATGACCAAGGAAACTCACTTCTCTGAACCAGAACTCGCACTTGGACCACTTTGCATACAACTGGTTCTCTTTCAACGTTAATACATTTCTCAAATGTTCCACATGCTCTTCATCAGACTTCGAATATATCAGGATATCACCTATAAATACATCCTATGCATGTATTCCATGAATACTACAAGCATATTAGACACACCAAACCGCATTATTGAATACTCGTAATGACCATACCTCGTTCTGAAAGCAGTCTTTGGAATATCTCTAGCCTTTACATGAATCTAATGGTAATATGGCCTCAAATCAATCTTGCTGAAAACACAAACACCTACTAATTGGTCCACCAAGTCATCAATCCTTGGAAGTGGATACATGTTCTTAATAGTTACTTTGTTCAACTGTCGATAGTCGACACACAACCTCGTACTATCATCTTTCTTCCTGACTAATACCACTAGCGCACTCCACAGAGAAACACTTGGTCGAACAAACTTATTCTCAAGCAATTCTTCCAACTATTTCTGCAGTTCACCCAACTCTGAAGCAGACATTCTATATGGAGTCATTGACACCAGACTCATACCTGGTACCAAATCTATAGCAAACTCAACTTCACGCTATGACGATAAATCACTGACATCTTCAGGAAACATTTTTGGGAAATTAAAAGCAAATAGAAGATCACCAATTACTCCCTTTCCTTTGGCTTCTAACGAGGCTAACATCACCAACACGTGTGAACCATCCCTGAAGGACTCTCTTACTTGCTTAGCTGATGCAAACAACTCATCACTGACATTAAACTTCAGAAATGACACTAATTTGTCCAACCATATCCACTCTTGCAATCAACGGCACTCTGAACCAATCCTCCACACCTGAAACATATTATAGAATCACAATTTTCTCCCTCACTTGTTTCAATCTCGCTCCTATAAGCAAGCTGTTAGACAAACAAACAAGTATCAATACTGTTTCACATATATGTCGCGTACCAGGGAACAACAACATTACAAAAATCCGTCTGGATGGACCGACCTGCTTTGATGCCATTATGTAACACCGTAAACCCCCGCATACAATTTAATATAGAATTTAATTAAGAAAAATACAACCATTTAGGATTCACGCACAATCGAACATAGTCTGCTCTATAGCACGAGTTATAACATAACAATTTAGAACCTATCATCGCATGCTCACCTTCACTTAGGGTAGCATCGCATCAGAATAATTATTAAATCAAATAAACACAATATTACAACCCATGATATTTAGTCTCATAAATTTCAACTTTCATAACGCAACAAAAGGAGTTGTATTGTTCAACTCACCACCACGTTAAGATCTCAATAAATCATAAATATTAACTTCAACAAACAAAAACAAGTGAAAGAAAATGTTCTCAGACCGACATTACATGATTAAAGCAAGACCGTACTAAAAAAAACAAACGACAAAACTAATGAAAGTCACTCCAAGAGTTATCTTCCACTTACTTCAACAATGTTACTCCTGTGTATCTACATGTTATCCATGGTGGACAACATTCAAACAGAAGGAGTGAGAAATCACATTCAATAATAACATGCATATACTACAAGGTAGGATACGAACACATATCATAATTTACACAATATCAAATCACAATATATCAATTACATTCTCACACCAACTCATTAATCACAACTCATTCACATACCAATCACACACCAATTACACGCAATATTAATTTAAAATGCATTTATCTCATTATGAATCTCATACTCAAAATAGATCTTCATGCAACTCAATTCAACTCTATGCATGTGGTACTAAATTCACCTCTTGAAACCGGAGCACACCAAATTGTTACCATTATCATTAACAATACTTCACTAATCCCCATGAGAGGAATTATCTAATTGCACCCAATACATCACCATAGGATCGAGGCTCACCAAAAAGAACCGAAGTCCCGACAACATGAATGCATAGACTCTTAACATGCAACAACAACACATACACATTGCCCCCTCTTCTGATTGTGTATGCCACTAGCAACATAATCAACATAAACATAACATATAAATAATTAAATATGCAACATCTTTAACAATCACCACAATTATTTATGTTCATCAATTCATTATCGACACATATAAGCATCTTCCACACAACATTATTATAACCACACCATTATAACAACATCATCAATATTCAACGTTTATATTGTTAATCAATTGTAATTAACATTCTTAACATCATAATATCGTCAAATACACATAATTCTCATCAATTATTCATGTTATCACGACATAATCAGCCCCTGAAACTAATTCTATTTGATGGTGAACTGCGTTAGCTTTCCAACGCTTTGAATCGCGTCTCGAACTGAGTCACAAATATCAAGTTATGGTAAAATTCATATTGAAAACCAAATCTGCTTGGCCGCGACGACCCCGGGGACGCTCGTCACCACCATGCTATGACGTCCGCCACAACCCCATTGCGACTGTCATGAACCTAAAAACCAGAAAAAATGTGTTTTTCACTATTGGAGTCCTTTCGAAGCTCATATTTCGATCCCGTAAAAAACCCTGATCTCAGAATTCAAAATCCAACACTTATCCAATAATTAAAACATAAAATTTATGATTTATCACATATTGACATCAATTAAATAATATATTTCATAACTTTATCAATTCCATAAACCTTCAAAACTCTCAACAATGGTGAAATTATCCCAACATTCAAAATAAAAAATACAGTCACACATAGTGCATGAAAATCATCAATAATCATCAAGATATCATAAAAATTCAGAATTAAGCAAAATCTCAATTTCCCTATTGGAGGTTAAGGACGCATCTACCTTACACTTCATGCATATACCCTTTTTAAAGTTAATCTCCCTCTTACCTCGATTTCCCTAGCAAGCAGTGAAATTATTCCTTGAATTCTTCTCCTCCTACCTCTAGCCAACTTTGTCTCATCCTCTTTTGTTTCCAAATTCTACGTACGGTAAAAATTATCCCTAAACCTAGGTTTATCTCATAAACTTATACTTAGGGTTAAACTTTTCAAAATTATGAACTTATGGGGGGGTGTCAAGTACAACTGTAGGCGTGACAAGTTAAATGCTCTGAAATACACAATGTGTTTTACATGTCTCAACTAGAAGGGCGCAAAAACTCTAATTTGGATGTTATTCACCTAATGCCGCGTATGACTTCTAATTTTATGCAGTTGGAACTAAAATCAATATCATGAAGAAAAAAATGGTAAATGGTAAAGAAGAGCCAAATTACAACTTCTAAGGTATTTGTTGAGTGGGAAGATTTACCACATAATAAGACTACTTGGGAATTCTATTATGATTTGCTCAAGATATTCCTAAACTTTCATCCTTGAGGTCAAAGATGCTCTTGAGGATCAACAATTGTTACAAGAACTATTGCACTGTAACTAGTAGTTAATTATTCTTTGCAATTGATCTCTTTTAATTACTTTGAGTGTTTTTAGAAATACAACTGTATGTGATGAGTGTTATAAATTATTAACAATTAATAATCTTGAGTGTGTTCCAAAATGACAAGAGAATATCCAAGTGAAGATTAACTTTTGAATTCAAAAATAGGCAACACTTGTGAAATGTTGCAGTAGGTTTGAATTTAGAAATAAGCAACACTTGTGAAGTGTTGCAGTAGGTTTGAATTCGAAAATAAGCAACAATTCGTGAAGTGTTGCAGAATACGAAACATTGCAACATTTGATAAAAGTGTTGTTGTAGGAGAAATAATGCAACTTTTAAAAAATGTTGTTGAAAGTGTGTGTTTTATAAAGGGTCGCAATCTTATGAAACAACACCAATTTGGCCTATACATTGAGTATTCCGGATTCAGAAAAATATCATTAAAAAAACCTATCTTCTTCACACAAAATTCCGGATTTTATCTTTCCTACATTCGAGTTTTCACCGGTCTTGTGCAAACTCGAGTATAGGCCGAATTATCCTAGATATTTATGCGTACAAACTCTAAGACATTTGAGAGTGTTTGAAATACTTATAAGGAAAGTGATTTCGTTCACGATTATAACTTCAATTATAATTCAATTTTCTAATAATCTTATAAGTAAATCAAACAATGGCAACCGATGCTTCTGTTTCAAACATTAAAGGAGAAACTATCGTATTAGAGATACATTCTAAACAAAAAAAGAATTTAAATTATAAATCCGAGGTAAAAATTATAATATTATAAGAAGAAAAAAAATTCTAACAATTAATATAGTAGAGTTTAGTTACCAACATTATAACTTTTTTTATAAAAAAAAATATTGTTCATATCAAATTGATCCTAAAATATAAAATTTAGAAAATGACATATGACATAAGTCATCAGTGGCATATTAGTAACATTAATTTCATTTAAAATTTGAATGCTTTTTTTATTATTTAAAATTTAACAGTAATATCCTTTCATATGTATATCATTTAATAGTATGTTTTATCGAAAATTTTCTACCACTATAAACCCTCCGATCATTATTATAAGTAAATTTGATTTTTTTAATACATTTAACCATTAATATATTTAGTCCATATTTGAAAATTTTAAGGATATGGATTTAATGATTATCAAAATAGTTTAATTTATTAAAGTATGTGATTTCAAATTAATGCAGTTGAATTTTGATTTGGATTCAATTATTGAATTTCGAGATGTGAAATTCTTTGTGAACCTTATCACAAATGATACGAAATTCGAGATTCCTACATATAAAAACCTCGTGAGGAAGGTTCTTCATAGATTGCTGAAACATAATCCTAACCTAGAATAAGCAAGAGAGTCCGAAAGACTCAGAGAGTTCGAAAGGCTAAAGATCTAGGACCGTACAAAATTGATAATTAATTTATTTCTTTTATCTAATGGAAGGAAATAATTAAAAATTTGTTCATAAGATTCCTATTATTCTTCAAGTGAAAGATGATCATAAGACTTATAAGGAAGCAATATCTTCTAGGGACTCCTCTTGTTTAGAAGAAAGTATCATAGTGTGATGATACACTAAACACCTACAAGTCTAGATTAATGACCATTGATTTTTTAAACAAAAAGAAGGTGTTTATCATTTTGACAAATATGCACTAGTAGCAAGCACAACGAAAATTAGAGTATCGTTTGCATTAACTATTTTGCATATGATCATATAGTTCCTCAAATGGATGTCAAAATAACATTCCTAAATAGATATCTCGATGAGGAGATTCACATTGAGCAGATATAAGATTATGTGGTAATGAACAAAAGATGTGCAAGTTTGACGAATCCTTATATGGATTAAAACAAGCACCAAAACAAATGACATCAAAAACTTGACTTTTTTGTTACAAGATTCACCAATTAATGTGGAAACACACAACTTAGAGGAAGATTTTCAATCATGATCAAAACATAAATTCAAATATTTTGTCATCATCAAAAGTGGAAGATTGTGAAGAATACATCTTATATCTAGTTCAATTTTGATAAAGACAAATATTATAAAAAAAAGGATCATAAGTGTCATACACATCAATGATGAAGCCGATCAAAAAGGTTTAACATAAAAAATCAAGTGAAGATTTGAGACAAATGAACATGACTAAGGTACTCATTGCAATTCATACTATCACTTTAAATTGCTCAAATTTTTATCTCCCACTTCATCTAAAAACCTTCTTACATAATCATGCATAATTACCTAAAAACCTTATTCATCTAATTCTTGTGACAAGTGTTTGTACATAAAACCGTGTGAGAACATTGTGATATTCTTTTGTCTCTATGTTGATTACATATTGATCATTAGCAATTAGATGAATGAAATTTTAGAAACAAAGAGGTTTCTAACTTCCAAATTCAAGATGAATGATCTTCGACTAGTTGACACTCTTTTGGAATCAAAGTAAAGCGAAATAGTGGGGGTTATGAACTTAGTCAAACACATTATGTTGAGAAAGTACTTAACAAGTTCAAACACTTACATTTCAAGAAAGTGAGTACTCCATTTGATCTTAGTGTCAAACTTCAAAAGAATGATGGAAGAGTTGTGGCATTGAAATATGCAAGTGCATGTAATATACTAGACCCGACATAGCATTTGCAATTAGTAAAATTAGTAGATTTTACTAGCAATCCAAATAGTAAACACTGGAAGGTCATCATTAGAATTTTTGACTATCTTATGAAAACCAAAAATCTTTGTCTCCATTATGGTAGGTTTCTTGCCATATTATAAGGATATACCGATACGAGTTTGATATCAAGTGTTGAATACCATAAATATGCATTTATGTGAAAATTTACATTAGTCGGGGGTGCAATTTCTTGGAAGAACAAGAAACAAATGTGGATCACTCTTTCAACCATAGAATTAGAGTTTGAGACTCTTGCTTCCGCTAGTGAAGAAGCTAAATGGTTAAGAAATCTCCTGTTGGAAGTTCCATTGACTAAAGGCAATGTTTTAAAGGTGTTAATATATTGCGGTAGTCAAGCCACTTTACCTAGAACATACAAAGTGTATAACATAAAATCTAGGCAAGTAGGACTTAAACATTCTTTCGTGAGTAAATTGATTAAGAATGTAATCATTTCATTCACATATATACGATCAAATTAAATTTCACTTATCCATTTACTAATGTTGGTTCTATGAATTGACATCAATTTTGGTTAAACTTAGTGTTATCACAAGATGTCACGCTTGTAGTCTTGACATGTGATATCAGCTTTCTGCAAGTTGTTTGATATGGTTGTGCAGGATTTATTCAAGATGTCAGACCCGATGTTACGACATGTGCATACAGAACATTCAGTCTGAATGTTATGTATTTTGTTATTGCGCTTTTCATGCAAGTCTTTGTGTGCTTATATGGAGATTGCATGCATTATTCAAGGAGTAATTCTATTTAAAGCCAGAATATTCTGTTTCCCAAAAAGGAATGATTCATTGCTAATTCTTAGGGAATACGCAATAAATAGAATTAGGGTTTCATGCTGCCCAATCCCATTTAGAAAACCTCTATTTAAAGACTATGTAAACCCTGTTTTATATATAGAAAACATGAACGGTGAAGTGCGTGAGTATTAGGGTTTTAGTCTTGTGGGCGTTTGTGAATTGTAAGCCATTCATCCATCTTGTTGATGTATGAATTGGAGTGAGTTTTTGAGTTGTAATTTATCCACTCTAAGATTTGAAGTACGAGTGTATTTGTTTACTTGATTGAAGCTTTTAAGCAAGATCAAGTGTGTGTCCTTGAAGTATGTCTTCTTTCTTTTTGGTATTTGTTCTAGTATCACTGCTGTGATTGAGGGGGAGTGAGTAGGGTCTCATGTCTAAGAGTTCTTAGATAGAAATGACACAGGTAGAGATTAGGTGAAAAGACTGTAACTTGAAGTTGTTTGTTGAGAGTCTTTGAACTAATTTTGTTTAGTGGATTTCCTTCCTGGCTTGGTAGCCCCCAAACGTATGTGTGTTTGCACCGAACTAGGTTAACAATTGCTTGTGTCGTTTTTCAATTGTTTCCTGGTTTTTATTCTGTTCATATTTCACTTGTTGTTCAGATATTAGTGTCGTGACATTACCTTCGACATCTCATATCTGATACCAGAATTTCAATTGGTATCAGAGCAGGCATCCTGCTCTGGTTCTGGGTGAGATCTTGGGACGTTACTTTATGGTACTATGGACAGACACGGAGGATCTGTAAACAAACCACCAATTCTGGATGGATCTAACTATGATTACTGGAAACCTCGGATGGTAGCCTTCTTGAAATCTTTGGACAATAAGACTTGGAAAGTTGTTCTAACAGGTTGGGAACATCCTTTCATTACTAAGGATAGAAAAGTTACAACCGAAAAGAAGTCTGAGGAAGAATGGACCAAAGAGGAGGATGAACTAGCTCTTGGAAACTTTAAAGCATTGAATGCTATATTCAATGGGATTGATAAGAACATCTTCAGACTGGTGAACAATTGTGAGGTGGTTAAAGATGCTTGGGATATTCTCAAAACCACTCATGAAGGTACCTATAGAGTGAAGATGTCTAGATTGCAGCTGCTTACTACCAAGTTTGAAAATTTGAGGATGAAAGAAGATGAGAGTATTCATGATTTCCATATGAATATTCTTGAGATTGCTAATTCCTCAAGTGCCCTAGGTAAGAAGATGTCAGATGAAAAGCTTGTGAGGAAAATTCCCAGGTCACTTCCCAAAAGATTTTCCATGAAAGTGACTGCCATAGAAGAATCTCAAGATATCTGCAAGATGAGATTGGATGAGCTAATTGGATCCCTCGAAACATTCGAGTTGGGAATGAGTGATGGATCTGAAAAGAAAGTCAAAAGCATGGCCTTTGTGTCCAACACTGAAGATAAAAAGGAAGAAAGTAGTCAGGATACTGATGAAGGCGTGTCAAATGACTTAGTGTTACTTGGAAGACAATTCAACAAAATCCTGAAGAGGATGGATGTGAGGTCAAAGTCTAATGTCAAGAACAACTCATTTGACATCAGTAGGTCCAATGATGCTGGAAGAAGAACAAGATCTGAAGAAAAATCCAAACAGGGCAAAGGAATTCAGTGCCATGAATGTGAAGGATATGGTCACATTAGAGCTGAATGTGGGACCTATCTCAAGAAACAGAAGAAGAGTCTTGTTGCTACTTGGTCTGATGATGACTCTGAAAGTGAAACAGAAGGAGAATCTGCCAATCTTGTGGTTGCCTTGACTGGGAGATGTGATCCTGATGAAGATTCCAGTGATGATGAATTAACCTTTGATGAATTAGCTACTTCTTACAGGAAGTTGTGTCTCAGAAGTGAAGAAGTGTGTCAACAAGTGGAGAATCAGAAAAAACTAATAACCCAACTAGAGGCTGAGAAGACATAACACTTAGAAACCATTTCTAATTTGAAGATTGAAGCCTTGTTCCTGAATTTCAAACTGAATGAGATGACTAAGTCTGTCAGAATGCTAAATAGTGGATCTGACACCTTAGACAAAATCCTCCAAGCTGGAAAGATGGCAGGAGACATGACTAGCCTTGGGTTCAATGAATCTTCTCCTGATTGTAGTCCCTCTAATAGCAAATCAAAGATGTCACATCAGGTGTCTCAACATCACAAGGGAAGACAACATAAGCACTCAAAAGGAAAATACCAAAGATGGAGATGTCATTATTGTGGGAAATTTGGTCACATAAAACCATTTTGCTTTAGGCTGTATGGTTATCCCAATCCTACTCATCTATCTAGACCCAAACAAAACATCTCTTCTAACAGAAAATAGTGGGTTCCTAGGGTTGGTGCTACTAACTTGATAGCTCACACTTCCTTCAAAGTCTCAACCAAAGAAGATTGGTACTTTGACAGTGGATGCTCCAGACACATGACTGGAAGCAAAAATCTGTTGGTTGACCTCCAATCTCATGCCACCAGCTATGTAACTTTTAGTGATGGAGCAAAGGGTGAAATCAAGGGGATTGGAAAGCTAAACTGCTCTAGAGTTCCTAACCTTGATAATGTGTTGCTTGTTAAAGGATTGACTGCAAACCTGATCAGCATCAGTCAACTATGTGATCAAGGCTCAATGTGAACTTCACAAAAACTGAATGCTTGGTTACTAATGCAAAAAATGAAGTGATCATGAGAGGAGTCAGATCTAAGGACAACTGCTACATGTGGATTCCTCAAGAAACTAGCTATTCATCAATACGTGCTCTAGCTAAAGAAGAAGAAGTGAAAATATGGCATCAAAAATCGGGTCATCTGCATCTTAAAGGGATGAAGAGGATCATATATGCTGAAGTTGTCAGAGGAATCCCAAAATTAAAGATTGAAGAAGGAAGAGTATGTGGTGAATGTCAGATTGGAAAGCAGACAAAGATGTCACATCAGAAGATCACACATGACACCACATCTAAAGTGCTGGAACTTCTCCACATGGATTTGATGGGGCCTATGCAGGTGGAAAGTCTTAGTGGAAAAAGGTGTGCTTATGTTGTGGCGGATGACTTCTCCATATATACCTGGGTGAATTTTATAAGGGAAAAATCTAATGTGTTTGATGTGTTCAAAGACCTTTTCCAAAGACTTCAAAGAGAAAGAGAGAGGCATGTTATCAGAATCAGAAGTGATCATGGGAAAGAATTTGAAAACAGTAAATTTGCTGATTTCTGTTCATCTGAAGGGATTAGACATGAGTTCTCTTCTCCCATTATCCCTCAGCAAAATGGTGTGGTGGAAAGGAAGAACTCTCCAAGAATCTTCTAGAGCTATGATTCATGCTAAGAAGTTGTCTTACCACTTTTGGGTTGAAGCTATGAACTCTGCTTGTTATGTTCACAATAGAGTAACCTTGAGAAAAGTGACCTCAACCACTTTATATGAAGTCTGGAAGGGAAGAAGACCTACTGTCAAATACTTCCATGTGTTTGGTAGTAAATGTTATATCCTGGCTGATCGTGAACAAAGAAGGAAAATGGATCCCAAGAGTGATGAAGGGATATTTCTGGGCTACTCAACAAACAGCAGAGCCTTTAGAGTCTTTAATTCCAGAACTAAAGTTATGATGGAATCTATCAATGTTGTTATTGATGATCAAGAGACTGATGTCACAAACGATGTTGAAACATTTTTGAATGAGCCCCAGTTGAACCTTCTGATAAAAGTAGTGAGAGTGAGTCCACCCAGGCTGAACCTGAAGCTGATCAAGTAAACAAGGGACCCTCTATCAGAATTCAGAAGGATCATCCTAAAGATCTCATTATAGGAGATCTAAATAAAGGAGTCACCACTAGATCAAGGGAAGTGATCTCACATGCCTGTTTTGTGTCAAAGATTGAGCCTAAGAATGTTAAAGAAGCTTTAACTGATGAATTTTGGATCAATGCCATGCAGGAAGAGTTAGGCCAATTCAAGAGAAATGAAGTATGGGATTTGGTTCCAAGACCTGAAGGAATAAATGTTATTGGAAAAAAGTGGGTATACAAGAATAAATCTGATGAAAAAGGTGTGGTTACTAGAAATAAAGCAAGGTTAGTAGCTCAAGGATACACTCAAGTTGAAGGAGTTGACTTTGATGAAACATTTGCACGTGTAGCTCGCTTGGAGTCCATTAGATTATTGCTAGGAGTGGCATGTATTCTGAAGTTTAAACTGTTCCAAATGGATGTGAAAAATGCCTTCTTAAATGGCTACTTGAATGAGGAAGTATATGTTGAACAACCAAAGGGATTCACAGATCCAAATCTTCCAAAGCATGTGTGTAAGTTGAGGAAAGCTCTTTATGGGTTGAAACAAGCTCCTAGAGCTTGGTATGAGAGACTCACAGTGTTTCTCATTGACAATGGATACAGAAAGGGAGGCATTGATAAGACTTTATTTGTCAAAGATAAAGGAGGAAAGCTCATGATTGCTCAGATCTATGTGAATGATATTGTGTTTGGTGGGATGTCAAGTAAGATTGTTCAACATTCTGTTGAACAAATGTAGTATGGATTTGAGATGAGTCTTGTTGGAGAACTAACTTATTTTCTTGGCTTGCAAGTCAAGCAGATGGAAGATTCTATCTTTCTATCTCAAAGTAAATATGCCAAGAATATAGTTAAGAAGTTTGGCATGGAGAATGCAAGCCACAAGAGGACACCTACTCCTACTCATCTGAAGTTGTCTAAAGATGAAAATGGTGTCAGTGTGGATCAAAGTCTCTACAGAAGCATGATAGGGAGTCTGCTATATCTTACAGCAAGCAGACCTGACATTGTTTTTGTTGTAGGTGTATGTGCTAGATATCAAGTTGAACCAAAGGTGAGCCATATAAACCAAGTGAAAAGGATTCTGAAATATATCAATGACACTTGTGACTATGGGATGCTATACACTAATGGATCTGATTCTGTGTTGTCTGGCTATTGTGATACTGATTGGGTTGGAAGTGCTGATGATAGGAAAAGCACATTAGGAGGATGTTTCTTCTTGGGGAACAATCTAATATCAGGGTTTAGTAAGAAGCAAAATTGTGTTTCTCTGTCTACTGTTGAAGCTGAATACATAGAAGATGGAATTAGTTGTTCTCAACTGGTGTGGATGAAACAAATGCTGACTGAATACAATATCACACAAGATGTCATGACATTGTACTATGACAACCTGAGTGCTATAAACATCTCAAAGAACCCTAATCAGCACAGGAGGACCAAACATATTAATATCTGTCACCATTTTATTAGAGAACTTGTGGAGGATAAGATTGTAGCCTTAGAGCATGTTGCTACTGAGATGCAGTTAGCTGATATTTTTACAAAGGCCTTGGATGCAAATCAATTTGAATTCCTAAGAGGGAGATTAGGGATTTGCATTTATGAAAATTTGTAGCAATTAATATGGAGTGGAAAAAGTACTCAAATTATAGTCTATTTTCCTAAAATAAAGTGTCCCCATTATGGTAAATCATTACCTTATATTGGAAATACCATCTATTCCATCTTTACACGCTACCTCTATAACCCCATTACCTACTCCAACTATTCCATCTTCCTTTTCCTTCTCCACAAACCTCTACTAGGGCAACCTTACTTTTTCTAGAAAAACTCCAAAATGTCACAACATCAAGATACATCTGCTTCTAAAAACATTAAGTCTACTCCAAAATTTAGTGTTCCTCCCATGGGCGTCCCTGATGATGAGATTCTGGATGTTGCTCATCTCTCTGTTATTCCCGCCGCGGACATTGATTTGAACCAACTCATCTCCATTGATGCCTCCGCTTCTGCGTGTTCCAATCAAGGTAATCCCTCTAGTATTCCGTCTGGTTCAACTCATGTCACTAAGTATAAGGAAGGAACACACTATACTGATCGTGTTATAAGAGACATAGTTACTAGAATTCTTAATGAAGGTCACTCTGTGAAGGGGGTTTCTACTCCCCTTGCTCAAATGTATCCCCCTCTTGAGGTTGAACAACCTAGTGGTAAGGGTGATGATTCCTCCAGTTCTGAAAAGGCCTTGGCTGCTGAAGGGTTGCGCTTTCTAGGGCAAATCGTGTCTAACAGAGGGAAATCTGTGGCCTCTAACACGGCTAATGCTTCCCACTCTGAGAAGCATGATGATGCAAATGTTGTGATTGATCTAGAGGATGGTAGCTCTGATGATCAGGAGGAAAGCTTGATTCATCACATAAATCCAAGTGTGACTAAACGCATGAAGACTCGCAAAGGAAAATCTATGGCTGAACTTATGTCAGTTAGAGAAGCTAAGAAGACTGATGTCATTGGTCCCTCCAAACCACGGAGCAAGGTTGAAATAAAGAAGAGGAATGTCAGAGATAATTCTGAGCCTGAAGAGGATGTTGAGGAAGATGTCCCTGACATCTCGCCTGCGAAGAAAACTACTGTTAGGAAGTCTCCTGTTAAAGTACCTGTTGTTCATTTGGATAACATCTCCTTCCATCTTGAGGATGGAGCTGCTAAGTGGAAATTGGTGATTCAGATAAGGGTAGCTGTGGAAAGGGAATTGGGAAAAGATGATGTTGATGTCAAGGAGGTCATGGACCTGATACAAGCTGTTGGGCTTTTGAAGACTGTTGATGGGTTCTCTCAATGCTACGAAGGTTTATCAAGGAATTTATTGTTAATATTCCTGAGGATATTTCTGATAAGAACAGCAAGGAGTTCTGCAAGGTGTATGTGAGGGGTAAGTGTATAACATTCTCTCCTACTGTTATTAATAATTTTCTAGGCATAAATAATAAGGGTGCAGGAGAATTAAAGGTTACAGACAATCAGGTCTGTAGGGAGATTACAGCTAAGCAGGTGAAAGTTTGGCCTTTTAAAAAGCATCTTCCTGCTGGGAAGTTGACTATCAAGTGTGTTATCCTGCATAAAATAGGAGTTGCTAACTGGGTCCCTACCAACCATATTTCCACCATTGCTAATACTCTTGGGAGGTTTATTTTTGTTGTTGGGACAAAAGCGAAATTTGACTATGGTAGATATATGTTTGATCAAATCATCAAGCATGCAACTACTAATGCAGTTAAGTTGCCAATTGCTTTTCCCTATATGACCTGTGGAATTATCTTGAATCAACATCCTGGTATTCTGTGCTCAAATGATTTACCTAGTAGGAGAAAACCAACTTTGTCTGTGCACTACAAACTCTTTGAAGGCAGTCATGTCGAGGATATTGTCATGACATCTGCCATGAGGAGGTCAGTCTCAAAAGTTGGAGCGATTGCTGAGCTTAAGGAGACATGCAAAGAGCTAGGTGAAGGGATTAGGGTAGCCACAGCTAGAAAACAATCTTTGGAAGCCTTGATTGAAAGCTTGGAGCAAACTGAGGGTGAAAATGTTGAACATGCTAATGTCAGCCATGAAGAAGAAGCTGAAGCCCACACCTCTAGTGAGAGGTCTGCTAACAATGGTGATGCAAGTGGCAATTCTGCTTCTGGTGCTGCTGAAGAGGCTGCAAACTCAAACTCTACTGAGTAGCTCTGTTGGCTTTGGTCCCTCTTGTTTTGATGGTTTTCTTGGTTTTTTGGTGGATTTCTTTGTGTGTGTTTTTTTGTTTGTTTCTCAGAATTCTTACAGTTGTGTATGTACTTAGTGATGTAACTCTTTAACTTCTGGTATTTCTGTTAATGACTAGATAGACATTTATTTTGTCTATTTGGTCTCTTTTGGCTAAAAGGGGGGAGAAGTAGCTGTAGATGTAGCTGAGTATCTTATCTTAGCTCTGTAGTATTATTGTTGCTTTGCTTGTCTGATACGGAGGGAGAATTCTGGTGTTTATTTGTTTGGTACATGGGGAGAATTCTCTGTGTTCTGTTTGTGTGAAGCAGTGTGGTTGTTGCTTGTTGTAGACTGGCTTAAGGGGGAGTTGTTGTGTTCTGGGAAGTTGCATGGACTTGAGGGAGAGTACAACAACTTGTGTGTCCTGATGTTTACTAGTTGTTATTTTTGCTAGTGATGTGTGTATGTTTTTTTCTGTTGCTGAACTGATGCTCTGATTGATTTCTTGTGAACGTGTGATATGTTGTTTGTTTTAGCCAAAATTTGCCAAAGGGGGAGTTTGTTGGTTCTATGAATTGGCATCAATTTTGGTAAAACTTAGTGTTATCACAAGATGTCACGCTTGTAGTCTTGACATGTGATATCAGCTTTCTGCAGGTTGTTTGATATGGTTGTGCATGATTTATTCAAGATGTCAGACCCGATGTTACGACATGTATATACAGAACATTCAGTCTGAATGTTATGTATTTTGTTGTTGCGTTTTTCATGCAAGTCTTTGTGTGCTTATATGGAGATTGCATGCATTATTCAAGGAGTAATTCTATTTAAAGCCAGAATATTTTGTTTCCCGAAAAGGAATGATTGGCTGCTAATTCTTAGGGAATACGCAATAAATAGAATTAGGGTTTCATGTTGCCCAAGCCCATTTAGAAAGCCTTTATTTAAAGACTATGTAAACCCTGTTTTATATATAGAAAACACGAACAGTGAAGTGAGTGAGTATTAGGGTTTTAGTCTTGTGGACGTTTGTGAATTGTGAGTCATTCATCCATCTTGTTGATGTGTGAATTGGATTGAGTTTTTGAGTTGTAATTTGTCCACTCTAAGATTTGAAGTACGAGTGTATTTGTTTACTTGATTCGAGCTTTTAAGCAAGATCAAGTGTGTGTCCTTGAAGTGTGTTTTCTTTCTTTTTGGTATTTGTTCTAGTATCACTGATGTGATTGAGGGGGAGTGAGTAGGGTCTCATGTCTAAGAGTTCTTAGATAGAAATCACACGGGTAGAGATTAGGTGAAAAGACTGTAACTTGAAGTTGTTTGTTGAGAGTCTTTGAACTAATTCGATTTAGTGGATTTCCTTCCTGGCTTGGTAGCCCCCAGACGTAGGTGTGTTTGCACCGAATTGGGTTAACAATTACTTGTGCCGATTTTCAATTGTTTCCTGATTTTTATTCTGTTCATATTTCACTTGTTGTTCAGATATTAGTGTCGTGACATTACCTTCGACATCTCATATCTGATACTAGAATTTTAACTAAGTCATTGGCTTGAGACTTAGTAAAGATAACCTCGAGAGGTATGAGGTTAAAACTCCTTGAATAAGAGTTTCAACAGTGGTGTCAACCCAATTTTACGTTAATAGAACATTAACCTTAAGATTCAATGGGTAACAACAAGTCGTTGATTTAGATGTTTGTCAAACATTTGATAATAATGTCGACTATTTTAAATTGATGGTTACGTTTTTCAAACTTTTAATGAAGTTCAATACCAAGAATAAGTATCTCATGAAAAATGATACAATATGAACTTCACCTATGTGAATTTCGAGATGCTGTCGTCTCAAAGTGAGAGTTGAAGTTTCTTTCACAAAAAATTCATGAAATAGAAAAGCACACGATCATATATAAGTATTATGCGAGATATGTAAGAGAAGAACCCTTAAAAAATGTGTGTAAGGCAACACCAATCTAATCATATGGATTAATGGTTTAAACACATTGATACCTAATTTTCCGATTAGACTGTGTTGTTGCCACTAAAGTTAAGTTTTAAATTGAAAGATATCTAACTATACCTAATTGTATGTTGTTGTAAATTATTAACGACTAATAATATTGAATGTATTCCAAAATGACAAGAAAATATTTAAGTGAAAATTAATTTTTTAGTTCAGAAATAGGTAAGACTTGTGAAGTGTTGTCGTAGATTTAAATTCAAAAATAAGCAACACTTGTGAAGTGTTACAATAGTTTTGAATTCAAAAATAGACAACACTTTGTGAAGTATTATAGAATGCGAAACAGTGCAACCTTTAAAAGTGTTGTTGTAGGCGAAATAGTGCAATATTTGGTACAAGTGTTGTTGTAAGCAAAACAATGCAATGTTTGAAAATTGTTGCTGAAAGTGTGTTTCATCAAGGGTCGCAACCTTATGAAACAACATCAGTTTGACCTATAAATTGATCATTTCGCATTCAAAAAAACATCATTAAAAAAACCTATCTTCTTCACATAAAATTTCGGATTTCACCTTCCCTACATTTGAATTTTCACCAATCTTGTGCAAACTCGAATATATGCTGAATTATCTTGCGTATTCCTACGTACAAACTCTTGAGAGTATTTGAAATACTTATAAGAAAAATTATTTACTTTGTTAGAATTGGCGTTGCAGAGAAAAGAGTCCCCAACGTGGGTTGAAACAGAACTGCCTATTTGAGTTGTAATTGCTGAATGAGGACATCATACAATTCACAAATATCCTCTTCTTTCTCTGCATTCTATAACACTTTTATTACTCTTTGCATCGGTTACTTATAAGAAAGTTACATTCCTTGCTTGAGTACATACAGATACTCTCGGATTCCTTCCCTAGCATCCATTCCCTCACATCTCTCTGCATACTGCACAGAGCGATTCTCTCTGCATACTGCACAGAGCGATTGTGAAGCCTTCTTTCGTTCAGCCTTCACCTGCATATCACCGAACTCATGCAAACAACTTGAAACCCATTTTAGATATAACTACGAAGAAATGTATCAAACCATGATTTATTCCTGAAGCTATTTTTTTTTAAAGGACTTATTCTTGAATTTTATTGTAGGTATCATCAACCATGATTTACCTACAAGGAAGTAACGGAATGCATTGAAGGAGACTATCAAATATTTTAGGTAAACCCTCAACATCATTGAACCAATAAAACTTATTATCAATCATGCACATGCAAATAAGAGTATGTCAAATGTTGGCTAGATCTGGTCGGCGAGTACGAGAGGAATATCGTAAAGGGAGCGACAAAGGTTGTTGCCGTTGTAATGAAGATGGATAGGTGAGGGACGAAAGAGAAAAGTTCGAGAGTCAGAGAGCTGAAGGATTGAGAGCACAAAGGCATGACATAGATGTTGAAGGATTGAGAGCACATAGGCATGACATAGATGTTGATGGTGCATGGTGATTAGCATTCATATAAACGTTGAAATCCTACTATCAAACAAGGCCGCTCACCTTAGACACCACTTTACATTTAATCTATTTTTTATCAAAATCAATTCATTATTTTAAAAAATAACACACTAAGTTCCACATTTAATTTTTAACTCATCAAGGTCACACACTCAAGTGTTAAACTGAGAAATACATAATCATCATGTATCTCAGCTCTTGTTCAAATAACAGCATCACATCAGATTACAATGATATTTACTCAGCAACTGCAGTTAAAGCTTTTTCGCAGCCAAAATGACTCTAAGAATAGCTTTTTCTTAGGCTGTTGAAAGATGATAGATATCACACAGTTACCAAAGCAAAAGTCACATGATAAATTATTATAGTTTGTTTCATCCTATAATGTGGATTTGCTAATGAAGCACCAAATATCAATACGAAATGATAGGAATTATCGTACCAGCAAAAATTGTCTCTGAAGACACTATCTTACACTCCCTTTCTATAGGCACGGTGCTTTTGCTTGCCAGCTTCAGACCCAGAGCAAGTGGATACTTGGTTCTTATTTTGAATTTCTTGCGGGTAATTGATACAAAACTCTGGCACATGATAATATAAGGGAAACTATTCAGCATCATCACAAGTTAGATTCATGTAAAAGAGCGTGTTAAACAATAAACAATTGATATTGTAGCTTACAAAAATTACCACTCAATCCTTTGGTTGTTTCTTCTGGCATAGATCGCGTAATTTTGAAATGGTCAGATCTCCACCTCCAAACGCATCCATAGTGGCAATTGCTAAGGGGAACTCAGCTCTAGATGTCAAACTACTTGAAACAATTAAAAATAAGAAACATTTATACCATTTCAAAAAATAAATAAGTCAGAATCCTGTTGATGTTAAGGAACTTCTGTTTATATCTACAACAGACATGTTCTTTGAATTCGTTCATTGAACTTCTAAGAACAAAGTAATCACCTGCTTCGTAGAACAACGCACGGCATGCCCACCCGTTCAGCTCCAACTGCTCCAGAATGGCTTCCTGCAACAAGGACACAGTTGCAGATAGGTAGCCCTGCACATTCTGCTCCCGCATGTAGCGCAGTCACAATCTTATCTAGACTGGACAGATGATCAACAGATTAAATTATATTTGTAGGACTTACTCTATTCTGTTTTTACTTTACTGGTTAGCTTCTTGTGAAAGCTGTAAGTGACAGCTGTCCATTGCTTAGATAATTAGTTAGCCACTCAGCCTATATACAAAGGACCGAGTAATCATATTGTAACGAACTTTTAAGATCATTTTATCAAATACAAAATGAATTCCAACAAACTCTCTAGAATTGAATAATATTTGACTAAAACATTAGTATTGACTATGTTATTGAAATCCAGATCAATCAATCATTCATTTCTCAACTGATAGCTGTCAAATGCTAATATATGTTCGTCAGTTCTTATTCTGGTGAGCTCATAAGTGTTTTAAAATAGCTATGAGATGACAGAGAAAGATATTTCAATATGCCTATGCAAATAAATCAGATTTAAGTAAACACAATTTTTAACTGTTATTCAAATTTTTGAAGTAAATTTAAAATCGAACATGGAAATTTTATAAAAAGCTGACAAAGCACAATGATTACATAAATCTGAAGTAACACTTTCTATCCACTGCCTCTAAAAAATTCTTTCGAGATTTTTAGTTCCCCGTCCGTAGTTATTTGGCTTGCCTTGTTCAAGATCAACTGTAGTTGTCACCAATTATCTTATCTTGGACATTATCACTTGGTACAATGTAGTGAGCCATAATTTAGCTCACTTAAAGGAATGAATATTTATCTTAACTATGCACAACAAAAATAATAATGAAGAGGACAATGAAATCTTATTTTGTGCAAAAATAAGTCCAGTGAAAGGAACTAACCTTTCAGGTAAGCCAGTATCAATCGCAACACTCAAATTTAGCATGGATGCTACCTCCTTTGCCAGTCTTTGTTTCTCAGCAGAAGCTAGACAAAATGGCAGAAATACAAAGCACCACAGCAAACAACAAAGTGAATTATATGCATGCATGAGGTACACCTACATAATGAGCAACTCAAGAAGTATATACCCGCTCTTGTGGCTTCCTTGGCAAGCTCTTCATCCAAACCATAAGCAATCACCTTTCCTGAGATGAGTTGGCCATATAAACTTTGCTCAGCCTCCTTAATCCCCACAATAATCACCTTTTTGCTTCGATCATTACCAAGCTTTTCTAATATGCTCCTAAAAGTTTTGGTAAACATGGCCAAAAGAATGAAATGTCAGTGTGCTCGCGTTCTCCCAGGAAACTAAGCTGGGAAGCTAAACAACCAAAGAGCAAAAACTAAAAATAGTGTATTGTGAACCTCATAAATATTGTAGTTTTTTTAGAGCTCAAAGAATATCTGCTATATTAAATTTTCTTAGAGCTCAAAGAATATTTGTTATATTAAATTTTCTTGTAGTTATATAAAGTAATATTTATTTTATGACTGAGAGAGAGGACAACGAATGGTAGGGTGTACATATCACTCTAAATTTATGCAAAACAAACCCAAGCACATTCATCCCCTCCACCATAACATTGACCTAATTAGTCCTATACTAAACTATTGTAAAGTTTCAAAACTAAATAGAAGTACCTCGCAATATTATCACCACTTTTAGTGTAGGCTGTTAATACTACCACTGGAACTCCTTCATTGTATGCATCATCAATAAACCTGTTAATGGAGATGTTACTCTGTTGAGAAATAATAACAGATTAAAGTTCAATATGCGCAATTAGAACATAGTTCAATATTAAGAAGCAATGAAGACAATGAGAAGCATCGTAAAATTAGACTTCCATAACCTGAAAACTTCTGAAAATGAATAGAAGACCAACTACCAATTCTAAACCTCATTAAGACGACGACAATGACAACAACAACAACAACAACCAAGCCTTATCTCACTAAGCAGGGTCAGCTACATGGATCAAACGACGCCATAATGATTTATCAAATATCATGCTTCACCCAACTCATTAATCTTGAGATCTTCCTTAATTACTTATAGTTTTTTTAGGCATTCTTCTACCTTTAGTGGTTTGACTACCCTACATTCTTCTACCTAAGTCTATATTCCACAATCTTTTCTACTATACAGGCTACCCCAACTCTCTTTAGCGTTGTCATTTATAATTTTACCCGCCTAGTCCTACCACACATCCAACGCAATATCCTCGGCTCTACTACACTTAATTTATTTTCGTGTTGGTTCTTTACCGCCCAACATTAGTCCCTTACAACATAGTTGGGCTTACAGTTGTCCGGTAAAAAATTTCCTTCACTTTGAGTGGTACTTTCATATCACATAAAACAATCATCCAACTTGAATTCGGTGGTTTACATCCCCTTCTATTTTCCATCGTTTTGTCCTATGAACCCAAGGTATTTAAAATGCGTAACGTCTTGTGGTATAATATGATCTCCAATTTTCACCACTAAACTAGAAACGCTTCACCTTTTGCTAAAATTACATTCTAAATACTCTATTTTGCTTCCCCTCATGCGAAAGCCATATATGCTTCTAAGGCTCTCCAAGTCTGCAACCTCCCATCCAAATTTACTACGAATAGAAAAGCACCAAACAGTATCCTAAGACAAAAACCTATACCAAATAATTCTAAGGCCAAAACCTATACCAAAATTGTGAAATAAGCTCCAGCAAAATGATAAGTTGACTAAGAAAATAACCACTATGTAAAGGATGTCTTGGTATGATTTGAAATACTAGAAAACTCTGATATTATTCACTAACTAATGTGAGATAACAGTACAGTGCATGTATATGTAGTTATGTACACAATTTATAGACTCAAAGAATCCTTGAAATTTAGGGTTGAAAAGGATAATGACTATGATATCAATTCTAGCTATGGAAACTACCATATTAAAGAATAAAAGGGAAGTAGACAAATCATGGATACATGAATTATAATCAACACTCTTCTAGGTGGAGTATATGCCATTTGCTACATAAGTATGCCATCCTAGGACTCCACAGGGTTTTCATAAAAATGCCTGCTAGTTGATCCTTGAGACTCATAGAAGATGTCTTGGTGATGCCTTTAAGAACCCTTGAAATTTCTCTTCAACTAATGTACATATTGTTCACCTAACTTTGCCTAAAAAATACAGCTCCTTTAAGAGATAGATCCCCATAAATAAAGGACAACTTGGTGCCATAAAGCTTTTTTATGGCTGGGTCCAAGGAAGAGCCAGACCAATTAATGATATATTATTATACTTAATTTACCTTGTATTTGCAAGAAACTGATTCCGCAACTCAATCCTGTGACCTCTAGTCACGAGTTCAATGATTAGGAGGTAATGGGTATGTGTCTATGTTATCAATCTCAGATCGCGGCACCGCGCAGCCATCTTCAAAAAATGGAACGGAACGGGAGTGCAAAGCGGAACGGCCGATATTTTGGTTAGGCGGATACTAATATAGTTAATATTAATGAACACATAATTATTAATAAATTAATCAAAATTCATGAAGTATTCATATATAGAAATAAAAGTAAGAAGTCTTGAGCATTGAGCAAAACACGTTTGCAAATGCAAATAAAATAAATAACCTTATTATCTTAAAAAATGTAAGGGGCCGGAGCGGCCGCTCTGACTCAGTGTCGTTCTGAGTCCAATCCTATTACTGCGATCTTTTCAGCCGAGTCACTCATATGTGACCAAACAGCACAGCCTAACGTGGTTTTCTTGATTTTGTTGTTCCGTGCCAAGATAACAGCCGGAACCGCTGAGTTTAACAACATACTATGTGTTGTAGATTCATATTAAATAACACAACAAATAAAACACACAACTCATACAAAATCATATTCAATGAATGATAGATAACTCACTGTTCAACACCAGGCTGTAGAGGTAGACTTTTTGAGGTCACAAACTCTTCCAAAGCTTTTTCCTGCCAATTTGTGATAAAGTGTTAAATAGGATGGTTAACAAGTTCTTGTCATCTCACTTTCAAGCCATCTTATTATCAAAGGGAGTAAAAGAAAAAATAGGTTATTGGGATATAAACACTACATACAAAGGATTAATTATGAATATACAATAACACGAATCATAAATAGGAATAAAACATTTCCTAGAACACACATCAAAGGATTAATCATGAATATATACAATTACACGGATAATAAATAGCAATAAAACATTTCCTAGAATATTAAAGTTCCATAGTCAACATCAGTTACAACTTCAATGGAAAATTCCAACACAGCCAAAAAGAATCCACAATCAAAATTCTTCAGCCTGATTTTCTCCCCCTCGAAGTTCAGGATTCATCTTGAAAACTAATGTAAGATGTCTAATCAAAATGATTCGTTCCTAATTACAGGTCTATATCTAATCCAAATTTATTTGACCTGCCCCACATCTGAAAATAAGGTGTTTTGTTTCCACATTAAGCAGTCAATCTGAATTATGAAATACAACTAGTTTGATTTTTGCCATTGAGGTTGATTCTACTACTAATATCCATATTGATGATCTCTATTTCTTAAGCCAGTCTTCCTCATAGCACTTCCTTTGTTTGCTTAGGTACATGAAACTAGTTGGCCATTAAAAAAGTGCTCTTTTCCATAAAAAAACTTGTGTAATAATATTAAAGGGAAACTCATGATTAGATTGTCGTTGGTGTAGCTGTCTTCATTTCTAAGTCTTCATATATTATCAACTCTAAATAGAAACTTCAAACAAACTAATCATCTAAGTACAATATATTTTGAAATTAATTGTTGCAGATGAAAAGGTCGCTTTAAACTTCTAAACAGCAAATAACATCGACTTTTTTTGATCAAACTGGTCAACAATTGACAAACTTTCCTGTCTAACAACAAAATACTCCATTAAATATTTGATATAGCAAAAGAAAAAGGCTTCTCTAACTACTATAGTTTTGGAGTGTATAAAGGATATAAATGCACAGTATAAATTTCCAAAATAGGTGATATTAGTTGGGCATTTATACACCAAAACTATAGTACGGATTTTCATTATAAAGAGAGCATTCACGGATTAAGTAAAAGCACATTAATTAAGTACACGTAATTTGCCTCCCAGTCCTCATAGACCAAAGTAAAATCACATTAATTTTTCTTTTTTTGAATAAACATTGAACATCAGAAGTATACAATTCATCAAGACCAAGTGTAAGAACGTTCACCTTTTCCAGCAAAACACTTTTTGTGAAGAGTCCCTTCTCATTTGTGGGTAATGACGAAGGCCACCCAATCTGTTAAAGACAATGACAGCAGAATATGATGTAATTAATGTTTGCAATGAAGAAAACAACCAAAAGCTACCAATAATCATGCTTTCTCGCCCATGCATCAGACAAAAGATGAACAGCTTACTCGATTAAAATACAAGAATAGCATTTTTTCCTCATCTCCAATGCTTCTTCTGAAAAGTTATTAGAAAATGGTTTACAAACAAGGGAAGCAACCTATGTATTTGTTCATGTAAATTTCCATTGTTTAATGATTCAATACTAAAGATGTTTCAATATTAAACTACCTTACCAATTCCAGATTCATTGTGGTCAGGAAAAAACATGCAGTAAAGGGATCTCAAGCACTAGTTGAAGATCACACAACTTGAATTACGAGATGTATATTTTAAAGCCAATATGGTAAAATCATAATACAAGCTATCTTATCTTCATCTTACAGCTGAGATCCATGACTGCATGACTGCACAAAATCCAAATCCTTACCAAACTGAGACTTCAATGAAATTCAATGCATTGATTAACATGAACTCATGAAATCTAAATGTGTCATCACCTTCTTCATTAGAACACATGCATAGGCAAGAAAATAATCTAATAAATAACAACAAAAAAAACACCTTAAAAGATCTGAATAGACAGGTTCGTTCCAGCTCGCACAATCAAGTCCAAGTTTCTCAAATGCTGCAAGCACAAGATCGAAATCGAAAAACAACAGCTCGTTACACTTCATGAAAACAGAATAAATAACACACAGAATATGGAATTATAGATGAGCAATGAGCACAGTATAACTGTTCATACCTTTATTGAAGGCTATGCGATTCCCTACACGGTATGCATCCACAAGAACCCTAAAAAACCAAAAAAAATAGAAAACAATTAACAAACACAAGAGTTCAAACAAATTGAGCAGAGTGAAACTGAAACGAGATTGTTCGAATAAGGAAGAAAAGCGAAAATTCACCCGTGGACTTCGAGAAAAACTGCGAGATCTTGAGAAGTGACGCCGCTGTCGTCAGTGGATGAAGCGGCGATGATGGCAGTGGTGTCGCGCGGAGATTTACCGGGAAACCCGAAAGAGGAAAATTGATGGGAAACGGTTACATTCGTTGTGGCTTTGGGAAAGTTAGATGTGTGGATGAAGTTGAATGCGCGTGGAATGCGAATGCGTTGCAGAGCTATATGCGGAGAAAGAATTGAACATGAACTTGCTAGTGACTGTGTTGTTGTTGCCATGGTAACCCCTGTTAAGCAGCTTAGTTCTAGCTAAAATTCTCTTTAGTCTGATATTTTTCAATTATACATCATAGACTCACGATTGACTTGCATTGACACGTACTCCTTTTTTCTGGTAATATTTTGACATGTATTCTTTTCTTTTTTGGTCGGTCATATTTTCACACAAGTGTGTATACACGATCACTATTGTAAATAAATTTAGTTTTTTTACATTTAGTCCATATAGGGTCTAAATACATTATGAGTTAAATCTATTTAAAAAGTAAAATATTTACTTATAATTATTATATATATATATATATATATATATATATATATATATATATATATATATATATATATATATATATATATATATATATATATATATATATATATATATATATATATATATATATATATATATATATATATATATATATATATATATATATATATATATATATATATATATATATATATATATATATATATATATATATATATATATATATATATATATATATATATATATATATATATATATATATATATATATATATATATATATATTATAGTTATTTATAAACATAAATGAGACAAAATATATAAATATATTATTCCATCTATTCATCTTTAAGTATTTTTTTTAATTGTTACTTGTAAATTTTAAGGTAGTATTAACTTGTCAAAATTATCCCTAAATAATTATTACAGAGAAAGAAAATAAAATAAATATAATAAATAATTAATTGTATTATAGATAAAAGGATCATTATTGTTTGAAAAATAACCATGATTAATTTTTTTATATAAAAAATTAAAAAATAACACTTAAAAAGGAACGGAACGAGTATAATTATGATGTAACTTTTATTTTATTTTTCATTTCTTCTACTAACAATTACCTAAAAAAATTTAACTCGATTGACACATTATTATCAAATATAAAAAAAAATGTGTTCATTAACTGGGAGTGTAATTAAAATTTTATTATTGAAATGAAGAAGAAAATCAGTATCGCCATTTTGTTTTGTTTTTTTTACGTTTTTTTTTTCTTTTATATTTATATAGTGCAATTCTTCTTTGGCTTTTTATATACGATATATTAAGTCACATAGGAATTCATTCAATTTTAATTTTAATAATATAATTCTAAAAAGTGAAAAGGGGTTGGACACTCCAAAATTCTCAAAACCAAGTTATAAGTCACTATGCTCGAGAGTTGAAAGTCGGATATGCCGAATACTTGAAAAGATAACTAAGTTGCTACTTATGAAATAAATAGGAGTCAATTCTCATAGGTCTATTTTCGGACAATAAGTACAAATCAGTGTAACGACTATAGAATATATGCATCCTGGATTCTAATATGCCTGAGATGGCTTACTTAAATAGAATGCCCTCATCTCGGATTCTAGAAGGAATAATCAAAGGTCATTCACCCACCGGTTATGAAATTATGATTTCTCCGTTACAACATTCTTCCATAAATCATGGAACGATATCACATTTATCAATAATGGAAGATTGTAACAAGTATTCTGCTAATGATCATCACACCGTAAGTATATCCATAAAAAAGTAATTGGATAAGTCTCTTGGAGTCCTGGGAGAGTCCTGGGATAGGGAGAATAATAGGATAAATACGGGAGTCTGGATACCAAACAGGGAAAAACCTGAACTATGAATAACACACAAAAAGGAGAAAATATATGAGAAATCTCTATGTATTTATCATGAACATTTGGCACCGTGGAGCTCCAATAAAAGTCTCCCGGGCCACGCAATGAAACATAAACAATCACTTTTCATATCAAATTGATTTCCAATTTCACAAAATTGGTTGCTTGAACATACCATTACACTGTACACATTGAACCCTTAAACACTTTCTCTCTTTGGGTCCATCCATCAAATGTCATCATAGTGACATCCGTCGGCTCTCCAATGACTCTCCCAACGCAGAGCAACCTTGTCGAAAAATGCACAACTCAGTTTCAATAGAACATTTTTTCAATCTAATCATTCTTCAAAGCGCATGTCAATTTAGTTCGTGCATTTGTTCGCAATGGTAAATTCAGAGCCGATGCAAAAACTATCAACTCTCTTCTGAATCTAGAGATTGTCTCCATTAACAGCGTTGGATTGAATGAAGTCGATCTCAGAAAATACAGAGAGATCAGAGAGTGATACAAGAATTTGGCATTCACACTTCAGAGATCTTGTTTGGATCACTGAATTGATTCGCCGCGAGTTAGATCAAGATTCATATCGGACCTTAGCGACCCAAATTTTTAGAGTATCGTTCCCGCTTGTGTCACTCTCTGATGTATGGCACAACCTCACCTATTTATTGAAGAAAATCGTAACTAGTTGCATCGTATGCGGGAAGTTAATTATGGGATTGATCCCAGATTTTATTTACGGTCAAACATTGTTAAGGTTATACAAGTAAACCAGGGGATTATGCCGAGATCTTCCAGTGAAACAATGGTGATGTCTATCGCTCAGTGACAGTTTCTATTACCGACATGTTTGCCTAAGACAGAGTAGCATAACAACGCCAACACACCAGGGAAAGATCCAACATAAATAAATCTGGAAAGAACAACTTTAGGAACAATTTTCTTCTCAACCGACACAATTTGTACGCTACAGGTTCTTAATCAAGAAGCTACTCCTTTACCATACAACTTAGTCTTTAGGGAAGGAGTGGTAAATGATGCAACATCAGTTATACTCTTCAATACAGTTCAAAAGCTTGATGTTTGAAGACTTGACGACAAAGCATTATGTGTTATTGGTGATTTCTTATATCTATTCGCAGCAAGCATTATGCTTGGAGTCATAGTTGGGCTTGTCACAACATATATCTTGAAAGTGTTAACCTTTGGAAAACATTCAAGTGTTCATGAAATTTCAATGATGATGTTAATGGCATATATATCCTACATGTTGGAAGAGTTACAAGCCTATCAACAAGTACGCAGGTGCGTCGACGACCACAACAACAACGATATTAACTCTCGTCATCAAAGTTGTTATTAAAGTTGTCGCCACCGCCGCTACCAAAAGATAAGTGATCCTCAACCATCCTTTAGTTTATCAAGTCTTTTTTTTATTTAGTGTAGTGTTGTATAGTAATTAACTAATAGTTAAAATTATTGTTATTAAAATATTGTTATGTGTTATATTATTGTTGTGATTGTGTGTTGAACGTGACTATGCTGCCACGTGATAATGATGCAAATATTAAACCATATGGCACAGGTGTTGTACCGAATGAACCAAGGGCTGAACCAGGTGAAGTACCAAATTAAGTAGGGGCTGAACCGAGTCATACAACTGCTGCATCGAATGATGCAGGGGTGAAACCAAGTCGTACAACTAATATACCAAACATGCAGTCAGTTGGATTCACGAGTGCCACAGTACCATGGTATATCCTGAAAAGCGACGGAAGCCTCGGTACGATGGTCTAATTCTGCATCATGATGTCATGCAGAGTTTTACCCAACAACATTATTGGTGACAATAGCTTTTATGCAGATAAGTTCATCAATTCCATTCTATTTGGTTCTAATATTTGTGATCACTTTAAGAACTTAATGTGAGAATTGGTTTTGGGGATTGATCTCAGTATTGATTTTGCCCTAAACATAGCTTGACTAATTTTGCATTAAATTGAAAAGTCGTTTGATGTCCTATGTATTGTAGAAATAGACAATCATAGAAGTCGAAAATATATTATAAAATTTAATGGACCTTTGTGAATTGTGATAAACATAAGCATATTCCAGTGATTTGTTGTGAAGTATTTTACAAAATGTAATATATTGATAGGATCTTTGCAGGACCTAATGTGCTGCAAGACCTAATATATGCGGTAAACTACTTATCGATGATCTTCATTTTTGTTATGAGTAAAGTAGACTCTGAGAAACTCACCTTATGATGACAAAGCAGCGAATCGGCGAGACAAACAATGTCAAATAATTGATTGTGCTAGTTGTGCTATTGATCTTTTTATCTCTTTGTGAAGGCTATGTGTGAAGTTTGTTTCTTTGAGGGGGAGTATGGTTCATGTGTGACAGTGAGAGTTATTTCGGTGTTGTTGATCATGATATTCAGGGGGAGTTTGATCTGTTATGTACTTGCTGTGATCTCAAACAAAATATCTTGACATTTTGTTTCAGATAATTTTGTTTGTGCTTAGGTAGTTGTGTGTTTATTGTGATGTCAAATAGAATGTCTTGACATTTTGTTTGGAGTGTGAGAGTTTATTTCTCTCTATGTCTTTTCTGTGAAGCTGGGTTTCTACTACTTATTTATGTTGTGTATGCCTCTTATATGTCTAGGTGTTATACCAAGTGTTTGGTTGTTTGGTTTGTGTGCTTGTGATTATTGTTGTTCTTTTATCTTTTCTCCATCTATATGATGCAAAGGTTGTTTTAGTCAAAATTTGTCAAAGGGGGAGATTGTTAGTTACATGTTTTGTGATTGACAGTATTTTGTTAAAATAAGTGAAATAGCAAGATGTTGGACACGATGTCTAGACATGCTTGTACGACATCGTGGCCTATTGTTGTTTCAGTTTCTTGGAAGATTTGTTTTTCAACGTGTATGTAGTGAAGATTCTTTGATGATTTGATTCACACATTCTGCAGTTCAAAGTGCGTATTTTAGAAGCTCAAAGATTTGTTCCAGCTGTGCAATGTTTCCTAAGAATGATTCTCAAAACATTTAAGGAAACATTATATCAGATTTGATTTGATTCTTTAGAAGATTATGCAGATTGAATGTCGAAACATTTAAGGAAACATTATATGTGATTTTGCAGAATGGATGTCAAAACATTTAAGGAGACATCAAATTTGATTCTGCACAATGGATGTCAAAACATTTGAGGAGATGTCAAATTTGATTCTGCAGAATGAATGTGAAAACATTTAAGGAGACATCATATTTGATTCTGCAAAATGGATGTCAAAACATTTAAGGAGACATCAGATTTGATTTGATCAAATATTATGTAGAACAAATGTCAAAATATTTAAGGAGACATTAAATTTGATTTGATCATATTTGATTTGATTTGTTTTGGATCAGCTGGTTTTTTAACCCGAAGCCCATGCTATTATAAGGCTATTTAAATGGTGATTCTAAACCGAAGAAAAGTAAGAAGTTGTGTTGGAAATTATTATTGTTAGGGTTTAGTTGTCGTTGTTATTTGTGAGTCATTCTAGTTTCTCTTTGATACATGAATTGGACTGAGTTTATTGAGTTATAATTGTGAATCACTCCTGAGCTTTTAAGCAAGAGTGTATTCTATTTCATTAGAAGTGTGTCTTTTGTTCTTTGATTATTTTAAGTTGTTATCACTGCTATGTGATTGAAGGGAAGTGAAAGGAGTCTCATATCTAAGAGAGTCTTAGATAGAAATTCCAAGGGTAGTGATTATGTGAGAAGTTTGCAAAACCATAGGTTGTTTAGAACTTCAAACTAATACTATTATAGTGGATTTCCTTCCTAGCTTGGATGTCCCCAGATGTAGGTGACGTTGCATCGAACTGGGTTAACAATTGACTTGTGTTATTTAATTCCTGTTTTTTACACTGTAATTATTTTTGGTGTGACATGTCATGAACCTGGTGTCGTGACATTGTATATGGCATTTGTTATATGCTTACTATTATTGTTGTGTGAAGTCCTGATATTAGTATTGTGACATCGGATACGACATCTGATATCAGGACTTCACACAACAATAGTAGTAAGCAGATAACAAATGTCATATATAATACCACGGCACCAGGTTCAGGACATGTCACGATAGAAATAAGTATAGTGTAAAAAGCAGTAATTAAATCACACACGTCAATTGTTAATCCAGTCCAGTGTAACGTCATCTACATCTGGGGGCATCCAATCCAGGAAGTAAATCTACTATAATAGTATTGGTTTGAAGTTATAAACAACCTCTGATTTTATAAACTTCTCACCTAATCACTACCCTTAGAATCTCTATCTAAGATACTCTTAGATATGAGATCCCTCTCATTTCCCTTCAATCACACAACATTGATAACAACAGAAAACAATCAAAGAACAGAAGACACACTTCCAATGAAACAAAATATACTTTTTCTTAAAAGTTCATGAGTGATTCACAATTACAACTCAGTCCAATTCAACTATCAAAGAGATACTAGAATGACTCACAAATAACAACGACAACTAAACCCTAACAATAATAATTTCCAACGCAACTTCTTACTTTTCTTAGGTTTATAATCACCCTTTAAATAGTCTTAGAATAGCATGGGCTTCGACCTAAAAAATCAGCAGATCCAAAACAAATCAAATTTGATGTCTCCTTAATTGCTTTGACATTTGTTTTACATAATATTTGATCAAATCAAATCTGATGTCTCCTTAAATATTTTGACATCCATTATGCAGAATTAAATCTTATGTCTCCTTAAATGTTTTGACATCCATTCTGCAGAATCAAATCTGATTTCTCCTTAAATGTTTTGACATTCATTTTGCAGAATCAAATCTGATGTCTCGTTAAATGTTTTGACATCCATTCTACATAATCAAATCTAATGTTTCGACATCCAGTATGCACAATCTTATGCAGAATCAAATCAAATTTGATCTAATGTTTCCTTAAATTTTTTGACAACCATTCTTAGGAAATATTGCACAGCTGGAACCGATCTTTGAGCTTCTAAAATACGCACTTTGAACTGCAGAATGCGTGAATCAAATCATCAAAGAATCTTCACTAAACACATGCTGAAAAATAAATCTTCCAAGAAACTGAAACAACAATAGGCCACGATGTCGTACAAGCATGTCAAGACATCATATCCATCATCTTGCTATTTCACTTATTTTAACAAAATATTGCCAAACACTGAACTAACAACGGCCACTTCGTGGTACAAAAATATCATCAAGAATCATTTTGAACGACATTGTCATCGAACCAGGTTCAAAAGTATCTCTTTTTTTTCATCTGCGGTTCGAAGTGAGTCAAGTAATCGAAGAAACATTGAGATGAGAAGATGCCGGGAAGAATAGAGAACTAGCTAAGGACTTGCAGTGTAGTTGAACACAATGGACATGCCATTGAGTGAACGTTTGGCATAATACTTACTCTCCTTCTAAAATTGGCGTTCAAGGAATACCAAGTTAGCTATTAATTTTGTTAGGGGGATGTTGTGATACGATATGTATTTATTGATGGAACAATTTGATGAGAAAGCAACTCGTATGTGGTGGACGACAATTGCGGCTTGACTTATGAAGTTTTACAACATAATCAAAGGATTAGAAGGGATTTCTCCAAAAACATGGCTTGGAGTATGGAAAGATGTGACTTGAATCTTGATATTAAGGTTGGAATGGTTCATCTTGTAATAGATGCTTATGTTATTAAGGTTGTTCAAGCTTTGAAAGATGGGAAGGTTATTGCAGTTCCTACAGATACATTATATGGATTTGCTTGTGATGATTGCATGTTGGAATCAGTTAATAGGACTTAGTGACGTATCATACATAGACCAATTTGCTCTAGCCGATCATTTACCTCATAGTTTGCTTGATTCTCTCTTACATGCACCTATCACAGTCGTACTAAAATGGACAAAAACTCAAACAGGGATTCACTTACTGCTCAAATGACAAGGCCGAAATCCTAGGGCTCCCCGAACCACCGTACTCACAAGTGTGTACATGATAAACGGCGCAGGAGTAAAAAGACCATACATGTCTTAAACATAGTTGGCATATCTTGCCGCAATAAATATGATATTTTATATTTTACTAACAATGATGTTAAATTGGTTATATTTCCTGATTGTAAATGAAGGAGAAAATAACATAGTTGTCAATTTGTCATGCAAAGGGTTAATAAATCGTCCACAAATCAAAATTCAAGTAGACAAAATATAAGTCTCTTGATTTTCACGACGGCTCTGAATCCAATTAGTATGTGCAAGGTTATACTCATTGAACTTCATTGATTCCATATTCATTATTCTATAACTAACCCTACTTTATATATATATTATAATTGGCATCGAGATTATATTTTCCAAAATCTTATGTTCTAGTACTAGTTATAATTATCTGCACAAACTCAATACCAAGGTCAACTTTATTTTCCTTTTACAAACAATCGGGAAATAGAGGTGAATGATTTCAATTACAATTATTTCCTCACAACTTGTTCAATATGAAAAAACCTGAAATTCTGACTAGTAGTATAATAGAATTTATTTGTTGAATTCTTGATTGAGTATGCTTGTGATCTGCCTAATCTCCACCGAGGCCTATGTCAGTTAGACTCTAATTAGTAATAGTTAGTACTGAATTATGACTTCTAGAATTTACTCCCTCCGTTCCTTTATAAGTGTCACTTTCTTGCAAAAAAATTTGTTTCTTTTTAATTGTCACTTGCAAAGTTCAAGGTAGTATTAATTGCAATTTTGTCAAAATTACCCCTAGATAATGATTGCAGAGAGAGAAAAAGTAAAGTGAATATAATAAATAATTAAGGGTATTATAGGTAAAAGAAGAATTATTGTTTGAAAAGTAACAATAATAATTAGCTTCCTTGGTATGTGTAAAAAGTCCAAAAGTGACACTTAAAAAGGAACGGAGGGGTATATGTTATTACCATGAATTGATTCATATCTACAAGAGTGATATATTTAGCATCGCATATGTAGAGTGTAGTTCTTATTATAATTAAGAGTATCCGGTTGGGAGTAGTGAAACTATGGTGTTCCATTATATAAAAAGAAATTTAGGGTAGGCGACCTTGTGATGTTAATGGTCGCCGTAAGCAATAACTTTTGAAATTTTAAATACTTTGATACATGATGAATGGTCAAAAGCTAATACACCTACATTTAAACGTAATTAAAATTTTATGGTTTATTATTTTTATTGAACCACAAATGGGGAGAAGAAAAATAGTCATGTAACGTAACATGTTTTAATCTATAGTTATCTATAGATTCGTGGGCTAAACAGATAAAATTCATTGTGCTATACGCAAAATTCATTACTTTGGTCAAACTATATTATGTACATATATACATGTGGAAATAATTTATTGACTGGCATTTTGCTAATGTCCATTATTAATATTTTATGGTTTATGAATAACTTGGCAAAATCGGAATGAATAGTTGAATTATTATGCAAAAGGATTAGTAGTTGAACAAGTCACACGTAAAAGATATATGTGAGAACAACATCACGGTTACTAAAATATGAATTAACAGAAAGTATGAATTTATCAAATGAAGACCATTGATAAAACTAAGAGGTTGGATAAATACAAGTGTCTGCTTTAAAATTAATTATATTTATTGTCGGATAAGATGAGCTAATTTATTGGTTGTTTGCAACTAATGACCCATTTAACATTTACTTTAGGCAATAGGTGTCGTTCCTTTCCCTTGCGAGGACGGGAGACACCTATTTTTTTCTAAACTCTTAAAATTATGCAGGGTGATTGTCGGAAGATAATATATCTCATCGAAGAACTCGAAAGTCCAGTAAAAGGACATCAGATATTATGATTAAAAGAAATCAATATGTCACTCGAATTAAACAAATTGGAAGTTAAAAAAGTCAATTGACCTCATTGGGACAACAATCCGATGCAAAGTTTGACATCACTTTCTGAGTATTATGAATTATTTGTGCTGTTAATCATATTTATGAAATTCATTTGGTACAAAGTTCGGACATAGACTTACTCTTCAATAAAAATAGGGGTCGATAATGATGAGGAACTCCACTGAGATCATTCAACCCAAGACCTCCACATAGGGCAAATCGGTCAAGTAAATAAAAACATCTGACTAGGTTATGTTTATTAAAACCTCTGACCGAATCAAAAGTCCAAGTAAATAAGAATCATTGGCAAATCGGTCAAGTAAATAAGAACCTCTAGAAAGTTAGTCAAGTAAATAAAAGCCTTTGACTAGGTTATGTTAATCAAAACCTCTAACCAATTCTAAAGTCCAAGTAAATAAGAACCTCTGGAAAATCAGTCAAGTAAATAGAAACCTATGACTGGATTATGTTAATTGAAACTCTGACCTTAACATGCCTATGACCTTAAATGAAAGCCTAAGTTAATATACATCTGGCATCCTGGTCAAATTGGAGGACCTCTGGCCTTAAGTGGTTTGGTTAACTTATCCTTGACCAAACACCTATATGATCCACCTAGGGAATTAGTCGGTATGGGTTTAAAAAATATGAGACCCATCAATCAATAAGGCCCAAATCACTAGGTCTTTGAATCTATAAAGTACAAGTCTCAGCTAAAGGAAAGCTAAAATCCATTTGGGGCCATCCATTTGATTTCTAGTCAAACAAATCAATTGTTATCAAGGAGATAAAGCCCATTAGGGCTACATAGCAATTCTAAAAGGACTAACATGGTCACAACTAAAACAATCTCATGAGGGCTCAAATATTATTGCCAAAGGATCCGGAAAGCATCTGAACATTACAAAATGCATCCGTAAAGGATGAGTAACAACAAAATGATTATGAACCGATGCTCCAATGAGAGTGATCTCTGGTTTAATCACACCAAAGATTCTCGATAATTGGAACCTAACTCACCTGGGTCATGTAAAGAATGAGGCAAGATATACTCAAAATTTGCCAACACAAGATTGTCTAAATCTTTTAGGATTTGGTTACTACTAATATTTGAAAGCCCGCATGGCTATCACACTTCTAATAAAACCTTGGCTTAGTTGAAACAGGATGTCAATTGGTCAAGGTCCCACGGGGGCTCTTCGACTTAGATATGTCTAGAACCTATCAAGTTCTACGACGCCAATATGTCGAGATGCCACTTGGGGATCTCTGACTTATATATACCTACTGAGTTTTACGACGCCAACAGGTTGAGATGCCACTTAGGGCTCTCTGACTTATATATGCTTATAACCTACTGAGTTCTATGATGCCAACAGGTCGAGATCCCACTGGGGCTCTCTGACTTCTTTATGTATAAAACCTACCAAATTCACTTAACAACACTAAATTAATTATATAATTTAATTAATAACTCGTATTCGTCGAAAACACCAAACAACATCCGAACATCAACCGCACGACAAAGCCATCCTCAAATCCCAACTCAACAGGTCAAAACAAGTTCACTGACACAATGATGGGTAACCCGTCACCAGGGTGACGCTCGTCATCACCTCATCCCTCAACACATCACACTTGTGATGATGGAGAAAACTACGCTTTCCTGGAGACCATGACGGTCTCCCCGTCATATACCTGACACCCCTCAGTGTTTCACAGCACATGACGCCCATGGCGTCATACAGGTGACATTTGTCATCCTGTTGTCAGAAGCAGAATCTCGTTTTGCCATTGCAGAACTTCTAAAACTCACTCAAATCCATTCCAAACACTTCTAAACAATCCATAATTATTACCCACATGATTACCAACATTAGTATGTTATCTTCTATTAATCTAACATGTTATTCCATCGATTAATCAATAAAATTTAGATATGCATTCATGTTTTAAAGACATCCCAATTTCATGTCAACCCTCATGTTTATGAACAATTAGCATATGAAACAATCACTATAATCACATAGCACAAATTTTTCAATTAAATCATGGCATAAGAACATAATTATATTCACATAATTCATCAACGACACAATCAAAAGGAAAAGAAGAAAATCCTATTGGAGGTTAAGGGAAACCTCTATACCCTTTTATGAATTAAGCATCCTTAGATGAAGAATCTCCCCCCTTACCTTGTAATTCCAGCAAAATCAACAAAGCAAGCTTCTAAGGATCCCTTATCTCAAGTCCTAGCTCTCCCTTCTAATGTTCTTCTCTCAAAGCCTTGTGTTTTCACGTACTGATAGAAAAGTTCTCTCAAAACCTAATTTTCTCTAAATTTTAGAATATATATTATTCTAATTAGTTTCTCTCAATTACATTGTTTGCTCAACTAAGATTCAACTTTCCTCCACTCACCACTAAACTCTCTTAATTTACAAAACTGGTCAAATTCTTCATATTCTCTCTAATTTCTAATTAATTAATTAATTCTCACTAAACTAATTCATTAACACAGAACACCACAAATGTCGTCATCGACCAAACATGTCATACATCACAAAATAATTATTTAAACAATTTATTCAATTAGATTAAATAAATAATTAAACAAGTGAATAATTAAATCGGGGTGTTACAACTAAAGCGCTGGATGCTTAAGTGGAGTCTTTATCGCCTTAAGAGACAACTGAGATCCCTAGGAGGGATCCTTGTCCACCAAAACACATGATCTTCATAGGGGACCCCAGCCAGGGTGAAGTCGATGTAACCTACCCAATACTACTAACAATCATGATAAAGGATCTAGGCAAGCCTCTTAGCCTCCCATAAGATAAATCATTATACCTTAGAATATAAATATAAAGAGAAGGGAACTGATATCATTTAACAATCATACAAAGGAGAGCCACATAGTATTACAAAAAGATCAAAACACAAGGAACTACTTATCATCCACTAGTCGATCGTCCCAAACGACCTTAAAGGAATCCATATAACTTAAGTCTACATCAAGGTGCAAAAAGGGTCATATGTATTCTCTCCCTCTTGAAGTTATAGGCGGAGATCGCCATAACTTTGTCCTTGAGTGATGATAATTTCTCCTCTAAACTCTCTATGGTGCTGCAAAGCTTCTTCAGTGATTGCTCCAGACGTTACACCTTTTCAAACTGAGTGAGATCCACATAAGACATTTCCTTAGTGCGTGCCTTCATAGTATCCTGATTTCCTCTAAACACCCTTAACACCGCCATGCCTTTATGAGCACTTCTCTTTGCACAGTCCACCTTGGAATATATTTCTCCGATAGTGCAAACATGTTTCTCCCTCTAAACTTTTCCCACTATAAGGTACTTATGGACCTCTAGTATGTCAGATAATCTATCAGAGGGAATTCTAATGAGCGATTGATAATCACAAAGAAAGTTCTCTGAGAAGGATAAATGGCGATCAGAGAACTTCATCGCCTTCTAGGTGATAACCACTAAGTGGAAAGCTCGTAAGGGAAGACCCATCACCTTCTTTCTCGCCCCTTGCTCTACCATGCAGCTTTTTGGCGGCCTAGAGGTACCTTCTCCCACCATGGAATATTGGGTGGGAAAGCCTCACTAGCCCATGAGGTTTTGCACTGCCTCACCCCTCTATCAATAGCCATATTCTGGGGGGTGGTGGGGGACACCCCACCCGCGGCTGCATAACCTGTACCCAAACCAAACACTCTCTTATCTCATCAAGAGAGGTCTTCGCCATATCCTCTACAGAGAAGAGAATGTTGTTACCACATATAAAATAATAAGCATTGGATCGGATCAAAAGGTATTGTCTCATACCATAATGCATACCTAAATACTCATATACCCAATTGTCGTCTTCATGGTCCCGAGTAATGAGAGTGCGATAGTCCAGAATATGGAAACATTTCAAAATCTTGATCATTTCCTGGTTAGGGGGAAGAGCATTTAGGTTTACCCCTTGGATAATTTGAGGATCCGACATCCATTATAGAGGGGGGAAAGGCCTCCCCTAGCCCCAATGATCACAAGAGAGACATTGCCTTGCCCTCTCACTCATACAAACTTATCCTTCCAATCCTCATAAGGATTTGTGAAGGGCTTCGACAAACACCCGTCCGACAAAGGGCACAATTCTACCCAACCATTATTGGGAATAAATTGTGTACTAAAAAAGGAATGGAACCCTCTCACAGTGGGGGACACACACCAAGGATACAACAAACTATATGAGAAACCCTAAGCATAATCCATAAATTTGGGGGTAATCTGAGAAGGGGAGAAATAGATAATCGTTCAAAAATCAACCTCAAAATAAGTAAAGGGGACTAAAACCCTCTGATTATGAATAACATGTGGGTGAAGGTAAAAATAAGGAGTAGATGGCTCATTGGAGGTATCCATGTTGGCCCTATGTTTCTCTAAACATGGCTTCAATATCACATCCTCCTCATGTCCTATATTAGAAAACCTAATGTCAGTGCGAAACCTACTGATCATATCGACATCGAAGTACAAGGACATAATATCTTGAGCGTAAACAAGTTTGGATTTCTTACCCATTGTTATCTTGAGAAGAAAAGCAGGAATTGTAATGTTTATACCCTAAGAAGAATAATGAGTTTCTCACTATTATCCCAAGCTTATATATTTTCTAGAAATGTGGAACGAGAAAATAAGAAGAGAAATAGGATTCTTCTAAAACAATATATCAGTTTCCTACAGAAACCAATAACACGAGTCGTATATCCATCCAATATGGTGACTTCCACTAGAAGTGGAAAATTCGTTACACCTAGAAGACACATGTAAATAAAATAGGATAAACTGTTTTTCCAAGAATGCCATCATGGGTTGCATTAAATTCTACCCACACTCTCTTTTCCATTAAAGCACCCAAGCTTTCACGATTGATTGACATTTTGACATCTCAGAGTATAATCAAGATGAAGCTTGATATATCCCACTATCTCCTAGCTACCTAGAAAACATTTGTATAAAGATGTGGGACTCTTCCCACATAGAAAAAGGCCGCCATCAGTTGAGAGACTCATCCCAAGTTAAGGGTATCTCCCCACATAGAAAAAAATTTCCTTTAACTGAGGGACTCGTCCCAAGCTGAGGAAATCGCCGTACATAGAAAAAAGTCATCTCTAACTAAGGGACTTACCCAAAGCTGAGGGACTCTCTCCACATTGAAAAGGTGTCATTCAATTGAGGGACTCGCCTATCGAACAAAATAAACCTTAAAAACATTTTTCCTTTTATAAGCCCTCATGTTTTAGGGACTGTGTAGTGTTATATTTTTTTAAGTCCCAAATAAGGGCGACTCCGGAGTCCCCGCCCAAAGTGGTGTCGCCCAGATGATATCCTCACAGAGAAAGAGGGCTCTCCCTCGTGACATATGATGTGTATCATACAGTTATCTCTCATTAGTCATATGAGAATGAGCCGTACCATGACTCCCTGGAAAATAGGTAGTCAACAGTTTCCCCTAGTAAAAGGGGGGTGGATACTGCCTATAGGGTTTCCTAAACCTTAGGCTCAAAAGGTCCATATATATACTTCTTCCCCAATTGAAGGAATACAAATCATAATTTACACATTCAATATATAAAGAAACACACTTGCATAATAACTCTAACCTCGCGTGAGCATGACCTCTAAAACCACCGCACATGGCTTCTCGCCACCGTGGGAAAACCCTAACCTTTACAAACTATTATAAACCTACTAAGGCCTCTGAGTACCCATGCCCTTGTCGGGGTAACATGCAGACCTGTAATTTTTAATCAGTACAAGGTGACTATGACCTTTGTAAGTTTCAACACACCTGGGTTGAAATGTTTGACACACATGAGTTGCTTGAAAAAAATGGGTTACAAAATGCTATGCAAGGAGAAATATGTGGGTGATAACTCATGTGTGTGACAATTTTGTTATTTGGTTCATAACTACCTCATAATACAAAGGGTTATATTTAGAAATGGGGAAACTTTTTCACTCATAATATGATTTGACTGAATTTTTACTACATTTTCATCGTTGTTTTAGTTACATGTATTATAAGGAGGTTAAAGTGATTTTGTTTTTAATTATGATGATCACGTGATACAAACAATATTTCAAACCATCAAGCATTGAGTTGGGAAGTTATTTACTAGAGAAATTTTTTTTATGCTTTGTGATATTCTTGCACGGTCTGTCGAGATGGTCATGACAACATGCAATCAAACTTACACATGCTTCATATACATAGTTTACAAGTATCAAGATCAAAAAGGAAATGGAATGTATCATTTTATATAGATGATAACATGTTTAACTATTATTTCAAGAAGATGGAATCATTTGACCTCATGTACTAGTATATTAATGCACTATTGTTTTTTAGATGTCACATAATTACAAAATGCAGTGTTGACTTCAAAATTTGGAGAAAAAGGTTCACGATAATGCATTGTGTTTGGCCGAAATGCATTGTGTGTGGTGGAAAAATGATTCCTCCAGTTTTTTATGTAGAAACGTAACACGTTTAAGGGAAACTTAAAGAGGTGCTTTATAACCCTATGGGGTACGGGTGTCATTGATGAATTTTCTAAAGAGAGAAACTTAAAGAGACAATGTGAAGTGATTATTTGGATTCATTGCTCTAAGAATTGGAAGACCTTTAGGGATATATAAGGGGACTGGGAATTACTTTTAAATACATTGAGTATGTGTGATTCAAATATTGAGTGGATAAGAGATTGGGAAACACTTGGTTAGAATATAGAAGATGTTTTTATGAACTTAGAAGACTATTTTCTGGTAACTCATGTTGTCACATTTTATAACAAATTTTGAATTATAGTGGATCTTAAAGATGTTATGCCCGGTAGGTTATATCATTTTGATCAAATCAGGTAAACAAATTTGGTGTTTAAAAGCATTGAAATGTGAGGCATTGGTGTCTGCAAGCCTAACGCAAGCAACACAGACAAGAGAAAACAATTTTGGGTTGTCAAAAGTGGGGGAAAAAGTGTGTAGAAGCATTGAAAGATGAGGCATTGATTTCTTCAAGCCTAACACAAGTATAAAAGATTAAGATGATGAATAATCCCAATAGTGCAATTATTTTGTGCCTAGATATAAAGTCCTAAGGGAATTCTCCAGGGAGAAGACCGTGAAAAAATGTGGGTCAATCTCGGATCATTGTATATGAACAATTCCTATGCTTAAGGATTATGTATAAAACAACAACTCTGCTCATTTTAAATGGTGGAGAACAAATACATTGTGGAGCAATTGTCATAATTCAACATGATCATTTCCGATTAGAAAAATATTAAAGTGAAGCTTGATGATGAAGACAAAACTCTACTTTTGAGGATGCCTTTCTTTATGGTAAAGAAATCATTATCACCTTGAAGAAGGTACAATTAGCTATAAGAATCAATGAGTTAACCAAAATGAAATATTTGAAGATTCACAATAGTGTTGAAGGCTTAGGTGTTTCGAGAGGCATGAGTGAGAGTTGAGAAAACCAAAAGGGGAAGAACTTCTGGTAAAAGTCTAAGGGTTATGATAATTCAAAGTTAAAATGCTTCACTTGTCATAAATCAGTCACTTCAAGAAGTATTTTTTTGAGAGGGGGATAAGGGTGATTTTGTTCAGGTTTTGGTTGTCTTAGTTAAGGATGATTATGAGAGTGTTGATGCACTAATGGTGACAACTTTAGAGACGAATAAGATTTGCGCCATTTACTCGAGATTATATTATCACATGTAACCACAAAAGGAACAATTGGAGACTTTTCAACTTAAAGAAGGCCATGTTGTTCAATTGAGTAACAATAAGACTTGCGAAATAAATGGTATTGGTACATTGAGATTTAAAGTGTTTGATAATGTGTGTTCCTTTTACGTGATGCAAGATATGTTTTCAAGCTTAAGTGAAATTTATTGTCTATAAGCATGTTTGATTATTTTGATTTAAAGCACTTTAATGAGTTTTGCATGAAATAAGGTATAAAGAGACATAAAAATGTTGTTGTCACACCTCAACAAAATGACATAGTTGAACGCATGAATATTACAAGTTTAGAGAGGGTAAGGGGGATGTTGTTGGGGGCTTGATTAACATAAAATATATGGGGTGAAATTGTTGTTATAACAACTTACTTGATCAACATATGTCCACCCTAGTGAATAGACTTCGATACTGAAGGGAAATTGCAATAAACACCTCAGATAAAATATATATAAAAAATCCATTACGATGGATCCTTAGGAATGGTCATGAGTCAAGGATGGACTAATTACCTCTTATGGTGCAGAATTATGATCATCGAAACATATTGATCACAATCACATCATCAACGATAACATCTACACACATTCCACACAAACAAAATCTAAAATGAGTCATTCCTTCGCCTGCATTGCTAATTATGAACAAACACAAGTCTTAGAGAGAACACAATATCAAAATTATAGTGCGGATATATTTTTATTAATACGTGAATGAATGACAATCACTTTAGTAATATATTGTTAGAGAAAAACTAAAATAAATCAAAACATGTGTCACCATCTAAATTTATATCTATGGATGGTTTCACATTTGGTTTTGTTTATTTAGTTCTATTTCAATCTCGCTCAAATTGTTGAATTATTGCATCCTATCTAAAAAATGATCCAGTCCAATTTCAACTTCCTTTGTTGAATGAGATGTCCACTCTGGTGATATTAGTGGTATAAGGCATTCCAGTTTCAAATCTTGAACAAAATGGAGTCATTAAGAAACCCACCCAATACACATAATTTGATCGGTTGTATTTTGAGGTGGGGCACTCTGAAGTGGGAAAAATGTTTCCGATAAATTGTATCATGTCAGATCAGTACACATCTTATTATATGCATTTACTATAAGATGACTCATTTCAGGGAATAACATTCATTTTCCCTCTGGTGTCAGACCGCTAATATAAGAAATAAGAGATTCATGAATTGCATCATAAATATTCTTTTTTTCCCTATAGCATTGTGTATGCTTCTTTATGCGCATTTAACTCTTTGATAAGTTTTTGAAGGACAAGTGTATGATTTTCCTCTCTTTTACCAAGCAAAGTAGAAACAGCTCGATAACTGCAGTTACCGTCAGCCTTAACATTTACAATTTGTTCAATGTATTTGTGTATAAAAATGGGCATCTCTCTGATGTATTTGATTTTTGGTAAAGGTGGTGTAGAAAATGGTTTGCTAATGTGATCACCTTTGTGTTGCACCGTAAAAAATACCTGAGCGCATCGCACACTCAAAGATACAATAGAGTCGTCGTCCAACTTTATTTATTCCCGAAGAACAAGGGGAAATATCGATAAAACCCAGGGGAAGAGAAACAGGTAAGTAAGTCGGTTATGTAAGAGGAATGTATTAGCATCCTTCACATCCGTTATACTCAATGAGAACCATTTTGATTGTTCTTTGCTCGAATGAGTGTTATTATCTGAAGGTTACTTGCAAATATCTAAAAGGGAAAAAAATTAATAATTAGTGTGCTCGCCAAGGATTCAAACCCTCGTGCGTATGTATTCTCATAGTGCAATGAGAAAATTAGAGTTTCGTAGTTCGTGGTAGAAAATACAGACGTGTTGGTTGATTTTTAGGAACAATTATAATCGTATCCTAGAAGTGTGTAGACATTAGCTGAATTGATTCTAGTTCGGATACTCCAAGCTTTTAGTCTGACTGCTAAGAAACGAATTATAAAAGTTCTTTTATGAAACGAAATAAAAGTTGTTTTGCAAAAGGTTTAAGTAATAAAAGAAAAAGAAAGAGTTGATTGAATTGATTAAAATAAAGATAATTGTTGAAATTGAAAATGTTGCTTGAATTGTAAGAAAAAGAGTAGGAAAATGAGGAAAGTGTGTTGTTGTAGTGTGGTGAAAATATGATGACAATATTGTTTGGACCATTGTGTGTGTTGTAGGATCCATAAGATAGGTGTATCTGAATCAAAGAATGTGGCTAATGCAAAAATGTAGGATTTTTCCTAGATCCAAGGATCAAGACCTGCAAAGGGGGTTGTTAGAGCATGAAGCTCCACATGACAGGGTATGAAGGTTTCCAAAGCATGAGGCTCCACAAGGCAATGCATGGAAGTTTTCCAGAGCATGAGGCTCCACAGGGAAATGCACGAGAGGTTTCTAGAGCACTAAGCTCCACAGGGCAAAATAAAATAAAATAGTTTTCTAGAGCATGAAGCTTCATAGGGCAATGATATGAAGGTTGCCAGAGCACGAGGCTCCACAAGGCAATGCAAGAAGGGTGCCAGAGTATGAAACTCCACAAGGCAATGCATGAAGTATTGATTCAGAAATAGGTACTTGACCATGAGGTGCTTAACCCACAAAATGTATGGAAACCAAAGGATGTAGTGTTTGGTCCAAAGAGAAAGGTATTGTTATTTAGGATTATTGTAATGTTGAGGATGGTGTTGTAGAAGACTTGTCAATTAGTTGATTTGAATTGCATTAAAGTCTATGAGTAGAGGAGAATACTCTGAACAAATGGATCATTCATCCCGTATCCAAAGATATTCAGAATGAGGATATGAATTCTCCCTCTCATCCCTGCTTTACTACTTAAGGCTCATGACATGTAATCCTCATCATAACTGACAAGTTGAAGAAGATTCTTTTTGTTGATCCTAATGATAGAGTATTGCTTATGGAGAAGAAGACTTGACAATTATTTGATCCAAATTGCACTAAAGTCTATGAGTATAAGTGAATACTCTGAACAACTGGGTCATTCGTCCTGTACCCAAAGATATTCAGAATGAGGATATTAATTCTCCCTCTTATTCCTTATCTACTACTTAAGACTCGTGGCGCGCAATTCGAATCATAATTGTCAAGTGTTTAAGAAGATTCTTCTTGTTGTGCTTGAGGTCCAAAGTCTTTAGCCTTGAGGTTCCTTTGTCTTCAAGCTCTTAACTGTGCAATCTTGAGTTGACTTGAGTGTGAAGTCTTGTGGAGATCTAATCCTATCAAATGATCAAGATCACTTAACTAGTTAGGGGATCAAGTAAAAGTGAAGTGATTAATTGATCGAAATTGACTTTGATCAATCAATCAGAGCATGGATCAAGTTATGAAAGCACATGAATTTTTAATACTAAAATCAAGAAGAAGTTTCAATATTTCCCAAGCGTATTAAATCTAAAATATAATATAAAATTAATATGAATATATTTGTTAATTTAATATATATATATATATATATATATATATATATATATATATATATATATATATATATATATAAACTAATTCTAAAACTAATCTAATTGATAGCTAATAAAAACTAAGTATTATCAAGTATTTTTTTTTGTTGTATTTTCATGAATTAAAACATATGAAAAAAATGACAAAAAGAAATGAAGAAAACTAAAGCAAAATAATAAATAATTGAAACTAGTCAGACTAGGGATATAGTGGACCCGGAGGGAGTGTATGGAGCAAAAGGCATTGGGCCTGGTTGAGGGCCCAAAGTGGTTGTGTTTGCTGAACAAAAGTGGTGTATGTGGAATTGAATAGGGTATAGAAAGAAAGATCCATGGGCTTGAGGTCCAAACACCAATCCAATAGAAATGGGGGAAGAGCCTCATCAACTTATTCACGTTCTTCATTCCGATTTCAACTATATGTCATTGAAACAAAACCTTCACTGAGTTTAAGCTCCGCCGCGCCAGAAATCTCCTCCGGCGGCGACAGAGATCAAATCAACCTCCTCCAATCATGAGCAAGCTCGCCTTAGCCTCCTACCTCACAAATCAACCTTGTTTTTCTCTAACTCTCAACCACTCTTCCAAACCAAATCAATGCCATCATCAACCCTAAGCTACAAATCTAGAAATTAAATGAATATGGAGATCAAAAATAAACTCAAACCTTAGGGGTTTGGTTCGTTCCCTCTGAGCTACATCGTGGTAATTGTTTCGAATCAGATCAAAGAAGGGTGGAGTAGGAGCTTACTTGTCGGAGTAGCTCTAGCGGCTCTTCAAAATTGATGAAGAAAAGTCCAAGCTCTCCCTCTTCAGGTAACGAGTCTCTACTTTCTCTCTCACCAATCTTCTACTTCTTGAGCCACTTAATCTTTAGGAAAAAATCTGATGTGTTCCTATGTGTTGTTATGGTTACTCTGAGCATGTAAGAGTGAGTGGAGAAGTGGTGATTGTTTGGAATCAAAAGTGTTTGTTGTTATTGTCTTCGTGCGAAAACCAGAAAGATTGAGAGTGATGGAGTGATTGAGAACTGAGTGAGGGTGATGTCGAGTGGGCTTAGCTCTAGTTGCAGCAAGCTTCAAGGTGAAGCTTGCTCAACCATGGAGGATCAGAGAGCTTTGTAGTGAGGGAGAAGAGGAATTGCATAATTTCAGAGAGATTGGCAAATGTGATCATTGAAAGCCCCCCAATAATTGAGCAGTGATTGGTTATATAAAGGGGAGTAATGTAACTGAATGGGGAAGTTAGGATAGTTCTATTAGGTTAGTTAACTTCTGTTAAACGTTTTAGTTGAAGGGTGGTTAGATGTTATGACCCTGTTAATTCTGTTAAGTTTAATTATGCTAGTTAGTTATGAAAGTTAGTTGATCTAAAGATTCAGTTGGTTAGGGATATGTGTTCACTCTATTAGCAGTTGAAATTGATTGTGGAGCTGTTAGGTGATTGAATTACTTGTCAATGAGGTGTATTAGGATGAAAGAAAAAAGGCTATTATGAGCAAGTATTGAAAATGCTAGCACTTTCAGTAGGGTGATTATTTAGAAGGTTAGTTTGATACTATGAATATATAGTTAAAATGGTTAGTGAGATGTTTAGTGTTGGATTGAAATGTAAATGAACGGAGTTTGAAATGAATTGAAGTTAGTTAGTATTTGTTGAATTAGATCAAATGTTAATGTTGAAACCCCAAATTAATCGCATTGGCACAAATTGAATGTTGTTAGCATAACTTGAACTTGTTGTTAGTTTAGAGGTTGGGGACTGTTAGTGAAAAAAAAGAATGAGGCACAAGTGTAACCAGTTTGATTTATTAATTGAAACTGAAACTTGTTATGGGATTGTATTAAAACAATTATTTGAAAAATGATAGTGAGTTATGTTATATCAATTGAATAAGGACAGTTAGGTTGTTAATGCTGCTTTTGAATGAAATGTGCTTAAATGGTATGCATTGTAGAATTGATGCTGTTGTTGTTTGTACTTTACCCTGCTATGATATGCTAAATTATGATGTAAAAGATGGAAGTCAAAGCTCACTATCTAAGTTATTTGTATTTTGAATTGAATCATGTATGCCTTCATGTTGGTTAAAATTTGCAATGCTGTTGTTAGTAGTATGTTAAATGAAAATGTGGCTGTTGGTAGTCATGTTTATATGCTATCTATCAAAATGAACTAAATGTGATATGTTGTATATGTATGATAAATTTGTAATGCATTATAGGTCATGACTGGTTTTAATTGTGTGCATGATGCTAATATGTGGACATTGATTCTTGCTGAGTCAAATAGGGTGGGAAACCACTCCTATTTGAAGACAATTCGTCACTTACCGGAGACTGACTCTAGAATTCCTTAGCTCTCTGATCTATCTACCCAGTCATGGAAAAGGAATAAGCAGAGGTTTCATTCAGTTCAGAATGTTCAACATGGAGTATCAGTTTAACATTCAAGACTTTACTAACCTTTTAGGTTTCCCTACCTCTTTTGATACATTCACAGTGAGCCAAGAAGACCTTTTTGAATATAGAGAACTTGAACATTTTTGGGGAAGTTTGACTGGAAATGACGACCCCGAGGAACATGAGTTTCTTTCTGGAAACATACATAATCCGACCTTTCGTTATTTCCATAAGATCCTGGCCCACACCCTTTTTGGGAAGAAGTCAAATATTACTACAGTATCACGTGATGAACTCTTCATCATATTTTGTACTTCCCAGAACCGTCCAGTGAATGGTGCCACTTTTATGTTGGCAAACTTTGACCGCCTTATCCAAGATGAACGAGCACCGATTCAAATAGGCGGATTGATAACCATGATTGGTAATGCTATCGGATTACGTCAACCTATGCTTGACCTAAGCCCTTTTTGTAGCATTGCGACTATGAGTATACCTTTCCTCTTCAACATTATGTTTATAGCAAACCTCGGGCCTGAAGAGTTCGAACTAATAATTGACAACCAAGTCCTTTGCCTATTCACCTTGCCTAGTCCGAGGACTAGTGTTCATAACCGCAATAACTGGCTCTACAACCTGAACGGAACACCTTTCCCTGCTAGATCTACTGAATCCATCCAGGACTATGAGATTTGTGCCAGATTCCTTATGCTGAGTCTGACCCTCAGACACCATCTGGTTATTATGATATTGACCCTCCTCCTCAACCTATCCCGACCGAAGAGTCGGCAATACCTGATCCTAGACATCATATGCCCGGAGCTAATTATAACACCACCATTCAAGCTTTGATGTCAGAACAAGACGCCCTCAGAGAAGAGTTAGCTAATATGGGACAAGAATTTCTGGGATACATGAGGAGTATGACAAATCAATTCCACGAGTTACTAAACCGTGTTAACTCATTCGCTCCTCCGGCCAGAGATCCTGCAAGTGGCTAGAAGTTGTTTTTCTTAGTTACTTAGTTACTTAGTTTAGGCTATTTATTAGTTTTGTTTCACATTATTTTTAATATTAGTATTTGTTTTTCTTTCGCATGTTTGCTTTTGTTTTCCAATGTTACATTATGATTATTTTATGAAGCTTTTGCATTATTAGTTTATTTTGATCTATGCAATTTCTATAATTACAAGTAATGATATCCACTATATGCTATGCCTGTTAAAGAAATACATATATTATGGTAGTAGAATAGCATGCAAGGAAATTTAAAAGCATTACAATAGCAAAATAAAATAAGCATAAGCAAAACAAAATAACAAAAATAAAATATAATAATAAAAACAAATTATGAAGCACCCACGCAAGCAGTGACTGTTGCAAGCTGACTGTGTGACGAGCGTCACACAAGCCATCACGGTCGTCACACCAAGTGCCTGTGACGCCCGTAACACCCCTGTCACGAGCGTGACACCTTCAGACTAGGTGAACATTAGTAACCGTTGGGTACACGACCATTACACCACCCCACTTTTTACCTTCCCCATTCACTTACCCATTCACTCACATTTACCCACATTTAATTATTTTTCACCCACTCCCTTTCCAACTTCCAAAACTCTTCCTATAAATACCCACCATACCTTTCTTTCTACATCATTCCAACATACATTTCTCCTTTCAACCCACTTATCAGTATGGCAGGAAACCAACAATTCGGAAATATCATCTTCCGATCCGAAGATGATAATTATCAAAGGGAGCAGTTCGAGCGTTTCCAACAGCGAGGTGTCTTATCTACCAAGTATCCTGATTTAAATTGCTTACAAGAATTAGGATTACTTCAAGGTATACAATGGATGCTCCGCCTTGCTGATTTAACCTTTCTATGCACTCATAATCAACCTACCTACCCATCTCTCACCTTAGAATTTTTAAGTTCTTATTTGTACAACACTCCCACCGGTGAAGACGAGTACTTAACCGGTACCATAACCTTCCGCATGTTCAACACCGAATACTCACTATCCCAGGATCAGTTGAGTGCCATGCTACAGTTCCCTGTAGGAGACCGAGTCCACCCAAGAATCCCTCCGAACTCCCAGTGACACATACACGCCTTCGACCTCTTTAGAAAAATATCCGGTGTGGAAACCAACAACTGGGATGTGCTACTTGCTTCGCATATACATAACCCAACCATCCGGTATTTTATCCGCACCCTGCAAAACACAGTTTTTGGAAGACCGAACAACAGCAAAGTCAACGCCAAGGAATTATTCTTCCTCCACTGCGTCTCTGAAAGGGATACAAAGGTAAACGCTGCTTCTTTCTTATTTCATCATATCCGTACCCTATGTGCTAGAGGCCGCCAACCTTTTGTGATTGGAGGATTAATAACCTCCATAGCACTTGGTTTAAATCTAGGGGACCGACTCCAACATTTACAATCTCTCCCACCCCTATTTATGGATATAAGCTATTGTCGGTCCAGCCGCCTAATCAAAAACAGGGTAGACGGAAGGTATTATCTTATGGTAAACAACCAAGAAGTCTCAAGCGTTGTTTTACCCAACATTGCCCTCACAGATGTCACCAACCCCAACCGCTTCATCTACGACCTTAATGCTCCCGAAGCTACCGAGCCTACACACGCAAACCCGCCTACAGACGAGTTTGAAGAAATGGAGCAAGGTGATCAAGGTCCTGAGCAACAATCAATCCCGCTCAACCCTTCCGATAATGCAACTGGTCCATCCTCACGACGTCGTCGACGAAGAAGGCCAGCCACTAATGATGACATCATGGATGCCATTGACGGTATGCAAGCGCAGAATCTCGAAGTGATGCAAATGATGCGCCAGATGCAACAACAACAGGAAGCGAGGAATGCAATAACCGACCAGCGGTTCACTGAGTTGCTCAGCAGGTTTGATGACTTAGAAGTACGTCAACGATCACCAGGTCCAAGAACAAGAGGCGGCAGGCAGCATTGATTTTAGTTTCTTTTTCTTTTTTCTATTTCGTTTGTTTTCTTTGAAACATTGGGGACAATGTTTCATATAAGTGTGGGGGGAAACCTTGTTCTTTCAACCTTCCATTTTCAAGTATGTTATTTTTCCTTTCATTATTATTTCCCTTTCTTATTATTATGAAAAGAAAAAAAATTTATAATACATATTTATTTTAAGTTAAGTCCCTAGTGTGAAAAATTCTTATTATCTATTCCCCTCAATTTTCTTGAGCCATAACAAAAATTCAACACACTCAGTAAATATAAAGGTTGCTTATTTTAAGTGACGAATTCAAAACAACTTCTAGCCACTTGCAGGATCTCTGGCCGAAGGAGCGAATGAGTTAACACGGTTTAGCAACTCGTGGAATTGATTTGTCATACTCCTCATGTATCCTAGAAATTCTTGTCCCATATTAGCTAACTCTTCTCTGAGGGCGTCTTGTTCTAACATCAAAGCTTGAATGGTGGTGTTATAATTAGCTCTGAGCATATGATGTCTAGGATCAGGTATTGCCGACTCTTCGGTCGGGATAGGTTGAGGAGGAGGGTCAATATCATAATAACCAGATGGTGTCTGAGGGTCAGACTCAGCATAAGGAATCTGGTCGTCACAAATCTCATAGTCCTGGATGGATTCAGTAGATCTAGCAGGGGAAGGTGTTCCGTTCAGGTTGTAGAGCCAGTTATTGCGGTTATGAACACTAGTCCTCGGACTAGGCAAGGTGAATAGGCAATGAACTTGGTTGTTAATTATTAGTTCGAACTCTTCAGGCCCGAGGTTTGCTATAAACATAATGTTTTGAAGAGGAAAGGTATACTCATAGTCGCAATGCCACAAAAAGGGCTTAGGTCAAGCATAAGTTGACGTAATCCGATAGCATTACCAATCATGGTTATCAATCCGCCTATTTGAATCGGTGCTCGTTCATCTTGGATAAGGCGGTCAAAGTTTGCCAACATAAAAGTGGCACCATTCACTGGACGATTCTGGGAAGCACAAAATATGATGAAGAGTTCATCACGTGATACTGTAGTAATATTTGACTTCTTCCCAAAAAGGGTGTGGGCTAGGATCTTATGGAAATAACGAAAGGCCGGATTATGTATGTTTCCAGAAAGAAACTCATGTTCCCCGGGGTCGTCATTTCCAGTCAAACTTCCCCAAAAATGTTCAAGTTCTCTATATTCAAAAAGGTCTTCTTGGCTCACTGTGAATGTATCAAAAGAGGTAGGGAAACCTAAAAGGTTAGTAAAGTCTTGAATGTTAAACTGATACTCCATGTTGAACATTCTGAACTGAATGAAACCTCTGCTTATTCCTTTTCCATGACTGGGTAGATAGATCAGAGAGCTAAGGAATTCTAGAGTCAGTCTCCGGTAAGTGACGAATTGTCTTCGAATAGGAGTGGTTTCCCACCCTATTTGACTCAGCAAATACATGACACTTTCTCTTAGTCCAAGGGCAGTCATTGCCCAATCATCAGCATACAAGCTAGGAAGCATCTCTCTCTCTGCTAGTTCCTCAAACTTTTGTTTCTGAGCTTTCCCTCTGAATTTGATACCCATACGATCAATTTGTCCCATCAGGTTAGTGTTAGCTAGAGAAAAGAAAAACAAGAGTTTTAGTCAGGATTTGGCCAAATGCCGAAAGAAGAAAAGAAGAAATTGTTTATAAATTAAAATAAATGAAGAATGAATACTTAAATAAAATTTAAAAGAATAATCAAAGAAGAAATAAAAAAAATATTTGTGGGTTGTCTCCCACGAAGCGCTTTGTTTAATGTCGCAAGCTCGACAAAAAAACTATCAAATATAATCTATAAATTCTGGAGGCATTTCGTCTAAGTGCAGGACTTGCGAATCTTCATTGTTCTCTGCATAGTGATAATGTTTTAGACGCTGCCCGTTTACGATAAATGGTTCCATAGATTTGCCTTTAATTTCCACAACTCCACTTGGAAAGACATTGGTGATTTGGAAAGGGCCTGACCATCTAGAACGTAGTTTTCCTGGGAATAACTTAAGTCTAGAGTTGAACAAAAGGACTATATCGCCTTGTTTGAAGATTTTTCTTGATATACGTTTATCATGCCATTTTTTCGTTCTTTCTTTGTAGATTCTGGCATTTTCGTAGGCGTCTTGTCGAAGTTCCTCTAATTCGTTTATGTCAAGAATTCGCTTTTCACCAGCGGCCTTATAGTTTAAATTTAGATTTTTAATAGCCCAGTAGGCCTTATGTTCTAATTCTACCGGGAGGTGGCAAGATTTTCCATAAATAAGCTTAAATGGGGTTGTTCCTATGGGAGTTTTGTAGGCAGTTCGATATGTCCATAAAGCTTCGGATAGTTTTGATGACCAGTCTTTCCTTGAGGTGGTGACTGTTTTTTCTAATATTTGTTTAATTTCTCTGTTAGACACTTCCACTTGTCCACTGGTTTGAGGATGGTAAGGTGTCGCTACTCTATGCTTCACACCATACTTAAATAGTAGTTTTTCGAGTACCTTAGATATGAAATGCGATCCACCATCACTGACTACTATTCTTGGGACCCCAAATCTTGGAAAAATTATATTCTTAAAGAGTCTAGTTACTACTCGTGTGTCGTTTGTTGGAGAAGCTATAACTTCAATCCATTTTGATATGTAGTCAACTGCTACGAGTATGTACTTGTTACCAAAAGAAGGTGGAAAAGGTCCCATGAAATCTATTCCCCACACGTCGAAAACCTCTACTTCCAAAATGCCCTTTTGTGGCATCTCGTCACGTCTAGATATGTTTCCTGTGCGTTGACATCTATCACATTTCTTGATAGCCGCATGCACATCCTTCCATATGTTTGGCCAATAAAGACCGGCTTGTAGGATTTTAGAACAGGTCTTGGATGTACTTGCATGTCCACCATAAGGTGCGGAGTGACAGTGTTGGATTATATTTTCTATCTCTTCTTCAGGTATACAGCGACGGAAAATACCATCGGGGCCTCTTTTGAAAAGTAAAGGGTCATCCCGGTAATAATGTTTTATGTCATGGAAGAATCGTTTCTTTTATTGGTAAGATAAATTAGGTGGAACTATTCCGGCAGCTAAATAATTGACGAGATCAGTGTACCATGGTGTAACACATATAGCTAAGGTGGTCTCTACCTGTTTATCAGCTTTATTTTCTTCCAAAGTAGCTATAAGTTTATCGTACGAGAAATCATTGTTGATCGATGTTCTTTCCGGTTCCAGGTTTTCAAGTCTAGAGAGGTGATCTGCTACTACGTTTTCAGTTCCTTTCTTATCTTTGATTTCCAAATTGAATTCTTGTAGCAACAAAATCCACCTTAGGAGTCTAGGTTTAGCGTCCTTTTTTGTTAAGAGGTACTTAATGGCGGCGTGGTCAGTGTAAACGATTATTTTAGCTCCGACCAAGTAAGAACGAAATTTATCTAGTGCAAATACTACTGCTAAAAATTCTTTCTCGGTCGTGGCGTAATTCATTTGTGCTTCGTCTAGGGTTCTACTTGCGTAATATATGACGTGAAGCTTTTTATCCTTTCGTTGTCCTAAAACAGCGCCTACGGCGTAGTCACTTGCGTCACACATTATTTCGAATGGTTCATTCCAATCCGGAGTCTGCATTATGGGCGCGGAGATCAATGCTTGTTTAAGCGTTTGAAATGCTTCTAAACATTTATTGTCGAAGATGAATTCAGCATCTTTCATCAATAATCCGGTTAAAGGTTTAGTTATTTTAGAGAAATCTTTAATGAATTGTCGGTAAAAACTGGCATGTCCTAAGAAGCTTCGTACTTCTCTCACAGTTTTCGGAGGTTGAAGGTTTTCGATTACCTCTATTTTGGCTTTGTCTACTTCAATTCCTCTATTTGATATGATGTGTCCTAAAACAATTCCTTCTTGTACCATAAAGTGACATTTTTCCCAGTTAAGTACTAGGTTTACCTTTACACATCGTTCTAGAACTCTCTCTAGGTTTTCAAGACATTCTTCAAAGCTTTGTCCGCATACGGAAAAATCATCCATAAATACTTCCATGATGTTTTCGAGAAAATCGGCGAATATTGCCATCATGCACCTTTGGAAGGTTGCAGGAGCATTGCACAAGCCGAACGACATTCATCGATAAGCGAAGGTACCAAAAGGACATGTGAATGTTGTCTTTTCTTGGTCATCAGGATGAATTGGTATTTGAAAGAAGCCTGAGTACCTGTCTAGATAGCAGAAATGAGAATGCTTTGCTAATCGTTCTAACATCTGGTCAATGAATGGTAAAGGGAAATGATCTTTTCGGGTTGCTTTGTTTAGTTTCCTATAGTCAATGCACATTCTCCATCCCGATTCGATTCGTTTGGTTATAGTTTCTCCTTTTTCATTTTCAATAACGGTTATACCTCCTTTCTTTGGTACTACGTGTACAGGACTAACCCATTTGTTATCAGATATAGGATATATGATACCTGCCTCTAATAACTTGGTTACTTCCTTTTTCACTACCTCACTCAGGATCGGGTTTAGTCTCCTCTGATGTTCCCTAGAAGTTTTACAGTCTTCTTCTAGCATGATGCGGTGCATACAAATAGAAGGACTTATCCCTTTAAGATCGGTGATGTTGTATCCTAGTGCGGTTGGATATTTTCTTAAGATATGTAGGAGTTTTTCGGTTTCGAGTTTTCCTAGGTCTGCATTAACTATTACTGGTCGTTCAAGTTCTAAGTCTAGGAATTCATATCTCAGATTTTTGGGAAGTGTTTTCAGGTCGAGGTTTGGTTTCTTAAGGCATTGCGTAGGATCCGATGTCATTGCTAAACATTGGTTAAGTCTGTCTTCTACACGATAGTCAGACAATTTGTCATTTTCTAACTCTGTTTCTTTTATGCATTCATCGATGATATCCATAAAGTAACATGTGTCATCTATTGCGGGTGCTTTCAAAAATTGGGAAAGAATGAACTCAATTTTCTCTTCTCCTACTTCGAAAGTGAGTCGTCCTCGTTTTACGTCTATGATCGTACCGACGGTTGCTAAGAATGGTCTTCCCAATTGTCGCAGCCTAAAAAAAATATATAGTGCGAAAAAACAACCGGCGAGAAAGAAACGACAGAAGAGTCGCCACCGTGCGTTATTTATCCCAAAGGAGGGAAAGGAAACGCTCGAAGTAAACCGGAGAAAGGAAAGGAAAAGACAAGGTCTCGCAACCAAATCTTGGGTTCGGGAGTCGATTATGCGAAGGGAAGATATTAGCATCCCTACGCATCCGTAGTACTCTACGGGATCCACTCTTGTTGTTCTTGTCTAAAGGGTGTGTGTTTATCTAAGGTACTATTTACTAAAAGAGAAAGGGTCAAAAGAAAATGACTCGCATGGATGTCGCATCCACTGCATACGTATCTCATCTGGATATGAGAATCAGAGTCTTCGTAGCTCGGCTACCTATGGGTTAAAGAGGAGTGTGCTCGCTAAGACATCGCGTCTTGTGCCTATGTATCTCATCTGGAATGAGAATCAGAGCAAAACGTAGTTCAACTAACTACGGGAACAAAGGGTCTCGATTGCAACTAGGGCAAGAAAAAGGGAAGGTCTCGATCGCAACGAGGGCGAGAGAAAAGAATCGCAACGAGGGCGAAAGCAAACAAGGATTAGTTGTTAGTTGTCAGTCAAACTCGGCAAGACATCGCATCTTGTGCCTACGTATCTCATCTGAACATGAGAATCAGAGTTGCCGTAGTTCGGCTACATAGGGGTTGCCATCTGAACATGGACTTACAAAGGAAGACACCAGTTATGTCAAAGGAGAGCGGGCAATGTGTTCACGTCCTAGCAGCAGGTGTCGCAGCTCGCTGAATCGAGTCTTAGGCAGTTACCTCTTTGCAATAGAACGGGCTACATGCCACAAGATCGGAGACGCTCAGAAAGGTCTAGAAGTGGGGGAAGCTCTGCCCTAGAGTTGTCATGCAATATGTACTTAAGTGTTAGGATTTACAAATGGGAATATCTATCTAATGTTAGCATGCAAAGAATATGGGAATTCTACCTATGTTATCATACAAAAGAATAAGGGAATCCTACCTATGTTATCATACAAAAGGATATGGGAATCCTACCTATGTTATCATACAAAAGGATATGGGAATCCTACCTATGTTATCATACAAAAGGTTCTATCTAATGGGTGCTACCTAATCGGAACAAGGATTGACGAGTGGAGCAAGGAGAGGTGCTAGGAATAAGGGTAGATGGCGATGCATGAAGCAATCGACTTACAATGTTGATGGCGATGCATAAAGCAATCGACTTACAAGGTTGATGGCGATGCATAAAGCAATCGACTTACAAAAGGGTGGATGAATACGTGCTGGTTCTGTTAGGTTTTGAAAAATGATTACTCGATGTTGGATCGAGGTTTTGATCTTGTTTTGAAATGGTTATCGAATGTTCATTTTAATTCTTGTATTAACAGATGAATAAAGAATGAAAGAATAAATATTATACATTTCATGGGAGAGGGATACATTTGTTATGAATGGGGATTGTTCATGGTAATCAAACAATAATAATATATGCCTCATACATCATACAAGTAGGCAACAGTAATTAATCAGACAGATAAGATATATAAACAAGTATATGATCAAGTCAAATAATCAAAGAATGAAATAATAAGACATTAAACAATGTATGACAAGTATAAACATGTTAAACAATCAATCAATAGAAGCATGGATGAAAGAAACAAGTGTAAAAAATATCAGATGAAATCAGACAAGTGAAACTATGCACACAAAGAACCAATGAATAATTTAATCGGGAAATGATGCAAGGATCAAATAAAATCAAGATGAAATGCCTCTAATATGTGGCACATGAGATGAACAAGGGAGGATCAAAAGATCTCTTCAATTGCTCTAAGCAATCCCTATGTCAAACATCAATCATAGAAAAGTCAACCGAAAAGTCAAGTCAACTTAAAAAATGTCAAATAAATAGTAAATTAATCACAAAAATTATGAAAAATTAAATGAAGTTATGTAGGGTCAGGACATCATCATCCCCCAAAAAGATTTCAAAAATAATGAAAATTGGTTATTGAATTAATTGAATCAAAACAAAGGTCAAACCAAAAGTCAAACAACAAGACTAGGTTAGAAATAAATCAAAAATAAATTGAAAATGGGAAATAAAAATTCAATAAAAGGTCAAGTTGACCATGAGACATTGGTCAACCATCATCCCAAAAATCAGAAGTTAAAAATGATTCTAAGTCATGAGAATAAAATTAATGAAAAAAAAAGTGTGTTAAAATGGCCTATTTGAAACAAATAATCAAAATAAAATATTAACATAAAATAAAACGAAAATAAAAATTAAAATAAATTAAATAAGACAATAAGGAAAATAAAAAATATTTTTTTATATTTTTATGAATAAATAAAATATTTTAAAATAATTAAAATCTAAACAGAAAATAACATGGAAATAAAAAAGAGAATGAAAATAAATGTGAATAGAAAGATGTGAGTGGGCCAGCGCAGGGGGTGGGAACAACAGTGTGATACCAAGGCCCAGCCCACGGAATTGCCAGCGTTACATCCAAAAATAAAAAAAATGTTCATTTAATTTAATAGTTATTTAACATGGTGCGTTAATTGGATAGGTTGCCACTTATGCCGTAGCGGAAAGAGCAAGGGTGGATGGCTGGACGTGCGTGGGTTCGAACCATGCCTGCGGATAGCAGTGCTGGTAAGGCCCATGGTCCAGCGTGACAATTGCAGATGAAATATTCATTTAAATGAGCTATGTCACATTCAGTCAATTGGTCATGGTTGTTTTAAAAACGCTAGAAGACAAAAAAACTGAGTGACGGCCAGGATCGAAAGCAAGCGCATGGATCAGGCGGTGTTCATGCTGCCACGTGGCCATTCGCATGAAAAGAACAACAACAACACGTCCAGCACGCGGTCATGACAGTTTTCTTTTGCTCATCTTCCACAACAAATTTCTCTCACTACAGTGCTCCAAATGCCATGGTATAAAAAGCAAAGTTCTAGTACTAAATGAGAGGAACAACATGGTATTTTATTTCATGCAAAATAATGCCTTTTTCATGGAGAAATATGGACAACAAGGGAGGCTCATGCAAAGATTTTCAGAAAAAATAAATGTCAAAAAAAAAAACTTAAAGTTTAAAACAAAACCTCATGGTGAGGGTTCATAAACAAGTATGGTATATTGTTAACATGGAAAATAAGCAAGGCATGGCATGGTATAAATGAAAAATAGCCTGAAGTATATATGGTAGGCATGGAAGAAACAAGTGGTGAACAAGTATAATATTCATGAAATGAGCAAGGCCATGGAAGAGAGTAGCAAACTTACCTAGTGGAAGACAATCCACTGCTTCTTGATAGTGGTGGAATGGAAAGGGATGAGATGCTCTTCAATGGTGCTTCAATGCTTGTGAGAGAGAATGGAGTGAAACTTGAAATGAAACAAACTTGCCTTCCCCATAAAGTTCTACAGCCACTAACCTTCAAGCTAGGGTTTAGAAGCTCTTAAATATGTAGGGTTTGAAGTGTGTAAATGGGTTTGAAAGATTTGTTTTTGATTATGTGCATAATGAACCAAAAATGTGTAAAAGTGAGGTGTGGAAAGAAATGGCTAAATGTGGCAAAGCTTAAGTGAGTGAACCAAAAGCAAATGACCAAATGAGGTAAAAATTGGTGTGTTGGTCGTTTTTGGGGTTTGGCTTGGTTTTCTAGTGCAGCACAAAAATGGCCCAACAGGGTGACTTTAAGACATTGTAACTTGATGAATACATGACCAAATGACAAGGCAATGCAAACAGTAGAAAGAGGGTAGGGAGCTTAACATCTTTCATGTTGAACACATCTTGAAATGGTGAGTGGAAAGAGGTGAAAAATGACCATAAAGTTCAGGTCTCATGGCTGCAAAATGGTTGGGCCAGTTTGGCCAAAATGCTGTCAAAACATTCAGCATATGATACCAACTTTAGATGAGTGTATCTTCCAAACCAATGATCCAAATGGGGTGGTTCTAAAAAGGTGTGAAAGAGGACATAACAAGGTACAACCGTCATGAAGAAAGCGTTTCCAAAAGATGCCTTGAAGTGCAAGAAATCTGGCCCATAAGTCTTGACAAATTTTGCAAATTCTGGACTTAGAAAATTTTCTAAGTGTCCTAAAATAAAGTCCTACTTTGACCAATCATAACTTTCTCAATTTTAATCCAAATGAAACAAACTTTATATCTCTAGAAAGCTTGGAACAAGAGGAACAACTTTCATGTTAGAGAAATTTTCAAATGGAGCTTGCATCTTGATGTAATATAGGCATAAAGTGGGTGCAAAAAACCATAAAACTTGCCTTAAATGGAAAGTCAACCATTTCCAAATTTGGTAACTTTTCCAACTCCTGATTAAATGATGAATCCATGATCCAACCTTGATAAAATTTCACATGTAGGCTTCCTTAGGCATGAATTTTGAGATTCCACTTTCAAAATGTCAAGAGTTGACTTTTCTGGCCTCACAGTTGACTTTTCCCAAACTGTCTGACTCCCGATTCCAGTGATCAATTGAAGCACCTCTGACTCAAATAAAGAGCTGATTTTTTGTATGTAGGCCCTTGTGGACATATGGAGGGCCATGGAAAAGAGTTCCACCCAAAGAATCAGAAATAAACTGATTTTATACCAAACCCCGGTTTTAGGGCCAAAATGACTAGGAAGTGATTACACTGACTGCCAATGGATCTTTGTGAGATAATTGAGGATCTTCATAGGCCTAGGTTCTTCTCTTTCATGACATGAATGAGCCCTTCTACTTCCAACTAAACCTCGCCTGTTGCGGGTAGCCATGAAACCCTGATTTTTTGATTAAATCCATATGCACACTCTAAGAGCTCTGAATCTTCCACTGATGAACTGAGGACCATAATAAGACATATGGAACCCCTTGAGACCCTTGAGACTTGTATATTTGGAGAATGAAATTCAATTCCCAGTCTTTCTCTGTGTAGGCTCCTTCTGTTAAGGAGTGATCAATAAAACCCCGATTTCCCAAGTCACTGATGCAGTATGCAATGAGTATGACCTAGTATGATGCTAATGCGATGTGAAACACAATCCCATGCTTCCAAGAAAAATGAAAGGTAAATTTTGGGGTATTACAGCTGCCCCTATTCAATCAACTGGAGACCCGAAAGGAAAATAGTAGCGGCTTTCGCACTTTCGAGGTATCAAGGGATTGAATACAATAAAAAACCCGGAAATTTACACTGAAGTGAAGTGAAGTAAAAGTGTCTGTCAGAATCGGCAAAGAGGTGGTTTTGAACAAAAATCCGTCTGGTACGGTGAGAATCGGTCTGAATACCGAAAAAGAATATTAACCTGGATACCAAAATAAATGGTAATACAGAAATAACCATGGCCTGAATGCCGCTCATCGGTCTGAATACTAGAAATGACTTCGATCTGAGCATCGGAAGATATTAGATTATCAAACATCGGTCTGAACACCGGGAAATTGGCCTGAATGCCACTTCGGTCTGAATACCGGAAAAACTGGCATGAATGCCACAAGTTGCATCGACCTGAACGTCGGAAACTTCTTCGATCTGAATATCGAAAAATTGGCCTGAACGCCACAAGTTGCATCGACCTGAACGTCGGAAACTTCTTCGATCTGAACATCGGAAAATTAGCCTGAACGCCACAAGTTGCATCGACCTGAACGTCGGAAACTTCTTCGATCTGAACATCGGAAAATTAGCCTGAGCGCCACAAGTTGCATCGACCTGAACGTCGGAAACTTCTTCGATCTGAACATCGGAAAATTGGCCTGAACGCCACAAGTTGCATCGACCTGAACGTCGGAAACTTCTTCGATCTGAACATCGGAAAATTGGCCTGAACGCCACTTCGGTCTGAATACTGGAAACTTCATGCCTGTCAGCATCGGCAAAAATAGGGAACGATAATAGAGGCGGCGCATGGGCCAATGATACTTGCTGGGGATAACAAAGGTAAGTCATGAACAATATTCAGTCTGAGTACCGGAAACAACTTCTGGCTTATCCCTGGGGATACCGAGAATGTTTTATGCTTACATGCGTATGTTTGAATTTTTCAATGGCGTAATGCTCCATGAAAATGGAAATGCTACGCGATTTGCAATGCAATATGATTCTACATGCAGGGATGTGAAATGCTAGGTAGAATGCCAAGCTGAGGCAAGAAATTTTGCTGGGAAGATGATCACAATCTTCTGGACCCTGGCAATGCTGTTGGAAATACACAGCACAATGAACGCTGTGGGGAAATGACCGACCATGCGGTGTTCTGACGATAACGAAATACCGAGACTCTGACTGGGGAGAGAATGGCACTGAAAGCTTGCTGCTGAGGAAGGCGGCAGTGGTTCTGGCAACCATAATCTACGAGAGACGACTCAGCAGAGGGAGCAAACACCGATACGGTACCGAGATTATGTTTCAAGGAAAGAGATCATCGATCTGGCATCGAGATCATCGATCTGGCATCGAACTCTGAGGAGTATCTGCTTCTGCTGGGAAGATACAGTCTGACACTGTCAACTCCGCTGGGGATATACAGTCTGACACTGTCAACTCTATTGGGGAGTGTATAGTCTGAATCACATGCTTGGGGAAGCACCATAGTGAGAACCTGCTGGAATCTTAAGGAAATGCCCCAAGTGTACCTGTTATGAATAGACGATTCAAAGTTCTTAAAATTTACAACAATTTTAAAATTTTCATTGAGCATGTACCTGTAAAGCTCTTATGTTTCATGATGCAATGTTTATCAAAAAAAAAAAAAAAATCCGGACGTCATTTTTGCAAACAAAATAGTAAAATGAAAATGAACACAGAGATATTCTAAATAACATGATTTCATTGATTGAATGGCCTATGAATAGGCATTTACATCAGGAAGCAATCTCTGGAAAGAGGTAATCGCACAAAAGATAAAACATAAATTAATCTAATGGCAATGTGAAATGGATTTCTATTGGGTTCCAATTCTGCTATGACTTGCTCGTCTTCAAGATCCTCTAGATGATCGACTTTCTGAAAAGGGTGATTGGAAAGTTTCCATTTATCGACATGAGATGAGATTCAGAATTACTCAGAACACAGTCATTCGCTTAATCCCTAACTTTTGCCTGGATCGCCCTTTCGGGTTTTCAATCCACCGGGATACCCATTCTTGCCTAAGTTGCCCTTTCAGGTTTTCAACTTACCGGGTGTAAAATCTTTTCCTTTTTAATCCCTAATTTTTGCCCGAACCTTTCTCATTTTCTTGGTTCGTCGGGATGCCCATTTTTGCCTGGACTATTCTTTTATTGTCCAGCGGGTCTATTTTATGCGAAGTATTTTTTAACTGCGTCTGAGTTTACAGGGGAAGTGAAATCTTCACCATCCATAGTTGCAAGCATTAAGGCCCCACCATCAAAAACCTTGGTGACAATATACGGTCCCTCATAGTTAGGAGTCCACTTGCCCCTGTGATCTGTCTGAGGAAGAAGGATCCTTTTCAACACTAAATCTCCGACTTGGAAACACCGAGGATGCACTTTCCGATCAAAGGCTCTCTTCATCCGACTCTGATACAACTGCCCATGACAAATGGCTACCATTCGCTTCTCTTCAATAAGACTCAACTCGTTGAATCTTGTTCGAATCCATTTAGCTTCGTCCAACTTGACATCCAACAGGACTCTTAGGGAAGGAATCTCCACTTCAACAGGCAGGACTGCTTCCATACCATAGACAAGGGAGTAAGGGGTTGCCCCGGTCGATGTACGTACTGAGGTACGGTACCCATGCAAGGCGAAGGGTAGCATCTCATGCCAATCTCTGTACGTAACGACCATCTTCTGCACAATCTTCTTTATGTTTTTATTTGCTGCCTCAACAACACCGTTCATCTTAGGACGATAGGGGGAAGAATTGTGGTGTTGAATGTTGAAGCTCTAACACAACTCCTTCATCATTTTATTATTGAGATTGGAACCATTATCAGTAATGATCCTTTCGGGAACCCCATAACGACAAATGATTTCTTTCTTGATGAATCGGGCAACCACATGTCTGGTGACATTCGCGAATGACGCTGCTTCGACCCACTTGGTGAAATAGTCGATGGCAACAAGGATGAAGCGATGCCCATTAGAGGCGGTCGGCTCAATCTTTCCAATCATATCAATGCCCCACATAGCAAAAGGCCACGGCGAAGACATCACATTCAAAGGATTTGGCGGCACATGCACCTTATCAACATAAATCTGGCATTTATGACACTTCCGAGCATATTTGAAACAATCAGATTCCATGGTCATCCAGTAATAACCCGCTCTTAACAATTTCTTAGCCATTGCATGTCCGCCGGCGTGAGTACCGAAGGAGCCCTCATGAACTTCTTGCATCAACATGTCTGCTTCGTGTCTGTCCACGCATCTGAGCAAAACCATGTCGAAGTTCCTCTTATACAGCACATCGTCCTTGTTCAAGAAGAAACTACTTGCCAATCTTCTCAAAGTCTTTCTGTCATTGTTGGATGCCCCTGCAGGGTACTTTTGATTCTTCAGAAAGCATTTGATGTCGTGATACCAGGGTTTGTCATCTACTACCAGTTCAGCAGCAAACACATACGCGGCCCTGTCGAGGCGCATCACATCGATCCTGGGAGCATGGTTCCAACGAATTACCTTGATCATGGAGGATAGAGTAGCAAGTGCGTCCGCCATCTGGTTCTCATCACGAGGTATATGATACAATTTTACTGTTGTGAAGAAAGTCAACAGTCTTCTCGTGTAATCTCTGTAGGGGACCAAAGTAGGCTGGAGAGTGTTCCAATCACCATTCACTTGATTGATCACTAGAGCTGAATCTCCGAAGATGTCCAGAGTCTTGATTCTCAAATCAATGGCTTGCTCAATACCCAAGATACAGGCCTCGTACTCAGCTTCATTATTGGTGCACTCGAAGGTCAGACGAGCGGTGAAAGGAATGTGGGCACCTTTCGGAGTGGTAATGACAGCACCAATTCCACTTCCTTTGGCATTGACGGCCCCATCAAATAACAAAGTCCACTTTTCTTCTGGATCAGGTCCCTCCTCAACAACTGGCTCTTCACAGTCTTTCATCTTGAGGAACATGATGTCTTCATCTGGAAAATCAAACTTCATCGGCTCATAATCATCAATCGGCTGCTGAGCAAGATAGTCTGACAGAATACTCCCTTTGATGGCTTTCTGGGATATATACTGGATATCGTACTCTGTCAGTACCATTTGCCAACGAGCAACCCTTCCGGTGAGAGCTGGCTTCTCGAATATGTATTTGACTGGATCTATCTTGGAGATCAGTAAGGTTGTGTGAGACAGCATGTATTGTCTCAATCGCTTAGCAGCCCATGCAAGTGCACAACATGTCTTCTCAAGCATTGAGTATCTCGACTCGCAATCTGTGAACTTCTTACTCAAGTAGTAGATGGCATGCTCTTTCCTACCTGTCTCGTCGTGTTGACCGAGAACACAACCCATAGAATTGTCAAGTACTGTCAAGTACATAATCAGCGGTCTCCCTGGGACTGGAGGCATGAGGATAGGGGGATTCTGCAAATACTCTTTTATCTTTTCAAAACCCCTTTGACAATCGTCATTCCACCTGATAGCCTGATCTTTCCTCAGCAATTTGAAAATTGGCTCACACGTGGCTGTTAGGTGAGAGATGAACCTTGCAATGTAGTTCAACCTCCCTAAGAAACCACAAACTTGCTTCTCTGTTCTTGGCTCAGGCATCTCCTGTATTGCTTTCACTTTGTCGGGATCCACCTCAATCCCTTTTCCGCTAACAATAAAACCCAGCAATTTTCCAGATCTCACCCCGAAAGTGCACTTGTTCGGATTAAGCCTCAGCTTGAATTTCCTTAACCGTTCAAACAATTTCTGCAGATTCACCAAATGTTCTTCTTCTGTCTGAGATTTGGCAATCATATCGTCCACATAAACCTCGATTTCATGATGAATCATATCATGGAACAGAGTCACCATAGCTCGTTGATATGTTGCCCCAGCGTTTTTCAGACCAAACGGCATCACCTTGTAGCAGAAGGTGCCCCATGGGGTTATGAAAGTTGTCTTCTTCATGTCTTCTGGTGCCATCTTGATTTGGTTATAGCCAGAAAAGCCATCCATGAAGGAGAATACCGAGAACTGAGGCGTGTTATCCACTAAGACGTCGATGTGAGGTAATGGGAAATCATCTTTAGGACTGGCTCTGTTCAGATCCCGGTAGTCAACACACATCCGTACCTTTCCATCCTTCTTAGGTACTGGGACGATGTTTGCAACCCATGGCGGATAATTGGTGACTGCTAGAAACCCTGCATCCAACTGCTTTTGCACTTCTTCCTTTATCTTGACAGCCATCTCTGGTCTTGTTCTTCTGAGCTTCTTGTAATACCCCAAAATTTACCCTTCATTTTTCCTGGAAAAAAAAAATTTAATTAATTAATTAATTAATTAAATAAATAAAATAAATAAATAAAATATAACAAATTATTTTGGACTTGGGTCTCCCTCATTTGAGCCCATTACCCACGAAAATCAGTCTATAAATACTGAAGTTTCAGTAGAGGAGTTACACTTGGAGTTACACTGGGAGATTCACTTGAGAAAAGGGGGATTTTGAGGAGAAGCAAAATACTCTGAGGTTTCCTTGGAACAAAACCCTGAGGAAAAAGATAGTGAGAGAAGAACTAACAGAGTTCAGAGCAGCCTCCAAACCCTGAAGGGAACTCAACTTGTAAACCTCACGGGTGCAACTCAATTTCAATCAAGCTCTCCAATCAGGTTTGCCCTATATCCATCATCTTCATGCCTTTTATTTGAATGCTCTAAATGTATGAGGTATTATGGGTGAATTTGATACCTTTTTTGTGAGCCTTTTGTGAATTTTGATGGAATTATTCATGTGGTTACATTTTGATTTAGGGGCAACTCTGGGTTACCCTATTTTGTTTATTCTAACCTGTCTTGTGTTTCCATGGCATTGTTTTCTCTTGATTTCATCCTGCTGCTCTAACCCTTTGTCGAGTTTTGTGAGGGCTCACATGGCTTTCGCAGAGACACTCGCGTGGTTTCCCACTTTATTTGTGGGATACCCCCTGGAGTTTTATTCTGATTATTCGTGTTGACTGATTTCCTTTGACGGTCCAGCTGGAGACATTTCAGGGTTTCTTGCCCCTTTAACTGCTATAGCTTCGGATCTTTATCCGTGTGGTAATTTTTTCCTTTTCCCGCATTTTACTGCTTTCCTAGCTGGAAGACCTCGATAGGAGGCAATGTTTGGGCCCCTTGGTGGCATTTTACTTTGAGATACATGTTTTGTGTTTTGTATTCATATCCCCACATGTAGCGCGGTTCCTTCGTCAAGGACTGCCTTTTTGCCCTCGAGCATCCCAAACCCTAAAACCCAAAGCAACACGTTTACTCCTTCTACTACAGGCGAGTAAGTCTCCAAAGGTCGAGCATCCGGTAGATTGCGTAGTAACTTCGTTCGTCCAAAACCCAATCCATGACCCCGTAGTTAGCCGAACTACGGCTTGCTCTGATTCTCATTCCAGATGAGATACGTAGGCATAAGACGCGATGTCTTAGCGAGCACACATCATCCCCAACCCATAGGTCAGCCGAGCTACGAAGACTCTGATTCTCATATTCAGATGAGATACGTATGCAGTGGATGCAACATCCGCGCGAGTCATTTTCATTTAACCCTTTTTTTGTTTTTTTTGGCAAACAACACAAGATAAACCCACACCCTTTAGACAAGAACTACAAAAGTGGATCCCGTAGAGTACTATGGATGCGTAGGGGTGCTAATACCTTCCCTTCGCATAACCGACTCCCGAACCCAAGATTTGGTTGCAAGACCCCGTCTTGTCCTTTCCTTTTTTCAGGTTTACTTCGAGCGTTTCCTTTCCCTCCCTTGGGATAAATAACGCACGGTGGCGACTCTTCTGTCATTTTCTTTCGCCGGTTGTTTTTTCGCACACTGTATTTTTCAGGTTGCGACAGCTGGCGACTCTGGTGGGGACCCTAAGAAGTTGACCTCTTGCTGGTCCATCTTCCCTAAGCGAGTCCCTCCTAGCTTTTGTAGTTTGTTTGTTTATTGGGTGTTCATGCTTTTGTACAGTTATTTATTTACCTGCTTTACCTTATTACATTGTGTACATATCATTGTTGTATCTGTTGGTTGGCTATGGCTGCTTGGTGATCTTTGTGAGATGAGTTCTATACCCGAACTCGAGTGCACTTAAGATAGGAGAATGGCATAGTCCTGTCAACTTGTGTGGAGTATTCCTTAGCGAGTTGACTTGCAAGCCCATTCACTTGGTGGAGGTCATGTTGAGATCAATAATGTCACATAAGTAAGTTGTGGTTAGACATTACTTGTTCCAATATAGACCTAAGAAGCCAAGGACCTTAGTTTACCAAACCCATCTTGGCCTATTCGTAGGACGTAGTGCGAAAGTCGTTCAAATGTAAGATATGATACGATTGTTACGCGATACTACACTCATAAGAGTCTCTCTTGAGAATATTGTTGGAATACGAGTAGTCGTTCCTCTGATAATATCCGAAAGATGGGATTATGACTATGGGAACCTTTTGTAGAACATGTTTGGCAGGTTTAAACCTTAGTACACTCCTTTTGGGTGGTTCTTAACCTAAACTCCATGCTCGTGACTTGCGACAAACCCTTGATTCATGGTTGATCCGATCAGGTATCCTTAATATCAATGAAACTCGGGTGTTGACAAGGTGTAAACCATAATCCGCCAAAATGGGTGGTTGATATTAAGGATAACATGATCCATCCCATGACCTTTGTTCGGTGTGCTCTTGATTTCTCTCCAGACAGTGCAACCTGACAGATGTTCAAGCAGATACAGCAATCCTGATTGACATGCCACTGCATTGCATTCACATCGTTGCATCACATCATTTGCATTCATATCATTTAACACATGTTTATCCATTTCTGTGGGGTTTATATCTTCTACTTGATTCTAGTCGGAATTTTCTTGGTTCTCATCAACGGCTTAGTCTTTTTTTTTACACTGTTTATCAAATGTGAGACTGGAATCAAGGGGGTAGAATACTTTTGGAATTGATAAACATGTCATTGCATTTGCATATTCATTAGCATGTCTTGCATAACAGGTACTGCCGCAGGCTGTGACCATTCCAACTGCAGCACCACTACAACAACAACAATCACAACGTCAACCAGCTCAGTATCAACAGCAGCAACAACCGGGTAACGGACCCGCTTATCAACAGAGGCAAAGGATGATGGACCGGCGTTTCGACACCCTTCCAATGTCGTACGCCCAGTTGCTTTCTAGTCTTCAACAACTACAACTTGTGCAATTACGCACTCTGGCTCCTCCTGTTGGTAGACTTCCGGTGGGTTACGACGCCAACGCTAGGTGTAGCTTCCACTCTGGGGCACCTGGCCATGACATTGAGAACTGCAAAGCTTTTAAGCATGTAGTTCAAGACCTCATAGATTCAAAGGCCATCGACCTTGCACCAGCTCCGAATGTCGTCAACAATCCCATGCCCCAGCATGGTGGTGCGAACGTTAATTTGGTAGAGGGAGAAGCCAAGTCCATTAAGGATGTGTTGAAGCTGAAGACTCCATTGTTGGATATCAAAGGATGCTTGCTGAAGGCCGATGTTTTCCCCGGTTGTGGGAAGGGTTGTTTGGATTGTGCTACTCAGAGTGGAGGTTGTTTGAAGCTACAGCAGGGTATCCAGGCCTTGCTCGACAAAGGTATCCTCCAGGTTGAAGATTTGTCTATCCAAGAGTCTGTGAAAGAGGTTAAAGCGGGTGCCTCTATCTCATCCTTTAAGCAGGCACGGGCCGTGGTGGATTCGGGTGTTGCTCCCGGTTGGGGGCGTCTGTTGGAATTACCAGTGAAAGAAGATAAGTTCGGGATTGGGTATCAGTCAGTTTTGACTTCTATAACACTTCAGGGGCCGATCACTTTCTCCAGTGTTGGCATCATTCAGTATGGTCAAGTCTCTGCAATCAACGAAGAAGATGGGGATAGTGATTGTGACATTGACAACTGGGTGCGTCCGAGGATCCCGGGTGAAGTCATCAACAATTGGTCTTCTGAGGAGATTATCCAAGTCACTCTTCTTGAAGAGTAATTTTCTTTGTTTATTCATGCATATCCAAGTCTTACGTTCCGCCCAGGGCGTAATGACTCATTGTAGGGCCCGTCTATGTGACACTTGCATTTTTATCATAAATAAAGGACGTATTTTTGCATTCAAATATTTCGTTCCCTGTCTTTCTATTTTTGCAGTTTTTCAAAATAAAAAAATGGCAATGTTTTGTTTAGTTTTCACTTCTTGTTCACACTCATAAGCACATACCATCACTCATGCAGATGCACAACACCGGATCCTATTGATAACGGTTCTGCTATGGCTCGCTTCGACTTTGAAAATCCAATCTTTCAAGCTGAAGAAGAGGGTGATGAAGACTGTGAACTCCCTGAAGAACTTACCAGGTTATTAAAACAGGAAGAAAGGGTCATTCAACCGCATCAAGAGTCTGTTGAAGTGATTAATCTCGGCACCGAGGACGCCAAGAGAGAAATCAAGATATGGGCTGCTTTAGGAGATGATGTGAAGAAAGGGCTGATTGAATTGCTGCAAGAATACGTTGACATCTTCGCCTGGTCTTATCAGGACATGCCTGGGCTGGACACAGACATCGTGGTACACCGCTTGCCTCTCAAAGAAGGTTGTCCTCCGGTCAAGCAGAAGCTCAGAAGAACAAGACCAGAGATGGCTGTCAAGATAAAGGAAGAAGTGCAAAAGCAGTTGGATGCAGGGTTTCTAGCAGTCACCAATTATCCGCCATGGGTTGCAAACATCGTCCCAGTACCTAAGAAGGATGGAAAGGTACGGATGTGTGTCGACTACCGGGATCTGAACAGAGCTAGCCCTAAAGATGATTTCCCATTACCTCACATCGACGTTTTGGTGGATAATACAGCTCAGTTCTCGGTATTCTCCTTCATGGATGGCTTTTCTGGCTATAACCAAATCAAGATGGCACCAGAAGACATGGAAAAGACAACTTTCATAACCCCATGGGGCACTTTCTGCTACAAGGTGATGCCGTTTGGTCTGAAAAATGCTGGAGCAACATATCAACGAGCTATGGTAACTCTGTTCCATGATATGATTCATCATGAAATTGAGGTTTATGTGGATGATATGATTGCCAAATCTCAGACAGAAGAAGAACATTTGGTGAATTTGCAGAAACTGTTTGAGCGTTTGAGGAAATTCAAACTGAGACTTAACCCGAACAAGTGCACTTTCGGGGTGAGATCGGGAAAATTGCTGGGTTTTATCGTTAGCGGAAAAGGGATTGAGGTGGATCCTGACAAAGTGAAAGCAATACAGGAAATGCCTGAGCCAAGAACAGAGAAACAAGTCCGTGGTTTCTTAGGAAGGTTGAACTACATCGCAAGGTTCATCTCTCACCTAACAGCCACGTGTGAGCCAATTTTCAAATTGTTGAGGAAAGATCAGGCTATCAGGTGGAATGAAGATTGTCAAAGGGCTTTCGAGAAGATAAAAGAGTATCTACAGAAACCTCCAATCCTTATACCTCCAGTTCCTGGGAGACCTCTGATAATGTACCTGTCAGTGACCGAGAACTCGATGGGGTGTGTATTGGGACAGCATGACGAGTCTGGTCGAAAAGAGCATGCCATATACTACCTTAGCAAAAAGTTTACCGACTGTGAAATCAAATATTCGCAGCTTGAGAAAACTTGCTGTGCTTTGGCCTGGGCTGCTCGCCGACTGAGACAGTATATGTTGAACCATACTACCTTGTTGATTTCTAAGATGGATCCAGTGAAATACATATTCGAGAAGCCAGCTCTCACCGGAAGGGTCGCTCGTTGGCAAATGATTTTAACAGAGTATGATATTCAGTACACGTCACAGAAGGCCATCAAAGGGAGTATTCTGTCAGACTACCTTGCCGAGCAACCGATTGATGATTATGAGCCAATGAAGTTTGAATTCCCTGATGAAGACATCATGTTCCTCAAGATGAAAGACTGTGAAGAGCCAGTTGTTGAGGAGGGACCTGATCCAAACGAAAAGTGGACTTTGTTGTTTGATGGGGCTGTCAATGCTAGAGGTAGTGGAATTGGCGTTGTCATTACTACTCCGAAGGGTGCCCACATGCCTTTCACCGCTCGTTTGACTTTTGAGTGCACAAATAACGAAACTGAGTACGAGGCCTGTATCTTGGGTATTGAGCAAGCCATTGATCTGAGAATCAAGACTCTGGACATCTTCGGAGATTCAGCTCTGGTGATCAATCAAGTGAATGGTGATTGGAATACTCTCCAGCCCACTCTGGTCCCCTACAGAGATTACACGAGAAGACTGTTGACTTTCTTCACAACAGTAAAATTGTATCATATACCTCGTGATGAGAACCAGATGGCAGACGCACTTGCTACTCTATCCTCCATGATCAAGGTAATTCGTTGGAACCATGCTCCCAGGATCGATGTGATGCGCCTTGACAGGGCCGCGTATGTGTTTGCTGCTGAACTGGTAGTCGATGACAAGCCCTGGTATCACGATATCAAGTGCTTTCTGAAGAATCAAGAGTACCCTGCAGGGGCATCCAACAATGACAGAAAGACTTTGAGAAGATTGGCAGGCAGTTTCTTCTTGAACAAAGACGATGTGTTGTATAAGAGGAACTTCGACATGGTTTTGCTCAGATGCGTGGACAGACACAAGGCGGACATGTTAATGCAGGAAGTTCATGAAGGTTCCTTCGGTACTCATGCCGGTGGACATGCAATGGCTAAGAAATTGTTGAGAGCGGGTTATTATTGGATGACCATGGAATCAGATTGTTTCAAGTATGCTCGGAAGTGTCATAAATGCCAGATTTATGCTGATAAGGTGCATGTACCGCCAAATCCTCTAAATGTGATGTCTTCGCCGTGGCCGTTTTCTATGTGGGGCATTGACATGATTGGAAAGATTGAGCCGACTGCTTCCAATGGGCATCGCTTCATCCTTGTTGCCATCGACTATTTCACCAAGTGGGTCGAAGCAGCGTCATTCGCGAATGTCACCAGACATGTGGTTGCCCGTTTCATCAAGAAAGAAATCATTTGTCGCTATGGGATTCCCGAAAGAATCATTACTGATAATGGTTCTAATCTCAACAACAAAATGATGAAGGAGTTGTGTCAGAACTTCAACATTCAGCATCACAATTCTTCCCCTTACCGCCCTAAGATGAACGGCGCTGTTGAGGCGGCAAATAAGAACATAAAGAAGATTGTGCAGAAGATGGTCGTCACGTACAGAGATTGGCATGAGATGCTACCTTTCGCCTTGCATGGGTACCGCACTTCAGTACGTACATCGACCGGGGCAACCCCTTACTCCCTTGTGTATGGTATGGAAGCAGTCCTACCTGTTGAAGTGGAGATTCCTTCTCTAAGAGTCCTGTTGGATGTCAAGTTAGACGAAGCCGAATGGATTCGGACAAGGTTCAATGAGTTGAGTCTTATCAAAGAGAAGCGAATGGCAGCCATTTGTCATGGGCAGTTGTATCAGAGTCGGATGAAGAGAGCCTTTGATCAGAAAGTGCGTCCTCGTTGTTTCCAAGTTGGAGATTTAGTTTTGAAAAGGATCCTTCCTCCTCAGACAGATCACAGGGGCAAGTGGACTCCTAACTATGATGGACCGTATATTGTCACCAAGGTTTTTGATGGTGGGGCCTTAATGCTTGCAACTATGGATGGTGAAAACTTCACTTCCCCTGTGAACTCAGACGCAGTTAAAAAATACTTCGCATAAAATAGACCCGCTGGACAGTAAAAAAGAGTAGTCCAGGCAAAAATGGGCGTCCCGGCGAACCAAGAAAATGAAAGGGTTCGGGCAAAAATTAGGGACAAAAATAAAAAAAGATTGTACACCCGGTAAGTTGAAAACCTGAAAAGGCAACTTAGGCAAAAATGGGTATCCCGGTGGATTGAAAACCCGAAAAGGGTGATCCAGGCAAAAGTTAGGGATTAAGCGAATGACTGCGTTCTGAGTAGTTCTGAATCTCATCTCGTGCCAATGACTGGAAATTTTTGAAGGATAGGAAACAGTCCAATCACTCTTTCAGAAAGCTAATCATCTGGAGGATCTTGAAGACGGGCAAGTCATAGCAGAATTGGAACCCAATAGAAATCCATTTCACATTGCCATTAGATTAATTTCTGTTTTTATCTATTGTGCGATTACCTCTTTCCAGGGATTGCTTCTTAATGTAAATGCCTATTCAGAGGCCATTCAATCAATAAAATCATGTTATTCAGTATATCTCTGTTTTCATTTTCATTTTACTGTTTTGTTTGCAAAAATGACGTCCGAATTTTTGATAAACATTGCATCATGACACATAAGGGCTTTACAGGTACATGCTTAATAAACATTTAAAATTGCTGTAAATTTTAAGTGCTTTGGATCGTCTATTCAGAACAGATACCCTCGGGGCATTCCATTAAAATCCCCTGCGGACGATCGTGAATATCTTCCCCAGTGAAGTCGCCAACAGACGAATCTGGTGTCTTATCCCTGCAGAGCTGATCAAAGTGTTGGATTCTTCAATCCCCAGCAGGTTCTCACCACTGTACTTCCCCAAGCGTTTGTTTCAGGACATACACTCCCCAGTAGAGTTGACAGTGCCAGACTATATATCCCTAGCGGAGTTGACAGTGTCAGACTGTATCTTCCCAGCAGAAGTGGCTGCTCCTTAGAGTTCGATGCCAGATCGATAATCCCAATGCCAGATCCATGGTTTCTTTCCTTGAAGCAGAACCTCGGTACCGTATCAGTGTTTGCTCCCCCTGCTGAGTCATCTCTCGCAAACCGTGGTTGCCAGAATCATTGTAGCTCTCCTCAGCAGCAGGCTTCCAATGCCATTCTTTCCCCGATCAGAGTCTCGGTATGGCCAGAACACCGCATGGCTAGTCATCTCCCCACAGAGTTCATTGTGGTGTGTATCTCCAGCAGCCTGGCCAGAGCCCAGAGGATGGTAATCATTTCCCCAGCAGATCCCCTTGCCTCGGCTTGGCATTCTACCCAGCATTTTGCATCCCTGCATGTAGAATCATATTGCATTGCATCCTTCCAAATCGCGTAGCATTTCCATTTTCATGGAGCATTACGCCATTGAAAAATTCAAACATACGCATGTAAGCATAAAACATTCTCGGTATCCCAAGTGATAAGCTAGAAGTTGTTTCTAGTACTCAGACTGAAGATTGTTCATTACTTACCTTTGCTATCCCCAGCAAGTGTCATTGGCCCATGCGCCGCCTCTATTATCATTCCCTATTTCTGCCAATGCTGACAGGCATGAAGTTTTCCGATGTTCAGATCGAAGAAGTTTCCGACGTTCAGGTCGATGCAACTTATGGCATTCAGGCCAGTTTTCCGGTGTCCAGACCGAAGTGGCATTCAGGCCAATTTTCCGGTATCCAGACCGAAGTGGCATTCAGGCCAGTTTTCCGGTATCCAGACCGAAGTGGCATTCAGGCCAGTTTTCTGGTATCCAGACCGAAGTGGCATTCAGGCCAGTTTTCCGGTATCCAGACCGAAGTGGCATTCAGGCCAGTGTTCCGATGTTCAGATCGAAGAAGTTTCCGACGTTCAGGTCGATGCAGCTTGTGGCATTCAGGCCAATTTTCCGATATTCAGATCGAAGTGGCATTCAGGCCAATTCTTTCCGATGTTCAGATCGAAGAAGTTTCCGACGTTCAGGTCGATGCGACTTGTGGCATTCAGGCCAAGTCTTTCCGATGTTCAGATCGAAGAAGTTTCCGACGTTCAGGTCGATGCGACTTGTGGCATTCAGGCCAATTTTCCGATGTTCAGATCGAAATCCTTTCCAGTATTCAGACTGCTGAGTGGCATTCAGGCCATGGTTATTTCTGTGTTACCATTTATTTTGGTATCCAGTTTAACATTCTTTTTCGATATTCAGACTGACTCTCACCGTACCAGACGGATTCTTCTTTCAAGACCACCTCTTTGCCGATTCTGACAGACATTGTTACTTCACTTCACTTCAGTGCAAATTTTTGGGCTTTTATTGTATTCAATCCCTTGATACCTCGAAAGCACGAAAGCAGCTGCCATCTTCTTTCCGGGTCTCCAGTTGATTGAATAGGGGCAGCTGTAATACCCCAAAATTTACCCTTCATTTTTCCTGAAAAAAAAATTAATTAATTAATTAATTAATTAATTAATTAAATAAATAAATAAAATAAATAAATAAAATATAACAAATTATTTTGGACTTGGGTCTCCCTCATTTGAGCCCATTACCCACGAAAATCAGTCTATAAATACTGAAATTTCAGTAGAGGAGTTACACTTGGAGTTACACTGGGAGATTCACTTGAGAAAAGGGGGATTTTGAGGAGAAGCAAAATACTCTGAGGTTTCCTTGGAACAAAACCCTGAGGAAAAAGATAGTGAGAGAAGAACTAACAGAGTTCAGAGCAGCCTCCAAACCCTGAAGGGAACTCAACTTGTAAACCTCACGGGTGCAACTCAATTTCAATCAAGCTCTCCAATCAGGTTTGCCCTATATCCATCATCTTCATGCCTTTTATTTGAATGCTCTAAATGTATGAGGTATTATGGGTGAATTTGATACCTTTTTTGTGAGCCTTTTGTGAATTTTGATGGAATTATTCATGTGGTTACATTTTGATTTAGGGGCAACTCTGGGTTACCCTATTTTGTTTATTCTAACCTGTCTTGTGTTTCCATGGCATTGTTTTCTCTTGATTTCATCCTGCTGCTCTAACCCTTTGTCGAGTTTTGTGAGGGCTCACATGGCTTTCGCAGAGACACTCGCGTGGTTTCCCACTTTATTTGTGGGATACCCCCTGGAGTTTTATTCTGATTATTCGTGTTGACTGATTTCCTTTGACGGTCCAGCTGGAGACATTTCAGGGTTTCTTGCCCCTTTAACTGCTATAGCTTCGGATCTTTATCCGTGTGGTAATTTTTTCCTTTTCCCGCATTTTACTGCTTTCCTAGCTGGAAGACCTCGATAGGAGGCAATGTTTGGGCCCCTTGGTGGCATTTTACTTTGAGATACATGTTTTGTGTTTTGTATTCATATCCCTACATGTAGCGCGGTTCCTTCGTCAAGGACTGCCTTTTTGCCCTCGAGCATCCCAAACCCTAAAACCCAAAGCAACACGTTTACTCCTTCTACTACAGGCGAGTAAGTCTCCAAAGGTCGAGCATCCGGTAGATTGCGTAGTAACGTCGTTCGTCCAAAACCCAATCCATGACCCCGTAGTTAGCCGAACTACGGCTTGCTCTGATTCTCATTCCAGATGAGATACGTAGGCATAAGACGCGATGTCTTAGCGAGCACACATCATCCCCAACCCATAGGTCAGCCGAGCTACGAAGACTCTGATTCTCATATTCAGATGAGATACGTATGCAGTGGATGCAACATCCGCGCGAGTCATTTTCATTTAACCCTTTTTTTGTTTTTTTGGCAAACAGCACAAGATAAACCCACACCCTTTAGACAAGAACTACAAAAGTGGATCCCGTAGAGTACTATGGATGCGTAGGGGTGCTAATACCTTCCCTTCGCATAACCGACTCCCGAACCCAAGATTTGGTTGCAAGACCCCGTCTTGTCCTTTCCTTTTTTCAGGTTTACTTCGAGCGTTTCCTTTCCCTCCCTTGGGATAAATAACGCACGGTGGCGACTCTTCTGTCATTTTCTTTCGCCGGTTGTTTTTTCGCACACTGTATTTTTCAGGTTGCGACACTTCTGCTTGACCGGAGGACAACCTTCTTTGAGAGGCTAGCGGTGTACCACGATGTCTGTGTCAAGCCCGGGCATGTCCTGATAAGGTTCTTTCCTTTCTATGGTTTCCTTATTACTCTCTTCCTTTTCCTTAGGTTTATTTTCTTCCTCAGTTGACTTTTTAGAGTTTTGGTTTTCAATTCTTGGATCAGACGGTCCTTCTACCTCTGTTCCACTTCTCAATATGATTGCATGAGCGTGGCTTTTCGGGTTAGGTTGGGGTTGTCCAGGAAATGTACCAGTTGGGGCAGCAGTAGGCGCTTGTTGTTGAGCTAGTTGTGATATTTGTGTTTCCAGCATTTTGTTATGGGTAGCCAGAGCATCTACTTTACTTGCTAGTTGTTTAATTTGTTCGCTAGTGTGTACATTCTGGTTTAAGAAATCTTTATTGGTTTGCTATTGAGAAGCTATGAAGTTCTCCATCATGATTTCCAAGTTGGATTTTCTAGGAACATTATTGTTAGGTGTAGATGGGGTCGGCTTTTGATATCCAGGGGGTATAGCTGGGGCTTGATTGGGAGCTTGTCCTGGTGCGTATAAAGCATTGTTGCTCTTATATGAAAAATTAGGATGGTTCTTCCAGTTTGAGTTATAGGTATGCGAGTAGGGATTTCCTTGAGCATAATTCACTTGCTCTGCTTGGATTCCTGTTAGGAGTTGACAATCTGCAGGAGTGTGACCTTGGATTCCACAGACTTCGCAATTTTGAGTTGCGGCAACCACGGTGGCTGGAGGTGATACATTTAAACTTTCAATTTTCTGGGCCAGAGCATCCACTTTTGCATTAACATGATCAAGGCTACTTATCTCGTACATGCCACTTTTCGTTTGAGGTTTTTCTACCATTGTTCGGTCGCTTCCCCACTGATAATGGTTTTGGGTCATGCTCTCGATAAGTTGATAAGCATCGACATAAGGTTTGTCCATAAGCGCACCACCTGCGGCGGCGTCTATTGTTAACCTTGTGTTGTATAAGAGACCATTATAGAAGGTATGAATTACTAACCAGTCCTCTAAACCATGGTGTGGACAAAGTCTCATCATGTCTTTGTATCTTTCCCATGCTTCGAAAAGAGACTCGTTATCTTTCTGTTTAAATCCATTTATCTGGGCTCTCAACATAGCTGTTTTGCTTGGAGGAAAATATCGGGCAAGAAAGACTTTCTTCAACTCATTCCATGTGGTGACTGAGTTGGAAGGAAGAGACTAAAGCCATCTTCTAGCTTTATCTCTTAACGAGAAGGGAAAAAGACGAAGTCGAATCGCCTCTGAAGTGACACCATTGGCTTTAACAGTGTCAGCGTATTGGACAAATACGGATAAATGAAGGTTTGGATCCTTGGTAGGATTTTCAGAGAATTGATTCTGTTGCACTGCTTGTAGCAGCGAAGGTTTAAGTTCGAAGTTGTTTGCTTCGATTGCGGGTGGAGCAATACTCGAATGCGACTCATCTTGCGATGGAGCGGCGTAATCTCGAAGAGCACGAGCTGGTTCTGCCATCTCGGGTATCGGCGAAGGAAGAAGATTTTTGAGGTCGGGCACTTCGATAGGAGGGAGATTGTTTGCAGCACGATATTCCCGAATTCGTCGTAAGACTCGGAGATATAGTTCAATGTCGTTGATTCGTAAGTAAAACGGCTCGCCTTGTGAGCGAGTGTGTGGCATACAAATCAACGAAAGAAAGAAATAAAAAAAGCCTTAGTCTCTACAGCGTAACAGAAGGGTTACGATATCGACTAAATAAAAGTCCCCGGCAACGGCGCCAAAAACTTGATCGCGACTTTATGAGTCGATTGGGGTACTAACTGCAAGTGCACAGTTTTATCGCGTAGTTTTAAAAGATATCGATCCCACAGGGACTTATGAATCGATATACCGTTTTCTAAGGTTACTTCGTAAAGCTAAGGCGGATGATACTTTGATTGTTTGGGGGAAAAATAAAACTAAAATAAGATCTAGATTTAATATCAATTAAGCGGATATCGGTATGTAGTTCGTCGTAATTAGGGAATCAAATCTTCGTTGGTTTCTTGGTTTTTAAAATAAATCTTTTCGGTAGACACTATTGATTAAAAGTCTTATCTCAAACTCTCGCTCTGTTGAATAGACTATGACTTTATATTAACGTAGCTGTCACTTATAAGTTAAGTCCAAAATCACTTTTTGAAAACAACAGAATCTATAGAAACTCTTTTCATTAAAATAATAACCGTTTAAACACCCTCGTCTCAAACTCTCGCTCTATTGACTTAGATTATATAATTAAACTTAAATGCTTAACTCTCGTCCTCACATTTAACCTTTAAAAATACTTTTTGAAAAAGATTAGAATTTAATTAACTCTAAAAATTGTTGTCGCCCTGATTTAGAATTAATGTCCAATTTACACTGTCCAGTTAAAAACTCAAACTTTCGTTCTATTGATTTTAACTTCTTTACGTCTTTTACTCTCGTACAAAAACCTTGGTATTAACTCTGTAAATTGAGACCATAAAAAGAGTGACTTTAATTTTAAATAAAATTAAACCAACTTAGTTTTGATTCCTTATTCCGCTTACTTTACATACCGATATCTAAATTAATTAGCCGGACATGCTAAACAGGTTTGAACATTTATCATGCTTAAATAAAACCATATCAGGCAAACAATATAAATAAACAGTAATGTAGGGCATATATAAATTAAAACAATAAATTAAAGAACCTGAATAATTAATAGCAATCTTGAACACTCCACCACAGACCGGTTGGATTTGTTCTTGAACTCTTCAATCGGACAGGAAAATAAAAGCGAAAGAATAAAATACTATGATCTAACGTAAGGTTAGATCCAGTAAAAGATACACAATAGTTTCCGGTGTAGAAACTATTGTGTGAAAAATTAATTAAGTGCTCTGAAAATTGACTGGAAAAGAAGAGAAATAAAAATTGCTAATAAAATAGAAAGCGGTAGAAAATTAATGCTGTAAAAATGCTTGCACGGCGGAAAAGGAAGGAGAGCTTTAGGGTTGGATCCAAACAACTATTTATATTAATCCACTTTGTAACCGTTTCCAAAAGTGCCTTCCGTAGGTAGTCTTCACGTTTCAAGAGTCAAGCGGAAGACTAGGCTTCAACGTGCCTCTGTTGCGCGTTAAAAGCCAAAAATATAGGAGAGGGGTGTGACGTTTGTCACACCATGTGTTACGCTCGTAACACAAGGTAGCAGGGCGTGACGCTCGTCACACCTTGTGTGGCGGTCGTCACAGGGCCTCAGCGCATTTCCTTCTGGTTGTGGGCTGGGCTTTAGTGGAATGCTTTTTTTTTTTTGGAGAATCCTCTTTTCTTTTGCACCCCTTTTCTTCCTTTTTCACTTATGCTTCAAATAGGTTACCTGAGACAAATAGAAGGGAAAATACCACGTAATATCGAATAAAATGAAATAAATCGAAACAAATAATAATATAATTTAATTAAATCGAGTCCAAAAATGTGATATTATTTCATGTTATCAGCAGGGTTGATGGTGAATTAATGGAATGGAATGAAGGCATCAATCAATATTGGGACATGAACAGCTCATGGCCCAAACAACATCGAGAATTGTGAATGATTTGAACAAACATGCTTTATGAATGAAGGAAAAAGTAGAATTTAGAGTAGAGTTTACCAGACTTTGGTCAACTGTTTGACCAAAAGTCAACTTAAGGTCAAAATCATTTTTTCTTGTAATTTTCATTTTTGACACCTTTGTATTTGCACACTTGAATGAAGGCTTTTGAATTTTGCAACTTGTAACTGTGACTTGTAATCCAAGTAATCCAATTTGCCTCCATTTTCATTTTAAATGCTTTTGAATTCAAATGCTTGAATGTCATCCTTGAAATGAAACATGAAACATTATACTTGGCCTTGAATCCCAATCAAACAAACTGATGGACGAATGCACAAACCAAAATAATCAGTTAAATTCAATCCACAAAAGCTGACCTAAGTTGTAATCCAAAACTAAGTCAATGCCCTGATGCAAACCAAACTATCCATGTGTTTCAAAATCCAAGAATTAGGATTTCATGATCAAATCAAATACCATGCTGAAATCCCTATAAACCAAGATCTCATTCACCAAGGATTAGGGTTTCACATGCATTGATCTATAAAGAGTGAACCAAACATCATTGTTGTGCCAAAATAGTCAAAGACATAGCATAAGCTTGATCTACTAGCTTTGTATCATAAATAAGCAAGACCATTTGAATTAATGGTGCTTATATGAGGATGCAGTTGTATATGGACGTGTTATGATGTATGATTATGGCATGTGAATATGCAGATGAAATGAGCAATAAGGCAAACAAAAATTGAAAAAAGGGATGACAAATTTTGGGGTATGACACTTTAAAAATATTTTTTTGAGATTTTGAAGTTGGAGAATTCGAAAAAAAGTGTGTCAACATGTTCAGAATAGGAAGGAGACTGCATCGTTGCATTATCACTTGGTGTTGGTTTCAAATATGTGGTTTCTTGATAAGTAATCTTCCTCAGTTTCTCTTTGAAGTGGAGATTCATGTTGTCATCGACTTTCAAAAATCTCTCTTGGATAACTTCCCATTCGGTCAAGATATATATATATATATATATATATATATATATATATATATATATATATATATATATATATATATATATATATATATATATATATATATATATATATATATATATATATATATATATATATATATATATATATATGATTTATCGTCCTTCATCACACCATCATCATCAAACTAGATCCTTTTCCAATGGGTGTAAACCTAGTCCATTCGTATTGGGTTATTAAGTTTCACCTTATTTGAAATTAAACACAGACATGGTAGACCAAATGTCTTCATAATTGTACAACCACACTTTGAGAAATTTGAACCTACTTTCTCAGCTCGTTTGGCTATGTGAAAAATAAAATTCAATTCTGCTCGAGATATATTGCCCATCAACTGTGAGTAGAGATTGTTGTCTCCAAATTTGTGTTCCAACACTATAATGTTACAACCAGTTGATGTTTGTATCTCGTTATGCTGATTTTGGATCATTTAGTTCACAGAGTCCCAATATCTACACAAATCACTTTCACTATTTCAAATTCTCCAATGTGGCATGGGCATATTCAACTCGGTTAAAGTTTGTATTTTCAAAGTATCTAACCTGGTCGATCCAAGCACAAACAATCTTTTCCTTCACGTGATCTAGAATTGTACTTCTAACAAATTTCAAGAAATCTAGATATTTCTCACACGCCTTCTTGAAAAGTAAAACAAAATCGACATATCACTCTTATAAAGAAGAATCTGTTATAACATTCCAGACATCCATTATTCTTTACAGTATCACACTATCTTTGACAATTTTCTCATCTTCACCTTTTATTTTTGGTCATTTCATCGTTCTTAAGTCTAATTCTCACATTCTTTGTGACATGTTCCCTATAAAGTAATGCATGTGATGTAAGAAACACATTTGAAACTGAACTCATCAATGCGGTATGCGATCAATGACAATGACATTTAACATGTTTTCTTTGTCCTTCAACATTGTCTGACGTACTTCTAAAATCCAAGTAACATTGTCTTCTTTTTCGCTTTCTAAAAATTCAAACCTAATAGAAAAGTTTTTTTCTTTTTTAGAAGTAACACCAACAATTTCCAATAGTTAAAGCATGTACCTATTGGTCTAAAATGCAAGTGTTTTTATCTAAACCATTATCTAACCTTCCGATTACAACATCGAACCCCAAATTGGAAGTCTTCGTGCGAATCCATTGGAGCATATCATCACAAACAACAAACTCTTGTTCATTTGTAAATTGGTTTCTAACATCTACCTTGACATTAACCGGTTTGACATCCGTATACACATTAGGTTTAGGGACAACATCATGATGCACCGTATTTAAGGTCAATCATAACTGAAAATATTAAAAAACTGTCCAAATTCATCTTTGAACTAATATGGAAATACACTTCGAATGACGATCATCAAAAATCTGAAAATGTATTTTCGAACTCAACGTTCGTTTTTTCAACAAGAAAACAAAATTAATGTAGGTAATATGGAAGGAAATACATGTACATTATCTTAAATTTCAACTACTTTTACTCCTTTTGATGTGAAAAAACAGAAAAATATTATTTTGAAGTAGAAAAATTGATCGAGTGTGGAAGGAGGTTTTGGCAGAATTTGAAGGATCATGAGCATGTAAGTTGGTGTTTTATTAAGTTTCCCGCTTGCCATTTTCAAAAATGCATTTCTAGAATTATCATTGACATGCAAAAGGGACAAACCAAAAAGTATAATTTCATATTTATCACTAAATTGTTAAATGAACAAATCGTTGAAAGGGTGTGTTCGAAGATAGACATCCAACCTAGTTTTTGGGGGAAATAGGTGTCTTCCTAAGGATGTATTTTGGTATGAAATGACTGCAATTAAAAATATACTTTTGAATTTGTAAAAGCATTTTCTAACTTCCATAAGATAAGATGCTTCTCCACAACTTAAGATGGGAGAAGTAATCTCCATTCATAAAAGTGTTTTTTTTGGTACAAGTGAGAAAAAAAAAGAAAAAAAACAAAAAATTATTAGAAAATAAAATCTCACTAACAGTATTAGTTAATATGAGAGTGATGATTCCACCATAAAATTCTAAAAGAAAAAACAGAAGGGCGATTCTAACATAAGGCTCGACAAAAGATCGATACACTATATCGTTACCGATCAGATGCTATCCATTTCATTTCACTAATTACCACCATTTCATACATACCATAAATCACTCATCTCCATCCTTCATTTTGTAATATCTAAACTAACCTTTTTCGTGAAGAAATTAAAGGATGTGTAGAGCTTATTAAGTTGTGTAAGGTCATCCTAAATTAATTAACTACTCAATCTCCAATATTCCACCATAACTGAATCCACATTAAAGTTAAAAATGAACAAAAACTCGGATCAGTTTGATTGCATTTCATACAATACATTAACTAGTTCAAATTTACAATATGAGCACATAAATAAGTTTTATAAGATCAACAATGAGTCAACAATAAAAACACCCTCCTCTCTTGTCACACCCTTCTTCCAATCCATGATCAATACCATCCTCTTTTTTCTGAAAAACCATCATAAACATGATAAAGCCATCAATTGATATAATCTGAATCACCAATTTTGTCCTTAATATTGCAATTTACTACTAGCGTTAACCTAGTTCATAAAAAAATAACAAAATAATAAAAGATCATTGAATTAAAAAATTCTCACCAAAACTAGTTTCTGTTTGACAACTTGAAGAATTCAAGATTATTAACACATCATGACCAAAATTTTCAATTTCAAATTATACAAAATTTAAAAGAGAGTTTGAATTGGACCTTGTTGGAAATAGAAGAAAACTAAACATCCTTGGCGACGAGTTCACCATTCAACAACTCTCTGTAAGCAGCAATAGGCCAACTGAAGCCTCTAAAAACCAACCTAGAAGCAAGTGGAACATCAATAATAATCTCTTTCTGAGTCGGTTTCTTCTCATCCCGGATCGCAATCAAGTAACTCCTTCCCACCCATCCAATCCATCCAGCAATATACAGAAACAAAATCCCCGGAGTGATAAACTCACCCCAATGTCTCTGATCACCGCTCACAATCAAATGAGGTAACCCGTCAGCGCCACATAACAGACCTTGTTTCGCATAATTGTCAAACCTTCTCTTTGTTTTCTCAATCGTGGCGTTTATCGCCAGTGCCGGAGCGCTGTCGGCAGCGTAAATCTTGAGGGAGGACTCGAGTTTTTTGATTGACTGTTTTTCGCGTTTGGCAAACTGTTTTGATTCTTTGCATGGGGTTAAGCCGGAGATGTCGGCGACGGCCGGGAGTGGGGATGAGATGAGGATTGAGGAGAGGGCTAGTGCAGTGGAGAAGGCTTTTAGATTTGAGTTTGCATGGTCGGTTTGATTGTTTGGGGTTTGGTTTGTGCTGCAGTGGATGATGGTGTTGTTGGTGGAGAGTTTGGGTTTTTGGGTGAGTTTGGGTCTTAGGGTTGAGGTGGGTTTCGAGAGGTTAGTTGGAATGGTGAGAGACATTTTCTTGTGAGGAAAAAAGAATGGTGTTTGTGTGTGATGGATTTGATTTGTGTGATGATATTGGAAAGAGAAGAAGAGAAGGTTTTTAGATTCTGCGTGGAGAGAAATTGGTGGTGGGAAAATGGATTTTGGATAAGGTGAGAGAAGTAAAGATGCTGAGATGGATTGTTGTTATTGGTTGTGATTTATGATACTTTGTGTTTTGTTATCTCACTTGGGTTGGATAAGAGATTTGAGATTTTGTGAAATTGTGTGTCTCATGGAGTTGAGATTTCAAGTGCTTTTGTTTGATGGAAATCAAACGGTGTTGATATTTCAATGTGTTTTTAAATTTTCTTTATTGGATTATTAAATATACTAAAGATTAAGCTTAATTAATTTTATGCTTTCTTAACTTAATTATTGATAGAGTGTTTATGTTATTTTTGTTGTAACCAAAAATATATATATATATATATATATATATATATATATATATATATATATATATATATATATATATATATATATATATAAATATATAAAATAATAAGGTTATAAAAATTTAAAGAAAAAAAATTATCATGCAAATTTATTTTAATATTACCATTTTATTAGTTATATCAATTTTTGTTTTAATATATGTGATGTTGGAGCGATATTTTTTTTTCTGTCGCATATTTTTATCGTATCAAATTATGTTCCCTTGATATGTAGGTAAATAGTCCCCTTTTACTATCATCGGGAAGTTATTGTTGTATACATTGAATACATTTACGACTTTGTAAACGGCAGATACATGCTTGGAAGTGTTATGGCGAGCATATGAATATGTCGCAATGACATCGGAGCAAGACATACATAAGGCTTGAAACTTGCCACAATCGCACCAACCTCTATTTAGTTCGATCTGATAGTCTTCATTCGGCCTCCCCTCATTGTGGTCCATTATTTCTTTTACACTAAAACTGTGTCTACGACGGTCAAAGATTGTAACCCCATGTGTGCTAGCTTTGATAGTTTCCCCCTTCATCACTTTCATGCAACTTTTACTGAATAATTGTCTCAACCGTAACACCGAACTCCATTTTTCGCCTATGGATGTAAAAAGTGATCCCAACCTAAAATATATTGCTCTCACCAATGCGATTATTGATAGGTTTCTAATGTCTTTGAAGAAGTTGTTCATGGACTGAACAAGGTTTATTGTCATGTGGCCCCATCGACGTCCTTCGTCAAATTCCATTATCCACTTCTCCAATGGAATGTTATCCACACACCTTAATGCATCCGCATTTGACAATCTAATTTCCATGCGATAGTGTCGGAATGATGGCTGAATTAAAGCATACTCCCTCCGTCCCATATTATAAGCAAATTTCACCTTTTTAGATTCATTAAATAATTAATGTATCTGATCTATATAATAAACCAGATACATTAATTATTTAATGAATCTAGAAAGGTGAAATTTGCTTATAATATGGGACGGAGGGAGTACACTACAATCACAACATTTTTTCCAAAGGTTCTTGTCTCTGATTTCTCGCATGAAGTTTTGTGCAATATGTCTAATGCAGTAGACATGGCTAGAAGGAGGATTTTGTCATCCATTCTCAGGATTATTATACGCACTCTCAATAGATGCATGTCTGTCTGAAGTCAAACAGATGTTGGGTTGTGGAGCAACATATGTTATGAGATTCTTGAGAAAGAAACTCTAACCACTCAAAGTCTCACCTTCAATCAGAGCGAAGGCAATGGAAAATATATTATTGTTGTCGTCTTGTGCCCCTGTCATAAGTAATGTGCCCTTGTATTTCCCGTACAACCATGTTCCATCAATTTTAGGAATAAGTTTGCAAAACGCAAAATCTTTGATGCATGGTTGAAATGCCTAAAAAGAATCGATGAAATATTATATTTCCACTGACACAAGTTCTGTACGGCGTATATGCCGACTGTGTCTTCAAAATTGTAACAGTTCCCAGAGTATATGTCTTAAGTGTCACCAATTATTGTGGATTTTTTTTTGTACGAATCCTTCTAATTTTCGTATACTCGTTCAATAACATTTTTTCTTACAATCCACACTTTCTTGTATGAGGGATTATAATTATATCATGTAACAATATGAAAGATTAGTATACTTACCTTCATTGATGGCTCCTTGCTAACAAAAGACAAAATGTCTTGACATATTATTTTAGAGTTTAATTTATGGTGATCATGTGCAATAATAGTGGCGGTTCAATTGTGAGATAAATGTATATAACTTATCTCCCATGAATCAATTATCTTCCTGTAAGACGGTGCTAGTCGAAACATGCAAAGCACATTACGACAAAGAATGACATATCTTCTTGCATTAGTGTGATCTACGGTATAATCAACAGAGTTCTCCATGTGAAATTTTTTGATAGCTCACATTCAGTCTTCTTTAGTGTGGAACCTGTCTCCCACTTTTAACTCACCCTCTAACCGCATATATGGATTGTAAAAAATATTAGAGGATGGCTCATCACCATTCAAGTTCAAGTTTGTCATATATTGTGGCAGACAATATACGTGACTTGGAGGTAATGGCGCTTGATGATTACCATCTTCACTGTTGGTGTTCAACAGATAATCAGACTGTGTATCACTTTCATCTTCTTCTTCTTCTTCAACTATGTAACACCCCTAGATTTGATTAATTGATTTAGTCAGATTATTCGTATTTTTATTTAATTATTTAGTATGTGATATATTTTTAATTAAATATATTGAGTGGTATGTATATGTGGTAGGGTGTGGTGAGAGCATTGATGGGGTGATAGAAGGATTAGGAGAATTAGAATAATTATAAATAATTAGAATGGATAATTGTTTTTATTAATTAATTAAAATAAATAGAAATATAAGTTTATGGTTGGAAAATAGGAACAAAAGGGAAATAGTGAAAGTTTTAAAAAGAATTGGGTCTTAGTATAATTACCTAAAGATTAAATTAGATAAAAACGGATTAGAGACCTAAGGGTTGTCAGTACGTTAAATAGAGTTTGGAAGAGCAAAGGAGACTAGGGCTTGGAAAGGGAAGAACACACCATCACCAATTCAGATTTTTGCAAGGAACCTAACATAAAGGGGGGGAGGGGGCTTCTATATGCATGTATTGCATGAAAAGATAGAGAAGAGATACTCTTACTCTCTTTAGGAATTATGTGAAATGCTTATGAATTGTTGTTGTTATATGTGGTTCTGGAAATTGATAATTAAAGGTGTGTTCATCTAAATTTCATGATTGGATTTGTGTATATATGATTATGTTTATGTGTATATGTTTGTATGTCATTGTTGGGGTTGTTGAAGGTTTGAACATAAACATGAATGTGTTGAAGTTCATGAATAATTTGTGTAATTCTATGATTTGGTATGTTATAATGATGTTATTACATGCATTATCATTTTTTGGGCGTGTGGGAATGATTAGGGATCATAAATCAGAGTTCAAGGTAACTCTCATGGAAGAATTAGTGTTTTTTCCTTCTGGTGCAGGGTGACGGGCGTCACCCAGATGACGAGTTACCCATCATGCACCTTGAGACGCTGATGGGCGTCAGCTCTATGACAGGGAGATCGTCATGGTCTCCAGGCTTGGTTTTCCAAGACGATTGTCACTATGATGACGACATGGGAGTTGTAAGCATGTGACGAGCGTCACCAGGATGCCAGATCACCCGTCATGTTGTCAGAAGGGGCATTGTCGTTCCTGTTGCATGGTCTGAGTTGTCAGTTCAGACTTTTGAGGTGTTATTGTTGTTTGGGTGATGTATGACTACTATTTGAACATTTTGGTGTCAGTAGTTAATTAATTGTCATGAATTTAATTAATTATGGTGGAATTATTGTTGTTAATTGGTAATTTCCTTACTTACCTGTTGTTGTTTATATGTAGCAATGGCATGAGATGCGTATGATGCTGTTTTGTGTTGTTATATGATGTGGATATGATTCATATTGTTATAAAATGCATGACTATATGGTGATTAATTATGTATTGTTGGTGTTATTGATGGATAGTAATTCAGAAAATGGATTACTATTGTGTGTCAATGCATGTTGTTTATGGTTAGAAGAGGCCGTAAGTGTTATTATTGTTGTTGCATTGATTTGTATGGACATGCATCATTGTGCCATGTCGTTGAAAGATACATGTTAACTAGTTTAGAAGGGGGGACTAGTGGCTTGTCCCAAGCTCAAAATGGGGGCTCATGGCTTCATAAGGAGGGACCCGATTCCAAAGAGAACCAAATGTTGAGATGGTACCACATGCATAAGTGTCACATTGTATCGTAAGTCGCATTACATATATATGTGCATATTATTGTGAATGGATGTGTGATTATGATTTGTTGATTATGTATTGGATGTATGATAAGTTGTGTATTTCTCTACCTTCGCATTCTTTACACCATTCATATTGAATTTGTTTCTCACCCTTTTGCTTAATGTTATCCACCGTGGACATCTTGCAGATACTCAGTATTAAAGTTGTTGTTATGTGTGGAAGGTGTATTTTTGGAGCTATACTTTGTTTTATTTACCGCTTTATCGTATATTAGTGGTTTTTAGTGCTCTGATATTGTAATATCGGGAACAAGGCGTTTGTTATATTTTTGATTTAATGTTGAATTTGGTGTTTTAAATTTCAATACTTTATTTATGAAGTTGTTATGAAATTATTTTTCGTTGCGTGTTGTCACATGTTTTTGATGAGTTTTGAAGGGTTGTCGTTGGCGAAACCTTAAATTGTCGAGTAATTATTTTTACATAAGTTTTGGGGTTTATGGTGTTACAATTAGTGGTATCAAAGCATGTCATTCCATCCAACCAGGTTTTTGTAATGTTATATGTTCCTTAGTATGTGACGAGTGTGTGAACATTGTCGATGCAATATTTCTTCTAATGTCTGTTTACTGGTATTCAGAATATGGCAGGAGGAAGAAACGACCGAGCGATTGTTGATGCTTCGAAAGCAATGGCTCGAGCGCTGCAAGGTCACCAAAATCAGGTTGGTGATGAGTTTCGTGGATTATAGAAGATTCAGAGAAACAATCCTCCGACCTTCAAGGGAAGATATGATCCAGAGGGTGCACAAATATGGCTCAGAGAGATTGAGGTATTTTTCGAGTGATGGATTGCACTAAAGTTCAGAAGGTGAAGTTCGGTACTCACGAGTTGTCTGAAGAGGCCGAAGACTGGTGGGATAATGCACGTCAGAGACTAGAGGTTGTTGTATTGAGACTACTTAGGCTGTGTTCAGGGCTAAATTTTTGGAGAAGTATTTTTTAGAGGACGTGTATAGTAAGAAGGAGATCGGGTTCCTTGAGCTAAAGTAGGGAAATATGACAATTGCTAAGCATGCTGCTAAGTTCGAAGAGCTGGTGAAGTTTTGTCCATACTACAATGGTGTGGCTGCTGAGGGGTCAAAATGTATCAAGTTCGAAAGAAAATTGCGTCCCGAGATCAAGCAAGATATTGGCTATCAAAAGATTCTCCATTTTCCTATGTCGGTGAATAAATGCAAGATATATGATGAGGATTGTAGAGCTCGTTCTACTCATTACAAGAGTCTTAACAAGAAGAAAAGGAATAATCAGTTTTATGGAAAACCATATAATGATACAACTGATAAAGGGAAGCATAAAGATTTAGATGATAAAATTCCAAATGGGGGAGAGACTCTCGCTTTAATCAAGTACTTTAAGTGTGGGGTAACAGGTCATCGGGCCAATGACTATATGAGTTTTGAGAAGAAATGCTTCAAGTGTGGAAAGACTAGACATCTTATTGTTGATTGTAAGAGTAATAGTTCGACTTGCTTCAACTGTGGGGAACTAGGTCACATTAGTAGTCATTTCAAGAAACCTAAGAAGGTTCAGTCCGGAGGAAAGGTCTTTGCTTTGACTAGGTCAGAGACTACTAGCTCAGACATATTGGTTTGAGGTACGTGTTTTATTAATGATATTTTGTTTATTTCTATTATGACAGTGGTGAAACACATTCTTTTATTTTACTTGATTGTGCTGAGAGGTTAGATTTAAAGTTGTCTTTTATGGTTGGGAGTATGGTTATTGATACCCTGTCTAACAGTTCAGTGACTAATCCGTGGGTGTGTTTGAATCATCCGCTAACTATTTATGGTAAGAGTTTTGAGATGAACTTAGTTTTTATACCGTTGAATCAACTCGATGTTATCCTTGGAATGTACTGGTTAAATTTCAACCAAGTTCATATCAATTATTTTGAAAAGTCAGTATCATTTCCAGAATTTGAAGCAAGTGACAAGTTGTTCGTGTCTGCTAAGCAAGCAGATGGATGCATGAAGGATGAGGCTGAGGTGTTTATGATATCAACTTCTATGAAGTCTGAAAGAAAATGTGCGATTGGCGAATTAACAGTGGTGTGTAATTTTTCAAAAGTGTTTCCAGATGATACTAGTGATTTGTCGCCAGAGCACGAGACTGAGTTTGCTATAGACTTAGTACCTGGTACTAGTCATGTGTTGATGGATCCTTATAGAATGTATGCTTCAGAGTTGAGTGAACTGAAGAAGCAATTGAAAAAGTTGCTTGAGAAGAAGTTTGTTCGATCGAGTGTTTCGCCCTGGGGAGCACCGATGTTACTTGTCAAAAAGAAAGATGGTAGCATGAGGTTCCGTGCTGATTATCAACAACTTAATAAAGTGACTATCAAGAACAAGTATCCTCTTTCGAGAATTGACGATTTAATGGATCACTTTGTTGGTGCTTGCGCATTCAATAAGATTGATTTGCAGTCAGGTTATCATTAGATTCATGTGAAACCATAAGATATTTCGAAGACAGCGTTTAGAACGAGATATGATCACTATAAGTATTCAGTGGTGCCGTTTGATGTGTCTAATGCGCATGAAGTGTTTATGGAATATACGAATAGGATTTTCCATCCTTATCTAGATCAGTTTGTGGTTGTGTTCATCGATGATATTTTGATATATTCTAAGTCTGATGCAGAGTGTCATACCCCAATTTTGCCCCACTCCTTTTCCATTTTCTTTTTTTTCTTCTTTTTTTGCTCATGCTATATTCATCTGATACACCATAAAACATTTCATCTGGTCCACCTTACATTTTATTTTACTTAATAGTTCAAAGTTTATCTGTTAATCTTTATATTTTGTTTGTTTGTGACTTATAATTGACTATTGATTGACTTTGATCATTTCAATATTGTTAACCATGCTCTGCCCAATGTTGACTTTTATCATTATTGTTGACTTTTTCCATACGTTGACTTTTATCATAATTGTTGACTTTACCATTACCATTGACTTTTAATTATTATTGACTTTTCTTCATTGATTGAATGTTATTGACTTTGAATCGTTATGAACATTAATCATTGTTGACTATTTCCTTATTATTTTTTCTTTGACCATACTTTGACTTTTGTTGACTTTTTGGAAAGAAGGGGAATATATTCATTCATGAGTAATTGAAATACATTATAGGCATCACACACTTTATTACAAGGAAGGAGATCAATTACAAGGAGAAGAAAACAACAAATTTTGGTATAGTTGACTTTTAGTCAACCGTTGACTTTTTTTATCAACTGTTGACTATTGACTCGATTTTGATTCTTGAATTTTCCTAGACCTATTTTACAAACATTTGGCCAGTTGACTCATCATTATTCATCAAAAATCAATTATTCAATGATTATGTTACAAATGTTAATTTCCATCAACTCAAGATTTCATCTACCATCAAACTCCATTCTCATGGCTTTTTCTTCATTCTTCGGTGTCCCCTCAAACTCATTCTTCCACCATAATGTTCACTTTGCTACAAGAAAGAAGGTACACCAAGTTAGACATTCATATCATGGATTAAAATCATCAAAATGCAATGGAAAAGGCATAAAAAAAAGTCTGCACTACTTCACAAAGATTCTGCACTATTCCTTAAATTCAATACTTGTTTTTTCAACACTTTCCAACATTGATTCATGCACAAAAAAATCAGAATTTGATCCATAACTTTACACCATTCAAAAGTGCATTTTTTTAAACTCAAAATTACTTTTTAAAAGCACTTAAAGTAAGAGGATAATTCACCAAAAATTCTATCAAACAAACACAAATTTCAACTTTCATTTTCAACCAAATCTCCATTCAATCATAATCATTCATAAAAATCAATCAAAAAATTGGAAGTATTGATCCGCAATTAAAACTTAAATTAATTTACAAATCATTGATAAATCTCTTATTCTCATTCAACCACAAGATATATAAACATGCTCTTTTTCACAATTTGGGAGGGACGGACACTTTTTCACCATTTTTTTCTCACAAATTTCTCTTTCTCTTCAGCACTCCGTTAATAACCTTTAACCGGAACAAATCTTTTGTCCGTCGGCAATTTTTCATCTATTTTCTCCCCTATCATTGCCATGAATTATTGAATGCTTCTTATTGATTAATTTAACATACTGCAAAAAAACAGCTTATTTAAAAAAATACTTGTTTCCAAAGAAAACCAAATTCAAGTAGCATAAAAATCAACATACTTTAGCATAATATTGAATTAGACATTGTATTAGTATAGAGTTTGAACAAAGAGCATGAAATAGTTTATTAGAATAATGACTTATCTTAGGCAAAAACAAATTCTGAATTGAATGCAAACACTGAACAGAACCAAAATTCCAAATCCGAAACCGAACAAGTTATGAACGAAACATAGAAAAGCTGCACCGTAAACCAATCTCTTCATGAACAGTGGTTGTCGCTGTAGTGAGCTTGAGAGATGAACGAATATGTGAGCCGAATCGAAGACCGCGTTAAAAAAAATCACGTTTGGAACTTATTCGAGAAGCTGCCGCGTTTTCGTCGTTGAAGTTCTCACTTCAACTGCGTTTGCACATACTGTCTTATCGCTTTCTTTCAAGTATTTTTGTTGTTTTATTCTTTAATTTTATCTACTATATAACATGTTTTCAAAGTTCCTGATATGCTCTATGTTTGCAATGTTACTTTGTATCTGCTTATGTTATGGTTCTCACGTTACTGCATTTCTTAGTAATGACATAAGCCAATAATTTTTGTTAAGAGTGAAAATAAAGTGTGAGAGGTGGCGGTTTTGTGTTTAAGTAACAGAATTATTGGCTAAAGAAACGGTCTAATTTAATTGTTTATGGGTAAGACTTTGTAATAGAATGAGGTTATGCATGCTAAGAATTTGTAACCTTATTTACTATATTTGCCTCTTGTTTTGTGGCTCTCATGTGATGAGGCTTCAACTGCATGTTAAGATCAAACTTTGATGATATTTCTCATTATTATAACAATTTTTTCCTCATAATTGAACATTCATATTGGCCTACATATCAGCTTGAAACTTGACAAATAATAGATATGAATTACACTGATATGTTTTTGTTAGCATTTTATTATTATTATTACATTTTATTCTTGCTCTTTTACTTTCTATTTTATTATCTAATTTAGTTATAAATTACCACGTGACATTAGTTACTTAGTGCTGATTTTTATATAGCATATCCCCGTGACACTAATTGATTGGCCAAAATGAATGATAAGTGTTATGTGGATTGGTTTCCTCTAATTTTGTTTAATTTACTAATTAAGTCTCTTTGATTGATTAATTGATTAAATATTTGAACATTAAGAATTAACCATGAGTTTACACTTAGAATTTAATCGTCAATACAAAAATCTCTTTTGGTGTTATAAAAGCTAACTTGCAATTATTTTGATGTTTCATCTACTCATTTACAATATTCATTCCTTTCCTTAGGCCACGATAAGACTAAAATATCATTTTGCAAATAAACTAAAAAATACTTAATAAATACGATGTGAATTGTGCGCCATGAGCCTTAAGAAGTGGAGAAGGATGATAGGGTGTATTCCTATCCTCATTCTAAATATCTTTGGATACGGGACACATGACCCAGTTGTTCAAAGTATTCACCTCCATTTATAGACTTTAGTGCAATTCAAATCAAGATAAATTTTCATAATAAAAGGAAGAAAAAGGAGGAAAGTGTAGACTCTCTCTCCCCAAATGATTCAGACACTGTTGTAGACCTTCCTGTCTGAATATTCGTCTTCAAACTAAAATCAATCACAACCAATATCAATTCCATAATCTTAGTTCCTTGGTTTAAACACCACTTCATTAGTTTAAACATCACTTCCTTGGTTACCACTTCCTTGGTTTAAACACCACTCACTTAGTTTAAACATCATTTTCTTGGTTTAAACACCACTTCCTTGGTTTAAACACCACTTTTAGTTCTTGTCCTTGGTTAAGACACCACTTTTAATTCATGTCCTTGGTTAAGACAACACTTTTAATTCATGTCCTTGGTTAAGACGCCACTTTTAATTTTTGTCCTTGGTTAAGATACCACTTTTAGTTCCTGTCTTTGGTTAAGACACCACCTTTATTTTCCGTCCTTGGTTCAAACACCACCTTTACAATTCCGTTCTTGGTTCAGATACTACAATATTTCTTTTCATAAAAGAACTGTTATAATCCATTCCTTAATGTCATACTATCATCTAGGTCATTAACCTTAATCATCTACATATCCTCATAGTCATTCATTTCATCTGCATATCCATGGTTCAATACAAGAGAACATGTATCTTAGATTCAAAGCTTTGTGCTTGTACCTAGTGGAAACTAGGGTTCCTAGCAACTTGAGGGTGTCCATCAATCAAACCCTAATTTGAGGTAGCTCTTGAGGCTTGTATATGCTCTTATCATTGATGATTCCACTCTGGCTTCTTAGTGAAGCAAAACCCTAATTTGGGGGATTCTCACTTGATCATAGCTCCATAAATCCTAATTATGTCTAGGATTTATTGTGTGAGTTCGTAACCCTAATTTCATCTGATTCTTCTCCATACATTGTGTGTGTGTCTCACTTGCTTGGTCAAAGTTTCATCCAATGGTCTCTTGCTCACGGCTCATTCATGTTGATTCCTTGCTTTTTATTTCATTCATTCATGGCCTTACATGTTCATCTTGTGTTTATTTGTGTCCATTTGGATCAAGCCCAAGTACATGGCCCCACAACTTTCATTTGCTTCCATTCATCCATGGCATTTCACTAATCATCCTCATGCCTAGCCCATGGCTTGATCATGCCTTGTTTAGGTCCATTTCATCTGGTCATTTCAAGTACATAGTCCATACCTTGCTTGGTTTCATCTGGTCAATTTCATTCTAGTCCATTTCATGACATTTTTAATGCTTGGTGTTTGGTCCATGGATCTTTGGTTCATGCTTATAATTGTCTATTCAAGTTTGTTAAAGTCTAATATGATTCATCCAAGTCATGTACATTGATTCATGTTAATGGTTCATTCATTTCAATACCTTTCATCATTTTTCATTCCAATCTATTTCAAGTCATGCTCGTATAATGTTCATGTTCAAATTAATCAATTCATTCAACACTAAGTTCATATAATGTTCAAGTGTCAATTTCATTCAAGAACCTCAAATTCCATTATACATAATCATACATAAAAAATTACAAAAAGAGACATGTTGACCAAATGTTGACTTTGGTCAATAGTTGACTTTTTGGTCAACTTTGACCAAAGTCAACTCAACCACTTGGCATCCTAAAATCCTAAATCCTATCCCTAATCTCCAAAATTCAATCTTGATCCTTGATCCTTGCCATTTGTGAATGATGCTTCAAAGTGCAAATTGTGAGGAAAAATATGACTAGTCCTTATTTTAATGATGTCAAACCTTTCTAATCGCCCATAATGTGTACTTTGGACATTATCACCATATCATAGAATGCATTCATCCTCTAACATATAAAAAATATTGATTCAATGTGTCCAGGCATATAGGAGAATATCATAGATGTGAATCATGCACTTGATCATAGTAAATATCCTAGGTTCATAAGAGATCGATTAAATTGGTCAAAATACATCTCAAAACTCATTTTTGGGAGTTTAAGACCTGTGAGTCGACTCATGACTCGGAGCATAACTCTCGGGTCTGAACAGGCCGAGTCGCAGGTCGACTCAATGACTCAAAGCGTAACTCTCGAGTCTGAACAGGTCAAGCCACAGGTCGATTTAATCCTGGGAAAACTAAATGAGTCGACTCATCCACATGTTGCATCGACTCAATGCCTATTTTCATTTGAACCATGTAGTCACGGGTCTGAATAGGTCGAGTCATAGGTCGACTCAATCCTGACTTAATTTTTTGCTGTGTAATTTTGCAAAATAATTTTGTTATGTCTGTTAGTTGGTCCATGCATCATATAAATATTCTAGAGTCTCTTCTTCAACATTTGAACAAGAAAAGTGAAATATATACACCAAAGTGCTCTTCATCTTCATTCTTCATTGCATTTCTCTATAATCACACATAATAATCTTTGTTGAGCATTGTGCATTGCTGTTGTGATAACGTCCAAATAAGATTGGATTATCTTAGTTTGGGTTGAGACTTTGTGTGGGTTTTTCTTGAATAAAACCATTGAGGTTTTGTCCTCCAAGAATTGGGGGTTTTTGCATTAACCTTTGCTTCGCAGATTCAACCGAGTGAAAAGTTTTAAGAACGGAAGGTTCGGTCAAACAAGTAATGGTAACTGGAGGATTGTGAAGAAAGCTTAGGGTTCAAGCGATTTGCGTTCAAAATCAGCCGAGCTGAAGTTTTGGAGAACGTGGAATTCTTGTAATAAGGTAGCGGTAATCAGAGGTTTGTTCGAAGCGCTTGAAGGACTTGGTTCAACTCGAGTCAAAGGGAGAGAATAGAATAGGATCTGCAACAACTCTAGGGGTTGATTGGTGGTGATAATTTATTCTCTTGTATTGACTTTGCAACGTGTTAATAAAAACATCTCAATTCTAGATTTAGAATTGAGGGCAGACGTACCCTAAGCGAGGACGATAGGGGATCTGCCTCAACAAATCTGGTATTGTTGTCTCTATCTCTTAACTCTTTAAATTCTGCATTAATTACGTTTTATATGAAATTAATAGTAAAATCAATATTGCTTGATTGTTGTGCATAGTAACTGTTCGATAAATTGTTGCAATCACTTTGATTGCAACTGAGTAAAATTCTGCACATTCAATTTGAGTGAAATTGAAACTTGGTGTGGAGTGCACACTAAGTGTTCGATAAAATTAATCTCACACAAACTTAGTAATATTTTACTTGATCTCTTTTTGTGTTTAAGCATTATTAGAGGTAACGATATCAAGGATTATAGTGGTTGATAATCTCTATCTTAGTAATTCCATTCGGTTTCACGCATATCCGATATTTCCATTAACAGATCATTTATACGATTATAATTTAGGATACTTCCGCAATCGTTGAAAATATTTTTAAAAAGCGCTAAATTTCAAAACTGATCTATTCAACCCCTCTTCTAGATCGGTACTATCGTCTAACAAGTGGTATCAGAGCGCCAATTCATCTAGTGCTTCACATATAACTTTTTAGAAAATGAGTAACAATCCTAAAGGGGCGTACAATAGGGCGCCTATTTTTACCGGTGAAAACTATAGTTATTGGAAAGATTGTATGTGTATCTATATCAACTCTATTGATAGGAAAGTATGGAAAGTCATCCAAGATGGTCCTATGTAAATAACCATGACCAATGCGGATGGTTTTGTTATACCTAAACCTGAAGCACAATGGAATGAAGAAGATGAGAAAAAGTACAACTATGATTGGAAATACAGAAACATACTCATCGCCACCTTAGGTGTTGATGAGTATTATAGGGTTTCCCATTGTACTAGTGTTAAAGTTATGTGGGACTCATTGCGAATTACCCATGAGAGAACCAATGATGTCAAACTAGCTAGAATCAACACCTTAACTCAAGAATTTGACCTTTTTCATATGGAGGATGGTGAAACCATTACCGATATGCAAAAGAGATTTTCTCACCTAATCAATCGGTTAAAATGTTCTTGGTAGAACTACCCCTAATGATGTTGCTACTAATAAAACCTTAAGATGTCTTAACAGGAATTGGCTACCAAAGGTCACCGTGATTAAGGAAGCTAATGATCTAAGAACATTGGGCATGGCAACATTGTTTGGCAAACTTCAAGAGCATGAGCAAGAGCTCATGAACCTTGAGAAACATGAGAAGAGTCAAAAGAAGGAAAAGAAGGAGAAAGCTAAGGACACCGAAAAGAAGTTTATCGCTTTAAAGACTTCAAGATATAAGTTATCCACCAATGATGTGTGTGAGAGTGAATCAAGTGACGACGATAAAGATTTGAAAGAAGATATGGGGTTGTTCGTAAGGAGGTATAACCGATACTGTAATACCCCAAAATTTACCCTTCATTTTTCCTGGAAGCATGGGATTATGTTTTACACTTCATTAGCATCATATTAGGTCATACTCATTGCATACTGCATTAGTGACATGGAGATCAGGTTTTGATCGATCACTCCTTAACAGAAGGAGCCCACACAAATCAAGATTGAGAATTGGACTTCATTTTCTAATTATACAAGTCTCAAGGGTCTCAGGGAGGTCCAGGTATCTTATTATGGTCCTCAGTTCATCAGTGAAGGATTCAAAGCTATCAGAGTGTTCATCTGGATTTAATCAGAAATTAGGATTTCATGGCTACCTGCAACAGGAAATGTTTGGTTGGAAGTAGAGGAGCTCATCCATGTCATGATTAGAGATGCATCTTGGCCTAGGAAGATTCACAATTATCTCAGAAAGATCTATTGGCAATTAGTGCAATCAGTTCCTGATCATTTTGCCCTAAAACTAGGGTTTGGTATAAAATCAGTTTATTTCTGATTCTTTGGGTGAAACTCTTTTCCATGGCCCTCCATATGTCCACAAGGGTCTACATACAAAAAATCAGCTCTTTATTTGAGCTAGAAGTGCTTCAATTGATTAATGGAATCGGGAATCAAACAGTTTGGGAAAAGTCAATTGTGGGGCCAGAAAAGTCAACTCCTGACATTTTGAGAGTGGAATCTCAAAATCCATGCCTAGGGGATCCTACATGTGAAATTTTATCAAGGTTGGATCATGGATTCATCATTTAATCAGGAATTGGAAAAGTTACTTAATTTGGAAATGGTTGACTTTCCATTTATGGCAAGTTTTCATGATTGTTGCACTCACTTTAAGCCCATTTTGCATCAAGATAAAATCTCCATTTAAACATTTATCCAACATTAAAGTTGTTCCTCTTGTTTCAAGCTTTCTAGATATATAAAGTTTGCTCCATTTGGATTAGAATTGAGAAAGTTATGCTTAGTCAAAGTGAGACATTTTTTTAGGACACTTAGAAAATTTTCTAAGTCCAAAATCTTCAAAATTTGTCAAGACTTCTTGGCCAGTTTTCTTGCACTTCAAGGCATTATTTGAAAATAATTTCTTCACAACAATTATACATTGCCATGTCCTCTTTCACATCCTTTTGGAATCATCTCATTTGGATCCATGGTTTGAGAGATACATTCATTTAAAGTGGGCACCATGACTTGATTTTCTAGGCAGATTTTGGGCCTGGCTGGCCCAATCAGATTTTCTAAGCATGCTGAACAAACCAGTCACGTTTTTTTACCTCTTTTGGCCATGCATTGGACATCCATTCACTTAAGTTTGACCCAAAATAACAACATTTTACACCTCACTTGACACTTTTATTCTTATGGATAAATCACTTATTAAAAAGCCCACGAGAACACCTAATCCACCCTATTTAAGAAGCTGAAACCCTAACCCTGAGGGAGGATTGGAATTTCGTGGCAAGGAGGAAAATCTTCATCACATATCAGATTCCATTCCACTTCTATTTTCCATTTGGTAATCATCTCTTCCATGACCATGTTTTGATATATCTACGCTTGCTTACCATGTTCATCACCATTAATCCTTCCATTTTCATATTTCTTTTTCTTATTTAAAATATTTTCTTCGTCCATAAAATTACCCAAAAATATTTTTCACTTTTCTTAACGTTTTATTTAATTTTATATAATTTTTATTTTCGTATTTTTTTAATATTAATATTTTATTTTAATTATTTATTCTAACTGGTCTATTTTAACACACTTTTTTATTGATTTTATTTTTATGACTTCAAATTATTATTAGCATTTGATTTTTGGGATGAAGGTTGAACACTGTCTCATGGTCAACATGATCTTTTCTTGGAATTTTATTTCACATTTTCAATTTATTTTGGATTTATTTTTGACCTAGTTTGGTTGGTGGACTTTTAATTTGACTTCTGTTCATTTTAATTAATTCACGTACTAATTTTTGTTATTTTTAAAATCTTTTTGGGGGATGGTGATGTACTGACTCCACTTTATTTATTTTAATTTTTCATAATTTTCTTGATTAATTTACTATTTATTCTTGATTTATTTCTTACCTAGTCTCATTAATTGACTTTTGGTTTGACCTCTATTTTATTTTAATTAATTTATGTACCAATTTTCGTTATTTTAAAAATATTTTTGGGGGATGATGATGTCCTGACCCCACCTTATTTAGGTTAATTTTTCATGATTTTCTTGATTAATCTACTATTTATTCTTGATTTATTTCTAACCTAGTCTCATTAATTGACTTTTGGTTTGACCTATGTTTTGTTTTAATTAATTCACGTGCCAATTTTCATTATTTTAAAAATCTTTTTGGAGAATGATGATGTCCTGACCCCACCTTATTTAATTTAGTTTTTCATAATTTTCTTGATTAATTTACTATTTATTCTTGATTTATTTCTAACCTAGTCTTATTAATTGACTTTTGGTTTGACCTATGTTTTGTTTTAATTAATTCACGTGCCAATTTTCATTATTTTTAAAATCTTTTTGGGGGATGATGATGTCCTGACCCCACCTTATTTAGTTTAACTTTTCCTAATTTTCTTGATTAATTTTCTATTTATTTGTTATTTTTTAAGTTGACTTGAATTTTCAGTTGACTTCTTTGTGATCGATTTTTGACTTAGGGATTGCTTATGACATTGAAGAGATCTTTTGATCCTCCCTTGTTCATCTCATATGCCATGTATTAGAGGCCTTTTACCTTGATTTTATTTGGTCCTTACCTCATTTCCTGATTAAATTATTCAGTGGACCCTTCGTGTGCATATTTTCATCTGTTTGATTCATCTGTTATCTTTTATACTTGTTTCTCTCATTCATGCTTTCTATTGCTTGATTATTTAACATGTTCATACTCCCATGCATTGTTTAAATGCTCCATTATTTGATTCTCTGGTTTGATTATATATTGTTTATTTATCTGATCTGATTGATAACTGTTGCCTACTTGTATGATGTATGAGGCATATATTCTTATTGTTTGTTTGCCATGAACAATCCCCATTCATAACAAATGTACCCCTCTCCCATAAAGTGTATAATATTTATTTCTTTATTTATTTAGTCACCTGTTAATATAAGAATTAAAACGAACATCCGATAACCATTTCAAAATAAGATCAAAAGCTCGATCCAACGTCGAGTAATCATTTTCAAAACTTAACAGAACCAACACGCATTCATCCATCCTCTTGTAAGTCGATTGCCTCAGACATCGCCATCTACCTGTAAGTCGATTGCCTCCGGCATCGCCATCTACCCTTATCCGTAACTCCTCTCCGTGCTCCATCCGTCGACTCTTGTTCCATTTAGGTAGCACCCATCAGGTAGAACCCTTTGTATGATAACATAGGTAGAATTCCCTTATTCTTTGCATGCTAACATTAGGTAAATGTGCCCCTTTGTAAATCCTAACACATAGGTCCATATTGCATGACAACTCTAGAGCAGAGCTTCCCCACTTTTAGACCTTCCGTGCGTCTCCAATCTTGTGGCATGTCAGTCCGTTCTATTGCAAAGAGGTAACTGCCTAAGACTCGATTCAGTGAGCTGCGACACCTACTGCTAGGACGTTGAACACACTGCCCACCCTCCTTTGACACAGCCGGTGTCCTCTTTTGTAAGTCCATGTTCAGATGGCAATCCTTAACCCCTAGTTAGCCGAACTACGTTTTGCTCTGATTCTCATTCCAGATGAGATACGTAGGCATAAGACGCGACGTCTTACCGAGCACACTTCTCTTTAACCCATAGGTAGCCGAGCTACGAAGACTCTGATTCTCATACTCAGATGAGATACGTAGGCAGTGGATGCGACATACTTGCGAGTCATTTTCTTTTAACCTTCCTTTTAGTAAATAGTACTTTAGATATACCTACACCCTTTAGACTAGAACAACACTTATGAAAAGGGCTCCCTAGGAGTACCTAGGATGTTTTGGGTGCTTAAAACCTTCCCATTGCATAACCAACCCCTTACCCAGATCTCTGACATTTTTACTAGTTTTTGATTCGATAAAACTTTTAGGTTTTGGTTCGCTTTCTAACCATTCCTTTGGATAAATAGAAGTGCGATGGCGACTCTACTTGTATGGTTTACCTTGGATTTAGTCAATATCTCTAATGGTAACGAATACCCCGCTACAGAAAAGTGGCGACTCTGCTGGGGACTATCATTTGCCTAGTGGGTTTTGCCTACTTTTCATATTTGTTGTATTGTATGGTATATTGCTTTGTGACATATTCTTGTGCAATTTGGGATTACTGTATTGTATGTAATGATTGAATTGTTTGAATATTAATTCCTTGTATGCTTGGTGATCTTCGTGAGATGAGTTCTATACCCGAACTCGAGTGCACTTAGGATAGGAGAATGACATAGTCTTGTTGACTTGTGTGGAGTTATTCCTTAGCAAGTTGACTTGCAAGCCCATTCACTTGGTGGAGGTTATGTTGGGATCAATAATGTCACACGAGTAGTCGTGGTTAGGCATTACTCTTTCCAATATATGCCTTAGAAGCCAAGGACCTTAGTTTACCACGCCCATCTTAGCCTATTTTTAGGACGTAGTGTGAAGATCGTTCAAGTGTAAGATTTGATATGATTGTTACGCGATACTACACTCATAAGAGTCTCTCTTGAGAATATTTTTGGAATACGAGTAGTCGTTTATCCGATAATATCCGAAAGATGGGATGATGACTATGGGAACCTCTTGTAGAACATGATTATAAGGTTTAACCATAGTACACTCCCTTTGGGTGGTTCTTAACCGAGACTCCATGCTCGTGACTTGCAACAAACCCTTGATTCGTGGTTGATCCGTTCTTGTGTATCCTTAATATCAATGGAACTTGGGTGTTGATAAGGTGTAAACCATAATCCACCAAAATGGATGATTGATATTAAGGATGACTTGATCCATCCCATGACCTTTGTGTGGTGTGATTTGCTTGATCCTTGAGTGTGACTGTTGCATCCATGCATTCATGCATTCATACACATCCATATCATCAACAATGAGAAAACTTGTGGGCAGTTCTATGATCCCTTGTACCGTTGCTTCACTTTTCCGGATTTCCAGCTTTTGCCCACGCTTGAGGAGTATGCCTATCTTGTGGGCATACCTATCCTAGACCAGTTGCCGTTCAGTGGCTTGGAGAGAGTTCCTTCTTCTCAAGAGATTGCTGATCTGTTGCGTATAGATGAATCTATTATTGGTGCTCATATGACTACCAAAGGTGGGATTCAAGGTCTCCCGTCTGATTTCCTCATTGATCAAGCTACTATGTTTGGGAAGGCCATGAGTGAGGACGCCTTTGAGGCCATATTTGTACTTCTCATCTATGGGCTAGTGTTATTCCCCAACATCGACAAGTTTGTGGATGTGAACGCCATTAGGATTTTCTCTACTCTTAATCCCGTTCCTACTCTGTTGGGTGACACTTATTTCTCTTTGCATATGAGGAATGCAAAGGGCGGTGGTACCATTGTGTGCTGTTTGCCTCTGTTGTACAAGTGGTTTATTTCGCACTTGCCTCAGACGCTCGCCTTCAAGGAGAACAAAGGATGTCTACGGTGGTCCACGAGACTTATGTCTCTCACTAATGATGATATCTTTTGGTACAACCGTGTATATGATGGTGTGCAGATTATCGACTCTTGTGGTGAATTCTCCAATGTACCTCTTCTTGGTACATGCGGTGGAATTAACTACAACCCTATTTTGGAACATCGTCAGCTTGGGTTCCCCCTAAAGGATAAACCCAATAACATTCTGTTAGAGGGTGTGTTCTTTCCGGAAGGTAAAGATCCCCAAGGCTTGAAGGGCAGGATGGTCCGCGATTGGCGCAAGATCCATAAGAAAGGAAGGAAGGAGCTAGGTCCGAAGAACTGTATCGCTTTGGAACCCTATACCTCTTGGGTTAGGAGGAGAGCTTCCGAGTACCTCATGCCTTATGAGTATCCAAGACCCACACCTTTGGTTGTGGCTGGGCCTTCAACCCTCTCTAGCCAAAGAGTAGAGGAGTTGAGAGACGAAGACCGTTCGCGTGCTTGGATCCGTGAACGAGAGGAGTTGCTTCAGTAGATCAGAGAGAAAGATGCTTTGATAGAGTTCCTTGAGCACCAAGTTATTGATGATCCTGATGATGCATTGACTTCTCTACTTCCTCAGTCTTCCAAGTTTTGGAAGAGGAAGTATGATTGACTCGCTAAAGAGAAGGTAGATATGGAGGCAGCCTATGAGAGGGAGGTGAAGAGGCTTCGTGCAGCTTATCTTCCGGTCTCGAGGACTTTGGACGATTGCTTCTAGGGATCCATAGGATGTTCATTTTCCTTCTCTCTTGTATTGTATTTGGTTACCAAGACTGTACTTCTTTGGCGTAAAAACATTTCCAAATATTAATTGACGTGATATTTCCGTATGTGATAAACGTTTAATATTTCCAAAATTTGCAAATAAGACTATAAAGTTCCTCTGATATAAAAATTAAATCATAAGCATTGCATGCATCATGTTTATCTATTCCTAGGGGTTTATATCTTCTTCTTGATTCTAGTCGGGGTTTTCTTACACTGTTTATCTAATGTGAGACTGGAATCAAGCGGTAGAATACCCTTTGAAATTGATAAACATGTAATTGCATTTGCATATTCATTAGCATGTCTTGCATAACAGGTACTGCCGCAGTGTTCTCATCTTGTTTGGTATTCCATTATTAGGATAGTTGACTCAGGCATTCACCGATACGGTACCCGAAGGAATCAACAGAGAGCAATGGAAGGTTTACAAGCAGAGCTCGCTGAGATGAGGATTCGCATGAATCAGTTCATGGAAGTGGTCCAAGGAGTGGCTCAGGGACAGCAGGAGATTAGATTGTTGGTACAAGGGAATCCCCTTACTACTCAATCAGAGGTTATGGTTGATCCTCCCGCTGGATAGGCTAATTGACCCAATGGACTGAGGCCTATCCCAATCCCACATGGCAACCTTGGCCAACAACCCATCCATGATGATCAGGAGGATCAATTCCCCCTGCTTCAGGAGGACTTTGGCATGGGCCACGGTATGGACCCTATGTTTCGGAGACTGGAAGAGAGGTTGAAAGCTGTGGAAGGGCAGAATGCTCTTGGTGTGGATGTTGCTGACTTGGGGCTGGTCCCAGGCGTGAGAGTTCCGCCAAAATTCAAAGTCCCCGTGTTTGATAAGTATAATGGCAACTCTTGCCCGAAGACTCATGTACAAGCTTACTTCCGCAAGACTATCGCGTATTCTGATGATGAGAAGCTGCTCATGTACTTCTTCCAGGACAACCTAGTTGGGGCATCCTTGGAATGGTATATGAGGCTGGACAGAGCCCATATTCGCTGCTGGAGAGACTTGGCTGAGGCCTTTGTGAAGCAATATCAGTACATTATGGATATGGCACCTGACAGGACTCAGCTCCAGAATCTATCTCTCAAGAGCAACGAGTGCTTCAAAGAGTATGCTCAACGCTGGAGAGAGTTGGCTTCTCGTGTTCAGCCTCCGATGTTGGAAAAAGAGATGGCCAACATGTTTATGAACACACTGCCTGGATCTTATTTGGAGCGTCTGGTGGGTTGCAACGCCTCGAATTTTGCTGATGTGGTCTCTACCGGTGAGAGGGTGGAGAACTACTTGAAGACATGTAAGATCCAAAATGGGTTGGATCATCTTCGGGGTCAAAGAAGTCGTTCTTAGGAGGACAGAAGAGGAGAGAAGGGGATACAAATGCCATATCTTCTTATCAGAACAGGGGTAACCGGAGGAATAACTTTCAGAATTACCATCAACAACCTTATGTTGCAGCAGTGACCATTCCGGCTGCAGCACCAGTGCAACAACAACAACCTCAACGTCAACAAAATCAATACCAACAACAACAGGGTAACAGACCTGCTTATCAACAGAGACAGAGGATGATGGATAGGTGTTTCGACACTCTTCCGATGTCGTATGCCCAGTTGCTTCCCAACCTTCAACATTTGCAACTTATGCAGTTACGCACTTTGGCTCCTCCCGTTGGCAGGCTTCCAGTGGGTTATGACGCCAATGCTAGGTGTAATTTCCACTCTGGGGAACCTGGCCACACTATTGAGAACTGCAAAGCTTTTAAGCACGTAGTTCAGGACCTTATTGATTCAAAGGCCATTAACTTTGCGTCGGCTCCTAATGTTGTTAACAATCTTATGCCGTAGCATGGTAGAGCAAATGTTAACATGGTTGAAGGAGAAGTCAAATTAGTCAAGGAGGTGTTGAAGTTGAAGACTTCGCTGTTAGAAATCAAAGAATACTTGCTAAAGGCAGATGTTTTCCCCGGCTGTGGGAGCGGTTGTTTGGGTTGTGTTGCACAGAGTGAGGGTTATGTGAAGCTGCAGCAGGGTATCCAGGCCTTGCTTGACGATGGTATCCTCCAAGCTGAAGACTTATCTGCCCAAAGGTATGTTGAAGGGGTTGTTGAGAATGCAGATGTTGATCCTCTCTTTCCTGAAGATGCTGAAGAATTTACAAATGTTGTTCATGCTGATTTTGTAATTCCCAATGATGTAATTAATTTTTCCTGATGCTGTTGCTGATATTCCAAACATGGTGTTTGATTCTGATGTACTTGCTGAACTTGATTCCGATGTTTCAGATCATTGTACTTCAATAAATAAGATTTATGAGTATGACTGTGACGTTGCCACAATCACAATTTTCTATCCGACCACTCAGATCAGTGCGCTAGTAGCGCAACCGGTACCACCAGTGCGACCGCATCAGTCCACTATGACCATCACGACCCCTGGTCCTTTACCTTTCACCAGCAAAAGGGCCATTCCTTGGCATTACGGGGGGATGTGTACACGCATGATCATGGAGTGGAGCAGCCACTGAAAGTAGAAGAGGTGCAGGATCAGAAGTCTGAACCTGGAATTGAGATAAAAGATCCCGCAGTGGACAATGTTGGTGGAATCGGGCGATTCACCAGAAGTGGTAGACTGTTCTCACCACCGGTTACCCAACCTGATAGTGCTGACGCCACGACGAAGGCCAAAGGCAAGCAAGTTGTGAATGAGGGTACCTCTGCACCACAGACTGGCTCTGAGCCTGCTTTTGCGAAGGATGTGGACGAACTTTTGAGAATTATAAAGAAAAGCGATTACAAGGTAGTCGATCAGTTGATTCAGACACCATCCAAGATATCTATTCTCTCACTCCTGCTGTGTTCGGAGGCACACAGGGAGGCACTCCTGAAGGTCCTTAATGCTGCATATGTGCCTCAGGAGATCTCAGTGAACCAACTAGAAGGGATCGTTGCAAATGTTCATACAAGCAACGAGTTGGGTTTTACTGATTCTGACTTGACGCCAGCTGGACACGATCATAACAAGGCTTTGCACATCTCGATGGAGTGTAAAGACACTGTGCTATCCCATGTTCTGGTGGATACGGGTTCCTCTCTCAATGTGCTACCCAAGAGAGCCCGGTCAAGGTTAGATGAAGAAGGTTTGATCTTGAAGCCTTCCGATCTTGTGGTAAGAGCCTTTGATGGCTCTAAGAGGTCGGTGTTCAGAGAGGTAGAATTGCCAATTCAAATTGGATCACAAACCTTTAACACCATATTCTATGTGATGGATATCAGTCCTTCGTATAACTGCTTGTTAGGTCGTCCTTGGATCCACAATGTTGGGGCAGTCTCCTCGACCTTGCATCAGAAGATCAAGTTCCCGGTCAACGGAAGAATTATCATTGTCTGTGGTGAGGAGGATATTCTGGTCAGTAACCTGTCTACATTCAAGTATGTAGAGGTAGAAGGTGAGATTCATGAGACCCTGTGTCAGGCCTTTGAGGCAGTTCAAGTCAAGGATGCAGCTCCAGTGGAAGAGGTTGAAGCAGGTGCCTCTTTGTCGTCCTTCAAGCAGGCACAGGCCTTGGTAAATTCAGGTGTTGCTCCCGTTTGAGGACGTCTGATGGATTTACCTGTAAAGGAAGACAAGTTTGGGATTGGGTATCAGCCGACATTGACTTCTAAAACTTCAACGCCTCAGAGTCGTCAGGGGCCGATTACTTTCTCCAGTGCTGGCATCATTCAGTACGACCAGGTCTCTGCAATCAACAAAGAAGATGGGGATAGTGATTGCGACATTGACAACTGGGTGCGTCCAAGGGTCCCGGGTGGAGTTCTCCGCAACTGGTCTTCTGAAGAGATTATCCAAGTCACTCTTCTTAAAGAGTATTTTTCTTTGTTTATTCATGCATATCCAAGTCTTACGTTCCGCCCAGGGCGTGATGACTCATTGTAGGGCTCATCTATGTGGATACCTGCATTTTTTATCATAAATAAAGGACGTCTTTTTGCATTCAAATATTTTGTTCACTGTCTTTCTATTTTTGCAGTTTTCAAAAATAAAAAATAAAAAAAATAAAAGAAAATACATTTGGCAATGTTTTGTTTAGTTTCCACTTCTTGTTCACACTCATAAGCACATACCATCACTCATGCAGATGCAAGTCACCGGATCCTATTGATAACAGTTCTGTTATGGCTCGCTTCGACTTTGAAAATCCAATCTTTCAAGCTGAAGAAGAGGGTGATGAAGACTGTGAACTCCCTGAAGAACTTGCCAGGTTGTTAAAACAGGAGGAAAGGATCATTCAACCGCACCAAGAGTCTATTGAAGTGATTAATCTCGGCACCGAGGACGTCAAGAGAGAAATCAAGATAGGGGCTGCTTTGGAAGATAATGTGAAGAAGGGGCTGATTGAATTGCTGCAGGAGTATGTTGACATCTTCGCTTGGTCTTATCAGGACATGCCAGGGCTTGACACAGACATTGTGGTACACCATTTGCCTCTCAAAGAGGATTGTCCTCCGGTCAAGCAGAAGCTCAGAAGAACAAGACCAGAGATGGCTGTCAAGATAAAGGAAGAAGTGCAAAAACAGTTGGATGCAGGGTTTCTAGCGGTTACAAATTATCCGCCATGGGTTGCAAATATCGTTCCAGTACCTAAGAAGGATGGAAAGGTACGGATGTGTGTTGACTACCGGGATCTGAACAGAGCTAGCCCTAAAGATGATTTCCCATTACCTCACATCGAAGTTTTGGTGGATAACACGGCTCAGTTCTCGGTATTCTCCTTCATGGATGGCTTTTCTGGCTATAATGAAATTAAGATGGCACCAGAAGACATGGAGAAGACAACTTTCATAACCCCATGGGGCACCTTCTGCTACAAGGTGATGCTGTTTGGTCTGAAAAATGTTGGGGCAACATATCAACGAGCTATGGTAACTCTTTTCCATGATATGATTCATCATGAAATTGAGGTTTATATTGATGATATGATTGCCAAATCTCAGACGGAAGAAGAACATCTGGTGAATTTGCAGAAACTGTTTGAGCGTTTAAGGAAATTCAAGCTGAGGCTTAATCTGAACAAGTGTACTTTCGGGGTGAGATCTGGAAAACTGTTGGGTTTTATTGTTAGTGAAAAAAGGATTGAGGTGGATCCGGCCAAAGTGAAAGCGATACAAGAAATGCCTGAGCTAAGAACAGAAAAACAAGTCTGTGGTTTCTTAGGAAGGTTGAACTACATTGCAAGGTTCATCTCTCACCTAACAGCCACGTGTGAGCCAATATTCAAATTGTTGAGAAAAGATCAGGCCATCATGTGGAATGATGATTGCCAAAGGGATTTCGAGAAGATAAAAGAGTATTTGCAGAATCCTCCAATCCTTATCCCTCTAGTCCCAGGGAGACCGCTGATTATGTATTTGACAGTACTTGATAATTCCATGGGTTGTGTTCTCAGTCAACACGACGAGACAGGTAGGAAAGAGCATGCCATCTACTACCTGAGTAAAAAATTCACAGATTGCGAGTCGAGATACTCAATGCTTGAAAAGACATGTTATGCACTTGCATGGGCTGCTAAGCGATTGAGACAATACATGCTGACTCACACAACCTTACTGATCTCCAAAATGGATCCAGTCAAGTATATATTTGAGAAGCCAGCTCTCACCAGAAGGGTTGCTTGTTGGCAAATGGTACTGACAGAGTACGACATCCAGTATACATCCCAGAAAGCCATCAAAGGGAGTATTCTGTCAGACTATCTTGTTCAGCAGCCGATTGATGATTATGAGCCGATGAAGTTTGATTTTCCGGATGAAGACATCATGTTCCTCAAGATGAAAGACTGTGAAGAGCCAGTTGTTGAGGAGGGACCTGATCCAGATGAAAAGTGGACTTTAATGTTTGATGGGGTCGTCAATGCCAAAGGAAGTGGAATTGGTGCTGTCATTACCACTCCGAAAGGTGCCCACATGCCTTTCACCGCTCATCTGACTTTTGAATGCACCAATAATGAAGCTGAGTATGAAGCATGTATCTTGGGTATCGAGCAAGCCATTGATTTGAGAATCAAGACTCTGGACATCTTCGGAGATTCAGCTCTAGTGATCAATCAAGTGAATGGTGATTGGAATACTCTCCAGCCTAATCTGGTCCCCTACAGAGACTACACGAGAAGACTGTTGACTTTCTTCACAACAGTAAAGCTATATCATATACCTCGTGACGAGAACCAGATGGCAGATGCTCTTGCTACTCTGTCCTCCATGATCAAGGTGATTCGGTGGAACCATGTTCCCAGGATTGATGTTATGCGCCTTGATAGGGCCGCGTATGTGTTTGCTGCTGAAGTGGTAGTTGATGACAAGCCCTGGTATCATGACATCCAGTGCTTTCTGAAGAATCAAGAGTACCCTGCAGGGGCATCCAACAATGATAGAAAGACTTTGAGAAGATTGGCAAGCAGTTTCTTTTTTAACAAAGACGATGTGCTGTATAAGAGGAACTTCGACATGGTTTTGCTCAGATGCGTGGATAGACACGAAGCGGACATGTTAATGCAAGAAGTTCATGAAGGCTCCTTCGATACTCTTGTTGGAGGACATGCAATGGCTAAGAAATCGTTGAGAGCGGGTTATTACTGGATGACCATGGAATCTGATTGTTTCAAATATGCTCGGAAGTGTCATAAATGCCAGATTTATGCTGATAAGGTGCATGTGCCACCAAATCCTCTGAATGTGATGTCTTTGCCGTGGCCGTTTGCTATGTGGGGCATTGATATGATTGGAAAGATTGAGCCGACTACTTCCAATGGGCATCGCTTCATCCTTGTTGCCATCGACTATTTCACCAAGTGGGTCGAAGCAGCGTCATTTGCGAAGGTCACCAGACATGTGGTTGCCCGATTCATCAAGAAAGAAATCATTTATCGTTATGGGATTCCCTAAAGAATCATTACGGATAATTGTTCTAATCTCAATAACAAAATGATGAAAGAGTTGTGCAAGAACTTTAACATTCAACATCACAACTCTTCTCCTTATCGTCCTAAGATGAACGGTGCTGTTGAGACAGCAAATAAGAACATAAAGAAGATTGTGCAGAAGATGGTCGTTACGTACAGAGATTGGCATGAGATGCTACCCTTCGCCTTGCATGGGTACCGTACTTCAGTACGTACATCGACCGGGGTAATGTTGGTGTAAGCTCTAGAGGCCAATACTTTTGGTACTTGTATCGAATTATTTATTAATAATAAAAGGCATTTTCTTTATTATGGTTGATTAATAAAGTCCCTGGAATAGATAGTCCGTTTAATGTAATAAGTGTGACTTAATCATGAGAGCACATTAAACATAAGGACACTATTCTTAAAGTATCCGTAGTCGAGATTTAGTGTGAAGTGGGATAACATTAAAGCATTAAGACTATTATGTTTGTAGACTGATGATCACATCTCATGGATCATGGATAAAGAGTTATCAAGTCTTAAACATAGGTATGAATATTAGGAGTAATATTTATACCGGATTGACCCGCTATGAGAATACTATATAGAAAGTTATGCAAAGTGTCATAAGTTATTCTCATGGTGATAATAGTGTATACCACTCTTCGACCTGAAACCACTATGGATCCTAGATGTAGAGTCGAGTGCTTTATTGCTGATCCAACGTTGTCCGTAACTGGATAACCATAAAGACAGTTGATGGGTACTCCACAAAGCATGCTGAGGGACATGAGTGTCCTAGATGGAATTTTCCCATCCTGCGTAACAGGATAAATGTCTATGGGCCCAATATTGAACTGGACAAGGGTGACACGGTCTATACCTTGTGTTCAATATAGACATAAGGGCAAAGGGGTAATTATACACATAATTATTATCACAAGAGGTTTTGTCAGATCACATGACATTTTCGTGACTTGGGTAGCAGTGATGTGTTGCTAGATACCGCTCACTGTTTATTATGTTAGATGCGTGATTTAATATAATTGCCAACGCCACGAAAACCTATAGGGTCACACACAAAGGACGGATTGATGAGAGATAGAGCAACTAAGGAACATCGTAAGGTACAGTGTACTTAAGTAGAATACGAAATATGGTAAGGTACCAAATACTTAAGTGATTTTGGCATATTATGAGATATGGGCCAAAATACACTTAAGTGGGCTTTTTGGCTTAAAGCCCACACAAGTGGTTCTATAAATAGAACTCTTGTGCAAAAGCATTGTATGGGAATACAACACAACTGAAGAGTTGGAATTTCGTATCTCTCTTTCTCTCACTCAAAGCCTTCATTCATAACAGCTAGCACTGCGATTGAAGGAATCCGTTCGTGTGGACTGAGTAGAGACGTTGTCATCGTTCAACGTTCGTGATCGCCCCGTGGATCTGTATCCAAGGTTTTGATCATTACAAGAGATCTGCACCAAAGGTTTGAATCGCCACAAGAGGTAACGATTCTATCACTGATCATGCCCATTCGTAAGGATCACTAAATGGAGAAATTTTTAAATTCCGCTGCGCCTTGGATGGCAATTCTCCTTCAGTGGTATCAGAGCCACTTACGAAACCATGAATCTGATAACTGTTTTTGTTATGTAATAATATGATTAAAGACAGAATGAATCAAAGATTAAATTGAGATCGATCAAGTTACATATATATGATATATGTAATCCTGATGCAAAATACATTATATATGATATAGTGTTCTCGTTTCGTTCATTCAAACACTCAATGATTGTTTTCCTTTGAGCGATCAATGGTCATTTGCTTCTTGATCCGACATTAGTATGGTGAAGCAATGACGTGTTGATCAATCATACTAAATTAACAATCGAGATGTGTTTCACGGTCTGAAATTGTTGCATCAGGGTTAGTGACGGCACAAGGGTTGTGTTGTCAGAGAGTTATGCGATTGGGGTTATGACTGCACAAGAGTTGTGCTTTCTAAACACTTTTTGGAACAATGTTAACCGGTTAACGCGTATGGTTAACCGGTTAACGCAATACGAAATAAATTTTTTTAATTTTTCAAACAGTGTTAACCGGTTAACGCATATGGTTAACCGGTTAACGCAAGACGGAAAACAGTTTTCCAAGACATTTTCAAACAATGTTAACCGGTTAACGCATTTGGTTAACCGGTTAACGCGAGGCAGAAAACATTTTTTGAACAGATTTCAAACAGTGTTAACCGGTTAACGCATATGGTTAACCGGTTAACGCAAGGCAAAATTCACCCGTTCGGCTAACTCAGTGCTTTAAAAGTATCAAGTGTTGATGCGAAAAGCGACATTGATTTTAAATGAATTGTTCATTAAAATGTGGTGATCGGTCGTCGAGATTTAATTTGATTTTAATTAATTAAAGGAATTAATAATAATAATAATAAAGTGTTTATTATTGTCTTGTGGTGATCGGTTATGGCCTTAGTTTTCCTTTATTCTGCTTTGGGTTTTAAAATACGACCTGCGTGTCGTGCCTCTCTCTTAATCTTCCAAATGTAACTTCTTTTCTCATCTCACTCCCTCGTATGTAAAACGAGTTTCTTTTATGTAATGTAATGATATGAAGAAAGCAAAGAAGTCAGTGCCAAAGGAGGACAACCTTGAAGATCTTGCTTGGAGAAGCTTAGATCGTTGTTAGGTTAGCTTAGGTTCTCTCATTGGCTTGGGAGAACAATTGTGCTAGGGGCCATAACTGTTTCATTATGTATGTATGTATGTTGATGCATGTGAATGTATGTTGATGCATGTGAGAGACGGTTTATATGATAAACAAGCCGGTGAGATCAGAAAAATTGCAATTCCCTCAAATTAAATATTAAGTTTATGCTTTCCAAGTTTTAACACTCATCAAGACTAGTATCGAATAATGTAGGTTTCGCCTACGCGAGGTGCATGTTCTATATTAGTAAGGTGCGATGGGATAATTGTAATATCCAACTGTTAAAACAATGGGTTAAACTTAACTAAACAAATTATAATAAGATTATATATATGTTTAGAAGCAAGAGTTGGGAATGATCCATATGATGGATTGGAATAAGGAGTTATTCACCCAACTGAAATTTTCGAGAGTTGTATGAGATACAATTGGAAGGAGTTCCTACCTAAATAACCTAGTTTTGTGTAATCCGCCTACGCGGACTTAGAACGAAGTGAAATATGGATCTCGACCCACTAGAAAATCTTCCAACGGGATTTTCCGAATCAAATGATGAGGGTCATTTGTTTTGAATAAAATAGTGGGAGCATGTTTAATTAAAGGCCTAATTAAATATGTTAATGATACTTATATTTTCATTAATCCTTGTGTAGATTACCATGACAGCAAACACCTCTAACAACATCTTGCGATCAATCCTTGATAAGGAAAAATTTTCTGGGACAAATTTTCTGGATTGGCACCGAAACCCGAGGATTATCCTCAAACATGATAAAAAGTTGTATGTCTTGGAGACACCTGTTCCTGAAGAGGAACCTCCTAGTTCTGCACCTAAGGCAGAAAGAGATGCTTATAAGAAGCATGTCGATGATGCCAATGAAACTGCTTGTCTCATGCTAGCTACCATGAACTCAGAATTGCAAAAGTAACATGAGAACATGTCAGCGTTCGATATGATTGAACACTTGAAGATGCTCTATCAAGAGCAAGCAAGGCATGAGAGGTTTGAAGTTTCAAAAGCCTTTTTTCAAGGCAAGTTAGCTGAGGGAGCCCCTGTAGGTCCCCATGTACTCAAGATGATTGGGTATGTGGAAAACCTTGAGAGATTGGGTTTTCCCCTCGAAAAGGAACTTGCGAATGATTTGATCTTGCAATCGTTGCCAGATAGTTTCAGTTAATTTGTCCTAAATTTCAATATGATTGATATGGACAAATCTCTTCCTGAACTGCTCGCCATGTTAAGAACTGCCGAGCAGAATCTGAAGTCAAAAGGGAAGTCCATTCTGATGATCGGAAATGGAAAGAGACAGAACAAAAGGCCCACTAAGCAGGGTGATAAAAGGAAAGGCAAGGAAGTTGCCAAACCCAAACCCACCATTGCTGCTTTAAAGCCTAGTGGAGGCATAGCAAAAGAAGGCACTTGCTTCCATTGCGGTAAGACCGGACACTGGAAGAGAAACTGCCCAAAGTACCTGGAAGATAAGAAGAATGGAGTAGAGACTTCAACTTCAGGTATTTTGTTATTAATTCATCTACTTCTGCTTCATGGGTATTAGATACTGGATGTGGTTCTCACATTTGTACAAATGTGCAGGGGCTGAAAAGGAGTAGAGATTTGGCAAAAGGTGAAGTCGATCTACGAGTTGGCTATGGAGCAAAGGTTGCTGCTTTAGCCGTAGGAGCTTATGTATTGACTTTACCTAGTGGTATAATAATTCAGTTAGAGAACTGTTATTATGTACCTGCAATTAGCACGAATATTATTTCCGTTTCTTGTTTGGACAAGTTTGGTTTTCATTCATAATAAAGAACAATTGTTGCTCAATTTATCTGAATGATATATTCTATGCTACTGCACAAATGAACAATGGACTATGTGTCTTTGATCTTGAAATGCCAATTTATAACATTAATATGAAAAGGATGAAACCTAATGAGTTAAATCCAACTTACCTTTGGCATTATCGATTAGGCCACATAAATGAGAAACGCGTTTCCAAACTCCATAAAGATGGACTGTTGGACTCTTTTGATTATGAATCATATGAGACATGCAGATCTTGTTTAATTGGAAAGATGACAAAGTCTCCATTCACAGGAAAAGGTGAAAAAGATAATGATCTTTTGGCCCTCATACATACTGATGTATGTGGACCACTGAACATACCAGCCAGAGGAGGTTTTCAGTACTTCATCACATTCACTGATGATTTCAGTAGATATGGTTATGTGTATTTAATGAAACACAAATCAGAATCCTTTGAAAAGTTCAAGGAATTCAAGAATGAAGTACAAAACCAACTAGGTAAGAATATTAAAACTCTTCGATCAGATCGAGGTGGTGAATATTTAAGCCTAGAGTTTGATGACCATCTGAAAGAGTGTGGGATCCTATCCCAACTTACTCCTCCTGGAACACCACAAATGGAATGGTGTATCTGAGAGAAGAAATCGAACCCTGTTAGACATGGTCCGATCCATGATGAGTCACGCCGATCTTCCAAACTCCTTTTGAGGACATGCACTATTGATATCAGCTTATACACTTAACCGTGTTCCATCCAAAAGGTTGAAAAGACACCATATGAGATATGGAGTGGTAAGAAACCACATATGTCTTACATGAAGATTTGGGGTTGCGAAGTTTATGTGAAACGACAAATTTCAACTAAGCTTGAGCCCAAATCTGACAAATGCTTATTTGTGAGGTATCCTAAAGAAACAAGAGGGTATCACTTCTACAATCCTTCTGAGGGCAAAATGTTTGTCGCTCGAACTGGAGTTTTCCTAGAAAAGGATTTTATTTCCAAAGGAACCAGTGGGAGGAAAGTAGAGCTTGAAGAAATTCAAGAATCACAAAGCATCGATACACCTATGGAGGAATTAGAGCAGGAAACACAAGTAGTTGTGTAAGAGCAACCTGCTCAAGTAGAACAAGACCAGCGTAGGTCAGGCAGGATACGTCACCTACCTGAGATATATGGATATCTGATCAAGGTGATGTATTACTCATGGATCAAGATGAGCCTGTGACCTACTCATGGAATCTTCGTTTTGATGAAACAATATGGATTCATCAAGAGCGAAGATGAGCCTTGTGTCTACAAGAAGGTTAGTGGGAGCATGATCGTATTCCTGGTATTATATGTAGATGATATATTACTCATTGGAAACGATATCCCTACCCTGCAACAAGTAAAGTCTTGGTTGGGGAAATGCTTTTCTATGAAGGACCTAGGTGAAGCAGCGTATATATTAGGAATCAGAATCTATAGAGATAGATCATAAAATGCTTAGCCTAAGTCAGAGTACATAGACAAAGTGTCGAGACGCTTTAATATGAATGATTCTAATGGTTATGTGTTTTGCTTAAATGGTGGCGCTGTGAGCTTGAAAAGTTCAAAGCAAGATACAGTTGCTGATTCTACAACCGAGGCCGAGTATATTGCTGCCTCAAGTGCAGAAAAGGGAGCTGTTTGGATCAAAAAGTTCATTAGTGAACTTGACATAGTCCCTAGCATTGTGGATCCCATTGGTCTCTATTATGATAACAATGGTGCTATCGCACAAGCTAAGGAGCCTAGATCTCACCAACGATCCAAACACATACTCAAGTGTTATCATCTCATTCGAGAGATAATAGATAGAGGAGATGTGAAAATATGTAAAGTACCTACACTTGACAATATTGCTGACCCACTGACAAAGCCTCTTGCGCAGCAGAAGCATGATGGCCATACTAGATCAATGGGCATAAGGGGTATGCCTGATTGGCTCTAGTGCTAGTGGGAGATTGTTGGTGTAAGCCCTAGAGGCAAATACTTTTGGTACTTGTATCGAATTATTTATTAATAATAAAAGACATTTTCTTTATTATGCTTGATTAATAAAGTCCCTGGAATAGATAGTCCGTTTAATGTAATAAGTGTGACTTAATCATGAGAGCACATTAAACATAAGGACACTATTCTTAAAGTATCCGTAGTCGAGCTTTAGTGTGAAGTGGGATAACATTAAAGCATTAAGACTATTATGTTTGTAGACTGATGATCACATCTCATGGATCATGGATAAAGAGTTATCAAGTCTTAAACATAGGTATGAATATTAGGAGTAATATTTATACCGGATTGACCCGCTATGAGAATACTATATAGAAAGTTATGCAAAGTGTCATAAGTTATTCTCATGGTGATAATATTGTATACCACTCTTCGACCTGAAACCACTATGGATCCTAGATGTAGAGTCGAGTGCTTTATTGCTGATCCAACGTTGTCCGTAACTGGATAACCATAAAGACAGTTGATGGGTACTCCACAAAGCATGCTGAGGGACATGAGTGTCCTAGATGGAATTTGCCCATCCTGCGTAACAGGATAAATGTCTATGGGCCCAATATTGAACTGGACAAGGGTGACACGGTCTATACCTTGTGTTCAATATAGACATAAGGGCAAAGGGGTAATTATACACATAATTATTATCACATGAGGTTTTGTCAGATCACATGACATTTTCGTGACTTGGGTAGTAGTGATGTGTTGCTAGATACCGCTCACTGTTTATTATGTTAGATGCGTGATTTAATATAATTGCCAACGCCACGAAAACCTATAGGGTCACACACAAAGGACGGATTGATGAGAGATAGAGCAACTAAGGAACATCGTAAGGTACGGTGTACTTAAGTAGAATACGAAATATGGTAAGGTACCAAATACTTAAGTGATTTTGGCATATTATGAGATATGGGCCAAAATACACTTAAGTGGGCTTTTTGGCTTGAAGCCCATACAAGTGGTTCTATAAATAGAACTCTTGTGCAAAAGCATTGTATGGGAATACAACACAACTGAAGAGTTGGAATTTCGTATCTCTCTTTCTCTCACTCAAATCCTTCATTCATAATAACTAGCACTGCGATTGAAGGAATCCGTTCGTGTGGACTGAGTAGAGACGTTGTCATCGTTCAACATTCGTGATCGCCCCGTGGATCTATATCCAAGGTTTTGATTATTACAAAAGATCTGCACCAAAGGTTTGAATCGCCACAAGAGGTAACGATTCTATCACTGATCATGCCCATTCGTAAGGATCACTAAATGGAGAAATTTTTAAATTCCGCTGCGCCTTGGATGGCAATTCTCCTTCAGGCAACCCCTTACTCCCTTGTGTATGGTATGGAAGCAGACCTACCTGTTGAAGTGGAGATTCCTTGTCTAAGAGTCCTGCAGGATGTCAAGTTAGACGATGTAACACCCCTTTTTCTACCCCAAAATACTTAACATGTAATCAGAGTCAATAAGCACGCATATAAACAAAAGGGCGTCACATCGACGTTTTCAAACAACTAAAAGCTTTCAAAAACCAACATCATTCATCATCAATGTACAATACACCTGGTCATATAAAATAACACATTTCAATTATCATGAATATTCACGAATATGCGTTCGCAGCGGAAAAGAATGAATACTCATGTATTTCATAAAATGATCCATGTCGCATACCATGATCATCTCTCAATAATCTCCTCAAGATAAAATAAAACCATAACCAGAATATTTGGCATTATGGCATCTCAAACAGCAATTGCAATCAACATGTTCACAAGTAATAACATAATACGTATCCAAATAAGATATGAGTTCAATACTACTAATCTACCCCGTGTTACATGACCAGAGCATTGACTCACTACCTAGTCTCCAAACTAGAATACGAAAGCTCTCCGGCTAAACTTCGAATGAGCTACCTTCCACTTACTTCAGCGATACTACTCCTGAGTATCTGCACGATACCCATGTAAAGGTAACATTCAAACAGAAAGGGTGAGAATTCAAATCATTATGAAGAAGTATAATAAGGCACAATGATTAAATCAACAATTAAAGGAATTCATCACACTTCGTATAACCATGTAAATAATATTAATCCACATTTATTTCACATGTTTCAAACCTCCATCAAAACTCAAGGAGTACAATATTAACATCCAATACTATATTCCCAAAAATACACATAACTACAATTATCACATAATCACATATGTTGCCAAGTTATGTATCCAAACATCACCAAACTCAATTACCATATCTCATACACACATCACAATCACAACAATGCATACACTCGATGATCACATAACTCTAATGTGACTCAATGCAAGACATGTGACTCTATGCATGTGGTACCTCAATGTGAACCCAATGTTTCACCGCTTTCCGATTCAATATCTAGAATCCAAGCCACGCTTCCGATCCGGACAAGATCAAAGCCACTACTACGCCTATTTCTAATTAAGGATCAACGTATGCTACGTCTATTTCCAATTAAGGATCACCGTCTACTACTACGCCTATTTCCAATTAAGGATCAACGTATGCTACGTCTATTTCCAATTAAGGATCACCGTCTACTACTACGCCTATTTCCAATTAAGGATCAACGTATGCTACGTCTATTTCCAATTAAGGATCAACGTCTGTCTACTACGCCTATTGTAAGAACAAGATTAGTTCTACAATATAACTCCAGGATTTTGATGATAACAAAGGATGAAACCAAAAATGGCACCCTAACGAAATTTCTCTAAGTGTGCAGGACTCTGAACAGAAACAAAGGAATCTGATCATTTTATCAGATACAAACTCTGATCAGATACAAAGTTCTAGAAGATCAGAAAAATCTGAAGAAGAAGTGCGCTCTAGAAGTTCTGACTTTGAGCAAAACAGGACAGCAGAATACCAGAAGCTCTAAACTTCCACTGGACTCAGTTCTGATGATCTAAAAGACCAATACTCTTAGAAGCTCTGACGTAACCTCAACGCAATCTCCGGTTGACACAGAAACTCTGAGATAACAAAGACTCTGATGAAGATTCTCCAAATCCAGAAAGAGTAATGGAAAGAACTTTTCAAATGGAAAGAAAGTATTTTTAGAAAGAAGTTATTTAGGGAGACAAATTGGTTATGGCAAGAAACACAGAAGTAATGACATTGAATGCTCATCAAAGGCCAATATTCTGTCATCACTCCAATGGTCCTTTCTCCACTATATAAAGGACATCATACTTCAGTGAGAGACACACACAACAACGCACAGAAAATTCTTTACATTCTCTCTTAGTTTTTCACGAGCTGCTGCTCATACGTGAAAACACTTGCTTGCTTATTCTGCTGTAATATTTGCTTACCTTTAGAAGCACTCTCGATTACAAATCTATTATTGCTAAATTGCTTTTGCTCCTCAAGTGACTCTGCGTAGTCTATATACTTGGGAGGACTAAGAGATCACTCTCTTAGACGTTTGGTTGTATTAATCTTTCAGAATTAGTGGATTAAGTCCTTTTTGAAGGCGAAATCACCTTGGCCGGGTGGACTGGAGTAGCTTTGTGTTATAAGCGAACCAATATAAAATTCTGTGTGTTCTTATTTTTGAAAAAGCCTTTATTTTCCAAAACAATTCAAACCCCCCTTTCTTGTTTTTCTCACCTTCAGTTGGTATCAGAGCTTCGACTCTGTTATTGATTTTCTAATCAAACACTTAACAGTGTAGAGAGATCCAGAACGAGAAAAACTATGGCCAACACCAATGAAAGAGATAGTTACAATGCTAAGCCTCCAGTCTTTGATGGAGAGAAATTCGATTACTGGAAAGATAGAATTGAAAGTTTCTTTCTGGGCTATGACGCTGATCTCTGGGACATTGTCACAGATGGATACAAACCTCCTGTAACAGATGCTGGAGTTGCCGTTCCCAGAAGTAAAATGATAGATGATCAGAAGCGCGAATTCAAGAATCATCACAAAGCCAGAACGATACTTCTCAATGCCATATCTTACAATGAGTATGAAAATGGGATAGGGAGGAGTATAATGACATCCATGATTTATGGAGTCAGTCAGAACAATAGAAGAGGAATTGGGTATGACCCTAGTGAAGATAAAACTTCTACTAATGACCAACCTAAAGTGTTAAGAAGAGCAACAATTTAATAATGCTAGAAAACCTAAAGTGTTAAGAAGCTCTAAGAAAACTAATCACAAAGTACCCAAAAGACTCTGGGTACCAAAGGATAAGATTGTTTATGTTGCAGATATCCTATGCAGCAGAGTTAAAACACCAGTCATGGTACCTGGACTCTGGATGCTCGCGACACATGACGGGAAGAAAGTCTATGTTCCAAAGCCTGGAACTTAAAGATGCTGGATTCGTAGGCTTCGGAGGAGATCAGAAAGGAAGGATCAGAGGCTCCGGAACTATTGGTAATGGTACTCTTCCCTCTATATCTGATGTATTATATGTAGAAGGATTAATGCATAATCTGTTATCAATAAGCCAATTAAGTGATAACGGATATGATGTAATCTTTAATCAAAAAACATGTAAAGCCATAAATCAAAACAATGGTTTTGTCCTATTCACTGGCAAGAGGACAAACAATATTTATAAAATAAATCTTTCTGATTTAAAAGAACAAAATGTGAAATGTCTGATGTCTGTTCACGAAGAGCAATGGGTATGGCATAGACGCTTGGGCCACATTAGCATGAGAAAATTATCTCAGCTAAATAAACTCGAGTTAGTCAGAGGCCTACCTAAGCTGAAGTTCTCTTCAGATGCTCTGTGTGAAGCATGTCACAAAGGAAAATTTTCAAAAACATCTTTCAAAAAGAAAAATATTGTTTCTACCTCTAAGACTCTGGAACTTCTTCACATTGATTTATTTGGTCCTGTGAAAACAGCATCAGTCAATGGAAAGAAGTATGGACTAGTCATTGTTGATGATTTCAGTCGCTGGACATGGGTAAAATTCCTAAAGCACAAGAGTGAGTCTCACTCTGTATTCACTAGCTTCTGCTCCAAAGTGCAAAACGAATTTGACTCTAAAATCATCAGAGTAAAAAGTGATCATGGTGGGGAATTTGAAAATAAATTTTTTGAGGAATTATTTGACTCTAATGGAATATCCCATGATTTCTCCTGCCCTAGAACTCCACAACTAAATGGAGTTGTAGAGAGGAAGAATAGGACACTCCAAGAAATGGCCAGAAACATGATCAATGAACCAAATGTGGCTAAGCACTTTTGGGCCGAAGCTGTAAATACAGCGTGTTACATTCAGAATAGAATCTCCATAAGACCTATTCTGGAGAAGACTCCCTATGAACTGTGTAAAGGAAGAAAACCAAACATTTCATATTTTCATCCTTTTGGATGTTCCTGTTTTATTTTAAATACTAAAGAACATCTGAACAAGTTTGATTCCAAAGCACAAAAAGGTATCATGTTAGGATACTCGGAACGCTCCAAAGGCTACAGAGTATACAATACAGAAACCAAAATTGTGGAAGAATCAATTCATGTCAGATTTGATGATAAGCTTGACCCTGAAAAGTCAAAGCTAGTTGAGAAACTTGCAGATTTGGAGATCACTCTTGCAGGATCTGACGAGAAGATTAAAGCTCCAGAAGAAACTTCCATTCAAACCTCAGAAGGAACTAAATCCTCAGTAATCCCAAAGAAAGCTAAAAGTCGCCTCAACATATCTGAAGAGTTGATTCTGGGAAATAAGGACGAACCTATTCGAACTAGGTCTACCTTCAAGACTCCTGAAGAAACTCCTCTGGGACTAGTATCTCTGATCGAGCCTACTTCCTGTGATGAGGCACTTCAAGATAGCGACTGGGTTCTAGCTATGCAAGAAGAGCTAGATCAATTCACAAAGAACGACGCCTGGGATCTTGTTCCTAGGCCCAGAGGCACTCACGTTATCGGAACCAGATGGGTGTTCAGAAACAAGTTGAATGAGAAAGGAGAAGTTGTCAGAAACAAAGTTCGACTGATGGCTCAAGGTTACAGTCAACAAGAAGGTATTGACTACAATGAAACCTTTGCTCCAGTCGCTAGGTTAGAATCTATTCGCTTACTTTTATCATTCGCTATAAATCATTCTATTAAACTATATCAAATGGATGTCAAGAGCGCATTCCTTAATGGTTATATATCAGAAGAAGTGTATGTCAACCAACCTCCAGGTTTTGAAAATTCAAATTATCCAGAACATGTTTTTAAACTTAAGAAATCCTTATATGGACTTAAACACGCTCCCAGAGCTTGGTATGAACAATTAAGTAATTTTCTTCTGGAACATGATTTTATTACAGGAAAAGTTGACTCTACACTCTTCTGTAAAAACATTAATAATGATCTCATGATATGCCAGATATACGTTGATGATATCATTTTTGGTTCAGCTAACGCCTCTGTATGTCAAGAATTCTCTGAGCTAATGCAGGCAGAATTTGAAATGAGTTTAATGCAAGAACTAAAGTTCTTTCTAGGAATTCAAATCAATCAAACTTTAGAAGTCACGTACGTTCATCAAAGTAAATACATAAAAGACATTCTGAAGAAATTTGATATGGCTGAATGCAATTCTACAAAGACACCCATGCATCCAACCTGCATTCTTGAAAAAGAAGAAGTCAGTAAAAAGGTTTGTCAGAAGCTCTATCGTGGTATGATAGGCTCTCTTCTCTATCTGACTGCTACTCGTCCTGATATTCTATTTAGCGTTTGTCTCTGTGCCAAATTCCAATCAGATCCTAGAGAAACTCATTTAACAGCAGTTAAAAGAATTCTCAAATATCTGAAAGGAACTCCTAACCTGGGCCTGATGTATGAGAAAACATCAGAGTATAAACTATCTGGTTTTTGTGATGCAGACTACGCAGGAGACAGAATGGAACGAAAAAGTACATTTGGAAATTGTCAGCTCTTGGGAAACAATCTGATATCCCGGGCCAGCAAAAGACAATCAACCATAACCCTGTCCACTACAGAAGCGGAATAAATCTCAGCATCACTGTGCACTACTCAGATGCTCTGGATGAAGAATCAGTTAGAGGATCTGCAAATCCTTGAGAGTAACATTCCTATCTTTTGTGATAATACTGCTGCCATTTGTTTAAGCAAGAATCCTATTTTACACTCCAGAGCTAAACACATAGGAATAAAACATCACTTTATCAGAGACTATGTTCAGAAAGGGGTAGTAACATTGAAATTCATTGATATTGATCATCAATGGGCTGACATATTTACTAAACCCTTAGCTGAAGATAGATTCCTCTTCATCCTAAAGAATCTGAACATTCAAAATTGCCCTGAACAATATGTGCCTCTGAAGTTGTAAAATGAGATTCTGATGTAAACACAATGGATTCTGCCTCTGACTCTGATACTCCTACCAAGTTAGAAGTTATCTGAGTTAGAAATCTCCAGGAACCAATCCTTTGGTATTCCTGAAGATCAGATAAAGCAAACACGTGGAGTACCTTGCGTCTGACCTTGGAACTTCTAGACAGCTGTCTAGCAGTAATCAAGGAACAGTCTCTTGAGATCTCCTCGAGCAGTGTACTGGCTGTTGGGATTAGACATCATTAATGAGCTGTAATCATTTTCCCCCCTAAACGTGCTGACTTGGTTTTTGTGCTAAACTCTGTTTTGTGTGTCGTTTTGCGTGCGCCCTAATTCGGGTATTTATACACATTTATTTCACACATTGCACACTTTTCACTCTCACGCACCCTTAAACCCCAGCTCTCTCAAGGCATTCCTGCAGCATTCTTCATCTTCATCCCAGCTCTCAACAACATTCATGGATGCTTAACAACAATCTGTTTACAACTTCTCTCAACAAATGGATTCAAGCGAACAAGCTCCAAGCTCAAGCAACCCAAACCCAGCGGTTACCGGTGTGGTCACAACTCCCATCTACAAAGAGCCTCACATTCTTGATCGTGAGCCTCACATCAATCTTGCAACGCCATTCGAGAAGCTGGAAGTGTTATGTGAATCCTTGGTGGATTTTGACAACATGCGTAGAAATGGCATTGACCTCACAGATGAACTCAGAAATCAAGGTTGGGGAAACTACTTCAAATGCCTATATGGTCCTGTCTACACAAATCTAGTAATGGAATTCTGGAGATTCGCTGATGCTGATGATCACTTCATTGTCTCCTATGTTCTGGGAGTCAAAATAGTGATAACTGAGAAGTCCATTGCTGCTCTTCTGGGCATGGAAAAAGATGGAGGCAGAAGAATCTACAACATTAATCCTAGGGCAAAATACATGTCCCATGAGATTAACCCAACAATCTTCAAGCAGAACGCTGAAGGCAACCCCTCCAAGAACAAGGAGCTACATCAGAACCTCCGTGTCTGGCTGAAGATCATTCTGGGTACCATCCATCATCGCCCAGCTTCAAACTCCTCATACTACATCAACACAAACCAAAAGTGCATTCTGTACTGCATCCACAAGGGTCTGAAGCTCTGCCTTCCAGCACTTCTTTTCAAGTATCTCAGAGACTCTGTACGAGATACAAGAAACAACATGAAGCCCAGAAACTACATTCCTCTGGGAAGGCTAATCTCTGACGTTCTGATTGAAAGTCGCCTGGTGGACCACCTGTTAAAGCTCAAACTCATGGAAGACGTGATGATCGACACTGGAAAACCTCTCAACGCCAAAAATCTGAAAAGCATGGGGATTCTGGATCAAGTCAAATTCAAACCTACTCTGGACACCTCCTGGGAAGCTCTAAAAGATCAGAGGGAGATCCCCCATGGACTCTATCTGTTCTCAAAGGAAGACCCCCGAGATGTAATCCTTTTTTATCTAGATAATCTGATGAAAGAAGGAGTGGATATCTCAGACTTCAACTTAAGCGATCTACCAGATAAGCCTCCAAAATTCATGAAGCATCCACGAGGACCCTCTGAAAAGGCGAGGCAAGCGAAGAAGGCAAGACTAGGAGAATCCTCCGGATCCAGACCTCCAGCACCTCTGCATGAGCCTTCTGGTAAGTCTGTTTCTCTTGCTCCCTCTGCACAAACACAACCCATTGCTTCTTCTATCCCCCAACCAACACCTATCTACACCAACTCAGAAACCCCTCCTTCAACCACCAAAACATCTCATCAACCATCCCAAAAATTTAACCTTGCCACCACGACCTTACCTCTTTCTGACGCAGAAATGCTGAATGAAACCACCTCTTCATCTTCTTCCCCAGAATCACCTCCTTACTACAACGTCTCATCTGACACAGAACACTATGACCCCTCATCTCCCACTCTAGCCCAACTTCAAGCTCAGACTCTGGCCTCACAACAGCCAACACAAACCACACCTGAACCTGAAGTCACTTTACCACCCACAGAACAACCAAACCCAACACCATCTGACCTTCAACCTTCTGAACCAAATACCTCTGACACACACCCACCAGATACATCCGTTGAACCACAAACTCCCACTCTCAACCTAAGCCGTCCCACTTCTCCACCTCCACCCTCTGAAACAGAAAACACCCTGCCTACCCTAGAGGAAGCAATAATGTTGTTTGCAGGAGCCTCAGTTGACAAGGTCAAGTCTTTGACCATCAACTCTGGCATCAGTGATGATCCTTCAGCTGTTAGGACACACTGGAAAAGAGTTATTGGCTGGATGACCTCTGAAGCCTTCAAACTGAAGAGCCTTTCTGAGCAAGTCAGAAACGACTTCATCAGAGATGTTGAAGTAAGACTACAGGAGCGCTTAGCCAGAGAAGTTGAGGAGCAAGCTAGAAAGGAAGAAGAAGAAAAAGCAAGGCAAGAGGAAATACAAAGACTTAAGGAAGCTGAAGCCAAAGCTCTAGCTGACGCTGCTGCTGAAGCTGAAGCAAAAGCTGCTGCTGAAGCTGAAGCCAAAGTTGCTGCTGAAGCTGAAGCTCGTCGTGTTGAAGAATCTGCCAACAGGGTAGAACCGGATGCTCTGACTCAGGGGGAGTCTTCCACCTTTGTCCCTCTGGTTCTCAAGACTCTTGAAGATCTTCAGAAGGAGCAGAAGGAAGTCCGAGCTAGATTGGATCAACATGATTCGGTCAATGTCAGCATTCAGAATCTGCTGACCCAACTGCTTCAGAGGATGCCTCCACCTCCAAACCCTTAGGCACCTAGGATTTTCCTTTGCTGATTTGCTTGTTGCTTTCTGATTATGTTTGTTCTTGCTTTCTGCTGTTTGTGTTTTCTATCTGAAATATATATATATATATATATATATATATATATATATATATATATATATATATATATATATATATATATATATATATATATATATATATATATATATATATATATATATATATATATATATATATATATATATATATATATATATATATATATTTGCGTTTCCTTTATTTTGCTGTCTTTTTGATTCTGACAAAAAGGGGGAGAACTAAAAACAGCTCTGATGAAAACATATCTAAATCCTTCAGTACTCTGCAAACATTGTTTTTAAATGGATCTAATCCTTTTTGACTTAGAAATTTGCAGAAGAGTATCTAGAAACATCATATCATGGAAGCTCCGGTAAGAACTTCTGAACTCCCAGACTTAACTCAGGGGGAGCTCACGTCTATCTGATCTAAATATTCTTATCTCTAAATGTTTCATCTCTTAATTAAGATTGTTTTGTCATCATCAAAAAGGGGGAGATTGTAAAAACAAGATTAGTTCTACAATATAATTCCAGGATTTTGATGATAACAAAGGATGAAACCAAAAAATGGCACCCTAACGAAATTTCTCTAAATGTGCAGAACTCTGAACAGAAACAAAGGAATCTGATCATTTTATCAGATACAAACTCTGATCAGATACAAAGTTCTAGAAGATCAGAAGCATCTGAAGAAGAAGTACGCTCTAGAAGTTCTGACTATGAGCAAAACAGGATAGCAGAATACCAAAAGCTCTAAACTTCCACTGGACTCAGTTCTGATGATCTAAAAGACCAGTACTCTTAGAAGCTCTGACGTAACCTCAACGCAATCTCTGGTTGACACAGAAACTCCGAGATAACAAAGACTCTGATGAAGATTCTCCAAATCCAGAAAGAGTAACGGAAAGAACTTCTTCAAATGGAAAGAAAGTATTTTTAGAAAGAAGTTATTCAGGGAGACAAATTGGTTATGGCAAGAAACACAGAAGTAATGACATTGAATGCTCATCAAAGGCCAATATTCTGTCATCACTCCAACGGTCCTTTCACCACTATATAAAGGATAACATACTTCAGCGAGAGACACATAACAACGCACAGAAAACTCTTTACATTCTCTCTTAGTTTTTCACGAGCTGCTGCTCATACGTGAAAACACTTGCTTGCTTATTCTGCTGTAATATTTGCTTACCTTTAGAAGCACTCTCGATTACAAATCTATTATTGCTAAATTGCTTTTGCTCCTCAAGTGACTCTGCGTAGTCTGTATACTTGGGATGACTAAGAGATCACTCTCTTAGACGTTTGGTTGTATTAATCTTTCAAGATTAGTGGTTTAAGTCCTTTTTGAAGGCGAAATCACCTTGACCGGGTGGACTGGAGTAGCTTTGTGTTATAAGCGAACCAGTATAAAATTCTGTGTGTTCTTATTTTTGAAAAAGCCTTTATTTTCCAAAACAATTCAAACCCCCTTTCTTGTTTTTCTCACCTTCACCTATTTCCAATTAAGGATCAACGTATGCTACGTCTATTTCCAATTAAGGATCAACGTCTATGTGAACCCACAGTCTCACCGCTTCCACCATGAAGCCGACCATGCCATGAATGAATGTAGAAATACCAACACATATGCAATTAAGATCATCTCTACCATCTTAACATTCCACATATCACCATAATTCAACTCTATGAATTATCCACCAATGGCACATATACACATTCATAACAATATATCATTCACAAATATAGGCTAATTATCAAATACGCACACATAGATTTCATTCCAAAACGAATACAGCATTTAAAATCTCAATTTTTCACTTTTCAAACAGTGTTAATTGTTAACGCTTTCGGTTAACCGGTTAACCCAGAACAGAATACACTTCTAACAGATTTTCAACAGTGTTAACCGGTTAACGCCTTTGGTTAACCGGTTAACGCAAAAACAGAATGCTATTCCTGCGTTAACACAAAACAGAATGCAGAATTTTCTGCGTTTTTCATCGTTGGAGGACTTTTGGACTTCCGATTTCGATTCCGTAAAAAGCCAAACGTTCAGAAAATTATAACTCATACAATACTCTAAATATATAACGTTAATTTGCAGTTTAACACAATCAAATCACCACAAATCAAGAATACTCATCAAACCTAACAATTTCAAACCACCATACAAAATTAGGGATTTTAACCTAAACATGCATCTACCCATTGACCCAATCATACTAACCCATAATAACAAGGATTCCCCCCTTACCTCTTCAATTTTCTGGAAATCCTTGCTTCTCTCTTGTTCTTCCCCTCTTCTCCTTACTTTTCCTCTTCTTTTTCTCTATTGCCTTCAAATGATCAAATGAATCCTAATTCTCACTCTCCTCACCTCTTATATACTAGTGTTATATTTGGGCTTAAAGCATGATACCTCTAATTTAATTAATAGGCCCAATAAGACCTAATATTTAAATATCTCTATTTAATTCAAATAAATCAAACCAACTCAATATACACACCAAGTTAATTAATTCCATTATTCATTACATCTCATATCAACTAAATAATTAATTAACACACCAAATTAATTAATATAATCGATTATTATACTACCTAACAACCAATTAATTAATTAACACTCCAAATAAATAAAATAAAAGATAGTAATAATAATATAAGAAATAATTACTAAAAATTGGGTTGTTACAGACGAAGCTGAATGGGTTCGGACAAGGTTCAATGAGTTGAGTCTTATCGAAGAGAAGCGAATGGCAACCATTTGTCATGGGCAGTTGTATCAAAGTCGGATGAAGAGAGCCTTTGATCAGAAAGTGCATCCTCGATGCTTCCAAGTCGGAGATTTGGTGTTGAAAAGGATCCTTCCTCCTCAGACATATCATAGGGGCAAGTGGACTCCTAACTATGATGGACCGTATATTGTCACCAAGGTTTTTGATGGTGGAGCCTTAATGCTTGCAACTATGGATGGTGAAAACTTCACTTCCCATGTGAACTCAAATGCAGTTAAAAAATACTTCGCATAAAATAGACCCGCTGGACGATAAAAAGAATAGTCCAGGCAAAAAAATGGGCATCCCGGCGAACCAAGAAAATGAGAAAGGTTCGGGCAAAAGTTAGGGATTAAAAAATGAAAAGATTGTACACCCGGTAAGTTGAAAACCTGAAAGGGCAACTTAGGCAAAAATGGGTATCCCGGTGGATTGAAAACCCTAAAGGGCGATCCAGGCAAAAGTTAGGGATTAAGCGAATGGTTGCGTTCTGAGTAGTTCTGAATATCATCTCGTGTCGATAACCGAAAACTTCCGAAGGATAGGAAACAGTCCAATCACCTTTTTCGGAAAGCTGATCACCTGGAGGATCTTGAAGACGAGCGAATCATAGCAGAATTGGAACCCGATAGAAATCCATTTCACATTGCCATTAGATTAATTTCTGTTTTTATCTGTTGTGCAATTACCTCTTTCCAGGGATTTCTTCCTGATGTAAATACCTATTCAGAGGCCGCTCAATCAATAAAATCATGTTATTCAGTACATCTCTGTGTTCATTTTCATTTTACTGTTTTGTTTGCAAAAATAACGTCCGAATTTTTGATAAACATTGCATCATGAAACATAAGAGCTTTACAGGTACGTGCTTAATAAACATTGAAAATTGCTGTAAATTTTAAGTGCTTTGGATCGTCTATTCAGAACAGGTACACCCGGGGCATTTCCTTAAGGTCCCCATCAAATGATCGCAGATGTTTTTCCTCAACAGTTGGAATTTGGTATCTTATCCCTGCAGAGCTGGTCCGAGCGTTGGATTCTTCAACCCCCAACAGACTCTCACTGTTGTACTTCCCCAAGCATTTGTTTCAGATTATACATTCACCAGTAGAGTCGACAGTGTCAGACTGTATATCCCCAATGGAGTTGATAGTGCCAGACTGTATCTTCCCAGCAGAAGCGGCTGCTCCTCAGAGTTCGATGCCAGATCGATGATCTCGACGCTAGACCCATGGTCTCTTTCCTTGAAGCAGAATCTCGGTACCGTATTGGTGTTTGCTTCCCTTGCTGAGTCGTCTCTCTCGCAGATTATGGTTGCCAGAACCACTGTCGCTTTCCTCAGCAACAAGTTTTCAGTGCCATTCTTGCCCCAGTCAGAGCCTCGGTATTTTGTTATTTGCCAGAACACCGTGTGGCGGGTCATTTCCCCACAGAGTTCTTTGTGATGTGCATCTCCAACAGCCTTGCCAGGGTCCAAAAGATTGTGCTCATTTCCCCAGCAGAATTCCTTGCCTCAGCTTGGCGTTCTCTCTAATCAAGCATTTCGCATCCCTGCATGTAAAATCATATTGCATTGCATCCTCCCAAATTGCGTAGCATTTCCATTTTCATGGAGAATTACGCCATTGAAAAATTCAAACATACGCATGTAAAGCATAAGGCATTCTCGGTATCCCAAGTGATAAGCCAGAAGTTGTTTCCGAGACTCAGACTGAAGATTGTTCATGACTTATCTTTATTATTGCCAGCAGGGGTCGTTGGCCCACGCGCCGCCTCAATTATCATTTTCCCTATTTCTGCCGATGCTGACAGGCATGAAAGTTTCCGGTATTCAGACTGAAGTGGCATTCAGGCCAGTTTTCCGATGTTCAGATCGAAGAAGTTTCCGACATTCAGGTCGACGCAACTTGTGGCATTCAGGCCAAGTTTCCGGTATTCAGACCGAAGTGGCATTCAGGCCAATTTTCCGATGTTCAGATCGAAGAAGTTTCCGACGTTCAGGTCGACGCAACTTGTGGCATTCAGGCCAAGTTTCCGGTATTCAGACCGAAGTGGCATTTAAGCCAGTTTTCCGGTATTCAGACCGAAGTGGCATTCAGGCCAGTTTTCCGATGTTCAAATCGAAGAAGTTTACGACGTTCAGGTTGACGCAACTTGTGGCATTCAGGCCAAGTTTCCGGTATTCAGACCGAAGTGGCATTCAGGCCAGTTTTCCGATATTCAGACCGAAGTGGCATTCAGGCCAGTTTTCCGATGTTCAGATCGAAGAAGTTTCCGACATTCAGGTCGATGCAACTTGTGGCATTCAGGCCAAGTTTCCGGTATTCAGACCGAAGTGGCATTCATGCCAGTTTTCCGGTATTCAGACCGAAGTGGCATTCATGCCAGTTTTCCGGTGTTCAGACCGATGTTTGATAATCAAGTATCGTCTGATGCTCAGATCGAAGTCATTTTCAGTATTCAGATTGATGAGCGGCATTCAGGCCATGGTTATTTCTGTGTTACCATTTATTTTGGTATTCAGACTAACATTCCTTGTTTCGGTGTTCAGACCGACTCTCACCGTACCAGACAGATTCTTTTTCAAGACCACCTCTTGGCCGATTCTGACAGGCATTGTTACTTAATTTTTTCACTTCAGTGTAAATTTTCGGGCTTTTATCGTATTCAATCACTTGATACCTCGAAAGTGCGAAAACTATTGCTATCTTCCTTTCGGGTTTCCAGTTGATTGAATAGGGGCAGCTGTAATACCCCAAAATTTACCCTTCATTTTTCCTGGAAGCATGGGATTATGTTTTACACTTCATTAGCATCATATTAGGTCATACTGATTGCATACTGCATTAGTGACATGGAGATCAGGTTTTGATCAATCACTCCTTAACAGAAGGAGCCCACACAAAGCAAGATTCAGAATTGGACTTCATTTTATAAGTATACAAGTCTCAAGGGTCTCAGGGAGGTCCAGGTATCTTATTATGGTCCTCAGTTCATCAGTGAAGGATTCAAAGCTATCATAGTGTTCATCTAGATTTAATCAGAAATTAGGGTTTCATGGCTACCTGCAACATGCAATGTTTGGTTGGAAGTATAGGATCTCATCCATGTCATGATTAGAGACGCATCTTGGCCTAGGAAGATTCACAATTATCTCAGAAAGATCCATTGGCAATCATTGCAATCAGTTCCTGATCATTTTGCCCTAAAACTAGGGTTTGGTATAAAATCAATTTATTTCTGATTCTTTGGGTGAAACTCTTTTCCATGGCCCTTCATATGTCCACAAGGGTCTACATACAAAAAATCAGCTCTTTATTTGAGCTAGAAGTGCTTAAATTGATAAATGGAATCGGGAATCAGACAGTTTGGGAAAAGTCAACTGTGGGGCCAGAAAAGTCAACTCCTAACATTTTGAGAGTGGAATCTCAAAATACATGCCTAGGGGATCCTACATGTGAATTTGATCAAGGTTGGATCATGGATTCATCATTTAATCAGGAATTGGAAAAGTTACTTAATTTGGAAATGGTTGACTTTCCATTTAAGGCAAGTTTTCATGATCGTTGCACTCACTTTAAGCTCATTTTTCATCAAGATAAAAGCTCCATTTGAACATTTCTCCAACATGAAAGTTGTTCCTCTTGTTCCAAGGTTTCTATAGATATAAAGTTTGCTCCATTTGGATTAGAATTGAGAAAGTTATGCTTAGTCAAAGTGAGACATTTTTTTAGGACACTTAGAAAAATTTCTAAGTCCAAAATCTTCAAAATTTGTCAAGACTTCTTGGCCAGTTTTATTGCACTTCAAGGCATTATTTGAAAATACTTTCTTCACAACAATTGTACCTTGCCATGTCCTCTTTCACATCCTTTTGGAATAATCTCATTTGGATCCATGGTTTGAGAGATACATTCATTTAAAGTGGGCACCATGACTTGATTTTCTAGGCAGATTTTGGGCCTGGCTGGCCCAATCAGATTTTCTAAGCATGCTGCACAAACCAGTCACGTTTTTTTACCTCTTTTGGCCATGCATTGGACATCCATTCACTTAAGTTTGGCCCAAAATAACAACATTTTACACCTCAGTTGACACTTTTATTCTTATGGATAAATCACTTATTAAAAAGCCCATGAGAACACCTAATTCACCCTATTTAAGAAGCTGAAACCCTAACCCTGAGGGAGGATTGGAATTTCGTGGCAAGGAGGCAAAGCTTCATCACATATCAGATTCTATTCCATTTCTATTTTTCATTAGGTAATCATCTCTTCCATGGCCATATTTTGATATATCTACGCTTGCTTACCATGTTCATCACCATTAATCCTTCCACTTTCATATTTCTTTTTCTTATTTGAAATATTTTCTTCGTTTATAAAATTACCCAAAAATATTTTTCACTTTTCTTAACGTTTTACTTAATTTTATATAATTTTTATTTTCGTATTTTTTTAATATTAATATTTCATTTTAATTATTTATTCTAACTGGTCCATTTTAACACACTTTTTTTATTGATTTTATTTTTATGACTTAAAATTATTGTTAGCATTTGATTTTTGGGATGAAGGTTGATCACTGTCTCATGGTCAACCTGACCTTTTCTTGGAATTTTATTTCACATTTTCAAATTATTTTGGATTTATGTTTTACCTAGTTTGGTTGGTGGACTTTTAATTTGACTTCTGTTTTATTTTAATTAATTCACGTACTAATTTTCGTGATTTTTAAAATCTTTTTGGGGGATGATGATGTCCTGACCCCACATTATTTAGTTTAATTTTTCATAATTTTCTTGATTAATTTACTATTTATTCTTGATTTATTTCTAACCTAGTCTCATTAATTGACTTTTGGTTTGACCTCTGTTTTATTTTAATTAATGTATGTACCAATTTTAGTTATTTTTAAAATCTGTTTGGGGAATGATGATGTCCTGACCCCACCTTATTTAGTTTAATTTTTCATAATTTTCTTGATTAATTTACTATTTATTATTAATTTATTTCTAACCTAGTCTCATTAATTGACTTTTGGTTTGACCTATGTTTTGTTTTAATTAATTCACGTGCCAATTTTCATTATTTTTAAAATCTTTTTGTGGGATGATGATGTCCTGACCCCACCTTATTTATTTTAATTTTTCATAATTTTCCTGATTAATTTACTATTTATTCTTGATTTATTTCTAACCTAGTCTTATTAATTAACTCTTGGTTTGACCTATGTTTTGTTTTAATTAATTGACGAGCCAATTTTCATTATTTTTAAAATCTTTTTGGAAGATGATGATGTCCTGACCCCTCCTTATTTAGTTTAATTTTTCATAATTTTCTTGATTAATTTGCTATTTATTTGTTATTTTTTAAGTTGACTTGAATTTTTAGTTGACTTCTTTATGATCGATGTTTGACTTAGGGATTGCTTATGGCAATTGAAGAGATCTTTTGATCCTCCCTTGTTCATCTCATATGCCATGTATTAGAGGCCTTTTACCTTGATTTTATTTGGTCCTTACCTCATTTCCTGATTAAATTATTCAGTGGACCCTTCGTGTGCATATTTTCATCTGTTTGATTCATCTGTTATCTTTTATACTTGTTTCTCTCATTCATGCTTTCTATTGCTTGATTATTTAACATGTTCATACTCCCATGCATTGTTTAAATGCTCCATTATTTGATTCTCTGGTTTGATTATACATTGTTTATTTATCCGATCTGATTGATAACTGTTGCCTACTTGTATGATGTATGAGACATATATTCTTATTGTTTGTTTGCCATGAACAATCCCCATTCATAACAAATGCACCCCTCTCCTATAAAGTGTATAATATTTATTTATTTATTTCTTTAGTCACCTGTTAATACAAGAATTAAAACGAACATTCGATAACCATTTCAAAATAAGATCAAAAGCTCGATCCAACGTCGAGTAATCATTTTCAAAACTTAACAGAACCAGCACGCATTCATCCATCCTCTTGTAAGTCGATTGCCTCAGGCATCGCCATCTACCTGTAAGTCGATTGCCTCCGGAATCACCATCTACCCTTATCCGTAACTCCTCTCTGTGCTCCATCCGTCGACTCTTGTTCCGTTTAGGTAGCACCCATCAGGTAGAACCCTTTGTATGATAACATAGGTAGAACTCCCTTATTCTTTGCATGCTAACATTAGGTAAATGTTCCCCTTTGTAAATCCTAACACATAGGTCCATATTGCATGACAACTCTAGAGCAGAGCTTCCCCACTTTTAGACCTTCCGTGCGTCTCCGATCTTGTGGCATGTCAGTCCGTTCTATTGCAAAGAGGTAACTTCCTAAGACTCGATTCAGCGAGCTGCGACACCTACTGCTAGGACGTCGAACACACTGCCCACCCTCCTTTGACACAGTTGGTGTCCTCTTTTGTAAGTCCATGTTCAGATGGCAATCCTTAACCTCTAGTTAGCCGAACTACGTTTTGCTCTGATTCTCATTCCAGATGAGATACATAGGCATAAGACGCGACGTCTTACCGAGCACACTTCTCTTTAACCCATAGGTAGCCGAGCTACGAAGACTCTGATTCTCATACTCAGATGAGATACGTAGGCAGTGGATGCGATATCCTTGCGAGTCATTTTCTTTTAACCTTCCTTTTAGTAAATAGTACTTTAGATATACCTACACCCTTTAGACTAGAACAACACTTATGAAAAGGGCTCCCTAGGAGTACCTAGGATATTTTGGGTGCTTAAAACCTTCCCATTGCATAACCAACCCCCTTACCCAGATCTCTGACATTTTTACTAGTTTTTGATTCGATAAAACTTTTAGGTTTTTGTTTGCTTTCTAACCATTCCTTTGGATAAATAGAAGTGCGGTGGAGACTCGGCTTGTATGGTTTACCTTGGATTTAGTCAATATCTCTAATGGTAACGAATACCCCGCTACAGATACCTTAGAAAGAACAAAGTCCAACATTCAGATAAACATCTTATCAACTATAGAAGACAATCAAAATTACTGAATCAAGAGAAAAGTAAGACAACTAAGTCAAAAGGATCATGGTTTAGTTGCAGAAAGGTCGGTCATTATAAGCCGAATTGTCCCTTGCTGAAGAAAGACAAAGGAAAAGACAAACGTCACAATAAATCCAGCAAAGCTAGAAGAGCATACATTGCATGGGAGAGCGATAATGAGTCATCAAGCGATGATAACTCAAGTGATGAAGAAGAAAATGCCAATCTTTGTCTTACAACTCATCGAAAGAAGAAAAAGAATGTAAGTCATTCTAAATATGATCATGTTGATAAAATGTCTTATTGTGATTTTTAAAATGCCTTTAGTACTCTACACAATGAGGCCAATGAAACTTTCAAACGCCTAGCCTCAAATAAGAAAATTTTCTGCTATTTAGAAAAGAAGATTTCTGATTCCAAAAAGGAATTATAAACCCTCAAGAAATCTATGATAGAGGTTACTAATGGCAAAACTGAAGATGATAAGGGATTTTGGTTTGGGTGGTCCGAATGTGAAACCTGTCACATTTGGCAAGGAGAGGTTAGAACTCTTCAAGCCAAATTAGACAAGGCTTTACAACCTAAAGTTACCTTTGCTATTAATCAATCACATTTTAGAAGTAACATGAATAATCCTTATAAAAAATACACTTATGTGGTAAAGGATCAAGTTAGTAAAAACAACTCTCATCCTAACTTAAATTGTCTATATTTGTTGCAAAAGGGGACATATTATTGTTAAATGTCAATTTAGGAGATTTCTAGCCCCTAAAGGCATTTTTCAATGGTTGCCCAAATGCAACCAAAGTTTCACTAACACATTAGGACCCAATGAAAATTGGGTACCTCCTTACCTTGTTTAAATTTGTAGGTGGAATATCTTGAGGATACGGAGAGAACATGGGTTCTCGATAGTGGATGTTCAAGACACAGGACGGGCGACATCTCCTTGTTCTTTGACTTTATGGCTAAGAATAAAGGGTTTGTAACCTACGGTGATAATAACAAGGGAGCTATACTCGAAAAAGGTAGTGTAGGTAATCCCTCATCTACTACTATCTCAAACATCCTCTTTGTTAAAGGCCTTAAGCACAATCTCATTTGTATTAGCCAATTATGTGACAAAGGATATAAAGTATTGTTTTCAAAAGATTGTTGCATGATTAAATATAATGATAATAAGAATGATGTGATTAAGGGCTAGAGGGAAAATAATGTATACATTCTTAACTTAAATGAAGTATCTTTGACTAGCGCTAAATGTCTCGTCTCCATGAGTGAAGACCCGTGGCTTTGGCATAGGCGATTAGCGCAGATCAACTTTGACTTGCTAAATAAAGTTGTCGCAAAAGATCTAGTAGTTGGTCTTCCCAAAATCAATTTTTCAAAAGATCACTTATATGATGCGTGCCAAATGGGAAAGCAAACAAGGATCTCATTTAAATCTAAAAATATTGTTTCCACAATGAGACCCCTTGAACTTCTCCATATGGACCTTCTTGGGCTATCTAGAATTAAAAGTCTAGGTGGAAACTACTATGGTTTTGTTATAGTAGATGACTACTCCATATTTTGTTGGACTATCTTCTTAGCAAGTAAAAGTGACACTTTTTCTGCTTTTCAAAAGTTTACCAAGATGTCTCAAAACAAATTGAACACTAGCATAATTACTATTCGAAATGATCACGGAGGTGAATTTGAAAACCACCTCTTTGAGGAATTTTGTGAAGCAAACGACATTGATCATAATTTTTCTGCTCCAAGAACTCCACAACAAAATGGAGTAATGGAACGTAAAAACATAATTTTAGAAGAGCTTGGAAGAACTATGATCAATGAAAACGGCCTTCCTAAATACTTTTGGGTCGATGCCATAAATACAGCTTGTTATGTATTGAATAGGATACTCATTCGTCCTATTCTAAACAAAACCCCTTATGAATTGCTAAAGGGAAGGAAGCCTAATGTTTCATATCTTTATATCTTCGGATGTAAATGCTTTGTATTAAACAATGGTAAAGAAAACCTTGGTAAATTTGACTCAAAAGTCGATGAAGGTATCTTTCTCGGATACTCTCATTCTAGTAAAGCATATAGAGTATACAACAAAAGGTTACTTATTGTTGAAGAATCCGTGCATATTTCCTTTGATGAATCTTATCCAAAAACTGTCGGAGAAGGTGTTATTGTTGATGATGCAGGTGTTCCTTCAGAAGACATAATAAAAGATGAAGAAGAAATGCATGTTGAACCCCATCCGGAAAAAGCTGAGGAGGAGCCGATTCAAATTTCTGAAAAGAAAGAGGAGGATCTTTCTATTAATAACAATGATCTTCCTTTGGAATGGAAATCTTCTAAGGATCATCCCATCGATAATATTCTAGGAGATATCTCAAAGGGAGTTACCACACGGTCAAAGATAAGTAGCTTTTGTTATCATTTCGCTTTCGTCGCTCAAAATGAGTCTAAAAACTCCAAAGATGCATTACTCGATGAACATTGGTTTTTAGAAATGCAAGATAAACTTAATCAATTCAAAATAAATAAGGTGTGGGATCTTGTTCCCCCTCTGCGAGACCATCGAGTAATCAAAACTAAATGGGTATTTAGGAGCAAGTTAGACGAAAACAGAGTCATAACTCGCAACAAGGCCCGCCTTGTTGCTCAAGGGTATAACCAAGAGGAAGGCATCGACTATGAGGAAACTTATGCTTTGGTTGCCCGACTCGAGGCTATACGCCTTTTGCTTGTCTATGCCTATTCTCAAGATTTCAAATTATTTCAAATGGATGTTAAGAGCATTTTCCTAAACGGTTACATTAATGAAGAGTTATATGTATCTCAACCTCTCGGCTTTGAAAACCGTGAGCATCCTAACTATGTTTATAAGCTCAAGCATGCTTTGTATGGTTGTTAGATACCCAAAAATGCTTATTTGAGCTATCAAATATGGGTATCTTTCACTCCATTTCCTTGCTAAAATGTCGAAACCACCTTTGTTTCAGATGAAATGCAATACAATGATAATCTATCTTGGTACCTTTGATTTGTGTGTTATTGTGCAGGAAGTAGGCATGAAATAATAGAAAATGAAGACACAAGAAATGTGGCAAAGGGATCAAATGAAACTAGCATTCATCAGCTTCCTCGCTAGGCGAGGGCTGTGGCGAAGCACTCGCTAGGCGAGCTTCCAGCGAGGTGTCTGGCGAACACGTCCAGACTTGGTGAAAAGCGCAGCCAGCACTCACTCGCTAGGCGAGTCCTTAGCGAGTTCCCAGCGAGCATTCCAGTAGCAAAACCTTTCAACCTCGCTGGGGCGAAGGTTGAAGCGTGCCCTTCGCTAGGCGAAGGTTTTGTTCGCTAGGCGAACATGACAGTCTGAGATAGGCTGTTTCTCTGGGCGCAGGTGCCTCAGGTGCCTCAGTTAGGGGCTCGCTAGGCGAGCCATTCTGCTCGCCTAGCGAGCATGACAGCCCAGTAGCTGCTCTATAAGTAGCAAGTGCCACTTTTTGGAGCCATACATTATTGTTCCTACTTTTGTACTTTTTCTAGATATTTTACAGCATTGTTCCAAGAATCTTTTGTGACCTAGATTTCATTTCTCTTCATCTCTTAACCATCTTTTACAAAAAGAAGGTGGATTCCCATCCAATCTTGATTATTCGACTTGGATGTTGATCAACCTTCTTCCGAAACTTGCCGACCAAGCTACCATGAAAATGAGTAGCTAAGTCCTCCATTTGTCAAGGTTAGATGTAGATGATCATTAGCTTTGTGTGTAAATGTAAGGATCTTCATTTGTAAACTCTTTAATGGTGAATATATGATGAAAACTTTGTTCTTATTCAAAACTCTTTGTGTTGGTTTATGATCGAGAGATGTTTACCAACTCTTAACCTAGGTTTTCATCCAATCTTGTTTGTTAGCTAGAGATAGTAATGAATGATTTTGTTCACCATAAGGTTGAACCAAAAAGTTGTCATTTTGATAGATTGTGTTAGAGATAAACAATGGATCAAAATGGGAAAACTCACAATGTGTGTTCGAGAGAAACACATTGGGAGGACTTTGTGAAATAATTTATCATCTAAAGGAGTTTATAAGATTGTTGACCGAACAAATACATGCAAAGTGATCGTTGAACCCTAACTTTGGCAATATTTCTCAAATATTCAAACCAAAACTTTTACCGCATTTTATTACCTTTTTATGCAAGATACTGTGACAAACACCAAAACCCTATTGATACCTTAAGCGAAGAATTAATACAACCATCGAAAGGCAGTGATATCTTACAATCCCTGTGGATACGATAACAAAAACCCGACACTTAAAATTACATTCAACAAAATGGCGCCGTTGCCGGGGATTGTAAATTGATATTGCGAGCATCGCAATGGTTGCTTAATTTTTAGCTTTTGAATTTTTGACTTGTGCTTGTAATTTGTTTGGTTTAGTGTGCAGCTTACGTTTTATGCGAGGGCAAATCCCTGTGGACGAACTTCTTTTTGATCCCGAGATCGAAAGAACCGCAAGGAGGAACAATAGCAAAACGAGACGTAGGAGGCAACAGGCTAGACAACGTCTAAAGCAAGGAGAAAGTTCTTCTACCACAAATCCACCACCATTCATACCTAACATGGAGCCACCACCACCACCTATTTCTACTCCATGCATAAACAGTCCAAGAAACACCGCTCAGTTTGCCAACCACACGGGAAGGCAAGCTGAGATGAAAACGGGAACTCTCAATTTATTATATGGAAGTCCATTCACCGGAATGGACCATGAAGATCCCTTTGCTTTTCTCACAAAATTTTATGAGATAACATTGGCGGCCGGAGTGGATCAGGCTCAGGAGTTACCGTTATTCAGAAGATTATTTCCCCACGCTTTGCTCGGCAAAGCAAAAGATTGGTACTTAGATCAGACACCAGCCGTCATGACAGACTGGAACGTGTTAGAAGAGAAATTCATCGAAAGATTCTTCTCCCATAACCGGTTCATGGAATCCAAGACGGCCATCTCGGTGTTTGCACAAGGAATCAATGAATCCTTAAATGAAGCGTGGGAAAGATTCAAATCCATGTTGCGGAAGTGTAAAGGACATGGATTTGATGAGATGACTCAAATACATATTTTCAAAAATGGACTTCAACCAAATTGCAAGACGTTGTTGGATGCTACCTCGGGTAGCTCTTTATTGTCTAAAAGTGCCAAAGAAGCTACAAATATCATAAATCGAATGGCTCTAAATGATCTTCAGAGTCAAAGTCGAGGCAACTCTTTGAAGAAGCCGGGAGTGCTTGAGCTAGGGACGAAAGATGCCATCCTTGCCCAAAACAAGCTCATCTCACAACAAGTGGAACTCTTAACGCAACAAATAAAAGAGTTGAGGGAACCTTCTAAAGCTAAACAAATAGCTTGTTGTGAGCTTTGCAAAGGTGAGCATGACACCGGATTCTGTCCACCTCCGGGATTCGAAGATGTAAACTACATGGCAAACCAAAGGGACTACCAACCGAGACAACAACAACAACAACAACAACAACCTTATCAACCGCACCCTCAAAATCAACAACATTTCCAAGGGAACCAAGGGTTCCAACCTAGAAGTAACTATTACCATAACCAAGGTTATGGAGGTGGTTCTTCTAGCCGTCAAAACCCTCCCCAAAATCCTTATCAATCTCAACAACCGCCGGTCGTAACTTCTAAGTTGGAAGAGACATTGACGCAATTCATGCAAATGTCAATGGCAAATCAAAAAAGCAACGACCCGACCATAAAAAATCTCGAGACTCAAGTTGGGAAACTTGCTAAGCAACTCGCGGAACAACAAACCGGTCCTTCCTTTTCGGCAAATACGCAAACAAATCCTAAGGAGCATTGTAAGGCGATCATGACGAGAAGTGGTAAGGAGTTGATGAGTGAGAATAACAAAAGAGTTGAGAGTGAACGAAGAGAGAAAAAGAAAGAAAATGAGGAGGAAATAGTGAAGGAAAATATTGATGGTGAAGTGGGGGAGTGGAATGAGGAGGAAGAAGTTGAAAATAACGAAAAGAATGGTGAAGTTGAAAAGAAAAAAAGTGTGGAGATTGAGAAAAATACGAGTGATGAAGTAAAGGGGGAGGAAGTGAAAAAGCCTAGATGGAGGAGTTCTAGAGTTGCAAAGGGAAAGGAGGTAGTGAGCACTACTCCAATCCAAAATCTTCCTTATCCTCATGCCCCGTCCAAAAGGGAGAATGAACGGCATTACGCCCGGTTCATGGATATTTTTAAACAACTACAAATCAACATCCCGTTTGCCGAAGCCTTGGAGCAAATGTCCAAGTATGCCAAATTCATGAAGGACATACTTACAAAAAAGCGGAGGTATACGGAACCGGAGACCATCGTCCTTGATGCGAGCTGTAGTGCAATTATTTAAAGGACGCTTCCTAAAAAAGAGGTTGATCCGGGAAGAGTTACTTTGCCAGTTAAAATTGGAGATATCTATGTCGGGAAAGGACTAATTGACTTGGGGTCAAGCATTAATCTTATACCTTTGTCAATTATAAAGAGGCTTGGCAACATTGAAATTAAGTCCATCCGAATGACGTTGCAATTGGCAGATAAATCGACAACCCATCCTCATGGCGTAGCCCAAGATGTTTTGGTTAAAGTCGACAAATTCTTTTTCCCGGTCGATTTTATTGTTATTGATATGGAGGAAGATGATGATGCTCCGCTCATCTTGGGCCGACCATTCATGAAGATCGCGCGAATGATGATAGATGTTGATGACGGTTTAATGAAGGTGAGAGTCCAAAATGAGGAAGTAACATTCGATCTATTCGAAGCAATGAAGCACTCAAAAGATAGAAATGATAGCTTTCGCATCGATGTGACCGAAGACGCTATTTTGGAAGTTTCAAAGCATATTCATGAGATATCTCCTATGGAGTTAGCTCTTGACGACTCATTGGAGGTTTTCACCGTTGATGAAGAGCTAGCTCTTGAGGAATGCTTAAAGGAACTTGATAGTTTAGACGACCTACAACCGTGGGAAATAGAGGAAGAAGACTTGAAGAAGGAGGTTATTGACGAAAAAGCGCCTATTGAATTGAAAATACTACCCTCTACTTTGAAGTATGTATTCCTAGATGAGACCGAGGCAAAGCCGGTCATAAGCAACCTTTTGACAAATGAAGAAGAAGCCCGTCTGATCACTATGCTAAAAACAAATCAAGAAGCCATGGGTTGGACTCTTTCCGATCTAAAAGGAATTAGTCCCTCCTATTGCATGCACAAGATTTTGATGGAAGAGGATTTTAAGCCGGTAGCTCAACCACAATGCCGCTTAAATCCTACCATGAAGGAGGTTGTTCGAAAGGAAGTTGTAAAGCTGTTGGATGCGGGGATGATTTACCCGATCTCGGATAGTCCGTGGGTTAGTCCTGTGCACGTTGTTCCGAAGAAGGGTGGAATTACCGTAATCCGAAATGACAAGGATGAATTGATCCCTACTAAAGTTGCAACGGGGTGGAGAATGTGTATTGATTATAGGCGGTTGAATACCACAACTCGAAAGGACCATTTCCACTCCCATTCATGGATCAAATGCTCGAAAGACTCTCGGGCCAACAGTACTATTGTTTCTTGGACGGCTACTCCGGGTATAACCAAATTGCGGTTGACCCGGCCGATCATGAGAAGACGGCTTTCACGTGTCCGTTTGGAGTGTTCGCATACCGAAAAATGCCCTTTGGGCTGTGCAATGCACCGGCGACTTTCCAACGATGTGTGCAAGCCATTTTTGCCGATCTGATAGAGAAAACAATGGAAGTCTTCATGGATGACTTCTCGGTATTTGGTGGGTCTTTTAGTCTGTGCTTGGCAAACTTGAAAACGGTGTTGGAAAGATGTGTGAAGACCAATCTGGTGCTTAATTGGGAGAAGTGTCACTTCATGGTGACCGAGGGGATCGTGCTTGGCCACAAAGTCTCTTCAAGGGGGCTTGAAGTGGATAGAGCTAAGGTTGAAGTGATAGAAAAGTTACCTCCTCCGGTGAATGTGAAGGGCATCCGAAGCTTTTTGGGGCACGCCGGGTTCTATCGGCGCTTTATCAAGGACTTCTCAAAGGTGGCTAAGCCTTTGAGCAATTTGCTAGCTAAGGACCAGGTATTTCTCTTAACCGATGATTGTTTGCAAGCTTTCGAAACTTTAAAAGAAAAATTGGTTACCGCTCCAATAATAGTCGCTCCCAATTGGAATGAAAATTTTGAACTAATGTGTGATGCGAGCGACTACGCAGTTGGAGCGGTACTTGGCCAAAGAAAAGATAAAAATTTTCATGCGATACATTATGCAAGTAAGGTTCTTAACGAGGCTCAAATAAACTATGCCACCACGGAGAAAGAACTACTTGCAATAGTGTACGCGCTAGAAAAGTTTAGGTCTTATCTTATAGGGTCTAAAGTCGTAGTGTATACAGACCACGCGGCGATTAAATATCTCCTAACCAAACCGGATTCGAAGCAAAGGCTCATCCGTTGGATCCTCTTGTTACAAGAATTTGATGTGGAAATCAAAGACAAGAAGGGGTCGGAATATTTGGTGGCGGATCATTTATCCCGCTTAGTAAATGTGGAGGTTACAGCGTCAGAGAAGGAAATCCGGGAAGAATTTCCTGATGAAAAACTGTTTAAAGTTCAAGTTAGGCCGTGGTTTGCAGACTTTGCGAACCACAAGGCTAGTGGTTATGTGCCTCCCGACCTAACTTCGAACCAAAAAAGGAAGTTTCTTTCGGATGCCAAGTATTATGTTTGGGATGACCCGTACTTGTTTAAGTTGGGTAGTGATAACCTATTAAGGAGATGCGTTACTGGCGATGAGGCGCAGAGCATCCTTTGGCATTGTCACAACTCGCCTTACGGCGGACACTATACTGGGGTGAGAACGGCCACTAAAATCCTCCAATCGGGATTTTATTGGCCCACTATTTTCAAAGACGCACATACCCATGCGCAAAGTTGTGATAGTTGCCAGAGAAGCGGAGGGATTGGTAAGAGAGATGAGATGCCTCTCCAAAATATCCAAGAAGTCGAAGTATTTGATTGTTGGGGCATCGATTTTGTAGGACCATTCCCGCCCTCTTATGGGAACGAGTATATGCTTGTCGCAGTTGATTACGTTTCTAAGTGGGTTGAGGCGATTGCCTCACCTCGGGCGGATGCGAAAACTGTGATAAATTTTTTGAAGAAAAACATATTTTCCCGTTTCGGAACCCCCGAGTGTTGATAAGTGACGGAGGGTCACACTTTTGTAATGCGCCGTTGGAAAGCATTTTAAAACATTACGGTGTATCACATAGGGTGACAACTCCGTATCACCCGCAGGCTAATGGGCAAGCCGAGGTCTCTAATCGAGAGATTAAGAGAATTCTCGAAAAAACTGTGTCAAATTCGAAAAAAGAGTGGTCCCAAAAATTGGATGAAGCGTTATGGGCATACCGTACCGCCTTTAAAGCTCCAATTGGCCTAACTCCCTTTCAATTGGTGTTTGGTAAAACTTGCCATTTGCCGGTTGAATTGGAGCACAAAGCCTTGTGGGCCCTGAAATTTTTAAATTTTGAAAATGATTTGGCCGGTGAAAAAAGGAAGGTGCAGCTACTTGAGTTGGAAGAGATGCGCAATGCCGCATATCACTCAAGTTGGTTGTACAAAGAAAAGGTAAAAAAATACCATGACAAGAAGCTCCGAAGCAAAGAATTTGTGCCCGGGCAGTTGGTCCTATTGTTCAATTCCAGGTTGAAGTTGTTCCCCGGAAAGTTGAAATCAAAATGGTCCGGGCCATTTCGGGTCAAAGAGGTGAAGGAGTACGGGGCTATTGTCATTGAGGACATGGACAAGAAGGATAGTTGGACCGTGAATGGCCAACGTTTGAAAGTTTATCTCGGCGGTCATGTGGATCGCGAGAGCTGTGCTATTCCGTTGGATGCTCCTCTGTGAGCATCACACCGTCGAGCTTAGCCGACGTTAAACAAGCGCTTGTTGGGAGGCACCCTAACATTGTAAGTATTTACTGTTTTCCTGTTCTGTTGTATTGGGTTTCCACTTGTTAAAACCATGTTGAATGTACCTGGATTGCTGCCTTTGGAAAAGGCAATTGCTGTCATGCTCGCTTGATGCTCGCTAGGCGAGGCAGTAGCGAGCTGATTCGCTAGCTGCTCGCTAGGCGAAGCAGCAGCGAGCGCTGCTTGACAGCACTTATTTAAAATCTCAGCAGGCCACTCATTTTGGCCCAAACACAACTTTTCTGTTTTTGCAACTCTGCTGAGGCATTTTAACCGAGCACTCTCCACACTCTCTCATTTTCATCTCTCTCACAAACAACTCACTCAAACCCTAATTGGAAGATTGCAAACCTTACTCCACTTCACATTTCAATCAATCCGTGTAACTAAGGTTTGCCCTAATACAATTTCTTTATGTTTGAACTCTGTTTATTTCCGATTTGAATGTCATTTAGGATGAAGTTGTTGGTATGGGAAACTTTAGGTTTGCATGTTGGATTTTAGGTTTTGCAATTGGGAATTTTAGGTTTGCATGTGAATCTGTAATTACCAATAGCATAGAACGTTTCTTTAATTGATATATCATTAGGTTCTGAAATTGAAACCATTAGCATGAGGGTTTTGGGAAGATTTCTCTGAAAATACTGCAGAATCCAAAAACCCGTAAGGTTCGTTAGCAACTCGCTAGGCGAACCAGAGGCGAGCATTCGCTGCCACTTCGCTAGGCGAAGCAGCAGCGAGCAGGACAGTTCTTTGAATTCTTGTTGCTGTCTAATCTGTTTTGTGTTGTGTTGGTTTCCTCTTTATGTTTTGCAGATGGAATCTAGATCCGGCGCTTCAAAGAAGAGAAAGGGAGGGAACACTTCCCGTCCCGTAACAATACAGTTTGATACCGACAAGTTTGTCGGCCCGAAGCAGGCTGCACGGTACATTGCTTTGGAGAAGCGGAAAATTCTACCGGAGAAGAGATTCATCATCAACCCTCAAGGCACAAACAGAGCATTCGCCGGGTTGATTGACACAAAGAAGTGGGATCGGTTAATTTCCCCACTCGAGCACTATGATATCGCAACGGTACGTGAGTTCTATGCGAACGCACTACCGGATGATGACGAGCCGTTTACTTGGACATCTCGAGTGGCCGGCCGTCCCGTTGCGTTTGATCGGGATGCCATTAACCGAGTCCTAGGTGAACCGCTCCAGCTGGGAGCTGAGGAGAGAGACACCTACCATACAGACTTGCGGCTTCACCGGGATATTGAAGCCATTTCTGCCGCCCTGCTATTAAGAGGGAAATCTGTTGAGCTGAACCCATCTGGGGTTCCCATGAGGTATCATAGGGAGGACATGACTCCCTTGGCTCAACTGATTCTGCTGATGGTGTTGACAAACATCCAACCAAAGTCCCACACTTCTACCGTGCCGATCCCAGTGGCACATTTGGTCCATTGTATCCTCACCAACGTCCAGATCGATGTGGCGAGGATTATTGCTAATGAGCTTAAGTCCGTGATTGAGAGCGGGCTAAAGTCGGGGGCTCGTGTGAATTGTCCCCTGGCTTTCCCGTGCTTAATCATGAGTTTGTGCATTCAGGCAAGGGTAAGGCTACCCTCTCGGGGTCAGGTAAGGATCCCGTCGCCCATTGATGACAGGTATGTGGCCAAATATTGCAGGGCGAAGAATGTGAGAGGCAGTGCTGCTGCAGAGAGTACCCGGGCTTCTGATGGTCCTGGTACTTCTACTCCTGGACCAGATCCTTACCTGCAAGCTGTGTGCGATTACAATTGGGAATGGATGGCGGCAACCCAGCGTGCCATGATAGATATGCACGATTCTATGCAGCGGTTACAGCTGCAGGGAAGTGGTGCTCATGCATTGATGACGCGTGAGCAGTTTCTGCTTAACGCTAACTGGCCTGTGGACAGGCCTGTGTATGGTGAGGGGGCGGGCGCTGGTGCGTCTTCTGGTGGTGTTGCTGATGATGATGATGATGAGGCTACCGGTTCTGAGGCCGGTAGTGAGGAGGGTTCTGAGCCTTTGGAGGGCTAAGTTTTTATTTTTTTATTGTTATGTTTTATTTTGATTGTATTTCCAGAATTCTGTATTTTGATTTTGGCTTTTGTACTTTTGGGGTGTTTTGTCCCCCACGAACAAATTTAAATTTTGAAGTTTATATTATTATTTTTGTTTTAAATTTTGTTGTTTTAATAAATTTTTGGTTGATTGAGTGGCAAACCTTCTAGATTGGTTGCTCCTCAAAGAAGTATCCAATGAAGGTGCATCCGAGCTTGGATGGCAATGATAAGAATTAACAAGTGAATTAGGCTAAGGTACATGGTTACCTCCGGCTAGAATTTTAGAATGCACTTAGAACTTTACTCTTTTTTGTAATTGAGTATTGTCTTTTTGCAACATAATTGAATGAATGTTTCATCTAGGACTTAAAACCACAAATTGTGAGGAAACCTCCATTGTACACTTAAATGCTAGATTCTAATAAGTTTTGTTGATTCATTTGATTCATGCTTTGTCTTTTATTATTGTGAATATGTGGAAGCAATTAGAAATGATCGAGGCACTTGTTTTCTATCAAGCACAACTACATCCAAAAACAACTTACCTGTGAGCAGAGAGAGTATTCGTTAACCCCTTTGAGCTTAAACAGTTGAATCTCAGCTTGAAATAAAGCGAGATTTCAAAAATCTTTTTTTTACAACCCGGAAAATCTTGATTATTGTTCTTTTGCCGTAAAAAGTTAAGAGCATTCACTTAGGGTGAGTAAGAAATAAGTTGGGGAGAATCGGTAAGTACCACAACTCTTAAAAAAAAAGAAAAACTGAGCAAGCATTGAAAATAAAAATATAGAAAAGAAACATCTGTTTTGTAAATATGATGTGAAAGAAAAGAACAAAAATAGGAAGAATGAAAATGAATGCTTGCTTGGAAGAAAAATAGTGAAAAATAAAAATTGAGTTGTGAAATAAGAGTTGTGAAGGTTTCAAATGAGAAACAAATGGAACGAAGTCGAGATGTGTGAATAATGTACAGTGAATGTCTCTTTTGCATCGGCAATTTCGTTTTCAATGGCCTTAGAAATGACCCTTGTTTGTTAACCTGACCAAGCTTCAACCGAAAAGCCCTTAGTGATCTTCGTGCTTCCACATTACCATTTATAATTGTTAGACATTGTATGAATCGAATTGATTTCTTCATTATTTGTTGGGGAGTGAGATTATTCCCGCGGTTGCAAACGCGTAAATTCTTCAATCCTTATTCGAAGAGGAGAGATAGGGTGATTCATTCAAAATAATATTGTTGTAGATAGATACATATTTCGCATTACTATTAAGTTTTAGTTCTTGTGTATTATTTTATTCGAACCGTTGGAAACTTGTATATGCTGATTCACTTGTGTTTGAGCCGTTTTATCCAACTTCGGAGAAACCATTTTCTTAAAGCAAATCCTCTTGTCCTTCAAGAGGCATACTTTGCTTGAGGACAAGCAAGAATCTAGTTGGGGAGAGTTGTTAGATACCCAAAAGTGCTTATTTGAGCTATCAAATATGGGTATCTTTCACTCCATTTCCTTGCTAAAATGTCGAAACCACCTTTGTTTCAGATGAAATGCAATACAATGATAATCTATCTTGGTACCTTTGATTTGTGTGTTATTGTGCAGGAAGTAGGCATGAAATAATAGAAAATGAAGACACAAGAAATGTGGCAAAGGGATCAAATGAAACAAGCATTCATCAGCTTCCTCGCTAGGCGAGGGCTGTGGCGAAGCACTCGCTAGGCGAGCTTCCAGCGAGGTGTCTGGCGAACACGTCCAGACTTGGTGAAAAGCGCAGCCAGCACTCACTCGCTAGGCGAGTCCTTAGCGAGTTCCCAGCGAGCATTCCAGTAGCAAAACCTCTCAACCTCGCTGGGGCGAAGGTTGAAGCGTGCCCTTCGCTAGGCGAAGGTTTTGTTCGCTAGGCGAACATGACAGTCTGAGATAGGCTGTTTCTCTGGGCGCAGGTGCCTCAGGTGCCTCAATTAGGGGCTCGCTAGGCGAGCCATTCTGCTCGCCTAGCGAGCATGACAGCCCAGTAGCTGCTCTATAAGTAGCAAGTGCCACTTTTTGGAGCCATACATTATTGTTCCTACTTTTGTACTTTTTCTAGATATTTTACAGCATTGTTCCAAGAATCTTTTGTGACCTAGATTTCATTTCTCTTCATCTCTTAACCATCTTTTACAAAAAGAAGGTGGATTCCCATCCAATCTTGATTATTCGACTTGGATGTTGATCAACCTTCTTCCGAAACTTGCCGACCAAGCTACCATGAAAATGAGTAGCTAAGTCCTCCATTTGTCAAGGTTAGATGTAGATGATCATTAGCTTTGTGTGTAAATGTAAGGATCTTCATTTGTAAACTCTTTAATGGTGAATATATGATGAAAACTTTGTTCTTATTCAAAACTCTTTGTGTTGGTTTATGATCGAGAGATGTTTACCAACTCTTAACCTAGGTTTTCATCCAATCTTGTTTGTTAGCTAGAGATAGTAATGAATGATTTTGTTCACCATAAGGTTGAACCAAAAAGTTGTCATTTTGATAGATTGTGTTAGAGATAAACAATGGATCAAAATGGGAAAACTTACAATGTGTGTTCGAGAGAAACACATTGGGAGGACTTTGTGAAATAATTTATCATCTAAAGGAGTTTATAAGATTGTTGACCGAACAAATACATGCAAAGTGATCGTTGAACCCTAACTTTGGCAATATTTCTCAAATATTCAAACCAAAAATTTTACCGCATTTTATTACCTTTTTATGCAAGATACTGTGACAAACACCAAAACCCTATTGATACCTTAAGCGAAGAATTAATACAACCATCGAAAGGCGGTGATATCTTACAATCCCTGTGGATACGATAACAAAAACCCGACACTTAAAATTACATTCAACAAAATGGCGCCGTTGCCGGGGATTGTAAATTGATATTGCGAGCATCGCAATGGTTGCTTAATTTTTAGCTTTTGAATTTTTGACTTGTGCTTGTAATTTGTTTGGTTTAGTGTGCAGCTTACGTTTTATGTGAGGGCAAATCCCTGTGGACGAACTTCTTTTTGATCCCGAGATCGAAAGAACCGCAAGGAGGAACAATAGCAAAACGAGACGTAGGAGGCAACAGGCTAGACAACGTCTAGAGCAAGGAGAAAGTTCTTCTACCACAAATCCACCACCATTCATACCTAACATGGAGCCACCACCACCACCTATTTCTACTCCATGCATAAACAGTCCAAGAAACACCGCTCAGTTTGCCAACCACACGGGAAGGCAAGCTGAGATGAAAACGGGAACTCTCAATTTATTATATGGAAGTCCATTCACCGGAATGGACCATGAAGATCCCTTTGCTTTTCTCACAAAATTTTATGAGATAGCATTGGCGGCCGGAGTGGATCAGGCTCAGGAGTTACCGTTATTCAGAAGATTATTTCCCCACGCTTTGCTCGGCAAAGCAAAAGATTGGTACTTAGATCAGACACCAGCCGTCATGACAGACTGGAACGTGTTAGAAGAGAAATTCATCGAAAGATTCTTCTCCCATAACCGGTTCATGGAATCCAAGACGGCCATCTCGGTGTTTGCACAAGGAATCAATGAATCCTTAAATGAAGCGTGGGAAAGATTCAAATCCATGTTGCGGAAGTGTAAAGGACATGGATTTGATGAGATGACTCAAATCCATATTTTCAAAAATGGACTTCAACCAAATTGCAAGACGTTGTTGGATGCTACCTCGGGTAGCTCTTTATTGTCTAAAAGTGCCGAAGAAGCTACAAATATCATAAATCGAATGGCTCTAAATGATCTTCAGAGTCAAAGTCGAGGCAACTCTTTGAAGAAGCCGGGAGTGCTTGAGCTAGGGACGAAAGATGCCATCCTTGCCCAAAACAAGCTCATCTCACAACAAGTGGAACTCTTAACGCAACAAATAAAAGAGTTGAGGGAACCTTCTAAAGCTAAACAAATAGCTTGTTGTGAGCTTTGCAAAGGTGAGCATGACACCGGATTCTGTCCACCTCCGGGATTCGAAGATGTAAACTACATGGCAAACCAAAGGGACTACCAACCGAGACAACAACAACAACAACAACAACAACCTTATCAACCGCACCCTCAAAATCAACAACATTTCCAAGGGAACCAAGGGTTCCAACCTAGAAGTAACTATTACCATAACCAAGGTTATGGAGGTGGTTCTTCTAGCCGTCAAAACCCTCCCCAAAATCCTTATCAATCTCAACAACCGCCGGTCGTAACTTCTAAGTTGGAAGAGACATTGACGCAATTCATGCAAATGTCAATGGCAAATCAAAAAAGCAACGACCCGGCCATAAAAAATCTCGAGACTCAAGTTGGGAAACTTGCTAAGCAACTCGCGGAACAACAAACCGGTCCTTCCTTTTCGGCAAATACGCAAACAAATCCTAAGGAGCATTGTAAGGCGATCATGACGAGAAGTGGTAAGGAGTTGATGAGTGAGAATAACAAAAGAGTTGAGAGTGAACGAAGAGAGAAAAAGAAAGAAAATGAGGAGGAAATAGTGAAGGAAAATATTGATGGTGAAGTGGGGGAGTGGAATGAGGAGGAAGAAGTTGAAAATAACGAAAAGAATGGTGAAGTTGAAAAGAAAAAAAGTGTGGAGATTGAGAAAAATACGAGTGATGAAGTAAAGGGGGAGGAAGTGAAAAAGCCTAGATGGAGGAGTTCTAGAGTTGCAAAGGGAAAGGAGGTAGTGAGCACTACTCCAATCCAAAATCTTCCTTATCCTCATGCCCCGTCCAAAAGGGAGAATGAACGGCATTACGCCCGGTTCATGGATATTTTTAAACAACTACAAATCAACATCCCGTTTGCCGAAGCCTTGGAGCAAATGCCCAAGTATGCCAAATTCATGAAGGACATACTTACAAAAAAGCGGAGGTATACGGAACCGGAGACCATCGTCCTTGATGCGAGCTGTAGTGCAATTATTTAAAGGACGCTTCCTAAAAAAGAGGTTGATCCGGGAAGAGTTACTTTGCCAGTTAAAATTGGAGATATCTATGTCGGGAAAGGACTAATTGACTTGGGGTCAAGCATTAATCTTATACCTTTGTCAATTATAAAGAGGCTTGGCAACATTGAAATTAAGTCCATCCGAATGACGTTGCAATTGGCAGATAAATCGACAACCCATCCTCATGGCGTAGCCCAAGATGTTTTGGTTAAAGTCGACAAATTCTTTTTCCCGGTCGATTTTATTGTTATTGATATGGAGGAAGATGATGATGCTCCGCTCATCTTGGGCCGACCATTCATGAAGATCGCGCGAATGATGATAGATGTTGATGACGGTTTAATGAAGGTGAGAGTCCAAAATGAGGAAGTAACATTCGATCTATTCGAAGCAATGAAGCACTCAAAAGATAGAAATGATAGCTTTCGCATCGATGTGACCGAAGACGCTATTTTGGAAGTTTCAAAGCATATTCATGAGATATCTCCTATGGAGTTAGCTCTTGACGACTCATTGGAGGTTTTCACCGTTGATGAAGAGCTAGCTCTTGAGGAATGCTTAAAGGAACTTGATAGTTTAGACGACCTACAACCGTGGGAAATAGAGGAAGAAGACTTGAAGAAGGAGGTTATTGACGAAAAAGCGCCTATTGAATTGAAAATACTACCCTCTACTTTGAAGTATGTATTCCTAGATGAGACCGAGGCAAAGCCGGTCATCATAAGCAACCTTTTGACAAATGAAGAAGAAGCCCGTCTGATCACTGTGCTAAAAACAAATCAAGAAGCCATGGGTTGGACTCTTTCCGATCTAAAAGGAATTAGTCCCTCCTATTGCATGCACAAGATTTTGATGGAAGAGGATTTTAAGCCGGTAGCTCAACCACAACGCCGCTTAAATCCTACCATGAAGGAGGTTGTTCGAAAGGAAGTTGTAAAGCTGTTGGATGCGGGGATGATTTACCCGATCTCGGATAGTCCGTGGGTTAGTCCTGTGCACGTTGTTCCGAAGAAGGGTGGAATTACCGTAATCCGAAATGACAAGGATGAATTGATCCCTACTAAAGTTGCAACGGGGTGGAGAATGTGTATTGATTATAGGCGGTTGAATACCACAACTCGAAAGGACCATTTCCACTCCCATTCATGGATCAAATGCTCGAAAGACTCTCGGGCCAACAGTACTATTGTTTCTTGGACGGCTACTCCGGGTATAACCAAATTGCGGTTGACCCGGCCGATCATGAGAAGACGGCTTTCACGTGTCCGTTTGGAGTGTTCGCATACCGAAAAATGCCCTTTGGGCTGTGCAATGCACCGTCGACTTTCCAACGATGTGTGCAAGCCATTTTTGCCGATCTGATAGAGAAAACAATGGAAGTCTTCATGGATGACTTCTCGGTATTTGGTGGGTCTTTTAGTCTGTGCTTGGCAAACTTGAAAACGGTGTTGGAAAGATGTGTGAAGACCAATCTGGTGCTTAATTGGGAGAAGTGTCACTTCATGGTGACCGAGGGGATCGTGCTTGGCCACAAAGTCTCTTCAAGGGGGCTTGAAGTGGATAGAGCTAAGGTTGAAGTGATAGAAAAGTTACCTCCTCCGGTGAATGTGAAGGGCATCCGAAGCTTTTTGGGGCACGCCGGGTTCTATCGGCGCTTTATCAAGGACTTCTCAAAGGTGGCTAAGCTTTTGAGCAATTTGCTAGCTAAGGACCAGGTATTTCTCTTAACCGATGATTGTTTGCAAGCTTTCGAAACTTTAAAAGAAAAATTGGTTACCGCTCCAATAATAGTCGCTCCCAATTGGAATGAAAATTTTGAACTAATGTGTGATGCGAGCGACTACGCAGTTGGAGCGGTACTTGGCCAAAGAAAAGATAAAAAATTTCATGCGATACATTATGCAAGTAAGGTTCTTAACGAGGCTCAAATAAACTATGCCACCACGGAGAAAGAACTACTTGCAATAGTGTACGCGCTAGAAAAGTTTAGGTCTTATCTTATAGGGTCTAAAGTCGTAGTGTATACAGACCACGCGGCGATTAAATATCTCCTAACCAAACCGGATTCGAAGCAAAGGCTCATCCGTTGGATCCTCTTGTTACAAGAATTTGATGTGGAAATCAAAGACAAGAAGGGGTCGGAATATTTGGTGGCGGATCATTTATCCCGCTTAGTAAATGTGGAGGTTACAGCGTCAGAGAAGGAAATCCGGGAAGAATTTCCTGATGAAAAACTGTTTAAAGTTCAAGTTAGGCCGTGGTTTGCAGACTTTGCAAACCACAAGGCTAGTGGTTATGTGCCTCCCGACCTAACTTCGAACCAAAAAAGGAAGTTTCTTTCGGATGCTAAGTATTATGTTTGGGATGACCCGTACTTGTTTAAGTTGGGTAGTGATAACCTATTAAGGAGATGCGTTACTGGCGATGAGGCGCAGAGCATCCTTTGGCATTGTCACAACTCGCCTTACGGCGGACACTATACTGGGGTGAGAACGGCCACTAAAATCCTCCAATCGGGATTTTATTGGCCCACTATTTTCAAAGACGCACATACCCATGCGCAAAGTTGTGATAGTTGCCAAAGAAGCGGAGGGATTGGTAAGAGAGATGAGATGCCTCTCCAAAATATCCAAGAAGTCGAAGTATTTGATTGTTGGGGCATCAATTTTGTAGGACCATTCCCGCCCTCTTATGGGAACGAGTATATGCTTGTCGCAGTTGATTACGTTTCTAAGTGGGTTGAGGCGATTGCCTCACCTCGGGCGGATGTGAAAACGGTGATAAATTTTTTGAAGAAAAACATATTTTCCCGTTTCGGAACCCCCCGAGTGTTGATAAGTGACGGAGGGTCACACTTTTGTAATGCGCCGTTGGAAAGCATTTTAAAACATTACGGTGTATCACATAGGGTGACAACTCCGTATCACCCGCAGGCTAATGGGCAAGCCGAGGTCTCTAATCGAGAGATTAAGAGAATTCTCGAAAAAACTGTGTCAAATTCGAAAAAAGAGTGGTCCCAAAAATTGGATGAAGCGTTATGGGCATACCGTACCGCCTTTAAAGCTCCAATTGGCCTAACTCCCTTTCAATTGGTGTTTGGTAAAACTTGCCATTTGCCGGTTGAATTGGAGCACAAAGCCTTGTGGGCCCTGAAATTTTTAAATTTTGAAAATGATTTGGCCGGTGAAAAAAGGAAGGTGCAGCTACTTGAGTTGGAAGAGATGCGCAATGCCGCATATCACTCAAGTTGGTTGTACAAAGAAAAGGTAAAAAATACCATGACAAGAAGCTCCGAAGCAAAGAATTTGTGCCCGGACAGTTGGTCCTATTGTTCAATTCCAGGTTGAAGTTGTTCCCCGGAAAGTTGAAATCAAAATGGTCCGGGCCATTTCGGGTCAAAGAGGTGAAGGAGTACGGGGCTATTGTCATTGAGGACATGGACAAGAAGGATAGTTGGACCGTGAATGGCCAACGTTTGAAAGTTTATCTCGGCGGTCATGTGGATTGCGAGAGCTATGCTATTCCGTTGGATGCTCCTTTGTGAGCATCACACCGTCGAGCTTAGCCGACGTTAAACAAGCGCTTGTTGGGAGGCACCCCAACATTGTAAGTATTTACTGTTTTCCTGTTCTGTTGTATTGGGTTTCCACTTGTTAAAACCATGCTGAATGTACCTGGATTGCTGCCTTTGGAAAAGGCAATTGCTGTCATGCTCGCTTGATGCTCGCTAGGCGAGGCAGTAGCGAGCTGATTCGCTAGCTGCTCGCTAGGCGAAGCAGCAGCGAGCGCTGCTTGACAGCACTTATTTAAAATCTCAGCAGGCCACTCATTTTGGCCCAAACACAACTTTTCTGTTTTTGCAACTCTGCTGAGGCATTTTAACCGAGCACTCTCCACACTCTCTCATTTTCATCTCTCTCACAAACAACTCACTCAAACCCTAATTGGAAGATTGCAAACCTTACTCCACTTCACATTTCAATCAATCCGTGTAACTAAGGTTTGCCCTAATACAATTTCTTTATGTTTGAACTCTGTTTATTTCCGATTTGAATGTCATTTAGGATGAAGTTGTTGGTATGGGAAACTTTAGGTTTGCATGTGGGATTTTAGGTTTTGCAATTGGGAATTTTAGGTTTGCATGTGAATCTGTAATTACCAATAGCATAAAACGTTTCTTTAATTGATATATCATTAGGTTCTGAAATTGAAACCATTAGCATGAGGGTTTTGGGAAGATTTCTCTGAAAATACTGCAGAACCCAAAAACCCGTAAGGTTCGCTAGCAACTCGCTAGGTGAACCAGAGGCGAGCATTCGCTGCCACTTCGCTAGGCGAAGCAGCAGCGAGCAAGACAGTTCTTTGAATTCTGGTGTTGCTGTCTAATCTGTTTTGTGTTGTGTTGGTTTCCTCTTTATGTTTTGCAGATGGAATCTAGATCCGGCGCTTCAAAGAAGAGAAAGGGAGGGAACACTTCCCGTCCCGTAACAATACAGTTTGATACCGACAAGTTTGTCGGCCCGAAGCAGGCTGCACGGTACATTGCTTTGGAGAAGCGGAAAATTCTACCGGAGAAGAGATTCATCATCAACCCTCAAGGCACAAACAGAGCATTCGCCGGGTTGATTGACACAAAGAAGTGGGATCGGTTAATTTCCCCACTCGAGCACTATGATATCGCAACGGTACGTGAGTTCTATGCGAACGCACTACCGGATGATGACGAGCCGTTTACTTGGACATCTCGAGTGGCCGGCCGTCCCGTTGCGTTTGATCGGGATGCCATTAACCGAGTCCTAGGTGAACCGCTCCAGCTGGGAGCTGAGGAGAGAGACACCTACCATACAGACTTGCGGCTTCACCGGGATATTGAAGCCATTTCTGCCGCCCTGCTATTAAGAGGGAAATCTGTTGAGCTGAACCCATCTGGGGTTCCCATGAGGTATCATAGGGAGGACATGACTCCCTTGGCTCAACTGATTCTGCTGATGGTGTTGACAAACATCCAACCAAAGTCCCACACTTCTACCGTGCCGATCCCAGTGGCACATTTGGTCCATTGTATCCTCACCAACGTCCAGATCGATGTGGCGAGGATTATTGCTAATGAGCTTAAGTCCGTGATTGAGAGCGGGCTAAAGTCGGGGGCTCGTGTGAATTGTCCCCTGGCTTTCCCGTGCTTAATCATGAGTTTGTGCATTCAGGCAAGGGTAAGGCTACCCTCTCGGGGTCAGGTAAGGATCCCGTCGCCCATTGATGACAGGTATGTGGCCAAATATTGCAGGGCGAAGAATGTGAGAGGCAGTGCTGCTGCAGAGAGTACCCGGGCTTCTGATGGTCCTGGTACTTCTACTCCTGGACCAGATCCTTACCTGCAAGCTGTGTGCGATTACAATTGGGAATGGATGGCGGCAACCCAGCGTGCCATGATAGATATGCACGATTCTATGCAGCGGTTACAGCTGCAGGGAAGTGGTGCTCATGCATTGATGACGCGTGAGCAGTTTCTGCTTAACGCTAACTGGCCTGTGGACAGGCCTGTGTATGGTGAGGGGGCGGGCGCTGGTGCGTCTTCTGGTGGTGTTGCTGATGATGATGATGATGAGGCTACCGATTCTGAGGCCGGTAGTGAGGAGGGTTCTGAGCCTTTGGAGGGCTAAGTTTTTATTTTTTTATTGTTATGTTTTATTTTGATTGTATTTCCAGAATTCTGTATTTTGATTTTGGCTTTTGTACTTTTGGGGTGTTTTGTCCCCCACGAACAAATTTAAATTTTGAAGTTTATATTATTATTTTTGTTTTAAATTTTGTTGTTTTAATAAATTTTTGGTTGATTGAGTGGCAAACCTTCTAGATTGGTTGCTCCTCAAAGAAGTATCCAATGAAGGTGCATCCGAGCTTGGATGGCAATGATAAGAATTAACAAGTGAATTAGGCTAAGGTACATGGTTACCTCCGGCTAGAATTTTAGAATGCACTTAGAACTTTACTCTTTTTTGTAATTGAGTATTGTCTTTTTGCAACATAATTGAATGAATGTTTCATCTAGGACTTAAAACCACAAATTGTGAGGAAACCTCCATTGTACACTTAAATGCTAGATTCTAATAAGTGTTGTTGATTCATTTGATTCATGCTTTGTCTTTTATTATTGTGAATATGTGGAAGCAATTAGAAATGATCGAGGCACTTGTTTTCTATCAAGCACAACTACATCCAAAAACAACTTACCTGTGAGCAGAGAGAGTATTCGTTAACCCCTTTGAGCTTAAACAGTTGAATCTCAGCTTGAAATAAAGCGAGATTTCAAAAATCTTTTTTTTACAACCCGGAAAATCTTGATTATTGTTCTTTTGCCGTAAAAAGTTAAGAGCATTCACTTAGGGTGAGTAAGAAATAAGTTGGGGAGAATCGGTAAGTACCACAACTCTTAAAAAAAAAAGAAAAACTGAGCAAGCATTGAAAATAAAAATATAGAAAAGAAACATCTGTTTTGTAAATATGATGTGAAAGAAAAGAACAAAAATAGGAAGAATGAAAATGAATGCTTGCTTGGAAGAAAAATAGTGAAAAATAAAAATTGAGTTGTGAAATAAGAGTTGTGAAGGTTTCAAATGAGAAACAAATGGAACGAAGTCGAGATGTGTGAATAATGTACAGTGAATGTCTCTTTTGCATCGGCAATTTCGTTTTCAATGGCCTTAGAAATGACCCTTGTTTGTTAACCTGACCAAGCTTCAACCGAAAAGCCCTTAGTGATCTTCGTGCTTCCACATTACCATTTATAATTGTTAGACATTGTATGAATCGAATTGATTTCTTCATTATTTGTTGGGGAGTGAGATTATTCCCGCGGTTGCAAACGCGTAAATTCTTCAATCCTTATTCGAAGAGGAGAGATAGGGTGATTCATTCAAAATAATATTGTTGTAGATAGATACATATTTCGCATTACTATTAAGTTTTAGTTCTTGTGTATTATTTTATTCGAACCGTTGGAAACTTGTATATGCTGATTCACTTGTGTTTGAGCCGTTTTATCCAACTTCGGAGAAACCATTTTCTTAAAGCAAATCCTCTTGTCCTTCAAGAGGCATACTTTGCTTGAGGACAAGCAAGAATCTAGTTGGGGAGAGTTGTTAGATACCCAAAAGTGCTTATTTGAGCTATCAAATATGGGTATCTTTCACTCCATTTCCTTGCTAAAATGTCGAAACCACCTTTGTTTCAGATGAAATGCAATACAATGATAATCTATCTTGGTACCTTTGATTTGTGTGTTATTGTGCAGGAAGTAGGCATGAAATAATAGAAAATGAAGACACAAGAAATGTGGCAAAGGGATCAAATGAAACAAGCATTCATCAGCTTCCTCGCTAGGCGAGGGCTGTGGCGAAGCACTCGCTAGGCGAGCTTCCAGCGAGGTGTCTGGCGAACACGTCCAGACTTGGTGAAAAGCGCAGCCAGCACTCACTCGCTAGGCGAGTCCTTAGCGAGTTCCCAGCGAGCATTCCAGTAGCAAAACCTCTCAACCTCGCTGGGGCGAAGGTTGAAGCGTGCCCTTCGCTAGGCGAAGGTTTTGTTCGCTAGGCGAACATGACAGTCTGAGATAGGCTGTTTCTCTGGGCGCAGGTGCCTCAGGTGCCTCAATTAGGGGCTCGCTAGGCGAGCCATTCTGCTCGCCTAGCGAGCATGACAGCCCAGTAGCTGCTCTATAAGTAGCAAGTGCCACTTTTTGGAGCCATACATTATTGTTCCTACTTTTGTACTTTTTCTAGATATTTTACAGCATTGTTCCAAGAATCTTTTGTGACCTAGATTTCATTTCTCTTCATCTCTTAACCATCTTTTACAAAAAGAAGGTGGATTCCCATCCAATCTTGATTATTCGACTTGGATGTTGATCAACCTTCTTCCGAAACTTGCCGACCAAGCTACCATGAAAATGAGTAGCTAAGTCCTCCATTTGTCAAGGTTAGATGTAGATGATCATTAGCTTTGTGTGTAAATGTAAGGATCTTCATTTGTAAACTCTTTAATGGTGAATATATGATGAAAACTTTGTTCTTATTCAAAACTCTTTGTGTTGGTTTATGATCGAGAGATGTTTACCAACTCTTAACCTAGGTTTTCATCCAATCTTGTTTGTTAGATAGTAATGAATGATTTTGTTCACCATAAGGTTGAACCAAAAAGTTGTCATTTTGATAGATTGTGTTAGAGATAAACAATGGATCAAAATGGGAAAACTCACAATGTATGTTCGAGAGAAGCACATTGGGAGGACTTTGTGAAATAATTTATCATCTAAAGGAGTTTATAAGATTGTTGACCGAACAAATACATGCAAAGTGATCGTTGAACCCTAACTTTGGCAATATTTCTCAAATATTCAAACCAAAACTTTTACCGCATTTTATTACCTTTTTATGCAAGATACTGTGACAAACACCAAAACCCTATTGATACCTTAAGCGAAGAATTAATACAACCATCGAAAGGCGGTGATATCTTACAATCCCTGTGGATACGATAACAAAAACCCGACACTTAAAATTACATTCAACAGTAATCCATTACCCTGCTTCCAATATCCAAAATAAAACATTTTTCGTGATGGAAATCAATTTCCATACCTTGGGTAATCGATTACCCTACTTCCAGTAGCCAAAAAAACATTTTTTTGTGATGGAAATCGATTTCCATGTTTTGGGAAATCGATTACCCTTGGGACAATAGCCAAAATGCTGCATTTTTCAACAATAATGCAACATCCTTTGCACTCCAAACCAATCCCAATGCTTGCATTAATATGCATTGAAATTTCTACATAATTATGCAGCAACCAACCATGTCATTCATGCATTGAACCAAGCTTTTAACACTTCAATTCACCAAACTTCTCAACATTTGTGAGTTACTCATAATAGTCTAAAGCTAATTCCAAACCACTTCAACTAACTTCAAGCCTCATTTAACCAATTCGTAGCCTCATTTAACCAATTCCAAACCTCACAAAACTAACTCCGGACCTCCATTTGATCCAAACCTATAACATATATAAACACATCACTCTCATTACCTCAAAGGGATCTCTCAGAACTTGATCATTCTCTCAAATTACTCATTGCAAATTCAACTTTTCTTGTCTCACTTCATCTTCTCCAATTCCTCTCCCAACACCAAAGCTCAAATCACCATTGGAGAAAGCTTCACATTGAAGTTTGTTATCAAATGAGCTAAACCTCTTGCATTCAACAATCATCCCTACATTCATATAATCAACATCAACAACAACAATTCAATTCAGAATTTTTCAGAGTTGATTCTTGAAGAGGAGGAGTTCATAGTAGAAGTAGAAGATTAAAGGTTCAAAGTAGCATTCCTCTGGTTTTCACTTCATCTTCATCACCTTCAAATTTCAGCAAGTTCTAAGACAATCCTCCGTCTTGCAGGTCGGTGAATTTTCATCCTTGCTTGTATGCTGAATTTTTGATACCACAATGTAGCTTGTGTAGTGGAGAATCAAAACCCCAAGGTTTGGTGTTTTAATTCTCCTCTATCCCCATTTAATTTCAGATTTTGTGCTTAGGGTTCTTGACTCCTACCTATGTCTAGAGTGACTTTGCGTACGGGACGTAGGCCCTAGCTATTCAAAGCACTCGCCCTTGTTCATAGACTTTAGTGCAATTCAAATCATGCAATTGACACGTTTTCTTCTTCAAGCAAGTATCAAGCTTTCAACACTCCAATACTTGAGCACCCTTTGCTATTGGCAACTTGTGATTATACACCCTCTTTCATTCAATTCTTCGTCACGTAAGGTGATAAACCTTGGCACTTGTTCTTCGCCTTGTGAGATGGTAAACCTTTGAAGTATAATTAAATTCTTTTCCTTGAGAGTCATGGACTCTGGCATCTATTTCTCTTTGCCCTATAAGGTGATAAACCTTGGCTATTCGATTCAGTTCCTTGCCTTGAGAGTCATGGACTCTGGCATATATTTCTCTTTTCCTTATAAGGTGTTAAACTTTGGCTATTCGATTTAGTTCTTTGCCTTGAGAGCCATGGACTCTGGCATTTGATTTTATTTACCCTGTAAGGTGATAAACCTTGGAGTTCAGTTCCTTGATATCATCAGTTATAAACTCTGGTAGTGATACCTTGCCTAAAAGGTTATGAACCTTGGCACTCCTTTTCAGCCTAGATGGGTGATGTACCCTGCTAGATAAATCTTGTTCCCTTTTGTTTCAGCCGTAGTAGGCTGAACTAAAAAAGCTCTGACTTCCTTATTGCACTATAAGGAAATGTAGGAAAGAGAATTCAGATTCTTCACGAGCTAACATATTTATTAATCAATCATTCTTCATTCATTCAATCAACACCATCTTTTGAGATCAAATATACTCTCCTTGGACTCCTTGTACATCCTTTTAGAATGATATAGCGACAATCCACCTTATGAATCGAGAGTTGTTTGGATCGTCCCCAAACATTTAATTCATTCTTTTTTGGCTAAGACGTTGATTTACTCTTCGGTTCAAATTCTATCTCCTCCATGGATCCAAGATATTATTCTCCTTTGATCTCGAACTGTTTGTTCCCCATCCAGTGGTATATTGTTCCTTGTACTCAACAATATTTTATTTTGGGCCCCACATATACCCTTTTAAGACGATATAGCTGCAGTCCATCTTGTGAATCAAGAGTTATTTGGATCGTACCCAGACATTTAATTCATCTTGTTTTTGGTCTTACCCTATAGTGGCAGCCATGCTAGCCCACGTATCGGTAAACGCCAGTTTTACTCTTTGATCCAAAGTTCTTTCCATTTGTAGGCTCGCTTGATACGATTATGTTGGTACGAGTTATACTTTTCATCACTTTCATCTCTCTCTTTGTTCTCGTGGTTCCACGAAATACGATTGCTCTTATTTTCTCATTGCACAATGAGAATACGTAGGCACGAGGATATGAATCCTTGGAGACCATACTCCTAATTATTCCTCCTTCCGCCTTAGGGCACCATTCATATCTTTCACGATCCTTTATCTAAATTCGATCATTGAGCCGTTCACCCTAGTAACATATTAGTTTATTTGACATTGAAATACAGTTTCCTTTGGAATTCCAAATACACCCTTTTAGGACGATATAGCGGTAATCTGCATTTGTACCTAGAGTTGTTTGGCTCGTACCTAGACATTTAATTCCTTCTTTTTTGCTATATTATATAGTGGCAGCCCGACTAGTCCACATATTGGTTAATATCAGTTTCCCTCTATGGTACAAATCCCATTTCTCCTATGGATTCTAATGGACCTTTACCTTTGGTTTCAAATTATACATCTTCAGTCACTCGTTACCAAAACTTTGATTCTATGACTTTGGTCACTTTATTTCGTTCATCTCCATGATGCATCCATATTCTACCTTCATTCACTTCATGTGATATACCAGTTATTTTTGAGCCAAATACACTACCTCTTTGAGCTCCATATTGTGTCACCTTGTGAACCAAGAGCTGTTTGGATCATCCCCAAACACTTAATTCACCTTGTTTTCGGCTATACCATATAGTGGCAACCCGATTAGTCCACATATCGGTCAACGTCAGTTTTACTCTTGGGTTCGTATTTTCACCCCTCATTGGATCTCAAACAACACAATCCTTTGGTTCAGACCATACCTTTAATCATAATTCTTTTCATCTCCCACCATTAGTTCTTTGAACTACGAAGCTCTAAATTTCTCATTGCACTATGAGGATACGTAGGCATGAGGGTCCTAATCCTCACCGAGCACTTTATCTATTTCTTTTCCTTTCCCTTCATTCTTTGCGAGTATCTTTAGATAACACCTATTTGAGCAAGAACAATCAAAACGGTTCCCATGGAGTACCATGGATATTAGGGGTGATAATACATTCCCCTTGCATAACCGACTTCCTTATGAAGCTAGCGGAAATATACCCAAACATATCGCACGCTCGAACATACAACAGAGTTGCCATCGAACTTTATTTATCCCCAAAGGGAATGGGAAACATCGATAAAACCCGGGGGAAAGAGATATGATGCGTAAGGAAGTCGGTTATGCAAGGGGAAAGTATTAGCACCCCAAACATCCATGGTACTCCATGGGAACCATTTTGATTGTTCTTCCTCGAATAGGTGTTGTCTAAAGATAACTCGCAAAAGGATGGGAAAAGGACAGAAATAAATAAAGTGTTCGATAAGGATTGGGGCCCTCATGCCTACGTATCCTCATAGTGCAATGAGGAATACAGAGCTTCGTACATGAATTGGAGGACCCTTGTATTAAAACATTTTCTCAACAGGCGCTTCAGCAATCATAGGTGTAAAGCTCAACAACTTCTGATCGATGAGCTCTTGAACTCTAGCTTTGAGAACATGACAAATTCTGTAGAGTGCCCTACGTATCCAGCACGGTATCCACACGTGGCATGAGGGTCATGCTTACGACCGCAGGGAAGCTTAGCAAGCTCGGTCTATTTAGGCATAATTGCCCCAGCCCTAACCAATATAGGAAGCAGATGTGCATAACTCACAGGAATTGGATCATAGCGAGGACGTCTCCCTTCTTGATCTTTGTTTCCTTCACTGATTTGCTTCTTCTTTGATTTTTGGTGGCTTTGAGCAGGCCTCTGATGTGGAAGTACACATTGTTCTTGAGGAGGAAGTGGCAGAATACCTACAGTCATCTTCTGTTTGTCATCCTTCTTCAGAATGTCTTCAACTTGCTCATCAATCACAACCTGATTTGGGAAGTCTGTTGTTATACTATCCAAGAATAGCCCCAAAACCATGTCATCTCTGTCAATGCTCTTAGTCTCTTCCATGATCCTTAGATGACTGGTGTCCGTAAATCGTTGTCTTTCTGACGGAGGAATGGATAAGGTGAGTTTTCTGGTTAACATGCATGAAATGAAAATGAATGAACGCATATGTTAGGGATGAAATGAAAATAATTATGAAACATCCATAGATTCAAAACCTTGGTGGTATAGCAACCCAAGTTCCAAGCTCCAACATATGTACATCAATGTAGTATCATGGGTTAACAACATAAATAGTCTGGATAATCTGCGTATACTACCTGATGCAGGATCAAAGGTTCGACGTCCATGAGAACAAGGGTATGTAGAGGCCATGCTTTCCTGCATAAAGATCCCATATCCCCTCACATGTAGGTTCTAGTCTTCAAAGGCAACTTAGAAGGTTCCTAGAGTCAACAACCCCTTTCGAGATACCATTGCCTTGGACGAATGACTCGTCGGACAATGATGCTCCCAAAAGGATCTACTCTAGGTGTGACGTCTCGTGTCAACCATAATCGCAGAATAACTCCCCGGAGGTCAAACACGACTCTAGTCACGTTGTTATCCTGTGTATATACTCAAGCTCGGGTATAGAGCTTCTCTCTCATGTAATCAATAACCCAACCCAACAGAGAGTATAACAGATAATATCCATAATATAAAGCAATAAGAAATGCGATAAATAGAAGCAAGTAAATTTAAAGGTAAACACCTAAACTAATGGAGAAGCGATCAAAACTAGGCTCGACTCCTTTTAGCGACTAGGAAATGCTCCAAGAAGCAAACTCCCCAGCAGAGTCGCCAACTGAAGCTAGCGAAAATATACCCGAACGTATCACACGCTCGAACATACAACAGAGTCGCCATTGAAAATTATTTATCCCCAGAGGGAAGGGAAAACATCGATAAAACTTGGGGGAAAGAGATATGATGGGTAAGGAAGTCGTTTACGCAAGGGGAAAGTATTAGCACCCCAAACATCCATGGTACTCCATGGGAACCGTTTTGATTATTCTTGCTCGAATATGTGTTATCTAAAGATTACTCGCAAAAGGATGGGAAAAGGAAAGAAATAGATAAAGTGCTCGGTGAGGATTGGGGCCCTCATGGCTACGTATCCTCATAGTGCAATGAGGAATTCAAAGCTTTGTAGTTCAACGAGCTAGAAGTGGGAGGTGAAAAGAAGTTGTGGTAAAAAGTATGGTTTGAACCAAAGATTAGTGTTTTGAACTCCAACAAGGGTGAAAATGTGAACCCAAGAGTAAGGTGGCTATTACCAATACGCGGGCTAGTGGGACCGCCGCTATAGGGTAAATCCGAAAAAGACGAAGAAATAGGTGATTGGGCACAGCCCCAAACATCTCTTGGTTCACAAGGTGACGCAAGAAGGAGCACAAAGAGGTAGTGTATTTGGCTCAAAGATAACTGGTATATCTCATGGAGTGAAAGAAGGTAGAATATGAATGTATCATGGATATGAATGGAATGAAGTGACCGAGCCACAAAATTGAATATTTGGAAATAAATGACTGAAGAAGTATTGTTTGAAACCGAAAAGTGAAAGTGTGTTGGAATCCATAATAGGAATGAGATTTGCACCATAGAGGAAAAAGGCTTTAACCGATATGTGGACTAGTAAGACCGCCACTATAGGGTGTTTAGCCAAAAAAGAAGGAATTAAGTGTTTGATGGTGTAACCCAAACAACTCTAGGTAGAAATGTGGACTTTACATTAGTTGTCCTAAAAGGGTGTATATGGAATTCCAAAGAAAGTGTATTTCGATGTCAAAGGAATAATATGTCATTGGGTGAACGATTTATGATCGAAGGAAGATAATGGATTATGAAAGAGATGAATGTTGCCCTAAGGCGAAGGAGGAATAATTAGAAGTATGCTCGCCAAGACTTCGCATCCTCGTGCCTACGTATTCTCATTATGCAATGAGAAAGTCAGAGCAATCGTAGTTAGGAACCACGAGAATAGAAAGAGAGATATATAATGATGAAAGGTATGACTTGTACCAACAGAATGGTATCAAAAGGAATTTGTCCAAGCAACAGGGACTCACAAGACAAACCCAATTCAAGGAATGATTGCAGTATTGTATAGCACAAAGAATAGTGTATCACTAGATGGGGAACAAACAGTTCGAGATTAACGAAGGATAATATCTTGGATCCAAGAAGGAGATAGACTCTGAATCGAAGTGCAAGGTAGGCATTTACCAATACCTAGGCTAGTAAGGTCGCCACTATAGGGTAAATCCAAAAAGAAATACTGAATTAAGTGTTTGGGCACAGTCCCAAACAACTCTCGATTGATGAGATGGACTGTTATTAAGACATCCCAAAAGGATAGACAAGGAGTCCAAGGAGAAGTATGGTTAATCTCAAAAAGATGGTATAGATTGAATGAATAGAGAATAATTGATTGATAAATAGGGTAATAATAGATAGGGTAGCTCGCAAAAAAACTGGGTTCTCCTGCCTACGTATCCTTATAGTGCAATAAGGAAATCAGAGCTTTTGTAGTTCAGCCCACTAGGGCTGAAAGCAAACGGATTAGAGGCAAAAGAATGATTGAATTGGAGTGAATAAAAATGGAGAAACGGATTAAGAGACTTGACAGTCGATTGATAGGAGTCACGCTAAAGTCTATGAATAGGGGCAAACACTTTGAATATTTGGGGCATACGCCTCATATGCAAAGTCGCTCTAGACGAGGATAGGAGAGACTCCGTCTCATCATTACCTATTACTTAAGGCTTGTAATGTTTGATACTTCTCTTAACTGACAAGTTGTTGGTGAAGAATATTCATTGTTGATCCTTGCGTTGGTGTTGATTTGTGTGAAGAAGACTTGGTAGTTTAATTGATTCGTATCGTACTAAAGCCTATGAATAAGGGCGATCACTTTGAATATATGGGACATACGCCCCATACACAAAGTCGCTCTAGACAAGGATAGGAGAGACTCCATCTCATCGTCCCTTACTACTTAAGGCTCGTTTCATACAATTTTAATCGTATTTACCAAGTGTTGACCTTTGATTTATCTTGTACAATCCGTTGCTTGGTGACTGAGGATGCCTTGATTGAAGATCTTGGCTTTAAGCTTTGAGCTCCACAACTTAGAATAAAAGTCTTATTAAGTGACCAAGGGTCTTTCGGTCACTCATTAGACTGTGGGATTATACACGTTCAAAGGATTTAATTAATCAAAATTGCTTTTGATCAATTTAAATCATGGGTTTGATTTGATTTGAGAAACTAGGTTAGTCATAATCTAATGGTTAGAATTGAATTAGGCTATCCTAAGGGATCATGTTATAGTTGATTACAAATTCTCTGTTAAAAAAATCCTAAGCGAGCATGCTAATGTTAAGACTTTTGAATTAAAATTCTATGTTAAATTCTATTCCTAAAGGAGCATGTGATTGTATGGGTAAAAATGTCCAAAATTACCCCTATAGGGTAAAATGGTCTTTTGACAATTTTATGGTTATTGAATCAAGAATTCTAATCATGAAACTTCTAGTTAAACTCAATTAAATTCTAAACTATTCTATTGCTAAAAATGCTATTAGGTTCTAAAATATTCCAATTTCTAAAAATGTTAATATTCATAAGAAATTTCTATTCAAATCTAATCAAGAATTTTAATAAACCTAACAATATTTCTAATATTTTTTTGGAATCTTAATTAACTCATAATTGATCTAATCAAACTAAATTCTAACAATCAAAATTAATCTAATTAACAAAACTAAATAACAAACAAAAGCAAAGAAAAGAGAATAAGCCTTTGCATAACAGAGGGGGTGTAGGTCCGGTTTTGGTGTATACACTAGGAAAAAGGGGGCAGAACTGCATCCAGGCGCATGGGCCTTGGTTGAAAGCCCAATGCCAAACATGCTTCTGGTTAGGGAGGTGTAGCGTGAAACTGATGTGGGATATAAATTTCACTTTGGGCTTGGATGAACCAAGACCAATTAGAATTAAACCCAAATGGATGGGATTTGACTTGGAAAATGTCAGCGGAAATTTGCATATGCACGCGTGCTCCTCATGGAAACTCAGACCACATACGTCGGACCTCCACCATGGTCCACCGCGCCAGAAATCGCTTTCGACGGTGGTGGCTACCAGAAATGAAAAAAGGATCTACCTCCGGCCTTGCCTTGACCTCCTGATCACGAATCCAACATCCAACTTCCCTAACTTCTGACCTAGATCCATAACCGGAACCAATTCCTCAAGAACCCTAAAAAAATCAAATCTAAATTACACCTCCATGAACAAGATTCAAGGTTCCTCATGATAGGTTTTTGTAACAGCGTGGTGTAAGGTTCAGCATAGCAACCAAAATGCAATGAAATGATGAAAGTGGACCTACCTCTGAAGCTGAGTTATTGATCGAAGAAGATGAAGACGGAAAGTCACTTGTTCAAACAGGTATGGTATTGCCTTTATCTTCTTCTGATTTACTTGTTTTCCAATTAATATTCTTCCAAAATTCTGTAGTTTGGTGAGGTTGAGCTCACTCTTCTTAAAAGCTTCAATGGAGTTTTAGAAATTGAGCTTTGAGTGTGAGATGGAGAGGATTCAAAGTGAATTTAGGAGCTTGAGATTGATGGTTGCAAAACGAGAGCCCCTGAAATGGTGACGATAATCATGATTAAATAGATGTTAGGCTTAGATTATAGCAGGCTTGGAATTTAGGTTTGAAGTTAGTTAGGTGACGTCCGGAGTTAGTTGGTTTGAACTCAGTGAGTTACTCACTGAGTTAGTTTATTATGTCCTTGAAAGTTATTATGACAGTTGGTTGGTTAATTTAGTGGGATGTGTTCAAGTGATTGCTTATGATTGGCCATTGCAGGTTAAAACTTGAATGATGACCTGTGGTTTAATTGTCTTAGGTGAAAGATATAATCAGTAGACTTAATCATGACTTGCAACTGTAGGTTAACAAATGTGTGGTTATGTTGTGCCAACTGCGATTTTGATTATGTTTACACTGGGTTTGTGAACCATGTGATGCTTCTGAGTTTAACTTTGATCATGCCTTTGGTTCATAGGTTGAATCTTATCCCCACTTCCATGACAAGTTGCCCTTGCTTGCAGGACTTAGGCATTATACCAAATGGTAGCAGACTGGGGTTTTGTTGGACTGGTGCAGGATGCAGGTAAGCTTAGTTACTTGTGATGTGTCAAAATTGCAATGAATATGCCTACTGATGTGCAATGTTTCCAAAGTTATAGATGGCATTGATGTGTTGTGGATTAAACCTCACTACTAACTTGTGATGCAGGGGCCATTTTATGCCATGATGTTATAATGCTTTGCCGAAAAAAAGAAAGCAAGTATTTCTTATGTGTGGATTAAGTCTGTCTACTGCAGGTATGATTCGACAGAATTGCTTCATGGCTGTTATGCTCATGATTTTCTGGTGTTCATGCAGGTGTGCGTTTTGATTTGTACGATTGACTTGCAAGCCTTGGCTATCTTCAATGACAGGGGTTGATGTTCAACCTATATGTCCAAATCTCATAGCAGTGTAACTAGGCCCCATAAGGTTTATGGTTTGCATCTTGCCCAAGTGTTAAACCTGACTTGTCCACTTGCAAGAATTATGTAAAACAAGCGATGAGTCAACTTAAATAGGGGATGAGTCGACTCAAACAGAGTTTATTCCAAGGTTGAGTCGACCTATGACTCGACCTATTCGGAACCGTGGCAATATGGTTCATATGAAAATGGGAAATGAGTCGACGTAAGGAGTGAATGAGTCGACTCATTCAGGGTTTATTTCAGGGTTGAGTTGACCTATGACTCGACCTGTTTAGACCCGAAGCAACATGGTTCAACTGAAAATGGGAAATGAGTCGACGTAAGGAGTGGATGAGTCGACTCATTCAGGTTTCCCAGAATCGGGTCGACCTATGACTCGACCTATTCGGACCCGAAGGTTTTGCTTCGAGTCATGAGTCGACTCACAGAGCTGAAACTTCCAAAAATGAGTTTTGCAATGTATTATGACATTTTCTTGCATTTTTTTGTATGTAATGAATATTTTGTGGATGAAAATGAATGGAATTGGCCAATTGAATGAAAATGAATTGACTTAATACATGAATATGTCACTTGAAATGGATTGAATTTGGGCTTATATAATCATGATTTGAAATCAGGTATGGATAGACATGACCTGTATGAACTAATTTGAAATGGCTTACATAAACTTAAACCCAAGATCTACAACTGACTCATGAAAGAAAGAAACATGAACCTTAGCAAGACCCATGGACCAAGCAGCAGTGGCATAACAATGATGAGATGAATGAATGGAGGTGGATGGAAGTTATGAGACCAAGGACTTGTGTTATGACTAATAGGCTCAAGCACCAATGATAGAACCACAACCAAGGGGACAAAATGAATGGACCAAGCACAGGAGGCTAAGCGAAACACACACTGAGTGAAAGATCACATGAGATTAGGGTTAGGAGCCACCATTAGGGTTTTCATGCCCTGAGGAATGCCATAATAAGGTCTTCATGAATGTATGTCCCAAGAGATCACGAGATTGGGGTTTCCAACATCGCCAGATGAAAAGCCAAGCCATGAGGCCCATTAGGACACATCTTCCTTGATTAAGGTTTAGTGAAGCATAGGCTTCAATCCATGTCTTTGAATCAATCAAGATACTTCTGAAACAAAGCCAAAGCTACATGATCCCTATCCTTAGGAGATTTGGGGTTTTGAAGGCCCCCGAGCATTAGTGCAAGTCCAAGCCAAGTTATTACGCAAATAGACCCTAACTCCCCAGGCCAAGCATTTGGGATCCATAGCAATGAATGATGCTTATGCGTGAGTTATTAATGTATGCAACTGATCCCCAAGTCAAGTGGTTGGATGGAAATAGGAAGAAATGGGGGGCAAATTTTGGGGTATAACAGCTGCCCCTATTTAATCTTCTTGAACCTGAATACAAGAATTACTGAAGCTTTTCAGGTATTCAAGGTAGAAGAGGATTAAATACTACCGTATCCAAAAATTTACCCGTTGAGAGTGAGAGCCAAGCTAAGGTTAGGATTTGGGTTAGTCAATAAAACTGGATTTTTGTCTTTTCTTGTTTACACAGTTTCATGTTATGCTTTATGAATGATATGCATGAGTCAAACGACGTGATTTATGCATGATAATGATTTGTGCAATGGTTGAGTCATATTCTCATATAGAGGGCAGTGGGAATTTTGGGATAGGACAATGGTCATCCAGACATGATTCTCCGACACCCACTTCAAGCTCAATAGCTGTTATAACACCTCTGGATTATATCTGGAACATGGAGAGAGCCCGTACTTGCATAGCCTGCCTCTGCCCCAATTTACTGGATGTTTGCACCAACTGCCCCAGTTACCGATTACGAAGTAGCCTTATCGTTTGAGTATTTCAAACTGGCTTACCCCAGTGTCTTGAAACTGTATTCCCTCGATCAACCATCTCGGGAAGGATTGACTTCTCGTGCTCTTGGGATAGCTTGCCCCAATACGAGTTTTGAAGTATCTTTTGCCCCTATCTGGATGATTAAGAGAGATTGGTAGGATCTCGACGTGTTTGACCCAGATTGGCTGACTTTTGAAGAGATCTGAGCTAAGGGATATCAAAAATTTGATCAACCTTCTCAATACGTAAGCTTTCTTGATGTCAAACGACAATTCGTATGTAAAATGCTCATTTTGAAAATAATAATTGTAATGCCATAATCATGCAAGTTTTGAAAACTCAAGTGTGTTCACTAAGATTATGACATCTATTCAATGAAACACTGTTTAGGATGCCATATCAGTATCAACACGAGTGATAAGCAAATCTTTAGGAGTCATCTTAACGTGATCTTACCATAATATGCTTTCGAAATAGACCCTGCTTCAATTAGGTCTTTTGAGGATTGTAACATGGTCTGGTTCACGATTGTAGAAGGAAAGGATATAAGGCTCAAGACCTAATCTAACCCACCCGTTCTTCGTGATGTTCTTTAGTCATGCGTTCAGTTAGCTTAAAAACAAGCGTTCATCTTTCAGAAAAGGATTTTGAATATCAACAATGATGGTTAAGGAACCCTATGAGAGTTTGGAGCGATAGCCACTCACCTTCTATTTTGATTTACAGTCACAAATATTTTCTCTTTGGTTGAGGGTTTTTATGTTGATCCACCTGATTTTTCCTGGGCTGATCCTTTGGGTCTGCATCCCACCGGGATACCCTAATTCAATCTTATTTTCAAGTTCCTTACTTAACGGGCTTTTCATTTGTTTTTGATTTTTTCATTTCATCTCTTTTTCTTTTGGTATTGGAGAAAATCTTGTGATACTCTACTTCCTTAAATTATTGCACGGTTCGTGACTATCTCACTCCTTTTGTGGGTAAGGGATAACCATTTAAATTTGTGATTCTATCCTCTTGAGAGGGATATGGTATGATTGATCACTAGATGAGATGTTCTCATTCTGAAATTTGAATGCAAGTCTAAACTAATTGAAGACTACCATGCCCCTGGTTTAACATGAGGGTTTGTATGTATAAAGAAAGAAAATCCTACTTCAAGGCCCAAAGGGGTTGACTAGGGATTAACTTCCTTATGTCTCCGGTGTTTAGGGATTGAACAATGCCTTACATCATCAGCATAGTCTTATTCAAAAGCATACAGACAATGATTTTGCACATTTTTAATTGCATCATTTTCTTTTGATTTTATTTGACAAACAGTTTGATACTGGTAAATAAAATATGAGTGAACACGAATGGATTTAATCAAAACATGCACGTTTATTTCATTATGATCATTATTCAAAACAAGCAGGTTCATAATTGAACGATACATTGACATACAAAAAAATATTACAAATGAGACATGATTGAGTCCATATGATGTTTCTAGCCTTGATACTCCTCTGAAGAAGCAACTGAATCTGAGCAACCATCTCCACTAACTGCATTCACAACTTGTCCTTGGTGGTCTGGAAATGGGTTGGTTATGACATTAGGTCCTTCCTCAGAGAATGACAAGACCTTCTAATCAATCAGCTTTTGTAATCTGGTCTTGAACAACCCACAATCTTCAGTTGAATGCCCTATATAACCAGCGTGAAACGCACAAGAAGCGTTAGGATTATACTTCGGACCATAAGGATAAACAACTGGTGGTATCTCTTTTGGCACAATTTCCCTTTGCTGAACAAGAAACAGTAGCAACAGAGTATACAGTACAAGGATCTGGTCACACTGAGGACGCTTTCTATCAAACCGCCTGGTCTGCCTTTTCCCTTGAAGGTTACATGGCATAGTTTGTTGACTTTTCAGAGCTTGAGCCTGAGGAGGCTGCTGATACTGGGACGTATCACCAGGTGGATATGAGTAGCATGTCATAGGCATCCAAGGTGCTTGCAACGGTGAATGGATCAGAGGAATAACCATTGGATGGAACATTTGAGCAGAGTGCCCCAAGTCAGGATTGACTGTCAAATGAGAAGTCTAACCATAACGAACTTCAAATGGGGTACAGGGTGCCCCAGCATAGGCATACTGAGGTACCACAATAGTAGATGATGCCCCAGGATATGCCAACAACATTCCAGGGTGGTATCCTTGATTCGGATACTGCATAACAGGTTGGACCGCAGGTGGAGGAACTCGCACATGAATTGGAGGACCCTTGTATTCAAACCTTTTCTCAACAGGCGCTTCAGCAATCACAGGTGTAAAGCTCAACATCTTCTGATCGATGAGCTCTTGAACTCTAGCTTTGAGAACATGACAAATTTCTGTAGAGTGCCCTACGTATCCAGCATGGTATCCGCACGTGGCATGAGGGTCATGCTTACGACCGCAGGGAAGCTTAGCAAGCTCGACCTGTTTAGGCACAATTGCCCCAGCCTTAACCAATATAGGGAGAAAATGTGCATGACTCATAAGAATTGGATCATAACAAGGACGTCTCCTTTCTTGATCTTTGTTTCCTTCATTGATTTGCTTCTGCTTCGATTTTTGGTGGCTTTGAGTAGGCCTCTGATATGGAAGTACACATTTTTCTTGAGGAGGAAGTGGCTGAATACCTACAGTCATCTTCTGTTTGTCATCCTTCTTCAGACTGTCTTTAACTTGCTCATCAATCACAACCTGATTTGGGAAGTTTGTTGTCATACTATCCAAGAATAGCCCCAAAACCATGTCAGTTATGTCAATGCTCTTAGTCTCTTCCATGATCCTTAGATGACTGGTGTTGGCGAATCGTTGTCTTTCTGACGGAGGAATGGATAAGGTGAGTTTTCTGGTTAATATGCATGAAATGCAAATGAATGAATGCATATATTAGAGTTGAAATGCAAATAATTATGCTACATCCATAAATTCAAAGCCTTTGTGGTATAGCAACCCAAGTTCCAAGCTCCAACATACGTACAACAATGCAGTATCATGGGTTAACAACACAAATAGTCTGGATAATCTGCATATACTACCTGATGCAGGATCAAAGGTTCAACGTCCATGAGAACAAGGGTATGTAGAGGCCATGGTTTCCTGCATAAAGATCCCATATCCCTCTCACAGGTAGGTTCTAATCTTCAAAGGCAACATAGAAGGTTCCTAAAGTCAACAACCCCTTTCGAGATACCATTTCCTTGGACGAATGACTCGTTGGACAATGGTGCTCCCAAAAGGATTTACTCAAGGTGTGACGTCTCGTGTCAACCATAATCGTGGAATAACTCCACTGAGGTCAAACACGACTCTAGTCACGTTGTTATCCTGTGTATATACTCAAGCTCGGGTATAGAGCTTCTATCTCATGTAACCAATAACCCAACCTAACAGAGGTATAACAGATAATATCCATAATATAAAACAATAAGAAATGCGATAAATAGAAGCGATTAAGTGTAAAGGTAAACACCTAAACTAACGGAGAAGAGATCAAAACTAGGCTCGACTCCTTTTAGTGACTAGGAAATGCTCCAAGAAGAAAACTCCCCAGCAGAGTCACCAGCTGAAGCTAGCGGAAATATACCCGAATGTATCACACACTCGAACATACAACAGAGTTGCCATCGAACTTTATTTATCCTCAAAGGGAAGGGAAAACATCGATAAAACCCGGGAGAAAGAGATATGCTGGGTAACAAAGTCGATTATGCAAGGGGAAGGTATTAGCGCCATAAACATCCATCATACTCCGTGGGAACCGTTTTGATTATTCTCGCTCAAATATGTGTTATCTAAAGATTACTCGCAAAAGGATGGGAAAAGGAAAGAAATAGATAAAGTGCTCGGTGAGGATTGGGGCCCTCATGCCTACGTATCCTCATAGTGCAATGAGGAATGCAAAGCTCTAAAGTTCAAGGAACTAGAAGTGGGAGGTGAAAAGAAGTTGTGGTAAAAAGTATGGTCTGAACCAAAGAATAATGTTTTGAACTCCAACAAGGGTGAAAACATGAACCCAAGAGTAAGGTGGCTATTGCCAATACTCGGGCTAGTGGGACCGCCGCCATAGGGTAAAGCCGAAAAAGACGAAGAAATAGGTGTTTGGGCACATTCCCAAACATTTCTTGGTTCACAAGGTGACGCAAGAAGGAGCACAAAGAGGTAGTGTATTTGGCTCAAAGATAACTGGTATATCACATGGAGTGAAAGAAGGTAGAATATGAATGTATCATGGATATGAATGGAATGAAGTGACCGAGGTCACATAATTGAATATTTGGAAATAAATGACTGAAGAAGTATTGTTTGAAACCGAAAAGTGAAAGTGTATTGGAATTCATAATAGGAATGGGATTTGCACCATAGAGGGAAAAGGCTTTAACCGATACGTGGACTAGTAAGACCGCTAATATAGGTTGTTTAGCCAAAAAAGAAGGAATTAAGTGTTTGAGGGTGTAGCCCAAACAACTCTAGGTAGAAATTTGGACTTTACGTTAGTCATCCTAAAAGGGTGTATATGGAATTCCAAATAAAGTGTATTTCGGTTTCAAAGGAATAATATGTCACTGGGTGAACGATTTATGATCGAAGGTAGATAATGGATTGTGAAAGAGATGGATGTTTCCCTAAGGCGAAGGAGGAATAATTAGAAGTATGCTCGCCAAGGATTCCCATCTCATTGTCCCTTACTACTTAAGGCTCATTTCATACAATTTGAATCATATTTACCAAGTGTTGACCTTTGATTTATCTTGTATAATTCGCTGCTTGGTGTGACTGAGGATGCCTTGATTGAAGATCTTGGCTTGAGGCTTCGAGCTCCACAGCTTAGAATAAAAGTCTTATTAAGTGACCAAGGGTCTTTCGGTCACTCATTAGATTGTGGGTTTATACACGTTCAGAGGATTTAATTGATTAAAATTGCTTTTGATTAATTTAAATCATAGGTTCGATTTGATTTGAGAAACTAGGTTAGTCATAATCTAATGGTTAGAATTGAATTAGGCTATCCTAAAGGATCACGTTATAGTTGATTACAAATTATATGTTAAAAAAAATCCTAATGGAGCATGCTAATGTTAAGACTTTTGGATTAAAATTCTATGTTAAATTCTATTCCTAAAGGAGCATGTGATTATATGGGTAAAAATGTCAAAAGTTACCCCTAAAGGGTAAAATGGTCTTTTGACAATTTAATGTTTATTGAATCAAGAATTCTAATCATGAAACTTCTAGTTAAACTTAATTAAATTCTAAACTATTCGATTGCTAAAAATTCTATTAGGTTCTAAAATATTCCAATTTCTAAAAGTGTTAATATTCCTAAGAAATTTCTATTCAAATCTAATCAAGAATTTTAACAAACCTAACAATATTTCTAATATTTTTTTGGAATCCTAATTAACTTCTATTTGATCTAATAATCCTAAATTCTAACAATAAAAATTAATCTAATTAACAAAACTAAATAACAAACAAAAGCAAAGAAAAGAGAATGGGCCTTTGCATAACAGAGGAGGTGTAGGCTCGGTTTGGGCGTATACACTAGGAAAAAGGTGGCAGAACTGCATCCAGATGCATGGACCTTAGTTGAAAGACCAATGCGAAACATGCTTCTGGTTAGGGAGGTGTAGCGTGAAACTGGTGTGGGGTAGCAATTTAACTTTGGGCTTTGATGAACTAAGACCAATTAGAATTAAACCCAATGGATGGGATTTGACTTGGATAAAGTCAGCAGAAATTTGAATATGCGCGCGTGCTCCTCATGGCAACTCATACCACTTGCGTCGGACCTCCACCATGGGCCACCACGCCAAAAATCGCTTCCGACGGTGATGGCTACCAGAAATGAAAAAAGGATCTACCTCTGGCCTTTCCTTGACCTCCTGATCACGAATCCAACATCCAACTTCCCTAATTTCTGACCTAGATCAATAACCGAAACCAATTTGGGCATATAAAAATAATAGAAAGGGACGCCTTTTAAGCTACGAAAAAAGGAAGTGGCAAAGTTGATTTCTAATCTATCATCATATAAGTAAGCAGTTCTTGTTGTATCGGCCAAAAACCTTGTTAATTGATCTTTACGGTGCTTCCTCTATCAATTAGATCTTTTATCCATAGAAAAAAGCATTCACAGAAATGTTCTAACATAGAGTAGAATCGAACATTGAAGAGATTAGTTGACAGAACCCAAAAAAATCAAATCTAAATTACACCTCCATGAACAAGATTCGAGGTTCCTCATGATAGGGTCTTGCAATAGCGTGGTGTAAGGTTCAGCGTAGCAACCAAAATGCAATGAAATGATGAAGGTGGATCTACCTCCAAAGTTGAGTCTTGCTCCGGTGAGTGTTGATCGGAGAAGATGAATACGGAAAATCACTTGTTCAAACAAGTAAATTATTGCCTTTATCTTCTTCTTATTTGCTTGTTTTCCAATTCTTCTTCTTCCAAAATTATGTAGTGTGATGAGGTTAAGCTTACCCTTCCTGAAGCTTCAATGTGAAGCTTCAATGGAGTTTTAGAAATTGAGCTTTGAGTGTGAGAGGGAGAGGATTCAAAGTGAATTTAGGAGCTTGAGAGTGATGGTTGCAAAACGAGAGCCCCTAAAATGATGATGATGATCATGATTAAATAGATGTTAGGCTTGGATTAGAGCAGACTTGGAATTTAGGTTTGGAGTTAGTTAGGTGAGGTCCGAAGTTAGTTGGTTTGAACTCAGTAAGTTACCCACTGAGTTAGTTTGTTATGGCCTTGAAAGTTGTTATGACAGTTGGTTGGTTAATTTAGTGGGATATTTTCAAGTGATTGCTTATGACTGGCCATTGCAGGTTAAAACTTGAATGATGACCTGTGGTTTAATTGACTTAGGTGCAAGATATAACCAGTAGACTTAATCATGACTTGCAATTGTAGGTTAACAAATGTGTGGTTATGTTGTTCCAACTGTGATTTTGGTTATGTTTATGCAGGGTCTGTGAACCATGTGATGCTTCTGAGTTTAACTTTGATCATGTCTTTGGTTCATAGGTTGGATCTTATCCCCACTTCCATGACAAGTTGCCCTTGCTTACAGGACTTAGGCATTATACCAAATGGTAGCAGACTGGGGTTTTCTTCGACTGGTGCAGGATGCAGGTAAGCTTGGTTACTTGTGATGTGTCAAAATTGCAATGAATATGCCTACTGATGTGCAATGTTGCCACAGTTGTAGATGGCCTTGATGTGTTGTGGATTAAACCTCACTGCTAACTTATGATGTAGGGCCCATTTTATGCCATGATGCTATGATGCTTTGTAGAAAAAAAGGAAGCAAGTATTTATTATGTGTTGATTAAGTTTGTCTACTGCATGTATGATTCGACAACATTGCTTCATGGTTGTTACACTCATAATTTTCTGGTGTTCATGCAGGTGTGTGTTTGATTTGTACGATTGACTTGCAAGCCTTGGCTATCTTCGATGACAGGGGTTCATATTCAACCTACAAGTCCAAATCTCATAGCAGTGTAACTAGGCCCCATGAGGTTTATGGTTTGCATCTTGCCCAAGTGTTAAACCTGACTTGTCCACTTGCAAAAGTTATGTAAAACAAGGGTTGAGTCGACTCAAACAGAGGATGAGTCGACTCAAATGGAGTTTATTCCAAGGTTGAGTCGACCTATGACTCGACCTGTTCGGACCCGTGGCAACATGGTTCACATGAAAATGGGAAATGAGTCGATGTAAGAAATGGATGAGTCAACTCATTCAGGGTTTATTTCAGGGTTGAGTCGACCTATGACTCCACCTGTTTGGACCCGAAGCAACATGGTTCAACTGAAAATGGGAAATGAGTCGACGTAAGGAGTGGATGTGTCGACTCATTCAGGTTCCCAAAATTGGGTCGACCTGTTCGGACCCGAAGGTTTTGCTTCGAGTCATGAGTCGACTCACAGAGCTGAAACTTCCAAAAATGAGTTTTACAATGTATTATGACATTTTCTTGCATTTTTTTTGTATGTAATAAATATTTTATGGATGAAAATGAATGGAATTGGCCAATTGGATGAAAATGAATTGACTTAATACATGAATATGTCACTTGAAATGGATTGAATTTGGGCTTCTATGATCATGATTTGAAATTAGGTATGGATAGACATGACCTGTATGAACTAATTTGAAATGGCTTGCATAAACTCAAACCCAAGATCTACAACTGACTCATGAAAGAAAGAAACATGAACCTTAGCAAGACCTATGAACCAAGCAGTAGTGGCATAACAATGATGAGATGAATGAATGGAAGAGGATGGAAGTTATGAGACCAAGGACTTGTGTTATGACTAATAGGCTCAAGAACCAACGATGGAACCACAACCAAGGGGACAAAATGAATGGACCAAGCACATGAGACTGATCGTAACACACATTGAGTGAAAGATCACATGAGATTAGGGTTAGGAGCCACCATTAAGGTTTTCATGCCCTGAGGAATGCCATAATGAGGTCTTCATGAATGTATGTCCCAAAAGATCAAGAGATTAGGGTTTCCAACATCACCAAATAAAAAGCCAAGCCATGAGGCCCATTAGGGCACATATTCCTTGATTAAGGTTTAGTGAAGCATAGTATTCAATCCAAGTCTTTGAATCAATTAATATACTTCTCAAACAAAGCCAAAGCTCCATGATCCCCATCCTTAGGAGATTTGGGGTTTTGGAGGCCCCCGAGCCTTGGTGCAAGTCTAAGCCAAGTTATTGCGCAAACAGACCCTAACTCCGTAGGCCAAGCATTTGGGATCCATAACAATGAATGGTGCTTATGTATGAGTTATTAATGTATGCAACTGATCCCCAAGTCAAGTGGTTGGATGGAAATAGGAAGAAATGGGGGGCAAATTTTGGGGTACAACACCTTACCCAACATATCTCTTTCCCCCGGGTTTTGTCGATGTTTTCCCTTTCCTTCGAGAATAAATAAATTTGATGGCGACTCTATTGTATATTCGAGCGTTCAATGTATTCGAGTATATTTCCGCTAGCTTCAACTGACGACTCTGCTGGGGAATTACTTCTTGGAGCATTTCCTAGTCGCTAAAAGGAGTCGAGCCTAGTTTTGATTGCTTTCTTAGCTTTCTTAGGTTGTTTATATTTACGATTTACTCCCTTTATCATTATATTCATTTACTTTATATTATGGATATTATCTGTTATACTCCCTGTTGGGTTGGGATAGGTTACATGAGAGAGAAGCTCTATACCCGAGCTTGAGTACATACACAGGATAGAAATATGACTAGAGTCGTGTTTGACCTCTGTGGAGTTATTGGTTTTTTTACCCAAATAACCCACTTTTTCAAGGAAATTCCCAAAATACCCCTAGTTTCAAAAAAATTCCCAAAATACTCCACTTTTAGGAGGAGTCGCCAATTGAATTGGAGACTCCTCTTAAAACTTGAATGGAGGCGCCAATTGGATTGGCTAGGGCAGGTGCCCTAGCCAATCCAATTGGCGCCTATGTGTAGGTTTTAAGAGGAGTCACCAATTCAATTGGAGACTCCTCCTAAAATGCATTTTTTTGTGTTTTATGGTATAAGTGAAAGATAAATTTGATATAATACGACTTGATATTAATAAAGTTTGGAGTTTACACAAAGAAACCTAATGGTGATGACCAGGATTACCTAACCGACCTCCGGTCCCACATCCTCTAGCTACCCTAACCCTTGGCCCTAACCCACGTTGATGATTCTGCACTAGTGTTTGATCATCTGAGGGGCCAGGAGCGTCACTACCAACAACAGGAGAAGGTCCGTTGAGGTATTCAGACAACTCAGTATAGTCTTCAATATGCATTGATGGTGTACCGCCGTAGCTGAGCTCATGACCCATGCCAGAGAAGTTAGGATGTGGTTGACTCATGGATGGGCGACCGGGACGGTTGAAGGGAGACATGGGTGTGAATGATGCATCGAGGAAAGGTTGTTGGGGTGTTTGGTAGAGATAGGGTTGTTGGATGTTTTGGTTTTGTGATGTTTAGGCTTCTTGGCTACGGTAGGAGGAGGGGCGGTTGGTGTTTTGGCTAAGGCAACTTTGGTAGGGTGATGGTGTGGGTGCGAAGCGATGTTGGGTCTCAGGTTGTTGGTCAATTTGTTGGTGGTGGTATGGGGTATGCTCTTGGTATTGGGGTTGGGTGAATGGCATGTTTTGGTTGTATGTTTGTTTGTGGAACGGAAAGTTTGACGGATAGGGGGTTGTGAGTAACCGAGATGAGAATGTTGTTGGGGGTTAGATGTTGATCCTTCTTGTGTGTAACTTGCCTGGCGTGGATCGTAGAGGTACATATCTTCGGCGATGAACTGAAAACCAATCGATCTGTACCAAGCCATATAAGTACGACTTGGTTTTACCTCAGTTGGCATGACTGCGTCAGTTAAGACATGGTCATGACGGTGCTTCCACTTGCGACACTCCGATCTTGCAAAGTTTTGCCATGGGTTGAAGTTCCATTGGTCGTTAACTTTACGCAGATGCCATTCTCCTAGGCTAGCTGGGGGATCTGGGATATTCTGGACCATACCGAACTGCAGCTTCACACGATCGGTGTTGTGCATCTCCACAGTTGTGAACCGTATTATCGGTGTGCATGCTGTCCATAGGGCTGCGTCTTCAGCGTTGACCTCGTGGTCATGATCCAAATTAAGGTATGGACGCCAAATGAACTGAAATGTTAAAGAAGATAGGATTATAATGAATGTAGAAAAAGTTAACAAAATATAACGAAATAATTAAGTTATTTTGCTTACGTCTGTCGGTCGAAGGTGATCCAACAGGTTGCGATACTGAGTAATGCAGTGTCTCGGACATCTGTTGTAACTCATACCACGTGCCGACCATCTACACCAAAAAGTTAAAAAAATTAGTTTGAGGTAATAAACATTAAGGAAGTAAGTAAAGATATAGCAATTTAAACAACTTACTTTTGTGCATATGGAAAAGTGAAAGGATTGTTATTGACCGGTGCTAGAGACGGTAGTCTTGACCAACCCCATGCTTGTAGAAAACAGCACATCCAGAAAATGTAGATGTGTCTTTGTGGGAGTTTTTGCACAACGAGCTATAGAGATAGGCTAGACAAGCAGATCCCCAACTGTAACTTCCTATTCTATCTACATGTCTAAATAGAGGCAAGTGCATAATATGCATGCTAGAACCACTACCTTCGGGAAATAAAAAGGATCATATTAACAACATAATGTAACACCTAGTTTTTATTATTCGAGCATCTTCGGTAGAATGCTCATCTAAGTATAAACTATTATAATATGACTTTAGGCGTGAGAGTAGTATACCTTTACCTCTAGCATTATCATCTAACAAATCAGTGTCTAAGAGCTCCATGCAAATTGAATTTGCATAGTTGGTCTTACCATTAACAGCCTTGCCTTCAATTGGTAGTCCTAAAAGCATGTAGATGTCTTCTAACGTCACGGTACACTCACCGATTGGGAACCAAAATGTGTGTGTCTCTGGTCTCCATCTTTTGCATAAGGCTAGAATGAATTTGTTATCTATAGACCAAGACAAAATCTTGCTAATATGACCAAAACCGGTGAGTTCAACATAAGGTTGAATCATCGGGTCCATATGGACATATTCGTGGACCCGAGTTTGAAACCTTGATACATCCTATAAAAGAAAGAATAAAACACTTGACTAAGTTGGTATGTCAAAATAAAATGGGGTTGGTGAAGATGAAAGATAAAAAGTTAACAAAAGAAAAAACTTACATATGTTGCGATGTTTGCAACTGTTCCTCTATGTGCTTCGCCCATTGTGAGTAAAGACATTTTGTTGGGGGGTTGGTGTATATGAAACTAGAAGATGTTGTTGAAGATGAAATTGTAAAAGAAGTATTGTAGAGGAAGTAGTGAGAGTGATGGTGTGGATGTATTTATAGGCAAATGGATGGGAGCATGAAAAGTGGTGCTTGCATGGTGTCTCCACATGAATTGGAGACCATGTACAAGCTTTAAGAGGGGTCGCCATTCAAATTGGCGCCTCCATAGGGACATGCATGCAAGACCTAGGTCTGAATGCTTGGTTTCGAGGTCTGAATGCATGGTGTCTCCACTTGAATTGGCGACCATGTACAAGGAATAAGTGGGGCGCCAATCCATTTGAAGTGTGTGTCTGCATGTATGACACATGGCTTTCTTGTCTCCTGAATGCCTATCAAGTCACTTCTTGATGGCTTGCATGGCTGACACATCATCTCAGAGTATCTTGCTTGTCCGACACGTGGTTGTCTTGTCTCCTGCATGCTGAACAAGTCACTTCTTGATAGCTTGCATGGTTGACACATCATCTCAGACTATCTTGCATGTCTGACACATCATCTCAGACTAGCTTGCATGTCCGACAAGTCATCTCACACTATCTTGCATGTCCGACACGTCACTCTGAACTAGCTAGCATGTGAGACACTTCACTCATCTATTTAAGTGTCTTACTATCAACATCCAAGACACTTCACTCACATTCATCTGCAGTAAGAAAATAGTTTTCATCTGCACAATGTCATCTTCATCATTATACAGTGTCAACGTTCACTACAACGGTGAAACATTCGAGTCTGAGCTACATGGTTTTTGTTTTCGAAACACTGATACCATTAGAATCACGATCAAGAGAAATGCAACCTTCTTGCATTTGAAAAAAAGAATACAATCCTTTATAGGATCGGGTATTGTGTCAAAGATCACATATCAAAATCCAATATTTTTTGAGAATGGTCAATGCAAGTATTTCCCCCTTAAGGTACGAGACGATGAAGATGTTAAATACATGTTTGTTAGTCATGAACATTCAGGCTGCAACTGTATCGAGTTGTACATTACTCTTCAACCATGTATACCATCTCAACAGTCTCAACTAACCGATCAGGATGAAGCTGGTGAAGATGATCCACAATGGTCAGATGAACTCAACCCAGAAGCAGAAGCAGAAGTGGACGTTGTTGATGAAGAAGAAGAGGAGACCGAGATACAGGTTGATCACATGCTGAACAACGACGATGAAGATGATGATCAACCACCACCAATACCTTCTAGTCATGTCTACAATTCGCCTCAACATATGACAAATATGGATCTTCACGACGATGAAACATCCAACAATGTTTTCTATAATCCATATCCGAGATCAGAAGGCGAATTAAAGGTGGGAGACATGTTTCGTACCAAAGAAGAATGTGTTCTGGCAATCAAAAAATTCCACATGAACAACTCTACTGACTTTACAGTGAAACGCACTGATTCTAGAAGGTATGTTATCGAATGTCGTAACATGCTTTGTAAGTTTCGTTTGGCTGCGTCTTACAAGAAGAAAAACGACTCTTGGGAGATCGCTTCAATAGACCCACCGCACAGTTGCATTGCAACTATCACTCAATTTCACCCATATATCGATTTCCAAACGAACTCACTCATCACAAATCAAAGATTACTCATCAAACCTAACAATTTCATACAACCATACAAAATTAGGGATTTAAACCTAAACATACTTCTACTCATTGACCCAATTATACTAACCCATAATAATAAGGATTATCCCCCTTACCTCTTCAATTTTCTGGAAATCCTAGCTTCTCCCTTGTTCTTCTCCTCTTCTCCTTACTCTTCCTCTTTTCTTTCTCTGTTATCGTCAACGATCAAATGAATCCTACTTCTCACTCTCCTCACCTCTTACTATTCTAGTATTATATTTGGGTTTAAAGAATGATACCTCTAATTTAATTATTAGGCCCAATAAGACCTAGTATTATAATATCTCTATTTAGTTCAAATAAATTAAACCAACACAGTATACACACCAAGTTAATTAATATAATCAATTATTATACTACCTAACAACTAATTAATTAATTAATACTCCAAATAAATATAATATAATATAATAATAATAATATAAGAAATAAATACTAAAATTGGGTTGTTACATCCACCACCATCATTAGGGTTTCACATCCCCCATGTTGATGATATGGTTAGACCATGCCTTTGGGCTTTGATATCCACACAAACCCTAGCTTTACAAGCCCAAGTTTCTTCTGAATCCATAAGGAATGATGCATGTGAATGAATTATGAATGTATACAAGTGACCTATGGTCATATGGAAGGCTAGGAAAAAGGGAAGGCAAATTTAGGGATACAACATCTTCGTTAACAGACATTAGACATTTTACATTTTGATCTTCAAGATCAGAAAATCTAATTTTGTAAATGTTGTTTTTCCCCTTTCCATTAAAAAAGATTGTGCCATCTTTCTGAATAACAGCCTTATAAGACTTTTGATTAAAGATAATATCATAACCATTGTCACTAAGTTGGCTAATGGATAATAGATTATGCATTAGACCATCAACTAAAAGAACATTAGTAATAGAAGGAAGTTTACCATTAACAATGGTTCCAGAGCCAATGATCTTTCCTTTCTAGTTTCCTCTGAAACCAACAAAGCCTCCAGGCTTAAGTTCCAAATCTTGGAACATAGACCTTCTGCCTATCATGGGTCGTGAGCATCCACTATCCAGGTACCATGATTGGTGTTTCAACTAAGTTGTTAAGGATGTATGCAACATAAATGATTTTATCCTTAGGTACCCACTTTTTGGGTCCTCTTTTGTTAGTTTTCCCAGAGTTTCTTACAACTTTGGGTCTTTTAGCAGAAGGATAATCATGAGAGATTTATGCATGATACTTAGGTTTCAGAACAGAGTTCTTATCCTTATTATGCTTCTGTGTCTGTTTAGTAATATCATACTCAGTGCCAACAGGCACAAAATGCACATAGAGAGGTTTTGGTTTAACCTTCTAACTTTCGTCAGGTTTTGTAATTTACGTATAAACCAAACCTTTTCTGTCATTTTTGCTAACTCTATAGATCAAGAAAGCCATTTTGCTTCTATATATGCTTTTATCCAGAAAGTACTGGAATGCTCTGCCATATCTGATGATGCAATCAGTACCAGAAGCTTCTGAAGTTATTTCTTCCTCTAGTTTTGAAATTTTGCTTTTCAAAGCAGAGTTATTACTTTCTAAATAAAATACTTTTTCGTTTAGAGAGGAAATAACATTCTCTGGATCTTTTTGAGTTTTAGAAGCAGTTACTTGGGCTTGTTTAAAGTCCTTGTATTTGCTTTGAAGTCTCTGGTACTTTTCCAGCATTTCAGAAAGACAACTTTCAATATCAGAAAGATATAGATTAGAAAATACCTCTTCAGAATCAGAGTCTGATTCTGGTTCTGAAAAATCTTTCCTTCTAGTTCCTCAGAGCTTATGGGATCCTCGGTAGTTACCTTAAGTGCAAAATTAGCTTTTTCTTCACCATAATCTTCTTCTTCAGATTCTGAGTCATCCCAGGTAGCCATCAACCCCTTCTTGACTTTGGAGAAGTTCTTCTTGGGCCTTCTATCCTTCTTCATCTTATGACAATCATTGTTGTAATAGCCTGACTCCTTGCACTCAAAATAAATAACTTCTTTTCCAAAAGTTTGCTTCTTTTGACCAAAAGAGGATTCGAAGTGACCTGCAGTCCTTCTGACTCCTTTGAATTTCTCTTGACCACTTTGCATGTGTTTCCATAGTCTGTTGACTCTTCTTAAGATTGGAGATAGTTCATCATCATCTTCTGAGTTTTCATCAGATCCTTTTGATTCTTCCTCAGCTTGATATGCTCTAGTCTTCTCATGCTTAGATTTTAGAGCTACATATTTACATCTCCTATGAGTTTCATCTTCTTCTAACTTAATCTCATGACTTCTTAAAGAACTAACTAGTTCTTCAAGACTGATACTATTAAGACCCTTAGCCATCTTTAGAGCAGTTAACATAGGTCTCCATTTCTTGGGAAGAATTATGATAATTTTCTTGACATGATCAGCGGTAGAATACCCTTTGTCCAGAACCTTAAGTCCTGCAACAAGCATCTAAAACCTTGAGAACATGGTTTCAACATTTTCATCATCTTCCATTTTGAAAGCCTCATATTTATGGATTAAGGCCAAGGCCTTTGTTTCCTTTACTTGAGCGTTTCCCTCATGATTCATTCTCAGAGAGTCAAAAATGGATTTGGCAGAATCTCTGTTTGTTATCTACTCATACTCCGGATAAGAGATAGCATTGAGCAAAATGGTTATGGCCTTATGACGATTTTTGAAGTCTTTCTTTTGTTGATGATACATAGCACTTCTTGCTAAAATATTTCCTTCAGCATTTACTGGGTGAACATAACCATTAACTACGAGATCCCAGAGATCAACATCGTAACCAAGAAAGAAACTTTCAATTTTGTCTTTCTAGTATTCAAATTTTTCACCATAGAAAATAGGTGGTTTAGCACTGGAATGATCTCTATCATTATTGTTAACAATGTTAACAGCGTTAGTAATATCCATTATTTCTCACACAACTGGATCGGTACTGAACACTATGAGGTGTTGATAAAAACTTTCACAATCAGAATCGGAGCTCTGATGCCAATTTAAGGCGTGAAAAACACAAGAAATGAGGGGGGTGGTGAATTGGGTTTTAAAAGCAAAAGATTTTCCAAAATAAAAACTCTACTAACAAGTTAAATAATGAAGAGATAAAAACGCGATGCTCCTTATCTTGGTTCGCTTGAAACTCAAAGCTAATCCAGTCCACCCGTCAGGATGATTTTCCTTATACACAAGGACTTAATCCACTATAATAAACAAATTACAATAAACACAAAGAATATCCTTCTTTATCTTCTCAAGGATCCAACTAAACCTTAGTCTCCTCAAGGATTCATAAAGAAAATATTTATTTGTCTTCTCAAGGATAACCTTCTTAAAGAATCAAACAAATAGTTTGAATACAAGTTTATGTGTTACAAGATGCTTATTCAAAAGCTGATTTTACACAAATGATTAATAAAAACTTAAAGAACACTTAATACAAAAGATGATAGATTTTCACAAAGAAAATTAGCTTGTGTAGTTCAGCAGCAAGAGAGCAAACGAGAGTTCTTCAAGTCTCCAATGCATGCTTATATAGTGTAAACATGTGACCATTGGAGGGCAAAATGGGGAAAACTCCTTTAGTGTCTGTCCACTGTTGGATGAGAAAGGAATGATACCACATACGTACTTTCGCCCACATATTCAGTGATAGGTGTGATGAATAGTACAGTCCTTGCCCATGAAATCTGGTAGTGGAAAAGTTGTTCAATTTGTACTATGTACTATTTGATCATGTTCCCATTTGATCTTATCTTCATATTCATTAGCTTCTTATAAAAGATGATTGAAGCATGAAGTGAAGAAATAGAGAGTTGGATTCATAAACTTATGAACCTTAGAACCTTGACATTGTCAGTAGTCTGGCTTGAGTTCTTCGGTGTCTTCAGAATCTTCAGAGTCTTTAGAAACCTCAGTCAGAACCTTGATAACATCAATGTCTGTCTTGAGATCTTTTGAATCTTCAGCTACATAACACAACTTCAGAAGCTTGCCATTCTTCAGAATCTTGTTGATCAGAGTCACGTCCAAAAGTAAAATAACTGAGAGATCATTGCAACAACAACATAGTGTCTCCTCAGAAGCTTCTGATGGGTGAGATAAAGCAGAAGTAGAAAGAACATTGCAGCAACAATATTGACGTATTTCCGAACTTCTAATTGCAACGTAGAAGCGAATTTGGAACGCAACGTTCAAAAATTGATGATGTTACACATCATATGATCATAATCATAATTGTTTATTAAAACTACACATTAGGATACCAAAATTGTTCTCACACAAATACAACGTTGTTATCAAAACTCAAGGTATAGATGCAAAACCAAATCTTACTCTAACAATAAATAGATACAATCTTGTCATCTTTGAGCATATGCTCCAGGTGAACTTGCTCCCTCGAAATACACAAAGGATGGTGAGACTGTTTTACTTGCTACAAGGCGGTCTCAAAGGATTCCAAAACAATCGTCAACAGGATGATTTAACTTACTTTGAGAGCATATTTTTTTATCTTACTCCAAATCATAGCCTTTGAATTGAATCTAATTGAATGGTTAATTAAATACAAAATCTAATTTAACCATGAGATTATATTAAGTTGATCCTCATTCATATTGTCAATTTAAATAAACTACCTTTAAATTTTGTATGTTGTCTTCCTAGTAAAGAGGATGATTCTTGGCCATGACATAAGAGAATAACTTATATCTACATGGATCACTTAAATAAATTGGTCCACAACAACTCATAATTGGTTTACCAAAATTTCATTTTAAAAGAATCGATTATGTGATGCATGTCAAAAGGGTAAACAAGTAAATACCACTTTTAAATCCAAAAATATAATTTCTATAAATAAGTCTTTATAATTTTTACAAATGAACCTTTTAGGCTCATTCAGAACAATGAGTTTTTGTGAAAGTTATTATGCACTTATAATTGTCGATGATTTTTCTCATATAGATAGATATTTTTTATTTCTCACAAAAAAAAGGCGCGTTTGTTACCTTTCAAAATTAGCTAAACTTATCTAAAATGAAATAAGGTATTACCATTTCATTTATGTGAAACAATCATGGAGGTGAATTTGAAAATAAGAATTTCAAAAAAAATAAAATAATAATAATAATGGTATTTTGCATACTTCTTCTGTTCTACAAACTCCAAAAAAAAATTGAATAGTAAAAATGAAAAATAGGTCTCTTGAACTAGGAAGGTGATTATCAATGAAAATTGATTTTTCAAATATATTTTTTTCAAAAACCCTTAATAAAAGTTTTTTTTTAATGAAAAAAAAAGTAGTCAACTTGTATAATTAATTATAAACTTATTTATGATTGAGTAATCGATTACGGTTTATATATAATCGACTATACTACATATGTGAGTAAATGTTTCCAAGATATCCTTAGCATAATTGATTATGGACTAGATATAGATTTTTTTTCCTTGTTTTTTCATATGGAAATTTATGACACCTCACTTAAATAAAGGATATTGATGATCATCTGAAAAATACATTTTATTGACAGAAAACCTTACAAAAAAATCTCTCTTACTATCATACTATATAAATACTATTTGTGATCAATATTATTATTTTACTCTCATAGTAAAATTAATAGAGATTTCCTCTCTTAAATTAATAAGATATAAATGTTGCAAGTTGAGTTTGTGTTAAAAGTAATATACAGATTCCAAATTAAATTTCTTTTGAAAAATTGGGTGGGAATAAAAATGTCTAAATGTTATGCTAATTGCGCAACAATGTCGCTTTCAATGTCCTAATTGAGCAAGATTACAAATAATCCACCAAAACTACCTATCTATAATAATATTATTATGACCACAACTTTGAGCTATGCCAATTTTAGACTCCAAGTGTTTAAAGTACTATAAACTTGATTATGTTACATATGAATGTGAATGAGGGGGAGTTAAAATAACATATTCAAATTTAAATTGTTAAAAATAACTATGTAAAACAACTTTAAAAATATTTGAAAGGTGCATTTCATAAACAATAAACGGATGTAGTTTTTACATGAGATAACATGGTTTTCTTTCAAAAGAAAAACCATACATGTGGTATATTTGGTGACTTACGTAAAGTAAATAATTTGATCTTAATAAAATCAAACTTTTTCAAAATAATTAACATAATTTTCAATATTATCGAAGTTTATAAACTTCCATGGATCACTATAATCTTCTTCCATTGCGGTTTCAAAATGTTGATCTTGTGGCATGGAAGTTGCATCTGTCGACAAAGAATATTGTCTTTGTTGAGCATTAAAATATTGATATCGTGACAATAAATCTTGTATTTGTTGTGTCCTAAAATGTTTATTGGCTTGGTTTTGAAACATCATGTTCGGTAATCGAAAATCTTGCATTTGTTGAGCATGAGAATGTTGAACAAATTGATATTGTGAATTGTTTACAGACAAATAATCTTGCATTGCTTGATCTTGAGAATGTTGATTTAATTGATAGTGTGAGATACCAATCATATTTGCTGATAAGGGAACTTCTATTGGTTGAAATTGAGAATGTTGATTAAGTTGAGATTGAATCATCATGTGTTCTAACATAGAATCTTGCATTTGTTGAGTCATTGAATGCTGAATGGGTTTGCATGGTGGAGGAACAACCACATTGGTAGATGTTGTCACCTTTTTGTTGTTTTGACTTTTAATTTGACATTTCATTCCATACTTATGCTCATAAATTTTGCATAAAACCCAATCATCCTATAACTTAAAAATATGAAATTTGCATGAGATTCTACTTTTTGTATACATTTAAGATAAATAATACTACTTTTTCACACACAAAATATATAAACAATAATGTTTAAAAAAATGAGAACTTGAATTTATTTTAAATGAGTTAAAATTAAAAGTTAATGAATTCATTTTTAAAAACGAAAAATTAGTGATTTTTTCATATAAAAATATCATGAAGTAAAAACTCAAATAAATGAAAATGGTATGGAAATATACAAAACCATTTACAAAATTTATAACCATGTGATACATAACTAATGAACATTTTATAATGAAATAATTTATTAATTTAATATTTTAACTATCAAAAAAATAAAGTTTACAATTATTTTTAGTTTTGTTATTGAATATAATTACGCAATAGTTTGTTACTACTATTTTGCTTTAGTCTTTTGAAAGTTAACTATTTCTTGTCATTTACTAGAATATAAAACTAACTATTATTTTCTAGTTTGTTACTACTATTTTACTTTAATATTTTGAAAGTTAAATACTTCTTGTCACTTACTAGAACATAGAACTACTTATTATTTAAACTCAAAATAAAAATTAAATATTATTTTTAATTTAATTTAATATAAATTTTAAGAATTTTTTTACATTAACATTTAAAAAATTTATTAATTAAATAAACTGAACTTCTTCTCTTATATTTTATTGTTACTAACACCATCATTAATAATAAATATATTTATTAAAAAAATTAAAACATATTTTTAACAATATGTATATCATACCTTATTATTATAAAGAGTTGCATCAGAAATTGTAAAATCTTTGATTTTGAACTCTTGCATAATCCAATTGGTCTTCAAATTCACTAACTCTTTAGCCTTTCCTTGTTTACCTGTGTAAAACACTAAACTTCTTTTGAATCCAATTTCAACATCATTATTCATCACTGAATTTTCTTTTCCAGTAGCTTTCCAAAAACCATGATTTTCAACTGCTCGATCAGGACGTTGTCCATTTTCATACTTCTTACTTCTTGGCGTAAAAAAATACATTGTGTCCTCTCCTTTGAATTTATAACTATTTTCTGCAAAGAATATACCAACACAAAATCAACAAAAAGAATATAAAAATATTAAAGAAATGATAAAAATAAATGAATGTTTTTGATGTATAATAACATACCTAATTGTTGAGGAGAAAATTTGTAAACATCAACGTCATGAATCCTTGGTGGAACTATGTGAACACCTTGTAATTTTTGTTTCAAATAATAATCAATCAGCTCAATATCATTAGGGTTGAATCTGTAACCTGGTGGTAATGTAATGAGATTTATGTCTTCAATCTCATTATTTGTCGTAACATCATTAGAAAGTTGAGACTGCATGTTGCTAGCACAAAAGAAGATGGATGAAAATAATGAATGAATAAAATAATTATTGGTAGGTTGTTGTATTTATAGGTCTCATTTTTCAGTTGTGATTAGATCTTTTTACATGAGTTTCAAACTACTATATCTTTTGCTATTTAAAAGATTGAATAATTTTACCTTTATTTTCGGAATTTACAGTTACAATATTGTAGCGGGGTATTCGTTACCATTAGAGATATTGACTAAATCCAAGGTAAATCATACAAGTCGAGTCGCCACTGCACTTCTATTTATCCAAAGGAATGGTTAGAAAGCGAACAAAAACCTAATAGTTTTATCGAATCAAAAACTAGTAAAAGAGAGTCAGAGATCTGGGTAAGGGGGTTGGTTATGCAATGGGAAGGTGTTAGGCACCCAAAACATCCTAGGTACTCCTATGGAGCCCTTTTCACATTTGTTGCAAGATTGTTGTTTTGTGAAAGTTTATTTGTGCAAACATGATTGAAGAGATGAGAATAGATTATACAAGTTATTTACATTTTTGTGTTTGGATGGATAAACCCATTGCCTACGTACCATCTTAAAAAAGATTAGGATCAAAACTTTGTAGTTCGGGGTAAAAATCTCAAAAATGAGTTGGTGAATTGATTGGTCCAAAAGCCTTAAGGTCTTTTGTTATCAAAGGGAGAAAACTCAACCTAAAACCACAAATCCACCATGTGAGGATATCTTCAACATGCTAGTGAGGGGTTGACCCTATAATAAGCATGGAAGACTCATTGTCCATCACTAAGGATATAGGTGAGTATTACATCTACCACCAAGATAACTCAAACCTAACAGCTAAAGGTTATGAAAAATTTGATTAAGAAAGTGGCCATTGGAACCACAAAAAAGACATTCGAATGGGTTATATTTACCAATTAGAAGTATATACAAAATGGTCAAAGTGAACTTAAAGATTCAATTCAAAATAAGTATTATGAAAAGAAAGTTTGAAAAATCAAAAGCATAAGGCTTAGGTTTCTAATGTTGAAAACAAGAGTTAAATGTTTGCACAAAAGTTTTGGCTTGGGTTAGAGTGGAGAGAAGAAGAAGAAGGGCTAAAGTCCTAAGTAAAGCAAAAAGGTGAGGGAAAAGAAGTAAAACCACAATGGAGTTCCCTTCTTGAGATCATATTGATGATCCAAGTAGCTCCCATCCTTTGGAATAAGCAATCACACAAAGCATAAACTCAAGCAATCAACAATCAAATGAACTCTTGGAAAGACTCCTCAATGCCTCTTGGATCTCTCTCTCTTGGAAGCTCATGGTAATGGTTCCTCAATTAAGCTCAAGTTGGAACTCCTAGCACAAGAAAACACACATCAAAAGGTTCTATAATACAATCAAAGAATGGACAAAAGGGAGTTTAGAATATGGTCCTTTCAATGTCATCTTCAATATTAAGCATTCTAAAGGCTCAATGCTTAGTTACTCTTTGACTTTTTATAGAACTCTAAAGGCCCAATGCCTAGTTGCTCTTTGACTCCAAATTTGCATAGGGAAAGTCCTAAGATCTAAGTCCATTTTTTCCATTTCTTTGCATTTGGTTCACAACAATCAAAACAAAACACAAACACAATAGTATATACACAATTATGTGCTCAAGTGAGCAAAAGGCAAATGGCATTAACATAAACATGTGCTCCAATGAGCAAAGGAAAAAGCAAATGAATAATATGTACAAGAATGGTAAATTGCATAAAAGTAAAGTGCATAAGGTAAATGTTAATTGTTAGTGGTCAATAGTTAGTGTACCATAAGGTAAAATTTAGCGTTATGTTAAGCAATCGTAATTGGACTTATGTAGAAGTCACAACTATCTGAGGCCGGTCAATAATAATGTAGGTAACAACACAAGTTAGAAGTCTTGATTAGTGAACCAAGTTTCAACAACTTGCCATGCCAAAAAGAAGAAGAGAATTGATCTTGTATTTGTTTAAGTCTTTTGCATGATTTAGGAAACAACATATCCTTAATGCAAAGCCATTCACTTGATCAATTGATCAAGATGAATTAGATTTGAATCAAAGAAGATTAAGTCTCCTTAATCAATGCCAACTTATCAATCTTCAACTCATTGATCAAAAAGAAAAAGAAGAAGAATAAGGAGATGAAGAATGGATAAGGAAATGGAAGGATCAAAATGCATAAGGTGAAATAAAAAATGTACCAATCCATGTGTATTGACCAAATGACATTGAAAGTCAAAGTCAAACAATGAGAAATCAGAAATGAGATGAAGATTGGAAGTTAAACAATAAACAAAATATTTTTGGCATTTTTAATATTAAAATAAACTTGAATTAAAAATAAAAGAAAAGGTCAAACTTCAAAATCACTTCAAATCAACCTTGAAAGGTCCAAGTGATTTATCCCAAGTTCAACAAGGTCAAACAAAGTTTGACAAAAAATTTCAGCATTTTTAAAAGTCAGAAACTATTTTTAATCAATTAAAAATGAATAAAAATAACCTAATTGAACTAAAATCTCAAATAAATCTCAAATCAATTAAAAAATTGATGAGAATATTTTTCATAGATCCATCATCATTCAAATAGGTTAGGAAAATATTTTTGTATTTTTTGGATATCAAAAACTATTTAAAATGAATTAAAAATAACCAGAAAAGAGAAAATTCACAAAAAATATCAAATGATAAAATAAAAAATATTAAAAATCAAAATCAGAAACTAGAATTTATTTGGAGAAGAATGCAATTGGTCCCATATTTTTTGGATTTAAAATGAAGAAGATATGAATTTTTGAAAATAATGGAAATAAAAGAAATAAAATCAGAAAATAAGAAATTCAAAAAAACAAGGAGCGTTAGATTTGAGCTCATTAATTAAGCTGGCAGATCATACGCTCCAGAAGCGCGCTTCCACCATAGACCAAAGTCCACGCGTAACACCATGAATTAAAATGAGTCATAACAAGCGAAGGCCAGGATTAGATCTGGAAAATGCATCCAACGATCCAGATTGGATCTGGCAATGGGACGGCCACCGGAGCCACCTTCTTCTCTGGTGAGCATGAAGATTCCGGTGACATTTATAGGTTTCAAAAGCTTAACCAAAATACACGATCTATACACCGTTGGAAAGCTGGAATGATGTACATCATCCCTGTATCACTCAATTCCACTCTAGATCTCTATTTTGAGAGAAATCGGAGATGGAAATTCTGTGATGTTCATGAGAACTTGATGGATTTCAAAAATTAAATGCACAGTAATGATGCCTCTATTGAGAGGACTTCAGCCAACACAAAATCCAAGCAAATAGATCAATAGATGATGAGTTTCAAAGAAAAAACCAGTTGAAGAACAACCTTGGATTCTGGAGATTTGAGCTTGCTTCCTTTGGCAAAACAGAAGTGCAATGGACTAAAGGATGAAGGTCTAGAAGCTTTAGATCCAAAGATTCAACCAGATGTAGTTGAATTTTAGATCTGAAAAATTTGAAGAAAAGTGAAATAGCTTCTTTGGTGAGAGGTTAGGTTTTCAGTTCTGCAGCATTTCAGGTTGATTCATGGATGAAATTTGAATGGAGTGAGGTCCTATTTATAGATGGAATGGCAAGGAGAGTGTGATTCAATCCGTGTGCATGGAATTGGGCATTCATTGCATGGGCTTGCATGATCATGCAAAAGGCCCAAATTCAATGCCAAATGCAATCTGAAATCATACCAAAGTGAAATGGACGTGTAATCTGAATGGTAATTGCTTGTGCATGGAAATTTGAAGTGTTATGCATAATTGAACTAAAAACTTCTCCTCTTCGAAAATACCATTTGCCAAATCCAAACATGAGCATGTGAGTAATGGTTGGAAAGGTCTTGATGTAAGGAACAATTATTATGTTGGGCAAAAATCTATTTGAAGTGTGGAAATTGGTGAAATTGGAGTTTAAAGTGCAAGGTGCAAAACATGTAAAGGCAAAGTTTCTAAATTTGACCAATGTTCAAGCCCCTCTGTTTTGATGATGCAAACCTCAAATAGAAACACCTCCAACATAAAAGTTGTCGATTTTTTCAAGACAATCAAAATGGATTTAAATTTTGCATCATTTGGATTTTTTATAAAAGAGTTATGGGAACTTGAAGTTGGACTTTTTTGCCTTTTAATGCATTTGGTCCAAAAGGACCTATAATGTCTTGCATTATCACATGTATTTCCTTTACGATTTTGAAATTTTATTCAACACAACATTTGAAGTAGACATCTTAAGATTTCCAATGCGTTTGATCCCACCTAAAAATTATAAAAAATGAATGAGTTATGTCCTTGGGAAGTTGACCCAAAATTAGGGTTTCAGTCAAAATGACCTATAATGTCTAGGAATGGGAGATAACCTTCCAAGCTTCAAATCAATTTTTGATGAACATGAAATTTGTTCATATTGTCCTTAAGAACATTTTTTCTTTTGGGATCATCTCTATTTGACCAACACATAACAAGTTAGGTCTTAGTGCATTTCAAAATAGTCAGATGAATTGACTGATCAACTTCTCGAGTCCATGACTCATATTTTGATGAATTGATGATTGAGGACACTCAAATAAGTTCAAATATGCATGAAATTATGAATTGAAGAACTTCCCTTGATTTTATTTGACCATGGGCTGAGGTTGCTTCATGAGCAAGGCATTGTGGTGCACAGATGAATTAGGGTTTCTTTGGGAAACAAACCTCAAACCCTTTGGAAGGACTCGAGCTAACTCGAAGATGGATGTATTGGGAATATGCCAATACAGCAAAATTATCCGCAACTGATGGTTTGGATAAAAATCCGGGCTCAGGTGGGGATGTCCACTAAGGACTCAGCTGAGGAAAACAAATGAGGTATTACCGGTTACTGGGTAATAAGCTCAAAAAGAGATCATGTGATTCCACCGGTATAAGGGTGAGGAAAAAACATGCTCCGGGAGAATGAGTATCTAAGACCGGTACAAGGGTGAGAGATATCAATCAACCAAATCATCTGAGGAAGATTTAAAAAATGTATTTCAACTCAGGAAAATCTGACTCCATAGGGGACAAAAAGTCATAATAGGGAGCAGAAGGAGGGAACACCAGGGATGCCGGTTACTGGGCATATAATAGGTGACCAACCAAAGCATGAATTGGGGAATATTCTCAAAACACTCATCATCCAAAAGAGGGCTAAAAGCGAACTCGATTATGGGATGGACATTCGATTCCAAAAAAGGGATATGAATCTTACTTAACTAGGGAAGAACAAAAGGCTTCGACCAAAGAGTGCATGAGATATATTATTTATTACCGTCAGAACGTAGATAATATACTCGCATGGAAGATTATCCACAACCGGTTACTGGGTTAATAAAGGATAAATCTACTGACAGAGAAAGGCATCGGGATACTGAAACTAGGAATATAATGATGACCATTCAAGGGGAGCAACAAACATTACAGTCAACCGGTATATGAAAGATGACTGCTGGGGATAAAATGCTTAATCAGAGCAATTATCCGAGAAAATAAGGGGATATCAACACCGAATGTTGGATGAAGATAACCGTCAAGGAGGGGATTACATCTATCGGATACTGGGTAGAAAACCACGGCGGAGTAACCATCATCAATCAGGTTAACTCTGCAAGGGGATGAAATAGGGTTTACAACTACCGGTATAAAGGTAGAAAACCACAGACTCTGTCGGGGCAAAGATGGATAATTACCGGTTACTGAGCAACTATTCATCTATACCACAGAGGAGTGCAGGAAACAGTCACAAGAAACCAATCTAGGATCAAACTAAAGAGGCAAGCTGAATCAAAACTCGTCCTAGTGAGGATATAGCTCAATAGGGAAACCCATCCCAATATATGTTGGGAAGGAACAGAAACAACCATCATCCACGAGGATATAACTCGGTGGGGAATATGGAAGGAAAGATAAACACTTTCTGCTTAAGGGGCTGACTCTACATGGGGAGATCAGACACCGACATCTGCTTGGGAAATGTATTACCCACTAGCAGGGATAACAAACAAAGATATATGGCAAAGAATGCAATCATGAATATCTGAATGTTTGAAAACTATGTGCACGCATGCATGGTTTATGTATGATGAATGCTGACAAACAGACATTTCTAACACAAACAGCTCCAAAGGACTCAAACATCTGGTACTACATCTCAAGAGAGAAAGCCAGGTTCACCGGAGAGTATCCAAATTTGATGAGGGCAAGAGATACCAGGAAGCAAAGATCTATGCAGATGATGAACATCAGTCATTCCAGTTGAGGACAGGAGTTTTTGCACAGATAAAATCCGCCACATAAGCAACTCCACTGGGGAATCTATCCGAGGAGGTGAAGGGATTCTGTGGATCAACCACCAAACAGGAAGCTTCCAAGGTAACCACCAAATACCGTACTACCAAAGAGATCACATCTACTGAGGAGGAAAGGTTGCTACTCTGGTGAAGGGAAAAGTGGTGAATATCTTACCAAACACCCTGCTTGGTAGAAGAAACCAAAAGGCTCCGGCAGGAAGAGGATACAAATATGCCAGGAATATGAACAAATGTCTTACCCTGTTGGGGATCATATCATCCTTGGGAGAGCACTGAAGATTTCCTAAGTATCCTTTCGTCATTGTGAATGTTCATTTTGTTTAAAAACAAATTTATGAAAAATTCGATTCTTCAAAACAATGATATTTTCTCAATTAAAACATGCAAAACATTTGTTGAATAGAAACAAATAAGAGTGCAAATAATTGGATAAAAGACTCAAATTTATTTGATGGAATGGTAGTTTGCAAATGGCAAGACTCCATAGATCTTTACAAGTTTGAAATTGGTGATATATATTGGAAAAGGGCTACATTGAACATAATGACCATTTCTCCACCAATTCTGAATCCGATGTATTTGAAGCTTCGGCTGATGACGAATGAGCAAGAATCTCTGATGGATGACAGTTGTAGAATAAAGTCTTGTCAGGATGCAGTTACTTGCCAAATCCCTAATTTTTGCCTAGATTGCCCCAGGATGAGGTACTCAATCTAGCGGGATACATATATTCATTTTTTATGTCTCTATCTTTTGCCTGGACCGCCCTTTCGGGTTTTCAATCCACCGAGACGCTCATTTTTGCCTAAGCCGCCCTTTCGGGTTTTCAACTTAGCGAGCTATTCTATTTTTATTTTTAGGCGAAGTATTTCTTGACTGCATCTGAATTCACAGGACGAGTGAAATCCTCCCCATCCATAGTTGTAAGTATCAAAGCACCGCCTGAAAAGGCTCTTTTAACAACATATGGACCTTCATAGTTTGGAGTCCACTTGCCCCTGGAATCGGGCGCGAAAGACAAAACTTTCTTGAGCACAAGGTCACCTTCTCGGAACACACGGGGCTTGACCTTCTTATCAAAAGCTTTCTTCATCCTTTGCTGATATAATCGACCATGGCACATGGCAGTCAGTCTCTTTTCTCCAATCAAATTCAGCTGGTCATAACGACTCTGAACCCATTCAGCATCTATCAACTTGGCTTCCATCAAGACTCTCATTGATGGGATCTCCACCTCTACTGGGAGTATAGCCTCCGTGCCATAAACAAGAGAGAAAGGGGTTGCCCCTGTTGAAGTGCGGACAGATGTACGATATCCGTGTAAAGCAAATGGCAGCATCTCGTGCCAATCTTTGTACGTGACAACCATCTTCTGGATAATCTTCTTGATATTCTTATTAGCAGCTTCAACAACCCCATTCATCTTGGGTTTGTAGGGAGAGGAGTTATGATGCGCAATCTTGAATTCACTACACAGTTCTTTCATCATTTTGTTGTTCTAGTTAGATCCATTATCAGTAATGATCCTATCTGGCACACCATAACGGCATATGAGTTGATTCTTGATAAACTTTACAACCACCTGCCTGGTCACGTTTGTATATGATGCCGCTTCGACCCACTTGGTGAAGTAATCAATTTCTATGAGAATAAATCTGTGTCCGTTGGACGCTTTTGGCTCTATCATGCCGATCATGTCAATTCCCCACATGGAGAAAGGCCATGGTGATGAAATCACATTCAGAAGTGTCGGGGGAATATGAATCTTATCCGCATAAATCTGACACTTATGACATTTCTTCACATACTTGCAACAGTCAGACTCCATTGTCAGTCAATAGTAGCCTGCTCTCAACATCTTTCTAGCCATTGCATGTCCATTGGAATGAGTACCAAATGAACCTTCATGGACCTTAGTCATCAACAGGTTTGCTTCGTGTCTATCCACGCATCTGAGCAGAACCATATCAAAATTTCTCTTATAAAGCACATCGCCATTGAGGTAGAAACTTCTTGACAATCTCCTCAGAGTCTTCCTATCTTTCACAGATGCCCCAGGCGGGTAAGACTGGTTCTGAAGGAAACGCTTGATATCATAATACCATGGCTTATCATCTTTCACCTCTTCTACTGCAAACACATGAGCTGGTCTGTCCAAGCGCATCACAGTGATATTGGGGACTTTATTCCAAAGTTTTACCACAATCATCGAAGCAAGTGTAGCAAGAGCGTCTGCCATCCGATTCTCATCTCGAGGAATATGATGGAAGTCAACCTTAGTAAAGAACGTTGAAATCCTCCTCGCATAATCCCTATATGGAATGAGACCAGGTTGATTCGTTTCCCATTCACCCTTAATCTTATTAACAACGAGGGCCGAATCACCATAAACATCAAGATGCTTGATCCTTAGATAAATGCATTCCTCCAATCCCATAATATAGGCCTCATACTCAGCCATATTATTCGTGCATTTGAAAGCTAGCCTTGCTGTAAAAGGAATATGTGTGCCCTGAGGAGTAATAATCACTGCCCCAATACCATTTCCATATTGATTTACAATGCCATCAAACACCATACTCCATCTGGAACCAGGCTCTGGCATTCATCGAGTGTAGGCTCATCGCAATCTTTCATTTTCAAATACAGAATCTCCTCATCCGGGAAGTCATACTGAACTGACTGATAATCTTCGATCGGCTGGTGTGCCAAGTGGTCAGCCAAGATACTACCTTTAATAGCCTTCTGAGCTCGATACTCAATATCATACTCAGATAACAACATCTGCCAACGGGCAATCGTCCCTGTTAAAGCAGGCTTCTCGAAGATATACTTGATTGGATCCATTCTGGATATCAACCATGTCGTATGATTTAACATATACTGGCGCAAGCGCTTAGCAGCCCAAGCCAAAGCACAACATGTCTTCTCAAGCATGGAATATCGAGACTCACAATCGGTGAACTTTTTGCTCAAATAGTAAATAGCATACTCTTTCTTTCCTGATTCGTCTTGCTGACCAAGGACACAACCCATTGAGTCTTCAAGAACAGTCAGATACATAATCAACGATCTTCCTTCCACGAGCGGAGATAGGATTGGAGGCTCAGACAAATATTCTTTAATGCTATCAAAAGCTTTATGGCAATCTTCGGTCCAATCATGGGACTGATCTTTCCGGAGGAGCTTGAATATCGGCGCACATGTGGCAGTCATGTGGGATATGAATCTGGAAATATAATTCAAGCGGCCAAGAAAACCTCGGACTTGCTTCTCAGTTTTGGGCGCAGGCATCTCTTGTATTGCTTTGACCTTTGCAGGATCAACCTCAATACCTCTTTCACTAACAATAAAGCCCAATAACTTGCCGGAACGGACTCCAAATGTACACTTGTTGGGATTCAGACGAAGCTTATACTTTCTCAGACGCTGAAAAAGCTTCAACAAGTGCTCTACATGTTCAACTTCCGTTCTTGACTTAGCAATCATGTCGTCAACATATACCTCGATCTCCTTGTGCATCATATCATGGAACAAGGTATTCATAGCTCGTTGATACGTGGCTCCGGCGTTCTTCAAACCGAAGGGCATCACTCGATAACAGAATGTTCCCCAAGGTGTGATGAATGTTGTCTTCTCCATATCCTTGGGTGCCATCTTAATCTGATTATATCCGGAAAATCCATCCATAAAGGAGAAGACATTGAATTTAGCTGTATTATCTACCAACATATTGTAAGTGCAAATTGTCAGACAACATACAATCATAAGTTTCGATGATGACAAATGACCACCATGGATGAATCGGCATTGTCGATTCCACGTCTACAAACAAATGCAACATATCACCTATCATATCCTTCTCTATGCTCATCTAAAACTGCTATATTTCATAAAACATATGTGGATAAAATGTGATGACAAAATGCATGAAAACCACAAAAATATGAATATTTGCAGATTTGCAGGTTTTGAGTCGACCGCAAGGGTCAGCGCATGAGCCGCGGGTCAGCGCATAACATAGATCAGTTGGTGACTGGTCAACGCATGGTGGCTTGAGTCGACCACAGGTCGGCGCATGGCATATTGCAGTTGGCCACGGGTCAGCGCATGGAAGACTTGAGTCGACCACAGGGTCGGCGCATGAAACTTTCATTTTCCCACGGGTCAGCGCACGCCGACCTATGGTCGACGCATACTGAAGCATTTTTCAGTCTGTCCAAAATTGCAGGCCATGCATCGACGCATAGACCTGCTATGGTCGACCGCTCGTGCGCAAATTCAGTTTTTGAGTATTTTCCACTCTGTTTGAAAAGCTGTTAATTTTGTTTGGTAAGTTGGTTAATATATATAGAAGGTTAGTTACTTGTATCAACTAACATTTGTCAAATTGATTTCAAGTGTTCAAAGAAACAAGAAAAAGTGAAATAGGTGTCCAAGATTCATCATCTTCATCTTCAACATCTCACAACACATCAACTACACACAACCATTTTTGAAGTGCTTTGTGATTGGTTAAAGGTGATAAGGTTCGAAGCCGTGATTGGGGAATCCGGTTCGGGTTGAAGCTTGTGACAAGTTTTTTCTTGAATAAAACCGTTGGGGTTTTGTCCTCCAAGACTGGTTTGTGTTTGGGGGTCTTTGGACGAATTCTTCATTAATTTTCAGCTGAGCGAAGGTGATTGAGAAGAGGAAGTCTTCGTCAATCTAGTAGCGGATTCAGTGATATTAAAAGGAAGATTTCGGGTTCGATTTGTTGGAGTTGAGATCAGCCGGGCAGAGGGTTTGAAGAACTGAGGGTTATTCAACAAAGGGGCTGGAATCGGAGGTCTATCAACAACAATCGAAGGGGTTGATTCACCTTGAATCAAGGAACAAGGAGTGGAAGCAACATTCAACATCTTGAGAGTTCTGTTGTATATTTGCTTTGCAATCCTTGTATAAACGGTTAAATTCAACAGGTGATATCTATTAAATCATCTCAATTCTAGTTTTAGAATTGAGGGCAGACGTACCCCGAAGCGAGGACGGCGGGGGAACTGCCTCATCAAATCTTTGCCTTCTCTAATTTTCTGCATAATTGATTTTAGCTTAAAAATTAAGTGATTTTAGTATAAGCACTTTTATCAAACATTGATATTAATTGAGTAAGAGGTTAAAACTCTATTTTTGAATCCAAAGTACAATAGGATATTGTACTAGATTAATTGGAATCACTTACTAAACATAAATATCACTTGGAGTGTTTTTGCACACCAAGTGTTTGATAATTTGCCTAAACCAAAATTATCTTAGTTGTGTACCTAGTTTGGTTTGGTGTTTGAATCATTAGAACTAGGAATCCTAGCTAGTGAAACAAATCTTTGATAGTGTGACGAGTGGAGTGATTCGTATTCTACATTATCACTAATTCATAGGCTTGACGCATATCCGGTTTTCCAATAACAGTTCGTTTTAGACTATATTTTCCTCGGCCGCTTCCGCACTTAAAACAATTTTTCAAAACCAATTTTTAATTGGTAGCGCCGACTCAAATTTTAATTGGGATCTATTCAACCCCCCCCCCCCCCCCTTCTAGATCCGTGCCATAGTCTAACACATATCAATATGTGGTAGAGGAAAATCATCTTTCGGACTAGCTTTATTCAAGTCTCTATAGTCTACACACATCCGGACTTTTCCATCTTTCTTAGGCACGGGCACAATATTGGCTACCCATTGAGGATATGTAGAAGTCACCAGAAACCTCGCATCAATTTGCTTCTGAACTTCCTCCTTGATCTTCACTGCCATATCAGGATGAGTTCTTCTGAGCTTCTGCTTCACAGGCACGCACTCAGGTTTCAAAGGTAGGAAATGTTGCACAATCTCTGTATCTAGACCGGGCATGTCTTCATATGACCAGGAAAAGACATCAACATATTCTCGTAACAACTCAATAAACCCTTTCTTGACAGACTCCTCCAGGAGTGCCCCAATCTTCACTTCTCGCACACAATCTTCAGACCCCAAGTTGACTGTTTCCAGATTCTCAAGATGCGGCTGAATGATCTTCTCTTCATGCTCAAGTAGACGGGTAATCTCGTCGGGAATCTCTTCAACATCATCTTCTTCCGCCTCAAATACAGGGAATTCAAAGTTGGGAGATGGTGTTGGATCATTATGTTCAATGGATTTGATTAACCTGCATAATGATTTTGGATATAAAGAGCTTTAGAATTCAAACAAGGCAAATCACTATGCAGATGAAAAGGTTGATTTTATTCTATTTTTAGGTTTTATGTGATCACCAATTTCATGAAAAAAAAGCGAAAAGGGAAAATAATTGGAAAAACAAATATTTAACATGAATCTATTGAATGAAAATATCATTGTATTTATGCGCCAACAATGTCATCACTCCTCCTTTTGGCATGGGAGGAGGGTTTTTAAACACAATGAACATTACTCTGACTTATGGATGACTGTTGGAATATCCACAGCGACCCAATTATTGCAGATTCCCCCAGGGATGACGAAGTTGCCAGAATCCTCTTCGTCCTCTTCCAGAACGGCAGCAGCCTCTTCGTCTTGACCAGTGTGGATGAAACCTCCACTCTTGAACAGCCCTTGCGTATTAGAAACCCCAGATGAATAACCTATGCCAGCCCGGGACTTGTTATCTTCTAGCTCAATCATTTTCCCTAATCCAGCAGTTGTACCACACTCAATGGCCAACTTTGCATCTTTGTAAGAAGTAAATGAAGGAGTTCTTTTCTCAATAGGTTCAGCAATAGATAAAGCTTGGAAAGGAGTTCCAACTTCATCCTTAGCATCTATATATGAGAAGGAAGACAAATGGCTAACCAGGAGAGCCTTTTCTCCCCCTACCACCACCAGCTTCTTATTCTTCACAAATTTCAATTTCTGGTGTATGGTGGATGTCACAGCGCCTACCTCGTGAATCCATGGTCTGCCTAAGAGACAGCTATACGATGGGTGAATGTCCATAACCTGGAAGGTAATCTGGAAATCACTTGGTCCAATTTTGACTGGGAGATCAATCTCACCAATCACAGTTTTGCGAGACCCATCGAAAGCCTTCACAACTACTCCACTCTGCCTCATGGGAGGCCCTTGATATGACAACTTCGAGAGAGTGGATTTCGGCAATACGTTCAATGATGACCCAATATCCACCAGCACGTTGGACATGGCGTCATCTTTGCAACCCATAGATATATGTAATGCCAAGTTGTGGTCTCTTCCCTCCTCGGGGAGATCAGAGTCACAAAAGCTCAAGTTGTTACAAGCAGTAATGTTTGCAACAATGCTATCGAATTGTTCTATCGTGACATCATGATCCACATATGCCACATCCAAAACTTTCTGCAGAGCCTCTCGGTGTGGTTCTAAATTCAAAAGCAATGATATCACAGATATTTTGGATGGCGTTTTTAGAAGCTGGTCTACAACATTGTACTCGCTCCTTTTGATGAGCTTCAGCATCTCATCACAGTCTTCTTTCATATTTCCGCTCGGGTCAACAGAAGCAGGAGTTCTCAATGTAGAGGAGGGCTGAACAACAAGTGCCGGGTTCGGAGAGCTCACAGCATTCCCAATCGGGCGTTCAACAGAATCAACATTAATTCTTACTCGAGCATCCGCTTGAGGCTTTGGCGGTGCTGAAAATACACGACCACTACGGGTCAAACCGCTAACATCAGCAATATTTACAACAGATGAGAATGGCAAGGACACCTCTTTCCTATTTTCTACCGCGACAGCATTATAGCGATAGGGGACCGCCTTTTCAGAAGAGTACGGTACCGGTCCGACCGGCTTAATGATGAGAGCAGGAGAAGCCTTCTGCTTGCTACCATCATACTTGATGATAACAGGCTCGGGGATCCGGAATACTGGAGAAATCACGTTGACCTCATCGGCGTCTTCGTCAACATTTCTGTTTTGAAGGATCTCAATAACTCCTTCATCCAGCATTTCTTGGACATCTTTGCGCACCTGGCGACAACCTCTTTGATTAACAGAACAGACTCGGCATATATCGTGGTCATGCTCATAATGACTATAATCACATAGCAAACGATGCATCTCAACCAGAGATTGTCGAATATGACTGACATATTTGACTTTGTATTTGCCAGGGAAGCCCTGGACCATGTTGACAGACTTCCCATGCTCGGGCAATGGGTTCTTCTTCAAGTTAGGACCTACGTCCTCAAAACACAAAATGCCACACCTCACAAGGTCTTGAACTTTGGTCTTCAAAGGGTAGCAATTCTCCACGTCGTGGCCGGGAGCACCAGAATGATAAACACAGTGTAATTCGGGGTTATACCACCACTGGGGGTTATTAGGTATAGCCGGTGGGTCTCGCGGAGTAATCAACTTCCTCTCTATCAAAGAAGGATATAACTCTGCATACGTCATCGGAATAGGATCGAAGGTGACCCTTTTCCTCTCGTAACTCGTGCTGGTTTGATTACCGTTTCGAGGCTGGTAGGCCTGCTGTTGCGGACGGTGCTGTTGATGTTGATATTGCGGATGTGGTTGCTGATTGTTGTTATGTTGCTGGTATTGCTGATATAACGTTTGGCAGAAGAGCATTCTTCTCTTGTCAGACGTCCTTCTCTAACCCCTTCTTCTAGACGCATCCCCATATTCACCATCTCGGTGAAGTCAGAAGGAGCGCTAGCAATCATCCGCTCATAATAAAAAGAACTCAAGGTCTTCAAAAAGATCTTGGTCATCTCTTTCTCTTCTAGCGGAGGCACGATCTGTGCTGCTACCTCTCGCCACCTCTGGGCGTATTCTTTGAATGTTTCCTTGTCCTTCTGGGACATGGCCCTCAATTGATCCCTATCGGGAGCCATATCCACATTGTACTTGTATTGTTTGACGAAGGCCTCGCCAAGATCGTTGAAGGATCGGATGTTCTCACTGTCTAAACCCATGTACCAACGCAAAGCAGCACCGGACAAACTGTCCTGAAAGTAGTGGATGAGCAATTGGTCATTGTCGGTCTGAGTCGACATTTTCCTGGCATACATGACCAGGTGGCTGAGAGGGCAAGTATTTCCCTTGTATTTTTCAAAGTCAGGGACCTTGAATTTCACAGGGATCTTCACATTAGGAACCAAGCAGAGTTCGGCAGCAGACTTGCCGAAAAGATCCTTTCCTCTGAGAGTTTTCAATTCCTTGTGAAGCTCAAGAAATTGATCATTCATAGCATCCATCTTCTCATAGACATCTGGGCCCTCAGACGGCTCAGAATGATAGATGGTGTCCTCTACTCTGGGCAGAGTATGCACGACAGGAGGAGGAACAGCAAGGACCGGGCTAGATGCCGGCATAGAAGCAAAGGTGGGAGCAGGACCATCGGGCATGAAATTGGGAGGCATCCCCCACGGGAATCCGACTGGCATGGCCGTTGGAGCAAAGTGTGCACTGGCTGCAGGCACAGTCGAGGAGACAATCTCAGAGATGACGGTCCTCTGGGGAGGAGTTAAAGGTGTTGGAGAAGACTGGCTCTGGGCAGCCATGAATGATTCCATCAAGGCGCTTAATCTGGCCACTTCCTCTTTCAGTTCGCGGTTCTCTTGTTCCAAATGATCCATCAGTCTCGAAATGTTGGCTCTGGTGTAGTACCGTGAGTTAGCTTGTCTTCAAGATAAATGAAGAACACAAAGTCAGACCACAGGACAAGAAGTCGAGAACAAAACCTGCTTATGCACATGATGCATGCAATGCTCGTGCATATGATTTTTTCTTTTATTTCAAAGGAACTTTAGGGTTCTATTTGCAAAGTTTGGAAATATTAAACACTTTTATATGGAAACATAATATCTGGGAAATATTTTACACCAAAGAAGTACAGCATTGGTAACCATATACAAGAGAAAAGGAAAATAATCATCCTATGGATCCCTAGAAACAATCATCTAAAGCTCGGGACACAGGAAGATAAGATGCACGAAGCCTCTTCACCTCCCTCTCGTAAGCTGCCTCCATGTCTGCTTTCTCCTTGGCGAGTCGGTCGTACTTCCTTTTCCAAAACTTGGAAGACCGAGGAAGTAGAGAAGTCCATGCATAATTAGGATCATCAATAACCTGATGTTCGAGGAACTCTATCAAAGCATCCTTCTCCTTGATCTGCTGAAGCAACTCTTCTCGTTCACGGATCCAAGCACGTGAGCGGTCTTCGTCTCTCAACTCCTCTACTCCTTGGTCAGGGAGGGTTGAAGGCCCAGCCATAACCAAAGGTGTAGGTCTCGGATATTCATAAGGCATGAGATACTCAGACGCTCTCTTCCTAACCCAAGCAGTGTAAGGCTCCATAACAACACAATTCTTAGGACCCAACTCCTTCCTTCCTTTCCTATGAATCTTGCACCAAGCGCGGACCATTCTGCCCTTCAAGTTTTGGGGGATCTTTACCCTCCTGAAAGAACATACCCTCTAACAGAATGTTATTGGGTTTATCCTTTAGGGGGAACCCAAGCTGACGACGTGCCAAAATAGGGTTGTAGTTAATCCCACCACCTGTACCAAGAAGAGGTACATTGGGGAATTCACCACAAGAGTCGATAATCTGCACACCATCATACACACGGTTGTACCAAGAGATATCATCATTAGTGAGAGACATGAGTCTCGTGGACCACCGTAGACATCCCTTGTTCTCCTTGAAGGCGACCGTCTGCGGTAAGTGAGAAATAAACCACTTATACAACAGAGGCAAACAGCACACAATGGCACCACCACCCTTTGCATTCCTCATATGCAAAGAAAAATAAGTGTCACCCAACAGAGTCGGAACGGGATTAAGAGTAGAGAAAATCCTAATAGCGAATAACACTAACCCATAGATGAGAAGTACAAATATGGCCTCAAAGGCGTCCTCACTCATGGCCTTCCATACACAGTAGCTTGAGCAATGAGGAACTCAGAAGGGAGACCTTGAATTCCACCTTTGGTAGTCATATGAGCACCAACCAGAGATTCATCTATGTGCAACATGTCTGCTATCTCTCGAGAAGTAGGAATACTCTCCAAGCCACTGAACAACAACTGATCTAGAATAGGTATACCCACAAGGTAGGCATACTCCTCAAGTGTAGGCAAAAGCTAGAAGTCCGGAAACGTGAAGCAGCGGTACAAGGGATCATAAAACTGCACCAATACACTCATCAATCCTTCGTCCACCTGAGTAGTAAGAAGAGGAAGAAGCTTCCCAAAACGAGCCTTGAAACCCAAAGGATCTAATACATAGGATGTCAGATTCCTTAACTCTTTCAAGTCGGGTTGCCTGAAACTGTACTTCTTTGTATTCCTTCTTTGTCTTTCCATGTCTGAAAATTTGCAAATAAACCCCTTAAGTTCCTTGAAAATTTCCTTATTTATTGATGATATGGATGCAAATGGGTGCATGAATGCATGAATGCAACAATCACACTCAAGGATCAAGCAAAGCACACCAAACAAAGGTCATGGGATGGATCATATCATCCTTAATATCAATCATCCATTTTGGTGGATTATGGTTTACACCTTATCAACACCCAAATTCCATTGATATTAAGGATACATGAACGGATCAACCACGAATCAAGGGTTTGTTGCGAGTCACGAGCATGGAGTCTCGGTTAAGAACCACCCAAAGGGAGTGTACTAGAGTTTAAACCTGCCAAACATGTTCTACAAGAGGTTCCCATAGTCATCATCCCATCTTTCGGATATTATCGGAGAAACGACTACTCGTATTCCAAGAATATTCTCAAGAGAGACTCTTATGAGTGTAGTAAGGGTGAATAGTAAAAATGAAAAATAGGTCTCTTGAACTAGGAAGGGTGATTATCAATGAAAATTGATTTTTCAAATATATTTTTTTTCAAAAACCCTTAATAAAAGTTTTTTTTTAAATGAAAAAAAAAGTAGTCAACTTGTATAATTAATTATAAACTTATTTATGATTGAGTAATCGATTACGGTTTATATATAATCGACTATACTACATATGTGAGTAAATGTTTCCAAGATATCCTTAGCATAATTGATTATGGACTAGATATAGATTTTTTTCCTTGTTTTTTCATATGGAAATTTATGACACCTCACTTAAATAAAGGGTATTGATGATCATCTGAAAAACACATTTTATTGACAGAAAACCTTACAAAAAAAATCTCTCTTACTATCATACTATATAAATACTATTTGTGATCAGTATTATTATTTTACTCTCATAGTAAATTAATAGAGATTTCCTCTCTTAAATTAATAAGATATAAATGTTGCAAGTTGAGTTTGTGTTAAAAGTAATATGCAGATTCCAAATTAAATTTCTTTTGAAAAATTGGGTGGGAATAAAAATGTCTAAATGTTATGCTAATTGCGCAAGATTACAAATAATCCACCAAAACTACCTATCTATAATAATATTATTATGACCACAACTTTGAGCTATGCCAATTTTAGATTCCAAGTGTTTAAAGTACTATAAACTTGATTATGTTACATATGAATGTGAATGAGGGGGAGTTAAAATAACATATTCAAATTTAAATTGTTAAAAATAACTATGTAAAACAACTTTAAAAATATTTGAAAGGTGCATTTCATAAACAATAAACGGATGTAGTTTTTACATGAGATAACATGGTTTTCTTTCAAAAGAAAAACCATACATGTGGTATATTTGGTGACTTACGTAAAGTAAATAATTTGATCTTAATAAAATCAAACTTTTTCAAAATAATTAACATAATTTTCAATATTATCGAAGTTTATAAACTTCCATGGATCACTATAATCTTCTTCCATTGCGGTTTCAAAATGTTGATCTTGTGGCATGGAAGTTGCATCTGTCGACAAAGAATATTGTCTTTGTTGAGCATTAAAATATTGATATCGTGACAATAAATCTTGTATTTGTTGTGTCCTAAAATGTTTATTGGCTTGGTTTTGAAACATCATGTTCGGTAATCGAAAATCTTGCATTTGTTGAGCATGAGAATGTTGAACAAATTGATATTGTGAATTGTTTACAGACAAATAATCTTGCATTGCTTGATCTTGAGAATGTTGATTTAATTGATAGTGTGAGATACCAATCATATTTGCTGATAAGGGAACTTCTATTGGTTGAAATTGAGAATGTTGATTAAGTTGAGATTGAATCATCATGTGTTCTAACATAGAATCTTGCATTTGTTGAGTCATTGAATGTTGAATGGGTTTGCATGGTGGAGGAACAACCACATTGGTAGATGTTGTCACCTTTTTGTTGTTTTGACTTTTAATTTGACATTTCATTCCATACTTATGCTCATAAATTTTGCATAAAACCCAATCATCCTATAACATAAAAATATGAAATTTGCATGAGATTCTACTTTTTGTATACATTTAAGATAAATAATACTACTTTTTCACACACAAAATATATAAACAATAATGTTTAAAAAAAATAAGAACTTGAATTTATTTTAAATGAGTTAAAATTAAAAGTTAATGAATTCATTTTTAAAAACGAAAAATTAGTGATTTTTTCATATAAAAATATCATGAAGTAAAAACTCAAATAAATGAAAATGGTATGGAAATATACAAAACCATTTACAAAATTTATAACCATGTGATACATAACTAATGAACATTTTATAATGAAATAATTTATTAATTTAATATTTTAACTATCAAAAAAATAAAGTTTACAATTATTTTTAGTTTTGTTATTAAATATAATTACGCAATAGTTTGTTACTACTATTTTGCTTTAGTCTTTTGAAAGTTAACTATTTCTTGTCATTTACTAGAATATAAAACTAACTATTATTTTCTAGTTTGTTACTACTATTTTACTTTAATATTTTGAAAGTTAAATACTTCTTGTCACTTACTAGAACATAGAACTACTTATTATTTAAACTCAAAATAAAAATTAAATATTAATTTTAATTTAATTTAATATAAATTTTAAGAATTTTTTTACATTAACATATAAAAAATTTATTAATTAAATAAACTGAACTTCTTCTCTTATATTTTATTGTTACTAACACCATCATTAATAATAAATATATTTATTAAAAAAATTAAAACACATTTTTAACAATATGTATATCATACCTTATTATTATAAAGAGTTGCACAAGAAATTGTAAAATCTTTGATTCTGAACTCTTGCATAATCCAATTGGTCTTCAAATTCACTAACTCTTTAGCCTTTCCTTGTTTACCTGTGTAAAACACTAAACTTCTTTTGAATCCAATTTCAACATCATTATTCATCACTGAATTTTCTTTTCCAGTAGCTTTCCAAAAACCATGATTTTCAACTGCTCGATCAGGACGTTGTCCATTTTCATACTTCTTACTTCTTGGCGTAAAAAAATACATTGTGTCCTCTCCTTTGAATTTATAACTATTTTCTGCAAAGAATATACCAACACAAAATCAACAAAAAGAATATAAAAATATTAAAGAAATGATAAAAATAAATGAATGTTTTTGATGTATAATAACATACCTAATTGTTGAGGAGAAAATTTGTAAACATCAACGTCATGAATCCTTGGTGGAACTATGTGAACACCTTGTAATTTTTGTTTCAAATAATAATCAATCAGCTCAATATCATTAGGGTTGAATCTGTAACCTGGTGGTAATGTAATGAGATTTATGTCTTCAATCTCATTATTTGTCGTAACATCATTAGAAAGTTGAGACTGCATGTTGCTAGCACAAAAGAAGATGGATGAAAATAATGAATGAATAAAATAATTATTGGTAGGTTGTTGTATTTATAGGTCTCATTTTTCAGTTGTGATTAGATCTTTTTACATGAGTTTCAAACTACTATATCTTTTGCTATTTAAAAGATTGAATAATTTTACCTTTATTTTCGGAATTTACAGTTACAATATTGTAGCGGGGTATTCGTTACCATTAGAGATATTGACTAAATCCAAGGTAAATCATACAAGTCGAGTCGCCACTGCACTTCTATTTATCCAAAGGAATGGTTAGAAAGCGAACAAAAACCTAATAGTTTTATCGAATCAAAAACTAGTAAAAGAGAGTCAGAGATCTGGGTAAGGGGGTTGGTTATTCAATGGGAAGGTGTTAGGCACCCAAAACATCCTAGGTACTCCTAGGGAGCCCTTTTCACATTTGTTGCAAGGTTGTTGTTTTGTGAAAGTTTATTTGTGCAAACATGATTGAAGAGATGAGAAGAGATTATACAAGTTATTTACATTTTTGTGTTTGGATGGATAAATCCATTGCCTACGTACCATCTTAAAAAAGATTATGATCAAAACCTCGTAGTTCGGGGTAAAAATCTCAAAAATGAGTTGGTGAATTGATTGGTCCAAAAGCCTTAAGGTCTTTTGTTATCAAAGGGAGAAAACTCAACCTAAAACCACAAATCCACCATGTGAGGATATCTTCAACATGCTAGTGAGAGGTTAACCCTATAATAAGCATGGAAGACTCATTGTCCATCACTAAGGATATAGGTGAGTATTACATCTACCACCAAGATAACTCAAACCTAACAGCTAAAGGTTGTGAAAATTTTGATTAAGGAAGTGGCCATTGGAACCACAAAAAAGACATTCGAATGGGTTATATTTACCAATTAGAAGTATATACAAAATGGTCAAAGTGAACTTAAAGATTCAATTCAAAATAAGTATTATGAAAAGAAAGTTTGAAAAATCAAAAGCATAAGGCTTAGGTTTCTAATGTTGAAAACAAGAGTTAAATGTTTGCATAAAAGTTTTGGCTTGGGTTAGAGTGGAGAGAAGAAGAAGAAGGGCTAAAGTCCTAAGTAAAGCAAAAAAGGTGAGGGAAAAGAAGTAAAACCACAATGGAGTTCCCTTCTTGAGATCATATTGATGATCCAAGTAGCTCCCATCCTTTGGAATAAGCAATCACAGAAAGCATAAACTCAAGCAATCAACAATCAAATGAACTCTTGGAAAGACTCCTCAATGCCTCTTGGATCTCTCTCTCTTGGAAGCTCATGGTAATGGTTCCTCAATTAAGCTCAAGTTGGAACTCCTAGCACAAGAAAACACACATCAAAAGGTTCTATAACACAATCAAAGAATGGACAAGAGGGAGTTTAGAATATGGTCATTTCAATGTCATCTTCAATATTAAGCATTCTAAAGGCTCAATGCCTAGTTGCTCTTTGACTTTTTATAGCACTCTAAAGGCCCAATGCCTAGTTACTCTTTGACTCCAAATTTGCATAGGGAAAGTCCTAAGATCTAAGTCCATTTTGTCCATTTCTTTGCATTTGGTTCACAACAATCAAAACAAAACACAAACACAATAGTATATACACAATTATATGCTCAAGTGAGCAAAAGGCAAATGACATTAACATAAACATGTGCTCCAATGAGCAAAGGAAAAAGCAAATGAATAATATGTACAAGAATGGTAAATTGCATAAAATTAAAGTGCATAAGGTAAATGTTAATTGTTAGTGGTCAAAAGTTAATGTACCATAAGGCAAAATTTAGCGCTATGTTAAGCAATCGTAATTGGACTTATGTAGAAGTCACAACTATCTGAGGTCGGTCAATAATAATGTAGGCAACAACACAAGTTAGAAGTCTTGATTAGTGAACCAAGTTCCAACAACTTGCCATGCCAAAAAGAAGAAGAGAATTGATCTTGTATTGGTTTATGTCTTTTGCATGATTTAGGAAACAACCTATCCTTAATGCAAAGTCATTCACTTGATCAATTGATCAAGATGAATTAGATTTGAATCAAAGAAGATTAAGTCTCCTTAATCAATGTCAACTTATCAACCTTCAACTCATTGATCAAAAATAAAAAGGAAGAAGAATAAGGAGATGAAGAATGGATAAGGAAATGGAAGGATCAAAATGCATAAGGTGAAATAAAAAATGTACCAATCCATGTGTATTGACCAAATGACATTGAAAGTCAAAGTCAAACAATGAGAAATCAGAAATGAGATGAAGATTGGAAGTTAAACAATAAACAAAATATTTTTGGCATTTTTAATATTAAAATAAACTTGAATTAAAAATAAAAGAAAAGGTCAAACTTCAAAATCACTTCAAATCAACCTTGAAAGGTCCAAGTGATTTATCCCAAGTTCAACAAGGTCAAACAAAGTTTGACAAAAAATTTCAGCATTTTTAAAAGTCAGAAACTATTTTTAATCAATTAAAAATGAATAAAAATAACCTAATTGAACTAAAATCTCAAATAAATCTCAAATCAATTAAAAAATTGATGAGAATATTTTTCATAGATCCATCATCATTCAAATAGGTTAGGAAAATATTTTTGTATTTTTTGGATATCAAAAACTATTTAAAATGAATTAAAAATAACCAGAAAAGAGAAAATTCACAAAAAATATCAAATGATAAAATAAAAAATATTAAAAATCAAAATCAGAAACTAGAATTTATTTGGAGAAGAATGCAATTGGTCCCATATTTTTTGGATTTAAAATGAAGAAGATATGAATTTTTGAAAATAATGGAAATAAAAGAAATAAAATCAGAAAATAAGAAATTCAAAAAAACAAGGAGCGTTAGATCTGAGCTCATTAATTGAGCTGGCAGATCATACGCTCCAGAAGCGCGCTTCCACCATAGACCAAAGTCCACGCGTAACACCATGAATTAAAATGAGTCATAACAAGCGAAGGCCAGGATTAGATCTGGAAAATGCATCCAACGATCCAAATTGGATCTGGCAATGGGACGGCCACCGGAGCCACTTCTTCTCTGGTGAGCATGAAGATTCCGGTGACATTTACAGGTTTCAAAAGCTTAACCAAAATACACGATCTATACACCGTTGGAAAGCTGGGATGATGTACATCATCCCTGTATCACTCAATTCCACTCTAGATCTCTATTTTGAGAGAAATCAGAGATGGAAATTCTGTGATGTTCATGAGAACTTGATGGATTTCAAAAATTAAATGCACAGTAATGATGCCTCTATTGAGAGGACTTCAGCCAACACAAAATCCAAGCAAATAGATCAATAGATGATGAGTTTCGAAGAAAAAACCAGTTGAAGAACAACCTTGGATTTTGGAGATTTGAGCTTGCTTCCTTGCTTCCTTTGGCAAAACAGAAGTGCAATGGACTAAAGGATGAAGGTCTAGAAGCTTTAGATCCAAAGATTCAACCAGATGTAGTTGGATTTTAGATCTGAAAAATTTGAAGAAAAGTGAAATAGCTTCTTTGGTGAGAGGTTAGGTTTTCAGTCTGCAGCATTTCAGGTTGATTCATGGATGAAATTTGAATGGAGTGAGGTCCTATTTATAGATGGAATGGCAAGGAGAGTGTGATTCAATCCGTGTGCATGGAATTGGGCATTCATTGCATGGGCTTGCATGATCATGCAAAAGGCCCAAATTCAATGCCAAATGCAATATGAAATCATACCAAAGTGAAATGAACGTGTAATCTGAATGGTAATTGCTTGTGCATGGAATTTTGAAGTGTTATGCATAATTGAACTAAAAACTTCTCCTCTTCGAAAATACCATTTGCCAAATCCAAACATGAGCATGTGAGTAATGGTTGGAAAGGTTTTGATGTAAGGAACAATTGTTATGTTGGGCGAAAATCCATTTGAAGTGTGGAAATTGGTGAAATTGGAGTTTAAAGTGCAAGGTGCAAAACATGTAAAGGCAAAGTTTCTAAATTTAGCCAATGTTCAAGCCCCTCAGTTTTGACGATGCAAACCTCAAATGGAAAAACCTCCAACATCAAAGTTGTCTATCTTTTCAAGAAAATCAAAATGGACTTAAATTTTGCATCATTTGGATTTTTGATGAAAGCGTTATGGGAACTTGAAGTTGTACTTTTTTGCCTTTTAATGCATTTGGTCCAAAAGGACCTATAATGTCTTGCATTATCACATGTATTTCCTTTGAGATTTTGAAATTTTGTTCAACACAACATTTGAAGTAGACATCTTAAGATTTCCAATGCATTTGATCCCACCTCAAAATTATAAAAAATGAATGAGTTATGTCCTTGGGAAGTTGACCCAAAATTAGGGTTTCAGTCAAAATGACCTATAATGTCTTGGAATGGGAGATAACCTTCCAAGCTTCAAATCAATTTTTTATGAACATGAAAGTTGTTCATATTGTCCTTCAGAACATTTTTGATTTTGGGATCATCTCCATTTGACCAACACATAACAAGTTAGGTCTTAGTGCATTTCAAAATAGTCAGATGAATTAACTGATCAACTTCTCGAGTCCATGACTCATATTTTGATGAATTTATGATTGAGGACACTCAAATAAGTTCAAATATGCATGAAATGATGAATTGAAGAACTTACCTTGATTGTATTTGACCATGGGCTGAGGTTGCTTCATGAGCAAGGCATTGTGGTGCACAGATGAATTAGGGTTTCTTTGGGGAACAAACCTCAAACCCTTTGACTAGCTTTGATCAAAATGATGAATTGAGATGCTAGGGAGGCATATTTGATGGATGAGAGCTTTGGGGACCATTACCATGCTTGCTTTCATCTCCTCTTGGCCATATCTTTGTACCAATGATCTCCTTGAAGCTTTGGACCTTGTGATTACTCAAGCTACAAACAAAAGATGTTAGTGACATATTTTTGTGCTTTTGGTTAATAAACAAAAATAAGAAAAGTAATTATATACAATTCAAACATGCTTGGTGATCTCAAACCACTCACAAGAGGCCCTACCCAAAGGTAAAGGGAACCAAGATGCTTATGATCCTTGAGGCAATGCAAATGCAATGTCATGATGCCATGAGGGATCTTAGGGTCAAAATTGGGGTCTTACAGATGCCCCTATTTAAGGTCATTCTAGCCGGAGAAGTGAAGGTTAAAATCTTCATCTCGGCGGGGTAGAATGGGCTTAAATAATAACAAAGAGACGAATTTTGGTCCCTAAGAGACCTCATGATGCGAATGTATGTATGCAAACTGTAATACTCTGTGGGGATATATGTCCACAAAGAAAGAAAGAGATCAGGAACAATTGAAAATCCACTGGAGTAACACACTCCTAAATGGAACAGAGACTCTACCGGGGAGTAAAAGGATAGAAATGCGTGAGCAGGTCACGACTTAAAACTTACCGAGAGACACAGAGAGAATCCATGAAATAAATCAATGGAAGGACTCGAGCTAACTCGAAGATGCATGTATTGAGGAATATGCCAATACAGCAAAATTATCCGCAACGGATACTTCGGATAAAAATCCGGACTCAGGTGGGGATGTCCACTAAGGACTCAGCTGAGGAAAACAAATGAGGTATTACCGGTTACTGGGTAATAAGCTCAAAAAGAGATCATGTGATTCCACCGGTATAAGGGTGAGGAAAAAACATGCTCCGGGAGAATGAGTATCTAAGACTGGTACAAGGGTGAGAGATATCAATCAACCAAATCATCTGAGGAAGATTTAAAAGATGTATTTCAACTCAGGAAAATCTGACTCCACAGGGGACAAAAAGTCATAATAGGGAGCAGAAGGAGGGAACACCAGGGATGCCGGTTACTGGGCATATAATAGGTGACCAACCAAAGCATGAGTTGGGGAATATTCTCAAAACACTCATCATCCAAAAGAGGGCTAAAAGCGAACTCGATTATGGGATGGACATTCGATTCCAAAAAAGGGATACGAATCTTACTTAACTGGGGAAGAACAAAAGGCTTCGACCAAAGAGTGCATGAGATATATTATCTATTACCGTCAGAACATAGATAATATACTCGCATGGAAGATTATCCACAACCGGTTACTGGGTTAATAAAGGATAAATCTACCGACAGAGAAAGGCATCGGGATACCGAAACTAGGTATATAATGATGACCATTCAAGGGGAGCAACAAACATTACAGTCAACCGGTATATGAAAGATGACTGCTGAGGATAAACTGCTTAATCAGAGCAATTATCCGAGAAAATGAGGGGATATCAACACCGAATGTTGGATGAAGATAACCGTCAAGGAGGGGATTACATCTACCGGATACTGGGTAGAAAACCACGGCGGAGTAACCGTCATCAATCAGGTTAACTCTGCAAGGGGATGAAATAGGGTTTACAACTACCGGTATAAAGGTAGAAAACCACAGACTCTGCCGGGGCAAAGATGGATAATTTCCGGTTACTGAGCAACTATTCATCTATACCACAGAGGAGTGCAGGAAACAGTTACAAGAAGCCAATCTAGGATCAAACTAAAGAGGCAAGCTGAATCAAAACTCGTCCTAGTGAGGATATAGCTCAATAGGGAAACCCATCCCAATATATGTTGGGAAGGAACAGAAACAACCATCATCCACGAGGATATAACTCGGTGGGGAATATGGAAGGAAAGATAAACACTTTCTGCTTAAGGGGCTGACTCTACATGGGGAGATCAGACACCGACATCTGCTTGGGAAATGTATTACCCCCTAGCAGGGATAACAAACAAAGATATATGGCAAAGAATGCAATCATGAATATCTGAATGTTTGAAAACTATGTGCACGCATGCATGGTTTATGTATGATGAATGCTGACAAACAGACATTTCTAACACAAACAGCTCCAAAGGACTCAAACATCCGGTACTACATCTCAAGAGAGAAAGCCAGGTTCACCGGAGAGTATCCAAATCTGATGAGGGCAAGAGATACCAGGAAGAAAAGATCTATGCAGATGATGAACATCAGTCATTCCAGTTGAGGACAGGAGTTTTTGCACAGATAAAATCCGCCACATAAGCAACTCCACTGGGGAATCTATCCGAGAAGGTGAAGGGATTTTGGGGATCAACCACCAAACAGGAAGCTTCTAAGGTCACCACCAAATACCGTACTACCAAAGAGATCACATCTACTGAGGAGGAAAGGTTGCTACTCTGCTGAAGGGAAAAGTGGTGAATATCTTACCAAACACCCTGCTTGGTAGAAGAAACCAAAAGGCTCCGGCAGGAAGAGGATACAAACATGCCAGGAATATGAACAAATGTCTTACCCTGTTGGGGATCATACCATCCTTGGGAGAGCACTGAAGATTTCCTAAGTATCCTTTCGTCATTGTGAATGTTCATTTTGTTTAAAAACAAATTTATGAAAAATTCGATTCTTCAAAACAATGATATTTTTTTAATTAAAACATGCAAAACATTTGTTGAATAGAAACAAATAAGAGTGCAAATAATTGGATAAAAGGCTCAAATTTATTTGATGGAATGGTAGTTTGCAAATGGCAAGACTCCATAGATCTTTACAAGTTTGAAATTGGTGATATATATTGGAAAAGGGCTACATTGAACATAATGACCATTTCTCCACCAATTCTGAATCCGATGTATTTGAAGCTTCGGCTGATGACGAATGAGCAAGAATCTCTGACGGATGACAGTTGTAGAACAAAGTCTTGTCAGGATGCAGTTACTTGCCAAATCCCTAATTTTTGCCTAGATTGCCCCAGGATGAGGTACTCAATCTAGCGGGATACATATATTCATTTTTTATGTCTCTATCTTTTGCCTGGACCGCCTTTTCGGGTTTTCAATCCACCGAGACACTCATTTTTGCCTAAGCCGCCCTTTCGGGTTTTCAACTTAGCGAGCTATTCTGTTTTTATTTTTAGGCGAAGTATTTCTTGACTGCATCTGAATTCACAGGACGAGTGAAATCCTCCCCATCCATAGTTGTAAGTATCAAAGCACCGCCTGAAAAGGCTCTTTTAACAACATATGGACCTTCATAGTTTGGAGTCCACTTGCCCCTGGAATCGGGCGCGAAAGATAAAACTTTCTTGAGCACAAGGTCACCTTCTCGGAACACACGGGGCTTGACCTTCTTATCAAAAGCTTTCTTCATCCTTTGCTGATATAATTGACCATGGCACATGGCAGTCAGTCTCTTTTCTTCAATCAAATTCAGCTGGTCATAACGACTCTGAACCCATTCAGCATCAGTCAACTTGGCTTCCATCAAGACTCTCATTGATGGGATCTCCACCTCTACTGGGAGTACAGCCTCCGTGCCATAAACAAGAGAGAAAGGGGTTGCCCCTGTTGAAGTGCGGACAGATGTACGATATCCGTGTAAAGCAAATGGCAGCATCTCGTGCCAATCTTTGCACGTGACAACCATCTTCTGGATAATCTTCTTGATATTCTTATTAGCAGCTTCAACAGCCCCATTCATCTTGGGTTTGTAGGGAGAGGAGTTATGATGCGCAATCTTGAATTCACTACACAGTTCTTTCATCATTTTGTTGTTCTAGTTAGATCCATTATCAGTAATGATCCTATCTGGAACACCATAACGACATATGAGTTGATTCTTGATAAACTTTACAACCACCTGCCTGGTCACGTTTGCATATGATGCCGCTTCAACCCACTTGGTGAAGTAATCAATTGCTACGAGAATAAATCTGTGTCCGTTGGACGCTTTTGGCTCTATCATGCCGATCATGTCAACTCCCCACATGGAGAAAGGCCATGGTGATGAAATCACATTCAAAAGTGTCGGGGGAATATGAATCTTATCCGCATAAATTTGACACTTATGGCATTTCTTCACATACTTGCAACAGTCAGACTCCATTGTCAGCCAATAGTAGCCTGCTCTCAACATCTTTCTAGCCATTGCATGTCCATTGGAATGAGTACCAAATGAAACTTCATGGACCTCAGTCATCAACAGGTTTGCTTCGTGTCTATCCACGCATCTGAGCAGAACCATGTCAAAATTTCTCTTATAAAGCACATCGCCATTGAGGTAGAAACTTCCTGACAATCTCCTCAGAGTCTTCCTATCTTTCACAGATGCCCCAGGCGGGTAAGATTGGTTCTGAAGGAAACGCTTGATATCATAATACCATGGCTTATCATCTTTCACCTCTTCTACTGCAAACACATGAGCTGGTCTGTCCAAGCGCATCACAGTGATATTGGGGACTTCATTCCAAAGTTTTACCACAATCATCGAAGCAAGTGTAGCAAGAGCGTCTGCCATCCGATTCTCATCTCGAGGAATATGATGGAAGTCAACCTTAGTAAAGAACGTTGAAATCCTCCTCGCATAATCCCTATATGGAATGATACCAGGCCGATTCGTTTCCCATTCACCCTTAATCTGATTAACAACGAGGGCCGAATCACCATAAACATCAAGATGCTTGATCCTTAGATTAATGCATTCCTCCAATCCCATAATACAGGCCTCATACTCAGCCATATTATTCGTGCATTTGAAAGTTAGCCTTGCTTTAAAAGGAATATGTGTGCCCTGAGGAGTAATAATCACTGCCCCAATACCATTTCCATATTGATTTACAACGCCATCAAACACCATACTCCATCTGGAACCAGGCTCTGGCCCTTCATCGAGTGTAGGCTCATCGCAATCTTTCATTTTCAAATACAGAATCTCCTCATCTGGGAAGTCATACTGAACTGACTGATAATCTTCGATCGGCTGGTGTGCCAAGTGGTCAGCCAAGATACTACCTTTAATAGCCTTCTGAGCTCGATGCTCAATATCATACTCAAATAACAACATCTGCCAACGGGCAATCCTCCCTGTTAAAGCAGGATTCTCGAAGATATACTTGATTGGATCCATTCTGGATATCAACCACGTCGTATGATTTAACATATACTGGTGCAAGCGCTTAGCAGCCCAAGCCAAAGCACATCATGTCTTCTCAAGCATGGAATATGGAGACTCATAATCGGTGAACTTTTTGCTCAAATAGTAAATAGCATACTCTTTCTTTCCTGATTCGTCTTGCTGACCAAGGACACAACCCATTGAGTCTTCAAGAACAGTCAGATACATAATCAACGGTCTTCCTTCCACGGGCGGAGATAGGATTGGAGGCTCAGATAAATATTCTTTAATGCTATCAAAAGCTTTCTGGCAATCTTCGGTCCAATCATGGGACTGATCTTTCCGGAGGAGCTTGAATATCGGCGCACATGTGGCAGTCATGTGGGATATGAATCTGGAAATATAATTCAAGCGGCCAAGAAAACCTCGGACTTGCTTCTCAGTTTTGGGCGCAGGCATCTCTTGTATTGCTTTGACCTTTGCAGGATCAACCTCAATACCTCTTTCACTAACAATAAAGCCCAATAATTTGCCGGAACGGACTCCAAATGTACACTTGTTGGGATTCAGACGAAGCTTATACTTTCTCAGACGCTGAAAAAGCTTCAACAAGTGCTCTACATGTTCAACTTCCGTTCTTGACTTAGCAATCATGTCGTCAACATATACCTCGATCTCCTTGTGCATCATATCATGGAACAAGGTAGTCATAGCTCGTTGATACGTGGCTCCGGCGTTCTTCAAACCGAAGGGCATCACTCGATAACAGAATGTTCCCTAAGGTGTGATGAATGTTGTCTTCTCCATATCCTTGGGTGCCATCATAATCTGATTATATCCGGAAAATCCATCCATAAAGGAGAAGACATTGAATTTAGCTGTATTATCTACCAACATATCAATATGTGGTAGAGGAAAATCATCTTTCGGACTAGCTTTATTCAAGTCTCTATAGTCCACACACATCCGGACTTTTCCATCTTTCTTAGGCACGGGCACAATATTGGCTACCCATTGAGGATATGTAGAAGTCACCAGAAACCCCGCATCAATTTGCTTCTGAACTTCCTCCTTGATCTTCACTACCATATCAGGATGAGTTCTTCTGAGCTTCTGCTTCACAGGCACGCACTCAGGTTTCAAAGGTAGGAAATGTTGCACAATCTTTGTATCTAGACCGGGCATGTCTTCATATCACCAGGCAAAGACATCAACATATTCTCGTAACAACTCAATCAACCCTTTCTTGACAGACTCCTCCAGGAGTGCCCAAATCTTCACTTCTCGCACACAATCTTCAGACCCCAAGTTGACTGTTTCCAGATTCTCAAGATGCGGCTGAATGATCTTCTCTTCATGCTCAAGTAGACGGGTAATCTCGTCGGGAATCTCTTCAACATCATCTTCTTCCGCCTCAAATACAGGAAATTCAAAGTTGGGAGCTGGTGGTGGGTCATTATGTTCAATGGGTTTGATTAACCTGCATAATGATTTTGGATATAAAGAGCTTTAGAATTCAAACAAGGCAAATCACTATGCAGATGAAAAGGTTGATTTTATTCTATTTTTAGGTTTTATGTGATCACCAATTTCATGAAAAAAAAGCGAAAAGGGAAAATAATTGGAAAAACAAATATTTAACATGAATCTATTGAATGAAAATATCATTGTATTTATGCGCCAACAATGTCATCACTCCTCCTTTTGGCATGGGAGGAGGGTTTTTAAACACAATGAACATTACTCTGACTTATGGATGACTGTTGGAATATCCACAGCGACCCAATTATTGCAGATTCCCCCAGGGATGACGAAGTTGCCAGAATCCTCTTCGTCCTCTTCCAGAACGGCAGCAGCCTCTTCGTCTTGACCAGTGTGGATGAAACCTCCACTCTTGAACAGCCCTTGCGTATTAGAAACCCCAGATGAATAACCTATGCCAGCCCGGGACTTGTTATCTTCTAGCTCAATCATTTTCCCTAATCCAGCAGTTGTACCACGCTCAATGGCCAACTTTGCATCTTTGTAAGAAGTAAATGGAGTTCTTTTCTCAATAGGTTCAGCAATAGATAAAGCTTGGAAAGGAGTTCCAACTTCATCCTCAGCATCTATATATGAGAAGGAAGACAAATGGCTAACCAGGAGAGCCTTTTCTCCCCCTACCACCACCAGCTTCTTATTCTTCACAAATTTCAATTTCTGGTGTAGGGTGGATGTCACAGCGCCTGCCTCGTGAATCCATGGTCTGCCTAAGAGACAGCTATACGTTGGGTGAATGTCCATAACCTGGAAGGTAATCTGGAAATCACTTGGTCTGATTTTGACTGGGAGATCAATCTCACCAATCACAGTTTTGCGAGACCCATCGAAAGCCTTCACAACTACTCCACTCTGCCTCATGGGAGGCCCTTGATATGACAACTTCGAGAGAGTGGATTTCGGCAATACGTTCAATGATGACCCAATATCCACCAGCACGTTGGACATGGCGTCATCTTTGCAACCCATAGATATATGTAATGCCAAGTTGTGGTCTCTTCCCTCCTCGGGGAGATCAGAGTCACAAAAGCTCAAGTTGTTACAAGCAGTAATGTTTGCAACAATGCTATCGAATTGTTCTATCGTGACATCATGATCCACATATGCCACATCCAAAACTTTCTGCAGAGCCTCTCGGTGTGGTTCTGAATTCAAAAGCAATGATATCACGGATATTTTGGATGGCGTTTGTAGAAGCTGGTCTACAACATTGTACTCGCTCCTTTTGATGAGCTTCAACATCTCATCACAGTCTTCTTTCATATTTCCGCTCGGGTCAACAGAAGCAGGAGTTCTCAATGTAGAGGAGGGCTGAACAACAAGTGTCGGGTTCGGAGAGCTCACAGCATTCCCAATCGGGCGTTCAACAGAATCAGCATTAATTCTTACTCGAGCATCCGCTTGAGGCTTTGGCGGTGCTGAAAATACACGACCACTACGGGTCAAACCGCTAACATCAGCAATATTTACAACAGATGAGGATGGCAAGGACACCTCTTTCCCATTTTCTACCGCGACAACATTATAGCGATAGGGGACCGCCTTTTCAGAAGAGTACGCTATCGGTCCGACTGGCTTAATGATGAGAGCAGGAGAAGCCTTCTGCTTGCTACCATCATACTTGATGATAACAGGCTCGGGGATCCGGAATACTGGAGAAATCACGTTGACCTCATCGGCGTCTTCGTCAACATTTCTGTTTTGAAGGATCTCAATAACTCCTTCATCCAGCATTTCTTGGACATCTTTGCGCACCTGGCGACAACCTCTTTTGATTAACAGAACAGACTCGGCATCTATCGTGGTCATGCTCATAATGACTATAATCACATAGCAAATGATGCATCTCAACCAGAGATTGTCGAATATGACTGACATATTTGACTTTGTATTTGCCAGGGCAGCCCTGGACCATGTTGACAGACTTCCCATGCCCGGACAATGGGTTCTTCTTCACGTTAGGACCTACGTCCTCAAAACATAAAATGCCACACCTCACAAGGTCTTGAACTTTGGTCTTCAAAGGGTAGAAATTCTCCACGTCGTGGCCGGGAGCACCAGAATGATAAACACAGTGTAATTCGGGCTTATACCACCACTGGGGGTTAGTAGGTATAGCCGGTGGGTCTCGCAGAGTAATCAACTTCCTCTCTATCAAAGAAGGATATAACTCTGCATACGTCATCGGAATAGGATCGAAGGTGACCCTTTTCCTCTCGTAACTCGTGCTGGTTTGATTACCGTTTCGAGGCTGGTAGGCCTGCTGTTGCGGACGGTGCTATTGATGTTGATATTGCGGATGTGGTTGCTGATTGTTGTTATGTTGCTGGTATTGCTGATTATCTATGAAGATAGGTGCTATATGAGCCACCTGGTGCTGGTTACCGGCGGGACGCACAGCCTTCCTCCTCACAGAGGGTCTTCTTGGTTTCATATGAGAAGTCACAGCATGTGCCTCTCCTTCTTTCTTTTTCGCAAATGCCCTATAACGTTTGGCAGAAGAGCATTCTTCTCTTGTCAGACGTCCTTCTCTAACCCCTTCTTCTAGACGCATCCCCATATTCACCATCTCGGTGAAGTCAGAAGGAGCGCTAGCAATCATCCGCTCATAATAAAAAGAACTCAAGGTCTTCAAAAAGATCTTGGTCATCTCTTTCTCTTCTAGCGGAGGCACGATCTGTGCTGCTACCTCTCGCCACCTCTGGGCGTATTCTTTGAATGTTTCCTTGTCCTTCTGGGACATGGCCCTCAATTGATCCCTATCGGGAGCCATATCCACATTGTACTTGTATTGTTTGACGAAGGCCTCGCCAAGATCGTTGAAGGATCGGATGTTCTCACTGTCTAAACCCATGTACCAACGCAAAGCAGCACCGGACAAACTGTCCTGAAAGTAGTGGATGAGCAATTGGTCATTGTCGGTCTGAGTCGACATTTTCCTGGCATACATGACCAGGTGGCTGAGAGGGCAAGTATTTCCCTTGTATTTTTCAAAGTCAGGGACCTTGAATTTCACAGGGATCTTCACATTAGGAACCAAGCAGAGTTCGGCAGCAGACTTGCCGAAAAGATCCTTTCCTCTGAGAGTTTTCAATTCCTTGTGAAGCTCAAGAAATTGATCATTCATAGCATCCATCTTCTCATAGACATCTGGGCCCTCAGACGGCTCAGAATGATAGATGGTGTCCTCTACTCTGGGCAGAGTATGCACGACAGGAGGAGGAACAGCAAGGACCGGGCTAGATGCCGGCATAGAAGCAAAGGTGGGAGCAGGACCATCGGGCATGAAATTGGGAGGCATCCCCCACGGGAATCCGACTGGCATGGCCGTTGGAGCAAAGTGTGCACTGGCTGCAGGCACAGTCGAGGAGACAATCTCAGAGATGACGGTCCTCTGGGGAGGAGTTAAAGGTGTTGGAGAAGACTGGCTCTGGGCAGCCATGAATGATTCCATCAAGGCGCTTAATCTGGCCACTTCCTCTTTCAGTTCGCGGTTCTCTTGTTCCAAATGATCCATCAGTCTCGAAATGTTGGCTCTGGTGTAGTACCGGTGAGTTAGCTTGTCTTCAAAATAAATGAAGAACACAAAGTCAGACCACAGGACAAGAAGTCGGGAACAAAACCTGCTTATGCACATGATGCATGCAATGCTCGTGCATATGATTTTTTCTTTTATTTCAAAGGAACTTTAGGGTTCTATTTGCAAAGTTTGGAAATATTAAACACTTTTATATGGAAACATAATATCTGGGAAATATTTTACACCAAAGAAGTACAGCATTGGTAACCATATACAAGAGAAAAGGAAAATAATCATCCTATGGATCCCTAGAAACAATCATCTAAAGCTCGGGACACAGGAAGATAAGATGCACGAAGCCTCTTCACCTCCCTCTCGTAAGCTGCCTCCATGTCTGCTTTCTCCTTGGCGAGTCGGTCGTACTTCCTTTTCCAAAACTTGGAAGACCGAGGAAGTAGAGAAGTCCATGCATAATTAGGATCATCAATAACCTGATGTTCGAGGAACTCTATCAAAGCATCCTTCTCCTTGATCTGCTGAAGCAACTCTTCTCGTTCACGGATCCAAGCACGTGAGCGGTCTTCGTCTCTCAACTCCTCTACTCCTTGGTCAGGGAGGGTTGAAGGCCCAGCCATAACCAAAGGTGTAGGTCTCGGATATTCATAAGGCATGAGATACTCAGACGCTCTCTTCCTAACCCAAGCAGTGTAAGGCTCCATAGCAACACAATTCTTAGGACCCAACTCCTTCCTTCCTTTCCTATGAATCTTGCACCAAGCGCGGACCATTCTGCCCTTCAAGTTTTGGGGGATCTTTACCCTCCTGAAAGAACATACCCTCTAACAGAATGTTATTGGGTTTATCCTTTAGGGGGAACCCAAGCTGACGACGTGCCAAAATAGGGTTGTAGTTAATCCCACCACCTGTACCAAGAAGAGGTACATTGGGGAATTCACCACAAGAGTCGATAATCTGCACACCATCATACACACGGTTGTACCAAGAGATATCATCATTAGTGAGAGACATGAGTCTCGTGGACCACCGTAGACATCCCTTGTTCTCCTTGAAGGCGACCGTCTGCGGTAAGTGAGAAATAAACCACTTATACAACAGAGGCAAACAGCACACAATGGCACCACCACCCTTTGCATTCCTCATATGCAAAGAAAAATAAGTGTCACCCAACAGAGTCGGAACGGGATTAAGAGTAGAGAAAATCCTAATAGCGAATAACACTAACCCATAGATGAGAAGTACAAATATGGCCTCAAAGGCGTCCTCACTCATGGCCTTCCATACACAGTAGCTTGAGCAATGAGGAACTCAGAAGGGAGACCTTGAATTCCACCTTTGGTAGTCATATGAGCACCAACCAGAGATTCATCTATGTGCAACATGTCTGCTATCTCTCGAGAAGTAGGAATACTCTCCAAGCCACTGAACAACAACTGATCTAGAATAGGTATACCCACAAGGTAGGCATACTCCTCAAGTGTAGGCAAAAGCTGGAAGTCCGGAAACGTGAAGCAGCGGTACAAGGGATCATAAAACTGCACCAATACACTCATCAATCCTTCGTCCACCTGAGTAGTAAGAAGAGGAAGAAGCTTCCCAAAACGAGCCTTGAAACCCAAAGGATCTAATACATAGGATGTCAGATTCCTTAACTCTTTCAAGTCGGGTTGCCTGAAACTGTACTTCTTTGTATTCCTTCTTTGTCTTTCCATGTCTGAAAATTTGCAAATAAACCCCTTAAGTTCCTTGAAAATTTCCTTATTTATTGATGATATGGATGCAAATGGGTGCATGAATGCATGAATGCAACAATCACACTCAAGGATCAAGCAAAGCACACCAAACAAAGGTCATGGGATGGATCATATCATCCTTAATATCAATCATCCATTTTGGTGGATTATGGTTTACACCTTATCAACACCCAAATTCCATTGATATTAAGGATACATGAACGGATCAACCACGAATCAAGGGTTTGTTGCGAGTCACGAGCATGGAGTCTCGGTTAAGAACCACCCAAAGGGAGTGTACTAGAGTTTAAACCTGCCAAACATGTTCTACAAGAGGTTCCCATAGTCATCATCCCATCTTTCGGATATTATCGGAGAAACGACTACTCGTATTCCAAGAATATTCTCAAGAGAGACTCTTATGAGTGTAGTAAGGGTGAATAGTAAAAATGAAAAATAGGTCTCTTGAACTAGGAAGGGTGATTATCAATGAAAATTGATTTTTCAAATATATTTTTTTTTCAAAAACCCTTAATAAAAGTTTTTTTTTAAATGAAAAAAAAAGTAGTCAACTTGTATAATTAATTATAAACTTATTTATGATTGAGTAATCGATTACGGTTTATATATAATCGACTATACTACATATGTGAGTAAATGTTTCCAAGATATCCTTAGCATAATTGATTATGGACTAGATATAGATTTTTTTCCTTGTTTTTTCATATGGAAATTTATGACACCTCACTTAAATAAAGGGTATTGATGATCATCTGAAAAACACATTTTATTGACAGAAAACCTTACAAAAAAAATCTCTCTTACTATCATACTATATAAATACTATTTGTGATCAGTATTATTATTTTACTCTCATAGTAAATTAATAGAGATTTCCTCTCTTAAATTAATAAGATATAAATGTTGCAAGTTGAGTTTGTGTTAAAAGTAATATGCAGATTCCAAATTAAATTTCTTTTGAAAAATTGGGTGGGAATAAAAATGTCTAAATGTTATGCTAATTGCGCAAGATTACAAATAATCCACCAAAACTACCTATCTATAATAATATTATTATGACCACAACTTTGAGCTATGCCAATTTTAGATTCCAAGTGTTTAAAGTACTATAAACTTGATTATGTTACATATGAATGTGAATGAGGGGGAGTTAAAATAACATATTCAAATTTAAATTGTTAAAAATAACTATGTAAAACAACTTTAAAAATATTTGAAAGGTGCATTTCATAAACAATAAACGGATGTAGTTTTTACATGAGATAACATGGTTTTCTTTCAAAAGAAAAACCATACATGTGGTATATTTGGTGACTTACGTAAAGTAAATAATTTGATCTTAATAAAATCAAACTTTTTCAAAATAATTAACATAATTTTCAATATTATCGAAGTTTATAAACTTCCATGGATCACTATAATCTTCTTCCATTGCGGTTTCAAAATGTTGATCTTGTGGCATGGAAGTTGCATCTGTCGACAAAGAATATTGTCTTTGTTGAGCATTAAAATATTGATATCGTGACAATAAATCTTGTATTTGTTGTGTCCTAAAATGTTTATTGGCTTGGTTTTGAAACATCATGTTCGGTAATCGAAAATCTTGCATTTGTTGAGCATGAGAATGTTGAACAAATTGATATTGTGAATTGTTTACAGACAAATAATCTTGCATTGCTTGATCTTGAGAATGTTGATTTAATTGATAGTGTGAGATACCAATCATATTTGCTGATAAGGGAACTTCTATTGGTTGAAATTGAGAATGTTGATTAAGTTGAGATTGAATCATCATGTGTTCTAACATAGAATCTTGCATTTGTTGAGTCATTGAATGTTGAATTGGTAGATGTTGTCACCTTTTTGTTGTTTTGACTTTTAATTTGACATTTCATTCCATACTTATGCTCATAAATTTTGCATAAAACCCAATCATCCTATAACATAAAAATATGAAATTTGCATGAGATTCTACTTTTTGTATACATTTAAGATAAATAATACTACTTTTTCACACACAAAATATATAAACAATAATGTTTAAAAAAATAAGAACTTGAATTTATTTTAAATGAGTTAAAATTAAAAGTTAATGAATTCATTTTTAAAAACGAAAAATTAGTGATTTTTTCATATAAAAATATCATGAAGTAAAAACTCAAATAAATGAAAATGGTATGGAAATATACAAAACCATTTACAAAATTTATAACCATGTGATACATAACTAATGAACATTTTATAATGAAATAATTTATTAATTTAATATTTTAACTATCAAAAAAATAAAGTTTACAATTATTTTTAGTTTTGTTATTAAATATAATTACGCAATAGTTTGTTACTACTATTTTGCTTTAGTCTTTTGAAAGTTAACTATTTCTTGTCATTTACTAGAATATAAAACTAACTATTATTTTCTAGTTTGTTACTACTATTTTACTTTAATATTTTGAAAGTTAAATACTTCTTGTCACTTACTAGAACATAGAACTACTTATTATTTAAACTCAAAATAAAAATTAAATATTAATTTTAATTTAATTTAATATAAATTTTAAGAATTTTTTTACATTAACATATAAAAAATTTATTAATTAAATAAACTGAACTTCTTCTCTTATATTTTATTGTTACTAACACCATCATTAATAATAAATATATTTATTAAAAAAATTAAAACACATTTTTAACAATATGTATATCATACCTTATTATTATAAAGAGTTGCACAAGAAATTGTAAAATCTTTGATTCTGAACTCTTGCATAATCCAATTGGTCTTCAAATTCACTAACTCTTTAGCCTTTCCTTGTTTACCTGTGTAAAACACTAAACTTCTTTTGAATCCAATTTCAACATCATTATTCATCACTGAATTTTCTTTTCCAGTAGCTTTCCAAAAACCATGATTTTCAACTGCTCGATCAGGACGTTGTCCATTTTCATACTTCTTACTTCTTGGCGTAAAAAAATACATTGTGTCCTCTCCTTTGAATTTATAACTATTTTCTGCAAAGAATATACCAACACAAAATCAACAAAAAGAATATAAAAATATTAAAGAAATGATAAAAATAAATGAATGTTTTTGATGTATAATAACATACCTAATTGTTGAGGAGAAAATTTGTAAACATCAACGTCATGAATCCTTGGTGGAACTATGTGAACACCTTGTAATTTTTGTTTCAAATAATAATCAATCAGCTCAATATCATTAGGGTTGAATCTGTAACCTGGTGGTAATGTAATGAGATTTATGTCTTCAATCTCATTATTTGTCGTAACATCATTAGAAAGTTGAGACTGCATGTTGCTAGCACAAAAGAAGATGGATGAAAATAATGAATGAATAAAATAATTATTGGTAGGTTGTTGTATTTATAGGTCTCATTTTTCAGTTGTGATTAGATCTTTTTACATGAGTTTCAAACTACTATATCTTTTGCTATTTAAAAGATTGAATAATTTTACCTTTATTTTCGGAATTTACAGTTACAATATTGTAGCGGGGTATTCGTTACCATTAGAGATATTGACTAAATCCAAGGTAAATCATACAAGTCGAGTCGCCACTGCACTTCTATTTATCCAAAGGAATGGTTAGAAAGCGAACAAAAACCTAATAGTTTTATCGAATCAAAAACTAGTAAAAGAGAGTCAGAGATCTGGGTAAGGGGGTTGGTTATTCAATGGGAAGGTGTTAGGCACCCAAAACATCCTAGGTACTCCTAGGGAGCCCTTTTCACATTTGTTGCAAGGTTGTTGTTTTGTGAAAGTTTATTTGTGCAAACATGATTGAAGAGATGAGAAGAGATTATACAAGTTATTTACATTTTTGTGTTTGGATGGATAAACCATTGCCTACGTACCATCTTAAAAAAGATTATGATCAAAACCTCGTAGTTCGGGGTAAAAATCTCAAAAATGAGTTGGTGAATTGATTGGTCCAAAAGCCTTAAGGTCTTTTGTTATCAAAGGGAGAAAACTCAACCTAAAACCACAAATCCACCATGTGAGGATATCTTCAACATGCTAGTGAGAGGTTAACCCTATAATAAGCATGGAAGACTCATTGTCCATCACTAAGGATATAGGTGAGTATTACATCTACCACCAAGATAACTCAAACCTAACAGCTAAAGGTTGTGAAAATTTTGATTAAGGAAGTGGCCATTGGAACCACAAAAAAGACATTCGAATGGGTTATATTTACCAATTAGAAGTATATACAAAATGGTCAAAGTGAACTTAAAGATTCAATTCAAAATAAGTATTATGAAAAGAAAGTTTGAAAAATCAAAAGCATAAGGCTTAGGTTTCTAATGTTGAAAACAAGAGTTAAATGTTTGCATAAAAGTTTTGGCTTGGGTTAGAGTGGAGAGAAGAAGAAGAAGGGCTAAAGTCCTAAGTAAAGCAAAAAAGGTGAGGGAAAAGAAGTAAAACCACAATGGAGTTCCCTTCTTGAGATCATATTGATGATCCAAGTAGCTCCCATCCTTTGGAATAAGCAATCACAGAAAGCATAAACTCAAGCAATCAACAATCAAATGAACTCTTGGAAAGACTCCTCAATGCCTCTTGGATCTCTCTCTCTTGGAAGCTCATGGTAATGGTTCCTCAATTAAGCTCAAGTTGGAACTCCTAGCACAAGAAAACACACATCAAAAGGTTCTATAACACAATCAAAGAATGGACAAGAGGGAGTTTAGAATATGGTCATTTCAATGTCATCTTCAATATTAAGCATTCTAAAGGCTCAATGCCTAGTTGCTCTTTGACTTTTTATAGCACTCTAAAGGCCCAATGCCTAGTTACTCTTTGACTCCAAATTTGCATAGGGAAAGTCCTAAGATCTAAGTCCATTTTGTCCATTTCTTTGCATTTGGTTCACAACAATCAAAACAAAACACAAACACAATAGTATATACACAATTATGTGCTCAAGTGAGCAAAAGGCAAATGACATTAACATAAACATGTGCTCCAATGAGCAAAGGAAAAAGCAAATGAATAATATGTACAAGAATGGTAAATTGCATAAAATTAAAGTGCATAAGGTAAATGTTAATTGTTAGTGGTCAATAGTTAGTGTACCATAAGGCAAAATTTAGCGCTATGTTAAGCAATCGTAATTGGACTTATGTAGAAGTCACAACTATCTGAGGTCGGTCAATAATAATGTAGGCAACAACACAAGTTAGAAGTCTTGATTAGTGAACCAAGTTCCAACAACTTGCCATGCCAAAAAGAAGAAGAGAATTGATCTTGTATTGGTTTATGTCTTTTGCATGATTTAGGAAACAACCTATCCTTAATGCAAAGTCATTCACTTGATCAATTGATCAAGATGAATTAGATTTGAATCAAAGAAGATTAAGTCTCCTTAATCAATGTCAACTTATCAACCTTCAACTCATTGATCAAAAATAAAAAGGAAGAAGAATAAGGAGATGAAGAATGGATAAGGAAATGGAAGGATCAAAATGCATAAGGTGAAATAAAAAATGTACCAATCCATGTGTATTGACCAAATGACATTGAAAGTCAAAGTCAAACAATGAGAAATCAGAAATGAGATGAAGATTGGAAGTTAAACAATAAACAAAATATTTTTGGCATTTTTAATATTAAAATAAACTTGAATTAAAAATAAAAGAAAAGGTCAAACTTCAAAATCACTTCAAATCAACCTTGAAAGGTCCAAGTGATTTATCCCAAGTTCAACAAGGTCAAACAAAGTTTGACAAAAAATTTCAGCATTTTTAAAAGTCAGAAACTATTTTTAATCAATTAAAAATGAATAAAAATAACCTAATTGAACTAAAATCTCAAATAAATCTCAAATCAATTAAAAAATTGATGAGAATATTTTTCATAGATCCATCATCATTCAAATAGGTTAGGAAAATATTTTTGTATTTTTTGGATATCAAAAACTATTTAAAATGAATTAAAAATAACCAGAAAAGAGAAAATTCACAAAAAATATCAAATGATAAAATAAAAAATATTAAAAATCAAAATCAGAAACTAGAATTTATTTGGAGAAGAATGCAATTGGTCCCATATTTTTTGGATTTAAAATGAAGAAGATATGAATTTTTGAAAATAATGGAAATAAAAGAAATAAAATCAGAAAATAAGAAATTCAAAAAAACAAGGAGCGTTAGATCTGAGCTCATTAATTGAGCTGGCAGATCATACGCTCCAGAAGCGCGCTTCCACCATAGACCAAAGTCCACGCGTAACACCATGAATTAAAATGAGTCATAACAAGCGAAGGCCAGGATTAGATCTGGAAAATGCATCCAACGATCCAAATTGGATCTGGCAATGGGACGGCCACCGGAGCCACTTTCTTCTCTGGTGAGCATGAAGATTCCGGTGACATTTACAGGTTTCAAAAGCTTAACCAAAATACACGATCTATACACCGTTGGAAAGCTGGGATGATGTACATCATCCCTGTATCACTCAATTCCACTCTAGATCTCTATTTTGAGAGAAATCAGAGATGGAAATTCTGTGATGTTCATGAGAACTTGATGGATTTCAAAAATTAAATGCACAGTAATGATGCCTCTATTGAGAGGACTTCAGCCAACACAAAATCCAAGCAAATAGATCAATAGATGATGAGTTTCGAAGAAAAAACCAGTTGAAGAACAACCTTGGATTTTGGAGATTTGAGCTTGCTTCCTTGCTTCCTTTGGCAAAACAGAAGTGCAATGGACTAAAGGATGAAGGTCTAGAAGCTTTAGATCCAAAGATTCAACCAGATGTAGTTGGATTTTAGATCTGAAAAATTTGAAGAAAAGTGAAATAGCTTCTTTGGTGAGAGGTTAGGTTTTCAGTCTGCAGCATTTCAGGTTGATTCATGGATGAAATTTGAATGGAGTGAGGTCCTATTTATAGATGGAATGGCAAGGAGAGTGTGATTCAATCCGTGTGCATGGAATTGGGCATTCATTGCATGGGCTTGCATGATCATGCAAAAGGCCCAAATTCAATGCCAAATGCAATATGAAATCATACCAAAGTGAAATGAACGTGTAATCTGAATGGTAATTGCTTGTGCATGGAATTTTGAAGTGTTATGCATAATTGAACTAAAAACTTCTCCTCTTCGAAAATACCATTTGCCAAATCCAAACATGAGCATGTGAGTAATGGTTGGAAAGGTTTTGATGTAAGGAACAATTGTTATGTTGGGCGAAAATCCATTTGAAGTGTGGAAATTGGTGAAATTGGAGTTTAAAGTGCAAGGTGCAAAACATGTAAAGGCAAAGTTTCTAAATTTAGCCAATGTTCAAGCCCCTCAGTTTTGACGATGCAAACCTCAAATGGAAAAACCTCCAACATCAAAGTTGTCTATCTTTTCAAGAAAATCAAAATGGACTTAAATTTTGCATCATTTGGATTTTTGATGAAAGCGTTATGGGAACTTGAAGTTGTACTTTTTTGCCTTTTAATGCATTTGGTCCAAAAGGACCTATAATGTCTTGCATTATCACATGTATTTCCTTTGAGATTTTGAAATTTTGTTCAACACAACATTTGAAGTAGACATCTTAAGATTTCCAATGCATTTGATCCCACCTCAAAATTATAAAAAATGAATGAGTTATGTCCTTGGGAAGTTGACCCAAAATTAGGGTTTCAGTCAAAATGACCTATAATGTCTTGGAATGGGAGATAACCTTCCAAGCTTCAAATCAATTTTTTATGAACATGAAAGTTGTTCATATTGTCCTTCAGAACATTTTTGATTTTGGGATCATCTCCATTTGACCAACACATAACAAGTTAGGTCTTAGTGCATTTCAAAATAGTCAGATGAATTAACTGATCAACTTCTCGAGTCCATGACTCATATTTTGATGAATTTATGATTGAGGACACTCAAATAAGTTCAAATATGCATGAAATGATGAATTGAAGAACTTACCTTGATTGTATTTGACCATGGGCTGAGGTTGCTTCATGAGCAAGGCATTGTGGTGCACAGATGAATTAGGGTTTCTTTGGGGAACAAACCTCAAACCCTTTGACTAGCTTTGATCAAAATGATGAATTGAGATGCTAGGGAGGCATATTTGATGGATGAGAGCTTTGGGGACCATTACCATGCTTGCTTTCATCTCCTCTTGGCCATATCTTTGTACCAATGATCTCCTTGAAGCTTTGGACCTTGTGATTACTCAAGCTACAAACAAAAGATGTTAGTGACATATTTTTGTGCTTTTGGTTAATAAACAAAAATAAGAAAAGTAATTATATACAATTCAAACATGCTTGGTGATCTCAAACCACTCACAAGAGGCCCTACCCAAAGGTAAAGGGAACCAAGATGCTTATGATCCTTGAGGCAATGCAAATGCAATGTCATGATGCCATGAGGGATCTTAGGGTCAAAATTGGGGTCTTACAGATGCCCCTATTTAAGGTCATTCTAGCCGGAGAAGTGAAGGTTAAAATCTTCATCTCGGCGGGGTAGAATGGGCTTAAATAATAACAAAGAGACGAATTTTGGTCCCTAAGAGACCTCATGATGCGAATGTATGTATGCAAACTGTAATACTCTGTGGGGATATATGTCCACAAAGAAAGAAAGAGATCAGGAACAATTGAAAATCCACTGGAGTAACACACTCCTAAATGGAACAGAGACTCTACCGGGGAGTAAAAGGATAGAAATGCGTGAGCAGGTCACGACTTAAAACTTACCGAGAGACACAGAGAGAATCCATGAAATAAATCAATGGAAGGACTCGAGCTAACTCGAAGATGCATGTATTGAGGAATATGCCAATACAGCAAAATTATCCGCAACGGATACTTCGGATAAAAATCCGGACTCAGGTGGGGATGTCCACTAAGGACTCAGCTGAGGAAAACAAATGAGGTATTACCGGTTACTGGGTAATAAGCTCAAAAAGAGATCATGTGATTCCACCGGTATAAGGGTGAGGAAAAAACATGCTCCGGGAGAATGAGTATCTAAGACTGGTACAAGGGTGAGAGATATCAATCAACCAAATCATCTGAGGAAGATTTAAAAGATGTATTTCAACTCAGGAAAATCTGACTCCACAGGGGACAAAAAGTCATAATAGGGAGCAGAAGGAGGGAACACCAGGGATGCCGGTTACTGGGCATATAATAGGTGACCAACCAAAGCATGAGTTGGGGAATATTCTCAAAACACTCATCATCCAAAAGAGGGCTAAAAGCGAACTCGATTATGGGATGGACATTCGATTCCAAAAAAGGGATACGAATCTTACTTAACTGGGGAAGAACAAAAGGCTTCGACCAAAGAGTGCATGAGATATATTATCTATTACCGTCAGAACATAGATAATATACTCGCATGGAAGATTATCCACAACCGGTTACTGGGTTAATAAAGGATAAATCTACCGACAGAGAAAGGCATCGGGATACCGAAACTAGGTATATAATGATGACCATTCAAGGGGAGCAACAAACATTACAGTCAACCGGTATATGAAAGATGACTGCTGAGGATAAACTGCTTAATCAGAGCAATTATCCGAGAAAATGAGGGGATATCAACACCGAATGTTGGATGAAGATAACCGTCAAGGAGGGGATTACATCTACCGGATACTGGGTAGAAAACCACGGCGGAGTAACCGTCATCAATCAGGTTAACTCTGCAAGGGGATGAAATAGGGTTTACAACTACCGGTATAAAGGTAGAAAACCACAGACTCTGCCGGGGCAAAGATGGATAATTTCCGGTTACTGAGCAACTATTCATCTATACCACAGAGGAGTGCAGGAAACAGTTACAAGAAGCCAATCTAGGATCAAACTAAAGAGGCAAGCTGAATCAAAACTCGTCCTAGTGAGGATATAGCTCAATAGGGAAACCCATCCCAATATATGTTGGGAAGGAACAGAAACAACCATCATCCACGAGGATATAACTCGGTGGGGAATATGGAAGGAAAGATAAACACTTTCTGCTTAAGGGGCTGACTCTACATGGGGAGATCAGACACCGACATCTGCTTGGGAAATGTATTACCCCCTAGCAGGGATAACAAACAAAGATATATGGCAAAGAATGCAATCATGAATATCTGAATGTTTGAAAACTATGTGCACGCATGCATGGTTTATGTATGATGAATGCTGACAAACAGACATTTCTAACACAAACAGCTCCAAAGGACTCAAACATCCGGTACTACATCTCAAGAGAGAAAGCCAGGTTCACCGGAGAGTATCCAAATCTGATGAGGGCAAGAGATACCAGGAAGAAAAGATCTATGCAGATGATGAACATCAGTCATTCCAGTTGAGGACAGGAGTTTTTGCACAGATAAAATCCGCCACATAAGCAACTCCACTGGGGAATCTATCCGAGAAGGTGAAGGGATTTTGGGGATCAACCACCAAACAGGAAGCTTCTAAGGTCACCACCAAATACCGTACTACCAAAGAGATCACATCTACTGAGGAGGAAAGGTTGCTACTCTGCTGAAGGGAAAAGTGGTGAATATCTTACCAAACACCCTGCTTGGTAGAAGAAACCAAAAGGCTCCGGCAGGAAGAGGATACAAACATGCCAGGAATATGAACAAATGTCTTACCCTGTTGGGGATCATACCATCCTTGGGAGAGCACTGAAGATTTCCTAAGTATCCTTTCGTCATTGTGAATGTTCATTTTGTTTAAAAACAAATTTATGAAAAATTCGATTCTTCAAAACAATGATATTTTTTTAATTAAAACATGCAAAACATTTGTTGAATAGAAACAAATAAGAGTGCAAATAATTGGATAAAAGGCTCAAATTTATTTGATGGAATGGTAGTTTGCAAATGGCAAGACTCCATAGATCTTTACAAGTTTGAAATTGGTGATATATATTGGAAAAGGGCTACATTGAACATAATGACCATTTCTCCACCAATTCTGAATCCGATGTATTTGAAGCTTCGGCTGATGACGAATGAGCAAGAATCTCTGACGGATGACAGTTGTAGAACAAAGTCTTGTCAGGATGCAGTTACTTGCCAAATCCCTAATTTTTGCCTAGATTGCCCCAGGATGAGGTACTCAATCTAGCGGGATACATATATTCATTTTTTATGTCTCTATCTTTTGCCTGGACCGCCTTTTCGGGTTTTCAATCCACCGAGACACTCATTTTTGCCTAAGCCGCCCTTTCGGGTTTTCAACTTAGCGAGCTATTCTGTTTTTATTTTTAGGCGAAGTATTTCTTGACTGCATCTGAATTCACAGGACGAGTGAAATCCTCCCCATCCATAGTTGTAAGTATCAAAGCACCGCCTGAAAAGGCTCTTTTAACAACATATGGACCTTCATAGTTTGGAGTCCACTTGCCCCTGGAATCGGGCGCGAAAGATAAAACTTTCTTGAGCACAAGGTCACCTTCTCGGAACACACGGGGCTTGACCTTCTTATCAAAAGCTTTCTTCATCCTTTGCTGATATAATTGACCATGGCACATGGCAGTCAGTCTCTTTTCTTCAATCAAATTCAGCTGGTCATAACGACTCTGAACCCATTCAGCATCAGTCAACTTGGCTTCCATCAAGACTCTCATTGATGGGATCTCCACCTCTACTGGGAGTACAGCCTCCGTGCCATAAACAAGAGAGAAAGGGGTTGCCCCTGTTGAAGTGCGGACAGATGTACGATATCCGTGTAAAGCAAATGGCAGCATCTCGTGCCAATCTTTGCACGTGACAACCATCTTCTGGATAATCTTCTTGATATTCTTATTAGCAGCTTCAACAGCCCCATTCATCTTGGGTTTGTAGGGAGAGGAGTTATGATGCGCAATCTTGAATTCACTACACAGTTCTTTCATCATTTTGTTGTTCTAGTTAGATCCATTATCAGTAATGATCCTATCTGGAACACCATAACGACATATGAGTTGATTCTTGATAAACTTTACAACCACCTGCCTGGTCACGTTTGCATATGATGCCGCTTCAACCCACTTGGTGAAGTAATCAATTGCTACGAGAATAAATCTGTGTCCGTTGGACGCTTTTGGCTCTATCATGCCGATCATGTCAACTCCCCACATGGAGAAAGGCCATGGTGATGAAATCACATTCAAAAGTGTCGGGGGAATATGAATCTTATCCGCATAAATTTGACACTTATGGCATTTCTTCACATACTTGCAACAGTCAGACTCCATTGTCAGCCAATAGTAGCCTGCTCTCAACATCTTTCTAGCCATTGCATGTCCATTGGAATGAGTACCAAATGAAACTTCATGGACCTCAGTCATCAACAGGTTTGCTTCGTGTCTATCCACGCATCTGAGCAGAACCATGTCAAAATTCTCTTATAAAGCACATCGCCATTGAGGTAGAAACTTCCTGACAATCTCCTCAGAGTCTTCCTATCTTTCACAGATGCCCCAGGCGGGTAAGATTGGTTCTGAAGGAAACGCTTGATATCATAATACCATGGCTTATCATCTTTCACCTCTTCTACTGCAAACACATGAGCTGGTCTGTCCAAGCGCATCACAGTGATATTGGGGACTTCATTCCAAAGTTTTACCACAATCATCGAAGCAAGTGTAGCAAGAGCGTCTGCCATCCGATTCTCATCTCGAGGAATATGATGGAAGTCAACCTTAGTAAAGAACGTTGAAATCCTCCTCGCATAATCCCTATATGGAATGATACCAGGCCGATTCGTTTCCCATTCACCCTTAATCTGATTAACAACGAGGGCCGAATCACCATAAACATCAAGATGCTTGATCCTTAGATTAATGCATTCCTCCAATCCCATAATACAGGCCTCATACTCAGCCATATTATTCGTGCATTTGAAAGTTAGCCTTGCTTTAAAAGGAATATGTGTGCCCTGAGGAGTAATAATCACTGCCCCAATACCATTTCCATATTGATTTACAACGCCATCAAACACCATACTCCATCTGGAACCAGGCTCTGGCCCTTCATCGAGTGTAGGCTCATCGCAATCTTTCATTTTCAAATACAGAATCTCCTCATCTGGGAAGTCATACTGAACTGACTGATAATCTTCGATCGGCTGGTGTGCCAAGTGGTCAGCCAAGATACTACCTTTAATAGCCTTCTGAGCTCGATGCTCAATATCATACTCAAATAACAACATCTGCCAACGGGCAATCCTCCCTGTTAAAGCAGGATTCTCGAAGATATACTTGATTGGATCCATTCTGGATATCAACCACGTCGTATGATTTAACATATACTGGTGCAAGCGCTTAGCAGCCCAAGCCAAAGCACATCATGTCTTCTCAAGCATGGAATATGGAGACTCATAATCGGTGAACTTTTTGCTCAAATAGTAAATAGCATACTCTTTCTTTCCTGATTCGTCTTGCTGACCAAGGACACAACCCATTGAGTCTTCAAGAACAGTCAGATACATAATCAACGGTCTTCCTTCCACGGGCGGAGATAGGATTGGAGGCTCAGATAAATATTCTTTAATGCTATCAAAAGCTTTCTGGCAATCTTCGGTCCAATCATGGGACTGATCTTTCCGGGAGCTTGAATATCGGCGCACATGTGGCAGTCATGTGGGATATGAATCTGGAAATATAATTCAAGCGGCCAAGAAAACCTCGGACTTGCTTCTCAGTTTTGGGCGCAGGCATCTCTTGTATTGCTTTGACCTTTGCAGGATCAACCTCAATACCTCTTTCACTAACAATAAAGCCCAATAATTTGCCGGAACGGACTCCAAATGTACACTTGTTGGGATTCAGACGAAGCTTATACTTTCTCAGACGCTGAAAAAGCTTCAACAAGTGCTCTACATGTTCAACTTCCGTTCTTGACTTAGCAATCATGTCGTCAACATATACCTCGATCTCCTTGTGCATCATATCATGGAACAAGGTAGTCATAGCTCGTTGATACGTGGCTCCGGCGTTCTTCAAACCGAAGGGCATCACTCGATAACAGAATGTTCCCTAAGGTGTGATGAATGTTGTCTTCTCCATATCCTTGGGTGCCATCATAATCTGATTATATCCGGAAAATCCATCCATAAAGGAGAAGACATTGAATTTAGCTGTATTATCTACCAACATATCAATATGTGGTAGAGGAAAATCATCTTTCGGACTAGCTTTATTCAAGTCTCTATAGTCCACACACATCCGGACTTTTCCATCTTTCTTAGGCACGGGCACAATATTGGCTACCCATTGAGGATATGTAGAAGTCACCAGAAACCCCGCATCAATTTGCTTCTGAACTTCCTCCTTGATCTTCACTACCATATCAGGATGAGTTCTTCTGAGCTTCTGCTTCACAGGCACGCACTCAGGTTTCAAAGGTAGGAAATGTTGCACAATCTTTGTATCTAGACCGGGCATGTCTTCATATCACCAGGCAAAGACATCAACATATTCTCGTAACAACTCAATCAACCCTTTCTTGACAGACTCCTCCAGGAGTGCCCAAATCTTCACTTCTCGCACACAATCTTCAGACCCCAAGTTGACTGTTTCCAGATTCTCAAGATGCGGCTGAATGATCTTCTCTTCATGCTCAAGTAGACGGGTAATCTCGTCGGGAATCTCTTCAACATCATCTTCTTCCGCCTCAAATACAGGAAATTCAAAGTTGGGAGCTGGTGGTGGGTCATTATGTTCAATGGGTTTGATTAACCTGCATAATGATTTTGGATATAAAGAGCTTTAGAATTCAAACAAGGCAAATCACTATGCAGATGAAAAGGTTGATTTTATTCTATTTTTAGGTTTTATGTGATCACCAATTTCATGAAAAAAAAGCGAAAAGGGAAAATAATTGGAAAAACAAATATTTAACATGAATCTATTGAATGAAAATATCATTGTATTTATGCGCCAACAATGTCATCACTCCTCCTTTTGGCATGGGAGGAGGGTTTTTAAACACAATGAACATTACTCTGACTTATGGATGACTGTTGGAATATCCACAGCGACCCAATTATTGCAGATTCCCCCAGGGATGACGAAGTTGCCAGAATCCTCTTCGTCCTCTTCCAGAACGGCAGCAGCCTCTTCGTCTTGACCAGTGTGGATGAAACCTCCACTCTTGAACAGCCCTTGCGTATTAGAAACCCCAGATGAATAACCTATGCCAGCCCGGGACTTGTTATCTTCTAGCTCAATCATTTTCCCTAATCCAGCAGTTGTACCACGCTCAATGGCCAACTTTGCATCTTTGTAAGAAGTAAATGGAGTTCTTTTCTCAATAGGTTCAGCAATAGATAAAGCTTGGAAAGGAGTTCCAACTTCATCCTCAGCATCTATATATGAGAAGGAAGACAAATGGCTAACCAGGAGAGCCTTTTCTCCCCCTACCACCACCAGCTTCTTATTCTTCACAAATTTCAATTTCTGGTGTAGGGTGGATGTCACAGCGCCTGCCTCGTGAATCCATGGTCTGCCTAAGAGACAGTTATACGATGGGTGAATGTCCATAACCTGGAAAGTAATTTGGAAATCACTTGGTCTGATTTTGACTGGGAGATCAATCTCACCAATCACAGTTTTGCGAGACCCATCGAAAGCCTTCACAACTACTCCACTCTGCCTCATGGGAGGCCCTTGATATGACAACTTCGAGAGAGTGGATTTCGGCAATACGTTCAATGATGACCCAATATCCACCAGCACGTTGGACATGGCGTCATCTTTGCAACCCATAGATATATGTAATGCCAAGTTGTGGTCTCTTCCCTCCTCGGGGAGATCAGAGTCACAAAAGCTCAAGTTGTTACAAGCAGTAATGTTTGCAACAATGCTATCGAATTGTTCTATCGTGACATCATGATCCACATATGCCACATCCAAAACTTTCTGCAGAGCCTCTCGGTGTGGTTCTGAATTCAAAAGCAATGATATCACGGATATTTTGGATGGCGTTTGTAGAAGCTGGTCTACAACATTGTACTCGCTCCTTTTGATGAGCTTCAACATCTCATCACAGTCTTCTTTCATATTTCCGCTCGGGTCAACAGAAGCAGGAGTTCTCAATGTAGAGGAGGGCTGAACAACAAGTGTCGGGTTCGGAGAGCTCACAGCATTCCCAATCGGGCGTTCAACAGAATCAGCATTAATTCTTACTCGAGCATCTGCTTGAGGCTTTGGCGGTGCTGAAAATACACGACCACTACGGGTCAAACCGCTAACATCAGCAATATTTACAATAGATGAGGATGGCAAGGACACCTCTTTCCCATTTTCTACCGCGACAACATTATAGCGATAGGGGACCGCCTTTTCAGAAGAGTACGCTATCGGTCCGACTGGCTTAATGATGAGAGCAGGAGAAGCCTTCTGCTTGCTACCATCATACTTGATGATAACAGGCTCGGGGATCCGGAATACTGGAGAAATCACGTTGACCTCATCGGCGTCTTCGTCAACATTTCTGTTTTGAAGGATCTCAATAACTCCTTCATCCAGCATTTCTTGGACATCTTTGCGCACCTGGCGACAACCTCTTTTGATTAACAGAACAGACTCGGCATCTATCGTGGTCATGCTCATAATGACTATAATCACATAGCAAATGATGCATCTCAACCAGAGATTGTCGAATATGACTGACATATTTGACTTTGTATTTGCCAGGGCAGCCCTGGACCATGTTGACAGACTTCCCATGCCCGGACAATGGGTTCTTCTTCACGTTAGGACCTACGTCCTCAAAACATAAAATGCCACACCTCACAAGGTCTTGAACTTTGGTCTTCAAAGGGTAGAAATTCTCCACGTCGTGGCCGGGAGCACCAGAATGATAAACACAGTGTAATTCGGGCTTATACCACCACTGGGGTTAGTAGGTATAGCCGGTGGGTCTCGCAGAGTAATCAACTTCCTCTCTATCAAAGAAGGATATAACTCTGCATACGTCATCGGAATAGGATCGAAGGTGACCCTTTTCCTCTCGTAACTCGTGCTGGTTTGATTACCGTTTCGAGGCTGGTAGGCCTGCTGTTGCGGACGGTGCTATTGATGTTGATATTGCGGATGTGGTTGCTGATTGTTGTTATGTTGCTGGTATTGCTGATTATCTATGAAGATAGGTGCTATATGAGCCACCTGGTGCTGGTTACCGGCGGGACGCACAGCCTTCCTCCTCACAGAGGGTCTTCTTGGTTTCATATGAGAAGTCACAGCATGTGCCTCTCCTTCTTTCTTTTTCGCAAATGCCCTATAACGTTTGGCAGAAGAGCATTCTTCTCTTGTCAGACGTCCTTCTCTAACCCCTTCTTCTAGACGCATCCCCATATTCACCATCTCGGTGAAGTCAGAAGGAGCGCTAGCAATCATCCGCTCATAATAAAAAGAACTCAAGGTCTTCAAAAAGATCTTGGTCATCTCTTTCTCTTCTAGCGGAGGCACGATCTGTGCTGCTACCTCTCGCCACCTTGGGCGTATTCTTTGAATGTTTCCTTGTCCTTCTGGGACATGGCCCTCAATTGATCCCTATCGGGAGCCATATCCACATTGTACTTGTATTGTTTGACGAAGGCCTCGCCAAGATCGTTGAAGGATCGGATGTTCTCACTGTCTAAACCCATGTACCAACGCAAAGCAGCACCGGACAAACTGTCCTGAAAGTAGTGGATGAGCAATTGGTCATTGTCGGTCTGAGTCGACATTTTCCTGGCATACATGACCAGGTGGCTGAGAGGGCAAGTATTTCCCTTGTATTTTTCAAAGTCAGGGACCTTGAATTTCACAGGGATCTTCACATTAGGAACCAAGCAGAGTTCGGCAGCAGACTTGCCGAAAAGATCCTTTCCTCTGAGAGTTTTCAATTCCTTGTGAAGCTCAAGAAATTGATCATTCATAGCATCCATCTTCTCATAGACATCTGGGCCCTCAGACGGCTCAGAATGATAGATGGTGTCCTCTACTCTGGGCAGAGTATGCACGACAGGAGGAGGAACAGCAAGGACCGGGCTAGATGCCGGCATAGAAGCAAAGGTGGGAGCAGGACCATCGGGCATGAAATTGGGAGGCATCCCCCACGGGAATCCGACTGGCATGGCCGTGGGAGCAAAGTGTGCACTGGCAGGCACAGTCGAGGAGACAATCTCAGAGATGACGGTCCTCTGGGAGGAGTTAAAGGTGTTGGAGAAGACTGGACTGGCTCTGGGCAGCCATGAATGATTCCATCAAGGGCTTAATCTGGCCACTTCCTCTTTCAGTTCGCGGTTCTCTTGTTCCAAATGATCCATCAGTCTCGAAATGTTGGCTCTGGTGTAGTACCGGTGAGTTAGCTTGTCTTCAAAATAAATGAAGAACACAAAGTCAGACCACAGGACAAGAAGTCGTCGGGAACAAAACCTGCTTATGCACATGATGCATGCAATGCTCGTGCATATGATTTTTTCTTTTATTTCAAAGGAACTTTAGGGTTCTATTTGCAAAGTTTGGAAATATTAAACACTTTTATATGGAAACATAATATCTGGGAATATTTTACACAAAAGAAGTACAGCATTGGTAACCATATAACAAGAGAAAAGGAAAATAATCATCCTATGGATCCCTAGAAACAATCATCTAAAGCTCGGGACACAGGAAGATAAGATGCACGAAGCCTCTTCACCTCCCTCTCGTAAGCTGCCTCCATGTCTGCTTTCTCCTTGGCGAGTCGGTCGTACTTCCTTTTCCAAAACTTGGAAGAAGAGGAAGTAGAGAAGTCCATGCATAATTAGGATCATCAATAACCTGATGTTCGAGGAACTCTATCAAAGCATCCTTCTTCTTGATCTGCTGAAGCAACTCTTCTCGTTCACGGATCCAAGCATCGTGAGCGGTCTTCGTCTCTCAACCTCTACTCCTTGGTCAGGGAGGGTTGAAGGCCCAGCCATAACCAAAGGTGTAGGTCTCGGATATTCATAAGGCATGAGATACAGACGCTCTCTTCCTAACCCAAGCATGTAAGGCTCCATAGCAACACAATTCTTAGGACCAACTCCTTCCTTCCTTTCCTATGAATCTTGCACCAAGCGCGGACCATTCTGCCCTTCAAGTTTTGGGGGATCTTTACCCTCCTGAAAGAACATACCTCTAACAGAATGTTATTGGGTTTATCCTTTAGGGGGAAACCAAGCTGACGACGTGCCAAAATAGGGTTGTAGTTAATCCCACCACCTGTACCAAGAAGAGGTACATTGGGGAATTCACCACAAGAGTCGATAATCTGCACACCATCATACACACGGTTGTACCAAGAGATATCATCATTAGTGAGAGACATGAGTCTCGTGGACCACCGTAGACATCCCTTGTTCTCCTTGAAGGCGACCGTCTGCGGTAAGTGAGAAATAAACCACTTATACAACAGAGGCAAACAGCACACAATGGCACCACCACCCTTTGCATTCTCATATGCAAAGAAAAATAAGTGTCACCCAACAGAGTCGGAACGGGATTAAGAGTAGAGAAAAAATCCTAATAGCGAATAACACACTAACCCATAGATGAGAAGTACAAATATGGCCTCAAAGGCGTCCTCACTCATGGCCTTCCATACACAGTAGCTTGAGCAATGAGGAACTCAGAAGGGAGACCTTGAATTCCACCTTTGGTAGTCATATGAGCACCAACCAGAGATTCATCTATGTGCAACATGTCTGCTATCTCTCGAGAAGTAGGAATACTCTCCAAGCCACTGAACAACAACTGATCTAGAATAGGTATACCCACAAGGTAGGCATACTCCTCAAGTGTAGGCAAAAGCGGAAGTCCGGAAATGTGAAGCAGCGGTACAAGGGATCATAAAACTGCACCAATACACTCATCAATCCTTCGTCCACCTGAGTAGTAAGAAGAGGAAGAAGCTTCCCAAAACGAGCCTTGAAACCCAAAGGATCTAATACATAGGATGTCAGATTCCTTAACTCTTTCAAGTCGGGTTGCCTGAAACTGTACTTCTTTGTATTCCTCTTTGTCTTTCATGTCTGAAAATTTGCAAATAAACCCTTAAGTTCCTGAAAATTTCCTTATTTTTGATGATATGGATGCAAATGGGTGCATGAATGCATGAATGCAACAATCACACTCAAGGATCAAGCAAAGCACACCAAACAAAGGTCATGGGATGGATCATATCATCCTTAATATCAATCATCCATTTTGGTGGATTATGGTTTACACCTTATCAACACCCAAATTCCATTGATATTAAGGATACATGAACGGATCAACCACGAATCAAGGGTTGTTGCGAGTCACGAGCATGGAGTCTCGGTTAAGAACCACCCAAAGGGAGTGTACTAGAGTTTAAACCTGCCAAACATGTTCTACAAGAGGTTCCCATAGTCATCATCCCATCTTTCGGATATATCGGAGAAACGGCTACTCGTATTCCAAGAATATTCTCAAGAGAGACTCTTATGAGTGTAGTAAGGGGGATAGTAAAAATGAAAAATAGGTCTCTTGAACTAGGAAGGGTGATTATCAATGAAAATTGATTTTCAAAATATTTTTTTTTTCAAAAAACCTTAATAAAAGTTTTTTTTAAATGAAAAAAAAAAGTAGTCAACTTGTATAATTAATTATAAACTTATTTATGATTGAGTAATCGATTACGGTTTATATATAATCGACTATACTACATATGTGAGTAAATGTTTCCAAGATATCCTTAGCATAATTGATTATGGACTAGATATAGATTTTTTTCCTTGTTTTTTCATATGGAAATTTATGACAACTCACTTAAATAAAGGGTATTGATGATCATCTGAAAAACATATTTTATTGACAGAAAACCTTACAAAAAAAACTCTCTTACTATCATACTAATAAATACTATTTGTGATCAGTATTATTATTTTACTCTCATAGTAAATTAATAGAGATTTCCTCTCTTAAATTAATAAGATATAAATGTTGCAAGTTGAGTTTGTGTTAAAAGTAATATGCAGATTCCAAATTAAATTTCTTTTGAAAAATTGGGTGGGAATAAAAATGTCTAAATGTTATGCTAATTGCGCAACAGTGCCGCTTTCAATGTCCTAATTGAGCAAGATTACAAATAATCCACCAAAACTACCTATCTATAATAATATTATTATGACCACAACTTTGAGCTATGCCAATTTTAGATTCCAAGTGTTTAAAGTACTATAAACTTATTATGTTACATATGAATGTGAATGAGGGGGAGTTAAAATAACATATTCAAATTAAATTGTTAAAAATAACTATGTAAAACAACTTTAAAAAATATTGAAAGGTGCATTTCATAAACAATAAACGGATGTAGTTTTTACATGAGATAACATGGTTTTCTTTCAAAAAGAAAAACCATACATGTGGTATGTATTTGGTGACTTACGTAAAGTAAATAATTTGATCTTAATAAAATCAAACTTTTCAAATAATTAACTAATTTCAATATTATCGAAGTTTATAAACTTCCATGGATCACTATAATCTTCTTCCATTGCGGTTTCAAAATGTTGATCTTGTGGCATGGAAGTGCATCTGTCGACAAAGAATATTGTCTTTGTTGAGCATTAAAATATTGATATCGTGACAATAAATCTTGTATTTGTTGTGTCCTAAATGTTTATTGGCTTGGTTTTGAAACATCATGTTCGGTAATCGAAAAATCTTGCATTTGTTGAGCATGAGAATGTTGAACAAATTGATATTGTGAATTGTTTACAGACAAATAATCTTGCATTGCTTGATCTTGAGAATGTTGATTTAATTGATAGTGTGAGATACCAATCATATTTGCTGATAAGGGAACTTCTATTGGTTGAAATTGAGAATGTTGATTAAGTTGAGATTGAATCATCATGTGTTCTAACATAGAATCTTGCATTTGTTGAGTCATTGAATGTTGAATTGGTAGATGTTGTCACCTTTTTGTTGTTTTGACTTTAATTTGACATTTCATTCCATACTTATGCTCATAAATTTTGCATAAAACCAATCATCCTATAACATAAAAATATGAAATTTGCATGAGATTCTACTTTTTGTATACATTTAAGATAAATAATACTACTTTTCACACACAAATATATAAACAATAATGTTTAAAAAATAAGAACTTGAATTTATTTAAATGAGTTAAAATTAAAGTTAATGAATTCATTTTTAAAAACGAAAAATTAGTGATTTTTTCATATAAAAATATCATGAAGTAAAAACTCAAATAAATGAAAATGGTATGGAAATATACAAAACCATTTACAAAATTTATAACATGTGATACATAACTAATGAACATTTTATAATGAAATAATTTATTAATTTAATATTTTAACTATCAAAAAAATAAAGTTTACAATTATTTTTGTTTGTTATTAAATATAATTACGCAATAGTTGTTACTACTATTTTGCTTTAGTCTTTGAAAGTTAACTATTTCTTGTCATTTACTAGAATATAAAACTAACTATTATTTTCTAGTTTGTTACTACTATTTTACTTTAATATTTTGAAAGTTAAATACTTCTGTCACTTACTAGAACATAGAACTACTTATATTTAAACTCAAAATAAAAATTAAATATTAATTTTAATTTATTTAATATAAATTTTAAGAATTTTTACATTAACATATAAAAAATTTATTAATTAAATAACTGAACTTCTTCTCTTATATTTATTGTTACTAACACCATCATTAATAATAAATATATTATTAAAAAAATTTAAACACATTTTTAACAATATGTATATCATACCTTATTATTATAAAGAGTTGCACAAGAAATTGTAAAATCTTTGATTCTGAACTCTTGCATAATCCAATGGTCTTCAAATTCACTAACTCTTTAGCCTTTCCTTGTTTACCTGTGTAAAACACTAAACTTCTTTTGAATCCAATTTCAACATCATTATTCATCACTGAATTTTCTTTTCCAGTAGCTTTCCAAAAACCATGATTTTCAACTGCTCGATCAGGACGTTGTCCATTTTCATACTTCTTACTTCTTGGCGTAAAAAAATACATTGTGTCTCTCCTTGAATTATAACTATTTTCTGCAAAGAATATACCAACACAAAATCAACAAAAAGAAATATAAAAATATTAAAGAAATGATAAAAATAAATGAATGTTTTTGATGTATATAACATACCTAATTGTTGAGGAGAAAATTTGTAAACATCAACGTCATGAATCCTTGGTGGAACTATGTGAACACTTTGTAATTTTGTTTCAAATAATAATCAATCAGCTAAATATCATTAGGGTTGAATCTGTAACCTGGTGGTAATGTAATGAGATTTATGTTCAATCTCATTATTGTCGTAACATCATTAGAAAGTTGAGACTGCATGTTGCTAGCACAAAAGAAGATGGATGAAAATAATGAATGAATAAAATAATTATTGGTAGGTTGTTGTATTTATAGGTCTCATTTTTCAGTTGTGATTAGATCTTTTTACATGAGTTTCAAACTACTATATCTTTTGCTATTTAAAAGATTGAATAATTTTACCTTTATTTTCGGAATTTACAGTTACAATATTGTAGCGGGGTATTCGTTACCATTAGAGATATTGACTAATACAAGGTTAAATCATACAAGTCGAGTCGCCGCTGCACTTCTATTTATCCAAAGGAATGGTTAGAAAGCGAACAAAACCTAATAGTTTTATCGAATCAAAACTAGTAAAAGAGAGTCAGAGATCTGGGTAAGGGGGTGGTTATTCAATGGGAAGGTGTTAGGCACCCAAAACATCCCTAGGTACTCCTAGGGAGCCCTTTCACATGTTGCAAGGTTGTTGTTTTGTGAAAGTTTATTTGTGCAAACATGATTGAAGAGATGAGAAGAGATTATACAAGTTATTTACATTTTTGTGTTTGGATGGATAAGCCCATTGCCTACGTACCATCTTAAAAAAGATTATGATCAAAACCTCGTAGTTCGGGGTAAAAATCTCAAAAATGAGTTGGTGAATTGATTGGTCCAAAAGCCTTAAGGTCTTTTGTTATCAAAGGGAGAGAAAACTCAACCTAAAACCATAAATCCACCATGTGAGGATATCTTCAACATGCTAGTGAGAGGTTAACCCTATAATAAGCATGGAAGACTCATTGTCCATCACTAAGGATATAGGTGAGTATTACATCTACCACCAAGATAACTCAAACCTAACAGCTAAAGGTTGTGAAAAATTTGATTAAGGAAGTGGCCATTGGAACCACAAAAAAGACATTCGAATGGGTTTATTTACCATTAGAAGTATTACCAAAATGGTCAAAGTGAACTTAAAGATTCAATTCAAAATAAGTATTATGAAAAGAAAGTTTGAAAAATCAAAAGCATAAGGCTTAGGTTTCTAATGTTGAAAAAAGAGTTAAATGTTTGCAAAAAGTTTTGGCTTGGGTTAGAGTGAGAGAAGAAGAAGAAGGGCTAAAGTCCTAAGTAAAGCAAAAAGGTGAGGGAAAAGAAGTAAAACCACAATGGAGTTCCTTCTTGAGATCATATTGATGATCCAAGTAGCTCCCATCCTTTGGAATAAGCAATCACAGAAAGCATAAACTCAAACAATCAACAATCAAATGAACTCTTGGAAAGACTCCTCAATGCCTCTTGGATCTCTCTCTTTGGAAGCTCATGGTAATGGTCCTCAATTAAGCTCAAGTTGGAACTCCTAGCACAAGAAAACACACATCAAAAGGTTCTTACACAATCAAAGAATGGACAAGAGGGAGTTTAGAATATGGTCCTTTCAATGTCATCTTCAATTTTAAGCATTCTAAAGGCTCAATGCCTAGTTGCTCTTTGACTTTTTATAGCACTCTAAAGGCCCAATGCCTAGTGCTCTTTGACTCCAAATTTGCATAGGGAAAGTCCTAAGATCTAAGTCCATTTGTCCATTTCTTTGCATTTTGTTCACAACAATCAAAAACAAAACAAAAAACAATAGTATATACACAATTATGTGCTCAAGTGAGCAAAAGGCAAATGGGATTACAAAACATGTGCTCCAATGAGCAAAGAAAAAGCAAATGAATAATATGTACAAGAATGGTAAATTGCATAAAATAAGTGCATAAGGTAAATGTTAATTGTAGTGGTCAATAGTTAGTGTACCATAAGGCAAAATTAGCGCTATGTTAAGCAATCGTAATTGGACTTATGTAGAAGTCACAACTATCTGAGGCTCGGTCAATAATAATGTAGGCAAAAAACACAAGTTAGAAGTCTTGATTAGTGAACCCAAGTTCCAACAACTTGCCATGCCAAAAAGAAGAAGAGAATTGAGCTGTATTGGTTTAAGTCTTTTGCATGATTTAGGAAAAACCTATCCTTAATGCAAAGTCATTCACTTGATCAATTGATCAAGATGAATTAGATTTGAATCAAAGAAGATTAAGTCCCTTTAATCAATGTCAACTTATCAACCTTCAACTCATTGATCAAAAATAAAAGAAGAAGAATAAGGAGATGAAGAAGGATAAGGAATGGAAGGATCAAAATGCATAAGGTGAAATAAAAAATGTACCAATCCATGTGTATTGACCAAATGATTGAAAGTCAAAGTCAAACAATGAGAAAGAAGAAATGAGATGAAGATTGGAAGTTAAACAATAAACAAAATATTTTTGGCATTTTTAATATTAAAAGAAACTTGAATTAAAAAATAAAAGAAAAGGTCAAACTTCAAAATCACTCAAATCAACCTTGAAAGGTCCAAGTGATTTATCCCAAGTTCAACAAGGTCAACAAAGTTTGACAAAAAATTTCAGCATTTTAAAAGTCAGAAATATTTTTAATCAATTAAAAATGAATAAAATAACAACCAGAAAAAAAGAGGACTGAATATTCCTAGTACGGACAGACATTGCATGTGTGAGTCATACTAACCCATTTGCTGTTTTGTAGGTTTCAGTATTCAACCGGTACGCATAGCTCGTCTGTTCAGATAACCTGCTGAGGGTCAACAAATCCAAGCTGATGGATCTTCCCAACGCCGACATCCTTGAGCTGAAAGAGATGATGAGGGAGTTGTTCAGTGTTGTGCAAGGGCTTGCCTTGGGACAGAAAGCCATGTCCGAAAGATTGGAACGGATCGAGAAATGGCTGATAGTAGAAAAGGTTCAGGGGAAGGCTCCGTCCTCCGAAGTGAACAAACCTTCTGGTACTGTAGCAGAGAAACCCTCCGACAGTGGTCCATTCAAGAAGAAGGTTGAGCCAGTTGGTGTGCCCGCAAAGAAAGAACGTAGCAAAGATCGTTATCATCCTTATGCTGCCACTATAACCACTCCTGTCAGCAATCCACCTGCTCAACAGCAACAACAGCCACCTCAACAGAAGACACCGAGAGCTGAAAGCCAGGTGAAGAAGAAGAAAGAGGATCGTCAGTTTGAGGAACCACCCGTGACTTACGCCCTTCTGTTCCAAAGGTTGATGGATCTTGCTTTAGTACGGCCAAGGATATTGATTCCCATAGAACGGCAGAAGAGGCCACCAAACTATGATGAGAATGCCAAGTGCGAGTTTCACTCTGGGGCACCCGGACACAACATTGAGGGTTGTAGAGCTTTTAAGCATGTCGTCCAGGACATGGTGGACTCCGAGACCATTAACTTGGCCCAGATTATGAAGGGGGATGTCAACCCTGCGCCCAGAAAGGGTCCTGTAAAAGTCAAGATGGTGAAGAAGGCCAAGAAAGGATTGGAGATGACTGAGGAGGATCAGTTGAAAGGTCCAATGGCTATGGTTCCAAAATCTCTGATGCAGGATGGAGCTTTCCCTGTTGTTGATAATGCTTGTGCGACTGTCACTACAGAAGGGTGTGTATTGATGAAGGACCCGACCCAGAAGATGAAGAAAGTAGAAATGGACAATGAAAGATGTAAAGCACCCCGTCTGGCAGTTGAAACCGTCCAGGTAGAGAAGGTCCTTGTTGCTGAGAAAGAGAAGAAGTTGTCCATTTCTTCTTATAAACAAGCTCTGGAGGTGGTGAAGAACAAAGAAGCCCAAGGCTGGGGAAGGATCATTGACATCGTGGTAAAAGCAGACATGTTTGGGGTCGGTTATCAGCCGGGTCAAGAGTCGTCTAGATCAAATAGAGGATGTCGCCCACCATACACCTTCGTCAGTGCAGGGATGTTGGATCCTGGTCATGCCCGTTCAGTGGTTGAAGATGTTGACAGCAACCGCGAACTCGAGCTGTGGATAAAGTCGTGCGTACCAAGAAACTGGAAGTACTCCAAAAGCATCACTGTCACTCATTCTGAAGAGTAGTATTTCTGTTTTTCAATTTTTGTTTGCATGAAAGCCATACGTTTTGCCCGAAACGTAATGGTCCATTGTAAGGGCCATCTCATGTGTTTCATTATGCAACATTTTGCATCAGTAATGAATGGATGTTTTGTAGTTAAAAACGGTGTTCCCTGTTTTTCATTTAATTTTGCAATTTAAAAAAAGAAAAAAAAACAAATAAAAATGGCAACGTTTTTTTCAGTCTCTTTCCTTTTGATTTGGTCTCGTTCCAAAGTGATTACTCTCCTGATCTCACCGATAACGATTTAGTTACACCTCTGTATGACTTCGACAATTCAATCTATCATGCCAGAGAGAAAGACGAAGAAGATTGGGATTTGCTGGAATTAGCCAGGTCATTGAAACAAGAGGAGAAGGTGATCCAACCACACGAGGAGCGATTCAAGATTGTTACTCCAAGCTCCGCCGAGGTTAGAAAGCGAAAAATTGAGGTCGTTTCAGAGGCAAGTCAAGAGCAGAATGGTAGCCCCTTTTGAAAGAGAAGGTCAATATATGTGCCTGGTTGTATCTAGATACACCAAGGTGGGATACCAATGCTTTGGGGCATAAACTACCATCAGGAGGGGACTGTGCAAAAGCTGAGGCCGACAAAGGATAAGAAAGAGAGAAGGTGTGAATAGACTATCAAGATGCGAGCGGAGCTAATCTGAAAGATGGATTCCCGGTACATCACAATGAGGTATTGGTTGATTATATGGCTCAGGTCTCAGTGTTTATCTTCATGGATGGCTTTTTGGCCAAGACCAGATTGAATTGTTGCCAGATAATATGGAGTAAACCAGGTCCATCACACGAGGGGTACCTTCTTGGTCTAAGTTGATGTCGTTCCGTCACATGAGGCCGGTGCCACGTATCAGAGGTCTACGGTGACTTTGTTTCGTGATATGATTCATCGTGAAAGCAAATGCCATGTTGATGACATGATGACAAAGTCCCAAGCAGAACAGGGGCATCCGGTAGACTTAGGGCAAGTTGTTTGACCGTTTGAGATAACTCATACTTTTGAGTCTGAACCAGTGCACTTATGGAGTGCTGTCCATCAAGCTACCGAGGCTTGTTGTGAGCGAATCAGAGGAATCGAGGTCGATCCTGCCAAAAAAAAAAAAAAAAAAAAAAAAGGGGTAAGTTGTAGGAACCTCTGATTCCGATACCTCAGTGAAAGAAATAACTGTTAATCCGGTACTTGATAACCCTCGAGGGGTCTACGAGGTGCGTATTGAGTCAGCATGACTAGTCTTGTCGAAAAGAGTATGCAATTTACCTAAGCAAAAGTTTATCGACTGTGAAACAATACACTCACTGTTCGAAAAGCTTGATGTACTTCGGCATAGGCTGCTCGCCGACTGAGACAGTGTATGCTGATTCATACCACTTTGTGGATGTCAAAAATAGATCTGATCAGATATGTGTTTGAGAAGCTAGTAGCAACCCATGGAAAGGTTATCAACCAAGGAAGTTTGAGGTCCCTGATGAGGACATCTCGAGGTACTCAAATCGAAAGATTGAGAGTGACTGATCCCGGAGGAGGGGTCTGACCCCAAATCCGAACGGATTCCGATGTCTGAGGGGGAAAGAGACGAGGTGAATAAGGTGGTGCTTCCCGGATCACAGTTGGTTGCACCAACAATGGTGGCTGAACATAAAGTCTGTATCCTGGATATTGAACCTAGGGATGTGCATCTACCTGGGGCAGTGTCTTCCTCACAGAAATATGAGAAATCAGTGAAGACTGAATGGATAAAGACTCGGAATGACACGTAGAGCCCAGCTGAAGGAAGGGGCTGACAGTTACCTGGCATGGGGCAATTGTACCCGGTGAACGAAGCATGTTGTTAACCAAGAAGTATGACCTCGCGCGTACCACGTGGAAGAATTGGTTGAAAGGGATCCTTCCTCCTCAAGACGATTGTGGGGCAGATGGACAAACAGGTATGAATGTCCGTTCGTGGTCAAGAGGGTCCCATCTGACAGAACCTTGTTGTTTATGACCACGGATGACGACGATTTTTCCATTCCCTGTGAATGCGGACGCAGTTAGAAAATACTTCGTGAAAGAAACCCGCTGGACAAAAAAAAAAGAATAAAGAGTCCAGGCAAAAATGGGCATCCCGGCGAACCAAGAAAAGAGAAAGGTTCGGGCAAAGTTAGGGATAATAAAAGAAAAGAAATGTACACCCGGCAAGTTGAAAACCCGCAAGGGCGACTTGGGCAAAAAAGGGTATCCCGGTGGACTGAAACCCGAAAGGGCGGTCCAGGCAAAAGAGGGAATGAAACGAACAACTGCATCTAGCATGATCATTTGTGCTCATGATGACTTGGATAATCTCCGACAGAGACCGATCGGAAGCGTCTTGTTCAGAAGACAGAAGGTGCGGAAAGTCCTGAGGACATATGAGGTGTAACTAAGTTGGAACCCGATGAGATCACGGTTTCACGTTGCCATTAGGATAGATTTTTCCTTTTGTGTGCAATCACCTCTTTCCAGGGTTTGCTTCCTGTGTGTTGCTCGATTGTGAGCCATCTTTTATTCCAGTAAAATAAAGCGTGTGTTCAGTCAAATAATTTTGTTTTGTTGTCATTACCGTTTTGATTACGAAAACATCCGTTTATTTTGATAAGAATATTTGCATTTTGAAACATAGAGGTCTCTTCCAATGCATGCTTGTATGATTGAAATCTGGAAATCTTACTTGGAAGTCTGAGTGACCTAAGTGTTGAAATATCATAACACCTGGGGCATACCTGGGGCACGTTTTTATCTGACGATCTCTTGTGCAGAGCCTGATTAGGGGCAACGGATAGTTGAGCGGTAAAAAGACGGTGAAGGATTACGACCACGGTCCTGGAAAATTAATCAAGAAGACTCTTCAAAGTCTGATGATTGGAAAGTTTGTATGAATACCAGGAGTTCGATCCCCGTGGAGTACGGACGAGATTTGGAATACAAGATGATGGAGCAGAAAAGTCCAGAAGAGTCTGAGAGTTCTTAAAAGTGGAAAGTCAACACTATGGGTGGATGATGGATACCAGTGTTCGACGAGTCGACCGACACCCCCGTCAAACAGGCTGTATCTCCCCAGAGGATTAAGAGTGTGATCTCCCTGGCAGATTCGAGATCGTTGTCTCCTCAGCAAGCCTGAAGGTTGTCACGTCCCCAGCCCAAGTCAGTATTGAAGCTATCAGAGTTATTTCCCCTGCAGAGATGCCTGTAGACAGTACCTTCTTTCCCCAGCAGATCTAAGGATTGCTTCTCCCCAGCAGGCCTATGCTTGCAGATTTCCCCAGTTGAGAATCCCCGCTGAGCGCCTGACAGTTATTTTCCTCGGGAGCACCTCAGTGGAGTTTATCTGTAGACCGTTGGTGTGTCCCCCAACAATTGGTTTTGTGATGCTATCATCTCCAGTATGGCCGTGAGTGCTTATCCCAAGCAGGTTTGTGGGAATTCATCTCCAGTATGATATGACGTGCTATCATCCTCGACAGAGTTGTTACTCTTGCCACTACGGTTGTTCTCTCCGCTAGGATTGTTCTCCTCAGCAGAATGGCGTGGTTTTTCCTCAGCAAGTTCCCCGAGTGGAGCGGGTCTTATGAAATGCATCACCAACAGTGATTCTCCTACATATGGATTGGTTGGGTCGTCCCTAGTGGAGTAGTACTTATTTCTCCAGCAGAGTTCATCCTACCAGTGGATTGGACGGGTTTCTGTAGTAGACTGATATCTGTATCCCCAGCGGAGTTACGACTGTTTTCCAAGACTGAAGCTGTCTTCCCAGCAGAGGTTGTGTTGATTGGTTTTTCCCCAGCAAGGTTTGTCTTTCCCCGGCAGAATGGAAGTTGACATGGTTATAGGATCCCCAACACAGCTCCTGGAGTTCCCCGGTGTTGTCTCTAAAGGAGACGTGTGTTTATGCATTCATCATTTAGATAAGCATGGCATATCGCATCATTAGTGCATAGCATTTCCATAATCATGGGGCATTGTGTAAAGCAAAAAAAACTCATGCATCAACATAGCAAGCATATCTATTAGCCCTAGGCCGTGGCAACCAACCAAGGTTGGTTTGTTGGAAAGAGTTTAACATCGCGCCATTGGATCGGCTTTAGAATTGGGTTCATCAGCATGGTTGAGAGGTTGGTGTTTTCCCAACAAGTGATTCCTCAGTCGAGTGGGTATCCCCAGCAGTGTTACTCCCCAATTGTTAGTGTCTTTCCAGCTTGGGTCTTTTTCCTTAAGCAGATATGGGTGTGTCTGATCTCTCCATGTAGAGTCTACCCCTTAAGCAGAAAGTGTCTATCCTTTCCTGCCATTTCCCCACTGAGATACATCCTCGTGGATGACGGTTGCTTCCGTCCCCTCCCTAATGGGATGGGTTTTCCCTATTGAGTTCTTTCCTCATTAGGATGAGTCTTGATTCAGTCTGCCTTTTTGGATCGATCCCAAATTGGCTTCTTGTTGACTATCTCTTGTGCTGCCCTGGGGCATAAATGAATAGTCGCTCACTAACCGGCACTCATTCATTTCATCCTCAGCGGGGTTTGTTGTTGGCTTCTACCTACAAACCGGTAGTTGTAAGTCCTATCTTTGTGGTTTTCTACCTACTAGCTGGTAGTTGTAAAATCCCACTTTCATCCCCTTGGTGGAATTAACCCTTGTGCTCATCCCGATGATGACTGGTTACTTTTCCATTGGCCTCTACCACCAAACCGGTAGTTGTAAGTCCTATCTTTGTGGTTTTCTACCTACTAGCTGGTAGTTGTAAAATCCCACTTTCATCCCCTTGGTGGAATTAACCCTTGTGCTCATCCCGATGATGACTGGTTACTTTTCCATTGGCCTCTACCACCAAACCGGTAGCTGTAAGTCCTATCTTTGTGGTTTTCTACCCACTAGCTGGTAGTTGTAAAATCCCACTTTCCTCCCCTTGTTGGAATTAACCCTTTGTGCTCGTCCCGATGATGACTGGTTACTTTTCCGTGGTTTTCTGCCTACAAACCGGTAGATGTAATCCCCTCTTTGTGGTATTAATGGTCTTGTCCCCTTTAGATACTTGCTTTGATCAAACAGTATTGTCCCCATTGGGTCTTCACTTTCTTTTTGGATACTTGCTCCAAGTTAGCAACTTTATCCTCTTTTGATTGGTCATCTTTTGCATACCTAGTCTGGTACCCAGATGCCTGTCTTTTCGGTCGATTATTCATTTAACAACCTACAACCCGGTTATGGATAGTCTTCCATGCGAGCGTATTATCTACGTTTTGACGGCTATAGATAATATGTACTTATGATTTCCCGGTATTCAGACCGAAGGAGTTTCCGACGATCAGGTCGATGTACTCATGGCACAAGGCCAATTTTCCGGTATTCAGACCGAAGGAGTTTCCGACGATCAGGTCGATGTACTCGTGGCACAAGGCCAATTTTCCGGTATTCAGACCGAAGGAGTTTCCGACGATCAGGTCGATGTACTCATGGCACAAGGCCAATTTTCCGGTATTCAGACCGAAGGAGTTTCCGACGATCAGGTCGATGTACTCATGGCACAAGGCCAATTTTCCGGTATTCAGACCGAAGGAGTTTCCGACGATCAGGTCGATGTACTCATGGCACAAGGCCAATTTTCTGGTATTCAGACCGAAGAAGTATTCTCCTCTCCGTTGGTGTCGATAAACGTCGAGTTTTTTCCCGATCATCCGTTGATGATTTGGTTGTGTCCTCCTTCCCAAGTGAAGTATTCTCCTCTCCGTTGGTGTCGATAAACGTCGAGTTTTTCCCGATCATCCGTTGATGATTTGGTTGTGTCCTCCTTCCCAAGTGAAGTATTCTCCTCTCCGTTGGTGTCGATAAACGTCGAGTTTTTCCCGATCATCCGTTGATGATTTGGTTGTGTCCTCCTTCCCAAGTGAAGTATTCTCCTCTCCGTTGGTGTCGATAAACGTCGAGTTTTTCCCGATCATCCGTTGATGATTTGGTTGTGTCCTCCTTCCCAAGTGAAGTATTCCTCCTCTCCGTTGGTGTCGATAAACGTCGAGTTTTTTCTATTCGTCCTATGACGTCTAGTTGTACCTGTCCCCACGTGGATTTACCTCTCCGTTGGTCTTGGTAAACGTTGAGTTTTTTCCCATTTCGTCCGTTGACGTATGGTTGTATCCCTTCCATTCATTCATTAATGTTTGGTTACCTCTCCGTTGGTCTTGGTAAACGTTGAGTTTTTCCCATTTCGTCCGTTGACGTATGGTTGTATCCCTTCCGGTCATTCATTAATGTCCGGTTACCTCTCCGTTGGTCTTGGTAAACGTCGAGTTTTTCCTAGTTGTCCGTTGGCATCTAGTTGTGATTTCTATTCCCATTCGTCATCGTTGTGATGTCTGGATGTGGCCATACCCTTTGAAAACCAAAAAAACAAAACAAAATACCCAGTAATAAATATCAAATCCCAGTGGACGTTTCCATTGGTGGATCCCTGTATTGTGCAAATTCTACGGTTCTTGGTATTCAATCCCTGTTTACCCTGGAAGTCTGACAGCCGTTGCTCTCATCCATTCGGGTTCCCAGCTGATTGAATAGGGGCAGCTGTAGCACCTCAAATTTGCACCTATCATTGTACATACATTTTCATATTAGGTCATAGCATATCATGGTCCATTGCATAGCATTTGCATAACCCTCAGTTGCCTCAAGAGCAAGCAAGCAAGAATTAGGTCAAACTGATCAGGAGATCAGTCAGTCAAGCAGGCAAGTGCATTTTTCAAGGAGCCAAGGCCCTAGGGTTTGTCCAACAAGTTCACATGACTTGGAGGTCCATTTGAAGTGTTCAAGTCAAGGGTTGAAGGCTCAGAGGTCATCAGTTCATACACAGACAGTCAAAAACCCTAGACAGTCAACAGTCAGTCAAAGCAGTGGATGGTGGCCATTCTTGTGGAATTTGGACACCATGCTCATTAATCAAGAGTTCATACAACTTGGGACATCATTTGAAGTCAAATTCTCAAGGAATTAGGGTTTGGAAGTCATCAGTCAATGCACAATCAGACAGAAACCCTAAAAGTCAACTGTTGGTCAACTGTCCATTTAATCAGTGATTTGATGATTGGATTTGGTTTGTGAGAGCTCATTCATGGCCAAATAGTCCTCATATATCATGTCAAACACCATCATGGAAGAATTTGAAGCCAGATCAAAAATTTCCAAAAGTGGAAACTGGACCTGTAACTGAAACCTGCCATAAATGGAAAGTCTTGATCCTCAAACTTACATCATGATACAAGCTTCAAATGAATTTTTGCCCAACATGAAAGTTGAAGATCTTGTTCTCCCATTTCCAAAAAGTCCAAGAACTCTCAATTCCCATGTGTGGTTGGCAAGTTATGATCGAATCGATTTCAGAAAATCTTGAACTTCAAAGGGCCATATCTCTCAAACCGTTTGGCCAATTTTGGTGGGGTTTTTTCCTACAAGTCACATTTCATCTCCTCTTTCCAAAAATATAAATTTCATGAACCAAAACCTTGCCAATCAAAATGGCATTTTTGAACCTAGCATATGTGAAATTCAAGTTTGACCAATGGTTGACTTTTTGAATTATGCATTTTTAACACTTGGGGCCAATTGGAACTTGCTTGGAATGTTATTTGCAGCATGTACAAAGTCAAATTCGTGCAAGTACTTGCACCCATCACATAGCCATGCCTAGTTGCTTGAAAATGGGAAGAAAAGTACAATTTGCAACCACCATATCCCACATATCCATGAGCCATGCCTTGTACCACAAAGGCAGCAGAATTGTCCATGATTTTCTGTCATGAGAAGTCAGTAATAGCAGCCCTCACATTGCTGACAGAACGGCATTCATTTTCAAAAACATGATCTCACTTGCATTTTTCTAAAAAATCTGTAAAACTTGCCTTTGCCAAGAACAACATCCAACAGCAGCCAGTCAAGAGCTTCCAAGGTGAACTGAGCCTGGCATTGTTATTTTACCATCCATTCATCAAAACCAAACTAGTTGCAACCAACAAACCAGCAGAAAAACCTTGTGCTAAAAAACTGCATCTTGGCCATCTTCCAAAGGGCTGTCAAAACTTCAAAGTGACAAATGCATTGCCCTGCCACAAACAACATAAAACAGAACTCTTGAACATTTTCTGTCATGAGGAACCAATGACAGCAACAAACCAATAGAACACAAACCAACTCACTCATGCTGAAATCCTCATTCTCTCTCATTTGACATTGGGACAAAAATTGCAAATTCTGTTCTAAACAATAGGCAACATGAAACAGCACTTTTGGACATCATTCACTGTCCTATGAAACCCTGCCTTGCCAACCAACAGCAGCCTCATAACACAGAAAATCATCCATCTGCTAAGAAACTCACTTTGGCACTCTTGCAAAATCTGTCAAACTTCAAAGGAATGAAACCCTGCCTTGCTTAACACAATATCTCCTCACCATTTTTTCTGTCACTTAGCAGCCATCAAACATAACATAGCAGACCAACCAACTTCATTCACTCTCAAAATCTCACCTTCTTGCATTTTCAAATTTTCTGTCAAAACTCCAAAGTCACCAAGCCTTGCCTTGCCCTGAACACAATCCAAGCATCCTTTTGAACCACTAGAGGCAGCCACAAGCCAGCATAAACCATGGTGTTCCCAATCTCATTTTCACATTTCATTCAAAAAACCACAAAATAGCCAAAACATGACAGCTCTTGTTCTAAGCATTTGTTGATCAAAAGAGCATTGCAAACACACCTCAAATATCACATAGCAGGTGTCCAAAGCCTCAAAACCTGCAGAAAACATCAAGAACTCAAAATCACTTTTCAACTTGTCACATTGTGTCAAACTTGCATTTTCAAAGCTACCTTCACTCTCAGGTCCTTCCAAGCTTAGCAAATTAGTTTGTCATGGTCCATAGGGTATATTGAAGCTGTCTCAAACCTCCATTGCTCACTGTTTGAAAATCAAAAACATCACCATTCTCAAAAATCAAGCAAAACCAGTTCAGTGGCCATCTTCATTACCAGCTTGATTCAAGTTCAAGTAAGGTGTCAAACAGCTTGCCTTGGACCCTTTGAAGCTATCTGGATACCTGTCAAGCATTGAAAGCATCTCCAGCATCACATTCAACATTGCCCTGTTCAGTTTGGTAAATTTTCGAGCTCCATTATTCTTCAAATTACTACATGCTTTGGATAGGTCCTTTTATGCTGAGCTCAACAGTGTTTTTAGTTTTAAGGATGGTTTAGTGTGTAGCAAGTTATGTTGAATTGAATGTGGGTGATCCAAACTTGTTTTTGCATGTTTCTATTTGCCTAGCTCGATTTAGTGAAAACTAGTGATGAATTCATGTTGCTTGTTGCTTGCTGGTCATTTCTATATATGCAATCGACATTTCTGAAAAAAATTGAGAAAACACGATTTGGGGATGAAGGTGACATGAAACCCTAATTTTTCTTCAAGCCTTGCCCAGAACTGGCCTCTTTTCACGTGTGCATGGCCCCTTCTACCATCAACCAATAGGAACATTTCGTTCCTTGGCCAAAACGGCTGTGTTTTGATTAGTGAATCATGGAATTACCAAACTACCATTCTTGCTTTATTAATTCAATTAATTTCTTCATTTCATTTCACTTTGATATCCAATCTTCCAAAAATCATAAATGCTTCAATTTTAATCCAATTTGAATGGGATTTTTTGTGTTGTGTTCATCATGATCTCTACTTTTTTATCATTATTTTTCCAGAATTTTTTGATCATTGGTTTTTGTTTGGCACTAGGGTTTGTGACATGTGACCAATTTTTGTACACTTTGCCAAAACATTTGTGAAATGGTGATACTTTATCCAATGGCCCCCAAATTTTTTGTGTTTAAACTAGACACACTCATGGTGATTTTGGTGTAGAGTTTGTGAATTTATCATTTGTGGTTTGTGAGTTATGATTTTTTGAATTAGGGTGTGACAATTTGTGTCACATCATTGATGTCCAACTTCATGATTTTCATTACCATGCTTCTTGACCTCCAATTGATCTGATTTTTTGCATGAACCTACTCTTGTATGTCTAGTTTACATGTGAATTTTCTTGGAATTATTTGTGGCATTTCCTAATTGTTTGAGATTTTCTCCCCTGGTTAGTCAAATGTTGACTTTGTGTGACACATGTTCCCTTTTCATTTGTGAAATTCTCATACTTTATTGGATGGACATGAAATTTTACATGAGATAACTAGACATCCTCATCTTTACCATGGTTTTGGTCCCATTCATTTATCATACACCATCTCTGACTTATGATTTTTCTAAGTTGATGCATGTTTGGTTGACTTCTTTGAGCATGTTCAAGATTGCTTTGACTTTCTGATTTTCATTGACTGCCTTCCACTTGTCCAAATGAGATGAAATTTGACATGCTTACCATGCTATGGATTGTGATTGATCATGATTTATTTGGTGATTTTTGGAAATGTTTAAGATTGCTTTTGAGCAAGTCTTGCTGTTGACTTCTATGAGTTTCTGTTTGCCATACTTTGACCTAATTTGTTCATGAAATGATGATAGTGATTGATATGGATGTGAACCCAATTGGTTGTGTTTCTTAATTGTTTGAACATGATTTTGGATACTTACCCATGCTGTTTTGACTTTTCTTATTCTCTTTTGACCCTAGGCTTGCCCTAGTGGTCCTGTTACTCACCTTTGAGCTTGTGTTTTCAGATTGACCATCAAATGGCCATTGAGACCAATTCTTTTAATTGAGCTTGCTTAAATATCATTGTCTAACCTCTTTGTCTTGTAGGTAGCTTGGCTCACATGCTTTAAGCTTTGTGCCTTGCACATTCACTAGCTTGTGTTGACTGGTTGATGTCTGTTTCATTTTGATTTAACTCTGACTTGTATACTAACTGTGCTTGACTGATTTCAGGTACTTTAGTTGCTTTTAGTTCCTTGTGAACTTTTGCTTTGCTTTGCTTGTATAAGCAATTTGCATTGAGGTATGTCTCTTTGCCTTCATGTAGTCTGGAAGACCTGGCCTGTTACTTGGCCAGGCAACTGTCTGAAGTCCTCCTTAAGAGGCAATGTTTGTGGATGTTTACTTTTGTCCTTGCATAGAGTCAAAGTCCTCCTAAGTGAAGAGGCAATTGGTGGAAGGTAGGGATATGCAATCTATCCCCCACTATTCAGTGTGTCATCTGCTTTGCTCACACCACTGTGTTGATGCATTTCAGATACAAACCCAAGATCTTGTACAATTGTACAGTTGAGTCAGTTTCAAATGTGTAGAAGGGTTCCCACTTTCTGAACCCACACATTCTTGTCAAATGCTCTCCCAGGCCAGGGATAGAAGCAATGAGGCACACCCCTCATCTCCTTTCATCTGCTTCACCTTAGCCCCGCAATGGCAAGGTTAAGAGCAACATTCACCCAGTTCCAGAGGTTTGTTTGTTGAGGTTGATATGACCCCTCGACTAAAACCTAGCCTTGTTTGAGCCACTTGCTTGTATATAGTGTGTGTTATCTGTGCTTGTAGGATTGTTTGACTTGCTTCCTATGCAAGTTAGGATTGTTTGACTTGCTTCCTGTGCAAGTTAGGATTGTTTGACTTGCTTCCTGTGCAAGTTAGGATTGTTTGACTTGCTTCCTGTGCAAGTTAAGTGTGTGTGTGGCTTGCTTCCTGTGCAAGCCATACTTAGGATAGGCTGGCTCCTTGTGCCATTTAGCTAGAAACCTTAACTTAGGGATGATTTGCATGATAACATCTAGGCTCGAGTCGTAGTCTCCCTAGTTGTGTCTCCCTCTGTTATCTGGTTAGGCTAGTCCTGTATCCCTCTGTAGGGGAACTACATCGCCCTGATCTTCACACCAGATGAAGTATGTAGGCAGGAGATTGAGCTGATCTCTCCGGGCGCCCTTTTTCTTTTTTGTGTGTGTTGTCTGACATTTGCTAGGCTCGAGTCCTTGACTCCTTAGCAACCTGTCGTCCGTTTGTTTGTGTGTGCTTGATAGTTATAGGCTCGAGTCCCCGACTCCCTATTAACTTGTTGTGTTGTTGTGTGCTTGGAAGCTGATGTAAGTCCATCGAGTGGCATTAGGGTTCCAGTGTGCGTGTGTTTGGTTCGGATGCTGATGTAAGTCCAGTGATTGGCGTTCAGGCTCCATGTTTGCCTTCTTGTGTGTGTTTTGGTTCGGATGCTGATGTAAGTCCAGTGATTGGCAGTCGGGCTCCACGTTTGCCTTTGCCTGTGTTTGTTTGTGCGCGTGTCAGCCGAGCTACGAATGCTCTGATTCTTCTCTCGTCCGAGAAGATACGTATGCATAGGATGCGATATCCTAGCGAGCATGTGTCGTTTCCCCAGTCCGAACTACTTCGACTCTGATGTCTATGCCTGATAGACTAAGTAGGCCCAGGATGCGACATCCTGCCGAGTTCAGTTTCAGTCTGTTTTCTTGCGTCTCTTTCAGCCAGTGTGTGTGTGTGTGTGAGCAGTGTTTAGCAACCATTTTCCTTCCTTTTGTGCGTGGATCCCGTAGAGTACTACGGATGCGTAGGGGTGCTAATACCTTCCCTTCGCATAACTGACTCCCGAACCCATACTCTTTGGTCGCGAGACCATGTTCTTTCCCAGGTTTACTCTGAGCGTTTCCTTTCCCTCTTTTGGGATAAATAACGCACGGTGGCGGCTCTGTTGTTCTTTCTTTCCCGCCGGTTTTTCGCGTGATGCGACACAAAGCACCGCCTGAAAAGGCTCTTTTAACAACATATGAACCTTCATAGTTTGGAGTCCACTTGCCCCTGGAATCGGGCGCGAAAGATAAAACTTTCTTGAGCACAAGGTCACCTTCTCGGAACACACGGGGCTTGACCTTCTTATCAAAAGCTTTCTTCATCCTTTGCTGATATAATTGACCATGGCACATGGCAGTCAGTCTCTTTTCTTCAATCAAATTCAGCTGGTCATAACGACTCTGAACCCATTCAGCATCAGTCAACTTGGCTTCCATCAAGACTCTCATTGATGGGATCTCCACCTCTACTGGGAGTACAGCCTCCGTGCCATAAACAAGAGAGAAAGGGGTTGCCGCTGTTGAAGTGCGGACAGATGTACGATATCCGTGTAAAGCAAATGGCAGCATCTCGTGCCAATCTTTGTACGTGACAACCATCTTCTGGATAATCTTCTTGATATTCTTATTAGCAGCTTCAACAGCCCCATTCATCTTGGGTTTGTAGGGAGAGGAGTTATGATGCGCAATCTTGAATTCACTACACAGTTCTTTCATCATTTTGTTGTTCTAGTTAGATCCATTATCAATAATGATCCTATCTGGAACACCATAACGACATATGAGTTGATTCTTGATAAACTTTACAACCACCTGCCTGGTCACGTTTGCATATGATGCCGCTTCAACCCACTTGGTGAAGTAATCAATTGCTACGAGAATAAATCTGTGTCCGTTGGACGCTTTTGGCTCTATCATGTCGATCATGTCAACTCCCCACATGGAGAAAGGCCATGGTGATGAAATCACATTCAGAAGTGTCGGGGGAATATGAATCTTATCCGCATAAATTTGACACTTATGGCATTTCTTCACATACTTGCAACAGTCAGACTCCATTGTCAGCCAATAGTAGCCTGCTCTCAACATCTTTCTAGCCATTGCATGTCCATTGGAATGAGTACCAAATGAAACTTCATGGACCTCAGTCATCAACAGGTTTGCTTCGTGTCTATCCACGCATCTGAGCAGAACCATGTCAAAATTTCTCTTATAAAGCACATCGCCATTGAGGTAGAAACTTCCTGACAATCTCCTCAGAGTCTTCCTATCTTTCACAGATGCCCCAGGCGGGTAAGATTGGTTCTGAAGGAAACGCTTGATATCATAATACCATGGCTTATCATCTTTCACCTCTTCTACTGCAAACACATGAGCTGGTCTGTCCAAGCGCATCACAGTGATATTGGGGACTTCATTCCAAAGTTTTACCACAATCATCGAAGCAAGTGTAGCAAGAGCGTCTGCCATCCGATTCTCATCTCGAGGAATATGATGGAAGTCAACCTTAGTAAAGAACGTTGAAATCCTCCTCGCATAATCCCTATATGGAATGATACCAGGCCGATTCGTTTCCCATTCACCCTTAATCTGATTAACAATGAGGGCCGAATCACCATAAACATCAAGATGCTTGATCCTTAGATTAATGCATTCCTCCAATCCCATAATACAGGCCTCATACTCAGCCATATTATTCGTGCATTTGAAAGTTAGCCTTGCTTTAAAAGGAATATGTGTGCCCTGAGGAGTAATAATCACTGCCCCAATACCATTTCCATATTGATTTACAACGCCATCAAACACCATACTCCATCTGGAACCAGGCTCTGGCCCTTCATCGAGTGTAGGCTCATCGCAATCTTTCATTTTCAAATACAGAATCTCCTCATCTGGGAAGTCATACTGAACTGACTGATAATCTTCGATCGGCTGGTGTGCCAAGTGGTCAGCCAAGATACTACCTTTAATAGCCTTCTGAGCTCGATGCTCAATATCATACTCAAATAACAACATCTGCCAACGGGCAATCCTCCCTGTTAAAGCAGGCTTCTCGAAGATATACTTGATTGGATTCATTTTAGATATCAACCACGTCGTATGATTTAACATATACTGGTGCAAGCGCTTAGCAGCCCAAGCCAAAGCACATCATGTCTTCTCAAGCATGGAATATCGAGACTCATAATCGGTGAACTTTTTGCTCAAATAGTAAATAGCATACTCTTTCTTTCCTGATTCGTCTTGCTGACCAAGGACACAACCCATTGAGTCTTCAAGAACAGTCAGATACATAATCAACGGTCTTCCTTCCACGGGCGGAGATAGGATTGGAGGCTCAGATAAATATTCTTTAATGCTATCAAAAGCTTTCTGGCAATCTTCGGTCCAATCATGGGACTGATCTTTCCGGAGGAGCTTGAATATCGGCGCACATGTGGCAGTCATGTGGGATATGAATCTGGAAATATAATTCAAGCGGCCAAGAAAACCTCGGACTTGCTTCTCAGTTTTGGGCGCAGGCATCTCTTGTATTGCTTTGACCTTTGCAGGATCAACCTCAATACCTCTTTCACTAACAATAAAGCCCAATAATTTGCCGGAACGGACTCCAAATGTACACTTGTTGGGATTCAGACGAAGCTTATACTTTCTCAGACGCTGAAAAAGCTTCAACAAGTGCTCTACATGTTCAACTTCCGTTCTTGACTTAGCAATCATGTCGTCAACATATACCTCGATCTCCTTGTGCATCATATCATGGAACAAGGTAGTCATAGCTCGTTGATACGTGGCTCCGGCGTTCTTCAAACCGAAGGGCATCACTCGATAACAGAATGTTCCCTAAGGTGTGATGAATGTTGTCTTCTCCATATCCTTGGGTGCCATCATAATCTGATTATATCCGGAAAATCCATCCATAAAGGAGAAGACATTGAATTTAGCTGTATTATCTACCAACATATCAATATGTGGTAGAGGAAAATCATCTTTCGGACTAGCTTTATTCAAGTCTCTATAGTCCACACACATCCGGACTTTTCCATCTTTCTTAGGCACGGGCACAATATTGGCTACCCATTGAGGATATGTAGAAGTCACCAGAAACCCTGCATCAATTTGCTTCTGAACTTCCTCCTTGATCTTCACTACCATATCAGGATGAGTTCTTCTGAGCTTCTGCTTCACAGGCACGCACTCAGGTTTCAAAGGTAGGAAATGTTGCACAATCTTTGTATCTAGACCGGGCATGTCTTCATATCACCAGGCAAAGACATCAACATATTCTCGTAACAACTCAATCAACCCTTTCTTGACAGACTCCTCCAGGAGTGCCCAAATCTTCACTTCTCGCACACAATCTTCAGACCCCAAGTTGACTGTTTCCAGATTCTCAAGATGCGGCTGAATGATCTTCTCTTCATGCTCAAGTAGACGGGTAATCTCGTCGGGAATCTCTTCAACATCATCTTCTTCCGCCTCAAATACAGGAAATTCAAAGTTGGGAGCTGGTGGTGGGTCATTATGTTCAATGGGTTTGATTAACCTGCATAATGATTTTGGATATAAAGAGCTTTAGAATTCAAACAAGGCAAATCACTATGCAGATGAAAAGGTTGATTTTATTCTATTTTTAGGTTTTATGTGATCACCAATTTCATGAAAAAAAAGCGAAAAGGGAAAATAATTGGAAAAACAAATATTTAACATGAATCTATTGAATGAAAATATCATTGTATTTATGCGCCAACAATGTCATCACTCCTCCTTTTGGCATGGGAGGAGGGTTTTTAAACACAATGAACATTACTCTGACTTATGGATGACTGTTGGAATATCCACAGCGACCCAATTATTGCAGATTCCCCCAGGGATGACGAAGTTGCCAGAATCCTCTTCGTCCTCTTCCAGAACGGCAGCAGCCTCTTCGTCTTGACCAGTGTGGATGAAACCTCCACTCTTGAACAGCCCTTGCGTATTAGAAACCCCAGATGAATAACCTATGCCAGCCCGGGACTTGTTATCTTCTAGCTCAATCATTTTCCCTAATCCAGCAGTTGTACCACGCTCAATGGCCAACTTTGCATCTTTGTAAGAAGTAAATGAAGGAGTTCTTTTCTCAATAGGTTCAGCAATAGATAAAGCTTGGAAAGGAGTTCCAACTTCATCCTCAGCATCTATATATGAGAAGGAAGACAAATGGCTAACCAGGAGAGCCTTTTCTCCCCCTACCACCACCAGCTTCTTATTCTTCACAAATTTCAATTTCTGGTGTAGGGTGGATGTCACAGCGCCTGCCTCGTGAATCCATGGTCTGCCTAAGAGACAGCTATACGATGGGTGAATGTCCATAACCTGGAAGGTAATCTGGAAATCACTTGGTCTGATTTTGACTGGGAGATCAATCTCACCAATCACAGTTTTGCTAGACCCATCGAAAGCCTTCACAACTACTCCACTCTGCCTCATGGGAGGCCCTTGATATGACAACTTCGAGAGAGTGGATTTCGGCAATACGTTCAATGATGACCCAATATCCACCAGCACGTTGGACATGGCGTCATCTTTGCAACCCATAGATATATGTAATGCCAAGTTGTGGTCTCTTCCCTCCTCGGGGAGATCAGAGTCACAAAAGCTCAAGTTGTTACAAGCAGTAATGTTTACAACAATGCTATCGAATTGTTCTATCGTGACATCATGATCCACATATGCCACATCCAAAACTCTCTGCAGAGCCTCTCGGTGTGGTTCTGAATTCAAAAGCAATGATATCACGGATATTTTGGATGGCGTTTGTAGAAGTTGGTCTACAACATTGTACTCGCTCCTTTTGATGAGCTTCAACATCTCATCACAGTCTTCTTTCATATTTCCGCTCGGGTCAACAGAAGCAGGAGTTCTCAATGTAGAGGAGGGATGAACAACAAGTGTCGGGTTCGGAGAGCTCACAGCATTCCCAATCGGGCGTTCAACAGAATCAGCATTAATTCTTACTCGAGCATCCGCTTGAGGCTTTGGCGGTGCTGAAAATACACGACCACTACGGGTCAAACCGCTAACATCAGCAATATTTACAACAGATGAGGATGGCAAGGACACCTCTTTCCCATTTTCTACCGCGACAACATTATAGCGATAGGGGACCGCCTTTTCAGAAGAGTACGCTACCGGTCCGACTGGCTTAATGATGAGAGCAGGAGAAGCCTTCTGCTTGCTACCATCATACTTGATTATAACAGGCCCGGGGATCCGGAATACTGGAGAAATCACGTTGACCTCATCGGCGTCTTCGTCAACATTTCTGTTTTGAAGGATCTCAATAACTCCTTCATCCAGCATTTCTTGGACATCTTTGCGCACCTGGCGACAACCTCTTTTGATTAACAGAACAGACTCGGCATCTATCGTGGTCATGCTCATAATGACTATAATCACATAGCAAATGATGCATCTCAACCAGAGATTGTCGAATATGACTGACATATTTGACTTTGTATTTGCCAGGGCAGCCCTGGACCATGTTGACAGACTTCCCATGCCCGGACAATGGGTTCTTCTTCACGTTAGGACCTACGTCCTCAAAACATAAAATGCCACACCTCACAAGGTCTTGAACTTTGGTCTTCAAAGGGTAGCAATTCTCCACGTCGTGGCCGAGAGCACCAGAATGATAAACACAGTGTAATTCGGGCTTATACCACCACTGGGGGTTAGTAGGTATAGCCGGTGGGTCTCGCGGAGTAATCAACTTCCTCTCTATCAAAGAAGGATATAACTCTGCATACATCATCGGAATAGGATCGAAGGTGACCCTTTTCCTCTCGTAACTCGTGCTGGTTTGATTACCGTTTCGAGGTTGGTAGGCCTGCTGTTGCGGACGGTGCTGTTGATGTTGATATTGCGGATGTGGTTGCTGATTGTTGTTATGTTGCTGGTATTGCTGATTATCTATGAAGATAGGTGCTATATGAGCCACCTGGTGCTGGTTACCGGCGGGACGCACAGCCTTCCTCCTCACAGAGGGTCTTCTTGGTTTCATATGAGAAGTCACAGCATGTGCCTCTCCTTCTTTCTTTTTCGCAAATGCCCTATAACGTTTGGCAGAAGAGCATTCTTCTCTTGTCAGACGTCCTTCTCTAACCCCTTCTTCTAGACGCATCCCCATATTCACCATCTCGGTGAAGTCAGAAGGAGCGCTAGCAATCATCCGCTCATAATAAAAAGAACTCAAGGTCTTCAAAAAGATCTTGGTCATCTCTTTCTCTTCTAGCGGAGGCACGATCTGTGCTGCTACCTCTCGCCACCTCTGGGCGTATTCTTTGAATGTTTCCTTGTCCTTCTGGGACATGGCCCTCAATTGATCCCTATCGGGAGCCATATCCACATTGTACTTGTATTGTTTGACGAAGGCCTCGCCAAGATCGTTGAAGGATCGGATGTTCTCACTGTCTAAACCCATGTACCAACGCAAAGCAGCACCGGACAAACTGTCCTGAAAGTAGTGGATGAGCAATTGGTCATTGTCGGTCTGAGTCGACATTTTCCTGGCATACATGACCAGGTGGCTGAGAGGGCAAGTATTTCCCTTGTATTTTTCAAAGTCAGGGACCTTGAATTTCACAGGGATCTTCACATTAGGAACCAAGCAGAGTTCGGCAGCAGACTTGCCGAAAAGATCCTTTCCTCTGAGAGTTTTCAATTCCTTGTGAAGCTCAAGAAATTGATCATTCATAGCATCCATCTTCTCATAGACATCTGGGCCCTCAGACGGCTCAGAATGATAAATGGTGTCCTCTACTCTGGGCAGAGTATGCACGACAGGAGGAGGAACAGCAAGGACCGGGCTAGATGCCGGCATAGAAGCAAAGGTGGGAGCAGGACCATCGGGCATGAAATTGGGAGGCATCCCCCACGGGAATCCGACTGGCATGGCCGTTGGAGCAAAGTGTGCACTGGCTGCAGGCACAGTCGAGGAGACAATCTCAGAGATGACGGTCCTCTGGGGAGGAGTTAAAGGTGTTGGAGAAGACTGGCTCTGGGCAGCCATGAATGATTCCATCAAGGCGCTTAATCTGGCCACTTCCTCTTTCAGTTCGCGGTTCTCTTGTTCCAAATGATCCATCAGTCTCGAAATGTTGGCTCTGGTGTAGTACCGGTGAGTTAGCTTGTTTTCAAAATAAATGAAGAACACAAAGTCAGACCACAGGACAAGAAGTCGGGAACAAAACCTGCTTATGCACATGATGCATGCAATGCTCGTGCATATGATTTTTTCTTTTATTTCAAAGGAACTTTAGGGTTCTATTTGCAAAGTTTGGAAATATTAAACACTTTTATATGGAAACATAATATCTGGGAAATATTTTACACCAAAGAAGTACAGCATTGGTAACCATATACAAGAGAAAAGGAAAATAATCATCCTATGGATCCCTAGAAACAATCATCTAAAGCTCGGGACACAGGAAGATAAGATGCACGAAGCCTCTTCACCTCCCTCTCGTAAGCTGCCTCCATGTCTGCTTTCTCCTTGGCGAGTCGGTCGTACTTCCTTTTCCAAAACTTGGAAGACCGAGGAAGTAGAGAAGTCCATGCATAATTAGGATCATCAATAACCTGATGTTCGAGGAACTCTATCAAAGCATCCTTCTCCTTGATCTGCTGAAGCAACTCTTCTCGTTCACGGATCCAAGCACGTGAGCGGTCTTCGTCTCTCAACTCCTCTACTCCTTGGTCAGGGAGGGTTGAAGGCCCAGCCATAACCAAAGGTGTAGGTCTCGGATATTCATAAGGCATGAGATACTCAGACGCTCTCTTCCTAACCCAAGCAGTGTAAGGCTCCATAGCAACACAATTCTTAGGACCCAACTCCTTCCTTCCTTTCCTATGAATCTTGCACCAAGCGCGGACCATTCTGCCCTTCAAGTTTTGGGGGATCTTTACCCTCCTGAAAGAACATACCCTCTAACAGAATGTTATTGGGTTTATCCTTTAGGGGGAACCCAAGCTGACGACGTGCCAAAATAGGGTTGTAGTTAATCCCACCACCTGTACCAAGAAGAGGTACATTGGGGAATTCACCACAAGAGTCGATAATCTGCACACCATCATACACACGGTTGTACCAAGAGATATCATCATTAGTGAGAGACATGAGTCTCGTGGACCACCGTAGACATCCCTTGTTCTCCTTGAAGGCGACCGTCTGCGGTAAGTGAGAAATAAACCACTTATACAACAGAGGCAAACAGCACACAATGGCACCACCACCCTTTGCATTCCTCATATGCAAAGAAAAATAAGTGTCACCCAACAGAGTCGGAACGGGATTAAGAGTAGAGAAAATCCTAATAGCGAATAACACTAACCCATAGATGAGAAGTACAAATATGGCCTCAAAGGCGTCCTCACTCATGGCCTTCCATACACAGTAGCTTGAGCAATGAGGAACTCAGAAGGGAGACCTTGAATTCCACCTTTGGTAGTCATATGAGCACCAACCAGAGATTCATCTATGTGCAACATGTCTGCTATCTCTCGAGAAGTAGGAATACTCTCCAAGCCACTGAACAACAACTGATCTAGAATAGGTATACCCACAAGGTAGGCATACTCCTCAAGTGTAGGCAAAAGCTGGAAGTCCGGAAACGTGAAGCAGCGGTACAAGGGTTTGGTGGTAGTCATAAAACTGCACCAATACACTCATCAATCCTTCGTCCACCTGAGTAGTAAGAAGAGGAAGAAGCTTCCCAAAACGAGCCTTGAAACCCAAAGGATCTAATACATAGGATGTCAGATTCCTTAACTCTTTCAAGTCGGGTTGCCTGAAACTGTACTTCTTTATATTCCTTCTTTGTCTTTCCATGTCTGAAAATTTGCAAATAAACCCCTTAAGTTCCTTGAAAATTTCCTTATTTATTGATGATATGGATGCAAATGGGTGCATGAATGCATGAATGCAACAATCACACTCAAGGATCAAGCAAAGCACACCAAACAAAGGTCATGGGATGGATCATATCATCCTTAATATCAATCATCCATTTTGGTGGATTATGGTTTACACCTTATCAACATCCAAATTCCATTGATATTAAGGATACATGAACGGATCAACCACGAATCAAGGGTTTGTTGCGAGTCACGAGCATGGAGTCTCGGTTAAGAACCACCCAAAGGGAGTGTACTAGAGTTTAAACCTGCCAAACATGTTCTACAAGAGGTTCCCATAGTCATCATCCCATCTTTCGGATATTATCGGAGAAACGACTACTCGTATTCCAAGAATATTCTCAAGAGAGACTCTTATGAGTGTAGTAAGGGTGAATAGTAAAAATGAAAAATAGGTCTCTTGAACTAGGAAGGGTGATTATCAATGAAAATTGATTTTTCAAATATATTTTTTTTTCAAAAACCCTTAATAAAAGTTTTTTTTAAATGAAAAAAAAAGTAGTCAACTTGTATAATTAATTATAAACTTATTTATGATTGAGTAATCGATTACGGTTTATATATAATCGACTATACTACATATGTGAGTAAATGTTTCCAAGATATCCTTAGCATAATTGATTATGGACTAGATATAGATTTTTTTCCTTGTTTTTTCATATGGAAATTTATGACACCTCACTTAAATAAAGGGTATTGATGATCATCTGAAAAACACATTTTATTGACAGAAAACCTTACAAAAAAAATCTCTCTTACTATCATACTATATAAATACTATTTGTGATCAGTATTATTATTTTACTCTCATAGTAAATTAATAGAGATTTCCTCTCTTAAATTAATAAGATATAAATGTTGCAAGTTGAGTTTGTGTTAAAAGTAATATGCAGATTCCAAATTAAATTTCTTTTGAAAAATTGGGTGGGAATAAAAATGTCTAAATGTTATGCTAATTGCGCAACAATGTCGCTTTCAATGTCCTAATTGAGCAAGATTACAAATAATCCACCAAAACTACCTATCTATAATAATATTATTATGACCACAACTTTGAGCTATGCCAATTTTAGATTCCAAGTGTTTAAAGTACTATAAACTTGATTATGTTACATATGAATGTGAATGAGGGGGAGTTAAAATAACATATTCAAATTTAAATTGTTAAAAATAACTATGTAAAACAACTTTAAAAATATTTGAAAGGTGCATTTCATAAACAATAAACGGATGTAGTTTTTACATGAGATAACATGGTTTTCTTTCAAAAGAAAAACCATACATGTGGTATATTTGGTGACTTACGTAAAGTAAATAATTTGATCTTAATAAAATCAAACTTTTTCAAAATAATTAACATAATTTTCAATATTATCGAAGTTTATAAACTTCCATGGATCACTATAATCTTCTTCCATTGCGGTTTCAAAATGTTGATCTTGTGGCATGGAAGTTGCATCTGTCGACAAAGAATATTGTCTTTGTTGAGCATTAAAATATTGATATCGTGACAATAAATCTTGTATTTGTTGTGTCCTAAAATGTTTATTGGCTTGGTTTTGAAACATCATGTTCGGTAATCGAAAATCTTGCATTTGTTGAGCATGAGAATGTTGAACAAATTGATATTGTGAATTGTTTACAGACAAATAATCTTGCATTGCTTGATCTTGAGAATGTTGATTTAATTGATAGTGTGAGATACCAATCATATTTGCTGATAAGGGAACTTCTATTGGTTGAAATTGAGAATGTTGATTAAGTTGAGATTGAATCATCATGTGTTCTAACATAGAATCTTGCATTTGTTGAGTCATTGAATGTTGAATGGGTTTGCATGGTGGAGGAACAACCACATTGGTAGATGTTGTCACCTTTTTGTTGTTTTGACTTTTAATTTGACATTTCATTCCATACTTATGCTCATAAATTTTGCATAAAACCCAATCATCCTATAACATAAAAATATGAAATTTGCATGAGATTCTACTTTTTGTATACATTTAAGATAAATAATACTACTTTTTCACACACAAAATATATAAACAATAATGTTTAAAAAAATAAGAACTTGAATTTATTTTAAATGAGTTAAAATTAAAAGTTAATGAATTCATTTTTAAAAACGAAAAATTAGTGATTTTTTCATATAAAAATATCATGAAGTAAAAACTCAAATAAATGAAAATGGTATGGAAATATACAAAACCATTTACAAAATTTATAAGCATGTGATACATAACTAATGAACATTTTATAATGAAATAATTTATTAATTTAATATTTTAACTATCAAAAAAATAAAGTTTACAATTATTTTTAGTTTTGTTATTAAATATAATTACGCAATAGTTTGTTACTACTATTTTGCTTTAGTCTTTTGAAAGTTAACTATTTCTTGTCATTTACTAGAATATAAAACTAACTATTATTTTCTAGTTTGTTACTACTATTTTACTTTAATATTTTGAAAGTTAAATACTTCTTGTCACTTACTAGAACATAGAACTACTTATTATTTAAACTCAAAATAAAAATTAAATATTAATTTTAATTTAATTTAATATAAATTTTAAGAATTTTTTTACATTAACATATAAAAAATTTATTAATTAAATAAACTGAACTTCTTCTCTTATATTTTATTGTTACTAACACCATCATTAATAATAAATATATTTATTAAAAAAATTAAAACACATTTTTAACAATATGTATATCATACCTTATTATTATAAAGAGTTGCACAAGAAATTGTAAAATCTTTGATTCTGAACTCTTGCATAATCCAATTGGTCTTCAAATTCACTAACTCTTTAGCCTTTCCTTGTTTACCTGTGTAAAACACTAAACTTCTTTTGAATCCAATTTCAACATCATTATTCATCACTGAATTTTCTTTTCCAGTAGCTTTCCAAAAACCATGATTTTCAACTGCTCGATCAGGACGTTGTCCATTTTCATACTTCTTACTTCTTGGCGTAAAAAAATACATTGTGTCCTCTCCTTTGAATTTATAACTATTTTCTGCAAAGAATATACCAACACAAAATCAACAAAAAGAATATAAAAATATTAAAGAAATGATAAAAATAAATGAATGTTTTTGATGTATAATAACATACCTAATTGTTGAGGAGAAAATTTGTAAACATCAACGTCATGAATCCTTGGTGGAACTATGTGAACACCTTGTAATTTTTGTTTCAAATAATAATCAATCAGCTCAATATCATTAGGGTTGAATCTGTAACCTGGTGGTAATGTAATGAGATTTATGTCTTCAATCTCATTATTTGTCGTAACATCATTAGAAAGTTGAGACTGCATGTTGCTAGCACAAAAGAAGATGGATGAAAATAATGAATGAATAAAATAATTATTGGTAGGCTGTTGTATTTATAGGTCTCATTTTTCAGTTGTGATTAGATCTTTTTACATGAGTTTCAAACTACTATATCTTTTGCTATTTAAAAGATTGAATAATTTTACCTTTATTTTCGGAATTTACAGTTACAATATTGTAGCGGGGTATTCGTTACCATTAGAGATATTGACTAAATCCAAGGTAAATCATACAAGTCGAGTCGCCACTGCACTTCTATTTATCCAAAGGAATGGTTAGAAAGCGAACAAAAACCTAATAGTTTTATCGAATCAAAAACTAGTAAAAGAGAGTCAGAGATCTGGGTAAGGGGGTTGGTTATTCAATGGGAAGGTGTTAGGCATCCAAAACATCCTAGGTACTCCTAGGGAGCCCTTTTCACATTTCTTGCAAGGTTGTTGTTTTGTGAAAGTTTATTTGTGCAAACATGATTGAAGAGATGAGAAGAGATTATACAAGTTATTTATATTTTTGTGTTTGGATGGATAAACCCATTGCCTATGTACCATCTTAAAAAAGATTATGATCAAAACCTCGTAGTTCGGGGTAAAAATCTCAAAAATGAGTTGGTGAATTGATTGGTCCAAAAGCCTTAAGGTCTTTTGTTATCAAAGGGAGAAAACTCAACCTAAAACCACAAATCCACCATGTGAGGATATCTTCAACATGCTAGTGAGAGGTTAACCCTACAATAAGCATGGAAGACTCATTGTCCATCACTAAAGATATAGGTGAGTATTACATCTACCACCAAGATAACTCAAACCTAACAGCTAAAGGTTGTGAAAATTTTGATTAAGGAAGTGGCCATTGGAACCACAAAAAAGACATTCGAATGGGTTATATTTACCAATTAGAAGTATATACAAAATGGTCAAAGTGAACTTAAAGATTCAATTCAAAATAAGTATTATGAAAAGAAAGTTTGAAAAATCAAAAGCATAAGGCTTAGGTTTCTAATGTTGAAAACAAGAGTTAAATGTTTGCATAAAAGTTTTGGCTTGGGTTAGAGTGGAGAGAAGAAGAAGAAGGGCTAAAGTCCTAAGTAAAGCAAAAAAGGTGAGGGAAAAGAAGTAAAACCACAATGGAGTTCCCTTCTTGAGATCATATTGATGATCCAAGTAGCTCCCATCCTTTGGAATAAGCAATCACAGAAAGCATAAACTCAAGCAATCAACAATCAAATGAACTCTTGGAAAGACTCCTCAATGCCTCTTGGATCTCTCTCTCTTGGAAGCTCATGGTAATGGTTCCTCAATTAAGCTCAAGTTGGAACTCCTAGCACAAGAAAACACACATCAAAAGGTTCTATAACACAATCAAAGAATGGACAAGAGGGAGTTTAGAATATGGTCATTTCAATGTCATCTTCAATATTAAGCATTCTAAAGGCTCAATGCCTAGTTGCTCTTTGACTTTTTATAGCACTCTAAAGGCCCAATGCCTAGTTACTCTTTGACTCCAAATTTGCATAGGGAAAGTCCTAAGATCTAAGTCCATTTTGTCCATTTCTTTGCATTTGGTTCACAACAATCAAAACAAAACACAAACACAATAGTATATACACAATTATGTGCTCAAGTGAGCAAAAGGCAAATGACATTAACATAAACATGTGCTCCAATGAGCAAAGGAAAAAGCAAATGAATAATATGTACAAGAATGGTAAATTGCATAAAATTAAAGTGCATAAGGTAAATGTTAATTGTTAGTGGTCAATAGTTAGTGTACCATAAGGCAAAATTTAGCGCTATGTTAAGCAATCGTAATTGGACTTATGTAGAAGTCACAACTATCTGAGGTCGGTCAATAATAATGTAGGCAACAACACAAGTTAGAAGTCTTGATTAGTGAACCAAGTTCCAACAACTTGCCATGCCAAAAAGAAGAAGAGAATTGATCTTGTATTGGTTTATGTCTTTTGCATGATTTAGGAAACAACCTATCCTTAATGCAAAGTCATTCACTTGATCAATTGATCAAGATGAATTAGATTTGAGTCAAAGAAGATTAAGTCTCCTTAATCAATGTCAACTTATCAACCTTCAACTCATTGATCAAAAATAAAAAGGAAGAAGAATAAGGAGATGAAGAATGGATAAGGAAATGGAAGGATCAAAATGCATAAGGTGAATTAAAAAATGTACCAATCCATGTGTATTGACCAAATGACATTGAAAGTCACAGTCAAACAATGAGAAATCAGAAATGAGATGAAGATTGGAAGTTAAACAATAAACAAAATATTTTTGGCATTTTTAATATTAAAATAAACTTGAATTAAAAATAAAAGAAAAGGTCAAACTTCAAAATCACTTCAAATCAACCTTGAAAGGTCCAAGTGATTTATCCCAAGTTCAACAAGGTCAAACAAAGTTTGACAAAAAATTTCAGCATTTTTAAAAGTCAGAAACTATTTTTAATCAATTAAAAATGAATAAAAATAACCTAATTGAACTAAAATCTCAAATAAATCTCAAATCAATTAAAAAATTGATGAGAATATTTTTCATAGATCCATCATCATTCAAATAGGTTAGGAAAATATTTTTGTATTTTTTGGATATCAAAAACTATTTAAAATGAATTAAAAATAACCAGAAAAGAGAAAATTCACAAAATATATCAAATAATAAAATAAAAAATATTAAAAATCAAAATCAGAAACTAGAATTTATTTGGAGAAGAATGCAATTGGTCCCATATTTTTTGGATTTAAAATGAAGAAGATATGAATTTTTGAAAATAATGGAAATAAAAGAAATAAAATCAGAAAATAAGAAATTCAAAAAAACAAGGAGCGTTAGATCTGAGCTCATTAATTGAGCTGGCAGATCATACGCTCCAGAAGCGCGCTTCCACCATAGACCAAAGTCCACGCGTAACACCATGAATTAAAATGAGTCATAACAAGCGAAGGCCAGGATTAGATCTGGAAAATGCATCCAACGATCCAAATTGGATCTGGCAATGGGACGGCCACCGGAGCCACCTTCTTCTCTGGTGAGCATGAAGATTCCGGTGACATTTACAGGTTTCAAAAGCTTAACCAAAATACACGATCTATACACCGTTGGAAAGCTGGGATGATGTACATCATCCCTGTATCACTCAATTCCACTCTAGATCTCTATTTTGAGAGAAATCAGAGATGGAAATTCTGTGATGTTCATGAGAACTTGATGGATTTCAAAAATTAAATGCACAGTAATGATGCCTCTATTGAGAGGACTTCAGCCAACACAAAATCCAAGCAAATAGATCAATAGATGATGAGTTTCGAAGAAAAAACCAGTTGAAGAACAACCTTGGATTTTGGAGATTTGAGCTTGCTTCCTTGCTTCCTTTGGCAAAACAGAAGTGCAATGGACTAAAGGATGAAGGTCTAGAAGCTTTAGATCCAAAGATTCAACCAGATGTAGTTGGATTTTAGATCTGAAAAATTTGAAGAAAAGTGAAATAGCTTCTTTGGTGAGAGGTTAGGTTTTCAGTCTGCAGCATTTCAGGTTGATTCATGGATGAAATTTGAATGGAGTGAGGTCCTATTTATAGATGGAATGGCAAGGAGAGTGTGATTCAATCCGTGTGCATGGAATTGGGCATTCATTGCATGGGCTTGCATGATCATGCAAAAGGCCCAAATTCAATGCCAAATGCAATATGAAATCATACCAAAGTGAAATGGACGTGTAATCTGAATGGTAATTGCTTGTGCATGGAATTTTGAAGTGTTATGCATAATTGAACTAAAAACTTCTCCTCTTCGAAAATACCATTTGCCAAATCCAAACATGAGCATGTGAGTAATGGTTGGAAAGGTTTTGATGTAAGGAACAATTGTTATGTTGGGAAAAAATCCATTTGAAGTGTGGAAATTGGTGAAATTGGAGTTTAAAGTGCAAGGTGCAAAACATGTAAAGGCAAAGTTTCTAAATTTAGCCAATGTTCAAGCCCCTCAGTTTTGACGATGCAAACCTCAAATGGAAAAACCTCCAACATCAAAGTTGTCTATCTTTTCAAGAAAATCAAAATGGACTTAAATTTTGCATCATTTGGATTTTTGATGAAAGCGTTATGGGAACTTGAAGTTGTACTTTTTTGCCTTTTAATGCATTTGGTCCAAAAGGACCTATAATGTCTTGCATTATCACATGTATTTCCTTTGAGATTTTGAAATTTTGTTCAACATAACATTTGAAGTAGACATCTTAAGATTTCCAATGCATTTGATCCCACCTCAAAATTATAAAAAATGAATGAGTTATGTCCTTGGGAAGTTGACCCAAAATTAGGGTTTCAGTCAAAATGACCTATAATGTCTTGGAATGGGAGATAACCTTCCAAGCTTCAAATCAATTTTTTATGAACATGAAAGTTGTTCATATTGTCCTTCAGAACATTTTTTATTTTGGGATCATCTCCATTTGACCAACACATAACAAGTTAGGTCTTAGTGCATTTCAAAATAGTCAGATGAATTAACTGATCAACTTCTCGAGTCCATGAATCATATTTTGATGAATTTATGATTGAGGACACTCAAATAAGTTCAAATATGCATGAAATGATGAATTGAAGAACTTACCTTGATTGTATTTGACCATGGGCTGAGGTTGCTTCATGAGCAAGGCATTGTGGTGCACAGATGAATTAGGGTTTCTTTGGGGAACAAACCTCAAACCCTTTGACTAGCTTTGATCAAAATGATGAATTGAGATGCTAGGGAGGCATATTTGATGGATGAGAGCTTTGGGGACCATTACCATGCTTGCTTTCATCTCCTCTTGGCCATATCTTTGTACCAATGATCTCCTTGAAGCTTTGGACCTTGTGATTACTCAAGCTACAAACAAAAGATGTTAGTGACATATTTTTGTGCTTTTGGTTAATAAACAAAAATAAGAAAAGTAATGATATACAATTCAAACATGCTTGGTGATCTCAAACAACTCACAAGAGGCCCTACCCAAAGGTAAAGGGAACCAAGATGCTTATGATCCTTGAGGCAATGCAAATGCAATGTCATGATGCCATGAGGGATCTTAGGGTCAAAATTGGGGTCTTACAGATGCCCCTATTTAAGGTCATTCTAGCCGGAGAAGTGAAGGTTAAAATCTTCATCTCGGCGGGGTAGAATGGGCTTAAATAATAACAAAGAGACGAATTTTGGTCCCTAAGAGACCTCATGATGCGAATGTATGTATGCAAACTGTAATACTCTGTGGGGATATATGTCCACAAAGAAAGAAAGAGATCAGGAACAATTGAAAATCCACTGGAGTAACACACTCCTAAATGGAACAGAGACTCTACCGGGGAGTAAAAGGATAGAAATGCGTGAGCAGGTCACGACTTAAAACTTACCGAGAGACACAGAGAGAATCCATGAAATAAATCAATGGAAGGACTCGAGCTAACTCGAAGATGCATGTATTGAGGAATATGCCAATACAGCAAAATTATCCGCAACGGATACTTCGGATAAAAATCCGGACTCAGGTGGGGATGTCCACTAAGGACTCAGCTGAGGAAAACAAATGAGGTATTACCGGTTACTGGGTAATAAGCTCAAAAAGAGATCATGTGATTCCACCGGTATAAGGGTGAGGAAAAAACATGCTCCGGGAGAATGAGTATCTAAGACTGGTACAAGGGTGAGAGATATCAATCAACCAAATCATCTGAGGAAGATTTAAAAGATGTATTTCAACTCAGGAAAATCTGACTCCACAGGGGACAAAAAGTCATAATAGGGAGCAGAAGGAGGGAACACCAGGGATGCCGGTTACTGGGCATATAATAGGTGACCAACCAAAGCATGAGTTGGGGAATATTCTCAAAACACTCATCATCCAAAAGAGGGCTAAAAGCGAACTCGATTATGGGATGGACATTCGATTCCAAAAAAGGGATACGAATCTTACTTAACTGGGGAAGAACAAAAGGCTTCGACCAAAGAGTGCATGAGATATATTATCTATTACCGTCAGAACATAGATAATATACTCGCATGGAAGATTATCCACAACCGGTTACTGGGTTAATAAAGGATAAATCTACCGACAGAGAAAGGCATCGGGATACCGAAACTAGGTATATAATGATGACCATTCAAGGGGAGCAACAAACATTACAGTCAACCGGTATATGAAAGATGACTGCTGAGGATAAACTGCTTAATCAGAGCAATTATCCGAGAAAATGAGGGGATATCAACACCGAATGTTGGATGAAGATAACCGTCAAGGAGGGGATTACATCTACCGGATACTGGGTAGAAAACCACGGCGGAGTAACCGTCATCAATCAGGTTAACTCTGCAAGGGGATGAAATAGGGTTTACAACTACCGGTATAAAGGTAGAAAACCACAGACTCTGCCGGGGCAAAGATGGATAATTTCCGGTTACTGAGCAACTATTCATCTATACCACAGAGGAGTGCAGGAAACAGTTACAAGAAGCCAATCTAGGATCAAACTAAAGAGGCAAGCTGAATCAAAACTCGTCCTAGTGAGGATATAGCTCAATAGGGAAACCCATCCCAATATATGTTGGGAAGGAACAGAAACAACCATCATCCACGAGGATATAACTCGGTGGGGAATATGGAAGGAAAGATAAACACTTTCTGCTTAAGGGGCTGACTCTACATGGGGAGATCAGACACCGACATCTGCTTGGGAAATGTATTACCCCCTAGCAGGGATAACAAACAAAGATATATGGCAAAGAATGCAATCATGAATATCTGAATGTTTGAAAACTATGTGCACGCATGCATGGTTTATGTATGATGAATGCTGACAAACAGACATTTCTAACACAAACAGCTCCAAAGGACTCAAACATCCGGTACTACATCTCAAGAGAGAAAGCCAGGTTCACCGGAGAGTATCCAAATCTGATGAGGGCAAGAGATACCAGGAAGAAAAGATCTATGCAGATGATGAACATCAGTCATTCCAGTTGAGGACAGGAGTTTTTGCACAGATAAAATCCGCCACATAAGCAACTCCACTAGGGAATCTATCCGAGAAGGTGAAGGGATTTTGGGGATCAACCACCAAACAGGAAGCTTCTAAGGTCACCACCAAATACCGTACTACCAAAGAGATCACATCTACTGAGGAGGAAAGGTTGCTACTCTGCTGAAGGGAAAAGTGGTGAATATCTTACCAAACACCCTGCTTGGTAGAAGAAACCAAAAGGCTCCGGCAGGAAGAGGATACAAACATGCCAGGAATATGAACAAATGTCTTACCCTGTTGGGGATCATACCATCCTTGGGAGAGCACTGAAGATTTCCTAAGTATCCTTTCGTCATTGTGAATGTTCATTTTGTTTAAAAACAAATTTATGAAAAATTCGATTCTTCAAAACAATGATATTTTTTTAATTAAAACATGCAAAACATTTGTTGAATAGAAACAAATAAGAGTGCAAATAATTGGATAAAAGGCTCAAATTTATTTGATGGAATGGTAGTTTGCAAATGGCAAGACTCCATAGATCTTTACAAGTTTGAAATTGGTGATATATATTGGAAAAGGGCTACATTGAACATAATGACCATTTCTCCACCAATTCTGAATCCGATGTATTTGAAGCTTCGGCTGATGACGAATGAGCAAGAATCTCTGACGGATGACAGTTGTAGAACAAAGTCTTGTCAGGATGCAGTTACTTGCCAAATCCCTAATTTTTGCCTAGATTGCCCCAGGATGAGGTACTCAATCTAGCGGGATACATATATTCATTTTTTATGTCTCTATCTTTTGCCTGGACCGCCTTTTCGGGTTTTCAATCCACCGAGACACTCATTTTTGCCTAAGCCGCCCTTTCGGGTTTTCAACTTAGCGAGCTATTCTGTTTTTATTTTTAGGCGAAGTATTTCTTGACTGCATCTGAATTCACAGGACGAGTGAAATCCTCCCCATCCATAGTTGTAAGTATCAAAGCACCGCCTGAAAAGGCTCTTTTAACAACATATGGACCTTCATAGTTTGGAGTCCACTTGCCCCTGGAATCGAGCGTGAAAGATAAAACTTTCTTGAGCACAAGGTCACCTTCTCGGAACACACGGGGCTTGACCTTCTTATCAAAAGCTTTCTTCATCCTTTGCTGATATAATTGACCATGGCACATGGCAGTCAGTCTCTTTTCTTCAATCAAATTCAGCTGGTCATAACGACTCTGAACCCATTCAGCATCAGTCAACTTGGCTTCCATCAAGACTCTCATTGATGGGATCTCCACCTCTACTGGGAGTACAGCCTCCGTGCCATAAACAAGAGAGAAAGGGGTTGCCCCTGTTGAAGTGCGGACAGATGTACGATATCCGTGTAAAGCAAATGGCAGCATCTCGTGCCAATCTTTGCACGTGACAACCATCTTCTGGATAATCTTCTTGATATTCTTATTAGCAGCTTCAACAGCCCCATTCATCTTGGGTTTGTAGGGAGAGGAGTTATGATGCGCAATCTTGAATTCACTACACAGTTCTTTCATCATTTTGTTGTTCTAGTTAGATCCATTATCAGTAATGATCCTATCTGGAACACCATAACGACATATGAGTTGATTCTTGATAAACTTTACAACCACCTGCCTGGTCACGTTTGCATATGATGCCGCTTCAACCCACTTGGTGAAGTAATCAATTGCTACGAGAATAAATCTGTGTCCGTTGGACGCTTTTGGCTCTATCATGCCGATCATGTCAACTCCCCACATGGAGAAAGACCATGGGGATGAAATCACATTCAGAAGTGTTGGGGGAATATGAATCTTATCCGCATAAATTTGACACTTATGGCATTTCTTCACATACTTGCAACAGTCAGACTCCATTGTCAGCCAATAGTAGCCTGCTCTCAACATCTTTCTTGCCATTGCATGTCCATTGGAATGAGTACCAAATGAAACTTCATGGACCTCAGTCATCAACAGGTTTGCTTCGTGTCTATCCACGCATCTGAGCAGAACCATGTCAAAATTTCTCTTATAAAGCACATCGCCATTGAGGTAGAAACTTCCTAACAATCTCCTCAGAGTCTTCCTATCTTTCACAGATGCCCCAGGCGGGTAAGATTGGTTCTGAAGGAAACGCTTGATATCATAATACCATGGCTTATCATCTTTCACCTCTTCTACTGCAAACACATGAGCTGGTCTGTCCAAGCGCATCACAGTGATATTGGGGACTTCATTCCAAAGTTTTACCACAATCATCGAAGCAAGTGTAGCAAGAGCGTCTGCCATCCGATTCTCATCTCGAGGAATATGATGGAAGTCAACCTTAGTAAAGAACGTTGAAATCCTCCTCGCATAATCCCTATATGGAATGATACCAGGCCGATTCGTTTCCCATTCACCCTTAATCTGATTAACAACGAGGGCCGAATCACCATAAACATCAAGATGCTTGATCCTTAGATTAATGCATTCCTCCAATCCCATAATACAGGCCTCATACTCAGCCATATTATTCGTGCATTTGAAAGTTAGCCTTGCTTTAAAAGGAATATGTGTGCCCTGAGGAGTAATAATCACTGCCCCAATACCATTTCCATATTGATTTACAACGCCATCAAACACCATACTCCATCTGGAACCAGGCTCTGGCCCTTCATCGAGTGTAGGCTCATCGCAATCTTTCATTTTCAAATACAGAATCTCCTCATCTGGGAAGTCATACTGAACTGACTGATAATCTTCGATCGGCTGGTGTGCCAAGTGGTCAGCCAAGATACTACCTTTAATAGCCTTCTGAGATCGATGCTCAATATCATACTCAAATAACAACATCTGCCAACGGGCAATCCTCCCTGTTAAAGCAGGCTTCTCGAAGATATACTTGATTGGATCCATTTTGGATATCAACCACGTCGTATGATTTAACATATACTGGGGCAAGCGCTTAGCAGCCCAAGCCAAAGCACATCATGTCTTCTCAAGCATGGAATATCGAGACTCATAATCGGTGAACTTTTTGCTCAAATAGTAAATAGCATACTCTTTCTTTCCTGATTCGTCTTGCTGACCAAGGACACAACCCATTGAGTCTTCAAGAACAGTCAGATACATAATCAACGGTCTTCCTTCCACGGGCGGAGATAGGATTGGAGGCTCAGATAAATATTCTTTAATGCTATCAAAAGCTTTCTGGCAATCTTCGGTCCAATCATGGGACTGATCTTTCCGGAGGAGCTTGAATATCGGCGCACATGTGGCAGTCATGTGGGATATGAATCTGGAAATATAATTCAAGCGGCCAAGAAAACCTCGGACTTGCTTCTCAGTTTTGGGCGCAGGCATCTCTTGTATTGCTTTGACCTTTGCAGGATCAACCTCAATACCTCTTTCACTAACAATAAAGCCCAATAATTTGCCGGAACGGACTCCAAATGTACACTTGTTGGGATTCAGACGAAGCTTATACTTTCTCAGACGCTGAAAAAGCTTCAACAAGTGCTCTACATGTTCAACTTCCGTTCTTGACTTAGCAATCATGTCGTCAACATATACCTCGATCTCCTTGTGCATCATATCATGGAACAAGGTAGTCATAGCTCGTTGATACGTGGCTCCGGCGTTCTTCAAACCGAAGGGCATCACTCGATAACAGAATGTTCCCTAAGGTGTGATGAATGTTGTCTTCTCCATATCCTTGGGTGCCATCATAATCTGATTATATCCGGAAAATCCATCCATAAAGGAGAAGACATTGAATTTAGCTGTATTATCTACCAACATATCAATATGTGGTAGAGGAAAATCATCTTTCGGACTAGCTTTATTCAAGTCTCTATAGTCCACACACATCCGGACTTTTCCATCTTTCTTAGGCACGGGCACAATATTAGCTACCCATTGAGGATATGTAGAAGTCACCAGAAACCCCGCATCAATTTGCTTCTGAACTTCCTCCTTGATCTTCACTACCATATCAGGATGAGTTCTTCTGAGCTTCTGCTTCACAGGCACACACTCAGGTTTCAAAGGTAGGAAATGTTGCACAATCTTTGTATCTAGACCGGGCATGTCTTCATATCACCAGGCAAAGACATCAACATATTCTCGTAACAACTCAATCAACCCTTTCTTGACAGACTCCTCCAGGAGTGCCCAAATCTTCACCTCTCGCACACAATCTTCAGACCCCAAGTTGACTGTTTCCAGATTCTCAAGATGCGGCTGAATGATCTTCTCTTCATGCTCAAGTAGACGGGTAATCTCATCGGGAATCTCTTCAACATCATCTTCTTCCGCCTCAAATACAGGAAATTCAAAGTTGGGAACTGGTGGTGGGTCATTATGTTCAATGGGTTTGATTAACCTGCATAATGATTTTGGATATAAAGAGCTTTAGAATTCAAACAAGGCAAATCACTATGCAGATGAAAAGGTTGATTTTATTCTATTTTTAGGTTTTATGTGATCACCAATTTCATGAAAAAAAAGCGAAAAGGGAAAATAATTGGAAAAACAAATATTTAACATGAATCTATTGAATGAAAATATCATTGTATTTATGCGCCAACAATGTCATCACTCCTCCTTTTGGCATGGGAGGAGGGTTTTTAAACACAATGAACATTACTCTGACTTATGGATGACTGTTGGAATATCCACAGCGACCCAATTATTGCAGATTCCCCCAGGGATGACGAAGTTGCCAGAATCCTCTTCGTCCTCTTCCAGAACGGCAGCAACCTCTTCGTCTTGACCAGTGTGGATGAAACCTCCACTCTTGAACAACCCTTGCGTATTAGAAACCCCAGATGAATAACCCATGCCAGCCCGGGACTTGTTATCTTCTAGCTCAATCATTTTCCCTAATCCAGCAGTTGTACCACGCTCAATGGCCAACTTTGCATCTTTGTAAGAAGTAAATGAAGGAGTTCTTTTCTCAATAGGTTCAGCAATAGATAAAGCTTGGAAAGGAGTTCCAACTTCATCCTCAGCATCTATATATGAGAAGGAAGACAAATGGCTAACCAGGAGAGCCTTTTCTCCCCCTACCACCTCCAGCTTCTTATTCTTCACAAATTTCAATTTCTGGTGTAGGGTGGATGTCACAGCGCCTGCCTCGTGAATCCATGGTCTGCCTAAGAGACAGCTATACGATGGGTGAATGTCCATAACCTGGAAGGTAATCTGGAAATCACTTGGTCTGATTTTGACTGGGAGATCAATCTCACCAATCACAGTTTTGCGAGACCCATCGAAAGCCTTCACAACTACTCCACTCTGCCTCATGGGAGGCCCTTGATATGACAACTTCGAGAGAGTGGATTTCGGCAATACGTTCAATGATGACCCAATATCCACCAGCACGTTGGACATGGTGTCATCTTTGCAACCCATAGATATATGTAATGCCAAGTTGTGGTCTCTTCCCTCCTTGGGGAGATCAGAGTCACAAAAGCTCAAGTTGTTACAAGCAGTAATGTTTACAACAATGCTATCGAATTGTTCTATCGTGACATCATGATCCACATATGCCACATCCAAAACTTTCTGCAGAGCCTCTCGGTGTGGTTCTGAATTCAAAAGCAATGATATCACGGATATTTTGGATGGCGTTTGTAGAAGCTGGTCTACAACATTGTACTCGCTCCTTTTGATGAGCTTCAACATCTCATCACAGTCTTCTTTCATATTTCCGCTCGGGTCAACAGAAGCAGGAGTTCTCAATGTAGAGGAGGGCTGAACAACAAGTGTCGGGTTCGGAGAGCTCACAGCATTCCCAATCGGGCGTTCAACAGAATCAGCATTAATTCTTACTCGAGCATCCGCTTGAGGCTTTGGCGGTGCTGAAAATACACGACCACTACGGGTCAAACCGCTAACATCAGCAATATTTACAACAGATGAGGATGGCAAGGACACCTCTTTCCCATTTTCTACCGCGACAACATTATAGCGATAGGGGACCGCCTTTTCAGAAGAGTACGCTACCGGTCCGACTGGCTTAATGATGAGAGCAGGAGAAGCCTTCTGCTTGCTACCATCATACTTGATGATAACAGGCTCGGGGATCCGGAATACTGGAGAAATCACGTTGACCTCATCGGCGTCTTCGTCAACATTTCTGTTTTGAAGGATCTCAATAACTCCTTCATCCAGCATTTCTTGGACATCTTTGCGCACCTGGCGACAACCTCTTTTGATTAACAGAACAGACTCGGCATCTATCGTGGTCATGCTCATAATGACTATAATCACATAGCAAATGATGCATCTCAACCAGAGATTGTCGAATATGACTGACATATTTGACTTTGTATTTGCCAGGGCAGCCCTGGACCATGTTGACAGACTTCCCATGCCCGGACAATGGGTTCTTCTTCACATTAGGACCTACGTCCTCAAAACATAAAATGCCACACCTCACAAGGTCTCGAACTTTGGTCTTCAAAGGGTAGCAATTCTCCACGTCGTGGCCGGGAGCACCAGAATGATAAACACAGTGTAATTCGGGCTTATACCACCACTGGGGGTTAGTAGGTATAGCCGGTGGGTCTCGCGGAGTAATCAACTTCCTCTCTATCAAAGAAGGATATAACTCTGCATACGTCATCGGAATAGGATCGAAGGTGACCCTTTTCCTCTCGTAACTCGTGCTGGTTTGATTACCGTTTCGAGGCTGGTAGGCCTGCTGTTGCGGACGGTGCTGTTGATGTTGATATTGCGGATGTGGTTGCTGATTGTTGTTATGTTGCTGGTATTGTTGATTATCTCTAAAGATAGGTGCTATATGAGCCACCTGGTGCTGGTTACCGACGGGACGCACGGCCTTCCTCCTCACAGAGGGTCTTCTTGGTTTCATATGAGAAGTCACATCATGTGCCTCTCCTTCTTTCTTTTTCGCAAACGCCCTATAACGTTTGGCAGAAGAGCCTTCTTCTCTTGTCAAACGTCCTTCTCTAACCTCTTCTTCTAGACGCATCCCCATATTCACCATCTCGGTGAAGTCAGAAGGAGCGCTAGCAATCATCCGCTCATAATAAAAAGAACTCAAGGTCTTCAAAAAGATCTTGGTCATCTCTTTCTCTTCTAGCAGAGGCACGATCTGTGCTGCTACCTCTCGCCACCTCTGGGCGTATTCTTTGAATGTTTCCTTGTCCTTCTGGGACATGGCCCTCAATTGATCCCTATCGGGAGCCATATCCATATTATACTTGTATTGTTTGACGAAGGCCTCGCCAAGATCGTTGAAGGATCGGATGTTCGCACTGTTTAAACCCATGTACCAACGCAAAGCAGCACCGGACAAACTGTCCTGAAAGTAGTGGATGAGCAATTGGTCATTGTCGGTCTGAGTCGACATTTTCCTGGCATACATGACCAGGTGGCTGAGAGGGCAAGTATTTCCCTTGTATTTTTCTAAGTCAGGGACCTTGAATTTCACAGGGATCTTCACATTAGGAACCAAGCAGAGTTCGGCAGCAGACTTGCCGAAAAGATCCTTTCCTCTGAGAGTTTTCAATTCCTTGTGAAGCTCAAGAAATTGATCGTTCATAGCATCCATCTTCTCATAGACATCTGGGCCCTCAGGCGGCTCAGAATGATAGATGGTGTCGTCTACTCTGGGCAGAGTATGCACGACAGGAGGAGGAACAGCAAGGACTGGGCTAGATGTCGGCATAGAAGCAAAGGTGGGAGCAGGACCCTCGGGCATGAAATTGGGAGGCATCCCTCACGGGAATCCGGCTGGCATGGCCGTTGGAGCAAAGTGTGCACTGGCTGCAGGCACAGTCGAGGAGACAATCTCAGAGATGACGGTCCTCTAGGGAGGAGTTAAAGGTGTTGGAGAAGACTGGCTCTGGGCAGCCATGAATGATTCTATCAAGGCGCTTAATCTGGCCACTTCCTCTTTCAGTTCGCGGTTCTCTTGTTCCAAATGATCCATCAGTCTCGAAATGTTGGCTCTGGTGTAGTACCGGTGAGTCAGCTTGTCTTCAAAATAAATGAAGAACACAAAGTCAGACCACAGGACAAGAAGTCGGGAACAAAACCTGCTTATGCACATGATGCATGCAATGCTCTTGCATATGATTTTTTCTTTTATTTCAAAGGAACTTTAGGGTTCCATTTGCAAAGTTTGGAAATATTAAACACTTTTATATGGAAACATAATATCTGGGAAATATTTTACACCAAAGAAGTACAGCATTGGTAACCATATACAAGAGAAAAGGAAAATAATCATCCTATGGATCCCTAGAAACAATCATCTAAAGCTCGGGACACAGGAAGATAAGATGCACGAAGCCTCTTCACCTCCCTCTCGTAAGCTGCCTCCATATCTGCTTTCTCCTTGGCGAGTCGGTCGTACTTCCTTTTCCAAAACTTGGAAGACTGAGGAAGTTGAGAAGTCCATGCATCATTAGGATCATCAATAACCTGATGTTCGAGGAACTCTATCAAAACATCCTTCTCCTTGATCTGCTGAAGCAACTCTTCTCGTTCACGGATCCAAGCATGTGAGCGGTCTTCGTCTCTCAACTCCTCTACTCCTTGGTCAGGGAGGGTTGAAGGCCTAGCCATAACCAAAGGTGTAGGTCTCGGATATTCATAAGGCATGAGATACTCAGACGCTCTCTTCCTAACCCAAGCAATGTAAGGCTCCATAGCAACACAATTCTTAGGACCCAACTCCTTCCTTCCTTTCCTATGAATCTTGCGCCAAGCGCGGACCATTCTGCCCTTCAAGTTTTGGGCATTTTTACCCTCCTGAAAGAATATACCCTCTAACAGAATGTTATTGGGTTTATCCTTTAGGGGGAACCCAAGCTGGCGACGTGCCAAAATAGGGTTGTAGTTAATCCCACCACCTGTACCAAGAAGAGGTACATTGAGGAATTCACCACAAGAGTCGATAATCTGCACACCATCATACACACAGTTGTACCAAGAGATATCATCATTAGTGAGAGACATGAGTCTTGTGGACCACCGTAGACATCCCTTGTTCTCCTTGAAGGTGACCGTCTGCGGTAAGTGAGAAATAAACCACTTATACAACAGAGGCAAACAGCACACAATGGCACCACCACCCTTTGCATTCCTCATATGCAAAGAAAAATAAGTGTCACCCAACAGAGTCGGAACGGGATTAAGAGTAGAGAAAATCCTAATAGCGTTCACATCCACAAACTTGTCGATGTTGGGGAACAACACTAACCCATAGATGAGAAGTACAAATATGGCCTCAAAGGCGTCCTCACTCATGGCATTCCCATACACAGTAGCTTGAGCAATGAGGAACTCGGAAGGGAGACCTTGAATTCCACCTTTGGTAGTCATATGAGCACCAACCAGAGATTCATCTATGTGCAACATGTCTGCTATCTCTCGAGAAGTAGGAATACTCTCCAAGCCACTGAACAGCAACTGATCTAGAATAGGTATACCCACAAGGTAGGCATACTCCTCAAGTGTAGGCAAAGGCTGGAAGTCCGGAAATGTGAAGCAGCGGTACAAGGGATCATAAAACTGCACCAATACACTCATCAATCCTTCGTCCACCTGAGTAGTCAGAAGAGGAAGAAGCTTCCCAAAACGAGCCTTGAAACCCAAAGGATCTAATACATAGGATGTCAGATTCCTTAACTCTTTCAAGTCGGGTTGTCTGAAACTGTACTTCTTTGTATTCCTTCTTTGTCTTTCCATGTCTGAAAATTTGCAAATAAACTCCTTAAGTTCCTTGAAAATTTCCTTATTTATTGATGATATGGATGCAAATGGGTGCATGAATGCATGAATGCAACAATCACACTCAAGGATCAAGCAAAGCACACCAAACAAAGGTCATGGGATGGATCATATCATCCTTAATATCAATCATCCATTTTGGTGGATTATGGTTTACACCTTATCAACACCCAAATTCCATTGATATTAAGGATACATGAACGGATCAACCACGAATCAAGGGTTTGTTGCGAGTCACGAGCATGGAGTCTCGGTTAAGAACCACCCAAAGGGAGTGTACTAGAGTTTAAACCTGCCAAACATGTTCTACAAGAGGTTCCCATAGTCATCATCCCATCTTTCGGATATTATCGGAGAATCGGCTACTCGTATTCCAAGAATATTCTCAAGAGAGACTCTTATGAGTGTAGTAAGGGTGAATAGTAAAAATGAAAAATAGGTCTCTTGAACTAGGAAGGGTGATTATCAATGAAAATTGATTTTTCAAATATATTTTTTTCAAAAACCCTTAATAAAAGTTTTTTTTAAATGAAAAAAAAAGTAGTCAACTTGTATAATTAATTATAAACTTATTTATGATTGAGTAATCGATTACGGTTTATATATAATCGACTATACTACATATATGATTAAATGTTTCCAAGATATCCTTAGCATAATTGATTATGGACTAGATATAGATTTTTTTTCCTTGTTTTTTCATATGGAAATTTATGACACCTCACTTAAATAAAGGGTATTGATGATCATCTGAAAAACATATTTTATTGACAAAAAACCTTACAAAAAAAATCTCTCTTACTATCATACTATATAAATACTATTTGTGATCAATATTATTATTTTACTCTCATAGTAAAATTAATAGAGATTTCCTCTCTTAAATTAATAAGATATAAATGTTGCAAGTTGAGTTTGTGTTAAAAGTAATATACAAATTCCAAATTAAATTTCTTTTGAAAAATTGGGTGGGAATAAAAATGTCTAAATGTTATGCTAATTGCGCAACAGTGCCGCTTTCAATGTCCTAATTGAGCAAGATTACAAATAATCCACCAAAACTACCTATCTATAATAATATTATTATGACCACAACTTTGAGCTATGCCAATTTTAGATTCCAAGTGTTTAAAGTACTATAAACTTGATTATGTTACATATGAATGTGAATGAGGGGGAGTTAAAATAACATATTCAAATTTAAATTGTTAAAAATAACTATGTAAAACAACTTTAAAAATATTTGAAAGGTGCATTTCATAAACAATAAACGGATGTAGTTTTTACATGAGATAACATGGTTTTCTTTCAAAAGAAAAACCATACATGTGGTATATTTGGTGACTTACGTAAAGTAAATAATTTGATCTTAATAAAATCAAACTTTTTCAATATTATCGAAGTTTATAAACTTCCATGGATCACTATAATCTTCTTCCATTGCGGTTTCAAAATGTTGATCTTATGGCATGGAAGTTGCATATGTCGACAAAGAATATTGTCTTTGTTGAGCATTAAAATATTGATATCGTGACAATAAATCTTGTATTAATTTGTTGTGTCCTAAAATGTTTATTGGCTTGGTTTTGAAACATCATGTTCGGTAATCGAAAATCTTGCATTTGTTGAGCATGAGAATGTTGAACAAATTGATATTGTGAATTGTTTACAGACAAATAATCTTGCATTGCTTGATCTTGAGAATGTTGATTTAATTGATAGTGTAAGATACCAATCATATTTGCTGATAAGGGAACTTCTATTGGTTGAAATTGAGAATGTTGATTAAGTTGAGATTGAATCATCATGTGTTCTAACATAGAATCTTGCATTTGTTGAGTCATTGAATGCTGAATGGGTTTGCATGGTAGAGGAACAACCACATTGGTAGATGTTGTCACCTTTTTGTTGTTTTGACTTTTAATTTGACATTTCATTGCATACTTATGCTCATGAATTTTGCATAAAACCCAATCATCCTATAACATAAAAATATGATATTTGCATGAGATTCTACTTTTTGTATACATTTAAGATAAATAATACTACTTTTTCACACACAAAATATATAAACAATAATGTTTAAAAAAATGAGAACTTGAATTTATTTTAAATGAGTTAAAATTAAAAGTTAATGAATTCATTTTTAAAAACGAAAAATTAGTGATTTTTTCATATAAAAATATCATGAAGTAAAAACTCAAATAAATGAAAATGGTATGGAAATATACAAAACCATTTACAAAATTTATAACCATGTGATACATAACTAATGAACATTTTATAATGAAATAATTTATTAATTTAATATTTTAACTATCAAAAAAATAAAGTTTACAATTATTTTTAGTTTTGTTATTGAATATAATTACGCAATAGTTTGTTACTACTATTTTTCTCTAGTCTTTTGAAAGTTAACTATTTCTTATCATTTACTAGAATATAAAACTAACTATTATTTTCTAGTTTGTTACTACTATTTTACTTTAATATTTTGAAAGTTAAATACTTCTTGTCACTTACTAGAACATAGAACTACTTATTATTTAAACTCAAAATAAAAATTAAATATTATTTTTAATTTAATTTAATATAAATTTTAAGAATTTTTTTACATTAACATTTAAAAAATTTATTAATTAAATAAACTGAACTTCTTCTCTTATATTTTATTGTTACTAACACCATCATTAATAATATATATATTTATTAAAAAAATTAAAACACATTTTTAACAATATGTATATCATACCTTATTACTATAAAGAGTTGCACCAGAAATTGTAAAATCTTTGATTCTGAACTCTTGCATAATCCAATTGGTCTTCAAATTCACTAACTCTTTAGTCTTTCCTTGTTTACCTGTGTAAAACACTAAACTTCTTTTGAATCCAATTTCAACATCATTATTCATCACTGAATTTTCTTTTCCAGTAGCTTTCCAAAAACCATGATTTTCAACTGCTCGATCAGGACGTTGCCCATTTTCATACTTCTTACTTCTTGGCGTAAAAAAATACATTGTGTCCTCTCCTTTGAATTTATAATTATTTTCTGCAAAGAATATACCAACACAAAATCAACAAAAAGAATATAAAAATATTAAAGAAATGATAAAAATAAATGAATGTTTTTGATGTATAATAACATACCTAATTGTTGAGGAGAAAATTTGTAAACATCAACGTCATGAATCCTTGGTGGAACTATGTGAACACTTTGTAATTTTTGTTTCAAATAATAATCAATCAGCTAAATATCATTAGGGTTGAATCTGTAACCTGGTGGTAATGTAATGAGATTTATGTCTTCAATCTCATTATTTGTCGTAACATCATTAGAAAGTTGAGACTGCATGTTGCTAGCACAAAAGAAGATGGATGAAAATAATGAATGAATAAAATAATTATTGGTAGGTTGTTGTATTTATAGGTCTCATTTTTCAGTTGTGATTAGATCTTTTTACATGAGTTTCAAACTACTATATCTTTTGCTATTTAAAAGATTGAATAATTTTACCTTTATTTTCGGAATTTACAGTTACAATATTGTAGCGGGGTATTCGTTACCATTAGAGATATTGACTAAATACAAGATAAATCATACAAGTCGAGTCGCCACTGCACTTCTATTTATCCAAAGGAATGGTTAGAAAGCGAACAAAAACCTAATAGTTTTATCGAATCAAAAACTAGTAAAAGAGAGTCAGAGATCTGGGTAAGGGGGTTGGTTATGCAATGGGAAGGTGTTAGGCACCCAAAACATCCTAGGTACTCCTAGGGAGCCCTTTTCACATTTGTTGCAAGGTTGTTGTTTTGTGAAAGTTTATTTGTGCAAACATGATTGAAGAGATGAGAAGAGATTATACAAGTTATTTACATTTTTGTGTTTGGATGGATAAACCCATTGCCTACGTACCATCTTAAAAAAGATTAGGATCAAAACCTCGTAGTTCGGGGTAAAAATCTCAAAAATGAGTTGGTGAATTGATTGGTCCAAAAGCCTTAAGGTCTTTTGTTATCAAAGGGAGAAAACTCAACCTAAAACCATAAATCCACCATGTGAGGATAGCTTCAACATGCTAGTGAGGGGTTAACCCTATAATAAGCATGGAAGACTCATTGTCCATCACTAAGGATATAGGTGAGTATTACATCCACCACCAAGATAACTCAAACCTAACAGCTAAAGGTTATGAAAAATTTGATTAAGGAAGTGGCCATTGGAACCACAAAAAAGACATTCGAATGGGTTATATTTACCAATTAGAAGTATATACAAAATGGTCAAAGTGAACTTAAAGATTCAATTCAAAATAAGTATTATGAAAAGAAAGTTTGAAAAATCAAAAGCATAAGGCTTAGGTTTCTAATGTTGAAAACAAGAGTGAAATGTTTGCACAAAAGTTTTGGCTTGGGTTAGAGTTGAGAGAAGAAGAAGAAGGGCTAAAGTCCTAAGTAAAGCAAAAAGGTGAGGGAAAAGAAGTAAAACCACAATGGAGTTCCCTTCTTGAGATCATATTGATGATCCAAGTAGCTCCCATCCTTTGGAATAAGCAATCACACAAAGCATAAACTCAAGCAATCAACAATCAAATGAACTCTTGGAAAGACTCCTCAATGCCTCTTGGATCTCTCTCTCTTGGAAGCTCATGATAATGGTTCCTCAATTAAGCTCAAGTTGGAACTCCTAGCACAAGAAAACACACATCAAAAGGTTCTATAACACAATCAAAGAATGGACAAGAGGGAGTTTAGAATATGGTCCTTTCAATGTCATCTTCAATTTTAAGCATTCTAAAGGCTCAATGCCTAGTTGCTCTTTGACTTTTTATAGCACTCTAAAGGCCCAATGCCTAGTTGCTCTTTGACTCCAAATTTGCATAGGGAAAGTCCTAAGATCTAAGTCCATTTTGTCCATTTCTTTGCATTTTGTTCACAACAATCAAAACAAAACACAAACACAATAGTATATACACAATTATGTGCTCAAGTGAGCAAAAGGCAAATGGGATTAACATAAACATGTGCTCCAATGAGTAAAGGAAAAAGCAAATGAATAATATGTACAAGAATGGTAAATTGCATAAAAGTAAAGTGCATAAGGTAAATGTTAATTGTTAGTGGTCAATAGTTAGTGTACCATAAGGCAAAATTTAGCGCTATGTTAAGCAATCGTAATTGGACTTATGTAGAAGTCACAACTATCTGAGGCTGGTCAATAATAATGTAGGCAACAACACAAGTTAGAAGTCTTGATTAGTGAACCAAGTTCCAACAACTTGCCATGCCAAAAAGAAGAAGAGAATTGATCTTGTATTGGTTTAAGTCTTTTGCATGATTTAGGAAACAACCTATCCTTAATGCAAAGTTATTCACTTGATCAATTGATCAAGATGAATTAGATTTGAATCAAAGAAGATTAAGTCTCTTTAATCAATGTCAACTTATCAACCTTCAACTCATTGATCAAAAAGAAAAAGGAAGAAGAATAAGGAGATGAAGAATGGATAAGGAAATGGAAGGATCAAAATGCATAAGGTGAAATAAAAAATGTACCAATCCATGTGTATTGACCAAATGACATTGAAAGTCAAAGTCAAACAATGAGAAATCAGAAATGAGATGAAGATTGGAAGTTAAACAATAAACAAAATATTTTTGGCATTTTTAATATTAAAATAAACTTGAATTAAAAATAAAAGAAAAGGTCAAACTTCAAAATCACTTCAAATCAACCTTGAAAGGTCCAAGTGATTTATCCCAAGTTCAACAAGGTCAAACAAAGTTTGACAAAAAATTTCAGCATTTTTAAAAGTCAGAAACTATTTTTAATCAATTAAAAATGAATAAAAATAACCTAATTGAACTAAAATCTCAAATAAATCTCAAATCAATTAAAAAATTGATGAGAATATTTTTCATAGATCCATCATCATTCAAATAGGTTAGGAAAATATTTTTGTATTTTTTGGATATCAAAAACTATTTAAAATGAATTAAAAATAACCAGAAAAGAGAAAATTCACAAAAAATATCAAATGATAAAATAAAAAATATTAAAAATCAAAATCAGAGACTAGAATTTATTTGGAGAAGAATGCAATTGGTCCCATATTTTTTGGATTTAAAATGAAGAAGATATGAATTTTTGAAAATAATGGAAATAAAAGAAATAAAATCAGAAAATAAGAAATTCAAAAAAACAAGAAGCGTTAGATCTGAGCTCATTAATTGAGCTGGCAGATCATACGCTCCAGAAGCGCGCTTCCACCATAGACCAAAGTCCACGCGTAACACCATGAATTAAAATGAGTCATAAGAAGCGAAAGCCAGGATTAGATCTGGAAAATGCATCCAACGATCCAGATTGGATCTGGCAATGGGACGGCCACCGGAGCCACATTCTTCTCCGGTGAGCATGAAGATTCCGGTGACATTTGCAGGTTTCAAAAGCTTAACCAAAAGACACGATCTATACACCGTTGGAAAGCTGGGATGATGTACATCATCCCTGTATCACTCAATTCCACTCTAGATCTCTATATTGAGAGAAATCAGAGATGGAAATTCTGTGATGTTCATGAGAACTTGATGGATTTCAAAAATTAAATGCACAGTAATGATGCCTCTATTGAGAGGACTTCAGCCAACACAAAATCCAATCAAATAGATCAATAGATGATGAGTTTCGAAGAAAAAACCAGTTGAAGAACAACCTTGGATTCTGGAGATTTGAGCTTGCTTCCTTGCTTCCTTTGGCAAAACAGAAGTGCAATGGACTAAAGGATGAAGGTCTAGAAGCTTTAGATCCAAAGATTCAACTAGATGTAGTTGAATTTTAGATTTGAAAAATTTGAAGAAAAGTGAAATAGCTTCTTTGGTGAGAGGTTAGGTTTTCAGTTCTGCAGCATTTCAGGTTGATTCATGGATGGAATTTGAATGGAGTGAGGTCCTATTTATAGATGGAATGGCAAGGAGAGTGTGATTCAATCCGTGTGCATGGAATTGGGCATTCATTGCATGGGCTTGCATGATCATGCAAAAGGCCCAAATTCAATGCCAAATGCAATCTTAAATCATACCAAAGTGAAACGGACGTGTAATCTGAATGGTAATTGCTTGTGCATGGAATTTTGAAGTGTTATGCATAATTGAACTAAAAACTTCTCCTCATCGAAAATACCATTTGCCAAATCCAAACATGAGCATGTGAGTAATGGTTGGAAAGGTTTTGATGTAAGGAACAATTGTTATGTTGGGAAAAAATCCATTTGAAGTGTGGAAATTGATGAAATTGGAGTTTAAAGTGCAAGGTGCAAAACATGTAAAGGCAAAGTTTCTAAATTTGGCCAATGTTCAAGCCCCTCTATTTTGATGATGAAAGCCTCAAATGGAAAAACCTCCAACATCTAAGTTGTAGATCTTTTCAAGACAATCAAAATGGACTTAAATTTTTCATCATTTGGATTTTTGATGAAAGAGTTATGGGCACTTGAAGTTGGACTTTTTTGCCTTTTAATGCATTTGGTCCAAAAGGACCTATAATGTCTTGCATTATCACATGTATTTCCTTTGAGATTTTGAAATTTTGTTCAACACAACATTTGAAGTATACATCTTACGCTTTCCAATTCATTTGATCCTACCTCAAAATTATAAAAAATGAATGAGTTATGTCCTTGGGAAGTTGACCCAAAATTAGGGTTTCAGTCAAAATGACCTATAATGTCTTGGAATGGGAGATGACCTTCCAAGCTTCAAATCAATTTTTGATGAACATGAACGTTGTTCATATTATCCTTAAGAACATTTTTTTTTGGGATCATCTCCATTTGACTAACACATAACAAGTTAGGTCTTAGTGCATTTCAAAATAGCCAGATGAATTGACTGATCAACTTCTCGAGTCCATGACTCATATTTTGATGAATTAATGATTGAGGATACTCAAATAAGTTCAAATATGCATGAAATGATGAATTGAATAACTTCCCTTAATTGTATTTGACCATGGGCTGAGGTTGCTTCATGAGCAAGGCATTGTGGTGCACAGATGAATTAGGGTTTCTTTGGGGAACAAACCTCAAACCCTTTGACTAGCTTTGATCAAAATGATGAATTGAGATGCTAGGGAGGCATATTTGATGGATGAGAGCTTTGGGGACCATTACCATGCTTGCTTTCATCTCCTCTTGGCCATATCTTTGTACCAATGATCTCCTTGAAGCTTTGGACCTTGTGATTGCTCAAGCTACAAACAAAGGATGTTAGTGACATATTTTTGTGCTTTTGGTTAATAAACAAAAATAAGAAAAGCAATGATATACAATTCAAACATGCTTGGTGATCTCAAACCACTCACAAGAGGCCCTACCCAAAGGTAAAGGGAACCAAGATGCTTATGATCCTTGAGGCAATGCAAATGCAATGTCATGATGCCATGAGGGATCTTAGGATCAAAATTGGGGTCTTACAAATATGTAGGAGAATAATTAACCTAGAAGCTAACCACATGTGTGACTTGAATTGTAAAACTATTTGAAAATAGTTTTACTTCAGAAATTGGTTTTTTTACCCAAATAACCCACTTTTTAAAGGAAATTCCCAAAATACCCCTAATTTCAAAAAAAATCCCAAAAGACCCCACTTTTAGGAGGAGTCTCCAATTGGAGACTCCTCTTAAAACTTGAATGGAGGCGCCAATTGGATTGGCTAGGGCACTTGCCCTAGCCAATCCAATTGGCGCCTATGTGTAGGTTTTAAGAGGAGTCGCCAATTCAATTGGAGACTCCTCCTAAAATGCATTTTTTTGTGTTTTATGGTATAAGTGAAAGATAAATTTGATATAATACGACTTAATATTAATAAAGTTTGGATTTTACACAAAGAAACTTAATGGTGATGACCGGAATCACCTAACCGACCTCCGGTCCCACATCCTCTACCTACCCTAACCCTTGGCCCTAACCCACGTTGACGATTCTGCACCGGTGTTTGATCATCTGAGGGGCCAGGAGTGTCACTACCAACTACAGGAGAAGGTCCGTTGAGGTATTCAGACAAGTCAACATAGTCTTCAGTATGCATTGATGGTGTACCATCGTAGCTGAGCTCATGACCCATGCCAGAGAAGTTGGGATGTGGTTGACTCATGGATGGGCGACCGGGACGGTTGAAGTGAGACATGGGTGTGAATGATGCATCGAGGAAAGGTTGGAAAGGTTGTTGGGGTGTTTGGTAGAGATAGGGTTGTTGGATGTTTTGGTTTTGTGATGTTTGGGCTTCTTGGCTACGGTAGGAGGAGGGGCGGTTGGTGTTTTGGCTAAGGCGACTTTGGTAGGGTGATGGTGTAGGTGCGAAGCGATGTTGGATCTCAGGTTGATGGTCAATTTGTTGGTGGTGGTATGGGGTATGCTCTTGGTATTGGGGTTGGGTGAATGACATGTTTTAGTTGTATGTTTGTGTGTTTGTGGAACGGAAAGTTTGACGGATAGGGGGTTGTGAGTAACCGGGCTGAGAATGTTGTTGGGGGTTAGATGTTGATCCTTCTTGTGTGTAACTTGCCTGGCGTGGGTCGTATAGGTACATATCTTCGGCGATGAACTGAAAACCAACCGATCTGTACCAAGCCATATAAGTACGACTTGGTTTTACCTCAGTTGGCATGACTGCGTTAGTTAAGACATGGTCATGACGGTGCTTCCACTTGCGACACTCCGATCTTGCGAAGTTTTTCCATGGATTGAAGTTCCATTGGTCGTTAACTTTACGCAGATGCCATTCTCCTAGGCTAGCTGGGGGATCTGGGATATTCTGGACCATACCGAACTGCAGCTTCACACGATCGATGTTGTGCATCTCCACAGTTGTGAACCGTATTATCGGTGTGTATATTGTCCATACGGATGCGTCTTCAGCGTTGACCTCATGGTCATGATCCAAATTAAGGTATGGACGCCAAATAAACTGAAATGTTAAAGAAGATAGGATTATAATGAATGTAGAAAAAGTTAACAAAATATAACGAAATAATTAAGTTATTTTGCTTACGTCTGTCGGTCGAAGGTGATCCAATAGGTTGCGATACTGAGTAATACAGTGTCTCATACATCTGTTGTAACTCATACCACGTGCTGACCATCTACACCAAAAAGTTGAAAAAAATTAGTTTGAGGTAATAAACTTTAAGGAAGTAAGTAAAGATATAACAATTTAAACAACTTACTTTTGTGCATATGGAAAAGTGAAAGGGTTGTTATTGACCGGTGCTAGAGACGGTAGTCTTGACCAACCCCATGCTTGTAGCAAAACAGCACATCCAGAAAATATAGATGTGTCTTTGTGGGAGTTTTTGCACAACGAGCTATAGAGATAGGCTAGACAAGCAGATCCCCAACTGTAACTTCCTATTCTATCTACATGTCTAAGTAGAGGTAAGTACATAATATGCATGCTAGAACCATTACCTTCGGGAAATAAAAAGGATCCTATTAACAACATAATGTAACACCTAGTTTTTATTATCCGAGCATCTTCGGTAGAATGCTCATCTAAGTATAAACTATTATAATATGACTTTAGGCGTGAGATTAGTATACCTTGACCTCTAGCATTATCATCTAACAAATCAGTGTCTAAGAGCTCCATGCAAATTGAATTTGCATAGTTGGTCTTACCATTAACAGCCTTGCCTTCAATGGGTAGTCCTAAAAGCATGTAGACGTCTTCTAACGTCATGGTACACTCACCGGTTGGGAACCAAAATGTGTGTGTCTCTGGTCTCCATCTTTCGCATAAGTCTAGAATGAATTTGTTATCTATAGACCAAGACAAAATCTTGCTAATATGACCAAAATTGGCGAGTTCAACATAAGGTTGAATCATCGGGTTCATATGGACATATTCGTGGACCCGAGTTCGAAACCTTGATACATCCTATAAAAGAAAGAATAAAACACTTGACTAAGTTGGTATGTCAAAATAAAATGGGGTTGGTGAAGATGAAAGATAAAAAGTTAACAAAAGAAAAAACTTACATATGTTGTGATGTTTGCAACCGTTCCTCTATGTGTTTCGCCCATTGTGAGTAAAGACATTTTGTTGGGGGGTTGGTGTAGATGAAACTAGAAGATGTTATTGAAGATGAAATTGTAAAAGAAGTATTTTTGAGGAAGTAGTGAGAGTGATGGTGTGGAAGAAGTGTTGATGGAGTGGATGTATTTATAGGCAAATGGATGGGAGCATGAAAAGTTGTGCTTGCATGGTGTCTCCACATGAATTAGCGACCATGTACAACCTTTAAGAGGGGTCGCCATTCAAATTGGCGCCTCCATAGGGACATGCATGCAAGACCTGGGTCTGAATGTTTGGTTTCGAGGTCTGAATGCATGGTGTCTCCACTTGAATTGGGGACCATGTACAAGGAATAAGTGGAGGCGCCAATCCATTTGGAGTGTGTGTCTGCATGTCTGACACGTGGCTGTCTTGTCTCCTGCATGCTGAACAACTCACTTTTTGATAGCTTGCATGGTTGACACATAATCTCAGAGTATCTTGCATGTCCGACACGTCATTTCGGACTAGCTTGCATGTCTGACACGTCACTCCGAACTAGCTAGCATGTGAGACACTTCACTCATCTATTTAAGTGTCTTACTATCAACATCCAAGACACTACACTCACATTCATCTGCAGTAAGAAAATAGTTTTCATCTGCACAATGTCATCTTCATTATTATACAGTGTCAACGTTCACTGCAACGGTGAAACATACGAGTCTGAGCTACATGGTTTTTGTTTTCGAAACACTGATACTATTAGAATCACGATCAAGAGAAATGCAACCTTCTTGCATTTGAAAAAAAGAATAAAATCCTTTATAGGATCGGGTATTGTGTCAAAGATCACATATCAAAATCCAATATTTGTTTAGAATGGTCAATGCAAGTATTTCCCCCTTAAGGTACGAGACGCTGAAGATGTTGAATACATGTTTGTTAGTCATGAACATTCAGGCTGCAACTGTATTGAGTTGTACATTACTCTTCAACCATGTATGTAATCTCAACAGTCTCAACGAACCGGTGAGGATGAATCTGGTGAAGATGATCGACAATGGTCAGATGACGTCAACCCAGAAGCAGAGGCAAAAGTGGATGTCGTTGATGAAGAAGAAGAGGAGACCGAGATATAGGTTGATCACATGCTGAACAGCGACGATGAAGATGGTGATCAACCACCACCAATACCTCCTAGTCATGTCTACAATCCGCCTTAACATATGACAAATATGGATCTTCACGACGATGAAACATCCAACAGTGTTTTCTATAATCCGTATCCGAGATCAGAAGGCGAATTAAAGGTGGGAGACATGTTTCGTACCAAAGAAGAATGTGTTCTGGCAATCAAAAAATTCCACATGAACTCTGCTGACTTTACAGTGAAACACACTGATTCTAGAAGGTATGTTATCGAATGTCGTAACATGCTTTGTAAGTTTCGTTTGGCTGCGTCTTACAAGAAGAAAAACGACTCTTGGGAGATCGCTTCAATAGACCCACCGCACAGTTGCATTGCAACTAACGTTGAACAAGATCACCGTAAACTAAGCGCAACTTTGATATGTCAAGACATTCTGTCGTTGGTTAATAAAGACCCATCAGTGAAGGTGAGTATCATTATATCCCATATCAGAACAACATATAATTATACTCCATCTTACAAGAAAGCCTGGATTGCAAGGACAAAGGCTGTTGAACAGGTTTTCGGCAACTGGGAGGATTCATTCAAGGAATTGCCACGGTTTTTATGGGCACTAAAAACATATGTCTCAGGAACTGTGGCAATTATGGAGACAGTGCCAGCAATGATGCCAAACGGAACCTGTGCTACAGGTAATAGAATATTTCACCGTCTCTTTTGGGCATTTGACCCGTGCATCAAAGGTTTCGCATTCTGCAAACCTATTATTCAAATTGATGGCACTTGGTTATACGGAAAATACAAGGGTACTTTGCTCATGGCGGTTGCACAAGACGGCAACAACAATGTCTTTCCCATTGCCTTTGCTCTTGTTGAAGGTGAAACGGCTGGTGGATAGGGTTTCTTTCTTCGACATCTCATAACACATGTGGCTCCACAAGCCAATCTCTGTTTGATTTCTGATAGACATGCTGCCATTGAGAGTGCCTACAACAACCATGACAACGGATGGCATGATCCTCCTTCTACACATGTCTACTGTATCAGACACATTGCACAAAACTTCATGCGTGCTATAAAAGATAAGAATCTTCGCAAGAAGGTGGTGAATGCTGGGTATACTTTAACTCAACCGTCATTTCAATATTATCGTGATGAAATTAGACTGTCTAATGAAGACGTAGGGAGATGGATAAATAACATACTAGTAAAGCAGTGGACAATGGCATTTGACAGAGGTTGTCGATGGGGCCACATGACAACAAACATTGTGGAATGCATGAACGGGGTTTTCAAAGGAATTCGAAATCTGCCGATAACCGCCTTGGTAAGATCAACCTATTATAGGTAGGCTTCTACGTTCGCAACCAGAGGTGAAAGATGGAGTGCAGTGTTAATGTCCGGGCAAGTATTCAGTGAGTGTTGCATGAAGGTCATGAAAGAGGAGAGCATCAAAGCTAGCACACACACTGTAACAGTCTTTGACCGTCATAGACAAAATTTCAGCGTCCAGGAAACAATGGGCAACAACGAGGGGAGACCAAATTTAGCCTACGCTGTTAGACTAAACAGAAGTTGGTGCGATTGTGGAAAATTCCATGCCTTCCGCATACCTTGCTCCCATGTCATAGCAGCATGCGCTTATACTCGTAAAGACGCTTACAACCATTTATCTGATGTGTACAAGGCCAACACCATCATGAATGTATATACTCAAAGCTTCTCAGTACTACTAATGGAGGATTACTGGCCTCCATATGAAAGAGATATTGTTTGGCACAATGACGAGATGCATAGAAAGAAGAAAGGAATGTCAAACAGCACACGTATCAGAACAGAGATGGATTCCACAGATAAAATGATAAGATTATATAGTATCTGTCGTCAATCAGGACACAACAAGAACAACTGTCCCAATCGAGGAGCATCATCTAGGTCTTAAGCTTTTTGTAACATTGTATTTGTGTAACCTTCAATCATTATATATCATTAAGTTTTTGTTACCACGAGGTTCACAACAAACATCAGTACAAAATAAGCTATCTGAAAACATAAATATTTCTAACTGATTACAACAATCAAATTGATGTCGTCTCGACCGAACATCATTTCCCTAGCATCCTTATCAGTCTTCATTCGCACCCAACCAAAGATACTGTCAAGTCTCTCAATACTTCTGATTTTTTCCCCTTATGGTATTTTCCCATCTAACCAACGAACCAGCTCCCTCTTCAGTTGATCGAACGTGGTGATGTTCCAAAACAGCATCAGCATTTGAGGTTTGTCTCTCGCATAAATCACCTTTCCGTATCGGTGACGAACACCAAACATGATAGCCAAATGATTATATGAGATATGGAATAATTGGTCACACAACACATCTATTTATAAGACAAAAAATGAATTTTATGAGGAGTCTCCAATTGAATTGGCGACTCCTCTTAAAACCTACACATAGGCGCCAATTGGATTGGCTAGGGCACCTACCCTAGCCAATCCAATTGGCGCCTCCATTCAAGTTTTAAGAGGAGTCGCCAATTTAATTGGAGACTCCTCCTAAAAGTGGGGTATTTTGGGTATGTTTTTGAAACCAGGGGTATTTTGGGAATTTCCTTGAAAAACTGGGTTATTTTTGTAAAAAAACCGGAGTTATTTTGTGATCATGGTTGACACGAGACGTCGCACCTAGAGTAGATCCTTTTGAGAGCATCATTGTTCGACAAGTCAGTCGCCTAAGGAAATGGTATCTCAAAATGGGTCATCGACTCTAGTAACCTTTCTAAGTTGCCTTTGAAGACTAGAACCTACCTGTGAGGGGGATATGGGTTTTTTCTGCAGAAAACCATAAACTCTACATACCTTTATTCTCATGGACGTTAAACCTTTGATCCTGGATTGGGCAGTATAAGTAGATTATCTGAATTATTTTTTGTTGTTAACTTACATTATTGCATATCATTTTTGCATTGTTGTATATATGCTCGAGTTTTGACCCTGAGTTATTATACCATTAATGCTTTGAATCTATGAATGTTGCATAATTATTTGCATTACATCCCCAACATGTACATTTATGTATTTGCATCTCATGCCTATCAACCAGAAAAAGCTCACCTTGTCCTTTCTCCAGCCAGAAAGATGGCGACCCTTCAACACCAGTACTTCACAAGAGCTAACAAATCGAGAATCATGGCAGATCCGGAACAAGAGAATGCTATCTATAGGGAAACCTTCGCTCAGTTCCAAGGCAAAATGGACACCTTTCAAGGTAACATGAACACCATAATGGAGTACCTTCAAACTCATAAGTCTACTACCTTTACCTCTGCTGCCAATCTTGCTACCGTTGTAGTTACCGATGTTATTGCTATCACCACTTTTGTTGATGTTGTTGTTGACACTGTATTTCAACCTGTGGTGAGCCAACATATTTGTCATCCAGGTCCTAGTAGGCATGTTGTTACCTATCCTTGGGGGTTGCCTCCTAATTTACTCCCCAAGCTGCTAATGGGAATGCTTTTGTGGCATATCAGTCGTTTGCAGTACACCCTGCCAATGGGAATTTTGTTGCCCGTCCTTGGGGCATGATCATTCACTCTCCTCAAATGGTTAATGTTGACAACCGTGAGATCAACCCAGAATAGACTCTTCAAACTTCTGCACCAGTGATTGTTGAAACTCCTAATGATAATGAAGATGAATACAAAGGTCATACCCTTCATTTTCGTTTTCCTCCTCGAGCTACTCAGCCTACTATTCAGAATTTGAATCAAGGTGTTCAGATACCTCCTCTTTATCCTTGTGCATGTTCTGCTGTTGCACCTCCATTTGTGTATCCTAGGGCACCCTATACTCCATATCAGTATGGTCAAAATATTGCTCAGATAGTTAATCTAGGAGTGATGTATCCTTAATGGTATCCCCAGTTTGCTTTTCCTCCAGTTATTTCCCAGGTAACTTCTCAGGGTGTTCAACTTCCCAATCATCAAGTTAATCCCCATGTTGCTAATCAGATTGTTGTCGGTTTAGATTAGAACACACGAGTAGACTATCAGTTACTAAATGAGAGGATCAGAGCCATTAAAGGCTTCTTTGCTTATGGTATGTATGTTAAGGACTTGTGCCTAGTTCCTAATGCGGTGCTTCCTCCTAAGTTCAAAGCGCCAGACCTACCAAAATGCAAGGGTTTAAGTTGTCCAAGAAGTCATGTCATCATGTATTATAGGAAGATGGCATCCTACATCGATAATGATGAACTTCTCATCCATTTCTTCCAAGAAAGCTTATATGGGGAATCCTTGGATTGGTATATGGGCCTGGAACGCAATAAAATCAGATCTTGGAAGGACTTGTCTGAAGCCTTTCTCAAGCAATACAAGTATAACCTGGACATGGCTCCCACTAGGTTACAGCTGCAAAATCAAGCCTGCAAGCACAATGAAACATTCAAAGAATACACTCAGAGATGATGTGAGATGGCTTCTAGAGTTAGACCTGCACTGACAGATGCTGAATTGGTTGATATCTTTATGAGCACACTCTAAGGTTTGTAATATGAGAAGATGGTTGGCAGTTCATCATCCAACTTTGCATACATAGTAACCATTGGAGAATACATCTAGAATGGGCTAAAAACAGGAAAGACTGCTAGTATTGATAACTAGACAGTGATCAAGAAATATCAGGGTTTTGCTAAGAAGAAAAAGGCTGAGGCAAGTGCTATGATAGTAAATATTTACCCTCAAGTTCAGGAACCTGTGGCTCATGTGCCATACTACCTTATATGTACATTGTCACTGCTCAATATCAGTAACCTGCATACCAACCGCAGTATCAATAGCCTCCACAAGCTCCAGTCTCTCAGAATCAGCAAAATAACAGAAGCCAAAATCAAGTTCAGGGCAGACGTCATGATAGAAAGCATCCTCAGCATGACCAGATCCTAGTATCATATACTCAATTACTGTCATATCTTGTCCAGCAAGGGAAAATTACGCCAAAGGAGATCCCACCTATAATTCCTCCCTATAATCACAAGCATAACCCTAATGTGTCTTGCGCATTCCATGTCGGATATATAGGGCATTCTACAGAAGATTGTTTGGTCCTCGAGGCCAAAGTATAAGACTTAATTGATCAAAAGGTTTTTTCATTCTCTGAGGCAGGACCCAATGTCATAACCAACCCGTTTCTAGACCATTATGGACAGATTGTGAATGCAGTTAGTGGTGAGGATTGCTCATATTCAGTTTCTTCTTCAGAGGAGTATCAAGGCTAGCTATAGCATATTGATTCATTCATGTCTTATTTGTAATTTTTTCTTGTTCTTTAATTGTTGTTCATTTGTAAAACTTGTCTGATTTTCAGATCATAATAATAATGAAATAAATGTGCATGTTTTGCTTAAATCCATTCGTGTTCACTCATATTTTATTTATCAGTATCAAACTGTCTGTCAAATAAAATCAAAAGAGAATGATGCAATTAAAAATACGCAAGATCGTTGCATGTATGCTTTTGATTAAGACCGTGCTGATGATGTAAGGAATTGTTGAAATCCCTAAACACCGAAGATATAAGGAAGTTAATCCCTAGTCAACCTCTTTGGGCCTTGAAGTAGGAGTTTCTTTCTTTACACGCATAAAACCCTCATGTTAAACCAGGGGCAGGGTAGTCTTCAGTTAGATTGAACTTGCATTCAAATTTCAGAAGAATAATATCCCATCAAGTGATCAATCATATCATATCCCTCTCAAGAGGATGGAATCACAAAGCCAAAATGGTTATCCCTTACCAACAAAAGGAGTGATATAGTCATGAACATTGCAACAAATCAAGAAAGCAATGTCACAGGATTTTCTCTAATACAAAAGAAAGATGAAAAATCAAAAGCAAATAATAAGCTCGCTAAGTCAAAAGCTTGAAAACAAGATTGACTTAGGAAAAAGTCAGTGCATCCTGGTGGGCTGCAGACCCAAAGGATCAATCAAGGCAAAAATAAGGGAAGCAAAATAAAAGAACAGAGGACTAACAAACAAATTCCTCAGGAGGATCAAATATATGCGGTTGCAAACAAAAGTACAAGGTGAGTGGATATCACTCCAAACTCTCGTGGGTTCCTTGACCATCATTGATACGATTCAAGATCCTTTTCTAAAAGATGAACGCTTGTTTCAAACTAACTGAATGTAGGACTGGAGAACATCATGAAGAACGAGTGGGTTAGAATAGGTTTTAAGGCTTATATCCTTTCCTTCTAAAATTGTGAACCAGGCCATGTTACAACCCTCTAAAGACCTAATTGAAGTAGGGTTTATTTCGAAAGCATACTATGGTAAGATCACGTTAAGTTGACTTCTAAAGATTTGCTTGTCATCTATATTGATACCGATATGAAATTTTAATTTATTGATTCATTCACTAGATGTCATAATCTTAGTAAACACACTTGAGTTTCAAAACTTACATGAGCATGACATTACGATTATCATTTTTAAAATGAGCATTTTACATACAAGCAGTCATTTGACATCAAGGAAGCTTACATATTGGGAAGGTTGAGCAAATTCCTGATATCCCATAGCTCAGATCTCTTCAAGAGACAGTCAATCTGGGGAAACCACGTCAAGATTCTACAAATCTCTCTGAATCAGTCAGATAGGGGCAAAATTACTTCAAGGCTCATATTGGGGCATGCCACCTCAAGAGCACGAGAAGTCAATCATTCCCAAGATGGTTAATCAAGAAGATATAGTTTCAAGACGTTAGGGCAAGCCAATATGAGATCTTCAGCTGATAAGACTACTCTAACTTGTAACTGGGGCAGTTGGTGCAGATATCCATTATATTGGGGCAGAGACAGGCTACACAGGTACAAGTTCTCTTCATATTCCAAGCATAATCTAGAGGTGTGACAACAATTGTAGAGATTGAAGTAGGTGTCGGAGAATCACTTCTACATGACCATTATCCTATCCAAAAATACCCATCTCCCTCTATATGATCATCTGGCTTAATTGTTGCATAAATCATCATCATGTATAAATCATGTCGCTTTACTCATGCATATCATTTATCTAGCATAGCTTGAAGCCGTGTATGAAAATATGAGGAATCAAATCCCAGTATTTTATTGGCATCTTCAGATCCCGAACTTGCTTGGTACCTTTTAAAACCCGCAGGTTTGACACTTCTTTCAAAATCCAACTTGCTTGGTGTCTTTTAAAGCTCGGTTAGCTTGGTACCTTTTTCCAACCGTTAAGGTTGATAACCTTTTATTTCCAACCTTCGTGGTTGATGAACCTTTTTTCAATCTTTGGGATTGATAAACCCTTTTCCAACCTTTAGGGTTGATAATATTTTGTCCTAACCTTCATGGTTGGTAACCTTTTTTGCTAACCTTTGGGGTTGATGATCTTTGTTTACAACCTTTGTGGTTGTTGAATATTTTTCCAACCTTTATGGTTGATGATTCATTGTTCCCAACCTTCAGGGTCATTGAATCTTTTTCCAACCTTTATGGTTTATGATTCTTTGTTCCTAACCTTCAGGGTTGTTGAATCTTTTTCCAACCTTCGTGGTTGATGACCTTTTTTTTCAATCTACATGATTGATAAATAAAAAATTCACAACCTATAAGGTTGATGACCTTTCTTTTTCAAACCTCCGTATTTGACTTTGTTTCCAATTTTTGAACTGATGATTCATTTTTGAAACCCCTTATTTACAAGGATATTCTAGAACTTTCATATTTAAACTTTTATAGGATCCATGTTCTTATATTAAAGGTTAGCATACATGGTTTCATTTTTCTTAAGATGATAAAAGATATAAAGTAACATGCATATCATGGCCTGCATTTGCCATTAATACCCCCACAGTACATCAAAATTTCCAGTAGATGAACCCGTAAAAGTCAAACTGTCGTCCCTATATCCCATATAATCGTCCTCAACGGGAAAATTTTCTGGTACTTCGATATTTAATCCACTCATACCTCGAATATCGGAAAAGCTCTCGCAATTTGACCATTCAAGTTTAAGTAGATTAAATAGGGGCAGCTGTCGTACCCCCAAATTTTCCCTCCCTTTTCGCTTCTCATCTAACTTATGGCTTGATACTCATTCATACTTCATTCATGTGCATTATTTATTCATGATTAACACTTGCTAACAGGCATCATAGATTCAAGGTTTATGGTTGGTAAAAATAAGGGTTTTGCTTGAAGATTGTGGTATTGCACACCTTATGGGCTGAAACCCTAATTCTTGATTGTGCTCCTATGGGATCTTGTGTTTGACCTTCTGTGTAGTTAACCTGACTTCCGAACCCTAATTGTGGGTCCATGGTTTGAGGTGTTGCCTGTGGAGCTTTAGGTTTTGTTTGAAACCCTAATCAGGGATAATTGGTATTCAGGTGCTTTGCTGATTTGGCTTTATGATCCACGGTTCATTAAAACCCTAGTCCTTGGCTTTAAGGTTTGTGAACCCTTTGGTTTGCATTGAGGTAGTGGAAAACCTATTTGTGGTTCATGGAATTGATGCACCACTCGAGTTGACTTCTCACTTGGCTTGAGATTCTTGATTGATACATAGCTTTGAACTTTGACCTAATAAACCCTAATTCATGGTGTTATGTGGTTGATTCAAGGAATGTTTGCATTCATGTTTCATTTACCTCATGGTCTCAGGATCCATTTGATTTGAGCCTTATGTCATCCCCACTTCATCCATGGTTTTATAAAAATGTCAAGATTCATTCATGCTTTAATTTATAATCCCATTGATATAAATTCATTATCCATTTGATCAAGTCATTCCATGACCCATTAAGTCCATTTAATTCATTCATTCAAACATGTTCAAAAGTGAATTGAAAGCTTTTGTTTCAAGTTGATTTCATATTGAACAAGAAAGAAAGCCAAGCCATTATTCCTCATACATGAGCCCATGCATCAAAACAAAGGGAAAAAATCATTTTTCAGGATGGAAATCGATTTCCATATCTTGGGTAATCGATTACCCTGCTTCCAATAGCAAAAAAAATACCATTTTTCGTGATGGAAATCGATTTCCATATCTTGGGTAATCGATTACCCTACTTCCAGTAGCCAAAAAAACCATTTTTTATGATGGAAAACGATTTCCATGTTATGGGCAATCGATTACCACTGGGACACTAGCCAAAATGTTGTATTTTTCAGCATTAATGCAACATCCTTTGCACTCCAAACCAATCCCAATGCTTGCATCAATGCACATTGAAATTCGTACATAATTATGCAGCAACCAACCATATCATTCATGCATTTAACCAAGCTCTTAACACTTCAATTCACCAAACTTATCAACATTTGTGAGTTACTTATAACAGTCCCAAGCTAATTCCAAATCAATTCAACTAACTTCAAGCCTCATTTAACCAATTCCAATACTCATTTAACCAATTTCAAACCTGACAAAACTAACTCCGAACCTCTATTTGATCTAAACCTATAACCTATATAAACACATCACTCTCATTACACCAAAGGGATCTCTCAAAACTTGATCATTCTCTCAAATTACTCATTGTAAATTCATCTTTTCTTCTCTCACTTCATCTTCTCCAATTCCTCCCCCTACACCAAAGCTCAAATCACCATTGGATCAAGCTTCACATTGAAGTTTGTTATCAATTGAGCTAAATCTCTTGCACTCAACAACCCTCCCTACATTCATATAATCAACATCAACAACAACAATTCAATTCAGAATTTTTCAGAGTTGATTCTTGAAGAGGAGGAGTTCATAGTAGAAGTAGAAGATTAAAGGTTCAACGTAGCATACATATGGTTTTCACTTCATCTTTTTCATCTTTATCACCTTCAAATTTCAACAAGTTCCAATACAATCCTCCATCTTGCAGGTCGGTGAATTTTCATCCTTGCTTATATGTTGAATGTTTGATACCATAATGTAGCTTGTGTAGTGGAGAATCAGATTCCCAAGGTTTGGTGGTTTGATTCTTCTCCACCCCCATTTAATTTCAGATTTTGTGCTTAGGGTTCTTGACTTTAATGGCTCAATTTCCAGAATTGATTAACTTCTAGTTAGAATATATGAGAGATTAGGATAGAAGAGGTTGAGAGGAGTAAGAAAATGGTGCTTTTTCTTGATTCCGCCAACTTCGCCGCCTCCCGCACGGTGGTTTCAGAGCTCCGGTTGTGGTTCTGTTTTGACATGAGAGTTGGAAGATGATGGGTAGAGAAGAGAGTGAGTTGCTGAATTTTTTCACATGTCCCTTTGCAAATTCTGTTGGGCTTAGCCATTATGCTTAATATTTTGCTTTCTACACCCCTGTTTTGCTTAGCAACATACTTGTTGAACCCAACTACACTTCTTTGTATTTGGGCTGTTTATGTTGGCCCAAATCCCCTATTTTTGAATTTTCCACTATATATTCAGGTTCTGCACCCCTTTCCCTGGGCTTGTTTTATGTTATTTGTTAGTTTTTCTTAATGGATTAGTAATAGAATTTTTAGAAATGTTGATAATTAGTTTTAATTAGATTTTTAGGAAACTAGAACTAATTAGATTTAATTGATTTTCATTAGGATTTCATGATTAGGATTTAATTCAATATTAATGATTTTTGTGAAATGACCATTTTGCCCTTAAGGCTTAAAATCTTGATTCTTGTACATGTTCCCTTAAGTTTAGGGCCTTAATTAGAATGGTCTGATTTTATTTAGTTGATAAATTCAATAGGTTTATTATTGTACATAATTTCAACTATTATTTTAATCTCATTGATTAGTGTTGACCAAAGGTCACTTTGGTTAACCAAATCCTTTGTAACTATGTTGTAAGTCCCTAGCATATTTCAAGTGATCAAAAGACCCTTGATCACTTGATACGGCAAGTTCATTGTGCTCAACCTATTATGGATACGCTGAATCTCTGGAACTCAAGACCTCAAGGTTCAAGTGCAAGATCAAGACGTCAAGTCAACATCAGTTAAGCATAGCTAGCAAAGTGGACCACATTCTCAAGCACAACAAAGGTATCAACACTTGACAAGTGTGACTCAAATTGTAAGCTATAAGCCTTAAGCAATGAGGAATGACGAGACGGAGTTTCTCCTACCCTTATCTAGGATGACTTTGCGTATGGGGCGTAGGCCCTAGCTATTCAAAGCATTCACCCTCATTCATATACTTTAGCACAATTCGTATCGAACAATTGTCAAGTGTTCTCCATACAACAAGAAACATGGTATCATCAAACTTAATAATCAATAGCCTCTAACAACACTTTTCAATCATGATAAGAGTTATACACTATAAGTCTTAAGTAATGAGGAATAATGAGACGGAGTTTCTCCTACCCTTGTCTAGAGTGACTTTGCGTACGGGGTGTACGCCCTAGCTATTTAAAGCACTCGCCCTTGTTCATATACTTTAGTGCAATTCAAATCATGTAGTTGACAAGTCTTCTTCTTCAAGTAAGTATCAAGCTTTCAACACTCCAATAGTGGAGCACTCTTTGCTATTGGCAACTTGTGGTTATACAGCCTCTTTCATTCAATTCTTTGTCTCGTAAGGTGATAAACCTTGCCACTTGGTCTTTGCCTTGTGAGGTGGTAAACCTTGGCAATATAATTCAATTCTTTTCCTTGAGAGTCATGGACTCTGGAATCTGTTTCTCCTTATCCTGTAAGGTGATAAACCTTGGCTATTCGATTCGGTTCTTTGACTTGAGAGTCATGGACTCTGGCATACGTTTCTCTTTGTATTGTAAGGTGTTAAACTTTGGCTATTTGATTCAGTTCTTTGCCCTGAGAGTCATGGACTCTGGAATTTGATTCTATTCGCCCTGTAAGATGATAAACCTTGGAGTTCATTTCCTTGACATTATCATCTATAAACTCTGGTAGTGATACCTTTCCTAGAAGGTTATGAACCTTGGCACTCTTTTTCAGCCTAAAAAGGTGATGTACCATGTAATACCCCAAAATTTACCCTCTTCATTTTTCTTGGAAGCATGGGATTGTGTTTCACACTGCATTAGCATCATACTAGGTCATACTCATTGCATACTGCATTAGTGACTTGGAAATCAGGGTTTGATTGATCACTCCTTAACAGAAGGAGCCCACACAAAGCAAGATTGAGAATTGGACTTCATTCTCCAAGTATACAAGTCTCAAGAGTCTCAAGGGGTTCCATATGTCTTATTATGGTCCCCAGTTCATCAGTGGAAGATTCAAAGCTCTCAGAGTGTGCATATGGATTTAATCAGAAATTAGGGTTTCATGGCTATCTGCAACAGGCAAGGTTTGGTTGGAAGTGAAGAGGGCTCATTCATGTCATGATTAGAGAGGCATCTTGATCAAGGAAGACTCACATTTATCTCACAAAGATCCATTGGCAATCAGTGCAATCAGTTCCTGATCATTTTGCCCTAAAACTAGGGTTTGGTATAAAATCGGTTTATTTATGATTCCTTGGGTGAAACTCTTTTCCATGGCCCTCCATATGTCCACAAGGGTCTACATACAAAAAATAATCTCTTTATTTGAGCCAGAGGTGCTTCAATTGATCAATGGAATCGGGAATCAGACAGTTTGGGAAAAGTCAACTGTGGGGCCAGAAAAGTCAACTCCTGACATTTTGAAAGTGGAGTCTCAAAATTCATGCCTAAGGGAGCCTACATGTGAAATTTGATCAAGGTTGGATCATGGATTCATCATTTAATCAGGAGTTGGAAAAGTTACTAAATTTGGAAATAGTTGACTTTCCATTTAAGGCAAGTTTTCAAGGTTTTTGCACCCGCTTTAAGCCTATATTCCATCAAGATGCAAGCTCCATTTGAAAATTTCTCCAACATTAAAGTTGTTCCTCTTGTTTCAAGCTTTCTAGAGATATAAAGTTTATTTAATTTGGATTAAAATTGAGAAATTTATGCTTGGTCAAAGTAAGACATTATTTTAGAACACTTAGAAAATTTTCTAAGTCCAAAATCTTCAAGATTTGTCAAGACTTATGGGCCAAATTTCTTGCACTTCAAGGCATCTTTTGAAAATACTTTCTTCATGACAGTTGTACCTTTCTATATCCTCTTTCACATCCTTTTGGAATCATCCCATTTGGATCATTGGTTTGAAAGATACACTCATCTAAAATTGGTATCATAGACTGAATTTTTTGTTAGCATTTAGGCCAAACAGGCCCAACCATTCTGCAGCTGTGAGACCTGCACTTTATGGCCATTTTTCACCTCTTTCCACTCATCATTTCAATTTGTGTTCAACATGAAAGATGTTAAGCTTCATGCCCTCTTTCTACTGTTTGCATTGCCTTGCCATTTGGTCATGTATACATCAAGATACAAGGTCATAAAGTCACCCTCTTGAACTTATTTCCAAAACCATGCCATGTTGCACAAACCAACCAACACACTTTTTACCTTATTTGGCCATTTTCTTTATGCTCACTCACTTAAGTTTTGCCACATTTAGCCATTTCTTTTCACACCTCATTTTTGCACATTATGCCCATGAATCCAAACCAAATACCTCAAGCCCATTTAAGACACTTTAACCCTACATATTTAAACATCAAAAAACCCTAACTTGAAGTGAGTGGCTGCAGAACTTTAGAGCAAGCAAGGCAAGGCAAGCAAGAGATCCATTTCCATTTTCACAAGTTCTAAAATTTCTCAAAGCACAAAGTAACATTTTTCTCCTCCTTTTCTCCATCTTCAAGGGGCAGTGGACCTTGCATCCACTAGGTAAACCTTTACTCACTCTCTTCCATGGCTTTGTTCATTTCATTTCATGCTTGTTCACAACTATTTGTCATGCCTACCATGCTTGTTTCATGTTATTTTTCATTTATGCCATGCTTGTTCCATGATTATTTTCCATGTAAATAATATGCTATGCAGGCTTACAAAGCCCTCAACATGAGGCATTGCTTTTAACTTTAATTTTGTAACATTGAATTTTTGTTGTATCCATGTGCATGAGCCCCCCTTGTTGTTCACTTTTCTACATGCTAAAGCCATTATTTTCAATGAAACAAGATACCATTGTGTTCTACTCGTTTAGGACTTGAACTTTGCTTTTTGTATCATCTCATTTGGAGTACCATAGAGTGAGATATGTTGTGTGGAAGATGGAACGAATTTCCTGCGTTTTCGCGTTTCCCTTCATGCATGCATGGCTGTTTTTTTTTCATTACATGAAGAAGCCACACGTGTCACGCGGTACAGCCCTTCGATCGCGCCTGGCCTTTCCCATCGCAGTCGTCCGTTCCAGCTTTTGTCTTGTAGTGACTTACTCTAGCTTGCCAAATTGATCAATGTTACATGTTTAATTAAATGAACCTTTTTTATTTTCTGTCACGCTGGATATCACTGGGTTGGGCTTGCTAGCACGCACCATGCTGTTCGCACCCCACCCATCAGGCCCACTAACTCACATCATCCATTTTATTTCCATTCCTTTTTTTAAATTCATTTTATTTTTCTGTTTTCATTTTAATTCATAAAAATATTTTATTTATTCATAAAAATACCAAAAAATATTTTTTACTTTCCTTAATGTTTTATTTAACTTATTTAATTTTTATTTTCATATTTTATTTATTGTTAATATTTTATTTCAATTATTTATTTCAAGTGGTTCATTTTAACACACTTATTTGTATTAATTTTATTTTCATGACTTAAAATTATTTTTAACTTCTGATTTTTTGGATGAGGGTTGACCAATGTCTCATGGTCAACTTGACCTTTTATTGGAATTTTATTTCCCATTTTCAATTTATTTTGGATTTATTTTTGACCTAGTTTGCTTGGTTGACTTTTCATTTGACTTCTGTTTTATTTCAATTAATTTATACACTAATTTTCATTATCTTTAAAATATTTTTGGGGGATGATGATGTCCTGACCCCACCTTACTTAGTTTAATTTTTCATAATTTATTTGATTAATTTACTATTTATTTGATAATTTTCAAGTTGACTTGACTTTTCAGTTGACTTTTCTATGATTGATGTTTGACTAAGGGATTACTTAGAGCAATTGAAGAGATCTTTTGATCCTCCCTTGTTCATCTCATATGTCATGTATTAGAGGCTTTTCATCTTAATTTTATTTGATCCTTGCATCATTTCCTGATTAAATTATCCAGTGATCCTTTGTGTGCATAGTTTCACCTGTCTGATTCATCTGATATTTTTTATACTTGTTTCTTTCATCCATGCTTCTATTGTTTGATTGTTTAACATGTCTATATTTCTCATACATTGTTTAATGCTTCATTACTTCATTATTTGATTATTTGATTTGATCATATACTTGTTTATATCTTATCTGCTTGATTAACTGTGGCCTACTTGTATGGTGTATGAGGCATATATTATTATTGTCTGATTGCCATGACAATCCCCATTCATAACAAATGTACCCCTCTCCCATGAAGTGTATAATGTTTATTCTTTCATTCTTTATTCATCTGTTAATACAAGAATTAAAAAAAACACCCGATAACCATTTCAAAACAAGATCAAAACCTCGATCCAACATCGAGTAATCATTTTTCAAAACATAACAGAGCCAGCACGTATTCATCCATCCTTTTGTAAGTCGATTGCTTCATGCATCGCCATTTCTCTTGTAAGTCGATTGCTTCAGGCATCGCCATCTACCTGTAAGTCGATTGCTTCTTGCATCGCCATCTACCCTTACCCCACTCCTCTCCTTGCTCCATCCGTCGATTCTTGTTCCGTTTAGGTAGCACCCATTAGGTAGAACCCTTTGTATGATAACATAGGTAGGATCCCCATATTCTTTTGTATGATAACATAGGTAGAATTCCCTTATTCTTTTGTATGATAACATAGGTAGAATTCCCTTATTCTTTGCATGCTAACATTAGGTAGATGTTCCCATTTGTAAATCCTAACACTTAGGTCCACATTGCATGACAACTCTAGGGCAGAGCTTCCCCATTTTCAGACCTTCCATGCGTCTCCGATCTTGTGGCATGTCAGCCCGTCCTATTACAAAGAGGTAACTGCCTAAGACCCGATTCAGCGAGCTGCGACACCTGCTGCTAGGACGTGAACACATTGCCCACTCTCCTTTGACACAACTGGTGTCCTCCTTTGTAAGTCCATGTTTAGATGGCAATCCCTATGTAGTCGAACTACGGCAACTCTGATTCTCATGTTCATATGAGATATGTAGGCACAAGATGCGATGTCTTGTCGAGTTCTTTCCTTTTTTTGACTGACAACTAATCCTTGTTTGCTTTCGCCCTCGTTGCGATTCCTTTCTCTCGCCCTCGTTGCGATCGAGACCTTCCCTTTCTCTTGCCCTAGTTGCAATCGAGACCCGTGTTCCCGTAGTTAGCCGAACTACGATTTTCTCTGATTCTCATTCCAGATGAGATACGTAGGCATAAGACGTGACGTCTTAGCGAGCACACTTCTCTTAACCCATAGGTAGCCGAGCTACGAAGACTCTAATTCTCATGTTCAGATGAGATACGTATGCAGTGGATGCGACATCCGTGCGAGTCATTTTCTTTTTGACCCTTCTTTTAGTAAATAGTACATTTGATATTACACACACCCTTTAGACGAGAACAACAAGAGTGGATCCCGTAGAGTACTACGGATGCGTAGGGGTGCTAATACCTTCCCTTCGCATAATCGACTCCCGAACCCAAGATTTGGTTGCGAGACCTTGTCTTTTCCTTTCCTTTCTCCAGGTTTACTTCGAGTGTTTCCTTTCCCTCCTTTGGGATAAATAACGCACGGTGGCGACTCTTCTGTCATTTTTCTTTTCTCGCCGGTTGTTTTTTTCGCAGGTTGCGACAGCTGGCGACTCTGCTGGGGACCCGGTTTCCCTAAGCGAGTCCCTCCTAGATTTTGTAGGTTTCTTGTTTGTTGGGTGTTCATTCTTTTGTACAGTTATTTATTTACCTGCTTTATCTTATTGCATTTTGTGTACATATCATTGCCTGTATCTGTTGGCTCTGTTGTTGGGTTGTTTGTTTGTTGGAGTGGGATGTTCTATGAGAGATAAGCCCACTACCCAGGCTTGAGCGTACACATAGGTTTTAGAGTGGATAGTCATGAGGCTTGTGTGGCATGTTGCTACGTTAAGTCGTTCATGAGACCCACATCCAGAAGAGGTTTCTCTTGGATATATTATGTCCTATGGGTGTTCCATAACGACAGATGTTCCTCTAGAAATCATCGACTCTGGTGACCATTTCCGGAGGACTCAGCCAAGGCCTCTCCTCCGAGACGCGTTTATGTTAGCTCTGGTGGACGCATTCTCGCTGCTCAATCCGAGGACCTCGAGGCTGGGAACTTGCTTTAGGATATCCTGTTGAGGGGAGTCAGCGGAGGTCTTTTATCTCGTAATAATGCCAAACCTTCAGTGGTAAACGTATTATTCCCGACTGAAAGGCTGAAGCTGACGAACCTCTGTTCTTAGAACCTACCAGTGAGAGGCGGGCTAAATTCAGGAAACCTTAACCTTTAACCAATCCGGTTTTCTGGAGCAGAACTTTCATCTTGTATTATATTCCTCAGTGGGTTTCTCTTTAGAAAGTGCAACCCGACAGTTGTTCAAGCAGATACAGCAGTCCTGATTTCCATGTCACTGCATTGCATCACACCATTTTGCATTCACATCATTCAACACATGTTTATCTATTTCCAGGGGCTGATATCTTCTTCTTGATTCTAGTCGGGGTTTTACTTACACTTTTTATCTGACGAGAGACTGGAATCAAGGGGTTAGAATACCTTTTGGAATTGATAAACATGTCATTGCATTTGCATATCCATAGCATGTCTTGCATAACAGGTACCGCCGCGGTGTTCTCATTTTGTTGGGTGTTCCACTAGTAGGATAGCTGACTCAGGAATTCACCGGTACGGTACCCGCAGAAATCAGCAGAGAGCAATGGAGGGCCTACAAGAAGAACTCGCCGAGATGAGAATCCGCATGAACCAATTCATGGATGTGGTTCAAGGGGTGGCTCAAGGGCAACAAGAGCTCAGACAGATGATGCAGAGGAATTCTGCCACTAATCAACCAGAGACGGTAACTGATCCTCCAATTGGAGAAGTTAATGGACCCAGCGGACCAGTGCCTATCCCGATCCCACGTGCTAACCCTGATCAACAACCCATTCATGATGATCAGGAGGATCGGTTCACCTTGATGCAGGAGGACCTTGGCATGGGCCATGGCATGGATCCCATGTTCAGGAGATTGAAGGAGAGGCTGAAGGCTGTAGAGGGGCAGAATACCCTGGGAGTAGACGTTGCTGATTTGGGGTTGGTCCCAGGTGTGAGGGTGCCATCGAAATTCAAAGTCCCAGTTTTTGACAAATACAATGGCAGCTCTTGCCCAAAGACTCATGTGCAAGCCTACTTCCGTAAGATGGTTGCATACTCTGACGAAGAGAAGCTGCTTATGTACTTCTTCCAGGATAGTCTAGCTGGGGCATCCCTGGAATGGTATATGAGGCTGGACAGAGCCCACATCCGCTGCTGGAGGGATTTGGCTGAGGCCTTCGTGAAACAGTATCAGTACAATATTGATATGGCGCCTGACAGAACCCAACTTCAGAATCTGTCTCTCAAAAGCAATGAATGCTTCAGAGAATATGCTCAACGCTGGAGAGAGACAGTTTCCTGTGTTTAGCCTTCGATGTTGGAGAAGGAAATGGCTAACATGTTCATGAACACTTTGCCCGGATCTTACTTGGAGCGCCTGGTGGGTTGTAACGCTTCCAACTTTGCTGATGTAGTCTCTACCAGTGAAAGGGTAGAGAACTATTTGAAGACATGCAAGATCCAGAATGGAGTTGGATCATCATCAGGGGTAAAGAAGCCATTTATCAGGGGGCAGAAGAGAAGAGAGGGGGATGCCAATTCTTTGTCTTCTTATCAAAGCAGGGGTATCAGAAGGAATAACTTCCAGAATTACCATTAGCAGCCTTATGTTGCAGTTGTGACCATTCTGGCTATAGCACCACTACAACAACAACAACCACAGGGTCAACAGACTCGGTACCAACAACAGCAACAGGCTAACAGACCCGCTTACCAACAGAGGCAAAAGATGATGGACAAGCGTTTCAACACTCTTCCAATGTCGTACGCTCAGTTGCTCCCTAGCCTTCAACAATTACAACTTGTGCAGTTACGCACTCTGGCTCCTCCCGTTGGCAGGCTTCCAGTGGGTTATGATGCCAACGCTAGGTGTAACTTCCACTTTGGGGCACCTGGCCACAATATTGAGAACTGCAAAGCTTTTAAGCACGTAGTTCAGGACCTCATAGACTCAAAGGCCATCAACATTGCGTCGGCTCCTAATGTCGTCAACAATCCCATGCCGCAACATGGTGGTGCAAATGTTAATATGGTGGGAGAAGAAGCCAAGTCCATCAAAGATGTGTTTAAATTGAAGACTCCGCTTTTGGAGATTAAAGACTACTTGCTGAAGGCCGATGTTTTCCCCGGTTGTGGGAAGGGTTGTTTGGATTGTGCTACACAGAGTGGAGGTTGTTTGAAGCTGCAACGGGTATCCAGGCCTTGCTTGACAATGGTATCCTCCAAGTTGAAGACTTGTCTGTCCAAGAGTTTGTTGAAGGGGTTGCTGAAGAGGTGTTTGAAGATGCTGCTGATGAATTCACAGATGTTGTTCCTGCTGATTCTGTAATTCATAATGACGTATTTAATTTTTCCAATGTTGTTGCTGATATCCCAAACAATGTGGTTGATTCTGATGTAATTGAACTTGATTCCGATGTTTCGGACGTTTATGTTTCAATGAATGAGATTTCTGAGTATGACTGTGATGTTGCTACTATCACCATTTTCTACCCAGCTGCTCAGATCAGTGTGCCAGAAGCGCAACCAGTGCCACCAGTGCAACCATCCACTATGACTATCACGACCCCTGGTCATTTACCTTTCACCAGCGAAAGGGCCATTCCTTGGTATTATGGGGGAAGTGTGTACACGCACGATCATGGAATGGAGCAGCCACTGAAAATAGAGGAGAAGTCTGAATCTGAAGTTGAGATAGTAGATCCCGCAGTGGACAATGTTGGTGGAATCGGGAGATTCACCAGGAGTGGTAGACTGTTCTCACCACCTGATACCCAAACTGATAGTGCTGACGCCGCGGCAAAAGCCAAAGGCAAACAAGTTGTGAAGGAGGGTACCTCTGCACCCCAGGTTGGCTCAGAGCCTACTTTCGCGAAGGATGTGGACGAGCTTCTGAGAATTGATGCGTTGCTTTTCGCAAGTATACGAACGCGTCATAGTAATATAAAAGATTGTCGAATCCACAGAGACCAAGTGTCAATCTATCGTTATCTATTGTTATGGTGTTTATCAAAGGCAATCAAAATAGGTGTTTTTTGAGTGTGCAAAGAAAAGTAAGGTATTGAATAAAGTTTAATTAATAAAGACAGGGTCGAATGTAATTCATGTAATCAATTAATAATCCAAGTACTTGCTAATAGAACTACTTATGGGTAATGTTTCCTACTTTGAAAAGAACTAATTTAACAGGAACTGTCGCTTTCGCGTATTCAGAACCGAGTTGTACTCCCTAATCAAACCATCTTATTGTCACTTATAAAAAGGTGCGCATTGCGTTAGAGTAGTAAACCTATTTTTAAGAAATATAGTGTCTTGACTAAGTTGAAAAGTATTATAACCTGGATTTCTTAACCAAAAGAGGTTCTCACGAACCAGACTCTAAACTTATAAACGCGTCCGAAAATAGTTTTAGAATCTCTTTTCTTCTTAAGTTAAAAACTCCTAATGAACTAAATAAAGCGCTTTCGCTGTTTTTGAAATAGTTAAAAACAATTAAGTTTAGATAGACGTTGGACGGCTTTCGATCTTACCCAACGGAATTGAAGTGCGGGAAAACGTAAGTTGAAAGTTAAAATAGCCCTTAAGTGTTTCTACGAACAATTGTACGGATTATCGGTTCAATTACGATCCTTACATTCTAACGTTATAAATTTAGTTAGACATGGTAAAGTAAAAGTGCATTAATTTAAATAAAAGTAGTGCGAGTGCGGAAAGTAAATAAAAGTAGTGTGAGTGCGGAAAATAAATAATTTAAAGCGAGTGCGAGGAAATAAATAAAAGTAAAGCGAGTGCGAGGAAATAAATAAAAGTAAAGCGAATGCGAGGAAATAAATAAAAGTAAAGCGAGTGTGAGAAAATAAATAAGGTAAAGCGAGTGCGAGAAATAAATAAAGTAAAGCGAGTGCGAGAAATAAATAAAAGTAAAGCGAGTGCGAGAAATAAATAAAGTAAAGCGAGTGCGGGAAAATAAATAAGATAAAGCGAGTAATAAAAACCTGCTCCAATCGGATGGTTGAGTAAATTGCAAAGCGGAAATGAAAATGGCGGCAGGATTAACTTCCTCCCAAAGTTCTCCAAACTCGATTACAGACTCGATCACAGACTTGATTACACAATTGTGGTAACACTCCAATGCGAAGCGATTACCACTTTAAAATACTGAATATATGCCTAAGTGAAACAAAGTTTGCTTCTAAGTTTGCCTCTGCTCTAAGTTTGGATGATTGAAAAAGTGATTTCGAGTTTCTATTTATAAGCAAGTAAAAAGATGGAAATGACAAGGATGCCCTTCAACTTGAAATGGGAGGGAAAACTTTTCCTCTTGTGGCGCCCGCCACAAGGCCAATCTGAGGCGCCTTAGTGGAAGTAGTGGGGAACGTGGCAGTTGAGGGAGGTTGAGCTTGGACACGTCATGGCAGGGTCTATGGCGCCAGCCATGGTGGAAGCCACAAGTACAAAATGCTGAATTTTAGGGTTTTTAGCTCTTTTTCGCTCCTTTTCTCGATCGGTGCTCCGATTAAAGTAAAAACCTAAAAACAAAGAAAAACATAGTAATAACACAACAAAATAATAATAAAACAACTAGAATGCATGTGAAATCGGAGTCGAAAATACGGTAAATTTCAGTGTTATCAAACTCTCCCACACTTAAACCTTTGCTTGTCCTCAAGCAAAACATTAAAAAGCTCATAAAAGAAAAACTGGTGTAAACGAGTACTTTAGGTAAAAAATTCTAAGTTCAAGTCGGGATGCAGTGGTAGGTACTAACTGAGTGAACTAAGGGTATCATGATGACACTAATCCGCAAATACAGACATAAACTTCATTCCTATATTAACCAACCCATATTATCCCACAATACCTAGGCCTGCCTCTTCATCTCTTTTTGTATCCTTTTCATTCAGTCGCAATCACATTAAGCCCGTTATCCGAACATGCTTCATAGTAGAGTGGCCTGTTAGTGATTATGATCTGAGCATGGGGTTTCTGGCACATAAATATGTGTAAACCCTTTTATTTGACCCAACTGTAGTTGTGGGGGATCGGATCGTAATCCGCCCTACCGAGTTCAGTGCCAGATACCTTTAAACCAACTAACAGTGGGTAAGTTTTTCTTTTTCTTTTTTCTTTTTCTTTTTCTTTTTCTTTTTCTTTTTGTAGCAAATTTTTACAATTCTTTGGTTGAAATGACTTTGTGAGGGTCACCTATACCGGAGTTGCCTTTTTGCTTTCTTTTATTTTTTTGTTTTGCTGGATCATTCACTTATTTGCATCGGTCCCCTACGTAGAGGATGCGTAGGCCGGAGCTGATTGCTGAGATAAACTACTGAGGACTTATAAGGAAATGATGATTAAGGCCATGGTATATGGGGTTTCGGGAGTGGTTCTTATATTTACGAAGTCTATGGTGCTAAAATAATACTGATGTTTCGCAAAGTTCTCCCAAGTCACCGCATCCTTACTCAAAACATGTCTTTAAAACCTGAAAACTTTCGGAATAACACTGTTTTCTTTTGCAAAAAATTTCGGTGGGGCTAAAGGTATGGGGAGATTAGATTGTACTAAAGATACACTATATTTGGTGATTCGTCAGACTCATGCATTATACTAAAAAGCAAAATAAACGACTAAAAGGAAATAAAAATAAACAAACTATCTAAAAAACAGCAAAGAAAAGCGATAAAGAAAGGAAAGCGATAAAGAAAAGACGATAGAGTCTCCTCCCACACGTAAATCGAACATTGTCCCCAATGTTTCGAAATAAGATAAGCGAAGAGTTACCTAACAACCTATTGCTGACCACTGGTGCCTTCGCCATCCTGAGGTGGACGACGGGATCGGGTACGACGACGATCTCTCTGATCCATCCTCGCCTGCAGGGCATCCTGAGCGGTCCTCACCTCTCGAAGGTTACCCAAAATGGAACCTTGAGTGTTTTCTATGAGTGCAATATGCTGACGGTGGTGGTGTTGCTGACGGGTTTGTGTATCTGAAATCGTTTGCAGAGACTGTAGAACAGTGTCGTAGGACATGTCTGTCCTCCGCTGCGACTCTTGCATGAAGCTCATGTTGTTTGCCAGTTGTTGTTGGATGGTAGAGAGTAGGTCGTCACGCCTTTGCTCTCTAGCCATGTGGTCACGCCACATCTCCTCCGTAATATAAAAGCCAAGAGTGGTACCTGCAGAAGAAGAAGAAGATGGTGCGGTGTGTGGTGGTGAAGGATGATGGGGGGACACATGGGGTACGAGAGATATCTCTCTCCAATCATATTCATCATCAGTGTCATGTCCCGCCTCATCAGGAATGTTAGGAGGAAGAGGACCTAAAACAGGTGGAGCATCTAAAGGGTAGGTCCAATTCCTTTCATCTCGTATATCTGTATGTCTAGTGCAAGGTAGAACAACAGATGGGATGGCTACACCATGAACCATAAGAATATAGCCTCCTTCTCTCCTCAAACGACACAATTTCATGTCTCTCAGAAATTTTAGGTTAATTGTGCGAGGAGGTAAGGGGTCTAGGGTAGCCATCTCATTGCCCAGGTTAAGCGCCCGAGCAATAGACGTAATTAATCCGCCAAAAGAAATCGGTCCCGCTTTATTTAAAGTCAAAGTCATATGAGCAAGCATGAACAAGACCGAATTAATTCGTCTATTTGTGAGGCTTCCTTGCAAAAATAGAAGCTCTCTAGCATTAACCTTATTTGGATTCTCCCGGCCAAAAATAGTGCATGCCAACAGATATCTAAAAACTCTAATGGCTGGGTTATGGATAGTTGAGGCAAGAACTCCCTCAAAAGAATTTACGGAAGTGCTTGACAGTCTCTGCCAGAAGGAGAACACCTCAACTGACCAATCTGAATCCAAAGGGGCCTCACAAATAGCACCGTCCCCATGAGGGATTCCTAAAAAGCTTGCTAGTTCGTCGGTACTGAATTCATATTCAACAGCAAACATTCTAAATCTGACAGTACCAACTATGCTAGCAGTGTTAGGATTGACAATATAGATTAAAGAACTCAAGCATTCGATTATCAATCGCTCATAGGTAGGTTCTTTGTTGGAAAAGAAATTATGAAAACCTAAATTATCTAATAAATGAAATATGCTATGATAGATACCTAAAGTGTAGAGACAGTTTTCGTCAACATACCTTGTCGGGAGGATCTCCCGATTTTGCAACCGTTCGATGATTTTTCTTTGTCTATCTCCCAGTTTCCCTCCTCGAAGAATGAATCCATTAAACTCCATTTGTGTAGCTCTTGAAAAGTGACGAAGAAGATGAAGTGGAATGTGAAAAGGTTGGATTTTTATGAAATCCGACAGATGAAAATGAAAATGGAAATCGGAAAAATGATTTGTATGGTGTGGCGATTAGAAAGGTGTGAGCTTTTTGTGGGTTCAAGGACGTTTTTGCAAGGTGGAAAAATGGGTTTGGAAGGTTGTAAGGTGTGAAAATGGTGAAGAAAGGGGTTCTTCCCCGACCTTTTACAGACTCTACGGCGGGCGCCACAGGGTCTATGGCGGGCGCCACAAGGCAAAATCTGGCACGGCCGGATTTTGGTCCTTTGGCTTGGGCTTCTCTTGTCTTTTGGTTTTGAGGGGTCCGGATAGCATTTGTCTTGTTATTTCTTAGTATCATTGGCTTGCATAATTTTTATAGAAGTAAAAATAAAAATAAAAATAAAACAAAAATTAAATATTAGACTAATAAACAAATAAACAAATAAAAAATGCAAACATAAGACATATATATAAAAGTAAAAATATCAATGTATAGACATAGTTTATATAATATTCCAAATGCGATAATATAAAATGAGTTATATGAATATGAGAAATATAAAAAAAAAAGATAAAATAAGATGAAATGGTGAGATCATATAGTAGGGATGTCGTCTTCCTGAGTGGATCCACGGAGCATGGCTACCTCCTGCCTGAGCTCTGCGATCTCCTGATATAAACAGTCGGCTTCGGTAGCGTGGGTGAGATCAGACACTCCCATCTGTAAAGTGAGGTCAGCCACCTCCTGTCTAAGCTCTGCGATCTCTCTACGACACTCAGCAATCTGGGTGCGGATGTCGGGGGTCAGCAATGAAAGGTTATTAGAGAAAACAGTGATCCTGGGAGAAGGTGGTGTAGGCGTGTACTCAGCAATGGGTGGTGATCTCGGCTCCTCGACGGTCTCTCCCTGGCCCTCTAGGGCATAACTCTAATTCGCTGGATCATGCACACTGGTCATCATAGGATCTGGCAGTGTGAAATAATGGATAGCCTCGCTGTCGACCAGCAATCGGAACTGACATGGGTGGAAAGAGGCTCTCCTCATCAACCCTCTGGTCAAACAGAAGTCGATGTCCATGGTAGTGTACCCACAGTAGATCCGGAGATGTGACAGCTTGCGAGACAGACCTAAAGCGACAGCAATCTGCGTGATGATCCTGCCCACATGGATGACTCCTTCGGTAGATCTGGAGACATCGCTGAGACTATATAACAAAAAGTTCCCACATGCTACTGGGCGAGACTGGGATGCACAAAATAGTAGGAAGATCTCCTCTTCACTCAGTAATGTCTCTGCATTCGGTCTTCCCAGGAAGGAATGTGCCAATATCATCTGAAAGTATCGAAAGGCGGGGTTATGTATAACATGAGATAGCTGTGTAGATGGATCCTGGCTTCCGCCATCCGATATATCACTCAAAAACTTCTCCACCTCCTTACCTAGAAACTATCCCATAGGTGTCTCCGGGATATTATCAGGAGTGGTCTGGAAGCCCAATAGGTCGCCGAACTCTTTCTGGCTGAAAGAGTACTCAACTCCAAAGAGCCTGAAAGTAGCATACCCATCTGGTCCAGAGTATGGGTCATAGTCGAATGAACTCAGGAACTCCAATGTCAAGTTCCTGTAGGTGTTACTCAAGTCATCGGCAAACTCGTCCCAGTGAAGCTGGTGGCTAAGGAATCAGATACTCGGCTCGATACCCAGTGCCTCCATACAGTGCTGATCAGGATAACGTGTGGGTGCCATAAGGCGCTGATACAGAGCGATGTAGCGCTCTCTCTGAGCATTATCTCTATAGGCCACGTGCATATCATCGAAATCCTGCATCCTGTAAAAGTTAAGAAAGTGATCCTGAAAATGCAAAACCATTCAAATTTTTTAGTCTCGATGAAAAATATGATAAAATAAAATAAAAATTAAATTAAATAAATGCAAAAAAGTAAAATGAAAGAAAAACCATGGGTTGCCTCCTACACAGCGCTTGTTTAACATCATTAGCTTGACGATTAGAATTTATACACCTGTAGTAGTAGGTATTGGTGGATTAATCAGGGTGTGACTTGAGTAGTATGCTGGAATGTCTCCTCCTTTGTAGAGCTTCAATCTTTGTCCATTTACAATGAATGGACTACAGGTTTCGTTCTTGATTTCTACGGCTCCGGATCTCAGAATCTTGGATACTTCGAAAGGACCAGTCCATCTTGAACGTAGATTTCCCGGGAAGAGTCGTAACCTAGAGTTGAAAAGGAGAACAGGATCGCCTACATTGAAGTTTTTCTTTACTATTCTTTTGTCGTGATAGGCTTTTGTTCTTTCTTTGTATATTTTTGCATTCTCATAGGCAGATTGCCTAAGTTCTTCTAGTTTGTGAATGTCTAGGGTACGCTTTTCTCCAGCGGCTAGGTAGTCTAAATTTAAAGTTTTAATGGCCCAACAGGATCGCCTACATTGAAGTTTTTCTTTACTATTCTTTTGTCGTGATAGGCTTTAGTTCTTTCTTTGTATATTTTTGCATTCTCGTAGGCAGATTGCCTAAGTTCTTCTAGTTTATGAATGTCTAGGGTACGCTTTTCCATAGACTAGTTGATAAGGAGTAGTTCCAATAGGGGTTTTGAAAGAGGTTCTATAGGCCCATAATGCTTCTTGAAGCTTCTGAGACCAGTCTCTCCTAGAAATAGAAACGGTTTTCTCTAGGATTCGTTTTATCTCCCTATTGGACACTTCTACTTGGCCACTAGTCTGTGGGTGGTATGGTGTCGCTACTCTATGCTTAACTCCATATTTTCTTAAAAGTTTGTCAAATATTCTCGATATGAAGTGTGATCCTCCATCGCTTATGACTAAACGTGGTGTTCCAAATCTAGGGAATATATAGTTTTTAAATAAATTGATTACTACCCTGGTGTCGTTTGTGGGTGCAACTTGTAGCACCTCAAATTTGCATCTATCATTGTACATACATTCTCATATTAGGTCATAACATAACGTGGTCCACTGCATAACATTGCATTGTCCCATCTGCCTCAAGTACAAGATCATCAGGAGAATTAGGTCAAACTGGTCAGGAGATCAGTCAATCAAGCAAGCAAGCACAATTCTCATTGAGCCAAGGCCCTAGGGTTGGTCCAACATGTTCACATGACTTGGGGATCCATTTGAAGTGTTCTGGTCAAGGATTGGATGCTCAGAAGTCATCAGTCAATGCACATTCAGTCAGAAACCCTAAAAAGTCAAACTTGGTCAACTGTGTCTGATTTTATGGTTTTGATGGTTGGATTTGGTTTGAGAGGGCTCATTCATGTCCATATAGGCCTTATATATCATGTCAAACACCATCATGGAAGAATTTGAAGCCAAATCAGAAATTTCCAAAAATAGAAACTGGACCTGTAATTGAAACCTGCCAAAAATGGAAAGTCTTGATCCTCAAACTTACATCATGATACAAGCCTCAAATGAATTTTTGCCCAACATGAAAGTTGAAGATCTTGTTCTCCCATTTCCAAAAAGTCCAAGAACACTCAATTCCCATGTATGGTTGGCAAGTTATGATCAATTCATTTTCAAAAATTCTTGAACTTCAAAAGGCCATATCTCTCAAACCATTTGGCCAAATTTGGTGAGGTTTTTTCCAACAAGTCACATTTGACCTCCTCTTTCCAAAAATGTAATTTTCATGTACCAAAACTTTATGGATCAAAATGGCACTTTTGAACCTACATGGATTATTTTCAAGTGAGGTGAAAAATTGAACTTTCCAAATAATCATTCCCAACCATTTCTACCATCCAAACATGTTCTGAAATGTTATTTGTGACTTGTTGGAAGCCCATTTTCGTGCAGTACACACAGCCATTCCCAAGTTGCTTGAAAATTGGACAAAAGTACACTTTTTCACCAACTCCATCCCACCTTTTCATGGACTTTGATTTGTACCCTTAAACAGCAGATATATTCATCATTTTCTGTCACTTGGAAACGCTAGCAGCCTCACTTCTAACAGAAAAAGATCATTTCTCTCAAAAACACTCTTCTTGCATTTTGGAAAATTTCTGCTCAAACTTCCAAAGAGCTCGAGTCTTGCCTTGTTGTTTCATCATCTGACCATCATTTGGAAGCTATTTGAAGCACCAAACACCAACTGTACAGCATTCTCGTGTTCTGTTTTACCAAGCACACATCAATGGTGATTTTCGATTTGAGCGTTTCCAAGAGTTGTTGAGCCACAAGCCACCCTCCAGTCATCATTTCAAACCACGAGCTTCATCTGTTTCGAGCTTATTACACCAAACAACAGCTATTTCACAAATTCCTTCAAGAACAAGTAAGTTTTCAACTCTCTCTATTTCAAAAATCATGAGGTGTTTATGATAGATCTTAGATTACTGAGTCCATTGAACTTTGTATCACTTGAAATGGTTGCTTGTGTTAAGAGAAATCTGGATTTTAAACTTCATGACCAAACTTGTTCTTGCTTCTTTCTCTTTTGTTAGCTCGATTTGATGAATGTGGATGCTATATTATGATTGTGTTTGGTTTGCTGTTTCGATTGCCATGCTTAATTGCTATTTCTGGGTGTTTTGTTTTTTCGATTGAATGGAGAAGATGATGAACCCTATTGCTGTTCATAAACCCCAAACCCTAGTTTTCAGAAATTCCCAGATTTTGGTTTTCACGTGTGCTGCATGAATATGCCCTGTTTCATTAGCATGTGACCATTCCCAGCTTGCCACGCTTATAATTGATGCACACCGTTTCATTTAAATGGCAACATAATTACTGAAATGCCACCGTGCCATGTTTTATTTAATTAATCATGTGTTAATTCTTTTTTTGTTTAATATTTATTTCATTTGATATGCTCATCTTACAAAAATCATAACAGCTTCATATTAAATCCAAAATTCATGAAAATTTTTGCATTGTGTTCATCTGGATCTCTACTTTTTTATCATGATTTTTGCTGATTTTTTGGATGAGTGAATTTTAATTGGTATTAGGGTTTGTGACATGTGCTCATATTTTGTACCTTTTGCCAAAACATTTGTGAAATGGTAATACTTTATCCAATGACCCCCAAACTTTTTGTGCTTAAGCTAGATACACTCATGGTGATTTTGGTGTAGAGTTTGTGAATTTATCATTGCTGGTTTGTGAGTTATGATTTTTTGAATTAGGGTGTGACAATTTGTGTCACACCATTGATGTGCAACTTCATGATTTTTGTATCCATGCTTCTTGACCTCCAATTGATCTAAAATTTTGCATGAGCCTACTCTTGTATGTCTAGTTTGCACATGATTTTTCTTGGAATTATTTGTGGCATTTCCTAATTGTTTGAGATTTTCTCCCCTGTTTGACCAAAATGTTGACCTTATGTGATACATGTGCCCATTTGTTTTGTGAAATGCTCATACTTTATTAGATGGACATGAAATTTTACATGAGATAACTAGACATCCTAAGCTTTGCCATGGTTTTAGTCCCATTCATTTATCAAACACCATCTCTGACTTATGATTTTTCTAAGATGATGCATGTTTGGTTGACTTCTTTGAGCATGTTCAAAATTGCTTTGACTTTCTGATTTTCATTGACTGCCTTCCTCTTGTCCAAATGAGATGAAATTTGACATGCTTACCATGCTGTGGGTTGTGATTGACCATGGTTTATTTGGTGATTTTTGGAAATGTTTGAGATTACTTTTGATGCAAGTCTTGCTGTTGACTCCTATGAGCTTCTAAATGCCATGCCTTGACCTAAATTGTTCATGAAATGATGATGATGATTGATATGAATGTGAACCCAATTGGTTGTGTTTCTTAATTGTTTGAACATGATTTTGGATGCTTGCCCTTTGCTGTTTTGACTTTTTCATTCCTTTTTGACCCTAGGCTTGCCCTAGTGGTCCTGTTACTTACCTTTGAGCTCATGTTTTCAGGATGATCAACAAATGACCAATGAGACCAATTCTTTTTGATTGAGCTTGCTTAAATATCATTGTCTAACTTGTTTGTTTTGTAGGTGGCTTGGCTCATATGCCTTAAGCCTTATGCCTTGCACATCCATTTGCTTCTGATTAACTGTTGATGTCTGTTTCTTTTTGCTTTGTTTGAAGTTGTATACTAATGTCTGCTTGACTATTTCAGGTGCTTTTAGTTGCTCAGTTCCTTGTGAACTTTTGCTTTGCTTTGCTTGCATAAGCAATTTGCATTGAGGTATAACTTCCTAACTTCATGTAGTCTGGAAGACCTGGCCTGTTACTTGGCCAGGCAACTGTCTGAAGTCCTCCTTAAGAGTTAATGTTTGTGACTGTTTACTTTTGTCCTTGCATATTCAAAGACCTCCTAAGTGAAGAGGCATTGGCAGACACAAGGGATGTGCAATCCATCCCCTGCTATTCTGTGTGTCATCTGCTTTGCTCACACCACTGTGTTGACGCATTGCAGATACAAACCCAAGATCTTGTACAATTGTACAGTTGAGTCAGTTTCAAATGTGTAGAAGGGTTCCCACCTTCTGAACCCACACATTCTTGTCTTAAGCTCTCCCAGGCCAGGGATAAGAGCTGTGAAGTCTTATCTTCACTCACCTTTCATCTGCTTCACCTTGACCCTCAATGTCAAGGTTAAGAGCTAACACTGCCCAGTTCCAGTGGTTTGTTTGTTGAGGTTGATATGACCCCTCAACTAAAACCTGACCTTGTTTGAGCCCATTGCTTTCATATAGTGTGTGCTACTTGTGCTTGTGTGTTTGCTTTAGCTTGCTTCCTGTGCAAGTCAGGTTTAGTTTAGCTTGCTTCCTGTGCAAGTTAGGTGTGGCTTGCTTCCTGTGCAAGTCATGATTAGGATAGGCTTGCTTCCTGTGCAAGTTAGCTAGAAACCTTAACTTAGGGATGATTTGCATGATAACATCTAGGCTCGAGTCGTAGTCTCCCTAGTTGTGTCTCCCTCTGTTATCTGGTTAGGCTAGTCCTTTATCCCTCTGTAGGGGAACTACGTTGCCCTGATCCTCATACCAGATGAGGTACGTAGGCAGGAGATGAGCTGATCTCTCCGGGCGCCTTTTTTCTTTTTCCACCTTTTGTCTTCAACCCTTCTGTGTGTGTTGTTGTGTGCTTGGAAGCTGATGTAAGTCCATCGAGTGGCATTCGGGTTCCAGTGTGTGTTTGTTGGTTCGGATGCTGATGTAAGTCCAATGATTGGCATTCGGGCTCCGTGTTCGCCCTTTTGTTTTGTTTGTGTGAGTTGTTTCCCCTTTTTCTGGTTGGAGTCCGACGTAAGTCCAGCGATTGGCAGTTGGTTTCCTGTGTGTGCTTTGGTTCGGATGCTGATGTAAGTCCAGTGATTGGCATTCGGGCTCCATGTTTGCCTTTGCCTGTTTGTTTGTGTGCGTGTTAGCCGAGCTACGAATGCTCTGATTCTTCTTAGTCCAAAGGAGATACGTATGCATAGGATGCGATATCCTAGCGAGCATGTGTCGTTTCCCCAGTCCGAACTACTTCGACTCTGATGTCTATGCCTGATAGACTAAGTAGGCCCAGGATGCGATATCCTGCCGAGTCAGTCTTGTTTGTTTCCTTGTGTCTCTTTCAGCCAGTATGTGTGTGTGAGTGAGCAGTGTTTAGCAACCATTTTCCTTTCTATTGTGCGTGGATCCCGTCGAGTACGACGGATGCGTAGGGGTGCTAATACCTTCCCTTCGCATAACCGACTCCCGATCCCATTCTCTCTGGTCGCGAGACCATGTTCTTTCCAGGTTTACTCTGAGCGTTTCCTTTCCCTCTTTTGGGATAAATAACGCACGGTGGCGGCTCTGTTGTTCTTGTTTTCCCGCCGGTTTTTCGCGTGATGCGACAGCTGGCGACTCTGCTGGGGATTTCTAGAAGTCGACCTCTTGCTGGTCCATCTTCCCTAAGCGAGTCTCTCCTAGCGCTCTCTAGGATAGGGTTTGGTTGCTTTTGCTGTTATTTATTGCATTCCTTTATTTATTGTTTGCATTTATGTTTGCATTAATGTTTGCATTCATATTCATCTCTTCACCTGGCTGGTTGTCTGTTTCTCTCTGTTGGGGTGGGAGTTACATGAGGTAAAAGGCCCAATACCCAGGCCATGAGTGAAATCTAGGATACTTAGGAATAGAGTGATTCATGGGAAGCGGGTGGTATTGCGCCACTTAGCGGAACATTGATATCACGAGCAGTTCAGACCCTGGTGGGACATTATCGTTACATACTTCGGGTATGTATATGATGACGTTCTGCGAAAGGTTATTTATGATGTGTTTCTCTCGACCTTACCCTGGCCTAGATGACACCCGTGAGTGGGGAGGGAATGATCATTATTACAGGTACAGTTGGTGACTTGTTGGTGACTTGTTGGTGACTTGTGATCCTGTTGGTGACTATCGGTCCAGAAGTTTGGGGTCTCAGATGACTTTGGGTTTCAGATGAATTTGTGGTTCCGAGTTCAAGCCGAAGCTTTGATCCTGTGTTCTGAGAGACGCAGCCAACCAGTCGTGTCTGCATCATTTGCATCATAGCATGTTTATTTTCAAAAAAATACGCAATAAAAAAAAAGGGGGGGGAAAAAGAAAAGAAAAAAAAACTAATCCCTGCATGCATATCATTTCTCAGGTACATTCCAGAGCTTGTTCACTGATAGAGATGGCAACAGTCCCAGAGTTGAAGCGGAAGACTTGTTCCTACAGCTTTCACCGTGAACCTTTGACGTCTCTGATTGAGTTGAGCAACCTTATGACCAGTGGTAACCAGAAGGGGTTTGTTGACCAGTATGGAGATATTCTGACACTGTTGAAGATGGTAGTCGATCCAGTGCCGCTGCAGACTCTTCTACAGTTCTACGACCCAGAGCTTCATTGTTTCACCTTTCAAGATTATCAGTTGGCGCCTACTCTTGAGGAGTACTCCATTCTGCTGAGTGTCCCGGTCCGGTATCAGGTTCCTTTCTTGGATGTGCCCAAGGAGGTTGATTTCGGAGTTGTTGCCAGAGCTCTCCATTTGGGTATCAAGGAAGTCAGTGATAGTTGGAAGTCCAGTGGGGATGTTGTAGGATTGCCTTTGAAGTTTCTGTTGAGGGTAGCTAGAGAAGAAGCAGAGAAGGGAAGTTGGGAAGCCTTTCATGCTCAGTTGGCCGTCATGATCTATGGGATCGTCCTGTTTCCGAGTATGCCCAATTTTGTTGACTATGCTGCAGTCAATATTTTCATTGGAGGAAATCCAGTTCCTACTCTGTTAGCTGACACTTACTATGCTATTCACAGTAGGCATGGTAAGGGTGGGGCTATCAGGTGTTGTCTCCCGCTTTTGCTCAGATGGTTCTTGTCTCTTCTGCCAGTCAGTGGACCTTTTGTGGATGCTCAGGGCACGCATAAGTGGACTCAGAGGGTTATGTCTCTTACCTCCTATGATATCAGGTGGCAATCTTACCGGATGGATGTGCGTAACGTCATTATGAGCTGTGGAGGATTCCGTAATGTGCCACTCGTAGGGACTAGGGGTTGCATCAATTACAACCCGGTTCTTTCTCTTCGCCAGTTGGGGTTTGTGATGCAGGGAAGACCACTTGAGGCTGAGGTAGCTGAAAGTGTGTATTTTGAGAAGCAGAGTGACCCGGCCAGATTGGAGCAGATAGGAAGAGCTTGGAAGTCTATTGGTGTGAAGGATGGATCTGTCTTAGGGAAGAAGTTTGCCGTTGCTATGCCTGATTACACTGTTTGGGTCAAGGAGAGAGTGGAAACTTTGTTGTTACCCTACGATAGGATGGAGCCGTTGCAGGAGCAACCACCTTTGATCCTTGCTGAGAGTGTGCCTGCGGAGCACTACAAGCAAGCCCTGATGGAGAATCGCCGGATGAGAGAGAAGGAGCAAGATACCCAGATGGAGCTGTACAAAGCCAAAGCTGATAGGTTGAACTTGGCTCATCAACTCAGAGGAGTGCGAGAAGAAGATGCTAGCAGACTGAGAAGCAAGAAGAGATCCTACGAGGAGATGGAGAGCATGTTAAATGCAGAACACCGGGAGTGCTTGAGGCTGCAGAGGGTTGAGGCCAGCTATCAGAAGAAGATCAGAGACTTGGAGAAGCAACTCAGAGATAAAGACATCCAGTTGAAGAAGGAAGTAGACTTGAGACAGGCATCAGAGAACCACCTTGGAGGAGAAGTGGTAGAGCTTAGACGACAACTGAAGGAGAAGATCACTCTTTTGCCAGAATGTTCAGAATGTGACCTGTTGATAGACCAGTGTCAGTACTTGAAGACTCTCATTCCGGGGGGCCGTTTGTCTTAGCTTGTATCTTTGATATGTATGTTGAGAATCACCTCCAGGCTTGTTGGATGGGATTCATTGTTGTACTCCGATTGTTTGGATTTTTTGTCGACTTTGTTGTATGATCCTGTTACTCATATAGATGAGGTTGTTGGTTTCACCTTGTACTCATCACTCTTGTGTATGTTGTTTCTGTGCTTCTATGTTGTTCTTGCTGCAGGTTGCCATCTTTTGAGGATGACTCAGGCTCTTTGAATGCCTGAGGAATGAACATATCATGTGCATCATACGCATCATTAGCACCATACTCATATCATTTTGCATAACAGGTGTTCTTGGTCGTGACTTCTCACTCTTGGTTCCTGTTCAGGCAGGATAGCTGATCAACGTCCGCACCGCTACTCAACAAGACTGAATCAACAGAGAGGTATGGATCAAGTTCAAGCTGAGTTGGCTGAGATGAAGGCTAACATGGCCCAGTTTATGAATATGATGCAAGGGGTTGCACAAGGTCAAGAAGAACTTCGAGCCATGGTTCAGAGACAAGAGGCTGCAATTCCACCGGTCAACCATGCTCCGCCAGAGGGAGGCCCGGTCAATGATAATAATGTTGCTACTGCTGTACCCATCAACAACTATGTTGTAGGTGATGAGTTGGGGGGTATTCGAATCAACGGTCAACCTATTGCTCCAGATGCCGCTAATGCCAGAGCGGTCCGTGCCCCGGCCCGTAATCCTGCTCCGATTGTTGACAGACAAGAGGATATGTTTTCTCTGCTCAATGAAGACGAAGACGTTCTGGGAAGGGTTGATGAGAGGGATCGTAAAGTTGATGCCCTTGCTGAGAAAATTAGAGCTATGGAATGTCAAAATTCTCTCGGTTTTGATGTTACCAATATGGGGTTGGTGGAAGGTTTGAGAATCCCTTACAAGTTCAAAGCACCGTCCTTCGATAAATACAACGGTACTTCTTGCCCTCGCACCCATGCGCAGGCTTATTATCGAAAAATCTCTGCATATACAGATGATGAAAAGATGTGGATGTATTTTTTCCAAGATAGTCTATCTGGGGCTTCTTTGGACTGGTACATGGAATTGAAGAGAGATTCGATCCGATGCTGGAGGGATCTGGGTGAGGCTTTCTTGAGGCAATATAAACATAACATGGACATGGCACCTAGCCGGACTCAGCTGCAGAGTCTATGTCAGAAATCCGGAGAGAGCTTCAAGGAGTATGCCCAGAGGTGGCGTGAACTGGCTGCTAGAGTTCAACCCCCTATGCTGGAGAGGGAGTTGACAGATATGTTTATCGGTACTCTTCAGGGTGTGTTTATGGACCGGATGGGGAGCTGCCCATTCGGTAGTTTTTCTGATGTTGTCATTTGTGGAGAGAGGACTGAGAGCTTGATTAAAACTGGGAAGATCCAAGATGCTGGTTCCTCTTCTTCTAAGAAGCCGTTTGCTGGGGCACCTCGTCGAAGAGAGGGTGAAACTAATGTTGTTCAACACCGCAGAGATCAGAACAGAAGTGAATACCGTCAAGCTGCTGCAGTGACCATTCCGGCACCTCAACCTCGTCAACAACAACAACAAAGAGTTCAACAACCGCAACAACAACAACAGCAACGTCCGTATCAGCCCAGACAAAGGATGCCTGATCGACGTTTTGATTCGCTACCCATGTCGTACGCCGAACTGCTGCCCGAACTACTCAGGTTGGGGTTGGTTGAGTTGCGTACAATGGCTCCGCCTACAGTATTGCCTCCTGGGTACGACGCCAACGTCCGTTGTGACTTTCACTCTGGGGCACCAGGGCATCATACTGAGAAGTGTCGGGCTCTCCAGCACAAGGTCCAAGATTTGATCGATGCCAAGGCGATCAACTTCGCTCCAGTGCCTAACGTCGTAAACAACCCTATGCCTCAGCATGGTGGGCATAGAGTGAACAATATTGAGGGGAAAGAAGCTGAAGATCTGGTTGTTAATGTTGATGAGGTTCAGACTTCTCTGTTAGTTGTGAAGGGCCGTCTGCTGAATAGGGGTATCTACTCGGGCTGCGATGAGGATTGTTTGGGCTGTGCAGAATCTGAGAATGGTTGCGACCAGTTAAGGGCCGGTATCCAGGGTATGATGGATGAGGGTTGTTTGCAATTCAGTAGGGCTGTAAAAGATCGTGGGACAGTGTCAACTATCACCATTTACTTTAAACCGTCTGAAGGACGTGGACAAAGGGTCGTTAGTGCACCTGCAACAAATGGTACCCCAGTTACCATTTCCGTGCCTGTAACCATCAGTGCTCCAACTACTATCGTTGCGTCTGGAAGAAGGGCTGTTGAGAATAGTAGAGTCGTGCCGTGGAAGTATGATAATGCTTACCGCAGTAACAGAAGGGCTGAAAGTCAGACGAGACCAGTGAATCAAACTCCAGTGACAATTGGTTTACCGAATAGAGTTCCTGCAATTGTTGGTCCGGCTGTGGATAATGTAGGGGGTCCAGGAGGTTTCACCAGAAGCGGTCGTCTGTTCGCACCACAGCCTTTGAGGGACAATAATGCTGAGGCTCTCGCCAAAGCAAAGGGTAAGCAAGCTGTGGTTGAGGAAGAGCCTGTCCAGAAGGAAGCGCCCGAGGGGTCATTTGAGAAGGACGTGGAGGAGTTTATGAAAATAATCAAGAAGAGTGACTACAAGATTGTAGATCAGTTGAACCAAACTCCGTCCAAGATTTCTATACTTTCACTGTTGTTGTGCTCTGAGGCACACCGTAATGCATTGCTGAAGATGTTGAATCTGGCTTACGTACCTCAGGAGATTTCTGTCAATCAACTGGAGGGTGTGATGGCCAATGTGAGCACCAGGCATGGTGTAGGATTCACCAACCTGGACTTACCGCCTGAAGGGCGAAACCATAACAAAGCCTTGCACATCACCATGGAGTGCAAGGGGGCAGTGTTGTCTCACGTATTGGTAGACACCGGGTCGTCGCTGAATGTGCTGCCTAAGCAGATTCTGAAGAAGATTGATGTGGAAGGGTTTGTGCTTACTCCCAGTGACCTGATCGTTCGTGCTTTCGACGGATCCAAACGTTCTGTGTGTGGGGAAGTTACCTTGCCTGTGAAGATAGGTCCTGAGGTATTCGATATCATCTTCTATGTTATGGACATCCAGCCCGCCTGTAGTTGTTTATTGGGGCGTCCATGGATTCATGCAGCAGGGGCAGTCTCGTCGACTCTCCATCAAAAGCTCAAGTATGTCTGGAACGGTCAGATTGTGACCGTGTGCGGTGAAGAAGAGATTCTGGTGAGTCATCTATCCTCGTTCAAATATGTTGAGGTGGATGGCGAGATCCACGAAACCTTATGTCAGGCGTTTGAGACTGTGGCTCTTGAGAAAGTGGCGTACGCTGAGCAGAGGAAGCCAGGTGCTTCAATTACTTCTTACAAGCAGGCTAAGGAGGTTGTTGATTCTGGCAAAGCTGAAGGCTGGGGCAAGATGGTGGACTTGCCTGTCAAAGAAGACAAATTTGGCGTTGGTTACGAGCCTCTCCAAGCAGAGCAGAATGGTCAAGCGGGTCCGAGTACCTTTACCAGCGCTGGGCTGATGAATCATGGCGACGTCTCTGCAACCGGTAGTGAAGACTGTGACAGTGACTGTGATCTGGACAACTGGGTTCGCCCATGTGCACCAGGGGGGTCTACCAACAACTGGACGGCTGAAGAAGTGGTTCAAGTTACTCTTCTGACAGAGTAATTTTCTGTTGTTTTGTCATTTTGCATGAAAATCCTACGATCTGCCCAAGGCGTAGTGATTCATTGTAAGGCCTCATCATGTTTTAATGATTATCATTAATGAAGGACATTTTTTGCAATCAAACTTTGTGATCCCTGTCTTTCTATTTTTTGTTTTCTTTTTTTTCAAAAAACAATAAAAATGGCAATGTTTTTGTTTTTTGTGACTTTATTGAACTCTTTTTTCTAAAACAAAGCATTAAACATGCAGAAGCGATCTTATGGCATTCACTATGAACAGTTCTGTTATGGCTCAGTATGATTTCGACAATCCCATCTACCAAGCTAAAGAGGAGAGTGAGGAAGACTGTGAACTCCCTGCAGAATTGGTCAGACTGCTGAGGCAAGAGGAAAGGGTCATCCAACCTCATCAGGAGGAGTTGGAGGTTGTTAATTTGGGTACTGAGGACGCCAAAAGAGAAATCAAGATTGGGGCTGCTTTAGAGGACTCTGTCAAGAGGAGGCTGATTGAGATGCTGAGAGCATATGTGGAGATATTCGCCTGGTCATATCAAGATATGCCTGGGTTGGATACAGACATTGTGGTGCATCGATTACCTCTTAGAGAAGGATGTCCTTCGGTCAAGCAGAAGCTTCGTAGAACGAGTCCTGACATGGCAACTAAGATCAAGGAAGAGGTTCAGAAGCAGTGGGATGCAGGTTTTTTGGCTGTTACGAGTTATCCCCCATGGGTGGCCAACATCGTTCCTGTGCCGAAGAAGGATGGTAAAGTCAGAATGTGTGTCGATTACCGGGATTTGAATAGAGCGAGTCCGAAAGATGATTTCCCATTACCTCACATTGATGTATTGGTTGATAATACGGCTCAATCCTCGGTATTCTCTTTCATGGATGGTTTCTCTGGATATAATCAGATCAAGATGGCGCCAGAGGACATGGAAAAGACGACATTCATTACACCTTGGGGCACGTTCTGCTATAAGGTGATGCCATTTGGGCTAAAGAATGCTGGTGCTACCTATCAGAGGGCAATGACGACTCTTTTCCATGACATGATGCATAAAGAAATTGAAGTGTACGTAGATGATATGATTGCGAAGTCGCAGACAGAAGAGGAGCACCTGGTTAATTTGCAGAAGCTGTTTGACCGGTTGAGAAAGTTCAAGCTGAGGTTGAATCCGAACAAGTGTACGTTTGGGGTGAGATCAGGGAAGCTTTTAGGCTTCATTGTCAGTGAGAAAGGGATTGAGGTTGATCCAGCAAAAGTCAAAGCTATTCAAGAGATGCCTGAACCGAAAACGGAAAAGCAGGTCCGTGGGTTTTTAGGGAGATTGAACTACATTGCAAGGTTCATATCTCATCTAACAGCCACGTGCGAACCAATTTTCAAACTGCTTAGAAAGAATCAGGCGATCAAGTGGAATGATGATTGTCAGAAAGCTTTTGACAAGATTAAAGAGTATTTACAGAAACCTCCAATCCTTATACCTCCAGTTCCAGGGAGACCTCTGATAATGTACCTGTCAGTGACTGAGAACTCGATGGGGTGTGTATTGGGATAGCATGACGAGTCTGGTCGAAAAGAGCATGCCATATACTACCTTAGCAAAAAGTTTACCGACTGTGAAACAAGATATTCACTGCTCGAGAAAACTTGTTGTGCTTTGGCCTGGGCTGCTCGCCGACTGAGGCAGTATATGTTGAACCATACTACCTTATTGATTTCTAAGATGGATCCAGTGAAGTACATCTTTGAGAAACCGGCTCTCACCGGACGCGTTGCTCGTTGGCAGATGATTCTAACAGAATATGATATTCAGTACACGTCATAAAAGGCCATCAAAGGTAGTATTCTGTCAGACCACCTCGCCGAGCAACCGATTGAAGATTATCAGCCTATGATGTTTGAATTCCCTGATGAAGACATCATGTATCTTAAGATGAAAGATTGCGAAGAGCCTCTTGTTGAGGAGGGACCGGATCCGGATGACAAATGGACACTGATGTTTGATGGGGCTGTGAATATGAACGGTAACGGTGTTGGGGCAGTATTGATCAATCCTAAAGGTGCTCATATACCTTTTTCTGCCAGATTGACGTTTGACGTCACCAACAACGAAGCTGAGTATGAGGCTTGTATCATGGGGATAGAAGAAGCCATTGATCTGAGGATCAAAACTCTTGATATATTTGGAGATTCCGCTCTAGTGGTCAATCAAGTCAATGGAGATTGGAATACGAATCAGCCACATTTGATTCCGTATAGAGATTACACCAGGAGAATACTGACGTTCTTCAAAAAGGTGAAGTTGTATCATGTCCCCCGGGATGAGAATCAAATGGCTGATGCTTTGGCAACTTTGTCGTCTATGATCAAAGTTCATTGGTGGAATCATGTGCCACATGTTGCGGTGAATCGACTCGAGAGGCCTGCGTATGTGTTTGCAGCCGAGTCTGTTGTGATTGATGAGAAGCCGTGGTATTATGACATCAAGAACTTCCTCAAGACTCAGGAGTATCCTGAAGGTGCGTCGAAGAATGACAAGAAAACCCTGAGAAGGCTAGCTGGAAGCTTCTATTTGAATCAGGATGATGTGCTGTATAAGAGAAACTTTGACATGGTCTTGCTCAGATGCGTGGACAGACCCGAGGCAGACATGTTAATGCAGGAAGTTCATGAAGGTTCCTTCGGTACTCATGCTGGCGGACATGCAATGGCTAAGAAATTGTTGAGAGCGGGTTACTACTGGATGACTATGGAATCCGATTGTTTCAAGTATGCTCGGAAGTGCCATAAGTGTCAAATCTATGCTGATAAGGTGCATGTACCACCAAGCCCTCTGAATGTCATGAATTCGCCTTGGCCGTTTGCCATGTGGGGCATTGATATGATTGGGAAGATTGAGCCTACTGCTTCGAATGGACATCGTTTCATTTTGGTAGCAATTGACTATTTCACCAAATGGGTGGAAGCAGCTTCCTATGCTAACGTTACCAAACAAGTGGTTACCCGGTTCATCAAGAAAGAAATCATATGTCGTTATGGAGTTCCTGAGAGAATCATCACTGACAATGGTTCGAATCTCAATAACAAGATGATGAAGGAGCTGTGTAAAGATTTCAAGATTGAACATCACAATTCTTCTCCTTACAGACCGAAGATGAATGGTGCTGTAGAAGCGGCGAACAAGAATATCAAGAAGATTGTGCAGAAGATGGTCGTTACGTACAGGGATTGGCATGAGATGCTGCCTTTCGCTTTGCATGGGTACCGTACCTCAGTACGTACGTCGACCGGGGCAACCCCTTACTCCCTTGTATATGGTATGGAAGCTGTCCTACCTGTTGAAGTGGAGATTCCTTCTCTGAGAGTTTTATTGGATGTCAAGCTGGACGAAGCCGAGTGGATTCGAACAAGGTTTAATGAGTTGAGCCTTATCGAGGAGAGACGGCTAGCAGCTGTATGCCATGGACAGTTGTATCAGCGAAGGATGAAGCGAGCCTTTGATCAGAAAGTGCATCCTCGAAGCTATCAAATCGGTGATCTAGTTCTGAAGAGGATCCTCCCTCCCGGTGCAGATAACAGGGGCAAGTGGACTCCTAATTATGAAGGTCCATATGTTGTGAAAAAGGTATTCTCCGGTGGAGCCTTGATGCTTACAACTATGGATGGTGAAGATTTTCCGTCTCCTGTTAACTCAGATGTAGTCAAAAAATACTTCGCATAAATTGACCCGCTGGACAAAAAGAATAAAAGAGTCCAGGCAAAAAATGGGCATCCCGGCGAACCAAAAAACAGAAAGAAAAGGTTCGGGCAAAAATTAGGGATAAAAATGAAAAGAATTTGTACACCCGGTAAGTCGAAAACCCGCAAGGGCGGCTTAGGCAAAAATGGGTATCCCGGTGGATTGAAAACCCGAAAGGGCGATCCAGCCAAAAGAGGGATTAAAGCGAAGACTACAGTCTGAGTTGTCCGTACTTCATCAAGCTTTGTCGTCTGCCATCTCGAAAGATGTGATCCGTCCAGTCATTCTTCTCAGAAAGCAAGGAGTTGGGAGGAAAACTGATGATCTGTGAGTTATAACAGAATTGGGAAATAGTGGATGCCGTGTTCACATTGCCATTAGGATAGATTTTTCCTTTTGTGCGCAATTACCTCTTTCTAGGAATTGCTTCCCAATGTATTTGCCTCTTCAGGCACATTTTCAATCAATAAAAGTCGTTATTCAGATAAATGGCTCTTTTGTTTTTATTTTTACTGTTTTGTTTGCAAAAATGTCCGAATTTTTGATAAGCATTGCATATAAGAACATGAAGGCTATACAATAGCTTGCAGGATGACAAAACATTTGAAAATCATTTTGAATGTTGAGGACACTTGAGCGTATCTTGTCCATGTATCCCCTGGGGGCATTTTGTTGTGCTGTTCTTCAGGATTGGCATCTGTGAGGACGTTTCCTCAGCAGATATTTTCCCCAAGCAAGTTTGGAAGCTATCAGAGCTATGTTCCCCTGCGGAGACGTCTGTGGATAGTGCCTTCTATTCCCCAACAGATCTAAGGATTGCCTATCCCCAGCAGGCCTGTATTTGCCGATTTCCTCCCCGAGTGAGGCAGGTTCATTGAAATTTATCTCCAGCATTTATCCTATCTGTGGACTGAAGGATATCCCCAGCGGAGTTTACCTTTCCCCAGCAGCAGTGCTATTCTTCAACATGAGTGAGAAGTCGTTGCTCTCCCTGCAGAGTCTCCCCACAGAGTTGGAGTACCCGATCAGTCTTGGCTCCCCAGCCGAAGTTTTTCATCATTTTTGCATTTTTGCATTTTAGTGATCATTGCATCCTCAAACTGCGTAGCATTCCCATTCAATATGGAGCATTACGCCATAGAAAAATTCAAACATATGCATTCATGTGTTAACCTCACCAGACCGTATCCCCGGCAGAGGCGGATCATTTCATTCAACATCAGCACAGCAAGTCTGCTACAGTTGCTCTTGACAGCATTCAGGATTGATATCCCCACAGAAGTTTATTACCTCACCCATTGGTGACAGAAAGTTTGTTTCTCCCCAGTGAGACCCCCAGCAAGTGGTCAACCTTGCCTTGACATATCTAAGATGTCGTTCTTGTGATACCGGTAAGTGTCATGCCAGCACCCGCGTGTGTTTCTTTGTTCGGTGTCGGTAAACACCATTGTTTCGGTGTCTGTAAACATCGGGTTTTCTCCCCAGTCATCAGTAAATGTCTGATCATCATTTTCGGTGTCGGTAAACACCATTGTTTCGGTGTCTGTAAACATCAGGTTTTCTCCCCAGTCATCGGTAAGTGTCTGGTCTTGTTTTGATGTCGGTAAACATCATCTTTCGATGTCGGTAAACATCGAGTCTTTTATGCAGTCATCGGTAAATGTCTGATAATCCCCAGCTAAAGATCCCCAGTAGAGTCATCGGTAAATGTCCTGTCTGGTTTCCAGTTGCAAATATTTGTTTTTTCCTTAGTGAAGTGTTCCCCGGTCATCGGTAAATGTCTGGTCGTTTTTGGATGTCGGTAAACATCATCTTCGATGTCGGTAAACGTCGAGTCTCATCCCAGTCATCGGTAAATGTCTGGTCATGCTTTGTTTCCTTGTTGATAAAATCAAGATCCCCAGAAGTCGTCGGTAAACGTCTTGTCTGATTACACCACAAAGATTTTGTTCCTCCCCAAGTGGAGACGCCATCGGTAAATGGCCCCGTATGCTTCGATATCGGTAAATATTGGATGCCCAATTTTATCCGCCATCGGTAAATGGCCCCGTTTTCTTCGATATCGGTAAATATCAGATTCCCAGTTGCAGTAGCCATCGGTAAATGGTCGAGTTGAAGTTGACATCGGTAAATGTCAAGTTTCTTTGAAACCGCCATCGGTAAATGGTCTTGCTTCCTTTTACATCAGAGTTGTTTCCCAGCAGCCATCGGTAAATGGTCTTGCTGAAGTTGATATCGGTAAATATCAAGTTTCCAGTTTCTAACCATCGGTAAATGGTTTCGCCTTTCTGAAATTGTCAATGGCAGGCGTCATCAGTAAATGACGTGGTTTTTCTTGTATCATATCCGGCAGAGTGCAAATTTCTACGGTTCTTGGTATTCAATCCCTGTTTACCCTGAAAGTCTGACAGCCGTTGCTATCATCCGTTCGGGTTCCCAGCTGATTGAATAGGGGCAGCTGTAGCACCTCAAATTTGCATCTATCATTGTACATACATTCTCATATTAGGTCATAACATAACATGGTCCACTGCATAACATTGCATTGTCCCATCTGCCTCAAGTACAAGATCATCAGGAGAATTAGGTCAAACTGGTCAGGAGATCAGTCAATCAAGCAAGCAAGCACAATTCTCATTGAGCCAAGGCCCTAGGGTTGGTCCAACATGTTCACATGACTTGGGGATCCATTTGAAGTGTTCTGGTCAAGGATTGGATGCTCAGAAGTCATCAGTCAATGCACATTCAGTCAGAAACCCTAAAAAGTCAAACTTGGTCAACTGTGTCTGATTTTATGGTTTTGATGGTTGGATTTGGTTTGAGAGGGATCATTCATGTCCATATAGGCCTTATATATCATGTCAAACACCATCATGGAAGAATTTGAAGCCAAATCAGAAATTTCCAAAAATAGAAACTGGACCTGTAATTGAAACCTGCCAAAAATGGAAAGTCTTGATCCTCAAACTTACATCATGATACAAGCCTCAAATGAATTTTTTCCCAACATGAAAGTTGAAGATCTTGTTCTCCCATTTCCAAAAAGTCCAAGAACACTCAATTCCCATGTATGGTTGGCAAGTTATGATCAATTCATTTTCAAAAATTCTTGAACTTCAAAAGGCCATATCTCTCAAACCATTTGGCCAAATTTGGTGAGGTTTTTTCCAACAAGTCACATTTGACCTCCTCTTTCCAAAAATGTAATTTTCATGTACCAAAACTTTATGGATCAAAATGGCACTTTTGAACCTACATGGATTATTTTCAAGTGAGGTGAAAAATTGAACTTTCCAAATAATCATTCCCAACCATTTCTACCATCCAAACATGTTCTGAAATGTTATTTGTGACTTGTTGGAAGCCCATTTTCGTGCAGTACACACAGCCATTCCCAAGTTGCTTGAAAATTGGACAAAAGTACACTTTTTCACCAACTCCATCCCACCTTTTCATGGACTTTGATTTGTACCCTTAAACAGCAGATATATTCATCATTTTCTGTCACTTGGAAACGCTAGCAGCCTCACTTCTAACAGAAAAAGATCATTTCTCTCAAAAACACTCTTCTTGCATTTTGGAAAATTTCTGCTCAAACTTCCAAAGAGCTCGAGTCCTGCCTTGTTGTTTCATCATCTGACCATCATTTGGAAGCTATTTGAAGCACCAAACACCAACTGTACAGCATTCTCGTGTTCTGTTTTACCAAGCACACATCAATGGTGATTTTCGATTTGAGCGTTTCCAAGAGTTGTTGAGCCACAAGCCACCCTCCAGTCATCATTTCAAACCACGAGCTTCATCTGTTTCGAGCTTATTACACCAAACAACAGCTATTTCACAAATTCCTTCAAGAACAAGTAAGTTTTCAACTCTCTCTATTTCAAAAATCATGAGGTGTTTATGATAGATCTTAGATTACTGAGTCCATTGAACTTTGTATCACTTGAAATGGTTGCTTGTGTTAAGAGAAATCTGGATTTTAAACTTCATGACCAAACTTGTTCTTGCTTCTTTCTCTTTTGTTAGCTCGATTTGATGAATGTGGATGCTATATTATGATTGTGTTTGGTTTGCTGTTTCGATTGCCATGCTTAATTGCTATTTCTGGGTGTTTTGTTTTTTCGATTGAATGGAGAAGATGATGAACCCTGTTGCTGTTCATAAACCCCAAACCCTAGTTTTCAGAAATTCCCAGATTTTGGTTTTCACGTGTGCTGCATGAATATGCCCTGTTTCATTAGCATGTGACCATTCCCAGCTTGCGACGCTTATAATTGATGCACACCGTTTCATTTAAATGGCAACATAATTACTGAAATGCCACCGTGCCATGTTTTATTTAATTAATCATGTGTTAATTCTTTTTTTGTTTAATATTTATTTCATTTGATATGCTCATCTTACAAAAATCATAACAGCTTCATATTAAATCCAAAATTCATGAAAATTTTTGCATTGTGTTCATCTGGATCTCTACTTTTTTATCATGATTTTTGCTGATTTTTTGGATGAGTGAATTTTAATTGGTATTAGGGTTTGTGACATGTGCTCATATTTTGTACCTTTTGCCAAAACATTTGTGAAATGGTGATACTTTATCCAATGACCCCCAAACTTTTTGTGCTTAAACTAGATACACTCATGGTGATTTTGATGTAGAGTTTGTGAATTTATCATTGCTGGTTTGTGAGTTATGATTTTTTGAATTAGGGTGTGACAATTTGTGTCACACCATTGATGTGCAACTTCATGATTTTTGTATCCATGCTTCTTGACCTCCAATTGATCTAAAATTTTGCATGAGCCTACTCTTGTATGTCTAGTTTGCACATGATTTTTCTTGGAATTATTTGTGGCATTTCCTAATTGTTTGAGATTTTCTCCCCTGTTTGACCAAAATGTTGACCTTATGTGATACATGTGCCCATTTGTTTTGTGAAATGCTCATACTTTATTAGATGGACATGAAATTTTACATGAGATAACTAGACATCCTAAGCTTTGCCATGGTTTTAGTCCCATTCATTTATCATACACCATCTCTGACTTATGATTTTTCTAAGATGATGCATATTTGGTTGACTTCTTTGAGCATGTTCAAAATTGCTTTGACTTTCTGATTTTCATTGACTGCCTTCCTCTTGTCCAAATGAGATGAAATTTGACATGCTTACCATGCTGTGGGTTGTGATTGACCATGATTTATTTGGTGATTTTTGGAAATGTTTGAGATTACTTTTGATGCAAGTCTTGCTGTTGACTCCTATGAGCTTCTAAATGCCATGCCTTGACCTAAATTGTTCATGAAATGATGATGATGATTGATATGAATGTGAACCCAATTGGTTGTGTTTCTTAATTGTTTGAACATGATTTTGGATGCTTGCCCTTTGCTGTTTTGACTTTTTCATTCCTTTTTGACCCTAGGCTTGCCCTAGTGGTCCTGTTACTTACCTTTGAGCTCATGTTTTCAGGATGATCAACAAATGACCAATGAGATCAATTCTTTTTGATTGAGCTTGCTTAAATATCATTGTCTAACTTGTTTGTTTTGTAGGTGGCTTGGCTCATATGCCTTAAGCCTTATGCCTTGCACATCCATTTGCTTCTGATTAACTGTTGATGTCTGTTTCTTTTTGCTTTGTTTGAAGTTGTATACTAATGTCTGCTTGACTATTTCAGGTGCTTTTAGTTGCTCAGTTCCTTGTGAACTTTTGCTTTGCTTTGCTTGCATAAGCAATTTGCATTGAGGTATAACTTCCTAACTTCATGTAGTCTGGAAGACCTGGCCTGTTACTTGGCCAGGCAACTGTCTGAAGTCCTCCTTAAGAGGCAATGTTTGTGACTGTTTACTTTTGTCCTTGCATATTCAAAGACCTCCTAAGTGAAGAGGCATTGGCAGACACAAGGGATGTGCAATCCATCCCCTGCTATTCTGTGTGTCATCTGCTTTGCTCACACCACTGTGTTGACGCATTGCAGATACAAACCCAAGATCTTGTACAATTGTACAGTTGAGTCAGTTTCAAATGTGTAGAAGGGTTCCCACCTTCTGAACCCACACATTCTTGTCTTAAGCTCTCCCAGGCCAGGGATAAGAGCTGTGAAGTCTTATCTTCACTCACCTTTCATCTGCTTCACCTTGACCCTCAATGTCAAGGTTAAGAGCTAACACTGCCCAGTTCCAGTGGTTTGTTTGTTGAGGTTGATATGACCCCTCAACTAAAACCTGACCTTGTTTGAGCCCATTGCTTGCATATAGTGTGTGCTACTTGTGCTTGTGTGTTTGCTTTAGCTTGCTTCCTGTGCAAGTTAGGTGTGGCTTGCTTCCTGTGCAAGTCATGATTAGGATAGGCTTGCTTCCTGTGCAAGTTAGCTAGAAACCTTAACTTAGGGATGATTTGCATGATAACATCTAGGCTCGAGTCGTAGTCTCCCTAGTTGTGTCTCCCTCTGTTATCTGGTTAGGCTAGTCCTTTATCCCTCTGTAGGGGAACTACGTTGCCCTGATCCTCATACCAGATGAGGTACGTAGGCAGGAGATGAGCTAATCTCTCCGGGCGCCTTTTTTCTTTTTCCACCTTTTGTCTTCAACCCTTCTGTGTGTGTTGTTGTGTGCTTGGAAGCTGATGTAAGTCCATCGAGTGGCATTCGGGTTCCAGTGTGTGTTTGTTGGTTCGGATGCTGATGTAAGTCCAATGATTGGCATTCGGGCTCCGTGTTCGCCCTTTTGTTTTGTTTGTGTGAGTTGTTTCCCCTTTTTCTGGTTGGAGTCCGACGTAAGTCCAGCGATTGGCAATTGGTTTCCTGTGTGTGCTTTGGTTCGGATGCTGATGTAAGTCCAGTGATTGGCATTCGGGCTCCATGTTTTCCTTTGCCTGTTTGTTTGTGTGCGTGTTAGCCGAGCTACGAATGCTCTGATTCTTCTTAGTCCAAAGGAGATACGTATGCATAGGATGCGATATCCTAGCGAGCATGTGTCGTTTCCCCAGTCCGAACTACTTCGACTCTGATGTCTATGCCTGATAGACTAAGTAGGCCCAGGATGCGATATCCTGCCGAGTCAGTCTTGTTTGTTTCCTTGTGTCTCTTTCAGCCAGTATGTGTGTGTGAGTGAGCAGTGTTTAGCAACCATTTTCCTTTCTATTGTGCGTGGATCCCGTCGAGTACGACGGATGCGTAGGGGTGCTAATACCTTCCCTTCGCATAACCGACTCCCGATCCCATTCTCTCTGGTCGCGAGACCATGTTCTTTCCAGGTTTACTCTGAGCGTTTCCTTTCCCTCTTTTGGGATAAATAACGCACGGTGGCGGCTCTGTTGTTCTTGTTTTCCCGCCGGTTTTTCGCGTGATGCGACACAACTATAGCTTCAATCCACTTAGACACATAGTCTACAGCTACTAAGATGTACCTATATCCTAAGGATGGTGGGAAAGGTCCCATGAAATCTATACCCCATACGTCAAAGAGTTCTACTTCCTGAATGTTTCTTAGAGGCATTTCATCATGCCTTGAAATGTTTCCCGTGCGTTGGCATCTATCACATTTGACAATGCAAGCATAGACATCACGCCACATGGTAGGCCAGAATAGGCCAGCTTGAAGAATCTTGGCGTATGTCTTAGAGGTGCTCGCATGTCCACCATAAGGTGCAGAATGACAATGCTTGATAATATTATTTACCTCTTCTTCCGGAACGCAACGGCGAAAAATGCCATTTTTACCCCTTTTGAAAAGGAGCGGTTCGTCCCAATAGAAGTTTCTCAAATCGTGGAAGAATTTCTTCTTGCGGTGGTAGTCAAGATCAGGGGGTACTATATCAGCAGCTAGGTAATTAACGAAGTCTGCATACCAGGGTATGTTACTTATTGCTAAGGAATTTTGGGGATGCTCATGAGGTCTTAGGTTATCATCTTCAATGGTTTCTACTCTAGCTATCAGTCTATCATATGCGAAATCATCATTTATGGGTACTAGTTCAGGTTTTAGATGTTCTAGCCTAGAAAGGTGATCGGCTACTACATTTCAGTGCTTTTTTTATCTCTTATATCTAAATCAAACTCTTGTAGTAATAGAATCCATCGGAGTAACCTGGGCTTGACATCCTTTTTACTTAATAGGTAACGAATGGCAGCATGATCGGTGTAAACTACAATTTTTGCTCCTACTAGATAAGATCTAAATTTGTCTATAGCGAAAACTACAGCGAGTAATTCTTTTTCAGTTGTTGCATAGTTAAGTTGGGCAGCATCTAGGGTTCTACTGGCATAATAAATGGCATGTAATTTTTTATCTTTCCTTTGTCCTAGAACGGCTCCAACTGCATAATCACTAGCATCGTACATTATCTCAAAAGGTTCTGACCAATTTGGTGGTTTCATAATAGGTGCTGAGATTAACGCTTGCTTTAAAAGATTAAATGTGTCATTACATTTTTCATCAAAAATGAATTCAACATCTTTCATTAAAAGTCCAGTTAAAGGTTTGGTTATTTTGGAGAAGTCCTTAATAAAACGCCGGTAGAATCCAGCGTGTCCAAGAAAGCTTCGGACTTCTCTGATGGTTTTTGGGGGTTTTAGGTTCTCTATAACTTCTATTTTAGCTCTATCTACCTCTATACCTTTTTCAGAAACTATATGTCCTAAAACTATTCCTTCGGTCTCCATGAAATGACACTTTTCCCAGTTTAGGACGAGGTTCACCTCCACGCATCTTTCCAGGATTTTCTCAAGGTTAGCAAGACAATTGTGGAAATCATATCCGCAAACCGAGAAATCATCCATAAACACTTCCATGATACCATCTAGGTAATCTGCAAAGATTGACATCATGCAGCGTTGGAAAGTAGTTGGGGCATTACAGAGGCCGAATGGCATTCGTCTGTAGGCAAAAGTTCCATAAGGGCATGCAAAGGTAGTTTTTTCTTGATCTTCGGGGTGGATAGGTATTTGGAAGAATCCAGAGTATCCATCTAGATAGTAGAAGTAAGAGTGTCTGGCTAGACGCTCCAACATTTGGTCTATAAATGGTAAAGGGAAATGATCCTTCCTGGTCGCTTTATTTAATTTTCTATAATCTATACACATCCGTCGTCCTCCTTCTAAACGTTTTGCTACATGTTCGCCTTTATCGTTTTGCACGACTGTGATGCCTCCCTTTTTAGGTACTACATGCATAGGGCTTACCCACTTACTATCCGAGATCTGATAGATTATACCTGCCTCAAGTAACTTAAGAACTTCCTTTTAACATCACTCATTATAGGGTTTATTCTTCTCTGATGTTCCCTGGAGGGTTTTGAATCTTCTTCGAGCGAAATCCGATGCATGCATACGGATGGGCTTATACCTTTCAGGTCAGAGATATTATATCCTAAGGCTGAGGATATCTTCGTAGCACGTCTAAAAGTTGGTTCGTTTCCTCTTGGCTCAAGGTAGCACTTACTATAACTAGACGGTTCATCTTTTCATCGAGGAACTCATATCTCAGGTTCTTAGGCAGTTCCTTAAGTTCTAAGGTTGGTTTCTTAGGGCATGGCATAGGATCTGGGGTAAGGGATAAACATTCGTAAAGATTATCATCGATGTAGGGTTTCTTAAAGTCATCATCTTCCTTTATGAGAGTTGATGGTAACTTAATTGTTTTTATAATTTCTTCTTGTTCTAATTCTCTAACACATTCATCAATGATATCTAAGGCATAACACGCGTCTCCCATCACAGGTGCCATAAGAAATTTCGAAAGTATAAATTCTATTTTCTCGTCACCTACCTCAAATGTCAACTTTCCTTTCTTGACATCTATTATGGCTCCTGCAGTCGATAAGAATGGTCTACCTAGAAGGATTGGTATATCATTGTCCTCTTTGATGTCCATGACAACAAAATCAGTAGGGATAAATAACTGACCTATCCTAACAGGGACATCTTCTAAAATGCCTATTCGGATATTTAACAGATCTATCGGCTAACTGAAGTGACATCTTAGTAGGTTGTAATTCTCCTAAGTTTAACCTCTCACAAACTGCTAAAGGCATTAAGCTCACACTAGCTCCTAGGTCTAGAAAAGCTTTTTCGATGACATGATTACCCAAAAGGCAAGGAATGGAGAAATTTCTAGGATCTTTATCTTTCTTTGCTAATTTGTCCTCGGAAATAGCATTACATTCCAAAGGCTTCGGATCGTCAATTCTACGTTTGTTGGTAAGGATGTCTTTGAGAAACTTTGCATAAGAAGGTATTTGGGTGATGGCTTCTGTGAAAGGGATTTCTACATGAAGTTTTTCTATAACTTTAATAAATTTTTGATATTGTTTATTTATCTGGGTTTGTTTGAGTCTTTGCGGATATGGTATAGGTGGTTTATATGGCGGGGGTGGTACTTAAGTTTTATCTTTAGGTTCCTCTCCTTCTTCTCGACCTTCCTGGTTTTCAGGTTCCTCTGATTCCTTTACTTCGTCCGTGGGTTTGGTACATTCCTTAGAAGTTTCAGGTTCATTTAATCTAGGGTTTGGTGGCTCATCATAAGCGTTCCCACTTCGTAGGGTAATGGCATTGGCTTGTCCTCTCGGATTTTGTTGAGGTTGTCCAGGGAACTGTCCTCCAGGTGTAGTCTGAGGGGCTTGGTTTAAAGCTACCCTAGTGACATACTAGTTTCTTTGACATCGAAATACAGTTTCCTTTTGAATTCCATATACACCCTTTTAGGACAATATAGCGGCAGTCTGCATTTGTACCTAGAGTTGTTAGACTCGTACCCAGACATTTAATTCCTTCTTTTTTGCTATACCATATAGTGGCAGCCCGGCTAGTCCACATATCGGTTAATGTCAGTTTCCCTCTATGGTACAAATCTTATTTCTCCTATGGATTCCAATGCACATTTACCTTTGGTTTCAAATTATACATCTTCAGTCACTCGTTACCTTTGGTCACTTTATTCCATTTATCTCCATGACACATCCACATTTTACCTTCATTCATTCCATGTGATATACTAGTTACTTTTTTGCCAAATACAATACCTCATTGAGCTCCATCTTACGCCACCTTGTGAACCAAAAGTTGTTTAGATCGTCCCTAAACACTTAATTCGCCTTGTTTTCAGTTATACCATATAGTGGAAGCCCGACTAGTCCATATATCGGTCAATGCCAGTTTTACTCCTGGGTTCGTATTTTCACCCCTTGTTGGAGCTCAAACAACACAATCCGTTGATTCAGACCATACCTTTGATCATAATTATTTCCATCTACCACCACTAGTTCTTTGAACTACGGAGCTCTGAATTCCTCATTGCACTATGAGGATACGTTGGCATGAGGGCCCTAATCCTCACTGAGCACTTTATCTATTTCTTTTTCTTTCCCTTCATTCTTTTGCGAGTATCTTTAGATAAAACATATTCAAGCAAGAACAATAAAAACAGTTCCCATAGAGTACCATGGATGTTAGGGTTGCTAATACATTCCCCTTGCATAACCGACTTCCTTACCCAGTATATCTCTTTCCCCCGGGTTTTATCGATGTTTTCCCTTTCCTTCGGGAATAAATAAAGTTCGGTGGCGACTATGTTGTATGTTCAAGCGTGTGATGTGTTCGGGTATATTTCCGCTAGCTTCATAAGCCACCACTTGTTTGGTGATGTTTACGTATGATGTAGCTTCTACCCATTTGGTAAAGTAGTCGATAGCTATAAGGATGAACCGATGCCTGTTCGAAGTAGTTGGCTCAATATGACGGATCACGTCAATGCCCCGAATAGCAAAGGGCCAAGGAGATGAGATGATGTTCAAAGGCATTGGAGGCACATGTATTCTATCTACGTAGATTTGGCCCTTGTGGCACGTCTGCACATGACGAAAATAGTCTACTTCTATTGTCATCCAATAGTATCCTCCTCTGATAATTTTCCTAGACATTGAATGCCCACTGGAATTTGTTCCAAAGGAACCTTCATGCACATCTGTTATTATCTGGTCTGCTTCGTGTCTATCCACACACCTGAGCAAGACCGAATCATAACTCCGCTTGTAAAGTACATCTCCATTTAAGAAGAACTTGACTGAGAGCTTTCTCAGAGCCTTCTTGTCTGTGATAAATGCATTATCATGGTACACCATTTTTTCAAGATACAACTTGATATCATAGAACCAAGGTTTTCCATCTGACTCTTCCTCGGTTTCTAAGCAGTATGTAGGCTCATCCAAGTGCTCAATATGGATAGAAGGAGTTTGGTTCTTCCATTTAACTTTGAACATGGATGCTAAAGTAGCAAGAGCGTATGCTAATTGATTTTCCTCCCTCGGGATATAATGAAAAGAGATTTCATCAAAGTAAAGGATTAATTTCATGATGTGTTCCCTGTAAGGAATGAGCTTGTGATCACGGGTTTCCCAGTCTCCCCATACTTTACTGACGATGAGAGTTGAGTCTCCGTATACCTCAAGGGTTTTGATCCTTAAATTGATAGTTGCTTCAATATCGAAGATGCATTCTTCATATTCTTCCATATTGTTGGTGTAGTCGAAACATAATCTCGCGGTAAACGGAAGATGAAATCCTGTTGGTGAAGTGATTATAACATATATTCCATGACCTTGGGAATTGGAAGCACTGTCGAACACGAGCATCCATCATGATCCTGGTTTAAGTCCTTCCTCGGGGCTATGAATATTGAATTCTCTTATGAATAAGATGTCTTCATCAGGAAAATCAAACCTCATGGGTTGGTAATCTTCCACTGGTTGATGTGCCAACAAGTCACATAGCACACTTCCTTTGATGGCTTTCTACATGACGTACTGAATGTCATACTCTATAAAAACCATTTTCCAATGGGAAACTCTTTCGGTTAGAGCATGCTTATTGAAGATGTACTTGATCAGATCCATTTTGGAGATCAACAGCATGGTATGAGTCAACATGTACTGCATCAGTCGTTGGGCATCCCATGCAAGGGCACAACAAGTTTTCTATAGCAAAGAGTACCTTGATTCACAACCATTGAACTTCTTGCTTAGATAGTAGATTATGTGCTCTTTCCTATCTGATTCATCATGTTGACCAAGTACACATCCCATGGAATCTTCCATGACTGTTAACTACATGTTAAGAGGTCTCCTTAGCACTTGAGGCATCAAGATGGGTGGTTCTTGAAGATATTGTTTTATCCTCTCAAAGGCTATTTGACAGTTATCATTCCACTCAATGGCTTGATCCTTTTGGAGGAGCTTAAATATAGGTTTGCATGTGGCTGTTAGGTGAGGTATGAACCTAGCTATGTAGCTCAGTCGTTCTAGAAAACCGCAAACCTCCTTTTCAGTTTTCGATGCTGGCATAGCTTGTATGGCTTTAACTTTGTCTAGATCGACCTCGATGCCACATTGGCTCACAATAAAACCTATAAACTTGCCAGATCTTACCCCAAATGTGCACTTATTGGGATTAAGTCTTAATCTGAATTTCCTCAATCTCACAAACAACTTTTGTAAATGAATGAGGTGTTTTTCTTCAGTTTGGGACTTGACAATCATATCATCAACGTATACCTCAATCTCTTTATGAATAATGTCATGAAAGTGAGTGAGCATAGCTCTTTGATATGGTTCCCCAACATTCTTCAAACCGAATGGAATAACCTTATAGCATAAGGTTCCTCATGGGGTGATAAACATTGTCTTCTCCATGTCTTTCGAATCCATTTTGATCTGTCTATATCCAGAAAAATTGTCCATGAAGGAGAATACATAGAATTGGGTTGTATTGTCCATTAACACATCGATGTGAGGTAGTGTAAAAACGGCTTTCGGGCTTGCATTATTTAAATCTCTGTAATCTATGCACATGTGCACCTTACCATCTTTCTTAGGCACGGGTACAATATTGGCAACCCACTGAGGGCAATTGGATACTGCTAGAAAGCTTGCATTAAGCTGCATTTGAACCTCTTCCTTGATTTTGATATCCATATCAGGTCGAGTTCTTCTCAGCTTCTGCTTTACCGGAGGGTAATCTTCCTTAAGTGGAAGATGGTGCATGACAATGTTTGTGTCCGAACCAGGCATGTCTTGGTATGACTAAGCAAACACATTAACATATTCATGCAATAGCTCTATTAACCCCTTCATGACATTATCTTCTAGGGCGGCACCTATTTTGATATCTTTTTTGCAGTCCTCAGACCCAAGGTTGACAATCTCCAATGGTTCCTGATACGGTTGAATGACTTTTGATTCCTGCTGTAGCAATCTGGCTAACTCCACTGGGAGCTCACAATCCTCGTCACAATCTTCCTTTACTTGGTAGATTGAATTTTTGAAGTCATAATTGGCCATAGCAGTACCATTGTCAATGGAATCTGAGTTGGATCTGCATGAATGATTATTCATGCTTTATTTTAGAATGATTGGACAAGAAAAAACAAAATATGAAACATTGCCTTTTTTAAAAAAAAAATAGAAAAAGAAAAAAAAAGACATGGAGCACAATTGAATGTGAAACGTTCTTTTTATTCATGTTAAACAAAATTTGAAAACAACGGGGGGCCTACAAGCTCCGCTATGCGTTGGGCACGGGCATAAGGATCTGAAATTAAAAATATAAAAATTATGTTTGACAAAAAGTAACTTCAGGTAAGTCCATGGCTGCCCAATTATTGAGCACCTAGCCCAGTGCCTTCTGGTATACAAAGCAATCAACTTCAGAAGTGTCGATCTCGTCATTCACCACAACAATTTGTCCTTCAAAGAGATGTCAGGTGCTGACGAATATTTATGGTAGAGGGATAACCTGCTTATCTCTCACTGAAGGTACCTTCTGTTGAGTCACCTGTCGTGACTGGTATCCAAGACCTGACCTGTCTTTATTTGTTGGTAATTCTAAGACTCGACCCCAACCTTCGGGGTGACCTGCTTCTATTACTGTTTGAGCATCCTTTAGATAGAACACCAAGAACTAAGATTTTCCGGATACTTTGCCACTAAGGAGAGTCATTAACACGTTGACAATCTTGAATGCCTAAAATGGTGTTTCATGAATTTCTCCACCTACTTCGACATATTAGAAAGATGACAGCTGACTGACCAGAATATCTTCGTCTCCATCAATGGTTATCAGTTTTCCATTGATGATAAATTTCAATTTTTGGTGGAGAGTAGACGTTACTACTCCTGCAACGTGGATCCATGGACGACCCAGAAGACAACTATACACATGATGAATATCCATAACGTATAATGTCATGAAGAAAGTATACGGTCCTATCTTGATAGGAAAGTCTACTTCTTCGATGATGGACCTTCGGGAACCGTCAAAAGATATGACTATTAATGAGTTGGGCCTCATCAGTAATCCCCCTATTGTCAGCTTGGTGAGGGAATTCTTCAGGAGCACATTCAAGGAAGACCCAGTGTCTACCAGTACTCTGAATAGTATAGTATCATCATATTTGATAGAGATGTAGAGTGCTTTGTTATGAGCTTGGTCATCGGGAGGCAGTTCTTCGTCACAGAATCTCAGACATACACTTACTGTTTTGTTGGTTGCGACTCCCTCGAACCGGCTGGCAGTGATTTCCTGGGGTACATAGTGTAGTGGGAAATTCATGATCATCAAGCTATCGACGAGCTAGAGATCAATTAACAAGATTCGCCACCGCGCTTTTATTGTTTCCAAGGGAAAAGGGAAAAAGTACGAACAAAACCCAAATAGTAAGAAGTTTTCAAATAAAAACTAATAAAACTCAGAGATCACAGGTAAGGGGGTTGGTTACATAGAGGGAAGGTGTTAGCACCTAAAGTGTCCTAGGTACTCCTAGGGAGCCCTTTTTGTGTGCATATGTATTTTGTACAAACTGATGTTTACAAACAAATAGAATTGGGGGATGAGAAAAGAATTCATTAATTATATTTTTGTGTTTGACAAGACCTTCGAACTTGTGTCTACGTCCCAACATAAAAATGAGGGATCAAAACCTCGTAGTTCGTGATACAAATTTCAAAATGGGTGCATTGCTTTTAACAAAATTTAAGTTTTGAAAGGCATACCGGCCTAAAATGATTTGAATGGGTTAGCTATTTTTGGCTTTTTGAAAGTTTAAGTCAATTATAATTAAGCTTATTTACAAGTTTGATTTAAGAAAGGAAGTTTGAAAATGCAATGGCATAAGGCCAAAGTTTCTATCTTTTTGCAAAGTGGTCAAAGTTTAGAACAAAAGTAGTTCACACAAAGAAGATTTTGAAAATGGAGGGAGAGATTTTGAAATTAAAGAAATGGGGAGAAGATGAAGAGACTACCCTATGCGCAAAATTTAAAAGTTTAGAGTTGAAAAGATCTGACCAAATGGGTAGCAATCCAATAGACAAAAATGTCAATAGAAACCCAGAATTCCCTTGGACTTTTAGAATCAAGCAACACACAAATGCACAATTATATTCTCTTGAAGAGCAAGGCATCAAATAAAGATGGCCTCATCCAAGCTTATCCCTTCCATGATCTTCTTCAAAATAGTCCATGTAACAGCTGAATTCCACAAGTCACAGGTTCAAAATAACAGCTTCACAATGATCATGTTGCAGATGAATCCTAGAGAGATCTTCAAAAATGTATCAGATGAAGTTCAAATTGCAAGCACTTGGTTCTTCAACGAGTTGGCATTGGCCAAGTCCATTAGCATAGGAAGGTTGCCTAGATTCTAAGTCCATTTTGCTCAAGATCAAGTCAACAGTCCACTCAAAAGTTTTTTTAGGATTTTTGTGATTATTATGTACATTAATGGTCAAAGACCACACAAACAAACAAAGTATATACAAACAAAATATATCACACAATATGGTCCAAATGGACGAAGTGAAAATTACATTAACATAAACAATTAGAATGATATGGACAATGTCAAATGAAATAAAGTGCTAGAAGTAAATTGCATTAAAGTAAAAGCTTGAATTTAAAAGTTAGTAGTTAGTAGGTTAGGAGTTAATTTTGTTTTGCTTTTGCTTTTCAAGACATTCTTTGAAGAACACTCAACCCACTTATCACAAGCATGGATCCTTGAACCAAAACATCTTCCAAAGGAAGGAAAGAAGGCCAAGTTTCCACACAATACCATGAAAGAGGGGAGACTTACAATCTCACTAACTAGAATGTTTATGCCTTTTGTGTCACAAATTTAGCGCTATGTTAAGCAATCGTAATTGGACTTATGTAGAAATCACAACTATTTGAGGTCGGGCAATAGAATTTTGGTGTTAATGCATGTTAGAGACATGGTATAATGAACTATGCTCATGAAACATACCACACACAAAAAGAATATGCAAAAGGTGTGGCCTAATCTCATCCATACTCATGTCAATTTTTCAATTAACTAGCATTAGGACTTTGAGATGTCATATGCCAAATGGAATGAATGAATTAAGAAGAGGAATGAGATGAAGTGGGAAGGGGATGAGTGATATCACAAATTGGTCAAAGGAGGACTTTTATTAAATTAATATCACTCATTCATTTTGGGAGATGGAATGTACATTCCATTAATCCCCTAAATCCAATGATATTAACTTGACAAAGTCAAATCAACCTTGACCAAGACCCAACAACAATAAGCAAACTCAATCAAGTCAATACAAGTGGTCAACAAAATTTAATTGGCATGTATTCAATTAAAAAAATAATAAAATAATGCATATAAATCAAATATGTTTTGTCCAATTCCTAAAATCTCATCAAAACACCAAAGAAATGGCCATGAGATTTATCATAGGTCAAACAAGGTCAAAGGACCTTGGAGAAAAAAATTCATAATTTTTGAACATTTAAAAATATTTTTAAACAATTAAAAACTAATGCAAAATCAATTAATTCATGAAAAATATTAATAATGATCCAAAAATTAATTTTAATTCAGAATATGAAAGAGAAAAATATTTGAATTTTTTTTGTGAAAGTCTCATATTTTTTGGATCAATATTGAATTTAATATGAATTATTGAAGAAAATGCAATAAAAATAAAAATTCAAATAATCAAAAATACGTGGACCATCAGATCTCCCTCATTAATTGAGGTGGCAGATCAGATGGTCCTTAGCGCGCTATCCACCATGGACCTTAGTCAACGCGTGGCAACTTTGGTAATCAAAAGGGACGCACGAGATTAAACCAAAACACATGGATCATGTGGTTCAGATGCTAGCCAACTCATCGCCGGAGCCAGAGCTCCGGTCATCTTCTCCGGTGGACCTCACCGGACTGGTCCACCATGAACCATCACCATAATGAAAAACAAGGACATGATCTTGAAGAAAAAATAGCACTGAGCTCGAATCTGACCTCCATTCACTCCAATTCCAAATATATTGAGAGATACATGGAATTGAAATTTGAGGTACATGAACTGAGTTGCTTCAATTTGACCTCAAAGCAACTCAATCTTCTTGCCTACATTGGTAGGACTTCAGACAACCAAAGAATCAATAGAATTGAGCAAGAATTTGAGAGAATCAAAGAGTTCAAAATTTCTGAAAAATACCTTCAATGGAGGTCTGGATTCACTTGATCTTGATCTTGCTTGTGCTTGGTCTCACTCCACTTGCTTGTAGGAGAAGGATTGAATGGTTTAGAAGTTATGGATTCCTAGAGAATTGAATTCCAAAACAGTGGAGATTCAAGCTCAAATTCAAGAGAATTTTTCAGGCTTATCCTTTGAGAAGTGAGGGTTTGAAATGGGGGATCAAAGCTGGCGCAATTGTGTGTCTATTTTTGAGCAATTGAAGCTCTATTTATAGCTGAAATGGTTGATAATTGCACACTCTAATTCACTTTCGAATTTTGGCAAATGGTGATGCAATGGTGCATGGGCGCTCATAGGCCCATGAAATGATTGCTAGAGGTCCACAAGTGAAGATCAGATGCTCTGAAGTAAGCTTGGATTGCAAGGCAAATGCACATTGATGTTTGAAGTTTGATCCATGCCAAGTGATGTCACCCTGTTTAACCCATGCGCAGCCTATGCATTTCTTGTCCAAAATGAATGAATTTGAGCTCTTTGGAAAGGTGAGATCAAGAGGAACAACTTTCATGTTCAACACCTTTTCATTTGGAGCTTGGAAATTGGAGAAATTTGAGGTGGAAGTTTGGAAATTTTTGACATATCAAAATTTTTCTAAGTGTCACGCCATATGTCTCAATATTCCACCTAGCTTAACTTTTTATATGAGCTTCAAATGAGAAAAGTGTCTTCATAAACGTTATAGCTCTATCAAATACCTTTAAAATGGTTACCAATTTCATGTCATTTGAATTTGAAATGATAGAGTTATGCATTTTTGAAGTTTGGAAAAATCACTTGATCAATGGTATAGGTCAAAAGTGACCTATAATATAGCCTCATATCACATGCTCAAAAAAGTTGAATTAGCTCCCAGTCCACACATAAAACTTGAATTAGACACACTTAATTTTATTGTGCAACTTTGAAATCTTTCATCTCATAAAAATTGAGCAAGTTATGGCCTTGGGAAGTTGACTTTCAAATTAGGGTTTAGACAAAATGACCTATAATGTTTCAATATAGAAAATGATTTTCCAAGCAAAACTAGATCTAGGTCTCAACATTAAATTTGTTTATAATGTCATTTAGAGTAAGTTTTCTCTTGGAATCATTTTCATGTGGTGAAAATTGTAGGAGATAGGGTCTAGGGAGACCCAATTTCGATCAGATGAATCCATCTGGCCAACCACCACCAACCAACTTGCTAATTTCCAATCCTCTTGACTTTTTTTGGCTCATGGTAGATCATATATGCATAAGATGATGAATTTTGAAGTGTCCCTTGAGAAATTTGATCAATTTGTGATATAGCTTGTTGGAGAAGTTACTCAAGATACCCAGTCAAACTAGGGTTTCCAAGGCAAATCACCCTCAAACTCTTGAAGAAAACTTGATCAATATAACATGTAGAGATCATTGGGACTCATATATGATTTTAATAACCATTCTTGAATCAATTCTTGGTTGTACTCTTTGTTCATGAGGGTCTCAAACCCTAGATGTGAACTTGATGAATCAATGAGATCATGCCCTTCCTACAAAAAGTTAGGCAAATGCAAAGACATCTTTTTGGTATTTTGGTTAGTAAAATGATAATATACAAGTATGATATAATCACAAAGTGCTTGGTGATCTCTCCCAAAACAAACCCAATGAAAGAGGGGTAAGGAGGATGCCAAGACATGATCCCAATGTTGATGCTTATGATGAAATTTCATGAGGGATATTAGGGTCAAAATTGGGGTCTTACACATAGGCCATACTAAGAAACTTTATCAAGGAATATCTGTGGGCCTCAAAGCATAACAACATCGATAGAATAGAGATCTTAGAAGGTGTTTGGTTGAGCTGGTCAACCACCTTGTAGTCACTTTGTTTGATTATGCGGAGGAATTCCTCGACATCTTTGGAAGTGGTTTTGCCTTGAGGAAGGGCTTGCCCCTGCTCAGGATTGGCAGGTTGTTTTCCCTTATTCTTGGCAGTAGTTCCAAGATCTTCTCTCTCGGGAGGTGGTGGTTGATGCAAAGATACGGCCACTTCTAGTCGTACCACCAGTTCCTGTGATGTTCACAACAGGCTCTTGAACTTCAGTAGGCATCTAAATTTCAACATGCTTTTGAACCTCAACAAGCTTTTGAATTTCCACAGGCTTTGGAATTTCAACAAGCTTATGAACTACAAATGGCCTTTGAATTACAACATGCCTTTGAACTTTGGCAGGCTTTTCTTCTAGTTTTTGCCCTTAAAGGTAAGTTGTGGAACTGTAATTCCAAGGGACAACTTTAGTACTTTCGTACGAGAATGGAAATGGTACTATGATTACCAAAGGAGTTATGAGAGCATTTGCAAAAGATATTTGTACAGGATAATAAGGGATCTCAAAGGTAGACACATCCTCTGCAACTGAGATTTGTTCTACCAAGAAAGTGCATTAGTTTATCAGTAGTTGGATACCTTTGTTAAGCTCTCCACAACCTTGTGGATTATTTAGACAGTATGCACAATCAGAAGTGAAATCAGGGAACACGCTCTTCAGCAACAAATTTTCCTTCACCAAAATAAGATGAGTCTTCAACATGTCAACCTTCGAGATAAGGTTAAGCTCAGCAGACTCTTTGATCATTTTGACAGGATGGTCGGCGTGAGGCGGCATCAGATTATTGTTAACATTGGGACCCGCACGTGCAAATGAGATAACCTTAGAATCAAGGAGGTATTGAACATTGAACTTAAAGTTCGTGCAGTTATCAATAGAGTGATCGGGTGCCCCGATGTGTAATTCGCATCATGCATTGATATCATAACCGTGTGGAAGTGGCGTTAGGGGAGGCATTGCTTCCCTCAATTTGATTAAAGAACCATTCATCGAGTGGTTCAGCAACTAGCTACAAGTCATTGGAAGAGGATCAAGCTTCCTTTCATGTCTTTTTGGGCGTTGTTGGCCCTGTTGATAATTGTTCTATCGAGGGACGTAAGGCTGTTGGTACTGAGCAGGCGTCTGATATTAAACTGGAGGTTGAGAAGCAGGGATGGAATATGTTTGCTGTTGGTAATTATTGAGAGTTACCTCAACAATTTTATGGTATGGGGTCGAGTAAGCTTTACCTTTCCCATTTTATGTAGAAGCAATGTTAGCCTCCCATTCTTTCTTTTTAGGGAAGCCACTGTAAGGCTTATTTGCCCCATTTAAGGCAACAGCAGGGCCTTGGATCTTCCCAATTTTTAGATTGTTCTCTATTCTTTCCCTAGAAATGACCAGATTAGAGAAACCAGCAGAAGCACTCCCTATCATCCTGTTTAGATAGGGTCCTTATAGCATGCTCATGAGCATATCGACAAGTTCCTTCTCAAGAAGTGGAGGCTGGACCCTAGCAGTTAGGTCCCTCCAACATTGTGAATACTCCTTAAAGGACAACTCAGACTTTTGGGTCAAGCTTTGGAGTTTCATCCTGCTATAAACCATGTTAGTATTATACTAATGGTGTTTTAAGAAAGCCTTGGCTAGCTCTCTCTCCAGGTACGTACATGTGCATGCTCTAGTTGCATGTACCATTCAAAGGACGCTCTGCTAAGACTGTCTTGAAAGAAGTGCATTAGTAACTTCTCATCATCGGAGTAAGCTTACATCTTCCTACAGAAGGATCTAATGTGAGTTTCTGGACAAGTATTCCCTTTGTACTTCTCAAATGCAGAGACCTTGAATTTGGCCAAGATCTTCACTTCAGGGACTAGACACATGTTAGCAGCGTCCAAGCCAAAGGTGTTAGGACCTTCTATTGCTTTGAACCTTTCGTCCATCATACATAACTTTTTGTCAAAGTCAGCAGGAGAAGGCCCATAAGCCTCAAACATTGACTCAACCTTAGGCACGAAGAAAGCATCATGGTGATCATCCACGTCAGCTCGGGATCCTCCATGAGCAGGGATGTGGAAAGTGTTGGCAGCATTCAAATTCATGGGTACCCCTTTAGGTGGAGCCTGAGCAACAACAGGGACACCATTCCCCACATCAAGATTCACAATTGGTACAACAACAGCATTCCTCTGATTGGCCTGACGTTTCTCTTCCTGTCCTCTAGCCACGTTTTAAATGACTTCCATGAGTTGGCCCAACTGGGCTCTCACGTGAGTCATCTCTTCCTTCAACGCAACCTAGTTTTTCTCTAGTTGGCCCATGACAATCTTTTTCTTTGCTCTTGTGTTGTAAGAATACCGAAAAGTCAACTTGACGACGAGAATTCTAGACAGAAGGCCAAGGAAACGGAAAGATCATATGGGTGTAACATGAAATGTACGAATATATGTGTTTGATGCATGATGTATGCCCGTTTTTATTTTTATTCTCGGGGAAACCTTATATGATCCATAATGCAACAACAAACATTAGAAAATGGCAGATAAAGTAAGAACACCAAATTCAAAACAAGTCAAGCTTTTTTATTCATGATTTTGAAAATTACAATTACAAAGAGATGTAGTATAGTAATTAAAAAACATGAAAAGGAAAGACAGTAAAGCCATGATCAGATAACACATTTTGCTTTCCGCAACTTCAGCTCTTTCAATTCAACTTTGAACCTCCCCATCATGCAATCATGGAGGTATATGAATTGAAGTATATAATATGGAGTGGTGCTCTCGTCAGCATCTTCCAACTTCTAAGGAACCTCCTTGGTTAACTCATTGTAGAACCTCACTATGCAGTTGTACTTGGCTCGGTACATAGCAGTGGTAGGTTGCAATAAGTTAATGGATTTGGCATAAGTATCTAGAAGACCATTCAGGTGAGACTTCTCATTGATCCAACCCATGCTTTCTTTCTTCAGTGCAACAAATAGGTCTCTCCAGCGTTCAGCACTTAAAGTGGAAAGTTCATATTTTTTATACTTATCCCTCCAGACTTGAAGTGTGACGTAGGAAGTTCATACCTCGTATTCTTTAAGACGACGCTCTATCTCAAACGTGGAATTGGTGTTGTGAAGAGAAAGCTTGAGTTTCTTAATCTCCAGGTCGGATTCATCTCTCAATGCTTTCTTTTCCTTAACATCCAGCTCGAACCAACAATGGTTATCCCCACGCCGTTTTCCTGTTTGTTTTAACTGTTTATGAAGAGAAGTCAGCCCCATATCAACTTGAGCTAAACCGTCTTGGTACTTCTCTTTGAGGCTTTCTATCAAGAGTTCAACATCTTCTTCACTATTTCTCTTGAGCTTATCATGGTCTCTATCCAATGCGTGGAGCTTGGATCGCAAGTCTTCATTTTCTTTTTTTAATTGTATAATGGTTGCTCTTAGTGCATCTACTTCTTCCTTAGAAGCATAGCCATGTTTTGGCTTTGGCGGAGGAACCGGAACTTCAGCACTATAGGGTACTCTATCTCCTTCACCCTTTGTACCACTCATTGGTGATATGTTTCTTTAGCTCCGCAGTCACGTTTACCAAACTCTTTTCCTTTATAATGAATTTGAGTCCAAGCTTGTTTAATCTTCTGTAGCAGATTTCGGTTCTTTGATTCTAAACAGGGTAAGAAGAAAACCTTCAGTAATTCAGCTTTAGGTTCTGTCTCCATCAAGTATCCCAATTGTCTCAAGGCCAACAAATGGTTGTATTTGATGCAACCTTGAGGACCCATGAGTGGCACATTTGGGAAGTCTCCACATCTAGTAATGACTTGCTCTATCTTCAAAGTAGGAAGATATCAAACCATGGCATCAGTAGTGAGGGAAGCAAACTTTTGAAACCACCTTAAGTCTTTCAGAAAGTTTGCCCATAGCCCCTTTTGAGGCATGTGCGATAAAAGCCACGAGCACAACAGTGATGCGCAACTTAAGACCATATATTTCTTATTTTCATGTCTAGTGTGTAAGCAATAATACACATCAGACACTAGAGAGGGGACTGGATTCCTAGATACAAACACACCAATGATATAGGAGTTTATGTAGTCATCGTCATTATGGAACAAGACGACTCCATAAATCAAGAGAGCTAGAACAACACCAAAGGATAGCCATTTCCCTTCCTTCTCTAAAGCCCGAGCCTTCTCTTCTAGGAACTTTCTTGAAAAACGTTAGGTCACAGACCAAGGGTTATCTCTTCGACAGTCAAATGCAACGCTTCGACAACTGATTATAATGTCAACTATTCACCCAGACTTGTAAAATGAGGATGATTTTTCACATACCAGCCCAACAACCTCTCATATTCTTCAATTGTCGGGACAAATTGAAAGTCATTGAAAGTGAAGCGTCGGAGTGGAGGGTCATAATATTGAGATAGAGCCACCAAGGCTGAGACATCCACATAGGTGGTTAGGCGATCTAATATTTGTTTATATCTACTAATGAAGTTGTTCTTTTTGCACAAAGTCGTTTTTCTACTGAGATCCAAGAGACTGTCCACCCATGGTAGCTTGAACTTTAGGGGAAGGGTATTCTTCTTATCTCATCCCATCTCAGAATGTTCACTGCATAATACAAACCCTTAGGACTCCCTGAGAATAAGGCCCAAGTATGTATGCAATACAAAATGTTATGAATGAATATGATACAAGAGAATAGGATCATAGTGGATTCAAGGTGTGTTGGAGGTTAATTTTCCCTGCAAGAAACCCATATTCCCTCACAAGGTGAGTACTAAGACTTCTGAAGATGGTTAGAGTCACAGATAATGAGGCGAAATTGTCTTTATCGCCACAAGATTGATTATGAGTCAACAATGATTTTAGGATGATCTTCTCTAAGTGCAGTTACCTTCAACTTCAAAAGCCAATGGTTGTCTAAAGGTCCTCGGAGTCATGGATCCTCTTTGGAAGAATGGTTGTCAGCGCAAACGTGACTCACGTGCTAGCGAAACTCCAAAAAGAATCTACTCCAAGCGTGATCTCCATATCTCCCCCTCAAGACAACTACGTCCAACAGGTCAATACGAAGAGCCCTGTTATCTTAGGTAAGCTCTCTAAGCCTGTGTATTGGGCTTTTCACTCCATAATATCCCACAAGATCACAACAGATATATAAACAAGGATATATATGAAAGGGATAAATAAAGCAAGAAATTCATAAATAAACACTCAAAGTAAAAGGATATAGGCAAACTAGGCTTGACTTGCTTAGGAAACTCCCTTATTCCCCAGCGGAGTTGCCAGCTGTCACGCTGTGAAAAATACAGAGTCGCCACCGGATTTTATTTATTCCAAAGGAAAGGGAAAATAACTATAAAACCCTAAAAGAGAATGTTCTCTCAACCAAAAGAGAATTCGGAAGTCGGTTATGCAAGGGGAAGGTATTAACACCCCTCACATTCATGGTACTCCATGGGAACCACCTGCTTGTATCAATGCATATGGGTGTTGTTTATCTGAATGTTTTTTGCTATCGGGAAATGAGATGAGAAAGAATAAGATGGGAGAAGAAAATAAGTTTTAAATTAGTGTGTTCGCCAAGGATTTGGACCCTTGTGCCTATGTACCCTCATATGTGCAATGAGGAAGTCAGAGCTTCGTAGTTCCGCTCACAAATGGAGTATTTGTTGGTTGTTTTTATGAACAATGTTGACGTTCACATGATAGTGTTCACTTGCTTGTATGCTCGAGCATGGGAGCATCAAGTGTTTGTTTGTTTACGGTAGAATTGATGCATTTGGATCGTATTCTAGAAGTTAAATATTACTTACTCATGCATGGAGGCTTAAGCGTCGTTCATGGTAAAACAAAAGTAACACACCATTTCTAAAAAGGTTTTGAAAGATCCCTTAAGGCAGAAAATTGATTTGCTTGGTTGGGTCGATTTTAGTATAAGGACAAATATCATACCCTTGGCTAGGTACAGTCAACAATCTGAATACTTGGGAGCTGAGACGATAATTGTATCCTAACCACTCTTTTTCATCCAAAGGAGATTTGAATTGTGAAAGAGTTTGGAAAGTCTAATCATTGGTTCTTAGAAGGAGACAAGTATCTGACCCTTGACTAAGTAAGGCCAACAATCAGAATACTTGGGAGTCGAGAGAACAATGGTATCTTAGCAACCTTTTTTCTCCCTCATAGCACCTAGATTGAACCTGTTTGAATCATTAGATGTTTTAAGGGGGAAGTCAAGTGTCAGGTCCTCAAGATAGGTACGACCGACAACCCAAGTACTTGGATGTTGTGTACAATGCACGTACACCCCATTTTGTATTTTGTTTTGTTGAGAAATTCTTTTGAAAAATGCATTTGACGTTGGATCAAGTGTTTGAGTTTATTATGAAAAAGTGTGTGTCAAGAATGGAGGTAGAGAGAGACTAAGATAGATTGAGAAGATAATAGAGATGGGAATGATATGGATGATGGATAAGAGATACTTGATGTTGGGCCGAACACTCGTGTTGCTATGAAGTGAGTTTGATTTGGAAAACACTTGGCGTTGGATCAAGTATGCCGTTTGCCTTTTGAAAAGTTTATGTTTTATTGTTTGGTTTTATCTTTTTAGTTAGCAAGAATGGTGAGTTATAAAATAAAATAAACCTAAGATACTACATTTACATGGGATAGGGGGACATATGGCTCACAATGGGGGATGGAACCATACAATACAAAGTAAAGAAAATGAGAATTAAATAAGTTACAAACTAAGTACCATGCCTAAAACAATCAAGTGGCATGGTATCCTCATACAATACAAGACATAATGAATGGATTAGAGGTCATGATAACTTGGATCCAACTTGAATCTCAACGGACGTGTAAACACACAAATGAATCAAATGGAATTAGTATGGATTAACAAATGAATTAAAATGGGATTAAATGGTAAATGCTAAATCAATCAAAATGAATCATGATGGTGAAATGATGACAAAATGATAATAAGATCATGGTAAATAAAATGGACATACAAGTATACATCATATTAAATTGAAATGGCATTTTCAATTTAAATCCCTTAACCACAATAAAAAAAATTAAAACGGAGTTAAATGGATTTATTTTCATGAACATGGCATCTGGAATTATGGTTCAAAGTAACAATTTTAACCTAAACTAGCATGCATATGTTAATTGGATCGAAAAGTAAGATTAATGGTTAATTGGATATTTTTTAAGACATTTTTAATGGTGATTAACAAAACAATTAGGACCTAAACATGTTAAAATCTAAATGACTAAACAAACAATTACATGTATCTTATTTCTAATATGGTAACCAAATGATAATTAAAATCATAAATCAAGAATTAAAAACCAAAATATCAAAAACAAGAATTAAAAACAATGAAGAAAATATCACCAAACAAAGAAATAAATAAATGGGCCAGGGGGTTTGAATCTGGAATAAGGGTGCAGAACACAAATGATGCGCATGGGCCTTGTGCGAAAGAGGCCCACTGATGTTCAACTAAGTCCAATGGGGTCCATAAGCAATGTTGGGATGATATGCATATAAAAATGCTAAGCCCAATACAATGAGCCCAATCAGAATCAAGGCAATGAATGAACACATGGAGAATTGGATTCAACAATAATTAGCACATGGGATTGAAATAAATTCAAATTGAATTTTAAATTGGAATCTCAAAAATGCGCGCAGGTAAAAAAGAAGCTCAGGTCATAATCAAGCTGAAACCATTGTGGGCACCCGCGGCCGGAAGCGGCGGCGGTGGCCACTAGATACATAAATTATATACACCAACAGCTTCGTCTCCTCACCCTCTTCCCAAATCTCTTATCAATTTAAACCAATTCTAAGCCTAACCTTATAACCGAATTACAATTCTTCAAGAACCCTAGCTACCTCAACCTAAATTATACCCTACTCTTGAAGAATCAGAGCCCATGGGATTGGGGTTCTGATTCCCCTAGTTCCCCTATACATCATAGTAGCTAAAAATTGAAGAAAACGAGGCTCCAAGAGTTTACCTCGCTGGAGGTGACAAAGGTGACAGCGACAACGAACTTCTAGGTAAGTGCTTCTGAATCTCTCTTTCTTGCCTTTGCTTCTTGAGCCCCCATTCTTCTATTTGTTCTTCTTTTCTTCCCTCTGATTTTCTATGAGTGTTGTTGATATTGGATTGAAAGTGGTGTTGAATTGGAGTTCTGATGATGATGGTGAATAGAGATTCAGGTGAATGATGAAAATGTTGATCGTGAGAGAGTTTGATGGAGAGTTTTTTGAGTCAATGATGATGAATGATGAAGATGTTAATTCCGTTTAGGTGAGAGAGAGTGATTGGATACGAATGAATGAGAGAGAGTGAAATGATTTGAGATCATGGTTAATCCATGATTGATGAATGTTAGAGAAATTTATAGAGATTTATGAGTGTAACTGAATTCAGTTAGGAACTTTGGGATTTGTGAAATGTTAGTTAGGATTCAGTTTGTGAAATGGTGGAATCGAGGCATGTTAGTTATTTCTTTTCTTTTTACTCTTTGCTAATCCTAATGCAGTTAGTTAGCATAACCATTATTGAATGTAGTTAGGTTAGTTCTATTGCATTGTTTTTTTTGCTTGAGTGTTAATGTATGTAGTTCTGTTTTCTTTGTGATGTTGTTACTGGTTTGCATTGAACTAATGTTTGTATTATTTTGGGGGGGCTCGGTGTATTGCAGGATTGATGCCTACACATTGGATTTTGTTGCATTGTCTTGGCTATTGCTTTAGGTTTGAATTAGACTAGTGTTGCTGCAAGCTTTGGATGATTTGTGACATGCCCTTATTCTGACTTGGCCTAGCATTTAGCATTGCAGAACGGTTTGGTTTTTGGTTATGTTTGCTCATATTTCATTGAAGGTTTTGGTGCTTGGTGTTTGGCATATTTGGCTTGGTTCTGCATTGTTTTCTCATGGTGCAGAATGTATGATGTTCTGTAGTAGGTCATGGTATATGTATGTGGGTAGGAATTCTGACATGATTCTGCAGTAGGCCTCATTTGGCTTATGCATTGATGATGCTTCCTTGTTCAGGTATGGATGGCTTGCTTCTGACCTTGGTTATTGGTACCAAGTTTGTGGCTTTACTTTATGGCAATGGCATATTCTGTATTGATTCTGACTTTGGTGTGTGTTCATGTTATGCATTGCCTTGTAGGTCATATACACATGGAGATGTCTTGGATCGTGACTTGTAAACAAGTGGCTTACATCAAGTTTGTGTTAGACGATAGTACTAATCTAGAAGAGGGGTTGAATAGATCAGTTTTAAAATTTAGCGCTTTTTAAAAATGTTTTCAGCGGTTGCAGAAGCACCCTAGATTATAATCGTCTAAACGGTCCGTTAATGGAAAGATCGGATATGCGTGAAATTGAATGGAATTACTAAGATAGAGATTATCAACCACTATCTAAATCAATCGATTAACCACTATAATCCTTGATATCGTTACCTCTAATAATGCTTAAACACAATAAGAGATCAAGTAAAATATTACTAAGTTTGTGTGAGATTAATTTTATCGAACACTTGGTGTGCACTCCACACCAAGTTTCAATTTCACTCAAATTGAATGTGCAGAATTTTACTCAGTTGCAATCAAAATGATAACAACAATTTATCAAACAATAACTATGCACAACAATCAAACGATATTGATTTTACTATTAATTTCACATAAAACGTAATTAATGCAGAATTTAAAGAGTTAAGAGATAGAGAGAACAAGACCGGATTTGTTGAGGCGGTTCCCCTATCGTCCTCGCTTAGGGCACGTCTGCCCTCAATTCTAAATCTAGAATTGAGATGCTTTTATTAACACGTTGCAAAGTCAATACAAGAGAACAAATGATCACCACCAATCAACCCCTAGAGTTGTTGCAGATCCTATTCTATTCTCTTCCCTTGATTCGAGTTGAACTAAGTCCTTCAAGCGCTTCGAATAAACCTCCAGTTACCGCTACCTTATTGCAAGAGCGTCATGTTCTCCAAAACTTCAACTCGGCTGATTTCGAACGCAAGTCGCTTGAACCCTAAGCTTTCTTCACAATCCTCCGGTTACCATTACTTGTTTGACCGAACCTTCCGTTCTTCAAACTTTTCACTCGGCTGAATCTGCGAAGCAAAGGTTAGTGCAAAAAACCCCAATTCTTGGAGGACAAAACCTCAACGGTTTTATTCAAGAAAAACCCACACAAAGTCTCAACCCAAACTAAGATAATCCAATCTTATTTGGACGTTATCACAATAGCAATGCACAATGCTCAACAAAGATTATTATGTGTGATTATTGAGAAATGCAATGAAGAATGAAGATGAAGAGCATTTTGGTGTATATCTTTCACTTTTCTTGTTCAAATGTTGAAGAAGAGACTCGGGAATATTTATATGATGCATGGACCAACTAACAGACATAACAAAATTATTTTGCAAAATTACACAGCAGAAAATTAAGTCTAAGTAGCGGCCACTCGACCTCTTCATACAGGTCACTCGACATGTATGTGTTGTACCCCAAAATTTGCCCTCCCGTTTCTTCACATATCCATCTAACCATCTGACTAGCTTTCGATTGCATACATTAATAACTCATGCATAAGCACCATTCATTGCCATGGATTCCAAGTGTTTGGTTTGCAGGGTTCTGGCTTGTTCGTGCAATAACTAGAAACGCTTGGTTTGGACTTGCACCAAGGCATAGAGGCCTCCAAAACCTTAATCTCATGTGATCTTAGTGTGTCGCACTCAGCACTCTGTACTTGGTCCATCCATTTTATCCCCTTGGTGCTTGAGTCTATGGGTCATAATCTGAGTCCCTGGTCTCGTAACTTTTGTCCACCTTCGTTCATTCATCTGATCATTGTCATACCACTATTGCTTGGTCCATAGGTTCACGTTCCTTGCTTCCATGTGTCAGTTATAAATCTTGGGTTTGAGTTTATGGTCAGTCTTCATGTATTAAGTCGATTCATTTTCATTCAATTGGCCATTTTTTTTCATTTTTATCCCTAAAATATTCATTACATACAAAAAAGATGCAAAAAAGGGTGTAATACATCACGAAAACTCATTTTTGGAGGTTTTAACTATGTGAGTCAACTCATGACTCGACGCAAAACCTTCAGGTCCGAGCAGGTCGAGTCACAGGTCGACTCAAATTTGGGAGACTTGAGTGAGTCGACTCACTCACTCACTCCTTGCGTCGACTCATTCCCTTCTTTCCTTGAACCTTGCCCCTACGGGTCCAAACATGTCGCTCTTAGGTCGACTCAATTCTGGGAAATCCCGATTGAGTCGACTCATTCACTCCTTGTGTCGACTCATTTCCAGTTTTCCTTTGAATCATTTTGTCGCGGGTCCGAACAGGTCGACCCCCAGGTTGACTAAACCATGGGAAAATCTCTGTTTGAGTCGACTCATTTCGTGTTTGAGTCGACTCATAGCTTGTTTTGCAGGTTTTTTTGCACTACTGTGAGAATGGAACTTTTGGATTGAAGCATGATCTCCCATCATCGAAGTTAGACAAGGCTTGCAATTCACGGTAAGTATACACCTGCATAAATACCATAGAAAACCGGGAGCACTCGATGACACTTCAAAGCTCAATACTTCATCAAGCTTCAACCACATACATTGTGAACACAGTAAATCCGCAGCAAAACAAGTGCAGCAAAATTCACAAACTCTTGAACCTTCACAAACCTAACCAAAATCACAGTTTGCACCATATAACCACTATTAACCTACAATTGCAAGTCATGATAGTTATATCTTACACATAAGCCAAAAAACACATTCAATTAAGTTAAACCAACCAACTAACTTCCCGACTCAGTGAGTTAACTACCTAAACTCACTGAGTCCACCCTAACTAACTCCTAAGCTAACTCTTAACCTGTCAATAACTAACTCCAAGCCATATTAATCCCAAGGCTAATCACTATAAATTCTCATCTTCATCATCATTTGAGACTCTCTACTTTCTCTACACTTTTTGCAATCATAATCTTCAATTCTCTGCAATCATTTCTGCATCCTCTCCCTCTCACACTCAAAGCTCAATTTTCAAAACTCTATTGAAGCTTCACATTGAAGCTTCAAGAAAAGTGAGCTCAACCTTATCACACTACAATATTTTTGAAGAAGAAGAGTTGGAAAACAAGCTAATCGGAAGGAAGTAAAAGCGATATCTTACCTTTTTGTATAAGTGATTTTCCGTCTTTATCTTCTCTGATCAACACTCGTCGGAGCAAGTCTCAGCTTCAGAGGTAGGTCTATTTTTTCATCATCTCATTCCATTTTGTTGTTGTGATGAACATTACACCATGTTATTGCAAATCCCCATCATGAAGAGCTTCGAATCTTGCTCATGAAGGAGTATTTTAGATCTGAGTTTTTAGGGATTCTCGAGGATTTGGTCTCAGATATTGAATTTAGGCCAGAAATTAGAGAATTTGGAGCTTAGATTCTTTTTCAAGAGATAAAGGCGAAGGTGGAGGTGGTTCCGATGTCCATTTTTGGTGGACTCCGCCGCCGGAAGCGATTTCCGGTGCGGTGGCCCGGAGGAGATCTAGTGCCGATGGTCTGAGCTGCCATGGAAAAGAGCGCGAATGTGCATTCAGATTTTTCTGGTTTTTTCCAAGCCAGCCCCCAATCTTTGGGCTCAGTCCTGTTTGGGCTTGTCACATTTCAAGCCCAATGCAGTACCCTCTCACTCCAATTTTTCTGCTGCACCCATGGCTGAAAAGAACTTGTTCAGCATTGGGCTTTGGCAACTGAAGCCCATGCATTTGGACCCTGTTTTGCTCTCATTTTCCTGCATACATAAACCAGGATTGCATCCCCTGTTTTGCAAAGGCCCATTCTATCTTTTTTTTGTTTGTTTGTTATTCGTTTTGCTAATTAGATAATTTTAATTGTTAGAATTTATGTTAATTAGATCAATTAGGAGTTTGACTAGAATTTCCATAACTAGAATTTTAGATTCGATAAGATTTGTGAAAAGACCATTTTACCCTTTAGGGTAATTTTGGACCTTTTTCACTATAATCACATGTTCCTTTAGGAATTAACATAGAATTTTTAATCGAGATCTTGACTAACTATAACATGTTCCCTTAGGCTAGTTTGATCATTTCTAACCCTTATATTAGAATTAATCTTAATTTCCAATTGTTTCAAACCCATGATTCAAATTGATCAAAAGCAATTTTGATTAATTAAATCCTTTGAACTTGTATAATCCCACAGTCTAATTGGAGTGACCAAAAGTCCCTTGGTCACTTAATAAGAATTTTTTCTCTAAGCTGTGAAGCTTGAAGTCTCAAGTCCAGATTCTCAATCAAGGCATCCTCAGTCACACCAAGCAACAGATTATACAAGTTAAATCAAAGGTCAACACTTGGTTAACACGATTCAAGTTGTATGAAACAAGCCTTAAGTAGTAAGGAATGATGAGATGGAGTCTCTCCTATCCTCGTCTAGAGCGACTTTGCGTATGGGGCGTATGCCCCAAATATTCAAAGTGTTCGCCCTTATTCGTAGACTTTCGTACAATACAAATCGATTAAGCTATCAAGTTTTCGTCATACAAGATCAATTTCAACACAAGGATCAACCATGAAGAGTCTTCACCAGCAACTTATCAGTCAATAAAAGTATCATGCGCTACGAGCCTTAAGTAATAGGGAATGACGAGACGGAGTCTCTCCTATCCTCGTTTAGAACGACTTTGTGTATGGGGTGTATGCCCCAAATATTCAAAGTGTTCGCCCTTATTCATAGACTTTAGTGTGATTCTTATCAATCGACTGTCAAGTCTCTTATCACTTGAGGGTTTAGGGTTTAGGGTTTAGGGTTTAGGGTTTAGGATTCTCAATCAAGGCATCCTCAGTCACACCAAGCAACAGATTATACAAGTTAAATCAAAGGTCAACACTTGGTTAACACGATTCAAGTTGTATGAAACAAGCCTTAAGTAGTAAGGAATGATGAGATGGAGTCTCTCCTATCCTCGTCTAGAGCGACTTTGCGTATGGGGCGTATGCCCCAAATATTCAAAGTGTTCGCCCTTATTCGTAGACTTTCGTGCAATACAAATCGATTAAGCTATCAAGTTTTCTTCATACAAGATCAATTTCAACACAAGGATCAACCATGAAGAGTCTTCACCAGCAACTTATCAGTCAATAAAAGTATCATGCGCTACGAGCCTTAAGTAATAGGGAATGACGAGACGGAGTCTCTCCTATCCTCGTTTAGAGCGACTTTGTGTATGGGGTGTATGCCCCAAATATTCAAAGTGTTCGCCCTTATTCATAGACTTTAGTGTGATTCTTATCAATCGACTGTCAAGTCTCTTATCACTTTGTTCTCCTACTTCATTCATCATTCTATTCATTTCTATTTAACCATTCAATCATTCTTTTGCCTCTTTAATCACCATGTTTTCAGCCCTAGTGGGATGAACTACGAAAGCTCTGATTTCCTTATTGAACTATAAGGATACGTAGGCAGAAGAACCCAGTTTCTTCACGAGTTATTTTATTTATCTATCTACCTTATCTATTGCTACCCTATTTACCAATCAATCATTCTTCATTCATTCAATCTATACCATCTTTTTGAGATCAATAATATTTCTCCTTGGACTCCTTGTCTACCCTTTTGGACGTCTTAACGACAATCCATCTTCTCGATCGAGAGTTGTTTGGGGGCTTTGCCCAAACACTTAATGCAGTCTTTATTTTTTGGCTTTACCGTATAGTGGCGGTCTTACTAGTCCACGTATTGGTAAATGCCTACCTTGCTCTTCGATTCAGAGTCTATCTCCTTCTTGGGTCCAAGATGCGACCCTTCATTGATCTCGAACTATTTATTTCCCCAGCAAGCGGTACTATTCTTCATATTGCCGTACTGCAATCATTCCTTGAATTTTTGTTTGTCTTGTGAGTCCCCGTTGCTTAGACAAATGTCTCTCTCTATTCTCGTGGTTCTGAACTACGATTGCTCTGACTTTCTCATTGCACAATGAGAATACGTAGGCACGAGGATGTAAATCCTTGGCGAGCATACTTCTAATTATTCCTCATTCTCCTTAGGGCACCATCCATATCTTTCACTATTCATTATATATCGTCGATCATAAATCATTCACCCAGTGACATATTACTCCTTTGACATCGAGATACACTTTCTTTGGAATTCCATATACATCCTTTTAGGACACCTAATGTAGTCAACCTTTCTACCTAGAGTTGTTTGGGCTACAACCTCAAACACTTAAAATTCCTTCCTTTGTTTGGCTAAACACCTTATAGTGGCGGCCCGCTGGTCCACGTAGCGGTTAAAGTTGTTTCCCTCTATGGTATGAGTCTCATTTCTCTTATGGATTCTGATATACTTTCACCTTTCGATTTCAAATCATACTTCTTCAGTCACTTAGCACCAAATATTAAATTTTGTGACCTTGGTCACTTCATTCCATTCATATCCATGATACATTAGTGTTCTATCTTCCTTCACTCCATGTGATATACCCATTATCTTTGAGCCAAACACACTACCTTTTTGTGCTCCTTCTTGCGTCACCTTGTGAACCAAGGGATGTTTGGGATTGTGCCTAAACACATATTTCTTTGTCTTTTCAACTTTACCCTATAGTGGCGGTTCTACTAGCCCGCGTACTGGTAATATCCACCTTACTCTTAGGTTCATCTTTTCACCCTCGTTGGAGCTTAAAACATTATTCTTTGGTTCGAACCATACCTTGATCACACACCTTTTCACCTCCCGCCTCTAGTTCCTTGAACTACGAAGCTCTGAAATCTTCATTGCACTATGAATATACGTAGGCATGAGGGCCCTAATCCTCACCGAGCACTCTATCTATTTCTTTCCTTTTCCCGTCCTCTTGCGAGTAATCTTTAGATATCACACCTATTCGAGCGAGAACAATCAAAACAGTTCCCATGGAGTACCATGGATGTTTGGGGTGCTAATACCTTCCCCTTGCATAACCGACTTCCTTACCCAGTATATCTCTTTCCCTTGGGTTTTATCGATGTTTTCCCTTCCTTTTGGGGGATAAATAAAGTTTGATGGCGACTCTGTTATATGTTTGAGCGTGCGATACGTTCGGGTATATTTCCGCTAGCTTCAGTATGGACCCGAGGCAAAATTATTCAAGTAAAACAGGCGATGAGTCGACTCAAACAGTGGATGAGTCGACTCAAACAGAGTTTTTTCAGGATTGAGTCGACCTATGACTCGACCTGTTCACACCCGTGACTACATGGTTCAAATGAAAATATGCATTGAGTCAATGCAACATGTGGATGAGTCGACTCATTCAGTTTTCCCAGAATTGAGTCGAACTGTGGCTCGACCTGTTCAGACCCGAGAGTTACGCTCTGAGTCATTGAGTCGACCTGTGACTCAACCTGTTCAGACCCGAGAGTTACGCTCGGAGTCATGAATCGACTCACAGGTCTTAAACTCCCAAAAATGAGTTTTGAGATGTATTTTGACCAATTTAACCGATCTCTTATGAACCTAGGATATTGACTATGATAAAGTGCATGATTCACATCTATGATATGCTCCTATATGCCTGGATACGTTGAACCTATATTTTGAACATGTTAGAGGATGAATGCATTCTATGATATGACTAGCGTTCAGACGGGCACTCCTGTGTCCGTCTGTCCGCTTTTTTTAATGCGCACAGCAGAGAAAAATAAATGTATGTTTTTCTTTTAATATTGAAAGATTTTACCGTGTTCTAATTTGGCTGTATATTGAAGCAAAAGAAAATTATATTTAGTTATGATATAAAGAATACAATATGAGTTTGGTATGTCATGTAACCAAAATGAGAATCAATGTGTGATAAAAAATTTTAATGTACTTAATAAATATCTCCGGGTGCGATAAAAGAATTTGTTTGTAGACTACATTTTTTGTGTATCCACCATCTTCTCCTTTCAATTTTCCTTCCCTATAGGTACAGCTTTTTGCGCATTCTTACTCTGTTGTTGAAGAGAAGTTTAATTGTTTCCATGTGTATGTACTGTGCATTACATCCTCATACCAAAAACATTAAAGAACACAAATTCAAAAACATTAAAGAAGAATTTAAGTTTATATATTGAGTTATTTATTGATTTTCTTGAAAAAAAATGGTTAAATAAAGTCACGTCATACTGCAATTTTCTCAATTCAAACAAAATTTAATGCGCAAATATTATATATTATAAATAAAATTTAATATGCATCTGAATAAATATCATATTTTTTATCATATAAATAATTTATATTAAAATCAAACTTATAAAAAAAAGACGTTGTTAATATTTTCACGCGTTAGCGTAATAAAAAAAAGTGGACAAACAGGCACGGAGTCTACATATGCCTTAAAAATCAGAAATATAATAATGTAAAATAAATTGAACCCGGAGTTTATAATAATGTAAAATCAGAAATATAATAATGTAAAATAAATTGAACCTGGAGTCTATAATAATGTAAAATCAGAAATATAATAATGTAAAATAAATTGTAGACTACATTTTTTGTGTATCCACCATCTTCTCCTTTCAATTTTCCTTCCCTATAGCGTAATAAATATCTCCCGTGCCCGTCTGTCCGCTTTTTTTAATGCGCACAGCAGAGAAAAATAAATGTTTGTTATTCTTTTTATAAGGTTTGTATTGTACGTCATATTAAAAATAATATTATTACACTTTGAAAATGGTAAACAAAAATATTCAAAATTATATTGAATCATGCAAAGTACTATTGGTATTGTGTAATCAATGACCTTCTTTAAAATGAATGTCGAACATGAAATCTTTATTCGAAATATTTTCTTTTTTATTGCAATTATTTTCCATAGTAAACCAAAAATGTAAGACTCTCAAATTAGAATTTTTTTTATAGAGAAAAAGATAGTAAAATTAATAGTAAGTAGTGTAATATAGCTTTTTTTGCCTTATAAAGATTCAAATCAATTCTTCATACACCCTTTTATTAATGCACTCTTGAGATTTAAAAAACTACAAATACATGAAGAAATGTCATATTATCAAAGAATACATTCAAAATATATCTCAGCTAAGCAATGTGGGATCAAGAAAATATAATTTGAGCTCATGGCCATTTTCAAGTCTCCTTATTGCGTTACACCGAGTTTTTATTTTTACTCCCGTGTCCGTCTGTCCGCTTTTTTAGTGCGCTTACGTGCGTATATCTTTTATGATATTTTTCACATATGTCATGATAAAAAGAATATTACTTTGACACATTTCATAAAAATAAAATTAAGATGATATATATTCTCTTTCAACATGTTTTAGTAAATTATGACTTAAATTTGAGAAATCAACTTTGAAAAAGGTGGAACACCTCTCTCTCTCTCTCTCTCTCTCTCTCTCTCTCTCTCTCTCTCTCTCTCTCTCTCTCTCTATTTAAGTAATAATTTTACGGTAACATATTGAAAGTGAATATTTATCATCTTAATTATATATAAATAAATAAATAAATAAATAAATATTCCTATCTTTTCCAACCAATTTTATCTTTTGTATTATTAAATTTCTCCCTATTTTCATTTGAATGTCTATTTTTATTTTCTAATTTTTTTCTAAATCTATTATTTTCCTTTCATTTCACACTATTGACCAACATTATAAAGAACATCAGCAAAAATGTTGCAAATATAATCGGTATTTAATTCACTTGCAATAGAATGTTGGATGCTACGGTGACCGATAAATCTATGAAACATGATAAAAAAAAAGAAAGTATTTGCATATAATGTTTTGATAGTCATGAAAATAATAAGTAGTACATAATCAGCGCTATAAGAAAAGCACTTGATAGTCAACAAATCCATAATCTATCATCTTCTGCACCACCATATCTCGAAAATCTCATTTTATGCACCACCATATCTCGAAAAGCATGTCAAAATAAGAAATGATCGAATAAACTTCTATGCCCCACGTCTTGCTCGATCCTACTTGTCTCAATTGGGAAGCCTGCATTAAATTTTTGAAAGACGGTAATGAACTTCTGAATCACTAAATCCAATACTAAGAACATGAATTTTTTTCTTCTTTTTCCCTTTCATTCTCTCTCTAAATTTTTAATTTTTAATTTGTTTTTGATGAGTGTGTTGTGTATGGTACTCATGATAATACTATTTGTTTTAATTAAATTAAATGAGGAAGTTGAATATTTTGATTAGTAACAGTAATCCATGAATAATGGGATGGTTGGAATAAAGATATAATTGGAATGAAAATAGGTCACTTCAAAATATCATATCCCCATTATAGATAGTTATAGATACACTAATTAGAATTTATTAGAATTTAAAGTAAGATGTCATAGGTTCTCTGAAATACTTCAGTGTTAAATTCTAGGAACCAATTTAATAATGCAAATGACATATTATAATAATTAAAAATCATATTGTACTTCTAAGTTGTTAAATTCTAAATTGTTTTAAATTGTTTCCTATTCTTTACAATGAATCTCAAATGAAAACAAAAAAGAAAACATGGGCATATATGTCGCTATCATTCTAATGTGTTTGTTTCTTCTTGATCATCATACTAATGTTAAATTTGATCAATGTGAAAACATTGGCATCTTTGTGTTAACATTGTGAGAAATTAAGAAAAATATATGTCGTATGGTCATTAATGCCACCAACATGAAAGATCTCTCCGGTTAATATCAATGTGTTGGATTGACAGCCATATTCTACATTTCTCTTGATAATAGCTTCCATGTTGATGTCACTCAAAATCCAAAATCTTCCCTCTTTTCCTTCTCTTTTTTCCATCTCCTTCTCTTTTTGCCATCTCCTTCTCTTTTTATCTTAAAAAGTTATTTATATGCTCATGTGCAATAAAACAACACATAAAGGGAAAACTCAGTTTCTCATATAAAAACACAACTTTAGTATAAAACATAAAAATTAACTAATAATTTATATAATAATTAGAAAGACAGAAGAAAAAAAACTTAAATGGTGAAAGTAAAACTTCAGTGCTAAATCACTTATCAATTATAGATAAATCATTTCCCAAATTTCTCAGCTTTCCTCCTTAAAATCAACTTTAAAGCAAGTATGATGGTATAAGTAATATGAAGAACTCAAAGGAAGATAAAAATCAAAAGGAGAGTGAATTAGGATATAGGCAAACCATTTTAGATTTTACAGAAAAATCTGAATACAATACAAAAAAATAAACTGAACAAATTTTGCAAATAAATAGTAATTTTGTAGATTCAAGTGGTAACTATCAAGAAGTTATATTGATGCATTATTTGTAACTTCTAAATGGAAGAACAGGGAGGTTATATTGTTGTAAATTCAAGTGGTAACTACCAATAAGTTATTATCACATAATTTTATTTTATTATTTATTAAAAAATTAAAAAATTAAATAAGGATAATTTTGAAAAAAATAAAAGTCACTCCAAAACATTGTATCCTCTTTATATATAGGTATAGATTAAGATAAAATAATTTATCTCAATAGTTGATACATTATTTTATCAAAAAATCAAAGATATGCATTAAAAATATTTTATTTTATCATATTGAAATATCAAAGAAAAAAATATGGTAAATAATAACACAAAAATAAAATAATTGATTATTTTTTTATGTTATTTCGGGTTAAGCTTGTTAGTGTTATAGATAAGTATAAAATCCAAAATGGTTGAATATAAAATAGGAAGTAATATTTCTTTAAAAAAAGTTATATAAAATTACAATAACCGAAAAAATTTGAAATGTTAAATAGGAATTAGGAAGTTATTTAAGGTTACAACTGCCCTACGGCCATTATGTGTTTATTCTTTTTATTTTAATTATTATTATTTTTAAATAATAAACAAATATGAAAAAAGAAGTTACTTTTTAAAATAATAAACAAATATAAAAGAAGAAGTTAATTGAGGGTATTTGTGGAAGAAATAAAGGCCATACCAAAATCACATATCCCATTTATATATAGTTATAGATGATAATGTCCAAAGTACACATTATGGGCGATTAGAAAGGTTTGACATCATTAAAATAAGGACTAGGCATATTTTCCCTCACATACTCCCCCTTTTTGATGATGGCAAACCGTGGCACAATCGCGTACTGTGATAGACATCCTCCCCCTGATTTTATGCATGCCTTCAAACATTCTTCTATTATCCTTTTGCTAAATCAGCTATTGTGTTTGTTTTCATTGCTTCTCCCCCTTTGACAACATCAAAAAGAAACAATGAAACAATCAACATGAAATAAAGATATTCAGAAGCACTTAGTCAACGACTTTGCAACATATAGACATCAACAATCATGCACATAACATGAAGTCAATGGAAGAAGTATATGCATAAATATTACACAGAGTAAAGATAAATAAGTAAATAACATTGCCACATTTGTTTAGCATAAACTTCAGGACAAATGACTAAATACAATAAATATGATACCTAAGCAAGTTCAAGTATAATTCAAACATAGTAGTTGATCAAACTTAGATCAAGCCATCAAATGATATCAAGAGTTACATAGATCAAGTATATACATACATAGTTGATCAATATATGTCAAATGGATAGGAACGATATTACTTCCAATTGTGATAGACGACGAGTGCCCTCACATAGCCGCACTTATAAATCAAGGAATAGACATGCATAATATATGTATTTAAATGCGATCCGAGATATCGAGAACACCAAGTTCCCTACGGATGTGGAAGAAAGGCTTTGTCGCAGGTGGTTTTGTGAAGATATCAGCAAGTTGATTCTTGCTATCAACATGCTCAAAAATAACATCACCTTTCTCAACATGATCCCTAAGGAAGTGATGCCGAATTTCAATATGTTTAGTGCGCGAATGTAGTATAGGATTTTTGGTTAAATTGATAGCACTTATGTTGTCACACAAAATGAGAATACGTTCAAGTTGAACATTGAAGTCGAGTAATTGTTGTTTGAGCCACAAAATTTGGGCACAACAATTACCCGCATCAACGTATTCCGCCTCGGTTGTTGATAAAGCAACTGAAACTTTCTTTTTGCCGTGCCAACTCACTAAGGAATTTGAATAAAAATGACAAGTGCCACTAGTGTTTTTCCTATCCGATTTGCAACAGGAAAATTCGGAATCGGAGTAGCCAACCAAAGAGAAATCACTTCCCTTAGAAAACCAAAGTCCATACTTTGAAGTACCACAGAGGTATCTAAGTATGCGCTTGACGACTTTTAAATGTGATTCTTTGGGACATGATGATACCTAGCACACATACATACACTAAATATAATGTCTGGTCGAGATGCGGTAAGATAAAGGAGAGATCTGATCATACCTCTATACCTTTTTATATCTACGACCTTACCATTTTCATCCCGATCCATATTAACAGCAATATGCACTAGACTGTCGATTACTTTGGAGTTTGCCATATCGAAATGCTTAAGTAGCTCATTACAATACTTCGTTTGGCTCACAAAAGTTCCTTCTTCAAGTTGCTTGATTTGAAGTCCGAGGAAGTAATTTAGCTCCCCCATCATGCTCATTTCAAATTCTCCCTGCATCAACTTAGATAATTCCTTGACCAAATTTAGGTTAGTAGATCCAAAAATAATATCATCTACATATACTTGAACTAAAATAGAGTGTTTTCCTTGATGCCTAATAAAAAGGGTAGTATCAACCTTCCCTATTGAGAATCCTTGCATTAGTAGAAATTTGCTAAGATGCTCATACCATGCCCTAAGGGCTTGTTTGAGACCATTGTTGAATGTAATTTTAAGTGTCGGGTTTTTGTTATCGTATCCACGGGGATTGTAAGATATCACCGCCTTTCGATGGTTGTATTAATTCTTCGCTTAAGGTATCAATAGGGTTTTGGTGTTTGTCACAGTATCTTGCATAAAAAAGTAATAAAATGCGGTAAAAGTTTTGGTTTGAATATTTGAGAAATATTGCCAAAGTTAGGGTTCAACGATCACTTTGCATGTATTTGTTCGGTCAACAATCTTATAAACTCCTTTAGATGATAAATTATTTCACAAAGTCCTCCCAATGTGTTTCTCTCGAACACACATTGTGAGTTTTCCCATTTTGATCCATTGTTTATCTCTAACACAATCTATCAAAATGACAACTTTTTGGTTCAACCTTATGGTGAACAAAATCATTCATTACTATCTCTAGCTAACAAACAAGATTGGATGAAAACCTAGGTTAAGAGTTGGTAAACATCTCTCGATCATAAACCAACACAAAGAGTTTTGAATAAGAACAAAGTTTTCATCATATATTCACCATTAAAGAGTTTACAAATGAAGATCCTTACATTTACACACAAAGTTAATGATCATCTACATCTAACCTTGACAAATGGAGGACTTAGCTACTCATTTTCATGGTAGCTTGGTCGGCAAGTTTCGGAAGAAGGTTGATCAACATCCAAGTCGAATAATCAAGATTGGATGGGAATCCACCTTCTTTATGTAAAAGATGGTTAAGAGATGAAGAGAAATGAAATCTAGGTCACAAAAGATTCTTGGAACAATGCTGTAAAATATCTAGAAAAAGTACAAAAGTAGGAACAATAATGTATGGCTCCAAAAAGTGGCACTTGCTACTTATAGAGCAGCTACTGGGCTGTCATGCTCGCTAGGCGAGCAGAATGGCTCGCCTAGCGAGCCCCTAATTGAGGCACCTGCGCCCAGAGAAACAGCCTATCTCAGACTGTCATGTTCGCCTAGCGAACAAAACCTTCGCCTAGCGAAGGGCACGCTTCAACCTTCGCCCCAGCGAGGTTGAGAGGTTTTGCTACTGGAATGCTCGCTGGGAACTCGCTAAGGACTCGCCTAGCGAGTGAGTGCTGGCTGCGCTTTTCACCAAGTCTGGACGTGTTCGCCAGACACCTCGCTGGAAGCTCGCCTAGCGAGTGCTTCGCCACAGCCCTCGCCTAGCGAGGAAGCTGATGAATGCTTGTTTCATTTGATCCCTTTGCCACATTTCTTGTGTCTTCATTTTCTATTATTTCATGCCTACTTCCTGCACAATAACACACAAATCAAAGGTACCAAGATAGATTATCATTGTATTGCATTTCATCTGAAACAAAGGTGGTTTCGACATTTTAGCAAGGAAATGGAGTGAAAGATACCCATATTTGATAGCTCAAATAAGCACTTTTGGGTATCTAACAATTACCCAAGATATGGAAATCGATTTCCATCATGAAAAATGGTTTTTTACTTTGTTTTGATGCGTGGGCTCATGTGTGAGGCATAATGGCTTGGCTTTCTTTCTTATTCAATATGAAATCAACTTGAAACAAAAGCTTTCTGAAATTCTGGTATCAGATATGAGATGTCGAAGGTAATGTCACGACACTAATATCTGAACAATACAAACAGGATAAAAGATAAAGAACAGTAATGCAAGAGACACAAGCAATTGTTAACCCAGTTCGGTGCAAACTCACCTACGTCTGGGGGTTACCAAGCCAGGAAGGAAATCCACTAAATAGAATTAGTTCAAAGACTCTTAGTAAACAACACAAGTTACATTCTTTTTCACCTAATCTCTACCCGTATGACTTCTACCTAAGAACTCTTAGATATGAGATCCCACTCACTCCCCCTCAATCACACCAGTGATATAAAACAAGAATTACAATGAAAAGAAGACACTCTTCAAAGACACACACTTGATCTTACTTAACAGCTTCAATCAAGTAGACACACACATGCTTAAAAGCTTTGAGTGACAAATTACAACTCAAAAATCAGACCAATTCAATCATCTATGGATGAATTGAATGGCTTACAAAACACACGACCACACAAGACTAAAACCCTTATTCTCTCTTAATATTTCGTTCGTTATTTCTTGTGTATCAAATCAGGTTTTCCATGTCCTTTTTATAGAAGCATTTGGCTGGGCTTGGACATCATAAAACCCTAAACTATTTTCCATTCATATCTTCTCATGACAGTTGATTAGATCTCTTTGGAAAATAAGTTAATCTCGTTGTAATTACTGATTGATAGCGTGTTTAATCATCTCATCAATCAAACATAGATTTGCATTAAAAATGCAATCACATAATACATAATATTCAGACTGAATGTTCTGTATACAGATGTCATGACATCGGGTCTGACATCCTGGTAAAATCCTGCATAATTACATTTTAAACATCCAGCAGGTACATGTTATCTTATGTCAAGACAACACATGTGACATCTTGTGAACACTCTAGGTTTTACCAAAATTTCTGCCAACACAAGAACCAACAAACTCCCCCTTTGGAAAATTTTGGCTAAAACATATATCAGTCAATTTGTTCACAAGAGTAAACACATATCAGCAGTTAAGCAGCAGCAGAAGCAATAAACACATAATTACTAGCTATAATAGCAACTAGTAATAAACATACATTAAACACATGGGTGCTTCTTCTCCCCCTAAGTCTGTTCAACACAGACATCTCCTTCAATAACAACTCCACCTGTAACATTCAGAACCTCCTTTTAACATCTCCTTCAACATCACCTGTACAACACAAAACATTATTCTGTTCAACATCAGTTGTCACCTGTTTAGCCTAGCTAGCTACTTCAGCACATATTAACTGCAACTCCTTCAACATCTCCACACATTAACTGCAGCTCTCCACATATTAACTTCTCCCCCTTTTTAGTCAAAATAGACCAAAGTGACCAATTAGACAAAATAAATGTCAATCAGTCCAGCAGAGAATGTCACAAAGGATGTTATAACATATAAAATGTTAAACATAAATGTCAGGTGGTACACATAACCATAATTATACACAGCTACATTAGCTGAGATAATCAGAAATCCAGAGAACTCATAAAGAGCCCAAAAATTACATCATGGCATCAAGAAGGACTGCCAAAAAAAACTACAAACATCAAACAGAAAACATCAAAGCATCCAGAACACACAACATTAAAACAGGGGGACCATCAATATCACAACTTAGTATGAGGAGTTAGCATCTTCTTCACCTTCAGATCCAGAACTGCCACTAGATATGTCTTGAGAATCAGACCTCTCACTTGAGGTATGGGCATCTGTTTCCTTGGCTTCACCAACATTATCCATCTCTTCTTGCTCCAAGCTACTAATTAAAACCTCTAAAGCCTCTTTCCTAGCCTTAGCCACCCTAATCCCAGTTTCCAACTCCTTGCATGTTTCTTTCAATTCAGCAATTAGGCCATGTTGAGAGGTTGGCTTCTTCATTGCAGATGTCAAGACATAGTCATTGACATGACTGCCTTCAAATAACTTGTAATGAATTGACAATGGAGGCTTCCTTCTACTGGGGATATCACTTGTGTTTTAAATACCAGGTTGCTGGCTTAAAGTTAAACCACAAATGATTGAGGGAAAGGCAATTGGCAGCTTCACTACATTAGTGGAAGCATGTCTAACAATTTTTTCAAACATGAACCTTCCATAATCAAAGTTGAGCTTGGTTCCAATAACATATATTATCCTTCCAAGAACATTAGAGATTGTTGAGATGTGGTTTGTTGGTACCCAGTTGGCTGACCCTATCTTATGCAAGATAGCATATTTTACAGTTAATTTGCCAGCTGAGAGATGCTTTTTGCTTGGCCATTCCTTGACTTGTCCAACAGTGATTGTCTGTGGTTTCTAACTCAACAGCACCTTCTGTTCCTCTTCCTAGGAACTTATTGATTACAGCAGGCGGGAACCTTACACACCTTCCTCTAACAAACACTTTACAAAACTCTTTGTTGCTCTTGTCAGCAATATCCTCAGGGATGTTCACAACAAACTCCTTCACAAGACCTTCAAAACATTGGGGTAATGCACTAACTATTTTCATCAAACCAGCAGACTTGATAAACTCCATAACCTCAGCCTCCTTCCCTAGCTCCCTTTCCACAACAACTCTCCTCTGTATCACAAATTTCCACTTGGCTGCACCATCTTGCTGTGAGATATAGCAGACTTCTTATCATGCTTCTGTACAAACTTTGATCTACACTAACACCATTTTCATCTTTGGAGACTTTCAAATGTGTAGGAGCAGGTGTCCTTTTATGACTTGCATTCTCCATGCCAAACCTCTTAACAATGTTCTTGGCATATTTGCTTTGAGATAGAAAGATAGAATCTTCCATCTGCTTGACTTGTAGCCCAAGGAAATAGGTCAGATCTCCAACAAGGCTCATCTCAAACTCAGACTGCATTTGTCTAACAAAATGTTCAACCATCTGATCTGACATCCCACCAAACACAATATCATCTACATATATTTGTGCCACCATGAGTTTTCCTCCTTCATTCTTCACAAATAGGGTCTTGTCAATACCTCCTTTCCTGTCCATTGTTAGTGAGGAACACTGTGAGTCTCTCATACCAAGCCCTAGGAGCTTGTTTCAAACCATAGAGGGCTTTCTCCAATCTGTACACATGCTTTGGAAGGTTTGGATCTGTGAATCCTTTAGGTTGTTCAACATATACTTCCTCATTTAAGTAGCCATTCTAGAAGGCATTTTTTACATCCATTTGGAACAGTTTGAACTTCAGAATACATGCCACTCCAAGTAATAGTCTAATGGACTCAAGGCGAGCTACATGAGCAAATGTTTCATCAAAATCCACTCCTTTAACTTGAGTATATCCTTGTGCTACTAATCTTGCTTTGTTATTAGTAACCACCCCCTTGTTCATCAGATTTATTCTTATACACCCACTTTGTACCTATGACATTTATTACTTCAAGTCTAGGAACCAGTTCCCATACTTCATTCCTCTCGAATTGACCTAACTCCTCCTGCATGGCATTGATCTAGAACTCATCAGTCAAGGCTTCTTTGACATTCCTAGGCTCAATCTTGGACACAAAGCAGCCATGTGAGATCACTTCCCTTGATCTAGTTGTGACCCATTTATTTGGATCTCCTATAATAAGATCTTTGGGATGATCCTTCTGAATTCTGATGGAGGGTCCCTTGTTGATTTTGTCATCTTCAGGTTCAGCTTGGGGAGGTTCACTCTCCTTATTTTTGTCTGAGAAATCAGTTGAGGGATCATCCAGAGATGTCTCAACATCGTCTGTGACATCAGTCTGTTGGTCATCAACAACAACATTAATAGATTCCATCATTACTTTAGTTCTAGAATTAAAGACTCTATATGCTATGCTGTTTGTTGAGTAGCCCTGAAATATTCCTTCATCACTTTTGAGATCCATCTTCCTTCTTTGTTCACGATCAGTCAAGATATAACATTTACTACCAAACACATGGAAGTATTTGACTGTAGGTCTTCTCCCTTTCCAGACTTCATATAGAGTTGTAGGAGTCCCTTTCTTCAAGGTCACTCTGTTGTCAACATAGCAGGCTGTGTTCATGGCTTCAACCCAAAAATGGTAGGGCAATTTCTTAGCATGAATCATAGCTCTTGCTGATTCTTGAAGGGTTCTATTTTTCCTTTCCACCATACCATTTTTCTGGGGAGTAATGGGAGATGAGAACTCATGATGAATTCCTTCTGAAGAACAGAATTCAGCAAACTTGCTGTTCTCAAATTCCTTCCCATGATCACTTCTAATTTTGATAACTGGACTTTCCTTTTCTCTTTGAAGTTTTAGACAAAGCTCTTTGAAGATTTCAAACACATCAGATTTTTCTCTTATAAAATTGATCCAGGTGTATCTGGAGAAGTCATCCACCACTACATAAGCATACTTCTTCCCACCAAGGCTTTCCACCTACATGGGTCCCATCAAATCCATATGGAGGAGTTCCAGAACTTTGGAAGTGGTGTCATGTCTGAGCTTCTGGTGTGACATCCTTGTCTGTTTTCCAATCTGACATTCCCCACCGACTTTTCCTTCATCAATCTTCAAGTTCGGAATTCCTCTAACAGCTTCAACATATATAATCCTCTTCATACCTTTAAGATGCAGATGGCCTAATCTTTGATGCCATATCTTCACTTATTCTTCTTTGGCTAAAGGACACATTGAAGAATAACCAGTTTCTTGAGAACTCCACATGTAACAGTTGTCTTTAGACCTGGCTCCTTTCATGATCACTTCATTTTCTTTGTTAGTAATCAGACATTCAGTTTTAGTGAAGTTTACGTTTAGACCTTGGTCAAACAGTTGACTGATGCTTATTAGATTTGCAGTCAATCCCTTGACAAGTAGGACATTCTCAAGGTCATGAACTCCAGGGCAATCAAGCTTACCAATCCCCTTGATTTCACCCTTTGCTCCATCACCAAAGGTTACATAGCTTGTGGCATGTGGATGAAGGCCAGTTAGCAGGTTTTTGTTTCCAGTCATGTATCTGGAGCACCCACTGTCAAAATACCAATCTTCTTTGGCTGAAACTCTGAAGGAAGTGTGAGTTATTAGACTTGTAACATTAGTCCTAGGAATCCATTGCTTTTTGTTGACAAGTCTGTGATGTTTGGGTCTAGGTTGATGATGAGCAGGACTAGGATAACCATAGAGCTTATAGCATAAAGGCTTTATGTGGCCAAGTTTTCCATAGTAATGACATCTCCATCTTTGGTGTTTCCCTTTCTGCTGTCTTCCGTTATGATGTTGTTGTTGGTGTAAGCCCTAGAGGCCAATACTTTTGGTACTTGTATCGAATTATTTAAAGGCATTTTCTTTATTATGGTTGATTAATAAAGTCCCTGGAATAGATAGTTCGTTTAATGTATTAAGTGTGACTTAATCATGAGAACACATTAAACAAAAGGACACTATTCTTAAAGTATCCGTAGTCGAGCTTTAATGTGAAGTGGGATAACATTAAAGCATTAAGACTATTATGCTTGTAGACTGATGATCACATCTCATGGATCATGGATAAAGAGTTATCAAGTCTTAAACATAGGTATGAATATTAGGAGTAATATTTATACCGGATTGACCCGCTATGAGAATACTATATAGAAAGTTATGCAAAGTGTCATAAGTTATTCTCATGGTGATAATAGTGTATACCACTCTTCGACCTGAAACCACTATGGATCCTAGATGTAGAGTTGAGTGCCTTATTACTGATCCAACGTTATCCGTAACTGGATGACCATAAAGACAGTTGATGAGTACTCCACAAAGCATGCCGAGGGACATGAGTGTCCTAGATGGAATTTGCCAATCCTGCGTAACAGGATAAATGTCTATGGGCCCAATATTGAACTGGACAAGGGTGACACGGTCTATACCTTGTGTTCAATATAGACATAAGGGAAAAGGGGTAATTATACACATAATTATTATCACAGGAGGTTTTGTCAGATCACATGACATTTTCGTGACTTGGGTAGCAGTGATGTGTTGCTAGATACCGCTCACTGTTTATTATGTTAAATGTGTGATTTAATATAATTGCCAACGTCGCGAAAACCTATAGGGTCACACACAAAGGACGGATTGATGAGAGATAGAATAATTAAGGAACATCGTAAGGTACGGTGTACTTAAGCAGAATACGAAATATGGTAAGGTACCAAATACTTAAGTGATTTTGGCATATTATGAGATATAGGCCAAAATGCACTTAAGTGGGCTTTTTGGCTTGAAGCCCACACAAGTGGTTCTATAAATAGAGCTCTTGTGCAGAAGCTTTGTATGGGAATACAACACAACTGAAGAGTTGGAATTTCGTATCTCTCTTTCTCTCACTCAAAGCCTTCATTCACAAACAGCTAGCACTGCGATTGAAGGAATCCGTTCGTGTGGACTGAGTAGAGACGTTGTCATCGTTCAACGTTCGTGATCTCCCCGTGGATCTGTATCAAAGGTTTTGATCATTATCAGAGATCTGCACCAAAGGTTTGAATCGCCACAAGAGGTAACGATTCTATCACTGATCATGCCCATTCGTAAGGATCACTAAATGGAGAAAAATTTTAAATTCCGTTGCGCCTTGGATGGCAATTCTCCTACAGTTGTGACATATGATGTGACATCTTAGGTTTACTATCAATATGGCTGCACTTAGGTTTGGATTTAGGTTTGCCACCAGTGTAACTGCGCTCAGCCTTAGATTCGTTGAACCCAATGCCAGATTTGTCTCCTGTCATTTGTCCAGTCTGGAGAATTTTGTCTAAGGTGTCAAATCCATTGTTTAGCATCCTGACATACTTTGTCATCTCATCTAGTTTTTGGAATTCAGAAACACTGTTTCAGTTTTTAATTTAGAGATGGTTTCCAAGTGTTCTACCTTCTCATTCTCCAGTTGTGTTATCACCTTCTTCTGGCTTTCAACTTGTTGACACACTTCTGCACTTCTGTGACACAACTTTTTGTAGGTAGTGGCCAATTCTTCAAAGGTTACTTCATCATCACTTGAGTCTTCATCAGAACCCCATCTTCCAGTCAAGGCAGTCACAAGATTTGCAGACTCTTCAGTTTCACTTTCATCAGACCAAGTGGCAGTAAGACTCCTCTTCTGTTTCTTGAGGTAGGTTCCACATTTAGTTCTAATGTGTCCATACTCATCACATTCATGGCACTGAACACCTTTTCCTTCTTTGGGCTTTTCATCTGACCTTGTTCTTCTTCCAGCATTGTTGGATTTACTGATGTCAGATGAGATGTTCTTGACATTAGACTTAGATCTTACATCCATCTTTTTTAGAAGTCAGTTGAACTGTCTTCCCAGCATTGCTACATCATTTGCCAGATCTTCATCAATATCTTGACCACTTTCCTCCCCTATCTCCTCAGTGTTTGACATGAAGGCTATGCTTTTGACTTTCTTTTCAGATCCATCACACATTCCCATCTCAAATGTTTGAAGGGATCCAATTAACTCATCAACTCTCATATTTGAAATGTCTCGAGACTCTTCTATGGCTGTCACTTTCATGGCAAATCTCTTAGGGAGTGACCTGAGTATTTTCCTCACTAATTTTTCATCTGACATCTTCTCACCCAGGGCTCCTTAAGCATTAGCAATTTCAAGGATATTCATATGAAATTCATGAATATTTTCATCTTCTTTCATCCTTAAATTTTCAAACTTGGTAGTGAGCAGCTGCAGTCTAAACATCTTCACTCTAGAAGTGCCTTCATGAGTGGTTTTGAGAATGTCCCAGGCATCTTTAGCCACCTCACAGTTGTTTACCAATCTGAAGATATTCTTATCTACTCCATTGAATATAGCATTCAATGCTTTAGAGTTCTCAAGAGCTAAATCATTCTCCTCCTTGGTCCATTGTTCTTCAGCCTTCTTATCAGTAGTAGCCTCTCCATCCTTAGTAATAACTGGATGTTCCCAGCCTGTTAACACAACCTTCCAAGCTTTATTATCCAGAGATTTTAGGAAGGCTACCATTCGAGGTTTCCAGTAGTCATAGTTGGATCCATCCAAAATAGGTGGTCTGTGAACAGATCCTCCATCTTTCTCCATAGTACCAGAAAGTATCGTCCCTAGATCTCACCCAGAACCAGAGCAGGATGCCTGCTCTGATACCAATTGAAATTTTGGTATCAGATATGAGATGTCGAAGGTAATGTCACGACACTAATATCTGAACAATACAAACAAGATAAAAGATAAAGAACAGTAATGCAAGAGACACAAGCAATTGTTAACCCAGTTCGGTGCAAACTCACCTACGTCTGGGGGCTACCAAGCCAGGAAGGAAATCCACTAAATAGAATCAGTTCAAAGACTCTTAGTAAACAACACAAGTTACAGTCTTTTTCACATAATCTCTACCCGTGTGACTTCTACCTAAGAACTCTTAGATATGATATCCCACTCACTCCCCCTCAATCACACCGGTGATACAAAACAATAATTACAATGAAAATAAGACACTCTTCAAAGACACACACTTGATCTTACTTAACAACTTCAATCAAGTAGACACACACTCATGCTTAAAAGCTTTGAGTGACAAATTACAACTCAAAAATCAGACCAATTCAATCATCTATGGATGAATTGAATGGCTTACAAAACACACGACCACACAAGACTAAAACCCTTATTCTCTCTCAATATTTCGTTCGTTATTTCTTGTGTATCAAATCAGGTTTTCCATGTCCCTTTTATAGAAGCATTTGGCTGGGCTTGGACATCATAAAACCCTAAACTATTTTCCATTCATATCTTCTCATGACGGTTGATTAGATCTCTTTGGAAAATAAGTTAATCTCGTTGTAATTACTGATTGATAGCGTGTTTAATCATCTCATCAATCAAACATAGATTTGCATTAAAAATGCAATCACATAATACATAACATTCAGACTGAATATTCTGTATACAAATGTCATGACATCGGGTCTGACATCCTGGTAAAATCCTGCATAATTACATTTTAAACATCCAGCAGGTACATGTTATCTTATGTCAAGACAACACATGTGACATCTTGGGAACACTCTAGGTTTTACCAAAATTGCCGCCAACACAAGAACCAACACTTTCAATGCACTTTTGAACATGTTTGAATGAATGAATTAAATGGAGTTAATGGGTCATGGAATGACTTGATCAAATGGACAATGAATTTGTATCAATGGGACTATAAATCAAAGCATGAATGAATCTTGACATTTTGATAAAGCCATGGATGAAGTGGGGATGACATAAAGCTCAGATCAAATGGATCCTGAGACCATGAGGTCAATGAAACATGAATGCAAACATTCCTTGAATCAACCACATAACACCATGAATTAGGGTTTACTAGGTCAAAGTTCAAAGCTATATATCAATCAAGAATCTCAAGCCAAATGAGAAGTCAACTCGAGTGGCACATCAATGCCATGAAGATCAACCAGGGTTTCCACTACCTTAATGCAAACCATTGAGTTCACAAACCTCAAAGCCAAGGACTAGGATTTTGATGAACCGTAGATCAGAAAGCCAAATCAGCAAAGCACCTAAATACCAACTATCCCTTATTAGGGTTTCAAACAAAGCCCAAAGCTCCGTAGGAAACACCTCAAACCATGAACCCACAATTAGGGTTCAGAAGTCAGATTAACTACATAGAAGGTCAAACACAAGATCTCATAGGAGCAAAATCAAGAATTAGGGTTTCAGCCCATAAGGTGTGCAATACCATAATCTTCAAGCAAAGCCCTTGTTTTTACCAACCATAAACCTTGAATCTATAATGCCTGTTAGCAAGTGTTAATCATGAATGAATGATGCACGCGAATAAAGTATGAATGAGTCTCAAGCCATAAGTTAGATGAGAAGCGAAAAGGGAGGGAAAATTTTGGGGTACGAAAGTTTGCTTTCTGAAAAGAGACATTATCTGCCGTTATGGGATTCCCAATAAAATCATTACCGATAATGGTTCGAATATTAATAATAAGATGATGAAGGATTTGTGTAAGAGTTTCAAGATTGAACACTACAACTCGTCGCCATATCGTCCGAAGATGAATGGAGCAGTGGAAGCAGCCAATAAGAACATAAAGATTTTTTTTAGAAAGTGGTGAAGACATACAAGGATTGGCACGAGATGCTACCCTTTGTTGTGCACGACTATCGTACTTCGGTACGAACCTCTACTAGGGAAACCCCCTTCTCTCTGGTGTATGGAAACAGTCATCCCTATCAAAGTAGAGATCCCCTCTCTAAGGATTTTGACAAATGTCAAACTGAATGAGGCTGAATGGATTCAAGCGAGAATCGATCAACTGAAACTTATAGAAGAAAAGTGCATGAAAGCTCTATGACACGGCCAACTTTATCAGAAGAGGTTGAAAAGGGCCTTTGACAATAAAGTTTGTCCTTGGAATCCCTAAGTCGGTGACCTGGCACTGAAGAAGATTCTGCCGATCCACATAGATCCTCGGGGCAAGTGAACCCCCAATTAGGAAGGCCCATACATTGTGAGAAAGGTTTTCTCAGGAGGAGTCTTGATCCTCTCAACTATGGACGGTGATGATCTTGCATCATCCGTGAATACAGACACAATTAGAAAATATTACGCCTAAATATTTGACCCGCTAAGCTGACACCCTGCGGGGCAACTTAGGCAAAAGTGGGCATTTCGGTCGACCACAAACAGAAAAGGTTCAGGCAAAAATTAGGGATATAAATCAAAAGAATTATAAACCTGTTAAGTTGACACCCTAAGGGGTAACTTAGGCAAAAAAAAGGGTATCCCGCTAGAGTGAAAACCCGAAAGGGCAGTCTAGGCAAAAATTAGGGATTTTAATGGCAAGAGACTGCGTATTACCGAGGATCTGTGAATCCATCTTCCAATCAGTGGAAACCCTAAACAGAGGGATCAATCCAGTCACTCTCATCAGAAGCAGAGTACAAGGATCTAGAAGACATAAAGGCTATAGCATAATTGGAACTTAATGGAAATCCAAGACTTTCACATTGCCAATTTTTTTTTATGTTTTTGTTTTGCAATTACCTCATTTAGGAATTGCCTCCTTATATAATCACCAATTCACAGGCCCATTTTCAATCAGAAAAATTTCTTTTCATTTAGAAATACTCCTCATTTTACTTTTTCTGCTTATTTGTGAAATGTGACTGTTATTTCTAATAAATAATGCATTGAAAATTTCAGGGATAACAACAAAAGTACTAAATGAAAACTCGATTTTTATGTTGATCTTAAAGTGTCTGAAGGGACAACCACGATACCTAATAGTTACATACAATGTGCAAATGCATGAGATCATGAAGGTCTATTGACCTAAGAGATTACAAGAATCTCCATTCTTCATAGTAATCCCTTTTAGTTTACCTGCTCAGATCCAGCCTAGGGCATCGAAAGGTCCATGCCAAGTTCTTCCTCCAGCAGGATCGAGAGGATAAGATGTCGGGAAGTCATGCAAGACACAACCCACACCATGTAAACCAGAAGCCTTGTAACCCAAGAAAATTTTCCTCGGTGTCCGTTACACCATACCCAAACTTGGGGCATCTATAGATCCCCATACCACTGCATAAACCTGTCATGCATAATTCATATTATTCCATTCGTCCATATCATCTCACATAGCATGAATCTCTCTAACAAGCAAAAACAAGCCCAAAACTCACTTGGTGCTTTCTTGATCCCATTTTCGTTGGCACCTTTTCAAAGCCTATTCCCTTTGGCACTATAAAAAATATATAACCCATTTGCTTTGACCCTTGTAAGACTCCTAGTTGGCATCCTCGACATGATCTTTCAAGTTGTTCATTTTTCTTGCTCGTCGTAAGCCCCATTCCATCATCCATGGAGATGACTTCATTGAGATAACTCTCCTTTTGTGAGTTTATTTCATTGCTTGGTGCATGAAATCACGTCTCCCCCTCGTTGCCTTTTGCACGAGCAGGGTACCCCTTATCAGAACTTTGCATCATGTTTCATTTCGAAGCACCCAATAATGGTTTGGTGAGTCCCAGGAAAGGTAGCCATATTTTGAAAACTTCATCCCCGCCAATTGTGCCTGAGGGACGATATGATATTTTTGTTCCTATTGCAAGGTCCCCATCTTACAGAATGTATCAAAGCTCAGTCCCCGTTTGGAAAACTCTCTCCAAGTCCAGGTCCATTATAGCACACCTATTTTTCAAAGCCCAACCCTGTTGGAAAACCTCTTTCTAGTCCAATTTCTGTATGGGAAACCCTTTTTGATAAAAGCCCAATTATACCTGGCCCCCCTCGTAAAACCCTCTTCGCATAAGAAGAGATGTCTCTGTCAAGACTTTGTCTTTAGATTTATTTCGAAATACCCATTGTAGGTTTGGTAAGTCCCGAGAAGGGTAACCATGTTTCAAAAACTTCATCCCCTCCATTGTGTCTGTGGGACACCCTGAGGCTTTTGTGCCTACAACAAAGTGCCCAATTGACATAGCATCCCAAATCCCAATCCTTATCTGCCAAAACCTCCTTCCAAGCCCATTGCCTACCTGGAAAAACCTCCTTCCAAGGCCAGTTGCATTTGCAAACCCATCCCAAAGCCCAATTTTGTTGGCAAAATCTCCCTCCAAGCCCAGTTCCATTGGCAAACTCATCCTTAAGCCCAATTTCGTTGGCCAAATCTCCCCTAAAGCCTATTTTTGTTGGCAAATCCATCTTTAAGCCCAGTTCCGTTGGCAAACCTAACCTCTCCCCAACCCAATTGTACTTGTCCCCTTTTTGTTAAACCCTCTATTATAAACCTCTCTAAGCCTACATTTTGTTTTAGCCTCTCTCCACCAGCCTGAACCCTATGTTTAGCATCTTCTCCTCGGCCCGTTGAACATAAATACTATCAAACCTTCCTGTGAGCACTACGCCAAAAACTGGAATAGACAGCGCCCCTTAGAGGGCGCTTTATTACAAAAGCGCACTCTAAAGTGAAGAGAAAAAATAAGGAGCATACTATTGGAATAGATAGCGCACTTTAGAGGGCGCTTTTGTAACAAAGCGCACTCTAAAATGAAGCGAAAAAATAATGAGGAAATGGAGGGACACCAATAGAGGACGCTTTATTGAAAGCGCCCTCTAAGGGTAACCTTAGAGGGCGCTTGTTAAAAAGCGCTCTCTATGTCCATGTACATTTCCAGTTTATAAGGCGCTTTTGGAAAGCCTTAGAGAGCGCTTTTAGAAGCGCCCTCTTAGGCCCCCTTTAGAGGGCGCTTTTGTAACAAAGCGCCCTCTAAAGTGAAGCCAAAAAAAATAATGAGGAAATGGAGGGACACCAATAGAGGGCGCTTTAATGAAAGCGCCCTCTAAGGTTACCCTTAGAGGGCGCTTTTAAAAAAGCGCTCTCTAAGTCCATGTACATTTCCAGTTTAGAAGGCGCTTTTGGAAAGCCTTAGAGAGCGCTTTTAGAAGCGCCCTCTTAGGCCCCCTTTAGAGGGCGCTTTTTTTACAAAAGCGCCCTCTAAGGTCCCCTTTAGTAAACATTAAAATTATAACATATACTGCATGTCTCTTTATTTTCCCTCTCTATAAGCTATTTCGTTTACGTAACTGGGTTTTCTCTCTACTGCGATTACTCTCTACTGCAATTACTCTCGTCCTCCGTTCGTTCTCCCTCCCTCACCGTCATCGTCGCCGTCGCCTTTTTCTGCTGCTGCGTTCACGTTCACTGCGTTATCTGCGTCCACCGTCACTGTTCACTTTCTTCTCCATCGTTACCGTCACCTTCAAGGTATTTCTCTTCTCCATCGTTACCGTTCACTTTCTTCATGTGTTTGATTAGGGCATTTTCTAAACTTAGTTTTACATTTTGTGCATTATGTTGATTAATGTTGTTTAGGGCAAACTGAGTTTTTTATTTCTGATTGAAAACTGATATCATTTGAAGTGTGTTTGAGCTTGTGCTTGGAAGTTTGATGATTATGGATGCAAGTTTGTTCATGTTCCAAACACCATAAGTTTGCATTGGTCTTTTGCATGCAGTAGGTGTGTGTGAGTTTGTATTCAATAATGATAAAAAAAAAAGAGTTTAGATTGTTGTAACATGAGAGAAATGGAAGGTATATGAATGTGTTCACGTATTGAATCATTGTCTTACTTGGGTCTTATTGAATCATTTCTATATTACAGATAAAATGGCTAACCAAGACGATACCCATGACGCGAATGGATCACGTAACAATGTTGAAAAAGAAATCAAACGAGGATTGACTGTTATGAAGTCAATCATTCGTGCAAGAGACAAGGGTGTAAAATTTGAAGTGCATTGGAGTGCTGAAGACCAACTAATTGAGCCTAACGGTTCAATGTTGACAAGTTACATTGGTTTCCTTGTTCGACAACATATTCCGATTACATGTGATAATTGGAGAAGTCCGGACTTGAAGGTTGGCAAAGAAAAAATATGGTCGGAGATACAGGTACTTACCATATATTGTTATATGTTTTTTTTGTTGACTATTTGTTGACCATATATTGTTATAATATTACTTTATAATAACACACTCCATTTGTATGTTTTTTAGAGATCCTTTCACATCGATGAAAGCCGGCAAAAATATTGTATTCAATTGGCCGGAAAAAGACTCCGAGGATTTCGATCCTTTTTGTGCAACAAATTTCTCAAGGATGAGGAAGGAAAATTTGTTGAAGGAGAACGGCCAATGAAGTATGCCGAGATTATTTCAGCCGATGAATGGGATAACTTTGTCGCCAAACGAAGAAACGAAAAATTCCATGTAATGTCTATTAATTATGGTATTATACAATTGTTAAGTTACTTGGTTCTAATATGCCTTAAACTTTTTTATCCAGGAAGTAAGCGACAAAAATAGGAAAAGGGCATCAAAACCCGCGTATCCGTACAAAAAAGGGCGTACGGGTTATGCACGGTTACAACAAAGAATTGTGAGTATATTCAAATGCTATGAGCTTATACATTGTCACAATATGTTATAATTGATGATCTTATAATCTAATTCAATGTGTAGCTAGCCGAGGAGAAAAGTGACGCAACATCTCTTCCGGAGCACGTATTATGGAAGGCTGCTCGGGTTGGGAAGGATGGGGCTGTCGTTGAAGCGGTCCAAAATGTTTATGACGAATGTGTAAGTATATGTAACATTATTTCTTTAATCATATCGAAAATTTTGTTAGACATATAATTCATTTTTAATCTCCTCTAATAATATTTCAGGAGACTTTATCCCAAACCGTACCTTCAACCGAGGTCCAGGATTGCAGGAGCGTACTTAGTCGAGTACTAAATGTTCCTGAGTATTCCGGTCGTGTGAGGGGTAAGGGTTTTGGTGTGACTCCGTCGTCATTTTATAAAAAAACAAAAACAAAAAATCCTACCAACAAAGAGGTGATGGAGACCTTGGCGGAGTTAAGGGCACAAGTACTCCAACTGCAAAACGAGAATGCAAGGTATAGAGAGGAAAGGTGCGCTTCCGAGGCAAAAGATACTAGTGACCGAGCTAGTATCAATTATCAACCGAAATTTCCCGAGGTAATTATATATGTTATTATGAAATTAAAATAGCACTTTTTTACTTGACACATATACACGTTAACAATAATATTTATTATTGGTTTAGGGCATTTCACCTTGTCAGCTGTATCTATCGTCACCAACTTATCGCATGGTTGGCAAGGGAAAAGTGCACAATACTTCGGGTGAATTACTTCACCATAATCCCCTCCCGGTGGGATTTATGAAAGTTTCGGTTGACCTTGTATTAGATACGGACGCCCTTCTCCCATTACCTGACGTTGTTTCAGAGACAACGTTGATGCGAGATGCAGTCGGATCCTTTGTTGGTTGGCCGTCAGATCTAATTTTCCCTGATGCCGAGGTATATATGTTCTAAATGATTATGAATATTTAGTATTCACATTTCAATTCAGCTACAATTATGATATTTAATCAATCCTTATTACATGGTAATGTTAGACTCCTACAAGACCCACACATAAAGTTGGTAAAGGGATTTCAAGACGCATCGAGTCGGTTGCATCTCAAAAAGAGGTACAAATATATATACCAATTGAATTATATACGCAACGATTCTGTTGCATCACAAAAAGTCATGATTTATTTTATATGAATTTTTAGGTTCCCCGTCGAAAGTTGAAAAGCGCTGCTAAGGATATTCCAACGACGTCCGGGACAAAATCTCAAATTATGATGCGTCTTGAGAAAATGGTGGATGAGTCCGATATTATGCACGGGGCCATTCGTAGTATAGATTTTGATGAAGGTGTTTTCGGAGCTGCTCATTTCGAAATAATTGCAAAGGAGGACTTCCAACAACTTTTTGAACACACCGAATTGGGCATCGCTGTCATTCATACATACATATGGTACTCCGATCAATCTATAATTTACTTAGTTGAACAATTTATTTACACATTTCAATGAGTAGTCTAATGTTTATTATGTTTCTATTTAAGGTATATGTATGTAACATTGATGCGGGGAACTGAATTGTGTAACCGTTTCAATTTTATTGCTGCTTCCCGTATCAACGCAACGTTAATAACGAATAATCCAACATCCGTAAAGAATGATCTAGTCGATAGATTCATGGCGGCCGGCGATAATACTACACCCAGTTTGTATTTTTTACCGTTTAATTCTAGCAACGGGTTAGATTTTCTTTCTAATAATTTCATTCTAATCTATGTATATCTTTTACGTAGAAAATTTTCATTCATCTAAATTTTTGTTTTATTTTACAGTGGTCACTGGGTGTTGGTTGCTATGGATCTTTCGAGACTAATAGTGTATTATCTCGATTCTTTATCGGGTGATTGGAGTAAATATCCGAATATGAAGAAGACGGTTGACGCGTAAGTGAAATTCCCCTAAATAATCGTGTGTATTTGTATATTTAATTATGTCTGTCAGATTGATCTCAATATACGTTTTTATTTTGTTAGGGCAATAATAAAATTTAGATCGAAAAAGAATTACCGCAATAGGAAGGACATTACCTGGATCAGAGTTCAGGTATATATTAAGTATCTTATTTTTGCTTATAATAGTGTTTGTTTTTTTGCTTATAATAGTGTTTGTAAGAAATTAACTATATATATATTGTTTGTTTTTCTGTGTAGTGTCCTCAGCAAAATAATTCGGTCGATTGCGGATTTTTTGTAATGAGATTTATGAGAGACATCATTGCGTTGAATCGTATAGACATCCCAAAAATGGTATGGAATAATAACTTAGGGTTTATTTTAATATTATCGGATATTTCATCTAATTTGTTACTAAATCATGAATATGTTTTATTCTCTTAATTGTAGTACTTTGAGGAATACAAATCTTACTCAAGAGCAAATTTGGATGAAATCAAGGATGAATTGTGTCAATTCATTGTTGATCAAAGAATCATATAGCTAGGTTGTATATTGTTGTACATATATGTATGGAATGTTGTTGTTGTATGCTGTTGTTGTATATATGTTGTATATTGTTGTTGTACTTTTACTAAATCATGAATATGTTGTTGTATATTGTTGATCAAAGAATCATATATTAATGTTGTATATATGGAGGATTAATGTTGTATATAAATGGATTCATGTTGTATATATCAATGGATTAATGGTGTATAACATTGGATTAAAGGATGAAATCAATATGAATTTTACACTTTTGCAGCATGCGAACAGGTTAACAATCAAATATCCACTGTTTTTCAAACAATTTTTTTTAAAATAACTAACACTTTAGAGGGCGCTTTGTCTAGAAAGCGCCCTCTAAACACTTTACATTGACAACTTTAGAGGGCGCTTTTTCCTGAAAGCGCCCTCTAAACACTTTACATTGACAACTTTAGAGGGCGCTTTGTCCAGAAAGCGCCCTCTAAACACTTTACATTGACAACTTTAGAGGGCGCTTTTTCCTGAAAGCGCCCTCTAAACACTTTACATTGACAACTTTAGAGGGCGCTTTTTCCTGAAAGCGCCCTCTAAGGTGTCCCTTTATGGACCACTCCAGAGGGCGCTTTTTTCTGAAAGCGCACTATAATGTGGCCACTTTAGACAGCGCTTTCTCCAGGAAAACAAAGCGCTGTCTTTACCTATGCCAGCGCCACTTTAGAGGGCGCTTAAAAGCGCTGTTATAGGCCAAAATAAGCGCCCTCTTTTCCCTTATTTGGCGTAGTGGAGTCTTTCCAAACCCAATTTATGTTTGACCATTACGTTCGTTTAAGCCTGAACCCAGAGTTTAGCATTCACTTTCTCCCCAGCGAGTCTAAAATGTTCGTTTCCCTGAGCCTGAACCTTTCTGTTTAGCCTTTCATATCCCCATAGTAAGCCTAAGTCGTCCTTTATCCCCTCTCCCCGAGCCGAAGTCTTGCTCACCTTCCTACTTCATTTTCAAGCCCAAGTCCTGATTGGCCCCCACATTGTCAAAGCCTAAACTATTGGTTAGACATGATATCACACATCAAGCCTAAGCTTTTTGCCCTTGGACATCTTCCCCAGCAAGCCTAAACCCAACTGTTTAGCCCCTCATTCTCCTGTAGTGAGCTTAAACTGTTGTTTTAGCCACACCATCCTAAGCTTAAGCTTCGTACTTAGCACATCTTCCTAGCAAATTTTAGACATTGTTTTACCTCTTATATCCCCTAATCCCGAGCCTTGTGTTTGGCAAATCTCCAGCAAAACCTGAACCGTTGTTCAATACTCAATCCCGCATCAAGTCTAAACTGAATGTTTAACCCCTCTTCCACCTCGAGCCTAATGTCAGATTTAGCCCTACATCCGCCTTTACATTTATCTCGTTTTCCTATAAAGAACTTAAGATTTTGTTACTCCAGCAAAAGCCCAAATCTCGGTTGTGTTTGGCCATTCATCCTTAGCTTTTAAGCCTAAGCCCTCGTGTTTAGGCCCTTCATCCTCAGACACTCACAATTACTTCACATACATACTCTCTTATAAACGTGTTTGCACAAAATTGCTCTTGAGATTTTTTGAATTAATCTCAGAAACTTTTAAACTCGTGATTTTTCGCTAAAAACACATGTGAATACCCACACCACTATTTTCTTTGCCATAAAGCACTTAGCATAAACATTTACCACAAAGAATGGTCGAGCATTCAATCCCCAATCAAGACAAACCCCAAGATACCCTGGCCATGAGAATAAAAAGATTACATTTCCTTTCACACTAAACCAAATCGAAAAAAGACCACTATTAGCACCCACCGTAGGGGAGAAACTTCAGCCACAAGCCGAGTTACCCCACAAAAAACTACAAATATATCATGCAGAAGACAGAAAAGTATGATGGTGAATTACTTCTATAGGTTTTTGGTAATAAATATAAACCGTAATTTTTGTTTTGATTGTGAGAAATGATTATATATCTGTACTTTCAAATGGTTTTAAATTACAATTTGCATCTACAGTTTTAATCTTAATATTGTTATTATGGAATAGGGACACCGTTAGAATGAAAGCAGGTAAACCTCCTTCTCAGCAAAGGTAAATTCATTAACCTTATATTCACAATAAAAGCTCTAAGTTCCAGGGACTTTGCAGGGGGGAAATCCTGGACCCCATTGAGACATCCTTTTTCTCAGATCGATTCAAATTTGCTTTGAAGTCTCCCAAAATACATCAGACAAACCCCGAGAACCGATTAAAACTCAAACCATGTGATCCCACATCACTCTTTTCTCTTCCAGAGAGCACTTAACATACATATTAACCACAAAGTAGGGTCGAGCATTCAATCCTCAATCAAGACAAACCACAAGATACCCTGACCAAGAGAATAGAAAGATTGCATTTCCTTTCACACTACATCAAATCGATAGAATACCACCACTAGCACCCACTGTAGGGTAGAATCTCCGGCCACAAGCTGAGTTATCCCACAAAGAACTTCAAATATATCATGCAGGAGACAAAAGTATTATGGTGAGTTACTTGTATAGGCTTTTGGTAATAAATATCAACCATGATTTTTGTTTTGATTACGAGAAATGATTATATATTTGTACTTTCAAATAATTTTAAATTGCAGGTCACATCTACAATTTTGATCTCAATATTGTTATTGTGGATGCCTCAATACTAGCATCACATCACAATGCACATCTTCAATTACGCATGCGAACAGAACATAAATGCACATGAGACGATGAACCATATTAGATCAAATCTTCTTACTCAAAATTAAACTTTCAAAAACCCTAAATCCCAATCAATCTTAAATTTAATAAATCATCTTACTTTTTATAATCTCTCAAATGTGTATCTATATTATTGTGGATAAATATATAATGGTTTCGGTTGTGTTACTTTCAAATATTTAATAGAGACCCCAATACACATTTTAGTAATTATAATGATCAGGACCGGGACCACAATCATAGTTTAAAATCATGTTGTCAACTACTACTACAAATTTGACAAAAAAAACTATTAATGAAATATATACAAAGTTGATTGATAAGGACTCTACAATATCTTAGTCAATTACATTATTGCTTCCAAGAAATTTCAGTCTTTAGTACAAGCATTTTTCAAGTATGTTTTTCAACTACTTCAAATAGTTTCCCTTTAAACATAAAGTATAATTTTTTCACCTTGAAATATATGGATTTATGAAATTAAGATGAATGAAATAAAGAATCATGAAACGTAATTTCAAAAGACAAGTACAAAATCTTAAAAATCATGCAAGTGTTTATTTGTTATACTATCTTAATCTCTATATTATTTTACTGTTGGACTAGATATTATGCTAAAACTAGCATTCCTCTATTATTTTGTTTAGCATATATTTACCATAGAATTTGCAATGTCTCCACTTCTTTCTCTTTCTATCATTCTAAAATGATTCTTGACCATTTCAATTTCTTCAATGTTCTAAAAAAAAAAGCATATGCCAACTCTCAAATTAGATAACCCCATTATTGACTCTCCATCAATTATTCTTAGTTTGCAATATTTCATTTTTTTTTTGGAAATTTTCCAATGCCATTGGTTCTAATATAACTAGTTTTATGATTGATAAATCCATATTATTAGGAACACCAACCACTTCTAATGGAATACAATTATTATAGTAAACTATGAAATGCCAATAGTAACTAGCTATATTTATCCTCTTCCTTTTCTCATTGTATATATTACATTGTTCCTAGTTTCAAACACTTTTTCATTTCTCTCTAATCCTCAACAATCAACGCATTGTCTTAGATAAGAGACGATATGGGTTTCACAAGTAAAACAACTCTCTTCACCCTAGCTCTAACCCTAGCCTCATTCCTCTTCGTCGGCAACGCGGAGTCCAACGCGGAGCACTCAGAGGGTATCCACGTTGTAGAACACGATCTCCGATCTGATCTCGTGGATCTCTGCCATAAAACCACCAATCCTAAACTTTGTCTAGACACAATTAAACCACACTTCCTCAAGAGTGCAGTTACTCCCATTAAGGCTCTGGAAGTTGAAGTTGATGCAACTCGTGACCAAACTGTAAAAACTATGGATGCCATTGGTACATCACTTGCCGAAAGCAGTGCTTCCAATTCATTGAAGGATTCTCTTGCTATATGCAAGGATCAATACCATAGTATTTTGGATGCTATCAAAGAAACCAAAGAAGCAATCAAGGTTCAGGATTTTAGTACAGCGAAGTTGAAATTCAGTTCTGTATTGTCATACCAAGCATCTTGCAAGGATGCATTTGAAGGGATGGAGAAGGAATTCGCCTTTTCTAATGACAATGATGCTGTGTTTCAGTTGGGAGGAAACTGTTTGGACATCATTTCTGATATGGAAAAAGCTGAGAATCCTACGACTCCACAACCCACCATTCCAGAACCAGCCGCAACAACGGAACCCCTGTCAGTTCCTACTACATTTAAGAACGTAATTGGAACCATAAGCTAAAGTGTTGGGATGTACAATATTCAACTTTTTATAATGGTAAAAAAAACATAAAATTAATTTTATTATTTGTAAGTGGGTAAGTTTTTTTTTAATTTTTTTTTTATGTATAGATAAAGTGATAATAACCACTAAAAACCTACACATAGTTAGTGTAAGGTTTGAGTTGGAGCCCTAGATATATTATCAAACCTAGTACCTAGTTTTTTTATGTTGAGTTATGATTTGTGGATGTAAATGAGCCAACCTTATTGGTGCATAATACACTTTCCACTAAATGTAATATTAGTTTATAGTTTACATATATGTTATTATTTTTTTTTCCTTTTTGGTTCTATAACGATAATTAAGTGAGCGAAGTGACATTTTAGAATTTTATTAGATATGAATCTATCACCCAATCATTTTATATTAATTTATTAATAAATACATTCAAGCTTCAAATCAATTTACTCTAGAAGATATTGATATACAATTACGCATATCTTCTCTTGTTTTGCAGTATATTTATCATTATTCGTACATATATATGGGTTGTTTCACTTAATGCTGATATTTTTTTATTTGTTTATCTATAAATGAATTGTATTAATTTTTTTAATCAATTCATAACTTCAAATTGTGAATTTCGAGAATCACTCAAATCTGACCATATTCTCTTTGAATATCTCTTATAAATTTAGAAAAATACATTACCACCATAAAAGCAAAAATTTCCCCACTTAAATTATCCACGTGTTAAGTAATATATATATATATATATATATATATATATATATATATATATATATATATATATATATATATATATATATATATATAAAATAAAAAACTATTGAAATATAAAATTCATACACAAAACATATACTTATTTTATTTATTTTTAATTATTTCTTAAATGTGATTTAAATGTTGGTTAGTAATTAATCAAGTTTTATTTTTTAAAATCGAAATTAATATTATACTAAAATTAACGTTTTTTAAATTAATCAGTTAAGTAACCATTGAAATGTACCATTCACACACACACATACTTTATCTTTAATTAATTAAATAAATTTAATATTTTTTAAATATTTTTCATATAAAACTAAAAGTAATTATAATTTATAAATTACATTTGTAATATGAGAGATATAGTATTTAATAAACTTAAAAAAGGATATACTTTTAAAACGTATTTGAATATTAAACAAATATTTGTCATTGATACCTACAATTAAAATATACTTGACATAATTTTTCTACAAAAATATTAAACAACTAGTTGCAATGTTAAGTGTTAAACAAAAGGCAAACATTTTCAAATGATACATAAAAAAATGCGGAAATTTTTTATTTTATTAATTAATATAAGAAATGCTAAACAAAATTTATCAATAATACACGAGATACATTATTGTAATCGTAATATTAGAAAAATACATGATCCATATTTATTATTAATTAATATAAAAAAATATAGAACAAAATTTTCTATAAAAAAATATAAAAAAATACGGGATAAATATTTGTGAAGCATCAATATATAAAAAATATAGACAAATAATTATTTTTGATAAATATTTTTAAAAAGAAGACTAAATAAAATAAGGAAATTGATCGCCTTAAAATATACAAAAAAATAATTCAAAAAATTTAAAATTAAACTATAATTTTCATAATTATTTTATTTAATTACGTTAAATATGCCTAGCTATTGCAAAAAAATTAAATATTTTATTAATTATGTTGCTTAACTGCAATTACAATATATAGTTTATATATATATATATATATATATATATATATATATATATATATATATATATATATATTAATTTTGGTATCCGGTCTTGAGACTGACTAATCTAAGAGGATCAATCCCACCGTCTACTATCGGAGGTCCCGTTTAAAGCCAGAGCAAAAGTCTGTATGGGCTGACCCAACACAAAGATTAATTGTACCTAGCAGAATTCGAACATAAAACCTTAAGAGCAGCACACTCTCAAAACCTAAATCACCACCTCTAGGCCAACTCTTGGGGGTTATAACACTTAATATAATAACACTATCTAAAATAATTCTTTAGCATGTTGTTGTAGAGAATGTCAATCCCCCATCAAACTTTACCGTGGTGACTAATCTGACTTATGATCTTCCCCCTGACTATGCTCCTTAACAAATTCCTACTCAACCTCAGTCCGTGCATATCCCGATATCTAATTAAGTCTCTATGGGTTCAAAAGAATCCAATTGTTCATATTGATGAAGAGGGTCCTCACTTTACAAGGAATATGTCATATTCTCCAGGTGCCCAACTGATGTAAAAAGGGAGCATTCTCAAGTGGATGAAGTCGCAGAAATAGGTCGTGATCTTGAGAAACGATCAAGGCATGTGGAAGATATTAACACGTTGAGGGTTGATGTCATGTGTTTGGTGCCAGATCTGGTTATGCTCCCAAAATTCAAATTACCAACTTCGAGAAGTACCAAGGGGATAACTGCCCAAGGCACAATTTGGTGATATTCTATCGAAAGATGACCTCCTATACTCACGATGATAAGCTGATGACTCACTATTTTCAAGACATTTTGAATGGGGCATCTTTGAGTTATTACATGAAACTAGAAAGAATCCATATTCAGTTATGGGAGGACTTAGCTAACACCTTTTTGAAGCAGTACCAGTACAACTTGGACATGGCTCTAGACCAAAGGTAGCTACAATGCTTATCTCTAAAGAGCAATTAATCCTTCAGAGGATATGTGCAACGATGGAGATAATTGGCAGCCCAAGTGTAATCCTCACTCTTAGACAAAGATTTGGTGGAAATGTTCATGGTTACCTTGCAAAGCTCATACTTCGAAGGAATGGTAGGCAGTGCATCATCAAACTTCTTTGACCTAGTGATGGTGGGAGAACACGTCGAGAATGACCTCAAGAGTGGAAAAATCCAAGGCATCTCGAGTACCTAGACTAGCGATAATGAATCCCTCGGCAGCTCCCAAGAGGAAGAAGATGATGTAATCAATGCAGTCATGACAAATATCAAGTATTCTCATGGTGCACCAACAAGACCTTATGGTCCTCCATCTTTTAAGAGGTCACCCCTTCCAGTACCACGCTATCCTTATGGGAAACCAACAATGCTTAGAGCGCCATACCAGTATCCCTGGACCGCTCCTCATCCAAATAGGCAAGCCCATGGTCAAGGATATCATAATCAATATAGGCCTCAAAACAATATGGAAAGAAGGAACTCTCATCTCGATCCAATTCCTATGTCATACAGCTAACTTCTACAGCCTCTGATTCAAAGCTCGTTGGTGGATCCTAAACCTCTGAAGCATGTGCCACAACCATTCCCTCCTAGATATGGTCCCTATGTGCAATGTGGATATCATGTCGGATCAATAGGGCACTCGACCGAGGATTGCAACACTTTCAAAGCTAAAGTACAACCGTTGATCAACAACAAGAACATAACCTTTCGAGAAGGGAACCTATTGGTGAACGTCAACCTCTCGCCCTGATAAATGTGAAGACCTCAAGGGGCATCTCTTAAAGTCAGTGGATCAACTAGGAAGTCATCCTCAACACTAACAATCATGGGGCATTGTTATCATTTGCATTTGTATTTTCTTTGTCCGTTAAATGCTACTTGTTTTTAAACATTGTTGTCTTTAATATCAATTTCATGACACCAAATACTATTATGTTATCATTGATTTCAATTGTAATTAACACTTATTTCAATGTTGAATTACATATTAGAAAATTAAATCAATTATAATCCTGTATAATGTTAATTTACATGTCTATATTAATATTAATCATACTAGTAATGCATCTATGTGTGGGATATTAGTGGGGGCATATGCCCACATGATCTAATGAGTAGCTCTGTCACTGTTTCTGAATATGTGTTTACTATGTTTGGCACAACAATCAGTTGGAAAGCAACACTTCAGAAGGTTATTGTCTTATCGACCACTGAAGTGGAGTATATCACCCTCACTGAAGTTGTGAAAGAAGCATTGTGGCTTGAAGATTTTGCTAAGGAACTAAAACTTCAAGGTCGAGTTATCACTGTTAAATGTGATAGCCAAAATGCTATACATTTGTCGAAGAATTCAGCCTATCATGAGGGAACCAAGCACATCGACGTGAGACTGCATTTCGTCAGAGGGATAATCGAGTGTGGAGAAGTCCAAGTGTTGAAGGTTTCGAAAGATCACAATGCTACTGATATGATTACCAAGACATTAGCAAGTTACAAGTTTTTCCACTGTATGCGGTTGATAAAGTTGAATGAAGAAATATAGTATGTTCCCTTGATGTTCTAGAGTTTGTTTCAAGGTGGAGATTTGTGAGATATTGGATCGAACTCTAATATGATCGAAGAGTAACTTCTTGGTTCAACAATTTAACATGATCTTAGTATGTCGTCAAAGTTTATTCATATGTTGTTATATGTTGTAGTCTAAGTATACTTGTTAGTATGATTTCTACCTAAGAGATGATCAAAGGATATATATAATCTATATCAACTATATAGTAAAATTGATATTACCATAAAGTGATAAAATCAAAATTACAATAAAATAATAAATCAAAAAATTTAAAATACGACGGAACACCAAAATAAAGATGAACCACGATTGACAAAGCAATTTCACTTGATACCGTGTAGCTAAAAAGTAATTCCCATTTATTTCATTGATGTAATTACAGTACAATGACTAATCTATTTAAATAAAACAAATTTTAGATTTATTAAATTTGCTTAATAGACCACATACTACAATATAAAAGTACCTACACAAAATAATATTTACAATCTATTATTTACAACAACTACTAACACCATAGTAACAAACAATTATTATTTTTTATTTGTTGTGACAGTCATGATTTTTTTTTTTGATAAAACAAAAGTTAAAGATATAGGAAAGATCACTTTCTTCTCAAGTTTTCTGCTTGTAAATGAGAATTTTTTAATTAAATGTCTAATTAGTACTCTTATTCACAATTAAAAATATATGATGAAAGTTTTTTTTTTTTGACATGTCATGTATTAATGAAATTATAATCATCAATAGTAGAAGGCATATAGAAATTAGCACCACAAAAACTCTCATTGATCTCATAAAATTACAATGAAACAAGACATCAAAATAAAAGTTCAAAGCATAGTGTTGTCTAGTTACACAGCAAAATTAATAATGATAATCAAAATTTTCAGTTTAAGTCCACCCATGTCTTAATAACCTTAATAACTTTTCCTCTCTTTATCTTCAATGGCTTTCATTAAATCCAAACAATTTCCACCAAGATCATAAACAGTTTGAGCATCAGCAGCAATTGGTGAAGTAATCTGACTTTCTTCAAATGATTCTTTACAAGCTAAATAGTAAGAGATAACCGCGCTAAATTTGAACCTTGCGTCTCCAACGTTACGTTTTGATACTAACGAAACAGATTCGGTTACAGCTTCAACAATGTTTCGGTATTGATTCTTACAAACAGTTAGTGAATCAGCAATGGCCTTGTCGCTTCCTGATTTCCAAAGTAGGGTTGCAATGCTAGTGGCGGTTTTAAGGACTTGTACTTGCGCAGCTTGGATCTCAATCTCTAGGGCTTTGTACATGTTGAATTTAGGAGTTTCCAATGCTTTTGGTAAGATTGTTTTGTAACATAGCGATGGATTTGTTGTAGTTTTGCACATATTCAAAACTCGAGCTTGGATGCCTGCGGCATGGGTGGTTGGTGCAAAGAGTATTGAGATTGAGACAATGAGAAGTACGAGGTGGATTTTGGTGAAAGACATTGTTCTATGGTTTTTCTTCTCCTCAATCTCCTCAATGCGTATAGAGGAGATTTGGAGAATAAAAAATGAGGGAGGATAGGTTGGATTGGAATGAAGAGATGTGAATGGGTATTTAAATATTTAAAGTATTTGGGTGTGTGCGGTTTTTAGATTGGTTATATCTAAGAATAGGATTTATGGTGTAGCTGGTTTTGTGTTTTGGTTAATTTTAGAATGATTTCATGGTTGTGTAAGGATGTTATTTGACTTTGACAACCACTAGTATTCATGTGTATGTTGATCTATGGTGGTTTTCTTTCTTGTTTTCCTTTTATTATGGAAGTTTTGACACACATGTTTTGTAATTATAAGAATAAGAAAGAAATTCCAAAATTGAGATGGCAATACCATAATTTCCAACTTAAGAGATCCCATAAATGAGGCACATTATATGAAGATCTATAATCAACACTCCTTAAATCAATACTCTATGTATCTCTCGGTGAGATACATCAAAGCCACAATGGTAACAACATATAAAATGCTTAGACTTGTTTAATTGAGTTCTTATTTTAAATTTGTTAAAACTATTTTGTAAATCTGTTTTTTAAAACAGTTATTAGAAGACAATAAAATTAAATTTGTTTGGTAGTTATGTTTATAAAAACTGTATTGGAAATAAGAAAACAAAAAAAATTGTCTGGTAAAAATATTTTATAATATGATTTGCAAAATTTCTTATTTTTGTTTAAGTAGATAAAATAAAATATGTTAAGTCTAAAATTAAATACATCTAATACATACTAAAATTAAAACTTCATATGATTAATTAAAACAGACAAAAATCATAGGGGGTTAGGAGTGAGGATCTCCAATGAATTAATTTTGTCCTTTTGATAAAGTGGGGATAGAGGCCACTATCAGGCGATGCAGGTCCTTGGAGAGATATTCTTGTAGCTAGATATGGATCTCTAGTGATTTTCTCTCTTCATGGAGGGAGGATTGAGGGTTTCCGTCCTACTTCTTCTTGTGGAAAGGTACATCTCTTCTTGGATCTAAAGAGAAAGATAACTGTAACACCTCAAAATTTGCCCTCCTCTCTTGGGACTAGCTTAACATATTGCACATCATTTTTAGGTCATTAGGCATTGCATATTGCATATCATGTGGTTACATTGTGCAAGTCATCCTCATAAGTCTTGATCAGAAGATAAGAGGTTAATGTGCAAGCTAGGGTTTCATTGGACTGGATCACTAACTGTCTGAGGGTGGTTCAAATTAGGGTTTTTTGATTCTCAAGGAGATTGGTCTTCATCTTGGTTGAAGTGATACATCATCATCATCATGGTCTGGTTATCATCCAAAACATCCAAGTGATTGATCCGCTTCCTTGAGATTAGGGTTTTGACCACTGGTCAACCCTAATCAGTTGCATTGGGCCAATCAGGGCATGGCAAGGAGATGAGGTCTACAATGGATATGGGGATCATCACATGACTATATTGAGCTTATTGAGGCTAGGGTTTCACCATTGAGCCATTTCATCAGAGGATCGGGGCTCAGCTTGATCAGTGCATTGCCAAATTCATCTATCAGTTGAAAAAGTCAACTGTGGTCAACTGTGCTTGATTTTATGGATTTGGAGGTGGGAGAGAGTTGGATACACTTCATTCATGTTGAAACAAGTTTCATTTGACATGTCAAAGCTCAAGAATGAAGAAAATAAAGTCAGGACAAAAATTGCCAAAAATAGAAAGTGACTTGTAATGGAAGTTTCCAAAAATGGAAAGTTTTTCACCACAAAATTACATGTCTAAAAAAACTTCAAATGAAAATTTGTTCAATATGAAAGTTGGAGATCTTGCTCTCACCTTTCCAAAAAGTCCAAGAACTTGAAATTCCCATGTATGGTTGACAAGATATGGTCCATTCATTTTCCAAAAATGCCTATAATCAAAGTGGCATAACTTTCACATGGAATGTCCAATTTGAGGGATCTTTTTGTGAGCAAACCCCATTTCACATGTGCTTTCATGTTGTATAATCAAAATTCATCAAAAATGGTCAAGGCAAAAAGTCAAATTTCAAGTGGACTATTTAGCATTTTTGGTGTGAGATAGTGAATTTGAGATTTACAAGGCCAATGCTCATAAGACCAATGCCAACACACTCCAAATGCCAAATAGAACATGTTTGGGCTGTCATGAGCTGTCACATTGCATTATTTGGAAAGGTCATTTTTGCCCTTGCACTTAAAAGCTCATTAGTGCTAATCACTTCCAATTTTGATAATTGAGATTAAGGATTGGATTAAGGAGTGAGTATAAATCACTAATCATAACAGAATTGTTAACAACATTTCATTTTCCAAGAATTGCAACAAACTTTCCCTCCATTTTCTCTCAAATTCTCCAAAACTCCATCAACATTTTTTCATCAATTCTTCACCAAATCTTCATCATTCTTGCTGATTCTTCGTGGATTCATCTTCCACAAGGTTCATTGAGGAGCTGTTTTGCTGAATCATTGCCTAAAACTCCAAGAATTGGAACTGTCACAAGTGAGCACAACAATGGCAAGTGGATGGATCTTGCACATGAAGCATCTTTGAGCTAGGACCTGCACTCCAATCATCTTCCTGTACATCAATCCTCATCTGTTTCATAAAATTACGCCTGGAAACTCACGAATCGAGACCTGCAACCTCCACAAGGTGTTTTTTCGAATCTCATCATCGCATGAATTATTATATGCCTTTTGTAGGTCTTTGAACGTAGAATGCAATGATGTTTATAGTTTGTGAATTGATTGAGTGTGGAGTGAGAAATTGTGATTTGAATGTTTGATGTCCAATCTTATTTTGCTCGATCTCGTCGTTATGTTGAGAATTAGGTTAAATCATTTACATATTCATAATCCTTGTTGAGAGACGGTTCTTTTGACTATAAGTTTGTTGATTTTGGTTACGATTTGATGTTCATCATTTCTGGAGATTTTCTGGACATTCTTGCTCAAGAACATGTGAAATAACGTGTTTGATCTTTAGTTCCCTTGCCTGGCGTTTGAAACTTGTTTACCGCCACATTTCAACCAATCAGTGAGCGCCATGGCATTAATGAAAACGACCTCGTTTTGGTCCATCTGTGCATATTTACGCTTATGCCATTATCCATAATTATTTATTTTATTTCATTTCTTTTTTCATTTCATTTTACATTTTGTTACATGATCTTTAGAAATTCATAGAGACTTCATTTTTTATCCAAATTGAGTGAGATTTTTTGCATGATATTCCTGAGGATGTGTAGAACTTAATCATGATTTTTGTGGAATTTTTGCATGTGGAAAATTAATTTGTTTAGGGATTGATTGCATGTGTCACATTTGAACATGTCTTGCCATATCCTTCATGAAATGATGACGCTTTCAAAGAAATGGATGAAAATTTTTGTGCATATTCTGGACACTTTGATGGTGATTTTCATATAGAGTTTGTAATTTTTGGATACCTGGATGAAGAGATATGAATTTTTGAATAGAGGTGTGACAATTTGTGTCACACCAAGATTGATGAATTTCATGATTTTATTTGATGTGCTTAGGGATGTTGAATTGAGCCAATATTTTGCATGAAAGAGCATATGTATGTTGAGATAATATGTGAATTTCTCTGGAATTTTTGATGGCATTTTCTAATTGATTGGAATTTTTCCTTCTGTTGGCTCATTTTGTGACATTTTGTGATACATGATTGTATTTTGCTTGTGAAATTCTTATTGTGTATTGGATGAATGTGAAATTTGGTGGAGAGATTCTAGACACATTATAGGACATCATGCGTTTGATCCCATTCATTTATCTTGTTATGACACTGTTTTATGATTTTTGGAAGTTGATGTTTGTTTGGATACCATGTGTTGGTTTGTTTGAAATTGTCTGAACTTCTTGATTTTCATTGACCAACTTCCTTTTGTCCAATTGAGCTGAAATTTGACATGCTATCCCTTGAATGTGTTCTGTTTAGGTGGGAATTTTTGTGGAATTTATTGAGCTGTTTTAATATGGATTTGATTGAGATAGTTCTGTTTGGTCATTTGAAGTTGCAAATTGCATGTTTGATACTAAATTGTGCATGGAATGATAATGGTAATTGAGATGAGCATGGGACCAATTGCATTTGTTTTTAATTTGTTTGAATGTGATTTTGGATAATTTTCACTTGCTGTTTTGGATTTTTCATCCCCTTTGGACCCTAGGCTTGGCCTAGTGGTCTTGTTTCTCACATTTGGTTTGGATTTTCAGGTTGAAATGCAAAAGGCTTAAGGAGAAAATTGCAAGATGATTAATTTGAGTTTGTTTGATGTTGTAAACTAACATTGGTTTTGTGTTGTAAGGTTTGATGCTTGAGTTTGAGCTCATGGCTTGCACTTGTGTGCATTAACTTGTGTTTCACTGTACAGATTAACATTTGTTGTTTACTGTTGGTTTGTCTGAATACTGATGATACTTGATTGATTTCAGGTACATTAAGTCGCTTTAGTTCTTTAAGAACTTGCTTGCTGCTGCTTGGTTGTATAAACCAGTTGAGGTAGACTCTCTTGTCTCCATGTAGTCTGGAAGACCTGGCCTGTTACCTGGCCAGGCACCTGTCTGAAGTCCTCCTTAAGAGGCGATGTTTGTGATTGTTTACTTTTGTGCCAAGCAGGTAAAGACCTCTATGAGGCAATTGGCGGAACCCAAGGGATATGCAATCTATCCCCCGCTATTCTGTTGAGTCGTCCCTCTGCTCACACCACTGTGTTGACGCATTGGGACACAAACCCAAGATCTTGTACTTTGTACAGTTGTGTCAGAGTCTTGAGCGTAGAAGGGTCCCTCCATTCTGGACCCACGCTCCTTTGTCTGAAGCTCTCCCTGGACAGGGATAAGAGCTGTGAAGTCTAATCTTCACTCACCTTTCATCAGCTTCACCTTAGCCTCTCAATGGCAAGGTTAAGAGCTAACTCTACCCTTGTACAGATGACTTGCCTTGGCAGTCGAACCCTTTGTTTGAGCCCATTTCTGACTGGATATAGTGTGTGCTATGTGAATGTTTGTTTTATTTTGATTGATGCTTACATGCTTGTTTTTCCTGGTTAGGATTAGCTTGCTGTTGTGCAAGTAGATAGAAACCACAACATAGGGCAATGATACATGATAACACTAGGCTCGAGTACAGCTCCCTAGTAGTGTGTCTCCCCTTGGTTTCTGGCTAGAATTTCTTTCCCGTTCAGGGGAACTACGTCGCCCTGATCCTCATACCAGATGAGGTACGTAGGCAGGAGGCCGTGCGAGGTTCCTCCGGGCACCTTTTTTTCCTTTTTGTGTGTGTTTGTCTGACAATTGCTAGGCTCGAGTTCCCGACTCCTTAGCAACTTGTTGTTTGTTTGTTCTTGTTGTGTGCTTGGAAGCTGGTGTAAGTCCATCAAGTGGCATCTGGGTTCCAGTGTGTGTCTGTTTTGGTTCGGATGCTGATGTAAGCCCAGTGATTGGCATTCAGGCTCCATGTTTGCCTGTTTATGTGTTTGTGTTGTTTGGCGTGTGTGAGCCGAACTACAGTAGCTCTGATTCTCGTTCCAGACGAGATACGTAGGCATAGGATGCGACGTCCTATCGAGCTCTCTTCCTCTTAACCCCACCTGTGTTGTCTTCGGTGTGTGTGTGTGATGTTTTGTTTTAGCAACCTTTTCTTTCTTTTAGAACGTGGATCCCGTCGAGTACGACGAACGTGAGGGGTGTTAATACCTTCCCCTTGCGTAACCGACTCCCGATCCCTTTCTCTTTGGTCGCGAGACCATGCTTTTCCCAGGTTTACTCTGAGCGTTTCCTTTCCCTCTTTTGGGATAAATAACGCACGGTGGCGGCTCTGTTTGTGTTTTTGTTTCAGCCCGCCGGTTGTTTTTCGCGGATGCGACAATAACTCAGAATGATTTACTGATGATGTCATTAGAAAAGTATGGTTGACACCCAAAATTCCTTTTGGAAGGACCCATGGTTAAGGTCCAACCCCCAAAGACAAATTTTTGTAGTTGGTTCTTAAACTATATTCAGTTTAATGAGGCGGTGGGAGAAATTGATTTGATAGTTCACGGGGTTTTGATTTGGGATCTTAGATGACAAAGACCTTTCTCTTTCTTAGAGATTTATCTGTGTTTGAGGAGCTTCTTTCTCTACTTCGAGATGTCACCATATCCCTGGATAAAGACAAGTGGATCCGGAAACATGAGAGAGAAGGTTTTTTTTTGTGGCTTCAGCCTATCTAGTTTAATTGGTCAATTCGAATTCTTATTTGGTTCTCTCCCGATAGAGATTCAGATTTTTCCCTTATCTGGATCACTCGGGCTCCCTCAAAGATCTTGATGTTCTCTTGGCAACTTTTGCAAGATAGACTTTCGTCTAGAGAGAACTTGTCTAAGAGAGGAGTGATCTCTCATCCAATTAGGATTTCTTGTCCCTTTTTTGATTTTTCGGTTGAACTGGTCTCCTACCTATTTCTTACTTGTGAGCCTGTCTTGTCTGTGTAGTATAGAATTTTTACGTGGTAGGTGAAATTGCTCATTTGGTATCATCTTTAAGTGGTAGGTGTAATTTTATATTATTCGTTTATTTTATTAGAATGGTACCTTGAGCCACCCTTACAATCTATAAATTAATTTTTAAATCCATGATAATGTGTTTATTAAGCTTGAGCAAGTTGGAGAAAGTCAACACACTACTACAAATATATCCATTTTACTTTGAACATGAATGAGATTTTACCTCGGTTAGACAAGTGAGGTAACGAAGGGCGACATGAAAACCTGCCACCTTACCTCTCGTTTTTTGAATAATCGAGATAGTTGAAATGGTCAGTGGTTTGATCTCAAACAACATTTTTATATTTTCAAAACAATGTAGTGCACGCCATATACCTCTCTATTTTTGTTAATAGTCGAGGGAAAAAGGTCAGTATTTACGTCTGGTTTTGTTAATAACCGAGGGGTATAACCTATTTTTTTACCTTTTATTATTTGTTTTAAATCTCATTTTGACCTACATGTATCATTTTTTTACACAGAAACTACAACTTATGTGACAAAATCAGATCATTTGTATTTTATATAAAACATAACACAAAATACCAAATTTGCGTTGTTTACAAAACCAAATATACAATGCTTACAATACTTATAATGACATTTGGGATACACAAAAAATCTACCAATAGAATTTATACATATTTGCACCTATAGTAACAAAACCTCTAAACAGTGCTTACAACAACCAAGAAAAACTAGTGTTTTGAGATTCATAATAAGAGAGGAAGACACCGACCCAACGTGATTGTATGTCATCTATATCTTCTGGTGGGAATGGTGTTTCCTCTCTAAACCCCTATGTTGGAACAAGATTTGTTTGTACTATATCTATAAGATTTTGATGATAATAAAATATTTAAAGAACAATTGAGTATACTAACATAAATTCAAGTGTGCAGGACCATAAACTAAAATTTGTGATATAAACTTAGTACTGGTACTGAATATGAACATTTAAAAAGAAGTTAAAAGATCTAGAATCTGAAGGATCGCAACCTGAAAACTAGACTCTGAAGAAAATCGACCTTTGAAGACTCAGACTCTAAAGGATCAGAACCTGAGAACAAGACTCTGAAGACTTAGACACTAGAGGAGGTCAAGTTCCTCTAAAGTTATCAGACTCTAAATTTAGTCAACGCAAGGATCCAAAAGACTTTGATAGGTCACTATCAAACTCTGAGGTCACTCAACGCAAGGATCAATAACACTATAATAGGTCACTATCATACTTTGAGATCAGTCAACGCAAGGATCAAGAAGACTCTGAGAGGGTCATTGTAGTGGCCATTCTAACTGAGATATAAACAATATTGCAGTACAGGAGACAATGAAGGAACAAGTGGATCTGACATACGCAATAGTATAGTATTTGTATTAGTGATTATGGATATTGTTATCATTTGTTAATTTGTTATTTTGACTGTTATTTTGACTATATACGACTTTTTCATCTTATTAGATCAATGTATGGTTTAATTGATAAAAAAATTATTATGATAGTATATTTATAATATATGGTCTATTACATCAGTGTATTTTTAAAAAATGTCAAAATTTACTACCTAAAGGGTGATTACGGAAGCGTATATACCTATTTTGTTAGGGACTCTGGACTAAACTATGACAAAATGAGGGCGTGACTCTGTTACAAATGGATGTGGATATGGAATTACTCCATAGATACATATCCAGACTAAATTATGACAAAAATGAAAGTGCTACTCAGTTACGCATTAGTTTGGTGTAAATGGGTGCGTCTAAAAATGTACTTTCAAATTTAAAGGGAGCATTTATCCACCACTAAGGGTGGGAGATGTAATCCCAAAATACCAACATTACAATTAACAACTCCTAAAACTAAATCAAACAAACACTTTGTGTTTGGTTCAAGTTAATCTTGAATGAAGCCCACTTTTCTTTTTTGCTTACTTTACAAACAAAAAAAAAACACCAAGGCTTCTATTTGTTTCTGTTAAATATGTAATTCTTTGTGTCGAAGTCGAAATGGTGTGTCTGTATTCGACGGGTGTCAAAATTAGTTTGTGTCGAACAGTGTATGTGTTTTCTATATTTGATAGAAAGTCAAATATAGTCCGTCGAAACATGCAGTCGAAGCATGTAGATGTCGAAGGAGTCGACAAAGTCGAAAAAGTTAACTTAGCTTAGTTTTAGTTGAGTTAGTTATTTTAATATTTCTTTGAGTGCAAGTAATCTCATCTATAATAAGAGAGGATATCTATTTTTATTTGTAATGAAGTGATAATCAAGTGTAAAAATTATTGTGTAGATTATGAAATCACATTTATGATTAACACACATTATATTAAACACTTAGAGTGCGGTTTGCACAATAACATACATTCTTCTTCTTCCTCTAGATTTTATTTTTTCCTCTCACTTTCGATTTCATTGTTTCTATTCTTTCATTATCTAATTAGTGTAGAAAAATATTACAACCAAGGAGTGGTTGTTTCACTTGAGTAAAAGGTGAAGAATAAGAGATGTGATCAATCGGTGAGACTGATTCTTGTTCATCAAGATTGATTCGGTTAAACTTCAAGATTGAAGGTTTCCAAACATCTGGTATCTAGAGCACTGACTGTGTGATCTTTGGGATGCATTGAATCACGATTAATTGGGTTTAATCTGTTGGGCCTTGGGCTCGATTTTCTATTTGTTTTCACCCTTATTTTTTTTTCTTTTTTTGCACCCTTTTTTTATTTGATTAAATTTTTAATTAGTAATTTATTTTTTATTTATTTAAATTGATTATTCGATTAAATTTTAATAAACTATTTGTTTTTATTCTCATTGCATTGCGTTTTCGAAACTTAAAATCAATTTAGCTTTCAGAAACCGCTTAGACGCGTAGATATTTTAGACCGGTTTCTTATAGAGTGATTCCACCATGAATTCTCTTTAAGTTAGCTTAACATAGCGCTAAATTCACTTCTTTAAATTTCAGCTTATTTTACCTTTGTGAATGTTGTATATAATTCATCGAATTGTTGCTGTGTGGTTCATTGTGTTGCAATTTCGAAGCTTAAATCCAATTTAGCTTTCAGAAACCGCTTAGACGCGTAGATATTTTAGACCAGCTTCTTATAGAGTGATTCATATATGAATTCACTTTAAGTTAGCTTAACATAGCGCTAAATTCACTACTTTAAAATTTCAGCTTATTTTACCTTTGTAAGTGTTGTACATAATTTATCAAATTGCTGCTGTGCGATTCATTGCATTGTGATTTCAAAGCTTAAATCCAATTTAGCTTTCAGAAACCGCTTAAATGCATAGATTTTATTGCTCGACTTCTTATAGTGTGATTTCTACAGGAATCCACTTTAAGTTAGCTTAACATATAGCTAAATTCATTACGTTGAGTCCGATTTATTTTACCGTTGTAAATGTTGTATATAGTTTATCGAATTGCTGGATTTCTTTTTGCGTTACACTTTCAACTTTGTAAACATCATTCTTTTGCTCGACTTCTTATAGAGTGATTCCTACATGAATCCAACTTAAGTTAACTTAGAGCTAAATTCAGTACTTAGACTTCGTTTTATTTCTGGTCCCTTGGCTTTCTGTTTACATTTGTTTAATAAGCCTATATTTTAACCGTTTGTATATCCCCATTCAATCAAATATACCCCCATTCATGTGACGTGTAATAAGTTTACCGTTTTCCTTTATTTTTATTGTTTTAGTTGATTGTTAACATAAGGTTAAAATCAACCACTTTCAGAAAAGAACAAAAAAATCATGCTCGATCCAACATCGAGCTTTTTTCCCAAATCAAATTCAAAATTGAATGAAACGCGGGTGATTGATAGAACGTCGAGTACCTTTTCCTCTTCATTCAAACCTTTTCATAATCAACTCGTAACGCTTGATCCAACGTCAAGTCGTTGATATAAAACATTTTTTTCGTAAAAAAATTGAAAGATAAAGGACCAATATATGCACATCACTTTAGATCCCTTAATAGTCGAGCGTTCATAGCACATCAGATTCCAACTGACTATTAGTCTTTCAAATCAAAAACATGTTAACTAAACTTGGAATAAAGGGACAATGGAAGCATATACATGCGAATCCCGAGTAAACATGCGCTTAGTGCACACCTCTGCTCAAATGTTTACTCACCTTCCCAAAAGATCAAATCTTCATGGTAAAAGCAATTTAACCAATCAAACTTGTTTTCCTCCCTTTTGCGACACCAAAAACATTTTCGTAGGCGAGTATGCTTTATCCATATCGACGTGAAACAAATAAAGGTTTCCGCCTCCAAGAGCGAGCAGCAAGCAAAATTTTTGTCACTCAATATGTCTAAAGGATCACTTCTTAAAATAAATCAACCCAGTAGTTCTTTGTTACCAAGAAATATGTAGTCTTGAGTTATCGTTAGCACCTGGAGATACGTAGGAGCGGAATTTTGAAATCTTATTAGGCACCCATTTAATAAAAATCTTTCTTTTCTTTCTTTCTCTTTTCTTACTCGATAAGTAGAAGATCACAAACGATATCACGCTAACACTTTTACATGAAACTAACTAAATGGGTCTCGTTGAGTACAATAGATGTGAGGGGTGGTAATATTTTTCCCTTGCATAACCGACTCACAAACCTGATTTGCTTCCGACCATTTATATTTGTTTTTCATGGGTTTTATCGATATTTTCCTTTTCCCCCTTCGGGGATAAATAAAGTTTGGTGGTGACTCTGTTTTGTTTATATTTTGAGTGTTCCTTACACTCAGGTATTTTTTGTGTCACGACAGTTAGAAAATAAGTGCTTGGCGATTGCAGCTAGCAAAGATGAATGGTTATGGAATTATACACTTGGTCACTTGAATTTCAATGACATTAGTAATATGAAGAGGAAGAACATGGTTTCAGGCCTACCAGAAATCCATATTCCATAAGAATTATGTGAAGCATGTGTTCGAGTAAAGCAACACAAGAATAGCTTCTACAAGAATGCAAGAAGCAAGTCAAAATCCACTCTCAAGATAATATACTTAGACGTATGTGGTCCTCTTCAGGTAGATTGACTTGGAGGTAGCAAGTACTTTGTTACATTTATTGATGATTACAGTAGAAATCTGTGAACCTACTTAATCAAGAAGAAAAGTGATGTGATAGATTTTTTCACCAAGTTCAAAGCAATGCTTGAAAGACACAGTGGTCACAATATTAAGGTTTTGAGGACAGATGGAGGTGGAGAGTATGTATCGAAAGATTTTGACACACTATGTACAAAAGAAGGAATTGTGCATGAGGTGGTGTCACCATATACTCCTTAATAAAAATGGTACTTATGAAAGAAAGAACAGAACCATTATGAATATGGCGAGAAGTATGTTAAAAGGGAAGCGTCTTCCAAATGAGCTATGGGGTGAGGTTGTGTCGACTGCAACATACATATTGAACAGATGTCTGATAAAGAGGCTTGAAGGTATCACACCTGAACAATGTTGTCATGGTGTCAAACCTAGCTAAATCCACTTGGACGTGTTCGGATCCATATAACATAGACATGTGCCAGATCAACTGAGAAGAAAGCTGGATAATAAGTCAAGTCAGATGATCCTGGTGGGATATCATTCGACAGTTGGATACAAATTGTTCGACCCAATGAACAAGTAAGTCATGATCAACAGTGATGTGATCATAGATGATCTTAAGGAGTGGGATTTGACTAAAAACATCAAGAAGGATTTAGTGATAATCATGTGTGATGAACCAACTAGTGAAGCTATTAGAGAAGTTATGAAAACTGCTAGAGAAGTTCGACAAAAAGCTATCAAAGGTTAAGCTAGCAGAAGCAAACCTCATAGAACCAGAACCATACCTGCAAGATTGCAAGAATGTGTAATCACATAAAATGATGTGGTAAATGATGAAGGTGAGCTAGTACATTATTCCTTCTATGCATATACAGAGCCAGTCAATGCAGCTGAAGCGTTGAAAGACTCAAGGTGGATGAAAGCTATGGTGGATGAGATAAAATCCATAGAAGACAATGATACTTCGTCATGAGTCAAATTGCCAAAAGGGAAGAAGGAAATTGATTTGAAGTGGGTATACAAAGTCAAGATGAATCCAAAAGGTGAATTAGTTCAACACAAGTCAAGACTTGTAGCAAAATGGTTTATTCAGAAAGAAGGAATCAATTATGATAAAGTTTTTGCACCAGTAGCTAGAATTGAAACAATCAGGTTGGTTGTTGGTATAGCAAATATGTATAACTGGTAGATATGTCAGATGGACATGAAATATGCATTCCTAAATGACCCTCTAGATGAAGAGGTGTATGAAACACAACCAATTAGGTTTGTCAAATAGGACCAAGAAAGGAAAGTATACATGCTGCATAAAGCCATATATGGAATGAAACAAGCTCCAAGAGCTTGGAACAAGAAAATAGACGAATTTATAAGAGAGAAAGAGTTTGAGAAGTGTTCGACAGAGAATGGTGAGTATGTCAGGAGAAGAAAGAGTGAACTTATTATCCTATGTCTCTATGTCGATGACCTGTTGATAACATGCAATTGTAAGAAGGAGATCAAATACTTCAAACATGACTTAAGTAAGGAGTTTGAAATGCCAGGCTTGGGAAATATCTCATACTTCATTGGCATTGAATTCCACAAGAATAGTAAAGGCTTGATGATGCACCAAAGAAGATATGCAGACACAATACTTAAGAGATTTGAGATGCAAGATTGCAACTCAATTTCGACTCCATCTGAGCCTAGATCGCAATTGTCGAAAGACTCAGATGAAGATGATGTTGATTCAACGCAATACATAAGGCTCATTGGATCTCTTAGATACCTCTGTCACACAAGGCCAAATTTAGTTTTTTGTGTAGGCATGCTTAGTAGATTCATGCAGAAGTCAAAGATATCTCATCTTGCAGGCACCAAGAGGATAATATATGTATCTCAAAGGAACACTCGACTATGGTATTTTGTTTCCTTCAGTCGACTAAGAAAAATAACGCAAACTTATAGGTTACACTGTCTTTAGTTGGTGTGGTGACGCTGAAGAAAGAAAATTGACAGCAGGATATGTGTTCATGATAGGTGGTGCACCGATCGCATGGAGTTCAATAAATGAACCAGTTGTAGATTTATAATCATGTGAGACTAAATACATAGTAGCTTTGCTATGTGCATTCCAAGCTACATGGATGATGAATCTAATTAAAGAAATTATAGGGAAAAATCATGGAGTAATGATTGTGAAGATCAACATCATGTATGCTATTAATGTGGAGAAGAATATGATATCACACGGAAGAAGCAAACACATCGAAATGAGGTTTCAATACCTGCAAGAGTAGGTAGCGAATGAAAAGTTGATTCTTGAGCATTGCAGATCAGAGAAACAAATTGCTGATATAATGATGAAGGTTGTGCATATTGAATTATTTAAGAGATTGAGAACAATGATAAATGTAGATAACTTAGACACAATGAATTAGGTGGTGTGTTAAATATGTAATTCTTTGTATCGAAGTTGAAATGGTGTGTCTGTATTCGATGGGTGTCGAAATTAGTTTGTGTTGAACAAAGTCTGTATTTTCTATATTTGACAAAAAGTCAAATATAGTATGTCGAAACATGCAGTCGAATCATGTAGGTATCGAAGGAGTCGATAGAGTCGAAATAATTAACTTAGCTTAGTTTTAGAGTCGAAATAATTAACTTAGCTTAGTTTTAGTTGAGTTAGTTATTTTGAGATTACTTAGAATGCAAGTAATCTCATCTATAAATAGAGAGAAACTCTATTTTTATTTGTAACTAAGTGATAATCAAGTGTAAGAAAGTATTGTTTAGATTCTAAAATCACAGTTGTGATTAACATACATTATATCAAACACTTACAATGCAGTTTGCACAATTACATACATTTTTCTTCTTCCTCTAGAATTTTCTTTTTTCCTCTCACTTTCAATTGCATTATTTCTCTTCTTTTATTCTCTTTGTAGTGTTGAATCATCTAGCAATCAATTAGTGGTTGTTTCACTTGAGTAAATGGTGAAGAACAAGAGATGTGATCAATCATTAAGATTGATTCTTGTTCATCAAGATTGATTCGGTTAAACTTCAAAGTAGAGGTTTTTCCAACAGTTTCTTCATCCAGAATAACCAAAAAAATTATTTAAATGATAAAATGAAAATCAAATAATCTTATTTATTTTAACTTTTTCACATTCTTTTAATAATTCTAGTAATTTATCGTCCTTTTTCTTCTTTAATAATATCCTCACTTATTATATCTATTAACTTTATAAACTATTTTCCGTATAATAATAATAATAATAATAATAATAATAATAATAATAATAAATAATAATAATAATAATAATAATAATAATTAATCCACATATTCTTTCTACAAAAACTATGTTACTTTTATTTCTCTTCCTGTACCACATAATGTGTAGGGTTAATGGATTTCTGATAACCTAAATAATTCAAACAAAATTATTCTTTCTCTATTCTTGCACCAAATACTACAAAAAAATTCTGCTATTAGCAATGAGAAAATTCGTAATTAATTTGTAGTTAATTCTATCAAATGCAGTTAGTTGAAAATTAGTTGGAGCCTAACTATTTGGTAGGTCGTAGCATGGATTAGAAGACTAATTATCTAGACTAAAAGTTCTTAACAAATTTTCACCTGATATTTTAATCTCCCTATCTAAATCACTAAATTGTAGCAAAATATTAGTGTTTAGTTTAAGTTTTCTTACTAAACTGCTACAATATGGTTACAACTTTGTCACAACAAATTTCAAGCTAAATGCGTTAATTCATATATTTTATAACCACTGATTTAAATAACATAACATTTTCGTTTAAAAATATACTTAATTACTATAACGAGAACACAATTAAAAAGAATTTTCAAATTTTATATATCTTGTTCTTCTATCACTAATCCACTAATCATTAAGTTAACTAAAAAGACAATTTATAATATCATGAACAATACATAAAAAAAAAAACAATTTTATAAATTGCAAATTGTAATTACATCTAAGTTACACCAGAGAAAAAATGATTTTTTTTATAATTACTAGTCTTAAAACTTCCACTCATTAGGTATTTAGTTTTTGGGATCTTTTCTTAGAAAGTTCATGGCTAATTGAACAACATTATAAGTTCTTTTAAGGGTCTATTAACCGGTAGAACCTTCTTCTCTTTTTTAGATATGGTCGAGTCCATTTGACAAAATTATATTGGTCTTGGACGATGTTTGTCGATAGATCTTTTTGTTGACAAAATCATGATAGAATGAATAATGCATACAAAATATATATAAATGGGTCAAATTCACATTGTTCTCCTTAATATTTTGAAATCAAAACTATTGGATTGAGTTACCATTCGAGAACTCGGTCCATTAATATGATTCAATGCATCTCCATGCAAAAAGGTTATCAAGTACAATCACAAATAGATACTCAATATCCATAATCCATAATAGACTAATTATATTGTTGACTTCTAGACAAATATATCGATGATATTGAAGTAATAATAAAAAATCGTTCCCACGAGGATTGTAATTTAACAAAAAAATTATATGCAATTGTAAGTAATAAAAGACGACGTTTTCGTTAGAAAAACCATTCTGAAACAAGAATAATAAATTAACAATAATATTAAATTACTCAATTAATATTAATCAACTATATTAAATAGTTATTTTTAATTTTAAAGTTATAATTTAATAACATATAACTATACAATTAAATATTCATTTTATCATTTAAAGAAAATCAAGTAACGATAATATTTGGCAAAAAAACTACAATAATAATTAATTTGATTTCAGAATATTGATTTCATTTTGGAATGATAAGATTGCAACAACAATAAAATAACGGTAATATTTTTTAGTAGTATAAATAGAGTTTAGTACGGAATTACTTATAGGAACATGAAAGTAGCTGTATTATGGATTGTAATTAGGGTAATTAAGTAATTATGGTGGTAATTAACTTTTATATATTAAAAGTACCGATTTTACTTTATAGAGTTTGAATCTCAATTAAATCAAATCAAATCAAATAATAAATATACTATTTAAATTTTAAAAATATTCTTATCATATATGGCGGGTAAATATCAATAATAATAATAACAATAATAATAATTAATTGGTAGGTAAATTAACAATAATATTAAATTACTCAATTAATATTAATCAACTATATTAAATAGTTATTTTTAATTTAAAGTTATAATTTAATAACATATAATTGTACAATCAAAACAATGTTATATATGTGTAACATCAAAGGTTGGATCCTTTTCAGCATTTTGCCACACACCTCTATCAAATTTATATACTCTCTTTTTTCCAGGTTATTAGGTTTGTAATTTTATAGTCATCTAAATTTGCAATTACATTAATTTTTGAAATTTTTTTCAGTGAAAATGAGTAGAAAGGTTGATTCTGTGAAAGACATCAATGACTCAAAAGAAACTTGGCGTCTTGCTGTTCGAATAATGGATGTTTGGAGTGTTGTGAATAATAAGGGTATTGAACATTTGGAGATGATTGTTATGGGTTCCTTGGTAAATTGCTTTTCTTTTTTTAAGTATAGATTTTTGTATGATAGTTAGTAATTACAACAAAATGCTTTTTTGTATAACATATAAAAAGAAGATTATTTTCATTTTGTTAGGGTGATCGGATTCAGGTCCTTATTCGTCATGACCATTTACTGAAATGGAAAGAGGTCTTTAAGGAGAATATGACCTGCATTATAAACAATGGTAGTGTCTATAACAATGATTTTCAGTGGAAGGTATGTGATCATTCAAAAAAAATTGTGTTTCTTGGTGGTACCACAATGAAGGCAATCAAACTTCAAAATATTCCACCTAAAGGATGTTTCTTTAAAGATTTTGGTGAGATACTTCAAGGCAAATGCAAAACCGATAGACTGGAAGGTAATTTAAATTCTATTATAACTTATATAACTTATATATTTGCAAACACATTCAATAATGAACCTTACTTTAATGTAGATATTATTGGTGCTGTTAGTGAGATAAATCATATCCAATCCAACACTCCGGGAAGAAAGTTGTTGTTTCTGTTGTGCTGAAAGATTTGAAGTAATGCTCATTGTTTTCATAACTTATGTGTTTGATAAATTTATATATTTTGCATCACTGAATCCCATCATATAATATTGTTATTTATATTGCAAAATAGGGGTAATTGCATAAATTGCAATTTATGGGAAATCTATGGATCAAATTTTTTGGCTTACTACAATGATCCTAAAAACAATGGAGCTATTGTAATTCTGCTCACTCATGCAATGGTAAAAGATGGCCAAGGTATTACACTATCAGACTTTATAAATACATAGCTGATTTGTATTTTTCATTATACGTTCAATAATTTTTATATTAATTATACAATTTACAGTGTCAAATGCATGGAGTGGTTCCAAATTGTTGATAAATGAAGACATCCCTGAAATTCAAGATTTTATGTCTAAGTATGGATTTTATTTATTTATTTATATTCAGATTATTATACATAATTTTTAATTTCAAAAACAATCTTATTTCTATAGGTTGCCTACTAATGAACAGAAGGAGAAACCTACTCAATCTGCAAAATCTCTTTCTAATTGGTCTGGTGGTTCTCAGTATTCGCCAGTAGAAAGGTTTGTTCATAATGCGAAATGTATGTCCTTAAGTCAGTTCTGCAAAATCAAACATGTAAGTTGAATACTATAGAGCTGAATTTATCTTTACTATTACAATTATATTGTTTGCTTTTTGAAATTAATATCATTTTTGATTTGCTTTTAGGAAACTTTATGTGTTACTGTAGCAACCACATTGAAATTTGATGTCTCAAAGTATGGATGGTTTTATTATGGCTGCACAAGGTGTTCTTCGAAGGCACTTAATCCTGAAAAAGCTTATGAATGTTCATGTGGGCAAAATGTCGAACAGCCTATACCAAGGTACATATAATCTAGATGAATTGCAAATAAATTTGGTAATGGATTTGTTATTAATCATATTATTTTCTTCGTTTAAAATACTATAGGTACAAGATTGAGATATATGTTAGCAATGGTGAATCAAAATATCGATTTGTATTCTGGGATTCCGAATGTGCTGCTATACTTGGAATGACTGCTGAATTTATGCATAACTCTATGGTGGAGGTACATTGTTATACATAAGTTAAAATCTTAATAGTTTATCGAGTTGTAAAGTTCAGATTATCACTCATGGTTGATATTTTATTTTTCCATTAGAATGGAGAAGATGATCCAATGGTTTATCCTGATTTATCCTATGTTGTTATGTTGAACATTGTGTTTTGTGTGTTCTTTCAACTACAAAATTTATATGAGTATCATATCTTCAAATGTTAATAAGTATTTTAGATTGATAACAAAATACGTTGTCATCTTATGAAATATGTGTATACGACTAAATTATAAATAGATTATTGCATGTCATGTTTGGTTTCAGCATGCCTAATGGTGTTAGAAATTAAAAAAACAATTACATAAAAATTTATTATGAAATCCTTCAAAACTAATTATAGAAAACACATAGAAACACATTTTTTTACAATTTTTTTCAAAGTCTAATACATATGTTAAAATTGCAGGTAGTTCAGAAATGTCGGAGCAATGTTTGAATCTTGCATTCAACTGAATTAAGGATTTATAAAAAAAACAAGGTATAATTATCATATACAGTGAATTGTCTTTTGATTGGTAATGGAAAATCTACATTGTTTGTTTGAAATGATTAAGTTAAGCATGCAACTATACTTTTTACCAATTTCACGTCATCATATATAGTATTATAACTCAACATATTTAAATTATTTATTTGCCAAAATATAGTTGGAGGTTGAAATGAATAATTATGTCCACTGCCTCCTTTTTATTGGCTAGGTCAGTGGAGTATTAAAATAATTCAGCCGTAAGATAATTAATGTTATGCATGATTTGTAATAAATCAATAAGAATATCAATTCTTTATACATTTAGTTGTACAAGAAAATGATTGTAAATTATTAAAGTGGGCTAAGAAAATGGGCCCCACTAAATCCCACTATATATTATATAAAATATAATTAAAAAATTGATTCAAATATATCAAATACATTAAAAGAGAGTTTTTCATTGGGTAAGGTGGTGTATGATATGAGTAATTTCCAATGGGTGAATTATTTTATGGATTTGGGATAAAAAGAGAATTTTGAAATCTTGAATTATGGTGTGGATTTGGAATAAGAGGTGGATTTCCAAAATATGGGGTGTTTTGTTGATTTGGGATACAAAGATGACTTCCATCATTTTGCATAAAATTGGAGCATGTGTTATGTTGATTGAGGTTCATTTTCAAATGAAATGTGTACACACAAAAATTAAAATTAAATAAAATAAATTGGTCAAATTTAGACTAGATGTGAGTGAAAAATGTGATAAAATAAATTACCTATTTATACTACTAAAAAATATTACCGTTATTTTATTGTTGTTGCAATCTTATCATTCCAAAATGAAATCAATATCCTGAAATCAAATTAGTTATTATTGTAGTTTTTTAAGGTTGCGGGCAGGTTTTGAATCATCACTTCCTAAAAGGTTGCGGGCAGGTTTTGTATAAATCCAGTTTTTTAAGGACCAAAGAATTGTACGAAGTTAAATAATTTTTGTTGCTAGACTTATTTCTCACAATTTTAACTAAAATTGTGAACCTTTTGTTTCAATATCTTTTGTTGCATTAAACCTTACTGTATCAATTGCAATTAATTTCAACATTTGGTAGTATTCATTACTATATTTTAAAACAAATGAGGTTCTGGTATTTCTTTTACATGGTTTATGTATTTTGGTTAAATAATCATTTATTATGAAGGTTAATATTTGCGCTTTTATACCTCAAATTAGTAACAGATTGGAAAATTTCATCAATTACTAAATAAATATATTTTTATTTCTTATGTCCAAAATCTCAATGATAAATGGAATGTTTATTCATAACATTAACAATGGAATGTTTATTATATATTCATATATCAATAAATTGTAAAAATATTTTTGTATTATAATTTTTGATTATTTCCTTAATATAGTATACAAAAAAATTAAGCAAATTATATTACTATAAATTAATAATGTTTTACTTTATTATGTCCCAAACTGGAAAAAGTTATTTGTGGAAATTTTTTGAACCCATTTATTGATCATTTAACATCCATTACATTAAAAAAAACTCTTATGCAATAAATTACGTTGATCCAACCATATATATATATATATATATATATATATATATATATATATATATATATATATATATATATATATATATATATATATATATATATATATATATATATATATAAAAACAAAAAAATATATTATATTTTAATTTTTTTTAAATAAATTATTGCACTTGCGCGACCCGTGCGAACGCACGGGTCCTTTACTAGTTGAAGTAATAATAAAAAATCGTCCCCACGAGGATTGTAATTTAACAAAAAAATTATATGCAATTGTAAGTAATAAAAGACGACGTTTTCGTTAGAAAAACCATTCTGAAACAAGAAATTATATTGATGAAATTCAATATGAGATAAGCGATTAGGTCTTTATTATCGAATCCCCTTATTTTTTACCTGTTGATGAACTGTGTATATGTTCAGTCTCAATTAAATTATTATCTCATTGCGAATTAACAAAACCATTTCACTCAATTCTTTAGTGTGCAGTCAAATCATTCATACGATAATCCCCTAATTCTTTAGGTCAATCCAAAGGAAATCAGGCTTTCAAAGTGCGTTAATTCATAAGTAACAATTTCTAATTATCTATACCTACTTAATTACAAAGTTGAATAAATGGACTAGATCGGATAAATCGACTAAGGGTCACAAATCCCTAATTATCTAGATCGATTTGTACGCTCATAAGCGTAAAAAAATATAAATACAAGAAAATTTTAAATAAGATAATAATATTAAAAGTATTCAACAAATCTCATACAAACATATGATCCAACAAGGTAAAAATAATGTTCATCTCAAAAAGACCTAATCTAGAGTAACTCAGCTACTTATTCATAAATTTACAAATATTATTAGTTGATAAGCATTCATCATCAAAAAATCTATGGAATAATTGCTCTATTATGACTCTAATGTGATTCAAAATTTCCCTATGAATGTCCTTAACCGTCACTTGCTGTCTAAAATTCAGAACCCTCAAAAAAGTGGCCAGAAGTAGCTTTAAAAACAAATATACGTGTCATCCAAAAAGCGCAATGGCACGCCTGATGCAAGCCTCATGGCGCTGTGATGAGATGCATTGCGGGCGTGAGAAATCCGGAAGCAAATCCTTCGTTTTCTTCTTCTTTTTTTCATAAATTTCACTAAGTCTTTGTTTCTTCCTTGCATTGATATTTTGCTCAATTCTTCACACTTTTACATGGCTTTTGGTCATTATTTTTCCAAATTCATCCGAACTTTCTCATAAAATTCATGTAATGACGACTTTCATCACAACCCTAAACTTAAACTATTTCTTGTCCTTAAGTAACCTGTCTGGAAACTGAAGATTTTATCATAATTAAAATGTTTGTCCTTACCAATGAATGTCACCTTTTTATGATCAACACTCAGGTTCTCTGCTTCGATCCAATAACTCGTAAAATCTCTTCCGACATACAAGTACTCAACATGTCTCTCATCTCACAATTATGCACTCAATTTGATAATGTAATCACTCAATCAACATACAAAAGCATTTAACAATGAATTTGAAAATTTTCTAATCGAATCAAATTCAAATTTAAACACACACTTTTGAGGTCTTTTACAGGGTGTAATGTGGCTTATGTCCTGATAGGATAATAGGCTTAAACCTTTAGATTTAGGTACCTAGTTTTCCCGATGTTATAAAATTCCTTCCATATCACTCTTCTATTGTTCACTTCGTACTAGAGAATTTGCATATTGTTGGTCTTATTTTTCACGCACACAAAATTGAACAAACTATTTTAACTTCTTCTTTTTCTTTTTCTGTTTTACCGATTTCTCTATTATCCCTACCCCAAAATTATCCATTTCTAACTTCCAAGAGCAACCCCAAACTTTTTTATTTTGCATCGAACAAGTAAAACAATTATTTCTACCTAAATCCAAGAAGGGTGGTAAGAATTTATCTTACAAGTCAATATATACGAATGGGTCACCGAAAGAAATGATGAGGCTCAAAGTGGTTAAACAACGAATATTATCATATTGATACAAGGTGACTTAAAAGGTTTAGAGTTTTCACAAACAACTGCCTCAATGTGTGCTTATCAAATCAATAGACTCGAAATCAAAAAAGTGCAATTCAAGAAAATGACTAATGCATAGATACTCTCATAAGAAGAAAAAGTATACAATTGAAAATATTTGGCTCAACCATTACAAGCCGAGGTATCTTGAGAATGTGTACAGGTAGTCAATTTTCCTTTTCTTTATCAATCTTCAAGGGAACTTCATTGTTGATCTCTTCCATACTTTCTTTTTCTGGTGACTTTTTCTTTTCTTTTTTTCATGATGGTACTAGTAAGATAAAAAATTAAAAAGGGAAAGAAAAACAGCAGCAAACAAATTCATTAACTTCAAGAAACACTACGCCAAAAACTGGAATAGACAACGCACCTTAGAGGGCGCTTTATTACAAAAGCGCACTCTAAAGTGAAGCGAAAAAATAAGGAGCGAACAACTGGAATAGACAGCGCACTTTAGAGGGTGCTTTTGTAATAAAGCGCCCTCTAAGGTGAAGCGAAAAAATAAGGAGGAGATAGAGGGACAACAATACATGGCGCTTTTTAGAAAGCGCCCTCTAAGGTTACCCTTAGAGGGCGCTTTTAAAGAAGCGCTCTATAAGTCCATGTGCATTTCCAATTTATAAAGCGCTTTTGGAAAGCCTTAGAGAGCGCTTTCATAAGCGCCCTCTTAGGTCCCCTTTAGAGGGCACTTTTTTTCCACAAGCGCCCTCTAAGGTCCCCTTTAGTAAACATTAAAATTATAACATACTGCGCGTTTTGTTATTTCACTCTCTGTTATTTTCGTTCTTTTTCACGTTAGGGTTCTCACTGCTACGATTTTCGCTACTTCTAAGGCGTTCTCCTTCCACCTCTGTTAGATCTACGACGTTTCCTCCTTCTACCAATCAAAGGTACACTATGCAGCTTATGAGTGTATTTATTCTAGCATACATTATTACTTGCACTATTGCTTTGTTTTAGCTTTGCCCCATTTCAGTTTTATGTTATTGTTGTCTATGCTATGTTTGTTTCGACCATCAAAATTAATGATGAAGAAAAAAAATGAAATTTTATGATTTATTATTGACTCATTTGTTGGTTAACCCTGTGAAGTTTCAATATTCATAGTCATTTAAATAGTTTGGGTTTATTAGGCAAGTGACGGTTGGTTTTTAAATTGCGGAATTTGATATCGCTATGAATCACATTTGTTGGTTAACCCTGTAAAGTTTCAATATTCATAGTCATTTAAATAGTTTGGGTTTATTAGGCAATTGACGGTTGGTTTTTAAATTGCTGAATTTGATATCGCTATGAATCACATTCAAAGACTGTTGTTAGGGTTCGGTTATGGTTGCATTATAGAGACATTAGAAACCTTTGATTTTGCGGCTTAGATTGTAGTTTAACAACATTTTGTAAAACCCTAAAAAAGTTTCAAATTTTTTACTATTCAGGCAGCAATATCTAAAACACCTTCTACCAATCAAAGGTACACTATGCAGCTTATGAGTGTATTTATTCTAGCATACATAGCGTAGCTAGTAACTTAAGAAGTTTAGGTATGGATGTTATTTGATAGAGTAAATGGAGACATGAATGCCCTGCACAGAGACTAACTCAATAAAGCGAAATTGTTTTGTCTCATCCCATTTTTGGTTTCTCTTCTGAAATTGTTTTTTGTTTATTCTAATTAGTAATGGATAATACATGGATGTCTTCCAATCGATTGTCGAGAGAGTACGAGAATGGGGTATCAGAATTCGTTAAGTTTGCCGTTGCGCACGCCGAAGACCCCAGTAAAATGATATGTCCTTGCTTGGGTTGTTGTTATGGGAAACGGGTTGACGCAGTTCAGTTGACATCGCATCTAATGAGGCATGGAATTGATCGAAGTTATACATGTTGGAATTTGCATGGTGAGAAAAGTAACGAGAATGTTGAACCGGGGGATAGTACGACCTATGCCTCAAACTATAGTGGCGCAGATACATACGATTGTGATCGAGTTGAAGAGATTGCAGAAGCACTTGAAGGAGATCTTAAGGATTGTCCCGAAATGTTTGAGAGGTTGGTAAGTGATGCAGAGAAACCTTTGTATGATGGTTGCACTAAATTCACAAGATTGTCTGCGGTATTAAAGTTGTACAACTTAAAGGAGGGCAATGGATGGTCGGATAAAAGTTTCACAGAGTTATTAGCCCTTTTGAAAGATATGCTTCCTGAGGATAATGTTCTTCCCAATCGAACATATGAGACCAAAAAGATGTTGTGCTCTATTGGCATGAGCTATGATAAGATACATGCATGTCCAAACGATTGCGTTTTGTTTCGAAATGAGTATGCATCGTTAAATGAGTGTCCTAAATGCGGTGTCTCGCGATATAAGAACAAGTTGTCTCCAGCAAAAGTCTTGTGGTATTTTCCTGTTATTCCGAGATTTAGACGCATGTTTCGTAGTGAAACCGATTCAAGACACTTGACCTGGCATGCAGATGAAAGAATTATAGATGGAAAGTATCGACATCCGGCAGATTCACCACAGTGGTTGAAAATTGATAATGATTATCCTGAATTTGGAGAAGAATCAAGAAACCTTCGCTTGGCATTATCTACTGATGGAATGAACCCACACGATATCCAGAGTATCTCACACAGTACATGGCCTGTGATTATTATGATTTATAACCTACCTCCATGGCTATGTATGAAGCGTAAGTACATGATGTTGTCTATGTTGATTTCTGGACCTAAACAACCAGGGAATGACATAGACGTGTACTTGAAGCCCTTAATCGAAGATTTAAAGATTTTGTGGGAGACCGGTGTGGAGGTTTATGATGGATATAGGAAAGAAAGTTTCAACTTGAGGGCGATGTTGTTTGGCACAATTAATGATTTTCGAGCATACGGAAATCTATCAGGGTATAGCATAAAAGGTCAATGTGCGTGTCCTATTTGTGAAGATAAAACAGATTGGAAGCGCTTGGAGTTTGGTCAGAAGAATGTCTTTCTCGGTCATCGGAGATTCTTAAATTCAAATCATCACTACCGTGGATGGAGAAAGGCGTTCAATGGAGAGACAGAATAAGGCAGAGCTCCACCTATATTGACGGGTGATCAAATTTTTGAAAAGGTGAAAGATTTGGATACTCAGTTTGGCAAGCCTTTTGCCCACACACTTGTCAAAAGTGGGTGGAAGAAGAGGTCAGTTTTTTTTGAATTGCCGTATTGGAAGTCCTTGTATGTGAGACATTTTCTTGATGTTATGCATATTGAAAAAAATGTATTTGAAAGTGTTATTGGCACGTTACTCAATATACAAGGAAAGTCTAAGGATGGCCTTAAGGCAAGAAAGGACTTGATAGTGATGGGAATAAGAACTGAATTAGGACCCTTGAAGAAAGGAAAACGAACATATCTACCGCCTGCTGCTTATACTCTATCTAGAAAGGAGAAAAAAACATTGTGTAAGTTTCTAAGTGAAGTTAAAGTTCCAGAAGGGTACTCTTCAGATATTAGAAGACTTATGTCTATGAAAGACCTCAAGTTAAAGAGTTTAAAGACCCATGATTGCCATGTTATAATGGAACATTTTCTCCCAATAGGTATACGTTCTATTCTTCCAGAAAAAGTAAGAAGCTCTATAACTAAGTTGTGTTCTTTCTTCAAGTCAATTTGCAGTAAGGTGATCAATCCTGCGATCTTACCAATGTTGCAAAAAGAAATCGTTATTACTTTGTGTGAGCTTGAAATGTTTTTTCCTCCATCATTTTTTGACATAATGGTACATCTAGTTGTTCATCTTGTGAAAGAGACACAATTGTGTGGACCAACTTATATGAGATGGATGTACCCTGTTGAACGTTATATGAAAATATTAAAAGGGTACGTGAAGAACCGAAGTCGACCAGAAGGTTGTATGGTTGAAAGATACATTGTTGAAGAAGCGGTTGAGTTTTGTACTGAATATTTGTCTAATGTTCAGTCAATCGGACTCCCCAAGTCTCAGCTTGTCGAAAAGAAAGAAGGAAAAAATCTAATTGGAAATAAAATCGTGGCAGTATCAAGGGTCGAACGGGATCAAGTGCATTTGTATGTTCTGCACAATGAGAATGAGGTTGAGTCGTATGTTGAAATTCACAAGGATGTTATCCGAGGTTTAAATCCCAATAGAAATGAAAATTGGATAGTATGAGAGCACAATCGATGTTTTATACCTTGGTTTAAGGATCGTATTTATTCAAAGTATTATTCAGATCCCGCTTCAATAACAGAAAGGTTGAGATGCTTAGCATATGGTCCAAGTTTCCATGTTTTTTCTTATAGCGCATACGCGATTAATGGATACACATTTTATACCAAAGAACAAGATGATAAAAGTACTATGCAGAATAGTGGTGTCACCGTGGTAGCTGAAGCAATGCACATATCAAGTGTGAAGGACTTAAACCCCAAATTTGCAAATCTGTCGCATTTTGGTGTTATCGAGCGCATTTGGGTGTTTGATTATGAGAAGTTTCAGATTCCTATATTTGGTTGCAAGTGGGTTAAAAATAATAACGGCATTAGAATGGATAAGTCAGGATTTTTGCAAGTGGATCTTAATAGGGTGGGATACAAAGATGAGTCTTTTATTCTAGCCTCTCAAGCTAGACAAGTGTTCTATGTCAATGATCCGAAAAGTACGAAATGGTCTATAGTTCTTTTTTCCAACAAAGTAATTGATGAAAACACTGGAGATCAAGGTGATATTGATGTTGAGATTGAATCGTTTACCAGAAATGATCAAGATGAGAATATTATATCAAATGATTCATATATTAGAAATGATCATAATGAGGGTATTTGGATCAATCCAACCGTCCGTGTTGTTAAGAGACATGTAGAACATATTCCAACCAAGAAAAGAAAGAGAACTTAGTGAAAAAGGTACAGGTCAAATGATTTTAATTGTTTTCTTTATTACAGGTAAAATGGCTTTTATGATTTTAATTATTTTTATATTTGTCATCTGATTTTAATTGTTTTCTTTATTATAGGTAAAATGGCTATTATGAAGTCAATCATTCGTGCAAGGGGCAAGGGATACTTGAAAGTATCAATTGATATTTGTTTAGATGGAGATGTTCCATTGTCGTCAAGCCTCATTCGCGTAGATGATGATGCTGGATATTTGAAAGTATCCCTCTACGACAATGGAACATGTCCATCTAAACAAATATCAATTCTGTCTTCAAAAGATAAGGGACCAAAAATATAAGGGGATTACGCAGCAAATCGAGTCAGTTGCATAAAAAAAAAAGGTATAAACACAATTATATGATATTTATGCATAGAAAATGTTAATTCTTGATCTTATACTTCACCTAACTAATTTTATGATATTTTAGGTTCATGCTATTGATATTGAACAAAAAGAGGTTGTTGCTAAGAAGACTGCGGCTAGCAAAAAAAACATACATCTCAGAGATGCTTTTGCTACTTAGTTTTATTTCTTTTTAAGTTATGAATTGGTTGTATATTTAGAATCTTTAGAAGTTAAACGATTATATATCAGTGGATTGTTGTATATGTATGGATTGTTGTATATAAGGCTTGTTGAATGCAATGTGGGAAAAAGGGCTTCAAATTATACAGTTTTAGGTGTACTGCTTCAATATACAGGTTGTCTAAAATAAATAAAAAAATATAGCGCTTTTTAAAAAAAATAATTTAAATAACCACCCACTTTAGAGGGCGCTTTCCAAAATAAGCGCCCTCTAAACCCTTTAAATTTCCACTTTAGAGGGCGCTCTCCAGTAAAAGCGCCCTCTAAACCCTTAAAAGTTTCCACTTTAGAGGGCGCTTTCCAGTAAAAGCGCCCTCTAAACCCTTAAAAGTTTCCACTTTAGAGGGCGCTTTCTTTAAAAAGCGCCCTCTAAAGTGGCCCTTAAAGGGCTTAAAGAGCCACTTTAGAGAGCGCTTTCACCAGGAAAAAAAGCGCTGTCTTTACCTATGCCAGCGCCAGATTAGAGGGCGCTTTAAAGCGCTGTTATAGGCCAAAAAAACGCCCTCTTTTCCCTTATTTGGCGTAGTGAAAATAAAAGTACAAGGGGAAGAGCTTCTAAATATCTAGTTAATACTTTTCTTTTAATCATAGTACAAAAGGGGAAATAATCTACTACAAAGGTAACCCTTTAATAATCTATTGTGGTAACAAGTACTGGAGTCGCTAATGGTAAGCTGAGGAAGATAGTGACATTTGGGGTATGAACTTAAGTATCAAGCGATGTTGACCTAAGATGATAAGATAAAGTATATGTTGGTCGAATTTCCAATAGAGTCACTACGCCAAAAACTGGAATAGACAGCGCACCTTAGAGGGCGCTTTCTTAAAGAAGTGCACTCTAAAGTGAAGAGAAAAATAAGGAGGAATAGACAGCGCACTTTAGAGGGCGCTTTTGTAACAAAGCTCCCTCTAAAGTGAAGCGAAAAAATAATGAGGCAATGGAGGGACACCAATAGAGGGCGCGTTTATGAAAGCGCCCTCTAAGGGTACCCTTAGAGGGCGCTTTTAAAAAAGCGCTCTCTAAGTCCATGTACATTTCCAGTTTATAAAGCGCTTTTGTAAAGCCTTAGAGAGCGCTTTTAGAAGCGCCCTCTTAGGCCCCCTTTAGAGGGCGCTTTCTTTACACAAGCGCCCTCTAAGGTCCCCTTTATTAAACATTAAAATTATAACATATATACTGCATGTCTCTTTATTTTCCCTCTCTATATGCTATTTCGTTTACATAACTGGGTTTTCTCTCTACTGCGATTACTCTCTACTGCGATTGCTCTCGTCCTCCGTTCGTTCTCCCTCCCTCACCGTCGTCGTCGTCGTCGCCTTTTTCTGCTGCTGCGTTCACGTTCACTGAGTTATCTGCGTCCACCGTCGCTGTTCACTTTCTTCTCCATCGTTACCGTCACCTTGAAGGTATTTCTCTTCTCCATCGTTACCGTTCACTTTCTTCAGGTGTTTGATTAGGGCATTTTCTAAACTGAGTTTTACATTTTGTGTATTATGTTGATTAATGTTGTTTAGGGCAAACAAGCACTATATGGTGTTCATGAGCACCTTGTTGTAAGGTTTTTTATTTCTGATTGAAAACTGATGTCATTTGGAGTGTGTTTGAGCTTGTGCTTGGAAGTTTGATGATTATGGATGCAAGTTTGTTCATGTTCCAAACACCATAAGTTTGCATTGGTCTTTTGTATGCAGTAGGTGTGTGTGAGTTTGTATTCAATAATGATGAAAAAAAAAGAGAGTTTAGATTGTTGTAACATGAGAGAAATGGAAGGTATATGAATGTGTTTTTTGTGTAGCTTCACGAATATGGTCATTGTCTTACTTGGGTCTTATTGAATCATTTCTATATTACAGATAAAATGGCTAACCAAGACGATACCCATGACGCGAGTGGATCACGTAACAATGTTGAAAAAGAAATCAAACGAGGATTGACTGTTATGAAGTCAATCATTCGTGCAAGAGACAAGGGTGAAAAATTCGAAGTACATTGGAGTGCTGAAGACCAACTAATTGAGCCTAACGGTTCAATGTTGGCAAGTTACATTGGTTCCCTTGTTCGACAACATATTCCGATTACATGTGATAATTGGAGAAGTCCGGAATTGAAGATTGGCAAAGAAAAAATATGGTCCGAGATACAGGTACTTACCATATATTATTATATGTTTTTTTTGTTGACTACTTGTTGACCATATATTGTTATAATATTACTTATAATAACACACTCCATTTGTATGTTTTATAGAGATCCTTTCACATCGATGAAAGCCGGCAAAAATATTGTATTCAATTGGCCGGAAAAAGACTCTGAGGATTTCGATCCTTTTTGTCCAACAAATTTCTCAAGGATGAGGAAGGAAACTTTGTTGAAGCAGAACGGCCAATGAAGTATGCGGAGATTATTTCAGCCGAAGAATGAGATAACTTTGTCGCCAAACGAAGAAACGAAAAATTCCATGTAATGTCTATTAATTATGGTATTATACAATTGTTAAGTTACTTGGTTCTAATATGCCTTAAACTTTTTTATCCAGGAAGTAAGCGACAAAAATCGGAAAAGGGCATCAAAACCCGCGTATCCGTACAAAAAAGGGCGTACGGGATATGCACGGTTACAACAAAGAATTGTGAGTATATTCAAATGCTATGAGCTTATACATTGTCACAATATGTTATAATTGATGATCTTATAATCTGATTCAATTTGTAGCTAGCCGAGGAGAAAAATGACGCAACATCTCTTCCGGAGCACGTATTGTGGAAGGCTGCTCGGGTTGGGAAGGATGGGGCTGTCGTTGAAGCGGTTCAAAATGTTTATGACGAATGTGTAAGTATATGTAACATTATTTCTTTAATTATATCGAAAATTTTGTTAGACATATAATTCATTTTTAATCTCCTCTAATAATATTTCAGGAGACTTTATCCCAAACCTTACCTTCAACCGAGGTCTAGGATTGCAGGAGCGTACTTAGTCGAGTACTAAATGTTCCTGAGTATTCCGGTCGTGTGAGGGGTAAGGGTTTTGGTGTGACTCCGTCGTCATTTTATAAAAAACCAAAAACAAAAAATCCTACCAACAAAGAGGTGATGGAGACCTTGGCGGAGTTAAGGGCACAAGTACTCGAACTGCAAAAGGAGAATGCAAGGTATAGAGAGGAAAGGTGCGGTTCCGAGGCAAAAGATACTAGTGACCGAGCTAGTATCAATTGTCAACCGAAATTTCCCGAGGTAATTATATATGTTATTATGAAATTAAAATAGCACGTTTTTACTTGACACATATACACGTTAACAATAACATTTATTATTGGTTTAGGGCATTACACCTTGTTAGCTGTATCTATCGTCACCAACTTATCGCATAGTTGGCAAGGGAAAAGTGCACAACACTTCGGGTGAATTACTTCACCATAATCCCCTCCCGGTGGGATATATGAAAGTTTCGGTTGACCTTGTATTAGATACCGACGTGCTTCTACCATTACCTGACGTTGTTTCAGAGGCAACGTTGATGCGAGATGCAGTCGGATCCTTTGTTGGATGGCCGTCAGATCTAATTTTCCCAGATGCCGAGGTATATATGTTCTAAATGATTATGAATATTTAGTATTCACATTTCAATTCAGCTACAATTATGATATTTAATCAATCCTTATTACATGGTAATGTTAGACTCCTACAAGACCCACACATAAAATTGGTAAAGGGATTTCAAGACGCATCGAGTCGGTTGCATCTCAAAAAGAGGTACAAATATATATACCCATTGAATTATATACGCAACGATTCTGTTGCATCACAAAAAGTCATGATTTAATTTATATGAATTTTTAGGTTCCCGGTCGAAAGTTGAAAAAAGCTGGTAAGGATATTCCAACGACGTCCGGGACAAAATCTCAAATTATGATGCGTCTTGAGAAAATGGTGGAAGAGTCCGATTTTATGCACGACGCCATCCGTAGTGTAGATTTTGATGAAGGTGTTTTCGGAATTGCTCATTCCGAAATAATTGCAAAGGAGGACATGCAACAACTTTTTGAACACGAAGAATTGGGCATCGCTGTCATTCATACATACATATGGTACTCCGATCAATCTATTATTTACTTAGTTGAACAATTTATTTACACATTTCAATGAGTAGTCTAATGTTTATTATGTTTCTATTTAAGGTATATGTATGTAACATTGATGCGGGGAACTGAATTGTGTAACCGATTCAATTTTATTGCTGCTTCCCGTATCAACACAACGTTTATAACGAAAAATCCAACATCCGTAAAGAATGAACTAGTCGATAGATTCATGGCGGCCGACGATAATACTACACCCAGTTTGTATTTTTTACCGTTTAATTCTGGCAACGGGTTAGATTTTCTTTCTAATAATTTCATTCTAATCTATGTATATCTTTTACGTAGAAAATTTTCATGCATCTAAATTTTTGTTTTATTTTACAGTGGTCACTGGGTGTTGGTTGCTATGGATCTTTCGAGACTAATGGTGTATTATCTCGATTCGTTATTGGGTGATTGGAGTAAATATCCGAGTATGAAGAAGACGGTTGACGCGTAAGTGAAATTCCCCTAAATATTCGTGTGTATTTGTATATTTAATTATGTCTGTCAGATTGATCTCAATATACGTTTTTATTTTGTTAGGGCAATACTAAAATTTAGATCGAAAAAGAATTACCGTAATAGGAAGGACATTACCTGGGTCAGAGTTCAGGTATATATTAAGTATCTTATTTTTGCTTATAATAGTGTTTGTTTTTTTGCTTATAATAGTGTTTGTAAGAAATTAACTATATATATATTGTTTGTTTTTCTGTGTAGTGTCCTCAGCAAAACAATTCGGTCGATTGCGGATTTTTTGTATTGAGATTTATGAGAGATATCATTGCGTTGAATCGTATAGACATCCCAAAAATGGTATGGAATAATAACTTAGGGTTTATTTTAATATTATCGGATATTTCATCTAATTTGTTACTAAATCATGAATATGTTTTATTCTCTTAATTGTAGTACTTTGAGGAATACAAATCTTACTCAAGAGCTCATTTGGATGAAATGAAGGATGAATTGTGTCAATTCATTGTTGATCAAAGAATCATATAGCTAGGTTGTATATTGTTGTACATATATGTATGGAATGTTGTTGTTGTATGCTGTTGTTGTATATATGTTGTATATTGTTGTTGTACTTTTACTAAATCATGAATATGTTGTTGTATATTGTTGATCAAAGAATCATATATTAATGTTGTATATATGGAGGATTAATGTTGTATATAAATGGATTCATGTTGTATATATCAATGGATTAATGGTGTATAACATTGGATTAAAGGATGAAATCAATATGAATTTTACACTTTTGCGGCATGCGAACAAGTTACCAATTAAATATCCACTGTTTTTCAAACAATTTTTTTTAAAATAACTAACACTTTAGAGGGCGCTTTCTGTAGGAAGCGCCCTCTAAACACTTTACATTGACAACTTTAGAGGGCGCTTTGTCCAGAAAACGCCCTCTAAACACTTTACATTGACAACTTTAGAGGGCGCTTTTTCCAGAAAGCGCCCTCTAAGGTGTCCCTTTATGGACCACTCCAGAGAGCGCTTTTTTCTGAAAGCGCACTATAATGTGGCCCTTAAAGGGCCACTTTAGACAGCGCTTTCTTCAGGAAAACAAAGCGCTGTCTTTACCTATGCCAGCGCCACTTTAGAGGGCGCTTAAAAGCGCTGTTATAGGCCAAAATAAGCGCCCTCTTTTCCCTTATTTGACGTAGTGAGTAGAGAATATTAAGATCCTATAGGCTTGGGACTTCATAGTCAGTGGGAGATTTTGAGTATGGACTCGTAGGGACTGTCCAAGGGAGGTATTCTACGTAGCACAGATAGATAGATGAGGCAGACATTACAATTTAAGTTTTAGGTCTCAACTCCCCTAAAAACTGGATGTATAAAGGAAAAGATCTTGTTAAGTTAATCAAGAATGAAATGAATAAGATAATGCATTTATGTGTTCCCACTTATTTAATAAAATTTGCATTAATATCATGGTTACTTAAATATAATAGTGGTTGCCATGTATATGGAACCATGTGTGCATATGGTTTAAGATTTAAGTATATATATATATATATATATATATATATATATATATATATATATATATATATATATTATATATATATATATATATATATATATATATATATATATATATATATATATATATATATATATATATATATATATATATATATTATATATATATATATATATATATATATATATAAAATTGAGTTTATATTTATGATTCTATGTTATGATTCTGATTTTAATATTATTGGGTTGTAAGAAAATATAAAGAAAAATATTATAATTGATAAAAGTTATTCAAATAAAAAAGGTTACAGTGAAATCAAAGTTTCTTCTTTTAAGATAATTCTTCATTGAGAAAAAATATCGTATTTTATTTTTTATAAAAATTGAGTGTTATATAGTTTAGTTCGGCTTCTAAGACAAGTCTAAAAGTGATCCGGTAAGAAAATCAATGTATCGTTCTAGAGTGTAGAGTTTAGTATCTTTTTCACGTCCTTATCATGATTTACAATTTAGATTTGCAAACTTACAATTTAGATTTGCTTGTACCCACATAGAATAAAATGAATGCTCACATAAACTATAAAGTAAGTATGCTAATCAATTATCATATTGTTTAGTGGCTATGAACTACAACCATTTTGTTTAATATATGGGGTAAGAGTGTGCTTTCCGAGCTTATGTCTTAAAATGCATTAACTAGATAGTATCACTCCACTACGACATTAATAAATATCCTTTCACTATCATTGACACCTTAGCTTTCTTTATTTTATATTTTATTTCATAGTCCATTGTTCTTATCCTGTGACCTTAGCCATTGTGTTGTGTATTATGCATTATATTTGAAGAAACCTTATATGTATTTTTGTGAGAGAAAATTAATAGTAAAGTAATATTTAAGGAAGTATCCTTTCCTCACTATGAGTATGAGGTGATTAAATATCTTGGAATTTTATTGAAGGATCTTTGTCTCCCTACGAGGTGATTAAATACGTTGAATCTTCATTGAAGGATCCTTATTGTCTTAAGAGATCATAATACATTGGAAGTTCATTAAATGATTATTACCGTCTTATGAGGTGATTAAATACTTTGGACCTTCATTGTCGGATTCTTGCTTTTGTATGAGATGATAATAAGCTAGACTTTCATTAAGAGATCCTTTTGTCCTACAAGGAGATTAAATACATTGGACCTTCAATGAAGGATCATTGCCGCCATAAAAGATGATTAAACACATTGGACCTTCAATGAAGGATTCTTGCCTCCCTATGAGACGATTAAATAAAATGGAGTTTCATTAAAGGATCTTTGCCAACCTACAAAACAATTAAATACATTGGATCTTCATTGAAGGATCATTGTCATCCTACGAGGTGATTAATTACGTTGGACCTTCATTGAAAGATCATTCCTATCCTACAAGGCAATTAAATAAGTTGAACCTTCATTGAAGTATCCTTTCCTCCCTACAAGAAGATTAAATATGTTTAGCATTCACTAAAATATCCTTGTCGCCCTTAGGGGAAAGACAAATATTGGATTTTTACTAAAAGATCGTCACGCTTCATTAAGCAACTCACTATTGGCCTTCTCTCCATTGTAGATTTAAATCACCCAGGAAAGGTTTGAGGGACTTTCTCCATGAGGGAAATCTACTCGACCAGAGAAGCACGAGAAAATACGCCTCAAAACTAATTGAATTTACGAAGAAATAAATCCAAATGAAATAAGGCAAATCACTGTAGCATCTGAACGCTTTAATTAATAAAGATCCTAAAGTAAACTAATACATAACTCCTCCAACGGGAAGTGAAACAAATAGTACAAAGCAATGATTCGAATGACTCTTCCGTACGAGTCTCGCATGAGGGACTCAACTTAAAGTTTTTTTTAAAGGACTCAACTTAAAGTCTCGTCTGAGGGACTCAATTTAAAGTCTCTCTTGAGGGAGTAAACTTAAAGTCTCTCCGAGGGACACAACTTAAATTATCTCTTGAGGTACTCAACTTAAATTTTCACATGAAGGACTCAACTTAAAGTCTCTCCTGAGGGACTCAAGTTAAAGTCTTGTTTGAGAGATTGGTTTTTACAAGTCTCGACTTAAAAAGGGTAACCTTGGGCATTGGGACTGAAAGTATATTCGAATGAATTTTTGACACAGACGTTGGAAATCATAGAACATTTGAATTAAATCACTTCGTCCTTTTACAAGACCTTATACTTGAGGGACTATTTAATGAGATAATTTTACTGGATCCTAAGAACGAAGAGACCGTCCAAAATGATCCAAGAGGCCGTTTGAAATAGAAGAAGTTGCCCAATAATATGGTAATAGGTCATCCAATTGTGCTTGTTTTGTCTAAGGTGACTTATTCACTCATCATATGTGGCTGATGATACACCCATTCACCTATCGGCCATAGGAATAAGTCAAAAGGAAAAATTACTTGCTTCATTGAAAGGGATTTTTACTGAAAGATGGTCATGCTTCATCTAACAACTCACTATTGGCCTTCTCTCTAAAGTAGACTTGTAAATTTTCCAAGCAAAGCTTGAAGGACTTGCCCCATGAGGGAAATTTACTCGACTAGGGAAGCACAAGGAAATGCCTCAATACTAGTTGAGTTTATGAAGAAATAGTCGGGTCTTCCCATGTTCCTGTTGTTAATCGGAAATACATGGAAACCTCCCCTTCTGGTCATCCAACCCATACCCAACAAGACGGTAATTTTTATGAGGTAGCGAGTTCTGTGCATATCTCGTACTTAAATTCATGAGCTTTGAAAGTACCATCCAAGTTGGAGCAATTATAAATTATAACATTTTCGGAACAACCAATTATCAAATCCGTTATAGAATGATTAATGATGAATCAATTACAAATCGTTAATTATTACTAAAACCTATTAAATATGTGCCTCTCCAGTATTCAAAGGAGGGAGAGACTTACAAATAAATAAGTGTAGATGCCAAACAAAAAGGAGATCTAACCGAGGAATAATAAAAAAAAAAAGAAAACATGTGAAAACCTTGGACCACCAACAATGGTGGTCATTGATCCCTTTCTAACATACCTCCTACATATAGAACGATTGCGATCCCACCAATTTCAAGTATATTTATCCAAATAATATTTAGCATTAATATTTGGCATTCACCATAGAACTTCGATAAAACTTTTGTGGACCATACAATCAAACCTAAGCAATCCCTTTTTCCTAGCAAATTAACTCCCAATTTCACAACCATACATGGAGTGTAAACTTTCCAAAATCTCCATGAGGTTACTGTATCATCTTCACGTGATCATCGTGGAAATCAATTTGAAATATCCCAGTCACCTACAATTCCTTCTCGAGGTGCATGCCGTGATACCTTGGAACATGTCGTAGCGAAAAATGAAAAATCTCGTCGATCTCATAGCAGATTCCGGCGATTTGAACCAGAATGGTGAATCTGAAAGTCTGGAGTATCCGTGAACGCGGGAATGAATTGGATATGCGAATTTCACCTAATGTGGGATTGGAATAGGTAAAAGTAATCAATGTTTCAATGAAAAAGAGTTGGAGATCGCGATGATCGGAGACATCAAGTTCAACTCTAACGCCGTCTTAAAAAGTGAAAAGCTAATCTTGCGAAAGCCATCAAAGCTCATCGTTAGCAAGAACATAATGGGCTGCCAAGGAAATTTCGAAGTCGACATCATAATAGGCTAATTCGACACGCCTCGGATGATCTCAAAGTTGTCGTCGCCGCTCACAAAGGATAAGGGAATTTTCTAACTTACTACAATCAAGTACAGTATATTAATTATGGTGTTTACCTTTGAGTTATTATGGTTTCGGTTGCATGTTTTGACTACTGATTCATTTCCAATTGGAATCTCTTTATGTTTGATTCACATATCTGATAATGTCTATTAGACTTAGTTATGGTTAATTAATACTATGTATTTATTGTTCCTAAAAGGTTTGAAATTTCAGGTTCATGATTGATTTATGCATATTGTTCTTGTAATCGAAGGAGGAGTTTGTGTTTTACGTTGAGAATACTAGAACTGTGCGTTTTGTGAAGCAGCGGATCGCAAGGTTCTTCAATCATGCAGGTCAAGAATTGGTATGGAAGGGCGAGGCACTTGATGACCAAAGACTTATTAAGGAACCAATTGAGTAATGAATTATTTTGGAACCAGTTTTTAAGAATTCCAATATCAAAGATCTACAACTGATCCAGTAACTAGTTAAAATTACAGTAGAGGGGTTAGAGAAAGGTCGTAAACCAATTCTATCATAGATGGATGAAGAGGATTTTATCTCATGCATGATGCATCTGGCTTAAAGTATGTTTCACTTTTCAAGCCTAACTGATGAGGAGCCAATGGCAATTAATGGATTATTAAATTGTTGATAACTAAACTCTATGCAAGCATTCTTGTTTGACAAAACAAATTGTAAAGAAACAGAATAAGATGAAGAAGCAAGAGATGTAAAAAAAGTTGCAGTGGAGTGTGGAAGGTGTAATCTCCCAAATTTTCCCTCATTTTTCTACCTTTTTCTCAATTTCATTTGCATATATGGAATCACATCATGCATCATCATAACCATTGCATTTGGTCATTGGCTCACAAACATGACCATGTTCTTTGGATTAATCTTAACATTAGAGTTTTTCACTTTTGTTTACTTGTTAACTAACCAAAATATCATAAGGGATGGTACTTGTTTGTTACCTTGTTCACGTAGGTGATCATGCCTCAATTCAAGACAAAACAAAGGTCACTTTGGTCAAGAAAAATGCAAGTTATGGTTCATTGATTCAAGGGTAGCTCTTGCGTTTATTTCCATGCCATTTCACTCGTTCTTCAAACCATCCTCAAGATTATTCAAGCTTTAATCATGATATATTCAAGGGATGCTCATTCCATCATCATTTTGGCTTGGGAGGCAAGAAAACTCCAAGTTGGCACAAGTTTGGTTGACCTAGATTGCAAGCATGCCTCACTTTTGGTCCAAAGCCCATAACTTCTTCATTTTTCAACCGATTGAAAAGCTTCTTTGAGTCAAATGTTCTTAAGGAGTTCCCATAAAACTTGTTTTCAAGGCTCAAACATTAATTCAACCTCTAAGGACCTAAATTTTGGAAAGGGATAAGTTTTCAAACTAGGTCAAAACCTTGCATTGACCTCCACTTGGCAGCCAAACCATTTTCAGCTCAAAGATCATTTTGATCCCATTGTTTTTTCATATTGTTAACCTTATGCCAAAGTTAATTTGGACCAAGTTTGACTCAAAATGCATTAGGGAATCAAAAGTTATGGTGTCGCGAACTTAGGACCTCAAAATTTCCAAAAAGTGTAAAGGCTGCTTGACCAAATGTCTGACCAAGAATGCATGTCATGACCTTAACTTTCAACACTTGCCATTTTCACCTCAAGCCTCCTTTTGAGTTGGTTCTTTTTGTATTAAATTCATTGTCATGTGATGAACATTTGGCATGAAAAAAATTGCAAAATACATGAGGGAATCTCATTTGGCCTAAGCTCAAACATGGTGTCATGCACTTTGCATTTCATGCATTACCTGAAACTTGTAATCACTCACGCTTCAATTTGGGACCACCACATATGTGAAAACTTGTTTGTCTTGACAAAACGCGTAGAATGAAGTGTAAAACGACCAAGTTTCATTCTCAAGTCACACTTTTCACCCTTGTTTTCACACGGATTGTAAATCAAGAATTTCTCATTCCATTCACACGAATTCAGATCCATTTCACATGTGTGATCTAGGTAACACGCTCCCTATAAATAGAGGAAGCTTTTGGCTTCATTGGAAAGCTTTGAGAGTCAAAGAAACTCTGAAACCATTTGCACCCGATACCTCAAAAAATCAGTTAACAATTTCTTCGATTCAAGCTCTTTTAACTTAGAATATTCACCCAGAAACCTTCATCGACACCTTCTGAAACTAACTGAAGCATTGCCTTGGCTTGAAACTCTTTGGAACCATATCTCCAAATCCATCATTGTTGGTCTTCGAAGCTCCAACTAGAAAGGTAGTTACGAGTAAAATTCTTAAGCAAACAAGTTACCACACTCTTCACCTCACTCCACTGATCAAAAATCCTCACTTACCTATAATTTATCTTTACTCACCATATAATTTTATTTTGAATAACTAGGGTTCTTCTTGTTCTTGAGAAAATTATCCTTGCTCAGAGTCAATCAATGGATCTGATGTATGGAGACATCAACGATGAAGTGTTACAAAGCTAATGTCATGCTTGGATATTGCTAAAAACACGAGTTCATGAATTGTAGAAATCGAGCTGAAGGTTGAAGATGATGAGAATCGGTGCGCGCTTTAGTGCCAAGATTCAAATTTCATCCAATCAAATCCTTCCAACCCATTTTTTTGAATTCCTTAGTTGTTGGCGCTTTATTTCATGTTATTTTATTTTCTTTTATTTCATTTCTTTTTTAAATTTGATTTCTCACTTATTTTAATTTATTTTGATTCAATTTGTTTACACAAAGTCTTTAAAAATATTTTGCATCACATACATTTTTCTCTTAATTTTTTAAATCATTTTTCATTTATTATTATTTTTATTCCATTTTCTTTTTAATTTCATTTTCCAATTTATTTGTTAACCATTTTCAAACCTTTTTGCATCCAACCTTTGAGATTTATTCATGCACAATATTTGGGACTTTGTGTAATTGTTGCAACCATTTTTGAATCATTTTAATCATAGTTTGGGATTTTAACTTTAATTTCCCTTTTTAATCATTTTTATTCATATTTTGTTTGACTTTTGATACACTTGATGCTTTTGACTTGAATTGTTGACATGGTTGATCGATGCTTCTACATTTCAAAGCATCCATAGATAGACTTGAGGTTGATTCAATCTTCTTTGTTTCAAACACGTTATAAATGATCATTGAATTATTTTTTATGCTTTGGATCAATTATAGGTTATCCCTCATTGAGTCATATGTTTGGGTCTCTTGACTTGTGTGATAGTAGATCATAAGTCAAACACTTGAGTCATGTCTCACTTTGACTTTATTCATCTACTTTCTTTTTTTACTTTGACCATTGTGGTACATGTTTTAGGATATTAACTTGTGTTAATTTTCTAACATGCCTGACACATAAATTGTTATTGACCGACCTCAGATAGGTATGACTTCTACATAAGCCTACTTACGATTTCTTAACATAGCTCTAAATTGTTCTGACACAATCAATTAACTACTAACTCTCACCATTAATCATTGACTTTACTTTATTGTCATTTAATTCAAGTCATTTACTTTCATGTCTTTATTTTTTGCAAGTTACTTTTATGTCTCATTCATCATCTTACTTCATACATTATTCATTTTGTATTGATTATCTTGACTTATTCATCTTATAATTCTTATATTGAGTTTGATCTGTTTAACACTCTCTCAATAAATCAAAACATGATAAAATGAATTGACTTGATCCTTAAGACCTACGCTTGACTTGGAATGATGATGCACACTTTTGGACTTTGGACTCTAGACTTAGGCCTTAGACCTTTTGCTTAACTTGGAGGACTCATTGATATTATGGACACTTTGACTTTGCACTTTGTTTATCTATTGAACTCTTGAACTGATGACCTTGTTTGGTTCATTTTCTTTATGCCTTTGCTTATCACATTCATCTATTTAGGTTAGCACACTCTTGCACACACATGACTCTCTCTTGGCCTACCTAACAATAAGACTTAGGCTTTGTATACTTTGCACCAATATGGCTTTCTCTTGGGCTATCTAACAATGAGACCCTAAGCTAGTCTTTGTATGATCATGTATTGTGCATTCTATTCATCTCATTCCCTTTGATTTAGCTTGATCAAATTTTATTTAATCAACTAGATCCTTTGAATTTGCACAATTTCCCCTTGTCTTTGTTAAGTGATCATAAGTCCCTTGGTCACTTGATAGAACTTGTTTCTGCTACTTTGGAGCTTTAAACTCTCAACAAGTACAAGACCTCAAGCACCAGCCAAGTATCAATTATCTTCCTCATCCCCACATTTCATCTTTGAGAATCCGTTTCAATAACTTGTCAGACATTGACAAAGATTGCATGTCATGAGCCTTAAGCAATAGAGAAGGGGCGAGAGGGAGTATTCCTATCCTCATTCTGAATATTTTGGGTACGGGACGAATGACCCAGTTGCTCAGAGTATTCATCTCTATCCATAGACTTTAGTGCAATTGCAGTCAATTCACTGACAAGTTTACAACTAGCCATGTGGCTCCTTTTATATCTCCTTTTGGTTTAAACACCATTGTAACTTTCTTTTGGGACAAAACTTTATGGTTAACCCACTTCTTTCCTGATTTATATACCACAATTCAGGGACACACCTCTATGGTTAACCCCATTCCTTTTGGGACACACCTTTATAGTTAACTCATTTTTTTCTGGTTTTGACACCACAATTCAGGGACACACCTATATGGTTAACCCCCTTTCTTTTGGAACACATCTTTATGATTAACCCCCTTCTTTCTTAGTTTTGACACCACACCTCTATGGTTAACCCTCATCCTTTTGGGACACACCTTTATGGTTAACCCCCTTATTTCTTGATTTTGACACCATAATCCAGGGACACACCTTTATGGTTAACCTCCTTCTTTTCTTAGTTTTAACACCATTCCCTTACCATATCAGTCTCAGTGTTTTGGTAAGCCTTTTTCTTTCCGGTTTAAACATCATCCCCAATCATCTTTTTTCTCAGTCTTTGTCCTCCGAACTACGGAGCTCTGATGCCCTTATTGCACTATGAGGATACGTAGGCAAGAAGATGCGAATCCTTGACGAACACTTTTCTTTCTTTTCCCCTTTCTCTCTCTGGTTTCACAAACTACAAGGTTCTGACTTTCTCTTTTCACTATGAGAATACGTAGGCATGATGGCATCAATGATTCTCGAGTATTCTTTTTCAAAACTATTTTTTGTTTTGCAGGTACATGAAGATAACAACACTCATTCAAGAAAGATCATTCAAAACGGTTCCCAGGAAGTATCATGAATGTGAGGGGTGCTAATACATTTTCCTTGTATAAGTGACTTCCTTACCCGTTTCTCTGTTCCTCCTTGAGTTTTATCGATATTTTCCCTTCCCTCTTTTGAGATAAATAAATTTCGGTGACGATTTTGTTGTATGTTCGATCATGCGCTGCGTTCGGGTACATTTCGTCTGGCTTTCAGAAGGTGCTCAAGAATGGAAGTTTTCAGGCAAAACCACGGGAAATTTTGGCTATTGTTGAACTAAGTAGAGTTGGAAAATCATAACTATCATAGCAGGTAAACACAGTCCACAAAAAGCTATCAAGATATGTTACTCAAAGATACTTTGTTTCCTTCGCTTACAGTTGAAGAAACCATAAAGGTCAGGGCAAGGTCAAGGCTAAAACTTCCTCAACAACCAAGGCTAAAACTTCCTCAACAACAACTATATTCAAGGGTCAAACCACTGATTCAAGAGCTTAGACTTGATCATGTCATTGGTATTAGAATTGGGGATGATCGAGTCCAAGGTATATCCGGTGGCGAAAGACGAATAGTTCTGATGTTGAAGTCGTACACGATTCAATAGTTGTGATTCTTGATGAACAACTTCAGGGCTTGATAGTAGTGTAGTTCAGCCTTGCAAATAAACATATATTCTTAAGGTTATGGGTGAAACAAAGGGAAGAACTATATAATACCAAGTATTCATCAACCTGGTTTCAAATGGTGAAGTCGTTCAATTCACTGTTGTTGTTGGCTAATGGTTCTGTGTTACACCATGGTAGTGCTGACTGACTTAGTTTGTATTTGAGATTAATGAATCTAGAGTTTCCTCTTCGTGCTAATGAAGTTGAATTTGCCATTAATTTTGTTGATATCATTCAGCAACAAAACAACAACGTCGGGTGGAAACAAAACGCCGAGGCTATTACTCAAAAATGGAAATGACGCTCGACTATGCACATTCAATGGTGTCGCGGGACTTGGCTTAATGTGACTCCCAAAGACCATCTTATGATCATTAAAGGACTTTGAGCAGCCCGACACGCAAACCATGAACAAGATTGTTATGTTTTCAGTTGAATTTATTTATTGTTATCCTGAATACTTGGCTCTGCATGGAAAAGATTCAGGGAGTTCACAGTGCTGACACCGATACTAAACTACGATAAATGATCCTCATACAATCTTTTAGTTTATCAAGTCTATTTTAAAATTGGGTTATGCATAATTTAAAAATGTTGTATCATGTATTGTTTAGTGTAGTGTTGTATAATAATTAACTAACAGTTGCATTTTATTCATATATGGGACATAATGCTGATTGCTGTTATTAAAATATTGATATGTGTTATATTATTGTTGTGATTGTGTGTCATATGGTGCTGTACCGAATGATGCAAGACTGAACCGAGTCATATAGGTGTTGTACCGAATGGTGCAGGGTGGAACCGAGTCATACACGTCCTATCTTGTGAGTTCTACTTTTGACTGAATTAGATTACGAACAGCACCTAATGCAGCTCCTAGTGGTGGTTATATACCACCAAATGATGTCATTACTAAGGTTCTTCCTTACATTAAAGATAATTATAACTATGGACGGGTTATGCTTTGGGATAGGTTTCATGATGTTGGAAATAATTACAGCAATCAGATAAAGGAACATGTTAAACAATCTGATCTTCAATTTGTGACACAACTTTCCAAAGGAATAACTGGGTTTGTCTCGGCAGCTTTGAGTGCCATGTTGCCAAATTAAATCATGTTGTAGACCGATGTCGGTCGCGCAATACACTATATGAATGTGAATTGAATAAGAGTGAAGTTTGATCCTCTACAACCAGCTTTATGATGGCTGTATACCAGTAGATTAAGAAATAAAAATGATAGTACCAGTTTGAATATCACAGAGGGAACAATAAGAGGATTTGATAAACTTTGGAACATTGCGTAGACAAGTTTGTGAAGACTTAAATGACACTAGAGTAATGTTGGAGCAACACTAAAGGATGATTTCTTGCCATCGACTGAAAGTTCAATGGCTATACCGAATGCGATAAGATGCAGACAAATCGGTCATGGCATTCTGAGTACTCTAGCTTGCATCTCTTAGTGATGAAGTCCACCATTAGAGTTCTATATTTTGTACGCTTTGCATACTCAATGGTAAGTTCATAAAACTTGTCTCCATTGCGAAAATCTAAGAGAAGTGTCTGAGACAATGCTTATGTGATACAAAAAATATAGAGGATGAGAAAGAGCTATTTGCTGATATAGCTTTAGAGGTTGATGATCGAGCCAAAGGTAACTTTAGCTTTTGAATTTGATTGTTGTTCTTATATCTATTGATTCAATAGTACAAATATTCAGTCTCAGAAGAAAAATGAGTGCAATGGTTCAGATTGGAAATTTTTGCTTCTAGCGTGGTATCAGAGTCAGCGTGTGTGTGTTTTTATCTTTGTATGCTCATGGTTTTTAGTTCATTTTTTGGATGATGATTATTTTGCTTAATGATATTTTTCATGTAAGGATAACTATTCTTTATGAATAACGTGTATAGGATTGCCTATCATTTATGATATTAAGATATACTAGCTACTTCAGCTAATTAAAGAGTGACATACATTATGTTGCTAGGAAATTATAAAATCTTATTGCTTTATTTGATTACTAAGTATGCGGGTTGGTTGCACTTTGCTTCATTTAATAAGTAATACAACATGTGTATGGTTTGGACCAATGTGTAATGCAAGCTTGCAAACTATATATTTCCTCAATCGAGAGCACCGGCAAGATCAAGAAGTAGAATAGACAAAAGTTTATGTTTTAATTAAATTTTTTTATTGTTCGATAAGACGAGTTAATTTCTCTTCCGTTTATCCGTTTATAATTAATGACTCATTAAGAATTTACTTTATGCAATGGGTATCGCTCCTTTTTTCTGGGAGGGCGGGAGACACCTCCTCTTTTTTAACTCTTAAAGTTATGCAGGGCGGTTGTCGGAAGAAACTATATCCTATCGAAGAACTCGAATTTTTCAATAAAAAAACATTTGATACTATGATAAAGAAGCCAAGATGTCACACGAATTAAACAAATCAGAAGTTTAAGAAAAGAAATTGGTTGATCTCGTCAGGACAATAATCTGATGCAAAATTCGACATCATCTTCTAAGTATTATGAATTGTTTGTGTTTTTAATCATTTTTATGCAATTCGTCAGGTGCAAAGTTCAGACAAAAACTTACTCTCCAACAAAAGTAGGGGCCGAGAATGACGAAGACCTCCATTGAGAGCATTCAACCCAAGACCTCCATAGGGGCACATCGGTCAAGTAAGTAGCAACCTCTTACTGAATTATGTTAATTGAAACCTCTAACGTTAACTAAAGACCAAGTATAAATATACCCATGACATCTCGGCTAAGTTAGCATACCTTTAGCTCAATCAAATTAACATACCTATGACCTTAAACGAAAGCCTAAGTTAATATACATCTAGCATTCCTGGTCAAATTGACGTACCTCAGACCTTTAGCGGTTTGGTTAACTTATCCTTGGCCAAACACCGATATGATCCACCCAAGAATTAGTCGGTCTGTGTTTAAAAAATATGAGACCCATCAATCATTAAGGCCCAACTCATTGGGGCTTTGAACCTATACGGTACGAACCTCAACTAAAGGTAAGCTAAAAATCGCTTGGGGCCCTCCATTCTATTTGATTTCCCTTCGAACAAATTAATTATCAAAGAAATAAAGCACATGGTATATAAAATGCTCAAGGCCAAGCCTTGGCTTAGTTAAAGCGAGACGTCAATAGGTCGAGATGCCATTGGGGCTCTCTGACTTCTCTATGTCTAGAACCTACTGAGTTCTATGATGGCAATAGATCGAGATCCCAATGGGGATCTCCGACTTCTCTATATCTAGAACCTACCAAATTCTACGACGCTAATAAATCAAGATCCCACTAGGGATCTCCGACTTCTCTATGTCGTAGAACCTATCGAGTACTACGACACAAATAGGTTGAGATCCTCTTCGACTTCTCTACGTCTAGAACCTATCGATTTAAATGACACCAATAGGTCGAGATACACTAAGGATCTCCAACTTCTCTATGTCTAGAACCTACCAAATTCTACGATGCTAATAGGTCGAGATCCCACTAAAGCTCTCCGACTTCTTTATCTCTAGAACCTACCAAATTCTACGACGCTAATAGGTCGAGATCCCAATGGGGCTCTCCGGCTTCTCTATGTCTAGAACCTACCAAATTCTATGATGCTAATAGGTCGAGATCCCATTAGGGCTCTCCAACTTCTCTATGTCTAGAACCTACCCGGATTCTACAACGCCATTGGTCAAGATCCCACTAGGGCTCTCCGACTTCTCTATAATCCACCAGGGTTCCCCATCTCCTTTATCAAAATCATAAATATTCCCAATATACGACAAGAGTTAGTCCATCCTCAAAACTACAAACTTAAAGGAAGTTTACTCTATGATAAGTTTGCGTGATCCGGGATAAACTCAAAACACATCACCCCTACAGGCCTCGTGCTTTGGGGGCTTATGTACATCCCAATATTTTTATGAGGTCGGGCATCGAGTTTCAGGCACATCCCAGATTTGATTTACCAGACTCGGAAAGGACCATCCAAGTCAGAGATGTTATGGCATTCCCGGAACAACCAATGGACAAATCCATTACAGAATGATTAAGAATGAGTCGGTTACAAATCATTAATGGTTACTAAAGCCTATTAAATATGTTCCTATTTAGTATCCAAAGGGGGAGAGGCTTGCAGATAAATAGGTCATGAGGCCAAATAAAAAGGGGGATTTGACCGATGAATAACACAAAAAAGAGAAAACATGTGAAAACCTTGGACCAATAACAATGTGGTCATTGATCCCTTCCTAATGGATCTTCTAGACTTGCTCAATATCTTGTGATGGCCTTTCTCGTTGTCTTTCTTGATCAATGGACAATTCGGCTTATAATTATCAAGTTTTCCACAATTATAGAATGAACTTCTAAGTTTACCCTTCTTATTCTCGTCTTCCTTTGAGGAGTTCGATAGCCTTATAAAGTTGATTAGGTTCTTGTCGGAGGGCTTGACTCCATTTTTCCTTATGTACCTATGGTACCTTTTATAGAACAACCTCATCTCTTCATCATCGGAATTCTCATCATCACTTATTTCACGATCACTTTGCTCATTGGTTGAGGACTTTGAACTTGAAGCCTTTATAGCAATAGAGTTATTTTATTCCTCTTTTTCCTTGCCTTTCTCCTTCTTTATCTTCTTCTCAAGTTTTTTCTCATATTTTTCAAGCAAGTGAGTTCTTGCTCATGTTTTTCTAGCTTGTCAAATAAAGTTGTGAGATCAAGTGTTTTAAGATCATTCGCTTCTTTGATTACGGTGACCTTAGGTTGTCATTCCCTATTAAGACACCTCAAAACTTTATTAGTAGCAATATCATTGGAAATAGGCTTACCTAGAGAATTCAAACGATTTATAAGATGTGTGAACCTCTTTTGCATGTCGGCGATAGTTTCACCATGCTTCATGCGAAATAGTTCAAAATTTTGATTTAAGGTATTGATCCTAGTTTGATTGACTTCATTAGTTCCCGCATGGGCAACTTCTAATGCTTCCTACATAGCTTTGGCGATTTCACAACGGGAAACAGATAATATTCATCAACACCAAGTGCGGATATGAGAATATTTTGTGCCTTCCAATCATATGACCATAACTTCTTATCATTATCATTCCATCGTGCTTCCAGTTTTGGTACGACGACACCTTCACCATTGGTGATTGTAATTTGATTTGGACCATTGGTGATGACGTCCCCAAACACCCTTATCAACCGAGTTGATATGTATACGCATACAAGTTTTCCAATAGCCATAGTTTTCATCGGTAAAGATGGACGCTCTATCATACGCCCTTTTAGGTTCAGTAGCCATTTTCTAATAAGCGAATATTGAAGCACGAAATTAACTGGAGCTCGTGATACCACTTGTTATACGAAGGCGACCTATATAGAAGGGGGTGAATAGGTCCCAAGTTTAAAACAAACTTACAAAAACTATTTTGAAAATTTTAACAGCTAGCGGAAGTGACCCAGATCGAATCTTCTAAACCGAACCACTATCAAGAAGCCCAGATATATGTATATAGAATCAAGTTATGATAATGATAACAACTTGATCAAAATAATTTTAACCATAATCACTTGAATGCTACACTAATAGTAAAGTCTATTTCCAATGATCAAATACACAAAAACACAATTGAGACAAATTATCGAAGACCTTGTGTGTAATCACTTTCGTTTAGAATTTTGTATGGTTTTGTTGATTTACAAATCCAACCATAGTCTAATAGATTATGATCAACTTAACAAAAACTTTTTCAAAATGTTATAAAAAAGTTTAACTAAACGTATCGATCGCACGATGAATTCAACAATTTGCAAATGAAAAGTAAAAGAGATTGAGAGAGAGAGAGAGAGAGAGTACACAAGGATTTCTTTAGTAAGTTCCCCAATCGGCCTCGATATGGGTACGTATGCCCACAATTCGAACTCGACTTGAGATAGTGAAAATTAACCTTACTTTGAAAAAGTCGTTTACAATAGAAATATAGAAATGCAACCCTATAAACCCTATGTTTGATGTTGATTCTAACACTTTCTCTTCCCTTGATATGAGCTTGATCAAGTCACTCAACAATACCAATTTGATCCACCGTCTCACGCTACTCCTTTGCAAGAAACTCTCGTTCTTCAAAGCTTCCACTCGATCGAATCCAAATTATGAATTGTTGTAACCCAAGATTTACCAAGATGATTCGCCGTCTCACGTTACTCCTTTACAAGAAATCCCTGTTCTTCAAAGATTTCACTCGATCGAATCCAACTTATGTAATATTATCCAAAACCTTCAAATCCCCAATTGATTTTAAAGGAAAATCCCCATTTGGTTTTCTAATTTGAAACCCCCAAAGATCTTAACCCAACTTACAATTCAACAACCTAAATTGGAAGTTATCAACACTGATTCTAGATGGTACCCAAATAAAAAAATTATTATGTGTAGTTTGTTTGTATGTATGCATAGAACATAGGTTGAAGATAAAGAGAACACTTTGATATTCCTAGTTTGGTTTATGGTTTACTCAAAACCACTCAAAGAAATGATGCATGTATGAAGTATATATATGTGTGCAAGAATGAAGCAAAAGGAATGCAAAAGGTTTTTAAAAAATGCAAAATTATCAAGACTTTTAATGCATGTGTCAACCTATGCAAGTCATGCATCGACACATTTAATGTATGTGCCGACTCATACATACGGAACATCAAACAGAAGCTACAGGCTTTAAAAATGACCTACATGTGCTGACACATAACTCGTATGTGATGGTGCATAACTCGTATGTGCTGGCACATAACTCGTATGTGTCGATGCATAGACTACAGGCTTTAAAAATGACCTACATGTGTTGGCACATAACTCGTATGTGTTGGTGCATAACCCGTATGTGCTGGTACATAGGTCTACAGGCTTTAAAAATGATCTACATGTGTTGGCACATAGCATGTATGTGTCGGCACATAGACCTGTTTTCACATAAAAACCCATTTTTAATGCATGCAACCTTTTCTAAACCATTTCTAGAATATTTTTATGCTTCCTAATACAAAGATGCACATTAAGACTCAGAGGATACCGTTCAATATACATAAACTCTAAAGTCTCATAGTTTTAACATCATACAAAATACATCTAACGAGAAATTTCCCTCACATAAGTCTCGACTTAAAAAGGGTAATTGTGTGCATTGGGACTAAAAGTCTATTCAAATAAATTTTTGACATGGACATTGGAAAACATAGAGCATTTGAATAAAATCACTTCGTCCTTTTACAGGACCTCGTACTTGAGGTACTATGTAATGGGATAATTTACTGGATCCTAAGAACGAAGAGATCGTCCGAATTGAGCCAAGATACCTCCTAAAATGGAAAAAAGTTGCCCAATAGGCCACCCAATTGTGCTTGGTTTGTCTAAGGTGACTCATTCACTCACCATACATGGTTGATGATATGTCCATTCACCAATTGATCATAGGAATAAGTCAAAAGGGAAAATCTACTTACTTCATCAAAATAGATCTTTACTGAAATACCATCGCACTTCATCCAGAGACGAAGCCAGAAAATTTGAGTAGTGGGGTCAATATAAATATAACATTTTATTTTTCAAAAATATAAATCAACATTATAATTGTTCTCGATGGTTTTTCATGTTATGAAAATATTGAATGATTTTTTAATTTTCAACATAAAAAAATATATCTCAATGTAAGTAACTAAGCAATCATTTAACGATTCATCACCCATGGGATTTCACATTCGATTCTTGATAATATTCATAGTAGAGAAAACTCTTTTAGCTATTGTAGTTGTCCCAGTAATATCAGAGATAACTTTAAAAGCAAATATATCAATGGATACACTACATGTTTCTTTTTATTTTATTTTGAAATATTTTTTCATTGCTTATTACTAAAAACAAAACAAAAAATCACAATTAAGATCATACTTAGAAAGTTCATACCAATACTATAAAATTGATACAAACACAAAACAAACACTACAAAACTCTAAAAGTAAATTTTCTACCGTTAACCAAAGCTCAAGCTCAATAAGGTAATAATATATTTGTACTCTTATTATAATAATAAAAATAAATTGTAAATTCATAATAATTAAAATTAAAAAATGTATCTTTTAAAAGATCAACTATAGAGAAGAAATTGATAAGAGAGACGCACTTTGCAGTAAGAGAAAGAGAAGTAAGAGAAAGAGGAATCGAGAAAATGATTTATTTGTCCTTGCAAAGAGTCAAAGAGAATTAATAGGAATAGAAAAAGAAAAGTTAATTTTTTTTTTTAATTTTATTTAAAGCATTTATATTATTTATTATATAGAATAATCATTCTTTTAAAAAGGAAAGCAAACAATTGAATATTTAAAATGTAGTAGAATAATAGGTGTGTGTGAGAACTAAATTATTCAATATTATTTATTATGTAGGGGCCATAATAAATTTTCTTTCTAATTTTTAATATATTTAACATGTTAATATATTACTTATAATATTAAATATGGAATAAGTGATCATTGTGGTGGGGGCATGGGTCCACCCTTTCAATACACTAGCTCCGTCCCCGACTTCATCTAGAAACTCACTATTGGAATTCTTTCTAAATTATACGTAAATTTCCTAGGCAAGGCTTGAGGGACTTACCCCATGAGGGAAATCTACTCGGCCAGGACAGCACAAGGGAATATGCCTCGAAACTAATTGAATTTATGAAGAAAGTAATCCAAATTAAATAAGGAAAATTGTCATATGATCTGAATATTTTCATTAATAAAGGTCCTAAAGTACACTAATACATAACTCCTTTAATTGGACAACAATACAAATGGTACAAAGTAAGGGCCCGAATGACTTGCCTTTATGAGTCTTGCCCGAGGGACTAAACTTAAAGTCTCGTCTAAAGGACACATTCGCTCACCTATGTTGTTGATGATGTGTCTAATCACCAATCGACTGTAGGAATGAGTCAAATGGAAAAATCGCTCCCCCACTATTTGAGGAAAAGTCGGGTCTTCCCATGTTCCCGCCATTGACAGAAAATACATGGAAACCACTTCTTCTGCTCATCCTGTCCATACCCAACACGCCTTCTATATACATTTCATTCCTAGAGTAGGGAAATGGACCTCTAATTTTGACCTAGAAAATCTTACTCTGGGCTTCTCACCTCCCTACGTGAACTAACCCTAAACATTGCCAAAACACCCTAGACATCACGAACAATACTACAAACACATAGTTGCCCTCTCTACATTAGTTATATGAATGTGCAAACGACTATGTATTGGTTTTTTAAACAGTGGTCGTGTTCGAGCCTTGCCAGTTGAATTATGTAAATAGATGCCCAAATCAAATATGTTACTATTTAAATGCTTTTTTATATATAATAAATTAAAATTCATTATGGGTCCAAAAATGTAATAATTTTTTAAGAAAAAGAATATACACTGACAATGTAAAATAATTTTATATTGTCAACCAATTAACGACTTATATCCCGTCACATCACGTTTTAATTTTAAAGGTATGTTGATGACATGACAAATTAATGAATTTCTATTGGATGACAGTGTAAAACTATTTTATACCGTCAATGCACTATCTTTAATCTCATAATTCTTTGTCTATCCGTCCAAAATAACCCTTTCAATTTTATTTTATTTTTTATATAAATTAAAGAATATTTATTCTTCATAATTAAATTTTTAAAAGTTTATTCTACAACAAACTCATTTATTAATATATTTTATGGTAAAATATAGCACGTCATTTTATGTGATTTAATCTATATATTTTTATGAAAGTTTATATTGTAAAATTTATGTTATAATAATTTATTAAAACTTAGCAATATAATATTATTTTTAGCAATATTAATATTTTTTTTAATCCAATCATCATGACTATATACATATAAAATTAATTAATAGATTTAAAATATTTTTAAATAATCTAAATTAGGTTAGCCTATCCTAATCCGATATTTATATTTTTTTTTTAATTTTTAATTAATTTGACGTTTTATCACAGTGTCATAAAACAATTTTGTCTTAAGATAACTTTTAAAATTTGAAATGAAAATCAAATTGTGTTCCCAAAGTACATTCAAAGAAAGCAAAATTAAAAATAATAAGTTAAAAAATAAAATCATCATGGAAGAAAAAATATCCATAACATTTAGATAGAATTAAAAAATAAATAAATGATCTTTGGTTAAAAGATTCTGGATATCCTTAAAAATGCATCGTTGATCCTAGATATTTACGAATGAAAAAGATATAACAAATAAAAAAATAAATAAATAAATTGAAGAAGTGATGCATTGTATGTGTGCTTTACAAAAGACATTAGTCGGTAAGGAATCTCCTATGGTTATGCACTCTATGGGTCGGGTCATTCAAAACCCGTCTATTGTAACCAATCTCCGTAACGAAAAGTCCTTTTTAGCCCTTGAAACGAACAAGCATTGAGCAGCACTGTCGGTAAGGAATCTCCTACCATACACCCTTGTCCATTAGGTGACCCTCATTTTTTTCTTAGTCTATTATATTTTCTTGAGGTTCATGCATTTTCAGCATATTTTTGTTTCGCCATTCTAAACAGAACAATAGAAAGTGACAACAACAATGAAAAACAAATTAAAATAAAAGTGTCCTTTGCTTTATCATATTTCTTTTTGAATGTACGTGTTTTTGTTGTGAAAGTTTCTTTAGTCTAAGAATGCCACCTTTCCTATTTTGTTTTTCTTTTGACTTTCCTCTTCTTCCACACGTGCATATATAGTGTTTTAAATTATTTATTCAAATGACTATATGTCAAATGCTTAATTTAGAGTTAAATATTATTCCTACTTATTGTAATTTTATAAATTGCTATGATAAAAATTAACTATAGTATATTTGTATTTGTGAAGGGTGTCAGTTTCATAATAAACATGCTTTAGTGTAAGACAAGTATAGGATAAGATGCAATAATACGATTTATGATTATGATGAATAGTTTATTATTCACAAATTTGCATCTTATGATGGCGCATCTCAACCATCCAACATGTGAGACTATTTAAACCATATTTTAACAACTTTCTCACCCACGTCTTCATATTTTAATGCACCCATTTGTTTCATTATATAAATCTTTCTTGTTTTTTGTACTTCAACTATAGGGTTTGTTGTGCGCGTCTATGAAAAATATTGGAGCTAAATATTTGATTACTAATAAAGTTTAATGGCAACGCACTCTTTTTTAGTGGGAAAAATCTACTTGGAGCTCCCACACCTGCTCTTAACTCGACATATATTTCAAATGTCAAAACCATCTTTTTCATTATTTACGTATCAAAATTTACAGCTTTTACAAAAAATTTACCCTGAAAAAAATGGTAGTTTTATTAAAAATCTTGTATGTATTTTTATCGGATTATTTAAAATATTTGGTGTATACTAATGATTTATTACAAATTTCAAAAATTTGGTATAACAGATATTTTTTTCATCTTTAAAAATTTGATAGTGATATTTTTGTACGGTTGTGATTATATCACTATTTTTTTATGCTTGTAATTGAAGCGACACTTTTGCATGGTCTATAATGATTTAAAACTTGTATAAACATGTCACATATGTTGTTAACAAAAGCACCTCATAATATCTCAATTTTAGCATCTCGCATTTGTTTACTTCAACGCCGTGAGTCCTCCTTTTCAATTTAGGGTCACATATGACACCTCTCTTTTAGATTTGAAATCCAAATCTGGATAATTTTTTACTATCCAAACAATTGAATGGTGGTTAAGATCAAATATTGTTCACCATTGATTGATAATTTGGAATCGAGATGCTCTCTTTTTTATCCTTCTTCGGTGTGGAATCCCGAATCGAGATGCTACTTTTTTTATCCCTCTTCGGTGTGACCTCCGAATCGATATGCTCTGCATTTTCTTCTTCGTGTGAATCTTGAATCGAGATGTTCTATTTGTATCCCTATTCAGTGTGAACCCCGGATCAAGATGATCAGTCTATTCCTCTTCGGTGTGAATCCCGAATCGAGATGTTCTATTTTTATCCCTCTTCAGTGTGAACCCCAAATCAAGATGATCAGTATATTCCTCTTCGGTGTGAATCCTGAATCGAGATGCTCTGTTTATTCCTCACCGAGTTGATTTTTGAATGGAGACGTTGTCGTGTTCATTCCTCTCTGAGTTGATCCTCAGATCGAGATGTTATCACATTTGTTTATCCTCAGTGGTTGTCATTTATCTTTGTTCGATCCCTAGTGAGTCTTTTATTCTCAAAGTAGTTTGTCAAACATCATCCATTCTCATTCCCAACATCGTGGGACCAAAATTTTGGGGTCTTCTTTATTTAACTATCCTTAACTATGTTCGTATGAGGACTAACATACCTCATATTATCCAATTGAAGACATTTAAATAGGGAAACTATCACACCCCATATTTTGCCTGAGTTTTATAATTTTTAAGAGTTTTTTATTTCGGAAGAATGAGATGACTCAATTGGTAGTGTGACGTCTCAGATTCGAATCATACCGAAGACTTGTTCTTGTTTTGCCTTTTAGACTTCCTTTTCTCTTTTTCTATTTTTTTCTCATCATCTATTTTTATTTTCTATTTCTTTATATTTCACTTTTATGCATTTATTATTATAATGATTTACTATTATATGTATTTTAATTTTTCGTCATTATTATTAGTACATTAATTTTTTATTAAAAAAAACAAAAACTTTGATCAATTATTATATGGTTTTTAATCATACTTTATCTCGAATGAATAACATTAATCATTTGATAGTGAGGTGAGGACTCAAGGAGTTTTAATAAAAGGCGATGGATTAGAATGTTGGAAAACCCCCAAAACCTATGGAGAATTTCAATCAATCTTGATGAACAAGATTGTTCTTACCCACACAATAGCAATGAAAAGAGAAAAACAATGGAGAAAGAAAGTAAAGAACGATGAAGGAGAAGAGTAATAAAATTTTGCAGAGTTTCTCTCTCCCACAAACTGTGAAAAACTTCTTATTCACTTTGCAACTGTAAAATACTGTGAATTACAATGTTATGAATATTTTATTCACCTCATTACAAAAATAAGGGTTACTCCCTCTATTTATAAATTTAGGTTAACTTGAACCTCAGGCCAAAGCCCAAAACTATAAAAGCCCAAAATAGCTAACACTACTAAAATAGGCCTAAGTCGAAATCCTGTGTGAAATAACATGCTTCGACACTTCGACATACTAACACAACTCAACACACTAGGTGGTTCGGCACATCCTTATTCTGTTGAGCAACCTGATTCGACACAAGGAATTACAATTCAACACACCACCTAATTCATTGTGTCTAAGTTATCTACATTCATCATAGCTCTTAGTCTTCTGAAGACTTCGACGTACACTTCATTCGTCATGATGTCTGAAATCTAATTCTCAGTTCTACAGTGTTCCACATTCATCTTCCCATCTGCTACCTGCTCTCGAAGATAATGGAACCTCATCTCGATGTGTTTGCTTCGACCATGTGCTATCAGATTCTTTTCCAGATTGATAGTTGAATATTGTCGATCTTCATGGTAATTGCTCAATGACTCTTTGTTGTTATCTCTTCGACCAGATTCACCATCCATGCTGTTTGACATGCACAAAGAGAAGCAGTTATGTATTCTGCTTTGCACGAAGATAATGCCATTCCTGGCTCCTTTCTCGAACTCTAAGCAACTTGTGCACTACCTAGCATAAACACATAGCCAATTGTGGATTTTCGATCCTCAGCATCACTACACCAACTTGAGTCGGTGTATCCCACTAATTTGCATTCTTTTCCTTCATCAGCTGCAGGAAACAAAATGCCATAGTCGAGAGTTCCTTTCAGATACCTTAGTATCCTCTTCGTCGCTGCTAGATGTGATACCTTTGGCTTCTGCATGAACCTACTTACCATACCTACACTGTATGTTAAGTCAAGTCTTGTATGACAAAGGTATCGAAGTGACCCAATAAGTCTTCTATATTGGGTTGGGTCGACATCATCTTCATCTGAATCTTTCGACAGTTATAATCTGGGCTCAGCTAGAGTCAAAGTTGGGTTGCAATCTTGCATCTCAAATCTCTTGAGTGTTTCGCCTGCATACCTTCTTTGATGCATCATCAAACCTATACCACTCTTGTAGAACTCGTTAAAGTAGTAAATCTTATTTTAAGAAATCACACTCTTTATTCGGTTGAAAAGTAATTTTTATTGGAAAGTTTAACTAAAAAGGGTTCCAGGCTTTCACTCTGACAACCGGATCCTAAACCTACAAACGCGTCCGCAAATAGTTTTAAAACATCCTTCTAGAAATATTAGAGTTTCCTAGTTAATTAAAAAAGTGCTTTCGCGGTATTCATTAATCAAAAACAAACCAATCTTATTCTTTAATGTCAGACGGTTTTCGATCTTACCCGACATTTTCACGACTCTACTTTTGCAGTAACCGATTAAATTAAGTTCAGAAAGATTGTATTAAAATCAAAACAACCCACAATCGAAATCCTAAAGAAAAAACAGTTAGAGTACCATCAAGTGACGGTCCTCACATCCCAGCATTAATGAATTAGTTGGACATGCTTATGACACACATGATAGTATAAGTTTGAAGCTTAGAAATGGATATTGCGAAGAAATAGTTTAAAGCAATACGATGTGGTAAATAAGACTTGTAATAAAAGTAGTGCGAGACAAGATAAATAAAGAGCGAGTAAATAAATAAGAGGAAATAAAATGCGAAATGCGATAAAAACTTGCTCCAAACGGAGGCTTGAATCTGATACAAAGTAAATTTGTTAAAGACTGGTAAACGAATGTAAATGGCGACAAGATTCAAATGCGGGAATGTAAAATGCTCCAAACTTCGTACAAACTCAATATTCTCTGGTGTTATAACCTCTCGATGTGATGAGTTATAACTTTCATCGGTGATTTTTGTGCTAAGCTTGGATGGTTTGGAAAATGAAGTTTGAAGCCTATTTATAATGTTCCATAAACCTAAAATAGCATGTGAAGCTTTCTCATTTTGTGGAAGGAAAAATAGGGGAACATGGGAAGAGTGGAAGACCAGGTGAGTCCATTTTCTAACTGTTTGCCTTTCGCAAAGGATGGCGAATGCCATGTCAACGTGGCGAACACCATCTTCCTAACGTGTGGAAGAGTGGGTCAATCCACCTGTTGGTGAGTGGGACACGACATTTCTAATATGGCGAACACCATGTAAGTCGCCTTGTGTGCAATTTCCATTTTTTTATTGTTTTGCATCTGGATTGTTTCCTTTATTCGCATATGGTCCTGATATGGTTAAATATCTGAAATATAGACAAAGTACTCACATAACATTGGGAATAAAGCTAAAACGATGGCAAAAGATGTACAAAACGAGTCAAAATAACGGTGTAATTTGGTGTTATCAAACTCCCTCATACTTGAACCTTTATTTACCCTCAAGCAAACACTTATGAAGAGAAAAACATTGGTGCCTTTATAACTATTCAAGGCTAAAGACTCTAATTACTCAAGGTCATATTGATAGGTACGAACTCGTAAACCAAGGGTATCGTAGTGACACATTCAGTGTTTTGTGGTCGTAAATCTCCTCTATATACAAACCAATTCGCATTACATCGTTATGCTCATGCCTAACTTACTCGTCCTATGGTTCGTCCTTTTTCATTCATGCGCAATCACATTAAGCCTGTTATTTGTTCACATACGGCAGTCGAACCTGTTAGTGACCATGATCCATATTATGTCAAAAAAATTGACGAATATGCAATATTCTTAATGGTTTCACAGCTGTTAGGCTAAATGACCAGGTGAGGGCCACCTAACTTAGAAGGCAGATTCCTTTCTTTCTTTTTCTTACTTTTCCAAATTTTTGCTTCTCTTTTCTTTCTTTTTTACCGTGGGATCATTCACCTATTTGCATTGGTCCGCTTACTCGATGGTGATTCATATGGTGTTGACTGCTAGGGTAAACTACTCAAAGATTTATTTAGGGGCGATATTTAAAGGTCGTGGCACAACAAGTATCCAAATTGATCTCCATGATTAAGAGACTTACGGTGTTAAGACGATACTAATCTTTTGGGGGTTTTCCCAAGTCTTTATAACCTATTTGTAACTGGTCTAATAGCCATGAAATTTCAAATAACACTTGTTTTCTTAAATAGAAAAAAATTGTATGGCTCATGAAATGGAAAAATTAATAACTGGCAAAAAGCCATGCATAAAGAGTCGACTGCACAACACGTGTAATAACTAAAATAATAAATTTATCTAGAAAGCAGGGAAAAGAAAACATGAGAAATATAATAATCAAGATATGCATTAAAGATTAGAAAAATAAGCAAAAGCCCAAAAGTGCATGAGTGAAATAGTTGTAGAATAAAAGTAAAGTAAATTTAAAGCTTTATATCGGCTGTGAAATAAGTTCATCCCCATACAAGAACTAAGCATTATCCTCAATGCCCAAAGATTTGCGAATGGAATAGAATTCTTGAAAAATATGGTCCATATGTTCCTTCATAGAATCCACGAAGTTATGTAGAATGTTACTGAGAGTTGAAATATCAGTTTCAATGGCAGTAAGTTCAACAGTAAGTAGGTCATGATTGATGGGTTCAGCCAGAGGTGATGGGGGGGCTTCGTTAGTATCAGATGATTGGTACTCCGCTTGATTTCCTAAAAGGTATCGGTAGTTGTCCCGATTATGCATGTTCGTCCTGTCTGGGTTTAGGATGGTGAATTCGTGTACTAGTTCTTGAAGTACTAGAATCTTGTAGGTATTGGATCCTTCTTGCCTCACTAATCCTCTATTTAGGCAATATTCAAAGTTAATCAAGTTATAATCGCAAAAAGGTTTGAGGTGCGTAACTTGGTTGCAGAGGCCTAAAGCTATGGCGGTATGGGTGACCATACCGCCGACATAAATGTTCTCGACAACTTGGGTGGTTATTTTGGCGAAATTTGCCATCAGGAAGGTAGTTTAGTGTACGGACCAGAATTGAAAAATACTGAATATGAGAAAGACCTCCTCTTTACTGACAGGTCAAATATTTTCAGCATTACCAAATAATGTATGGGCTGCAACCATCTGGAAATACCTGATGGCAAGGTTATGGATTAGAGGTGGATTCGTTTTGTCATAATCAAGCGAGTAATCTTCAGTAATGCTACCCCAGAAGAAGTCGAGTTCCCATTGCATATCATAACCTGTTGGGACTTCGGTACAGGCGTGGGGATCATACTAGAAGGCTAAAAGTATGGCCAACTCATTATGTGTCTGTCAGTATTCCTTTCTAAAGAGTTGGAAGGTATCAAAGCCCTTGACACGGTATATTCCTACATTAGGGTTGTATCGTTAGGAGCTCAGGAATTCCAATGTCAGGTTTTTGTAGGTTGGGTTCTTATGAAAAGATAAGTGGTCCCAACTAAGCTGGTTGAACATATACTTCACACTGTCGTAGAAGCCTAAAGCTATTAGGCTAGAGAAGTCAGGGTATCGGGTTAGCAACATGGTTCGTGTAGCCAAGACTTCATAGCGTCTTCTTTGAGCCTCATTTCTGAAAATAACTTGCATGTTATCAGTACCTTCCATCTCTAAATGATCAGTGTGAAAAATTAGTCTGAGTTAAGCCTGTAACGTAATCAACTAAAAGTTAGTCTTGTTAGTAGGAGAAAAATAAATCATTGTTATTCAAACAAAGGAAAAAAACTGCAAAAACTAAAATAAATGAGAATGAAATTGTGGGTTGCCTCCCACTCAGCGCTTTGTTTAGTGTCAGTAGCTCGACAGTTGTGTAATCAGGCTGCTTATGTTGCAAATAGTGGTTCGATTAAGTCATGGCTAGAATAATATGTAGGCATATCACTGTTGGTGTAGTGTTTCAGTCTTGGTCCATTGACCATGAACGAGTCAGTTGATTGGCTCTTAATCGCAACTGCACCAGAGGGCATGACTCTCGTGACCTCGAATGGTCCGGTCCATCTTGAATGTAGTTTACCAGGAAATAGGCATAATCTAGAGTTGAATAAAAGTACTATGTCGCCTAACCGAAATTCCTTCCTTATGATACGCTTGTCATGCCATGCTTTGGTTTACTCTTTGTAGATTACAACATTTTCATAGGCATCGCATCAGAGTTCTTCTAATTCCTGGATATCTAACAGTCATTTGTTTCCAGCTTCTAGATAGTCCATGTTTAGGGTCTTAATGGCCCAACAGGCTTTATGTTGTAGTTTGAAGGGTAAATGACACGACTTCCCATATACTGAATTGAAGGGTATTGTTCCTATAGGGGTTTTATAGGCAGTCCTATAAGCCCATAATGCATCTTAAAGTCTAGAGGACCAATCTTTCCTGGAAAGTGAGACAGTTTTTTCTAGAATTTGTTTTATTTCTTGATTCGATACTTCTACTTGTCCATTAGTTTCTGGATGATATGGTGTAGTTACCCTATGTCTCACGCCATATTTGTTCAAGAGTTTTTAAAAAGTTCTTGAAACAAAATGAGATCCACCGTCGCTTATAACTAGGCGATGTGTTCAAAACCTAGGGATTATGTAATTCTTAAACATCCTAATTACTACTCGTGCGTCATTGGCAGGTGAGGCGATAGCCTATATCCATTTTGATACGTAATCAACAGTAACGAGTATGTACTTGTTTTCCATGGATGAGGGGAATGGACCCATAAAATTGATACCCCATACGTCAACAATTTCTACTTCCCGAATGTTCTTTAGAGGCATCTCATCGCGCCTTGTTATGTTTCTAGTGTGTTGGCACTGACCGCATTTAATTATGAAGGTATGCACATCACGCCATAAAGTTGGCCAATAAAGGCATACTTTGACGATTTTAGCGCAAGTTTTGGATGTGCTGGCATGCCCTCCATAAGGGGCAGAGTGGCAATGAGTTATGATATTTAGTGCCTTCTCTTCAGGAACACAACGACGAAAAATGTCGTCTGCTCCTCTCTTGAAGGGAAGAGGTTCATCCCAATAGAAATGTTTCACGTCGTGGGAGAACTTTTACCTTTGTTGGTTTGTCAATCCCTGAGGTAATATATTAGCCGCGAGGAAATTTACGAATTCAGCGTGCCAAGGTACACTGGTCACTACACGGGCATATTCAATTTTTAGCGCTACCTTATTTAGGGCTTCATCGTGACTTATCCAATTATCGACTGATGCTATCAGCCTATCATATGCAAAGTCATTATTTATAGGGATATGGTCCGATTTTAGATATTCTAACCTGGAGAGATGGTCGGCTACCACGTTCTCAGTCCCTTTCTTATCGTGGATCTCTAAATTAAATTCTTGTAATAAAAGGATCCAGCAAAGCAATCTAGGTTTTGCATCTTTTTTGCTCAATAAATATCGTATGGCAGTATGATTTGTGTATATGATGATTTTATCTCCAATTAAGTAGGATCAAAATTTGTTTATTACAAATACCACATCTAGGAGTTCCTTCTTTGTTGTTGCATAATTTAGTTAGGTTGCATCTAAGGTTCTGCTGGCATTGTAGATCACATGTAATCTTTTATCCTTTCGTTGTCCTAAGACAGCACCTACAGCGAAATCACTAGCATCACATATAATCTCGAAGGGTTGGTTCCAATAGGGAGGTTGCATAATAGGTACGAAGTGTAGATGTTTTTGATTGGCTGCATTTTATTTTAAAACACTTACTGTACTTAGATGTCTTGACTGATGTCATGACATGATTAAGTAGTATGCTGTAGGATTAGCTAATACAGGATTTACTGGATGTCAAACTGAATGTTATGACATTCATCCCTGATAGCAGATGCTAAAGTATAGGCCAGTTAGTTTTTCTGTTATATTTCAGTATTTATCTCAGGCTGATTTTCAGGAAACTAACAGTTGTGCTAAAATTAAGAGACCTAGCATTTAGCCTATTTTCTGGATGTCAAACTGAATGTTATGACATTCATCCCTGACAGCAGATGCTAAAGTATAGGCTAGTTAGTTTTTCTGTTATGTTTCAGTAATTAGCTCAGGCTGTTTTTCAGGAATCTAACAGCTGTGCTAAAATCCAGGAAACTAACAGCTGTGCTAAAATTAAGAGACCTAGCATATAGCCTATTAGTTAGCACCATAATGTGTGGAAATTAGGTTAACTTGATTGACCTTAATTTTAGGAAATTCAAGTACAAGGCCCAAGTGCTGCATTATAAAAGGATGGCAATCCTACTTTCAGCAACTCAGGGGTTTGAAGCGTGAGGATTTAAATATATCAATATATATCCTAGTTGTACTTGTATTGTGTCTTGTATTAGGTTTTACTTGTGAGCCAAGCAATTATCACCTAGATGATTGCATTGGACTAGGATGGTTATTGAGTTGTAATTGTTGTGTCACTCTAAGATTTTAAGCGTGAGTGCTGTGTTTCTTGATTAAAGCTTTTAAGCACAATCAAGAGTTGTTTGAAGTATATCTTCACCACTGACTTTAAAATTATTAAAGGTTGTAATCACTGATGTGATTGAGGGGGAGTGAGTAGGAACTCAGGTCTTAGTTTAGATTGAAATTGCATTGGGTAGGTCTTAAGTGATAGGATTAAACTGGTGGTTTAAGTCCTGAATTAATACCTCTTATAGTGGATTTCCTCCCTGGCTTGGTAGCCCCCAGACGTAGGTGTGTTTGTCACCGAACTGGGTAAACAATTCTCTGTGTCTTTTACTGCCTTTTACATTTACTTTCTGCCTACATTACCTGTTTGCGCAGAATTGGATGTCATAACATCCAGTGTGACATCAATAGTCTGTTATTAGAATTTCAATTGGTATCAGAGCAGGCACCCTGCCTGTTAATTTCTGGGTGAGGTCTAGGGACGTTACTTTCTAGTACCATGGACAAGGATGTAAGATTCTCAAATAGACCACCCATGCTGGATGGTTCTAACTATGATGACTGGAAACCTCGTATGATAGCCTTCTTGAGATCTCTAGATAGAAAGGTCTGGAGAGTTATCAACAAAGGATGGGAACATCCAACGAAGACAGGTAAAGATGGAGTCATTATGCAAATTCCTGAAGAAGAGTGGGAAAAAGAGCAAGAGGCATCAGCCCTTGGAAACTCTAAGGCTTTGAATGCACTGTTCAATGGGATAAATAAGAACATTTTCAGACTGGTGCATCACTGTGAACTGGCTAAAGAAGTTTGGGATACTCTCAAAACAACTCATGAAGGGACCTCCAAGGTAAGGATGTCAAAACTCCATATGCTGACTACTAAGTTCGAAAATTTGAGGATGAAAGAGGATGAGACTATTCATGACTTCCACATGAATATTCTTGAAATTGCCAACACTTCTGGAGGCTTAGGAGAGAAAATGTCTGAAGAAAAACTTGTAAGAAAGATTCTCAGATCATTGCCCAAGAGATTTGTCATGAAGGTTACTGCTATAGAAGAGGCTCAAGATATCTACAATATGAAGGTTGATGAGCTTATTGGGTCTCTCCAAACTTTTGAAATGGGCTTGTGTGAGAATGTTGAAAAGAAAAACAAAAGCATAGCTTTTGTATCAAATACTGAAGAGGATTCAGAAGAAAGAAATATTGGAGGTGATGAAAGCATATCAGAAGCTATAGCCATGCTTGGAAGACAGTTCAACAAGTTCATAAAGAAGGTTGATCAAAAAGGTAGACCAAATGTCAAGAACACTTCATCTGACATCAGTAGAAGATCAAAATCTGAAGAAAAGTCCAACCAAGGCAAGGGAATCCAGTGTCATGGATGTGAAGGTTTTTGACACATTAGAGCTGAATGTCCTACCTTTCTCAAGATGCAAAAGAAAGGACTATCTGTCACCTGGTCGGAGGGAGACTCTGAGAGTGAATCAGAAGGAGAATCTGCAAAACATGTCACTGCACTAACTAGTGTCTGTGCCTCTGCTGATGACTCAAGTGGAGATGAACTTACATTTGATGAACTTGCTGCTTCATATAAAGAGTTATGTGTCAAAAGTGCAGAAGTGTGTATACAAGGAGAAAAGAAGAAGAAACTCATCAAGGAGCTGGAAGCTGAGAAGAAGAAGCATCTGACAGTCATATAAGGTCTAAATGGTGAAATAACCTTGCTGACCTCTAAGATAGATCAAATGACAAAATCCATCAGAATGTTGAATAAAGGAACTGACACTTTGGAAGAAATTCTAAAGGTGGGACAGAAATCAGGAACCATGTCTGGTTTAGGCTTTGTTAAGGAATCCTCATCTCAATTCAACAGATCAAAGGCTGAAGTTCAGAAAATCAAGCAGAAGTCACAACCAATGTCACAACATCATGGAAACAGGAGGATTAACCATAAAAAGAAGAAATTTCAAAGATGGAGATGCCACTACTATGGTAGATTTCGTCACATAAAACCCTTTTGTTACAGGTTGCATGGTTATCCTAACCAGACCCCTCAAGTCAGACCTAAGTGTCGCATCCTGCGAAAAAAACAACCGGCGAGACTCAAATAAAAACACAACACAGAGCCGCCACTGCGCGTTATTTATCCCAAGATAGGGAAAGGAAACGCTCAGAGAAACCTGGAAAGGAAATGGTCTTGCGACCAAAGAGAAAGGGTAAGGGAGTCGGTTACGCAAGGGGAAGGTATTAGCACCCCTCACGTCCGTCGTACTCGACGGGATCCACGTTCTAAAATAAAGAATAGGTTGCTAAAACATCACACACACACACAGGGACCGCAGGTGGGGTTAGGAGAAGGGAGCTCGATAGGACGTCGCATCCTATGCCTACATATCTTGTCTGGAACAAGAATCAGAGCCACTGTAGTTCGGCTTACGCACGCCAAACAACACAAAACACACAAACAGATGGCAAACATGGAGCCTGACAACCACTCGATGGAATTACGTCAGCATCCGAACCAAAACACGCACAAAACGGCAAACGTGGAGCCCGACTGCCAATCAATGGACTTACGTCGGCATCCGAACCAAAACACGCCCAAAACGGCAAACGTGGAGCCCGACTGCCAATCAATGGACTTACGTCGGCATCCGAACCAAAACACGCAATCAGATGACAAGTAAACACACACAAAAAGAAAAAAAAGTGCCCGGAGAGGTCTCGCACGACCTCCTGCCTACATACCTCGTCTGGAACAAGGATCAGGGCGATGTAGTTCCCCCTCAAGGGAAAGAAAAACTAGCCAGAAACCGAGGGAAGACACACTACCAGGGAGCTGGACTCGAGCCTAGTGTTGTCATGCATCGTTACCCTACGTTCAGGTTTCTACCTACTTGCACAACTGCAATCTAATCCTATCCAGGAAAGAAGCAAGCATACAAGAAAACAAGCATTTCAATTAAACATGTCAAACAAATATTCACATAGCACGCACTATAGCCAATCAAGAGGGCTCAAACAATGGGTTTGACTGCCGAAGCAAGTCATCTGTACATGGGTATTATTCGCTCTTAACCTTGCCATTACGAGGCTAAGGTGAAGCAGATGAAAAAGGTGAAGTGAAGATTAGACTTCACAGCTCTTATCCCTAACCAGGGAGAGCTTCAGACAAAGGAGCGTGGGTCCAGAATGGAGGGACCCTTCTACGCTCAAAGACTCTGACTCGATTGTGCAACAGCACAGATCTTGGGTTCGTGCCCCAATGCATCAACACACAGCAGTGTGAGCAGAGGGACGACACACGGAATAGTGGGGGATAGATTGCATATCCCTAGCTTCCACCAATTGCCTCATAGAGGTCTTTACCTGCTTGGGCACAAAAAGTAAACAACCACAATCATTGCCTCTTAAGGAGGACTTCAGACATTTGCCCGGCCAAGTAACAGGTCGGGTCTCCCAGACTACATGAAGTCAAGAGGACCTACCTCAAATGGTTTACACAACCAAGCAACAGCTAGCAAGCAAGTTCTTAAAAGAACTAGAAGCGACTAAATGTACCTGAAAACAATCAAGTATCATCAGTGCTCAGACAGACAATCATAAACAGCAAATGTTAACCAGTCAGACTATACAGATAACACACAACAAGGCAAGCTATGAGCACAAGCTCAAGCTTCGCAACCTGCAAAACAAACTCATGTTAGTTCTCAACATCAAACAATGTCAATTTAATCCACTTGGTTCAATCTCCTTAATCATGGTGCTTTTCATCCTGAAAAATCAAGCAAATGTGAGAGACAAGACCACTAGGCCAAGCCTAGGGTCCAAAAATGAGAAAAAAATCTAAACAGCAAACAATCTTTAACCAAAATCAAATTAATGCCAAACAAAAGCAAATGCAATTGGTCCCATGCTTATATCATTTACCATATTCATTTCATGACCAAAACAATCCAAACTAGGTCAAACATAACACCAAACATCCAAACAGAATGACTTCCACCAAATCCATATCAAAACAATTCCAAAAATCCTCAAATAATTTACACCTAAACAGGACATATTCGAGGTATAGCATGTCAATTTTTAGCTCAATTGGACAAAAGGAACTATGTCAATGAAAATCAAGAAAAACAGACACAAATATATGAGCCAAACCATAACATCAGCACATGCATTCACTTCAAAAAATCATAAGTCAATGAAAACAATTAAGAAATGAATGGGACCAAAACAGGGATGTCCTACAATGTGTCTACAACCAGCATACCAAATTTCATGTTTATCCAAAACCATATGAGCATTTCACATTAAATTTACAAACATGTGTCACATGAACTTGCATAATTGACCAACAGAGATGAAAAATATCAATCAAATTGAAAATGCCACATAAAAATCCAGAAAAGTTCACATAGCATCTCAACACATCCATGATCATACATGCAAAATTTCAATCCAATCCAACATCTCTAGGTCATGAAAATAAATCCAGAAAGTTGACCTAGCTAGGTGTGACACAAATTGTCACACCTAGATTCAAAAATTCATAACTCAATCATCAGGTATCCAAAATTCACAAAATTTACATGTAAATCACCATTAACATGTCTACAATCACCACAAAAAATTTCAGGAATTTCTTTTAATTCAGGAGAATTTCACAATGGAAATGGCAAAATGTGTCAAAATTGCATACAAGTCAAACAACCCTAGGTCAAACCAATTTTTCACCAAGCACAATTTCTAAAATTATGTCCATAAAATTCTAGAGAGAAAATGGGAACCATAGAAAAAATCCTCATATTTTTTTTGACTTTCCAATAATTTTTTATGATTTTTCTAAGATTTATGTGATTTTTTAATAATTATTTGAATTATTATAATTAATTAAATTAAACCAGTGGCAGTTTTGTAAATACTCTAAGCCAGGCGCGGTAAACAGGTTATTTGAAAATTCAAACGAAAAAATGGATCAAACATCACTATTTTCCAGAAAATCTCTCTCTTCCTCACGCGTTTGCCCAGATGCACTCAAGAACATTCAAACTTCAAAACTCCATGAAAATCAACAAACGAATACTCGTTGGAACAGTCTCATCACGTAGAGTCCAAATATCATCATGATTTCTCCTAATTGTCTCTAAATCTCACGGATCGAAGGAATTAGGGTTTGGCAACATAACTTTGAATCAACCTAACTCGAGCTACAGTCCACTATTCTACAAACCAATTATATCACGATGCTCTACATCACACACTCTACAAAACGCATATAATCATTCATAAAATCATGACATTCGAAATTCGAGCACCTGGAAATGGCAGTGTTGAAATTGATGTTCTTCGCGCGATTTGATCCCAAACAGATGGAGAAGGATGATGTGTGAGGTGTCTGGAATGCTCAGGTTCAGTTGCAATCGCTCCTAGTGCATGAAAACTCCAAATGCCATTGATGCATCCAAAATGAACAGTCACGAATTGATGCTCCTTTCAATCCAATCTTCCAAAACAGATGAAGTATGAGAGGAAAGAAGATCAAACCAAAAAGAATCTTGTCAAATGATCACGAATTGAGAGAGATTGATGGAATTTTGTGTGATGTGTTCTTGAGAGAAATTGATGAATTTGGAGGGAAAAGAGGTTTTGATTTTGGGAATTGTGTATTCTGTTAGAGTTTGTTATGATTAAGCTTAAATACCTCCCATTAATCAAGCTCCTTAATCATCTTAATTAACATAATGCAATGTTTAGCAAAATGTCATTTTCCAAACTAAGGGCAAAATGGTAACTTCACATGCCAGCTCATTGACAGCTCATTGACAGCTCACACACTCTCAAAATGACATGTGTGAGCTGTTGCAACTTGTCTCATGTTGATTGGATGTGTATTTTGGAATTTCACTATGTGATGGCTAATTGTTCATTTTTTCAAGTTCATTTCAAAAGTCAATTCTCAAACCACAAGGCCTTGGCATGTTATGAGCATTCCAACAATTTTCAAATGTCATTTGTGAAGTGTTGCAAAAATCCCCATTCCAAAATTCTCATTATTTCTCAAGTTGGACAATTTTGCCCCTGGACTTTTAACTGTACAGTTGAAATTTGACTTTTTGCATTGACCATTTTTGAAGAAATCCAATTATGCACCATGAAAGTACATGTAAAATGGAGTTTGTGCATAAAAAGATCACTCAATTTGGATGCTCCATGTGGAAGTTATGCCCCTCTGATTATGGGTCATTTTTGAAATTGACTGGACCATAACTTGCCAACCATACATGGGAATTTCAAGTTCTTGGACTTTTTGGAAAGGTGAGAACAAGATCTACAACTTTCATGTTGAACAAATTTTCATTTGAAGCTTCCTTGGACACGTGGTCTTGAGGTCAAAAACTTTCCATTTTTGGAAACTTCTATTACAAGTCACTTTCTATTTTTGGCAATTTTTGTTCTGACTTGATTTTCTCCATTCTTGAGCTTTGCAATGTCAAATAACACTTGTTCCAACATGAATGAAGTATCTCTTGCCCTCTCCCACCTCCAAATCCATTAAATCAAGCACAGTTGACCACAGTTGACTTTTTTAACTGATAGATGAATTTGGCAATGCATTTATCCAACTGAGCTCCAATCCTCTGATGACATGGCTCAAAGATGAAACCCTAGCCTCAATAAGCTCAATAAAACCATGAAATGATCCCTATATCCATTGTAGACCCCATCTCCTAGCCATGCCCTGATTGGCCCAATACAATTGATTAGGGTTGACTAGTGGTCAAAACCCTAATCTCAAGGAATATGCTCCAACACTTGATGATGACAAACCATGATGATGATGATGTATCATTGCAAACAAGATGAAGACCAATCTCCTTGAGAATCAAAAACCCTAATTCATAGTCCAATCCTCAGATGGCTAATGATCAGTCAATAAAACCCTAGCTTGCACTTTGACTTCCTCATCTTCTGAATCAAGACTTGGGAGAATGGCTTGCACAATGTGACCACATGATATGCAATATGCAATGCCTAATGACCTAAAAATGATATGCAAATATGTCATGCTAGTCCCAAGAGAAGAGGGCAAATTTTGAGGTGTTACAGCTGCCCCTATTCAATCCACTGTGAACCTGTCGATATGAATAGCCTCGGCTTTCAGATGATCAGGATGAAGAGTGATTGAATACCAAGAACAGACGAACAATTTGCACTCTGATGGGAAAAATAATTAACAACGCCTGTCAGAGTCGGCGAAGAATAATCTTGAAGGAAAATCCGTCCAGAACGGAAAAAGTCGGCTTGAACCCCAAAACAGCGTCGTCGACCTGGATACCAAAATAAATGGCAACACAGGGATAACCATGGTCGGAACACCACTCATCCGCTCGGGATTATTATTCTTTTTTATGCTTTTCTTGAACCCCGAAATTTTCTGATCTTTTTTTCATTTTCTTGGCCGGAACACCACTTCGGTCTGAACACCTCTTCAGTCTGGATACCACTTCGGTCTGGATACCACTTCGGTCTGGATACCACTTCGGTCTGGATACCACTTCGGTCTGGATACCGGGAAACTGGCCGGATTGCCGCAAGCTGCATCGATCTAATCATCGTGAGCTTCTTCGATCTGGAAATCGGAACTGGCCGGATTGCCACAAGTTCTTCGTCCTGACTGTTGAGAACCTCTTCGATCTGGAAATCGGAAACTGGCCGGATTGCCGCAAGTTCTTCGTCCTGACTGTTGAGAACCTCTTCGATCTGGAAATCGGAAACTGGCCGGAGTGCCACAAGTTCTTCGTCCTGACTGTTGAGAACCTCTTCGATCTAGAAATCGGAAACTGGCCGGAATGCCACAAGTTCTTCGTCCTGACTGTTGAGAACCTCTTCGATCTGGAAATCGGAAACTGGTCGGAATGCCACAAGTTCTTCGTCCTGACTGTTGAGAACCTCTTCGATCTGGAAATCGGAAACTGGCCGGAGTGCCACAAGTTCTTCGTCCTGACTGTTGAGAACTTCTTCGATCTGGAAATCGGAAACTGGCCGGGTTGCCACAAGTTCTTCGTCCTGATTGTGGAGAACCTCTTCGATCTGGAAACCGGAAACTGGCCGGAGTGCCACAAGTTCTTCGTCCTGATTGTGGAGAACCTCTTCGATCTGGAAATCGGAAACTGGCCGGGTTGCCACAAGTTCTTCGTCCTGATTGTGGAGAACCTCTTCGATCTGGAAATCGGAAACTGGCCGGAGTGCCACAAGTTCTTCGTCCTGATTGTGGAGAACCTCTTCGATCTGGAAATCGGAAACTGGCCGGAATGCCACAACGACCCATGCTGAGGATGACAAGCCCTGAGCCGACTGCTCTCTATTCAACCCTGGCAGACAAACACTTCGCGTTTAGCTGGGGATTATCTTCTTTCTTGTTTTTCTTGAACCCCGGAATCGCGCTGATCGCGTAACGTCTTCTAATATTATTTCCATCTCTATCCGACGGAAACTTACCCTCCAGTATCGTACTACTGGGGAATATCCTTGATTAAAACCATGATGCTAAACTCCACAGAATAACACCTTCACTGTCTGATAAAACCAATCCTCAAGCGGTAACCACGACTTGAATCGCGCTGATCGCGTAACGTCCTCTGATTTTATTTCCATCTCTGTCCGACGGAAACATTTCCTCCAATATCGCACTACTGGGGAACATTGCTGATCTGACGTTGTGATGCTAAACTCCTCGGAGTAACATCTTCACCAATTGGTGAACCCAAACTTCAAGCTGTAACCACGGCTCGAATCGCGCTGATCGCGTAACCTTTCCATCTCTGCCCGAAGGAAAAACTCCTCCAGTATCGCACTACTGGGGAAATACCTTTGATCAAATCATGAGGCCAAACTCCTCGGAGTAACACCTCTACTTCTGGTAAAACCACCTCTCAAACGGTAACCACGGCTTGAGACTAGCCTATGCATGCAATATGATGCATGATTGATTTTTTCTGCGTAATGCTCCATACTTATGGAAATGCTACGCGATTATTTATTTTTCTATGCAATATGCTATGCTATTTTTCATGATGAATGCATAAAAAGTATCCCTCTCAGGGACTCTTCTGAAGAGCTCGAGACACTCTGCTGAGGAACTCGACATTACTCCAACTCCACCCTGCTGGGGAATAGCACTGCTGTTGGGAAAAGGCCACCCTTGCTGGGGAAGAACCTCCTTTGCACCCATTCCGCTCGGGAAACTGCTGGGGATAAGCACCACCAACGCTCTGTGGGGATACAACAATCTTTGACTTGCTGGGGATATAAATCCCGACTCTGCTTCGGGAAACCCTCACAGATACCTGACGACTTCACTGGGGAAGTGCTCACAGATAGCTCTGCCGGGGAAACAGCAACCTCCAGGACTGTCGACTGGGGAAGCATCAATTTGACACCTGCTGGGGATAACCATCCTGACCCTGCTAGGGAAGCGAATGCTACTCCGCTGGGGACAACCCATGCAATCCATAGGTAGAATCAACTCAGCTGGGGATGCAAATATCCGTCTGCTACGGAAACTCGTCCAATCCCATGGTAGGATGAACACTGCTGGAGATATATTTCATTGAAACCCGCTCCACTCGGGGAAATAACAACCTTCGGGCCTGGCTGTTGAGGCAACACCATTTACCTGCCGTGATAACCATCCTGACTCGGCTGGAGAAGTCCACATACCTTAGATCTGCTGGGGAGTTTGGTCCTTATAGCTCTGCTTGGGGACTTAGCTGGGAAATGAGAAAAGTTGGCACAGAACACCCATCGACTCGTCAAACCACGGTATCCACCCCCCAATCTCGTATCAGCTTTCCACTTTTGAGAACTCCCAGACTCGTCTGGACCTTTTCTGCTCCATCATCTTGTATTCCCAATCGCTTCGCGCTCCCCTAGAAACGTACTCCTGGGAGTTATACAGAAATTTCAATTTTCCGACTTTGAAGAGTCTTCTTGATTAATTTCAAGGGTCGTCGGACGTCTCGTCGTCTCTCCGTCCTTTCTTCATGTACTCGTCCCCGATCGGACTCTGCGGGGAATTACATACTTTCAAGTCTTCCGACTTTGAAGAGTCTTCTTGATTACCATCAAGGATCGTCGTACGTCTCAACGTCTTCGTCATTCTTTCATATTCATTTGTTCCTGAGCAAACTCTCTGGGGATTTGCTACAAAGCTTCCACACCACAACCTGCAAGTGAATGAAATACCTAACAGTTCCTGCAAAACAGATCGTTAGATAAAACCGTGCCCCAGGCATGTCAAGATTTCAACACTTGGGTCACTCAACCTTCCAAATAAGATTTCAAGCTTTCCATCCTATAAACATGCATTGGAAGGAACCTGTATGTGTTAAAATGCAAGATTCTTTATCAAAAATATCTGGATGTTTTTGCAATCAAAGCGGTAATGAAAAACAAAAACAAAATTACTTGACTGAATATGCATTTTATTGAGTGAAAAAGTGTGGCTCAAATTGAGCAATACAAAGGAAAGCAATTCCTGAAAAGAGGTAATTGCGCACAAAAGGAAAAATCTATCCTAATGGCAATGTGAAACCCGTGATCTCATCGAGTTCCAACTCGGTTACACCCCATATGTCCTCAGACTCTCCATGCTTTCTGCCTTCTGAACAAGACGTTTCTGACTGATCCCTACCGGGTATTATCCATGATGCTTTAACCAAAGCACAAACGATCATGCTAGACGCAGCTGTTCGTTTCAATCCCTCTTTTGCCTGGACCGCCCTTTCGGGTTTTCAGTCCACCGGGATACCCCTTTTTGCCCAAGTCGCCTTCTCAGGTTTTCGACTTGCCGGGTGTACATTTTTCATTTTTATCCCTAATTTTTGCCCGAACCTTTCTTTCTGTTTTTGGTTCGCCGGGATGCCCATTTTTGCCTGGACTATTTTATTCTTTTCGTCCAGCGGGTCTATTTATACGAAGTATTTTTTAACTGCGTCCGCATTCACAGGGGATGGAAAATCCTCGCCATCCATGGTTGTTAACAACAAGGCTCCACCAGAGAAGACCTTCTTAACCACGAATGGACCTTCATAATTCGGCGTCCATTTGCCCCTTCGATCGTTTTGAGGAGGAAGGATCCTTTTCAGCACCATATCACCCACGTGATATACCCGAGGTCGCACCTTCTTGTCAAAAGCACGCTTCATCCTCTGCTGGTACAACTGCCCATGACAGATGGCTGCTAGCTTCTTCTCTTCAATCAGGCTTAACTCTTCGTACCGGGTCCTTACCCATTCAGCCTCTTGCAACTTCACGTCCATCAGGACTCTCAAAGAGGGAATCTGAACTTCCACAGGTAATACCGCCTCCATCCCATATACCAATGAGAAAGGAGTTGCCCCAGTAGACGTGCGTACCGACGTTCGATACCCATGCAATGCAAACGGCAACATCTCATGCCAGTCCTTATAGGTTACCACCATTTTCTGCACAATCTTCTTTATATTCTTGTTGGCTGCCTCAACCGCCCCATTCATCTTCGGACGATAGGGAGAAGAATTGTGATGTTCAATCTTGAATTCCCGGCACAATTCTGCCATCATCTTATTGTTCAAATTAGAACCATTATCAGTAATGATTCTCTCGGGAACCCCATATCTGCAAATGATGTCTCTCTTGAGAAATCTAGCCACGACCTGCTTCGTCACATTCGTATAAGAGGCAGCTTCCACCCACTTGGTGAAGTAATCAATAGCCACTAATATGAATCTGTGCCCATTCGAAGCCGCAGGCTCTATCTTTCCAATCATATCAATGCCCCACATAGCAAACGGCCATGGAGACGACATTAAGCTCAACGGATTTGGAGGCACGTGCACCTTATTAGCATAAATCTGGCATTTATGACACTTCCGCACGAAATTAAAACATTGGGCCTCCATTGTCATCCAGTAATAACCTGCTCTCAGCAGCTTCTTCACCATTGCATTCCCACTGGCATGGGTACCAAACGATCCCTCGTGAACTTCTTTCATCAACTGGCTTGCTTCTGCATCATCAACACATCTGAGCAAGACCCAATCAAAATTCCGTTTGTACAAAACCCCATCTTTATTTAGATAAAACACCATGGCCAACCTCCGCAGAGTCTTTCGGTCCCTTTTCGATGCTCCCTCAGGATACTCTTGCGTCTCAAGATAGCGCTTGATATCGAAATACCACGACTTCTCATCATCAGGCGCCGTATCAACAGCAAACACATAAGCCGGTCTATCCAGACGTCCAACTTCCACACTGGGGAACTGATTCCACCTCTGCACCTTAATCAAGGCAGCCAGTGTAGCCAAAGCATTTGCCAAAGGATTCTCCTCTCTGGGCACATGATGCAACTTCACCTTGGTGAAAAACGTCAACAATCTCCTCGTATAATCCCGGTATGGAACCAAATGAGATTGATGCGTATACCATTTCCCGTTAACCTGATTTATTACCAGAGCTGAATCTCCATATATGACAAGGTTCTTGATCCTCAAATCAATCGCCTCTTCAATCCCCAATATACAAGCTTCATATTCAGCTACGTTGTTGGTACATTCAAATGTTAGCCGGGCAGCAAAAGGAATGTGGGATCCTTTCGGCGTAACCAAAACAGCACCAACACCGCTTCCATTCACGTTAACGGCCCCATCAAACATCAGAATCCATTCGGATTCAGGGTCAGGCCCCTCCTCCGGGATCGGTTCCTCGCAATCTTTCGATTTGAGAAACATGATGTCCTCATCAGGGAATTCAAACTTCATCGGTTGATAATCATTAATAGGTTGCTGAGCGAGGTAATCAGACAATACACTCCCCTTAATCGCTTTCTGAGAGGTGTACTGAATATCATATTCTGTCAAAATCATTTGCCACCTCGCAACCCGTCCGGTCAAAGCTGGCTTCTCAAAAATGTACTTGATCGGGTCCATCTTGGAAATCAATAAAGTGGTATGAACCAGCATATACTGCCTTAGTCGGCGAGCAGCCCAGACCAAAGCACAACAAGTTTTCTCGAGCAGTGAATATCTTGTTTCACAGTCGGTAAACTTTTTGCTAAGATAGTATATGGCATGCTCTTTTCGACCAGACTCGTCATGCTGCCCCAATACACACCCCATAGACCCCTCGAGGACCGTCAGGTACAGAATTAATGGTCTTCCCTCCACATGAGGCATCAGAATCGGAGGCTCCTGCAAATATTCTTTTATCTTTTCAAATGCCGCTTGGCAATCATCATTCCACCTGACCGTTTGATCTTTTCTCAACAATTTGAAAATCGGTTCACACGTGGCTGTTAGGTGAGATATGAACCGTGAAATGTAGTTCAATCTACCTAAGAAACCACGAACCTCTTTCTCCGTTCTCGGTTCAGGCATCTCTTTTATTGCTTTTACCTTTGCAGGATCGACCTCGATTCCTTTTTCACTTACAATGAACCCCAGCAATTTACCGGACCGCACTCCGAACGTGCACTTGTTCGGATTCAACCTCAGTCTGAATTGTCTCAACCGGTCAAACAACTTGGCCAAATCTACCAAATGCCCCTCTTCTGTCTGGGACTTTGCTATCATGTCATCAACATAGCATTCAATTTCATGATGAATCATATCATGAAACAAAGTCACCATGGCCCTCTGATAAGTAGCACCGGCGTTCTTGAGACCGAATGGCATCACCTTGTAACAAAAGGTACCCCACGGTGTAATGAACGTTGTTTTCTCCATATCATCTGGCGACATTTTGATTTGATTATAGCCAGAAAAGCCATCCATGAAGGAAAACACCGAGAATTGAGCTGTATTGTCTACCAACACATCAATGTGAGGTAGCGGAAAATCATCTTTCGGACTAGCTCTGTTCAGATCCCGGTAGTCCACACACATTCTCACTTTACCATCTTTCTTCGGGACTGGCACAATGTTCGCAACCCATGGCGGATAATTAGTGACAGCAAGGAAACCAGCATCCCACTGCTTCTGCACTTCCTCCTTAATCTTCATTGCCATGTCAGGTCGAGTTCTACGCAACTTCTGCTTCACTGGAGGACAATCTGCTCTCAACGGTAGCTTGTGCACAACGATATCGGTATCCAACCCTGGCATATCTTGATAAGACCAGGAAAAGATGTCGACATACTCTTTCAACAATGCCACCATTCTGCTCTTTACACTTTCCTCCAAAGCGGCCCCGATTTTCACCTCTTTCTTGACTTCGTCGGTACCCAAGTTCACAACCTCAATCGGCTCTTCGTGCGGCTGAATCACCTTCTCCTCTTGTTTTAACAACCTGGCTAATTCCCCTGGCAGTTCACAATCTTCTTCGTCTTCTTCTTCAGCAAGATAGATCGGATTGTCAAAGTCATACAAGGGTGTAACAGGATTGTTATCAATGAGATCCGGAGAGGAATCGCATCTGCATGAATGTTGATTCATGCATTGCTTTAGAACCGGTGTGAGAAATATTGAAAAAGAAAAATGAAAACATTGCCATTTTTATTTTGTTTTTATTTTTAAACTGCAAAAATAAATGAAAAACAGGGAACACCGCTTTTAACTGAAAAACATCCTTTTATTCATGATGCAAATTTGCAAATTTAAACATGAGGTGGCCCTTACAATGAACCATTACGTGTCGGGCAACACGCAAGGCTTTCATGCATATAAAATGAAAACAAGAAAAATATTACTCTTCAAGGAGAGTGACCCGGATGATCTCTTCGGCCTTCCAGTTCTGGATTTCCATCCCTGGTGTGCACGGCTTTATCCATTGGTCCATGTCGCAGTCGCTATCAGTATCTTCACCCATCATGCAGACGTGATCCGGATCCAGCATTCCGGCGCTTGTGAAGGTTACCGACGTACGACGTCCTCTTCCTTGCCCTGACGAACCTCTGCCAGGCTGATATCCAACCCCAAATCTATCCTTCTTCTCAGGAATCTCCATCATTCTGCCCCAGCCAGGAGCCTCTCCACCTTTGACCACCTCAGCAGCCTGCTTATATGAAGCAATGGACGGTTTCTCTTCTTCCTGCTTAGCGAACAGAGCATTCTCCACCTTAATGGTTTCAAATGCCTGACTGGGTGTCTCCCATATTTCTCCATCCATCTCCACATATTTAAACGAGGACAAGTGGCTGACAAAAATGTCCTCCTCTCCACAAACCGTGACAACTTGACCTTCCCAGATATATTTCAGCTTCTGGTGCAAAGTCGAGGTAACTGCTCCCGCAGCATGAATCCATGGGCGACCCAACAGGCAACTGTATGCCGGCTGAATATCCATGACATAAAAAGTCGACTTAAACACCTTTGGGCCTATCTTCACTGGCAGCTCTACCTCTCCAAACACGGCCCGCTTTGACCCGTCAAAAGCCCGCACAATCAAATCCGTCGGGGTCAAAATCAGCCCATCACAATTCAGCTTTGCCAAGGCCTTCTTTGGCAACACATTCAATGAGGAGCCGGTATCAACCAGCACATGCGAAAGCACGGCTCCTTTGCATTCCATAGCAATGTGTAGAGCCCTATTGTGATTCCTTCCATCCACTGTTAGGTCCATATCCGTAAAGCCCAACCCATGGCTAGCATGCACATTGGATACGACTGTCTCCAGTTGATTGATGGTGATCTCCTGAGGAACATAAGCCTTCTTCAGAATTTTCAACAAGGCCTCCCTATGCCCCTCAGAGCTCAGCAGCAATGAAAGAATTGAGATCTTGGAAGGAGTTTGCTGCAAATGATCAACTAGTTTGTACTCTGACTTTTTGATGATCCTTAAGAACTCTTCAGCATCATCATCAAGCTTATTATCCGACCCCGCAGGCGCCGGTGTCACCACAGGAGTACTTCCGTTATCCACCACAGCTTTCCCTTTTGCCCTGGCTAAAGCCTCGGCCTTTTCTTTTTTATCTTTTTCTCCTTCCCCCTTCCTCAACGCATCAGGAGCAAACAACCTACCGCTGCGAGTGAAACCGCTGGGACCGGCATTATCCACTTTTAACACGGTGGTTTCACTTGCAGTCTGCTCTTCCAACTTCTCCCCGTTGCAATACACTTCCCCACCATAATGCCATGGCACGGCATCATCTTTGTCGTAGGGAATTGGCCCGGGTACCGTGATGGTAACTGGAGCCTCTTCAATAAGGTTCGACAAATCCACCGGATCATAATAAATCGTTATGGTGGAGACTTCTTCTTCTTCTTTATCAGCCCTCTCAACCATGATAATCCCCTCGTCCATCAGACCTTGGACACACTTCCTCAGACGCTCACACCCATTAACAGAGCTAGTGCACTCAGCACAACCAGAATCACAACCCATAGAGACCCCATTTAACAGCAACTGTCTCTTCACCTCAGCCAAAGGCGTCCTCAACTGATTCACCGTAGACAGCCCAACTCGGTCCTCTGAAGAAATGGCATTCACCCCCCTTTGACCATCCACTGGCATGGGATTAGCATTAACATTGGGAGATGGCGCAAAGTTGATCGCCTTCGAATCCACCAGGTCTTGGACTACGTGCTTAAAAGCTTTGCAGTCCTCTACATTGTGCCCGGGAGCACCCGAATGGAATTCGCATTTTGCATTTTCATTATAACTAGCTGGCCTTTGATCAGGTCTCAAAGGTGCCAGCGTCCTCAATTGTACCAGCCCGAGGTCTAGCAACTTCTTCAGCAAAAAGGAGTAAGTTACAGGCGGCCTATCAAACTGCCTGTCATTCATCCGGCCCCTGACCTGGTATCCGGCCCTCTGCGGCCTTTGTTGGAAAGGTTGTCTTTGTTGTTGTTGCTGCTGCTGTTGTGGTTGTGCAGGCTGAGACTCAGCAGGAATGGTTACCGCAGCATTGTGCTGGAAGTAACGGTCCCTACTGGGTCCTCGTTGTGAGTACACAGCACTGGTATCCCCTTCTTTCTTTCTCTGCCCACCATTACCAAACGGTTTCTTAGACCCTGAAGAAGAAGCAGAAGCAGTACCCTGGATTTTCCCCAATTTCAGCCAACTCTCTATCCGTTCCCCAGCCACCACAATATCTGAGAAGTTGGTGACAGGACATCCGACCATCCTCTCAGCAAACGGCCCCTGCAGGGTCCCCATGAACAAGTCAGACATTTCACGATCAACAAGAGGAGGTTGCACGCTTGCAGCCAATTCTCTCCACCGCTGAGCATACTCCTTGAATCCCTCATTATTTTTCTGAGACATACCCTGCAGCTGGGTACGACTCGGAGCCATGTCAGCGTTGAACTGGTACTGCTTGAAGAAAGCGTCCCCAAGATCCTGCCAGTTCTTTATATCAGAAGATTTCAGCTTGGTATACCACTCTAGGGAACCTCCGGACAGGCTGTCCTGGAAAAAGTACATCCACAGCTTCTGGTCCATGGTATATGCAGATATCTTGCGGACGAAGGCTTGTAAATGAGTCTCTGGGCAAGAACTCCCATTATATCTGTCAAACGTGGGCGCCTTGAACTTCTGCGGGATCACAATCCCCTCGACCAGCCCCATGTTAGACATATTCACCACCCCAGGAGTGGCATAGCTCTCAAGCACCTTTATCTTTTCAGCCAGCAGCTGAATTTCCTTGTTCTGAGGTGGAGCACTGTAGGGAACAAACGGTTCATTCTGCATTGAGAATTGGTCAGCCTCCCTGTCTTCCTCCTGGTCTTCATCAAACCCATAAAACGGAGGCACAAAATTGTCTTTCAAATTCTGACTCGGTTGGCCACCAGCACCACCAAAACCACCAGCATTATTCACAAGACCAACAGTTGCTCTCTTTCCGCCGTCTCGAGACCCCTGCCCCTGGTTGGAGACTCCATCCAGGTTAACCCCACTGTTTGCTGCCGAAGCCCGCTCGAGCTTTTCAACTTTGTCTGCCAACGCCTTCTGACCAACTGCAAAGCCTTGCATGATGTTGATCAGCTCAGTCATTTTGTCCTTTAGCTCGAGAATATCTGCGCTAGGAAGCTCCATGAGTCTGGGAGTATTGCGTCTGGTATAATATCTGTGAGGGCGCGTTGAGTGCAAAGGTACAGTTCTGCGAGCACGAGCAATGATTCCTGAAACAATCAAGCACGTTAGCAACAGATACCTGCAAAATAAAACACAGGTTATTATGATCAATGCATGAATGCAGTGTCTATCCATATGAGGAACACTTCGTCTCTCGATCCTGGCATCATTGAGACAAATAATAATCCGGCATCAATATCCAGTCCTTCATCACTTGATTTATCGTGCAGATCGGAGATATGTGATTTAGCATGATACCCCCAACCATGTGTGTGCTTGTGTGAGTGCATACGGTAAAGCAAATAAAGCTTGAAGATCAATCACTGAATGAAAAATCATCATCACATAACAAAAAGTGCACAAACAGTGCCATAGTCATACATCAGGTCAGATAAAATTCAAATACAATCCTCCAGGATCAGGAAAGAAATACAAGCAAGTAGATTCCGTCAACAAGCCTGACGGTAATCCACACAAATGAAAGATCTAGCTGGATGAGGGTCCCACAGATGGCTCTATCTCATCCTCCATCTTCGCGAACTCCACGGCGAACCTGAGCTCGGTGTTCTCCTGCTGCAATCTCCCAACTTCTTTCTGATGAATCTTCATCTGCCTGAAGTAGTGCTCTCTCTCTGCCATGTAATGATCTCTCTCGGCGATAATCTTTGCTTTCTCCGCTTCCCACCCTGCAGCGAGGACTCTGGCTCTGGCATCCCTCTGATCTCTGACAAGGGTTTGCCTCCTCTTCTCATCCTCAATGACCTTTGACGCTCTGAATAGCTTCTCCTTAGTGATGTCATGCTCCCTGTTGGATGATGCTAAGGCCTGACTAACCTTCCCATAATAGGCAGTATCCATCTCAAAGCGTTTGGCTTCCAAGGCATGTCGCTTGTCCTGATCTTCCATCTTCACTTTGATCTCCTGATTAGCTGCCTGAAACCGAGCAACACTTCTCTCCAATTCAGCTTTCTCTGCAAGTAACTGATCTCTGGCCCTCTTTATCTCAAGGAATTCTTCCATGCTGACAGAAGAACTTGGACCCTCAATCATAGGACACACAGGATCACCTCCCGGAAATGGTAGAAATGTAACCTCAATTCTCTTCCGCAACCAATCTTCAAACAAAGTAAAATACCGACTGTTGACTTTGCCAAACGGAACCTTACCCTTCCTCTGAATATCTCGCCACTCATCCAATACCTGCCTCAGCTTGGTCTGATTACCATCAATCGGGAAATAAAAGGACTCCTGAATCTCTCGCCCGAGAGGAGGACCCTCCACAGCAAACCCCATCTGTCTCCTGAGAAGCGTCGGGTTGTAATTAATGCAACCCTGAACTCCCACCAAAGGCACATTAGGCAAACTCCCACAACTGCATATAAAATCCCGTCCAGCCAAACCATTATGAGTCCAAGCAATATCATCAGCCCGCAGACCCATCAACCTGAATGACCACTTGACAGTGGGATCAATATGAGCAAAGGCACCTCGAGAAGGCAAATACCCCATAAACCACTTGAAGAGCAACTGAGAACAGCACCTGATCAAGCCACCACGTCGCTTCTCATTCCTGTTATGCACCGAGTAGTAAACGTCTCCGATCAGAGTAGGAATAGGGTTTCTCTGCATGAACAATCTGATAGCATTATGGTCCACAAAATTCTTCTGATTAGGGAACAAGATAACTCCATAAATGCTCACGGCAATCAAAGCACAAACCGTCTTCCAATTACCTATTGCAGCATGTTCCTTGGCATTAGCCTCCAAGAAACTCAAATGAAATCCAGGTAATTTTCCTTTCTCCTTCAAACCCTCCTTGACCATTTCCGGACTCAAATAAAGAGCACGGGAAATCCCAAGGACATCAGGCTCTGCCCTAGTGACATGGAAAGGAATCTGATCACGGATCTGTATACCCAACATACTAGCATAGTCCTCCATCAGAGGTCCCAACAAATAATCTGGAAATACAAAGCATCTCAGCCCCGGGTCATAGAACTGAAGCAGAGTATGAATGGCACTTCTGTCACTGTCCGTGAGTCTGAAAACCATCTTCAGGATACTAACGTATGACTCTCTGAACATCCCCACATGGTCGGGTGTAATCAATGCTATCATCTCTTTCAGCACACCAATCTCAGGATCGAAGAAACTGTAGGCAATGTTGTCTTTCAGACCGGTCCTCATATCTGAGCAGAAAGTCTCTCAACCAGGATATCAATCAGAAATGTCCCTGCATATGGATAAACATGTGTTAGATGCAATTAATGCAAGATGTAATGATGCTGATGAATGAATGCAAATGCGTTGCCATCCTCCAAGTCATCTGATCATCTGTTGCACTGAAGCCTGGTTTCTGAACTGATCATAACCATCCGAGGACTATGTAACCACCAATCTGACCCACGAGTTCCGAAATAAACGGAAGACAGATACATCATCATCATCATCAATCTCTGAGCAAACCTCACCACCATCTGAATCGGCCCGGGGAATCCTGAAATAAACGGATCCCCATTGATAAATAACTCGGCCCAGGGAATCCTGAAATAAACGGATCCCCACTGATAAATCACGGACAGCACTCCGGCGTCACGGCAATAAATGACCATAAATCCGACTCATAAATAGGACCCACGGAACAAATAGTCACCATCTGAGTCACCAACAGAACATGCATCTGTAAGAATCACCCTCCCCTCACAGGTAAATTCTAAACAGGTCATCCTAAGGCGGATAATAGTCTCGACAATCGGGCAGAGATACTCAATGGGTTTGCCCTTTCGGGTGTGCCATTGTAGCTCTCCTGAGATCGTCTAAACCAAAGATCCGGGAAATGATCGGTCACCAGAGTCAATAGTTCAGATGAAGTAACTCAACCAAAGCGGAATATCCACAGAGGCAAGCACTATCAAATGAACCTCGTCCGGCTTGTGGTACATCATGCTGCCAGGCACATGTTGACTTAACATGAAAGAGGCAACATGAGACCACACTAATCCTAGGTGTATACTCGGGCCTGGGTTTTAGCCCCACTCAGAACACCCACCCCAAACAGAGGAACCACCTGCACAGAGGACGGCAACATGATAGAATGATGCATGCAAATATTTAATGCAAATATACACAGTGGTTAGAATAATAAATGCAATAAATCAAGCAAAACAAGCAACCTAAACTACCCTAAAACGCTAGGAAGGACTCGCTTAGGGAAGATGGACCAGCACAGGTCTACATCCGCAATCCCCAGCAGAGTCGCCAGCTGTCGCATCCTGCGAAAAAAACAACCGGCGAGACTCAAATAAAAACACAACACAGAGCCGCCACTGCGCGTTATTTATCCCAAGATAGGGAAAGGAAACGCTCAGAGAAACCTGGAAAGGAAATGGTCTTGCGACCAAAGAGAAAGGGTAAGGGAGTCGGTTACGCAAGGGGAAGGTATTAGCACCCCTCACGTCCGTCGTACTCGACGGGATCCACGTTCTAAAATAAAGAATAGGTTGCTAAAACATCACACACACACACAGGGACCGCAGGTGGGGTTAGGAGAAGGGAGCTCGATAGGACGTCGCATCCTATGCCTACATATCTTGTCTGGAACAAGAATCAGAGCCACTGTAGTTCGGCTTACGCACGCCAAACAACACAAAACACACAAATAGATGGCAAACATGGAGCCTGACAACCACTCGATGGAATTACGTCAGCATCCGAACCAAAACACGCACAAAACGGCAAACGTGGAGCCCGACTGCCAATCAATGGACTTACGTCGGCATCCGAACCAAAACACGCCCAAAACGGCAAACGTGGAGCCCGACTGCCAATCAATGGACTTACGTCGGCATCCGAACCAAAACACGCAATCAGATGACAAGTAAACACACACAAAAAGAAAAAAAAGTGCCCGGAGAGGTCTCGCACGACCTCCTGCCTACATACCTCGTCTGGAACAAGGATCAGGGCGATGTAGTTCCCCCTCAAGGGAAAGAAAAACTAGCCAGAAACCGAGGGAAGACACACTACCAGGGAGCTGGACTCGAGCCTAGTGTTGTCATGCATCGTTACCCTACGTTCAGGTTTCTACCTACTTGCACAACTGCAATCTAATCCTATCCAGGAAAGAAGCAAGCATACAAGAAAACAAGCATTTCAATTAAACATGTCAAACAAATATTCACATAGCACGCACTATAGCCAATCAAGAGGGCTCAAACAATGGGTTTGACTGCCGAAGCAAGTCATCTGTACATGGGTATTATTCGCTCTTAACCTTGCCATTACGAGGCTAAGGTGAAGCAGATGAAAAAGGTGAAGTGAAGATTAGACTTCACAGCTCTTATCCCTAACCAGGGAGAGCTTCAGACAAAGGAGCGTGGGTCCAGAATGGAGGGACCCTTCTACGCTCAAAGACTCTGACTCGATTGTGCAACAGCACAGATCTTGGGTTCGTGCCCCAATGCATCAACACACAGCAGTGTGAGCAGAGGGACGACACACGGAATAGTGGGGGATAGATTGCATATCCCTAGCTTCCACCAATTGCCTCATAGAGGTCTTTACCTGCTTGGGCACAAAAAGTAAACAACCACAATCATTGCCTCTTAAGGAGGACTTCAGACATTTGCCCGGCCAAGTAACAGGTCGGGTCTCCCAGACTACATGAAGTCAAGAGGACCTACCTCAAATGGTTTACACAACCAAGCAACAGCTAGCAAGCAAGTTCTTAAAAGAACTAGAAGCGACTAAATGTACCTGAAAACAATCAAGTATCATCAGTGCTCAGACAGACAATCATAAACAGCAAATGTTAACCAGTCAGACTATACAGATAACACACAACAAGGCAAGCTATGAGCACAAGCTCAAGCTTCGCAACCTGCAAAACAAACTCATGTTAGTTCTCAACATCAAACAATGTCAATTTAATCCACTTGGTTCAATCTCCTTAATCATGGTGCTTTTCATCCTGAAAAATCAAGCAAATGTGAGAGACAAGACCACTAGGCCAAGCCTAGGGTCCAAAAATGAGAAAAAAATCTAAACAGCAAACAATCTTTAACCAAAATCAAATTAATGCCAAACAAAAGCAAATGCAATTGGTCCCATGCTTATATCATTTACCATATTCATTTCATGACCAAAACAATCCAAACTAGGTCAAACATAACACCAAACATCCAAACAGAATGACTTCCACCAAATCCATATCAAAACAATTCCAAAAATCCTCAAATAATTTACACCTAAACAGGACATATTCGAGGTATAGCATGTCAATTTTTAGCTCAATTGGACAAAAGGAACTATGTCAATGAAAATCAAGAAAAACAGACACAAATATATGAGCCAAACCATAACATCAGCACATGCATTCACTTCAAAAAATCATAAGTCAATGAAAACAATTAAGAAATGAATGGGACCAAAACAGGGATGTCCTACAATGTGTCTACAACCAGCATACCAAATTTCATGTTTATCCAAAACCATATGAGCATTTCACATTAAATTTACAAACATGTGTCACATGAACTTGCATAATTGACCAACAGAGATGAAAAATATCAATCAAATTGAAAATGCCACATAAAAATCCAGAAAAGTTCACATAGCATCTCAACACATCCATGATCATACATGCAAAATTTCAATCCAATCCAACATCTCTAGGTCATGAAAATAAATCCAGAAAGTTGACCTAGCTAGGTGTGACACAAATTGTCACACCTAGATTCAAAAATTCATAACTCAATCATCAGGTATCCAAAATTCACAAAATTTACATGTAAATCACCATTAACATGTCTACAATCACCACAAAAAATTTCAGGAATTTCTTTTAATTCAGGAGAATTTCACAATGGAAATGGCAAAATGTGTCAAAATTGCATACAAGTCAAACAACCCTAGGTCAAACCAATTTTTCACCAAGCACAATTTCTAAAATTATGTCCATAAAATTCTAGAGAGAAAATGGGAACCATAGAAAAAATCCTCATATTTTTTTTGACTTTCCAATAATTTTTTATGATTTTTCTAAGATTTATGTGATTTTTTAATAATTATTTGAATTATTATAATTAATTAAATTAAACCAGTGGCAGTTTTGTAAATACTCTAAGCCAGGCGCGGTAAACAGGTTATTTGAAAATTCAAACGAAAAAATGGATCAAACATCACTATTTTCCAGAAAATCTCTCTCTTCCTCACGCGTTTGCCCAGATGCACTCAAGAACATTCAAACTTCAAAACTCCATGAAAATCAACAAACGAATACTCGTTGGAACAGTCTCATCACGTAGAGTCCAAATATCATCATGATTTCTCCTAATTGTCTCTAAATCTCACGGATCGAAGGAATTAGGGTTTGGCAACATAACTTTGAATCAACCTAACTCGAGCTACAGTCCACTATTCTACAAACCAATTATATCACGATGCTCTACATCACACACTCTACAAAACGCATATAATCATTCATAAAATCATGACATTCGAAATTCGAGCACCTGGAAATGGCAGTGTTGAAATTGATGTTCTTCGCGCGATTTGATCCCAAACAGATGGAGAAGGATGATGTGTGAGGTGTCTGGAATGCTCAGGTTCAGTTGCAATCGCTCCTAGTGCATGAAAACTCCAAATGCCATTGATGCATCCAAAATGAACAGTCACGAATTGATGCTCCTTTCAATCCAATCTTCCAAAACAGATGAAGTATGAGAGGAAAGAAGATCAAACCAAAAAGAATCTTGTCAAATGATCACGAATTGAGAGAGATTGATGGAATTTTGTGTGATGTGTTCTTGAGAGAAATTGATGAATTTGGAGGGAAAAGAGGTTTTGATTTTGGGAATTGTGTATTCTGTTAGAGTTTGTTATGATTAAGCTTAAATACCTCCCATTAATCAAGCTCCTTAATCATCTTAATTAACATAATGCAATGTTTAGCAAAATGTCATTTTCCAAACTAAGGGCAAAATGGTAACTTCACATGCCAGCTCATTGACAGCTCATTGACAGCTCACACACTCTCAAAATGACATGTGTGAGCTGTTGCAACTTGTCTCATGTTGATTGGATGTGTATTTTGGAATTTCACTATGTGATGGCTAATTGTTCATTTTTTCAAGTTCATTTCAAAAGTCAATTCTCAAACCACAAGGCCTTGGCATGTTATGAGCATTCCAACAATTTTCAAATGTCATTTGTGAAGTGTTGCAAAAATCCCCATTCCAAAATTCTCATTATTTCTCAAGTTGGACAATTTTGCCCCTGGACTTTTAACTGTACAGTTGAAATTTGACTTTTTGCATTGACCATTTTTGAAGAAATCCAATTATGCACCATGAAAGTACATGTAAAATGGAGTTTGTGCATAAAAAGATCACTCAATTTGGATGCTCCATGTGGAAGTTATGCCCCTCTGATTATGGGTCATTTTTGAAATTGACTGGACCATAACTTGCCAACCATACATGGGAATTTCAAGTTCTTGGACTTTTTGGAAAGGTGAGAACAAGATCTACAACTTTCATGTTGAACAAATTTTCATTTGAAGCTTCCTTGGACACGTGGTCTTGAGGTCAAAAACTTTCCATTTTTGGAAACTTCTATTACAAGTCACTTTCTATTTTTGGCAATTTTTGTTCTGACTTGATTTTCTCCATTCTTGAGCTTTGCAATGTCAAATAACACTTGTTCCAACATGAATGAAGTATCTCTTGCCCTCTCCCACCTCCAAATCCATTAAATCAAGCACAGTTGACCACAGTTGACTTTTTCAACTGATAGATGAATTTGGCAATGCATTTATCCAACTGAGCTCCAATCCTCTGATGACATGGCTCAAAGATGAAACCCTAGCCTCAATAAGCTCAATAAAACCATGAAATGATCCCTATATCCATCGTAGACCCCATCTCCTAGCCATGCCCTGATTGGCCCAATACAATTGATTAGGGTTGACCAGTGGTCAAAACCCTAATCTCAAGGAATATGCTCCAACACTTGATGATGACAAACCATGATGATGATGATGTATCATTGAAAACAAGATGAAGACCAATATCCTTGAGAATCAAAAACCCTAATTCATAGTCCAATCCTCAGATGGCTAATGATCAGTCAATAAAACCCTAGCTTGCACTTTGACTTCCTCATCTTCTGAATCAAGACTTGGGAGAATGGCTTGCACAATGTGACCACATGATATGCAATATGCAATGCCTAATGACCTAAAAATGATATGCAAATATGTCATACTAGTCCCAAGAGAAGAGGGCAAATTTTGAGGTGTTACACTAAGCATAAGGCATCTAAGCATAATGCCCCCATCAAGGCACAACAATGGGTTGCTAAATTAGCTCACACATCTCTAAGGGCATCTACCAAAGAAGACTGGTATTTTGATAGTGGTTGCTCAAGACATATGACTGGGATGAATAACTTATTGGTAGATGTACAACCTCATACTACCAGTTATGTGACCTTTGGTGATGAAGCTAAAGGAAAAATCAAAGGTGTTGGTAAGTTGGACAGTCCTGGAGTTCCAAAACTGAATAATGTGTTGTTAGTAAAAGGACTAACTGCTAATCTCATCAGCATAAGCCAGCTATGTGATCAAGGCTTCAATGTACAGTTCACTAAGGAAGAATGTGTTGTGAAAAACAGAGAAAATAAGGAAGTTATGAGAGGATCCAGATCTAAAGTTAACTGCTATCTATGGGAACCTAAAGTCTCAAACTCCTCCTCAATGTGCTTCTTAGCCAAGGAAGAACAAGAAGTGAAGTTGTGGCATAGAAGACTGGGACATCTTTATTTAAGAGGAATGAGGAAGATCATATCCAAGAGAAAAATCAGATGCATTTGATGTCTTCAAAGATATATGCATTGACCATGGAAAGGAGTTTAAAAATTCCAAGTTTGATGATTTCTGCTCATCTGAAGGAATAAGTCATGAGTTGTCCTTGTTAGATGCCCAAAAGTGCTTATTTGAGCTATCAAATGTGGGCATCTTTCATTCCTTTTTGTCGTTAAAGTGTTCGAAACTGCCTTTGCCTTTGATGATTTGCAATACAATGTTAAATGATCTTGGTACCCTTAATTTGTGTGTTATTGTGCAGAAATTAGGCATGAAAGAATAGAAAACAAAGGCACATGAATGATGGTAAAGGGACCAAGAAAGGAAGCATTCATCAGCATGCTCGCTAGGCGAGTGCTGTAGCGAAGTGCTCGCTAGGCGAGCACCCAGCGAGCTTCCAGCGAACATCCCCAGAATTTTACAGTAGCAAAGTCAGCAAACTCGCTAGGCGAGCACCCAGCGAAGGAGGTAGCGAACACTCCCAGACTTTGGCAAATTCACAGCTAGCACTTACTCGCTAGGCGAGCACCTAGCGAGCTCCCAGCGAGCAATTCCAGTAGCAAAACCATCTAAACTCGCTGGAGCGAAGGAGGAAGCGTGGGCTTCGCCTAGCGAAGGTTTCTTCGCCTAACGAACATGCAAACAGGGCTTGGAAGATTCTTCTGGCGCAGGTGCTTCAGGTGGCCTATTTTGGGGCTCGCTAGGCGAACCATTCAGCTCGCCTAGCGAGCATGACAGCTCAGACAACAGTATTATAAGTAGCAGGGGCTACTTTTTGGAAAGGACACTTAGCATTTTTAGATATTTTCTGCTTTTTTCTTAGGATCACTTTTTGTAACCTAGAAACACTTTTTCTTCATTTTTCTTCATCTCTAAACAATATTCTACAAAAAGAAGGTGGATTCCCATCCAATCTCGATTCTTCGACTTGGATGTTGATCAACCTTCAACCGAAACTTGTTGTACAAGCTACCATGAAAATGAGTAGCTAAGTCCTTCATTTTGTCAAGGTTAGATTTAGATGATCATAAGCTTTGTGTGTATATGAAATGATCTTCATTTGTAAACTCTTTAATGATGAATATATGGTGAAAACTTTGTTTTATTGATAACTCTTTGTGTTGGTTTATGATCGAGAGATGTTTACCAACTCTTTACCTAGGTTTTCATCCAATCTTGTTTGTTAGCTAGAGATAGTAATGAATGATTTTGTTCACCATAAAGTTGAACCAAAAAGTTGTCATTTTGATAGATTGTATGAGAGATCAACAATGGATCAAAATGGGAAAACCCACAATGTGTGTTAGAGATAAACACATTGGGAGGACTTTGTGAAATAGTTTATCATCTAAAGGAGTTTATGAGTTTTGTTGATCGAACATATGCATGCAAAGTGATCGTCGAACCCTAACTTTGACAATCTTTCTCAAATAGAAAAACCAAAACTTTTACCGTATTTTCTTACACTTTTATGCAAGCTACCGTGACTAAAACCAAAACCCCCCTTGTTACTACGAGTTAAGAATTAAAACAACTGTCGAACGGCGGCGATATCTCACAATCCCTGTGGAGACGATAACAAAAACCCGACACTCTAACCCTACACCAACAAAATGGCGCCGTTGCCGGGGATTGTGAATTGATATTACGAGCATCGCAATAGTTGCTTAATTTTTAGCTTCCGAATTTTTGACTTGTGCTTGTTAATTTGTTTGGTTTAGTGTGCAGATTTCGTTTTATGCGAGGGTAGGTTCCTGAGGACGAACTTCTTTTTGATCCCGAGATCGAAAGAACCGCAAGGAGACTGAATAGCAGAACGAGACGAAGGAGGCAACAAGCTAGACAACGACAAGAACAAAGAGAAAGTTCTTCTACAACACATCCACCACCTTTCACACCTATCATGGATCAACCACCACAACCACCGCCCATTTCCACACCATGTGTCAACAGTCCAAGGAATACTGCTCAGTTTGCCAACCACACGGGAAGGCAAGCCGAGATGAAGACGGGAACTCTTAATTTGCTATATGGAAGTCCATTCACCGGAATGGACCATGAAGACCCCTTTGCTTTTCTCACCAAATTTTATGAGATAGCATTGGCGGCCGGAGTTGATCAAGCTCAAGAGCTACCGTTGTTCAAAAGATTATTTCCTCATGCTTTGCTCGGCAAGGCCAAAGATTGGTACTTGGATCAAACACCTGCAGTCATGACGGATTGGAACGTGTTGGAAGAGAAGTTCATTGAAAGATTTTTCTCCCACAACCGGTTCATGGAATCCAAGACGGCTATCTCCGTGTTTTCGCAAGGAACCAACGAATCATTGAATGAGGCATGGGAAAGATTTAAATCCATGCTTCGGAAGTGTAAAGGGCATGGTTTTGACGAATTGACTCAAATCCACATTTTCAAAAATGGCCTCTAACCGAATTGCAAGACTTTATTGGATGCTACCTCGGGTGGTTCTTTATTGTCTAAAAGCACCGAAGAAGCTACTGATATCATCAACAGAATGGCTCTAAATGACCTCTAAAGTCAAAGTAGAGGTAACTCTTTGAAGAAACCGGGAGTGCTTGAACTTGTGACGAACGATGCTATTCTTGCCCAAAACAAACTCATTTCACAACAAGTTGAACTCTTAACTCAACAAATAAAAGAGTTGAGAGAACCTTCAAAAGCTAAACAAGTAGCTTGTTGTGAGCTTTGCAAAGGTGAGCATGACACCGGATTTTGTCCACCTCCCGGGTTCGAAGAAGTGAATTACATGGCAAACCAACGAGACTACCAACCGAGGCAACAACCACAACAAGCGTATCAACCACATCCTCAAAACCAACAACAACACTTTCAAGGGAATCAAGGGTTCCAACCAAGGGGTAACTATTACCATAACCAAGGTTATGGGGGTGGTACTTCTAGCCGTCAAAACCCTCCCCAAAATCCTTACCAACCTCAACAACCGTCGGTCGTGACTTCAAAGTTGGAAGAGACATTGACACAATTTATGCAAATGTCGATGGTTAATTCAAAGAGCAACGATGCGGCAATCAAAAATCTCGAGACTCAAGTCGGACAACTTGCTAAACAACAACCCGAACTATCTTTTTCGGCGAACACGCAAACGAATCCAAAAGAGCATTGTAAAGCGATAACGACGAGAAGTGGAAGGGAGTTGATTAGTGAGAATAAAAAAAGAGATGAGAGTGAAAAAAGAGAGGAAGAAAAAAATGATGAGGATAAAATAATAGAGGATAGTATTGATGGTGAAGTTGGGGAGTGGAGTGAGGAAGAAGTTGAAAAGAATGAAAAAATGGTGAAGTTGAAAATAAAGAAAGTGTGAAAGTCGAAAAGAATAAGAATGATGAAGTGATGGTGGAGGGAGTGAAAAAGAAAAGAGCGAGGAGTTCTAGAGTTGCTAAAGGAAAGGAGGTAGTGAGCGCTACTCCAATCCAAAACCTTCCGTATCCACATGCTCCATCTAAAAGGGAGAATGAACGGCATTACGCCCGGTTCATGGATATTTTCAAACAACTGCAAGTGAACATTCCGTTTGCCGAAGCATTGGAGCAAATGCCTAAGTATGCAAAATTCATGAAAGACATACTTACTAAAAAGCGGAGGTACACGGAACCGGAGACCATTGTCCTAGATGCGAGCTATAGTGCAATCATTCAAAGGACGCTTCCAAAAAAAGAGGTTGACCCGGGCCGAGTTACTTTGCCGGTTAAAATTGGGGATGTCTATGTCGGAAAAGGACTAATTGATTTGGGGTCAAGCATTAATCTAATACCATTGTCTATTGTGAAGAGGCTTGGCAACATTGAAATGAAGGCCATCCGGATGACTTTGCAATTGGCCGATAAATCGACTACCCATCCTCATGGCGTAGCCCAAGATGTTTTGGTCAAAGTTGAAAATTTTTCTTCCCGGTTGACTTCATTGTGATTGATATGGAAGAGGACGACGATGCTCCGCTTATTCTTGGTCGACCGTTCATGAAAACCGCACACATGATGATTGACGTTGACGACGGTTTGATGAAGGTAAGGGTCCAAAATGAAGAAGTTACTTTCGATCTATTCGAAGCCATGAAGCATTCAAAGGATAGAAGTGATATCTTTCGCATTGATGTGATCGAAGAGGCAACTTTTGAGGTTTCTAAGCATATTCATGAGATATCTCCTATGGAGTTAGCTCTTGATGACTCATTTGAAGTTTTCACAGTTAAAGAAGAGCAAGCTCTTGATGAATGTCTAAGGGAACTTGATAGTCTATAAGAGTTGCATCCATGGGAAGTTGAGGAGGAAGACTTGAAGAAGGAGGTTAATGAAGAAAAATCGCCTATTGAATTGAAAATGTTACCTTCTACTTTGAAGTATGCATTCCTCGACAAGACCGAAGAAAAGCCGGTCATCATAAGCAACCTTTTGTCAAAGGATGAAGAAGCCCGTTTGATCAATGTGTTGAAAAAGAATCAAGAAGCCATGGGTTGGACTCTTTCCGATCTCAAAGGAATTAGTCCTTCCTATTGCATGCATAAGATCTTAATGGAAGAGGACTTTAAGCCGGTAGCTCAACCACAACGCCGCTTAAATCCTACTATGAAGGAAGTTGTTAGAAAGGAGGTTGTTAAGTTGTTGGATGCGAGAATGATTTACCCGATTTCGGATAGTCCTTGGGTTAGTCCAGTACATGTGGTTCCGAAGAAAGGTGGCATTACCGTGATTCGAAATGAAAAAGATGAGTTGATCCCGACAAAAGTTGCAACGGGGTGGCGTATGTGTATTGATTATAGGCGGTTGAATACCGCAACTCGAAAAGATCACTTTCCACTCCCGTTCATGGATCAAATGCTAGAAAGACTCTCGGGGCAACAATACTATTGTTTCTTAGATGGCTATTCCGGGTATAACCAAATTGTGGTTGACCTGGCCGATCATGAAAAGACGGCTTTCACATGTCCCTTTGGAATTTTCGCATACCGTAAAATGCCCTTTGGGTTGTGCAATGCACCGACGACTTTCCAAAGATGTGTGCAAGCTATTTTTGCCGACCTTATCGAGAAAACAATGGAAGTCTTTATGGATGACTTCTCAGTATTTGGTGGTTCCTTTAGTCTATGCTTGGCAAACTTGGAAACGATGCTTGAAAGATGTGTGAAGACAAACCTTGTTCTTAATTGGGAGAAGTGCCACTTCATGGTGACCGAGGGGATAGTGCTTGGCCATAAAGTCTCTTCAAGAGGGCTTGAAGTTGATCGTGCTAAAGTTGAAGTGATTGAAAAGTTACCTCCTCCGGTGAATGTGAAGGGAATCCGAAGCTTTCTTGGGCACGCCGGCTTCTATCGGTGCTTTATCAAAGACTTCTCAAAGGTAGCTAAGCCTTTGAGTAATTTGCTAGCTAAGGACCAGGTATTTCTTTTAACTGATGAGTGTTTACAAGCTTTCGAAATTTTAAAGGAAAAATTGGTTACCGCTCCAATTATAGTCGCTTCAAATTGGAATTTAAATTTTGAGCTAATGTGTGATGCGAGCGACTATGCAATCGGAGCGGTATTAGGCCAAAGAAAAGAGAAAAAATTTCATGCGATACATTACGTAAGTAAAGTTCTTAATGAGGCTCAAGTTAACTATGCCACCACTGAAAAAGAATTACTTGCGATAGTGTATGCGCTTGAAAAGTTTACGTCTTATCTTATAGGGTCGAAAGTCGTAGTGTATACCGACCACTCGGCGATTAAATATTTGCTCACCAAGCCGGACTCGAAGCAAAGGCTCATCCGTTGGATCCTCTTGTTGCAAGAATTTGATGTTGAAATCAAAGACAAGAAAGGATCGGAAAATTTGGTGGCGGATCATTTATCTCGCTTAGTTAATGTGGAGGTTACCGCTTCAGAGAAGGAAATCCGGGAAGAGTTTCCTGATGAAATTTTTTTTAAAGTTCAAGTTAGGTCGTGGTTTGCGGACTTTGCGAACCACAAGGCTAGTGGTTTGGTGCCTCCCGACCTAACTTCGAACCAAAAACGGAAATTTCTCTTGGATGCTAAGTATTATGTGTGGGATGACCCATACTTGTTTAAGTTGGATGGTGACTACCTTTTGAGAAGGTGTGTTACCGGCGATGAGGCGCAAAGCATTCTCTGGCATTGTCACAACTCGCCTTACGGTGGACACTATAATGGGGTGAGAACGGCCACTAAAGTCCTTCAGTCAGGATTTTATTGGCCTACTATTTTCAAAGACGCACATGCCCATGCGCAAAGTTGTGATAGTTGCCAAAGAAGTGGTGGGATTGGTAAGAGAGACGAGATGCCTCTCCAAAACATCCAAGAGGTTGAAGTATTCGATTGTTGGGGTATTGATTTTGTAGGACCATTCCCACCCTCTTATGGTAACGAGTATATGCTTGTGGCGGTTGATTACGTTTCTAAGTGGGTTGAGGCGATTGCCTCACCTCGGGCGGATGCGAAAACGGTAATAAATTTTTTGAAGAAAAACATCTTTTCCCGTTTCGGAACCCCCCGAGTGTTGATTAGTGACGGAGGGTCACACTTTTGTAATGCACCGTTAGAAAGCATTTTAAAACATTACGGTGTATCACATAGAGTGGCGACTCCGTATCACCCACAAGCTAATGGTCAAGCCGAAGTCTCTAATCGTGAGTGTTATACGGTGAACTGACTTTTGTGTTTTGTTTGAAAAACAATGTCGCGGATAGCAAGAGTCGCCACCGACTTTTCTTTTATCCAATAAGGAAAGGCGGAAAAGAACAGGAAAGACCTTGATTAGATTTTGGGTTCAGGAGGTACATTATACAAAGGGAAGGTGTTAGCACCCTTTGTATCCACGGTTATCCATGGGCTCTTAATTGCTTAATCACTTATGTTTTTCTTGTCCGAAAAAGTGTTTGAGAACTGTTTAGAAAATGTTTTGAAAAGAGAGTTTAACTTTGTAATGATTCTTGTACAAATGTAAACAAAGTATTTATCTCGTTTAATTTTGAAAGCTGTTTAGAAAAATATGACTTGGTAATGATTCTAGTATGAATGTATACCAAGTGGTGATTTTCTAATAGATGTTTTGCAAAGTGTGAAGTGTGAAAAGTATTGTAAGTTGTGAGTCAGGATTTAAGAGTTGTACCTAACCAAGGTTTTTATAGGTATTTCCTATCCTTAGGAGGGTAAGACTGTCCTTACTATTGAGAAATAAGTAGTCTTATCCTTTGGATGTAAAGGACATCGTAGGGTCATCGATTGGTCATTGAAGGCAACACTTGTAAGGATACCTTAGCATTCGAAGGGACGATCATCATTTAACCATAGGCTACAACGACGGGCCATCGAGGGACAAAATCATATATTCGCAGGCAACATCCGAGGGACTACGATTTATCTTATAGGGACATGATGATTTAACCGAAGGGTCTTTGCTAAGTGTATCCCCACATTCGCGGGACATGACCGTAATACCGTAAGGCAACCAAGAGAGGGCCAAGATCATATATTCAAAGGCAACAATTTATAATCAGTTAGGTAATTAGGATGAATCTCCACAAGGGTATCCCACAAATAAAGTGGAATACCTAGCAAGCTACCTTCTCCGGGAGTATGTGAGCCCTCACAAAATTCAGCAAACAGGTCAGAATACCAAATGGGGTGCGGTCAATAGCGAACGGCTGCGGGTTTTGAGTCTAATAACAGTACGATTTCAGCAAGCTCCAAACCCTATGGCATCCCTTACAGAAATTACATGGTTAAACATTCAAGACATCCATGCATACTTAAATCTACATGCAAAACCTAAGATATATTTATAAATTCAACCATAATATGACATGTAAATTGGGAGCATGAAGCGGTAGCGGTAGTGCAAACCTGTTTGCAATTGAATTGCAACGTTGAATTGGCCGATCACTCTTAGGGTTGGTGCCGGATTGAGTTGGGCGGAGGTAACCTTTGTGCAGATGAATTTCCTTCAGGGTTACCTTTAGGGTTGCTCTGAATTCTCTTGGTTAGCCTCCAGGGTTTGCTGTCTGTCTCCATCCTCCTTTCCCCTGAATGAGGTCTTGGTATTTATAATAGTTTTTGTGACCTAATGGGCTCAGAATGAAGCCCAAAATTTCTGGTATTCGCAAGCTTCACTAGGCGAGTGGTGCAGCGAAGGGTTCGCTAGGCGAAGGATTTTGCTCGCCTAGCGAGCAAGCCAGTTTAAGTCATTTTCTGGATTTGGCCACCTGTGTGCTGGGTCTTTGTTCCTTTAAGATCAATGTCTTGAAAAATGAGTTAGAGTGCCTTGAAAAATGTCTTGCAAGATTAACGGGCAAATTTTTGGGTATGACAGCTGCCCCTGTTCAATATTCTTAAACCGAGAGAGTTAGAATGGTATGTATGCCATTCGTGATCTGGAGGTAGAAGATTATTGAACACTTAGAATGCCCAAAAATTTGCACTAGTTAATTAAAAGTTAGTCTTGATGGAGATGGGCTTAAAGATGCCATCCAGGAAGTTTGATGATGAGAGCTTCAGAGTGCGTCGTACATCAGACCAATTTGAAGACATGGGTGTCACACCGGGTCGTACACTAGACCGTATAATGAGTCATCCATTAGGTGATATTAGGGTGAGCTGAACCTGATAAGATCAGAATCCGAACGGGTCATACACTGCTGGGGATAAAGGATCAGACCGAATCATACGCTAGATCGTATCTGAGTAGCAGAATGAGCCGTCCGTTAGGCTGTATCTGGAGAAATAAAGGTCAGAATGGATCGTACGCTAGATCGTATCTGAGTAGCAGAATGAGCCGTCCATTCGGCTGTATCTGATGATAAAAGGTAGTCGTACGCTAGACTACACTTCAGAATATACCGTACGCTAGGTAGTATCTGAGGAATAAGGATCAGAATGGATCGTACGCTAGATCGTATCTAAGCAGCAGAATGAGCCGTCCGTTAGGCTGTATCTGATGATAAAAGGGGTAGTCATACACTAGACTACACTTCAAAATGTACCGTATGCTAGGTAGTATCTGAGGGGATGAACATCCGAATGGGTGGTACGCTAGACCGTATTGGAACAGTTGAAGAAACCATACGTTAGGCTGAATCAGAATGAACCGTATGTTAGGCTATATCTGATAATATTAGGAGGATATCAGAATGCTTGTCAGAATGAATATTCATATGGATTATATCTGAAAATGTATCTGAATTTTGAATGTGACTGATGAGAGTGTCCGTCTGGATGAACCTTTATTTTGACTGTATCGGGAGGATAATTAACCTGAAAAAAAGGTTAGCCTCATGCCATGTCATGATGCATGAGATGTTTTATGCTTGTGAAAATAAATGTGAACATTGCACGCATGTATATGATTCGAAATGATGCATGAATGAATTATGTGTCCGAAAAACTTTGCCAGGGGAAAATAAATCCCCATATTCTGGTTGGAGATATTCATATTGATGACCCTTTCTTAGCTGGGGTATTTGATTTCTGTCTGATGGTAGAAATATTCCACAGGACCTGGCTGGGGATAAAAGAGATGACCAGTCTGTCTAGTAATGTCAATTTCTTCTGGGAAATAACTGGTTTTGCTGGGGAATAGGATTAGCAACCGGATTCATCGGAAAGCATGGTTAGACTTTATCCTCGACCCTAAAGTCTTTTAGTAATTACCATTTCTATTTTATGCATGTATTTTCGGTAAACATTAATCATGTTCAAATTCATATATTAATTCGAATTAAATCAATGGACGTTTATGCAAACAAAACAGAGAAAGTAAAACAAAAGCATCTTTTTGGGAAATAAAATTGTATTGATTTTGAAAGAGGGCCTATAAACAGGCAATTTGAGTACAAGGAGACAGAGATCCTAGTAAGAGGAAATTGTCAAGAAATCAAAGAAAAGCTATGAAGAAAAAGTCCTATTGATTTTAATTCCACTACTGTCATTATGTCTTCAAGCCTCTCATCTCCTGCTGTCGGATAGAAGTGATTGGCTTGTTCAGTCCCTTTGACTAGGGTGAAGCTGACTGAGAACGGGACATAGTCATACGCTTTAATCCCTAATTTTTGCCTGGACCGCCTTTTCAGGTGTTCAGTCCACCAGGATACCCTTTTTTGCCCAAGCCGCCTTTTCAGGTTTTCGACTTGCCGGGTGTACATTTTTATATGTTTATCCCTAATTTTTGCCCGAACCCTTTTGGTTCGTCGGGATGCCCTTACTTTTGCCTAGATACGTCGACCTAGCGGGTCTCTTTTATGCGTAGTATTTTTTAACTATGTCCGCGTTCACGGGATGTGGGAAGTCTTCGCCATCCATTGTAACAAGCATCATGGCTCCACCAGAGAATACCTTCTTAACCACAAATGGCCCTTTGTATGTGGGAGTCCATTTGCCTCTAGAATCACCTTGTGGTAGGATGATACGCTTTATCACCAAGTCGCCAATTTGATATACCTGTCTCTTGACTTTTTTATTAAACGCCTGGGTCATGCGCTTCTGATATATCTGCCCATGACAAACAGCCGCAAGTCTCTTTTTATTTGATCGAGTCGAGTCTGAATCCATTCATCTTCATCTAAGCCTGCATCTTTCATAATTCTTAGAGAAGGAATATGAACTTCCACTGGTAAAATGGCTTCCATTCCGTAGAGTAAAGAGAAAGGCGTTGCCCCTGTCGAAGTGCGTACTGAAGTGCGATAACCATGAAGAGCAAAGGGTAACATCTCATGCCAGTCTTTGTATGTTACTGTCATCTTTTGTATGATCTTCTTAATATTCTTATTAGCAGCTTCTACGGCGCCATTCATCTTTGGCCGGTACGGAGAAGAGTTATGGTGTTTTATTTTGAACTGCGTGCAAAGTTCAGTAATCATCTTGTTGTTCAAATTAGTACCATTATCAGTGATCACTCTTTCAGGGATGCCATATCGACAAATGAGACTATTCTTGATGAACCGTGCCACCACATTTTTGGTGACAGAAGCAAACGAGGCTGCCTCTATCCACTTCGTAAAATAATCAATAGCAACAAGAATGAAACGATGTCCATTAGAAGCAGTATGTTTAATCTCTCCAATCATATCGATGCCCCACATTGCAAAGGGCCAAGGTGTTGTCAATACGTTCAATGGAGCAGGAGGTACGTGTACTTTGTCCGCATAGATCTGGCACTTGTGACAAGTTCTGGAGTGATGGTGGCAATCAGCTTCCATGGTAGACCAATAATACCCTGATCTCATAATCTTCTTGGCCATCGTATGTCCACTAGAATGAGTCCCAAAAATACCGTCATGCATGTCTTCCATAATCTTTTCTGCTTCCTTTTTATCCACACAGCGAAGCAAAGTCGAATCATGATTCCGTTTGTATAATACTCCATTACTCAAAAAGAATTTAGCGGAGAACTTCCTCAGAAATTTTCTATCATTGATGGATGCCCCTTCAGGGTATTCCTGAGTTTCTAAATATCTTTTTACTTCGTGGAACCAAGGTTTCTCTTCTACTTCATCAGTATTAAGTTCATAACAATATGCTGGTTCATCTAATCGTGCAATGGTGATCATGGGAGCTTCATGGTCCCATCTGACTCTGAACATAGATGACATGGTAGCCAATGCGTCTGCCAACTGATTCTCTTCTCGTGGAATATGTTCGAATGTAATCTTTTCAAAGTATGGGATTAATGTCAACATCCGCTCTCGATAAGGGATGAGATTCGGATGTTTAGTATCCCATTCTCCTTTGATCTGACTGATTACTAAGGCTGAGTCTCCGTACACACTCAAAAACTTGATTCTTAGGTCTATAGCAGCTCTGAGTCCCAAAATACATGCTTCATACTCAGCCATATTATTGGTACAATCAAAACATAGTCTAGCAGTGAAAGGCATATGGCAACCCTCGGGGGAAATGATTACAACACCAACACCATTGCCCAATGCATTAGAAGATCCGTCAAAAACCATAGTCCATCGGGACCCCAGTTCGGGTCCTTCCTCTGGTCCAGGTTCTTCATAATCAGTAACAAACATGACATCCTTATCTGGGAACTCAAAATTCATAGATTGGTAATCATCAACTGCTTGATGAGCCAAATGATCAGCTAACACGCTTCCTTTGATTGCTTTCTGAGTAGTATATTGGATATCATACTCTGTTAAAATCATCTGCCATCTTGCTATTCTTCCGGAGAGGGAAGGTTTCTCAAATATATATTTGATAGGATCCATCTTAGAAATCAATAAAGTGGTATGATTCAACATATACTGTCTTAGTCAGTGAGCAGCCCAAGCCAAAGCACAACAAGTTTTCTCGAGCAGTGAGTATCTTGTTTCACAGTCGGTAAACTTTTTGCTAAGGTAGTACATGGCATGCTCTTTTCGACCAGACTCGTCATGTTGCCCCAACACACACCCCATTGAATTTTCTAACACGGTCAAATACATGATTAGAGGTCTTCCTTCCACTGGTGGCATCAGAATTGGTGGTTCTTAGAGATACTTCTTGATTTTGTCAAAAGCTTCTTGACATTCATCATTCCATACCATCTCTTGATTTTTCCTCAGTAATTTGAAGATGGGTTTGCAGGTAGCAGTCAAATGGGAGATAAATCGGGCAATGTAATTCAAGCGTCCCAAGAAACCTCTGACTTCTTTATTTGTACGGGGAACTGGCATTTCTTGAATAGCTCTCACCATAGCCGGGTCAACCTCAATTCCTTTGCCACTGACAATGAAGCCCAAGAGTTTACCGGATCTTACTCCAAAGGTGAATTTGTTCGGGTTCAATCTCAACTTGTATTTCTTCAACCTCTCAAACAGTTTGTATAAATGATCGAGATGTTCCTCTTCAGTATGAGATCTGGCTATCATGTCATCCACATATACCTCTATTTCATGATGGATCATATCATGGAACAAAACCACCATAGCACGCTGGTATGTTGCCCCTGCATTCTTTAAACCGAATGGCATCACTTTGTAACAGAAAGTGCCCCATTGCGTCACAAACGTAGTTTTCTCCATGTCTTCAAGCGCCATCTTAATTTGGTTATAACCTGAGAATCCATCCATGAATGAGAATACCTTATGTTGAGCGGTGTTATCTACCAGAACATCAATGTGTGGAAGTGGAAAGTCATCTTTGGGACTCGCTTTATTCAAATCTCTGTAATCTACACACATTCGCACCTTACCATCCTTCTTTGGCACTGGTACCACATTAGCAACCCATTGAGGATAAGAAGTAACAGCTAGAAAACCTGCATCAAATTGTTTCATAACCTCATCTTTGATTTTCTCAGACATTTCGGGACGCATGCGACGAACCTTTTGCTTAACAGGATGACAATCTTCCTTCATTGGCAAACGATGCACTACTATATCAGTATCCAGTCCTGGCATGTCTTCATAAGACCAAGCAAAAATCTCTATATAGTCATGTAACATCTGAATCAATCTTTCTTTGACACTGTTTCCCAAGCCTGCTCCTATTTTGACTTCTTTCTTGTCTACTTCAGTACCCATATTTACAGTTTCAATTGATTCCTCATGCGGCTGTATAGTCTTTTCCTCTTGCAGTAACAGTTTGGCAAGCTCTCCAGGTACTTCACAATCTTCCTCACTTCCATCCTCGGCTTGGCAGATCGGATTTTCAAAGTCATAATGAACAGTAGCAGAATTATTATCAACAGGATCCAGAGTGGATATGGATCTGCAATTTGTTACGTGAGTGTGTGTAAGAAATCATAGCTTGTTTAAAAGATGACAGGAAAGATAAAGAGCGCAATATTTGAATGCAAAAAGTCCATTGATTTATTGAATTTGGATATGCTTATGAAAATGACAAAACCCTTAACAAATTAGCTATTGTGCCCCGGGCATAGACACAATGCTTTAAGAAGTTCAATCGTAAAAATTAAAAAATTTGCAACACTAAAATAGACAATAACAATTACTCCTGACTAAAGGAAATCGGGATAGTGTCTTCAGCCTTCCAATTATTGAGTTCGTCACCAATTGTTGGGAAAATCCAGCTATCCAGGTCGCAATCGCTATCAACATCTTCTACAACATTAATCTAATCTTTGACTATGTTTTCAGAGCTAAACCCCAGGCCAAATCTATCAGACTTGTACGGTACATTGATCAGTTGACCCCAGCCAGTACGACCACCATCTTCAACCACGGCTTGAGCATCTTTCAGAGAAATCATAGCAGGAGGAGCACGAATAACCTTGGGCACACGGGAAGTTGGCTTAAGGACAGGACTAGTCGGAGGAACTACTTCGAATGACTGAGAAAGAGTCTCAAAGAACTCACCATCCATCTCGACGTATCTGAAGGTATGCACATTACTGACAATATACTCTTCTTCTCCACACACAGTGACAATCTTACCCTCTATTGGATACCTCAACTTTTGATGGAGAGACGAAGCTACAACACTCGCCCCATGAATCCAAGGGCGTCCCAGCAAGCAGGAATAGGCAGGACGAATGTTCATTACGTGAAAGGTAGTGTTGAAGACTTGAGGTCCTATCTTGATAGGGAGAACCACTTCACCATGGACAACACTCTTCGCACCATCGTAAGCACGCACGACAACGTCACTAGGCTTCAGTTCAATGCTTCTACAGTCAAGCTTATCGAGTACAGCTTTCGGTAGCACATTCAAAGAAGAGCCATTATCGATCAACACATGAGCCAAGGTGATCCCCTTACACTCAATGGAGATGTGCAGAGCTTTGTTATGATTCTTTCCTGCTGGTGTCAGGTCAGCATCGGAAAAGCCTAGGCCATTGTCAACAGTCAGGTTAGCAACATAGTTTTCGAACTGATCGACAGATGTCTCCTGAGGTACATGAGCGGTCTTCAAGAATTTTATCAATGCATTGGCATGAGATTCAGAAGATAACAACAAGGATAACATCGAAATTTTAGACGGAGTATGCCCCAACTGTTCTACCACATCAAAATCACTCTTGCGGATGATTTTCAGCATTTCTTCCATTTCCTGTTTGGCAACATCTTCGGCAGTAACTTCGACGGGTGTCCTTGACTGAGAAGGATTGATTACCGGTTCCTTTCCTCGAGTTTCAGGGACAGGAGATGAGATTTCTGGAGAAAAGATCCTTCCGCTTCGAGTAATTTTACTAGTCCCAACAATGTCAACGTCATTAGGATCAGCAGAATTATCAGCTTGCTTTATGTCGTGGATGTAGACATCACCTCCATAATTCCACGGAATGGCTTTGCTTGAGGAATACGGTATTGGGCCAGGTGCAGTAATAATTAGGGGAGCTACCTTGGGCTCAGCAGTAATCTTCACAGGCACTCTAGTAGCGGTAATCTTCACTGGAACTTTGGATCTGGCAATCACAGATATTTCTTCAATGGAGTTTTCCACCTCAGGAATCTTTTCAAAGAGAATTGTACGATCATCCATCAGCCGTTGAATACCCTTCCTCAACTTCAAGCAATCATTGGGTCGGAGTATACAGAGATCGCAATTTTCAGCACAACCTGGAAATAAACCAGCTTGTAATAAATCCTTCTTGATGATCAGGAGAGGAGATGCTAAGTTAGCTACATTAGAAATGTGAGAATTGTCATCCACAGCGTTAACAGTCTTGTCATGGTTAGGCATAGGAGCCGTGATGACATTAGGAGTCTCCGGAGGATCAAGTTCAATTTCCCCAGCGTCGATCATATCCTGAATCTTATTCTTCAACAACCAACAATCGTTTGTAGCATGCCCGGGGCTATCGGAGTGATATGCACACCTGGCATTGGGATTATAACGAGGAGAAGTAGTGTTGGGATTTTCAGGAGGATCTCTGAGGGTGATTAAATTCGCCTTTAGCATACCTTGCAGTGCCTGTGCTAAAGTCATATTGACCTTCGTAAACTGTCTTCTGGGTCTGTCTTGTCTGTGTTGGAAGTTTTGAGATGGCGGTGCTGCAATCGTAACTGCTCCAACAGTATGGTCACGATTTTTCTTGTTATGACCCCTTTGACCGTACACAGCATTTGATTCGTTCCTCCCCTGATAGGACTTTTTGGTGCTTGCAGAGGTAGCCACCTGTATCTTTCCACTTCGAATGCCACTTTCAACATGTTCATCTGTTAATATAAGTTCAGTGAAACCTGATGAGGAACTTCCCAATAGATGGCTGTAGAATGGGTCAGTCAATGTACCCATGAACATGTCCACTAATTCTCGATCAGTCATAGGGGGTTTGACTCTGCCAGCCAAGTCTCTCCATTTTTGAGCATATTCTTTGAAGCTTTCTTTAGAGCCCATAGTCATATTCAACAATTGTAGCCGAGTAGGCGCCAATTCAGAATTATACTGGTAGTGCTTGTAGAAAGTTGTCGCTAAATCAGTCCAGGTGCGGATGTTAGAGCTCTCGAGCTGATAATACCACTCTAACTGTGTGCCAGACAGACTCTCTTGGAAGAAATGGATCCATAGCTTCCTATCAGTGGTATACGGCTGAATCTTTCTCACATAAGCTCTCAGATGCATCTGAGGACAAGACGCACCATCATACTTATTGAAAGCGGGGACCTTGAATTTGTGGGGAATGACCACATCAGAGACCAGACCTAAGCCTTCGAAATCCAGATCGGGCGCCTTCTGACCCTCCATAGCTAGCATGCGTTCTTCCAGCAACTTATACTTATCATCTTTTGGGGAGTACTGTTCATTTTCATAATCTTCGTCGTCGTCCTCAGGGTTGAAGGGGTCACCATTTTCCTCTTCCGAATCATTTTCTGTCTCCTCTTCTTGATCTTTCGGAATTCTAATCTTGACTCCTGCGGCCTGTCCTTTAAGCCTTCTTCCCGGGTTGATGTAACTCACAGCTTTCTTGTCTTTCTTCTTCTCGAGCAAGAGAGCCTTCAGCTCATCCTGCCCCTTGGATAAGTTCAAGATCATCTCCTGGAATTGAGCATTCTGAGCTTGGAGATCTTTGACAGTTTGTTCGAGAGCCATCTGTTCTGTTTAGAAGGAAGATCGTGGGAACATTGATCTTTTAGAGTACCTGTTATGCAATGTTATGTTATGCTATGCAATGTATGAAATGTTTTCAAGGACTTTTGGAATTTAACTTTGCGTAAACCACCAAAAGAGGGGAACTTTTATTAATAATTTCTTTAATCAATGTTTATTACAAAAAAAAAATAATAAAAAAAAATACAATGAAAGATCAAGTCTCCCAGGGACGGCTTCTTTTTGGGCGGAGATATGCGTTGAGTCTTCGTTCCTCATTAAGTTGGCTGGTGAGCTCTAATACTTTCTTCCTTTCTGCACCGAACTGAGTTTCAAAAGTATCTCTTTTCTCTCTCAGCTGGATCCAGGATTTCTTCAATTCTTCAACATTGGTAGGCATATCTGGATAAGGAATGATCTGAGGGGTACCTCCTTCAACTTTTGGTTCAACAATCAGAGGTCCAATTGCAAGATATGGCATGGTAAGCTCACGAGCTCTGGCGCGTACCCATATGAGATAAGGTTCCATAGGAATAGAGTTCTTCTGTCCTAAAGTACTTCTTTTCACCATGCCCCAAGCTCGTACAAACCTTTGACGGAGACCTTGAGAGTCGTTGTCATAGTCAAACACAGTGCCTTGAATAATTATTTCATGTGGACCATCTCTTCGAGCATAACCAAACTGGCGTAGGGCTAAAGCTGGGTTATAAGTAATACCTCCTCTTATCCCTAGGAGTGGTACGTTAGAGAATTCTCCACAATGGTCAATGATGATAGCATTTCCTTTGGGTTGAGGACACCAATGGATGTCTGAATGGGAGAGCGACATTATCCTTTGAGACCATTTCAAATTTTGCTCATTCTTCAAGACTGATTGAGGAAGGTGCGAAATAAACCACCTAGATAATAAAGGTACGCAGCACATGAGAGTCCCTTGCCTTTTCATAGTACGAGTGTGAAGGGAATGCAAAATGTCTCCAAGCAAGGTGGGCACAGGGTTATGGGTGAGAAATATCTTAACGGAATTCATGTCTATGAATTGATCCGGATTAGGAAATAGCACCAAACCATAGATTAGTAGTGCTAGAACATCTTCGAAAGCATGGATATTCATAACTTTTAGGAATTCTCGGGCCTTATTTATCAGGAATTTGGCAAGTAAACCCTTAACTCCACTTCTTGTTACCCAATTAGTTTCAATGTCGGACTTTGTCATGTGTAAAGCCGCGGCAACTTCTTCAGATTTCGGAATCTTTTCTAAACCACTGAAAGGTGTTTGATCAAGGATAGGTATCCCAAGCAGCCTGGAAAATTCTTCTAATGTGGGTACCAACTGATAATCTGGAAAGGTGAAACAATGATGTTTAGGATCGAAGAACTGGAATAGAACTCTCATCATATCTTCTTTGAAACCGGTGGTAACTAAATTGAGGAGAGAACCATGTTTCTTGATGAACTGAGCATGATCGGGCAGTTCTGACACTAAATCCTTGAGTTGAGGAGAGATCGCTACAAGATTGATCCGAATGGTCTTCCTGGAAGCCATAGCCTATTTAACAGAGCAAAGTTAAATCCCTAAGTCCTTGAAATGGTTAGTACAATGCCATGATGTTATGATGTTATGTAAGTTATGTAAGCAACAGACACAAACAAGTCACACTGCAATCATTCCTAGGTTTTAAGGCTTGCATGAGTTCCATAGGTAAGTACCCTCCCTACTGAAGTTTGGTGGGTTCAACTTGTCCTAGAATAATAACCGGGTTCTAGAAGGATCTCAAATCATTGACCTTTCCTTAAGTCCACTTCAGTGCAACACCAAGCGGTTGACCAAAGCTTCCCTAAAGTCCAATCTCAAAGAGTGTAGTATCGAGTCTCAACCAACCCCAGTCGGAACCGAAGTCAGTTATCTCACTACTTTCTAATGGCTAGGATGAGTCAATTAGGGTTCTAAAGGTCTGGTTAACGCTTTGATGACACCACGCGGACGCCAAATTTTTCCTCAAGTAAACATGAGGAACATCAGGACATCCAAAGTGTCACATTAACCGTAGCCATCATTTTAACCATTCCAGTATACGCCGGATAGTCGCGATGATCTCTTGCTACTTACCTAAGGTACACTAGATCCGGGTGTAGGATCTTTCACTCAAACATAAAATACCCAAGCAATCCCTTAAAAGTAAATCAGACAATTCAAATAAGTGATCTTTTTTTTTAAGGCAACCTCTCTTTTTAAGTTTGTCCCCAGCAGAGTCGCCAGTTCTGTTATACGGTGAACTGACTTTTGTGTTTTGTTTGAAAAACAATGTCGCGGATAGCAAGAGTCGCCACCGACTTTTCTTTTATCCAAAGGGAAGGTGTTAGCACCCTTTGTATCCACGGTTATCCATGGGCTCTTAATTGCTTAATCACTTATGTTTTTCTTGTCCGAAAAAGTGTTTAAGAACTGTTTAGAAAATGTTTTGAAAAGAGAGTTTAACTTTGTAATGATTCTTGTACAAATGTAAACAAAGTATTTATCTCGTTTAATTTTGAAAGCTGTTTAGAAAAATATGACTTGGTAATGATTCTAGTATGAATGTATACCAAGTGGTGATTTTCTAATAGATGTTTTGCAAAGTGTGAAGTGTGAAAAGTATTGTAAGTTGTGAGTCAGCATTTAAGAGTTGTACCTAACCAAGGTTTTTATAGGTATTTCCTATCCTTAGGAGGGTAAGACTGTCCTTACTATTGAGAAATAAGTAGTCTTATCCTTTGGATGTAAAGGACATTGTAGGGTCATCGATTGGTCATTGAAGGCAACACTTGTAAGGATACCTTAGCATTCGAAGGGACGATCATCATTTAACCGTAGGCTACAACGACGGGCCATCGAGGGACAAAATCATATATTCGCAGGCAACATCTGAGGGACTATGATTTATCTTATAGGGACATGATGATTTAACCGAAGGGTCTTTGCTAAGTGTATCCCCACATTCGCGGGACATGACCGTAATACCGTAAGGCAACAAAGAGAGGGCCAAGATCATATATTCAAAGGCAACAATTTATAATCAGTTAGGTAATTAGGATGAATCTCCACAAGGGTATCCCACAAATAAAGTGGAATACCTAGCAAGCTACCTTCTCCGGGAGTATGTGAGCCCTCACAAAATTCAGCAAACAGGTCAGAATACCAAATGGGGTGCGGTCAATAGTTTCACCGAACAAAGGAATCGCAGCAGTAATAATGCCAAGCAAATAATACACAGCTATGATAGAACATGTCAGATAAGCACAGAACAGAACAGAACCGAAAAAAAACAGCGACTGTCATGTTCGCTACTGCCTCGCCTAACGAAGGCTTGGCGAACGCTCGCTACATGTTCGCTTAGCGATGTGCTAGCGAACGGCTGCAGGTTTTGAGTCTAATAACAGTACGATTTCAGCAAGCTCCAAACCCTATGGCATCCCTTATAGAAATTACATGGTTAAACATTCAAGACATCCATGCATACTTAAATCCACATGCAAAACCTAAGATATATTTATAAATTCAACCATAATATCACATGTAAATTGGGAGCATGAAGCGGTAGCGGTAGTGCAAACCTGTTTGCAATTGAATTGCAACGTTGAATTGGCCGATCACTCTTAGGGTTGGTGCCGGATTGAGTTGGGCGGAGGTAACCTTTGTGCAGATGAATTTCCTTCAGGGTTTCCTTTAGGGTTGCTCTGAATTCTCTTGGTTAGCCTCCAGGGTTTGTTGTCTGTCTCCGTCCTCCTTTCCCCTGAATGAGGTCTTGGTATTTATAATAGTTTTTGTGACCTAATGGGCTCAGAATGAAGCCCAAAATTTCTGGTATTCGCAAGCTTCGCTAGGCGAGTGGTGCAGCGAAGGGTTCGCTAGGCGAAGGATTTTGCTCGCCTAGCGAGCAAGCCAGTTTAAGTCATTTTCTGGATTTGGCCACCTGTGTGCTGGGTCTTTGTTCCTTTAAGATCAATGTCTTGAAAAATGAGTTGGAGTGCCTTGAAAAATGTCTTGCAAGATTAACGGGCAAATTTTGGGGCATGACAGTGAGATTAAGAGAATTCTTGAAAAAACTGTGTCAAATTCGAAAAAAGAGTGGTCAAAAAAATTGGATGAAGCGTTATGGGCATACCGTACCACTTTTAAAGCTCCAATTGGGCTAACTCCTTTTCAATTGGTGTTTGGTAAAACTTGCCATTTGTCGGTTGAATTGGAGCACAAAGCATTGTGGGCCCTGAAATTATTAAACTTTGATAAGGATTTGGCCGGTGAAAAAAGGAAAGTGCAACTGCTTGAGTTGGAAGAGATGCGCAATGTCGCATATCACTCGAGTTGGTTGTACAAAGAAAAGGTAAAAAAATATCATGATAAAAAGCTTCGAAAGAAGGAATTTGTGCCCGGACAGTTGGTCATATTGTTCAATTCCATGTTGAAGCTATTCCCCGGAAAATTGAAATCTAAATGGTCCGGGCCATTTTGTGTCAAACAAGTCAAAGAATATGGAGCTATTATCATTGAAGACTTGGACGAGAAAGAAAGTTGGACGGTGAATGGCCAGCGTTTGAAGGTGTATCTTGGCGGTCTTGTGGATCGCAAGAACTGTGCTATCTCCTTGGATGCTCCTCTGTGTGCATCGAACCGTCGAGCTTATCCGACGTTAAACAAGCGCTTGCTGGGAGGCACCCCAACATTGTAAGTATTTAAAAGCTTTCTGTTGTGTGGTATTGGGGTTCAAATTGATAAACCTTGCTGATATGTGCTTGGAATGCTGTTTTGAAAAATCAAAATATTGTCATGCTCGCTAGCTGCTCGCTAGGCGAAGGCAGTAGCGAGCTGATTCGCTAGTTGCTCGCTAGGCGAAGCAGTATCGAGCGCTACGTGGCAGAAATTCATTTAATTCTCAGCAGGCCACTCTTTTGGGCCCAAAAACCATTTTTTAAGTGTTGTAGTCTGAACCAGAACTCACAATCACTCTATCAATTCCATCTCACTCAAACCCTAACATTGCATTGCAAACCTAACCGTGCATTTCAAACTCAATCAATCTCTCAAATCAGGTTTGCCCTTTCTTCATTACTTTATGTTTCCAATTTGCTTGAAATTTCTGAATATGAGACATTTAGGGTGAATTTGGGAGAGTGGGTATCATTAGGTTTTGCATGTGGGTTTAGATTTGCATGTATCTTAGAACTATGCCTTGCATGATATATCACTTTGTTTCTAAAATGGGTACCATAGGACTTAGGGTTTTCTGAAATTTGGTTGTTAAACAATGCAGAACCCAGAACCCGTAACATTCGCTAGCATCTCGCTAAGCGAATCAGTGGCGAGCATTCGCTGCCACTTCGCTAAGCGAACCTTTAGCGAAGCTTCGCTAGGTCTTCGCTAAGCGAAGCAGCAGCGATCATGACAGTAGTTGGTTTTTTCTGTTTTGCTTTCTAATCTGTTCTTTGGTTTTGTGTATTTCTTTTCTATAATTTTGCAGATGACATCCAGGTCCAGCATTTTGAAAAAGAGAAAGGTCGGGAGCACTTCCCGTACCGTTCCCATACAGTTTGACACCGACAAATTCGTCGGGGCAAAGCAAGCCGCTCGCTATGTGGCTTTGGAAAAGAGAAAAATTTTGCCAGAAAAAAGATTTATAATCAACCCCGAAGGCGACTACCGTACATTTGCCGGGTTGATTCATAGCAAGAGATGGGACCGGTTGATATCTCCCCTTGAGAGCTATGACATCGAGACAGTGCGTGAGTTCTACGCGAACGCACTGCCTAACGACGACGAGCCATTCACATGGACGACAAGAGTGTCCGGCCGTCCGGTTGCTTTCGATCGGGATGCAATCAACCGTGTGCTGGGTGAACCGCTCCATCTGGGGGCAAATGAGAGGGACGCTTACCACCGTGATTTGAGGCTTCACCGGGATACCGATTCTATTTCTGCAACCCTATTATTTGAAGGGAAATCAGTTGAGTTGAACCCATCTGGGGTTCCTATGAGATACCATAGGGAGGACATGATTCCCTTGGCTCAACTGATCCTTATGTTGGTTCTGACAAATATAAAACCCAAGTCTCACACCTCAACCGTGTCGATCCCAGTGGCACACTTGGTTCACTGCATTCTCACGAATATTCAGATTGATGTGGCGAGGATAATTGCTTTAGAGATGAAGTCCGTGGTTGAGAGCGGGCTAAAGTCGGGGGCACGACTTAATTGTCCCCTTGCTTTCCCGTGTCTCATCATGGCTTTGTGCCAACATTCGAGGGTGAAGCTACCCTCCCGGAGTCAAGTGAGGATCCCGCCAGCCATCGATGACAGATATGTGGCCAAGTATTGCAAACCAAAGAATTTCAGGAGTAGTTCAGCTGCTGATGTTACCGGGGCTTCTGATGGTCCTGGTACTTTTGCTCAGGGATCCGATCCTTTCCAGCAGGCTGTCTGCAACTATAACTGGGATTGGATGGCGGCAACTCAGCGCGCCATGCTTGATATTCACGATTCTATGCAATTGTTACAGTTGCAGGTGTGTGACCCCTCCGGTGAGCATTCGATGATGACACGTGAGCAGTTTCTGCAGCACGCTAGCTGGCCTGTGGACAGGCCTATTTTCGGAGAGGGGGCGGGTGCCGGTGCTTCTGGTGCTGATACTTCTGGTGGTGCTAAGGATGGTGATGACGATGATGATGATAGTGATGATGCTACCGGTTCTGAGGCCGGTAGTAATGAGGGTTCTGAGTCCTTTGAGGGCGAAGTTTGTTTTATTTTATTGTATTTTCAGATTTGTTGTATTTTGGTTTTGGTTATGTACTTTTGGGGTGTTTTGTCCCCGGTGCTTCTGGTGCTGATACTTCTGGTGGTGCTGAGGATGGTGATGACGATGATGATGATAGTGATGATGCTACCGGTTCTGAGGCCGGTAGTGATGAGGGTTCTGAGTCCTTTGAGGGCTAAGTTTGTTTTATTTTATTGTATTTTCAGATTTGTTGTATTTTGGTTTTGGTTATGTACTTTTGGGGTGTTTTGTCCCCCACGCACATTTTAAAATTTTTAAGTAATAGTTATTGTTTATGTTTTTAATTTGTGTGTTTGGTTTAAATTTCTTTTGTTTAATAAATTTTTGGTTGTTGAGTGTCAAACCTTCTAGATTGGTTGCTCCTCAAAGAAGTATCCAATGAAGGTGCATCCGAGCTTGGATGACAATGATAAAAATAAATAAGCGAATAATGCTAAGGTACATGGTTACCTCCGGTTAGAATTTTAGAATGCATTAAGAACTTTACTCTTTTTTGTAATTGAATATTGTTCTTTTTGCAACATAATTGAATGAATGTTTCGTCTAGGACTTAAAACCACAAATTGTGAGGAAACCTCCATTGTACACTTAAATGTTGGATTCTAATAAACTTTGTTGATTCATTTGATTCATGCTTGGTCTTTTATTATTGTGAATATGTGGAAGCAATTAGAAATGATCAAGGCGCTTGTTTTCTATCGAGCACAACCAGTTCCAAATACAACTTACCTGTGAGCAGAGAGAGTATTCGTTAACCCCTTTGAGCTTAAACAGTTGAATCTCAGCTTGAAATAAAGCGAGATGTCAAAAATCTTTTTTCTTGAAACCCGGAAAATTTTGATAATTGTTCTTTTGCCGTAAAAAGTCAAGAACATTCACTTAGGGTGAGTAAGAAATAAGTTGGGGAGAACGAAAAAGAGAATCGGTAAGTGCCACAACTCTTGAAAAACCGAGCAAGCATTGAAAAAAATAAAAAAAATTAGAAAAGAGAAACATCTGTTTTGTGAATACGATGTGAAAAGAAAAGAAAAAAAAATAGAGAAAATGAAAATGAATGCTTGCTTGGAAGAAAAATAGTGAAAAACAAAAATTGAGTTGTGAAATAAGAGTTGTGAAGGTTTCAAATGAGAAACAAAGGGAACGAAGTTGAGATGTGTGAGTAGTGTACAGTGAATGTCTCTTTTTCATCGGCAATTTCGTTTTCAATGGCCTTAGAAATGACCCTTGTTTGTAAACCTAACCAAGCTACAACTGGAAAAGTCCTTAGTGATCTTCGCGCTTCCGCATTTTCATTTATAATTGTTAGACATTGTATGAATTGAATTGATTTCTTCATTGTTTGTTGGAGAGTGAGATTATTCCCGCGGTTGCAAACGCGTAATTTCTTCAATCCTTATTCGAAGAGGAGAGATAGGGTGATTCATTCAAGATGATATTGTTGTGGATTGTTACATGTTTTACATTGCTATAAAGTTTTAGTTCTTGTGCATTATGTTATTCTAACCATTGGGAACTTGTGCCTGGTTGATTTTCTTGTGTTTGAGCCATTTTATCCGATTTCGGAGAAACCTTTTTCTTAAAGCAAATCCTCTTGTCCTTCAAGAGGCATACTTTGCTTGAGGACAAACAAGAATCTAGTTGGGGAGAGTTGTTAGATGCCCAAAAGTGCTTATTTAAGCTATCAAATGTGGGCATCTTTCACTCCTTTTTGTCGTTAAAGTGTTCGAAACCGCCTTTGCCTTTGATGATTTGCAATACAATGTTAAATGATCATGGTACCCTTAATTTGTGTGTTATTGTGCAGAAATTAGGCATGAAAGAATAGAAAACAAAGGCACATGAATGATGGCAAAGGGACCAAGAAAGGAAGCATTCATCAGCATGCTCGCTAGCCGAGTGTTGTAGCGAAGTGCTCGCTAGGCGAGCACCCAGCGAGCTTCCAGCGAACATCCCCAGAATTTTACAGTAGCAAAGTCAGCAAACTCACTAGGCGAGCACCCAGCGAAGGAGGTAGCGAACACTCCCAGACTTTGGCAAATTCACAGCTAGCACTTACTCGCTAGGCGAGCACCTAGCGAGCTCCCAACGAGCAATTCCAGTAGCAAAACCATCTAAACTCGCTGGAGCGAAGGAAGAAGCGTGGGCTTCGCCTAGCGAAGGTTTCTTCGCCTAGTGAAGGTTTCTTCGCCTAGCGAACATTCAAACAGGGCTTGGAAGATTCTTTTGGCGAAGGTGCCTCAGGTGGCCTATTTTGGGGCTCGCTAGGCGAACCATTCTGCTCGCCTAGCGAGCATGACAGCTCAGACAGCAGTACTATAAGTAGCATGGCCTACTTTTTGGAAGGGACACTTAGCATTTTTAGATATTTTCTGCTTTTTTCTTAGGATCACTTTTTGTAACCTAGAAACACTTTTTCTTCATCTCTAAACAATATTCTACAAAAATAAGGTGGATTCCCATCCAATCTCGATTCTTCGACTTGGATGTTGATCAACCTTCAACCGAAACTTGTTGTATAAGCTACCATGAAAATGAGTAGCTAAATCCTTCATTTTGTCAAGGTTAGATGTAGATGATCATAAGCTTTGTGTGTATATGAAATGATCTTCATTTGTAAACTCTTTAATGATGAATATATGGTGAAAACTTTATTTTATTTAATTACTCTTTGTGTTGGTTTATGATCGAGAGATGTTTACCAACTCTTTACCTAGGTTTTCATCCAATCTTGTTTGTTAGCTAGAGATAGTAATGAATGATTTTGTTCACCATAAAGTTGAACCAAAAAATTGTCATTTTGATAGATTGTGTGAGAGATCAACAATGGATCAAAATGGGAAAACCCACAATGTGTGTTAGAGATAAACACATCGGGAGGACTTTCTGAAATAGTTTATCATCTAAAGGAGTTTATGAGTTTTGTTGATCGAACATATGCATGCAAAGTGATCGTCGAACCCTAACTTTGACAATCTTTCTCAAATAGAAAAACCAAAACTTTTACCGCATTTTCTTACACTTTTATGCAAGCTACCGTGACTAAAATCGAAACCCCCTTTGTTACTACGAGTTAAGAATTAAAACAACTGTCGAACGGCGGCGATATCTCACAATCCCTGTGGAGACGATAACAAAAACTCGACACTCTAACCCTACACCAATAGTCCTCACCTAGTAATCCTCAGCAAAATGGAGTAGTTGAAAGGAAGAAACAAAACTGTGTATCATTATCCACTGCAGAAGCTGAGTACATAGCAGCTGGTAGCAGTTGTTCCCAACTGGTATGGATGAAACAAATGCTGACTGAGCACAATGTCACTCAAAATGTCATGACATTGTTTTGTGACAATCTCAGTGCCATCAACATTTCAAAGAATCCTATCCAACACAGCAGGACCAAACTCATTGACATTAGACATCACTTCATAAGAGATCTGGTAGAAGACAAAGTGATTACCTTGGAACATGTGGCAACTGAACTACAACTTGCTGACATATTTACAAAGGCTTTGGATGCTACTCAGCTTGAAAATTTAAGGGGCAAGTTGGGAATATGTCTTTCTGAGGAATTATAGCAACTAATGATGTTAGGAATTTACTGTTTAATATTTCAAATTATTAAACAATTGAGAGTATGCTCTGATTGGTGAACAAATACTAGCTATTACTCTTGCAACAAGCGTTACCTCTTCCATCGTTTCAACTTTCATTCACGCAAGCATCCTCTCAGAGAACCTCTTCATTTCGCCTCTAAGATACTCATCATGTCTCAACAATCCAACTCATCTTCTTCCACGAACATGTCTGGTTCTCCTAGCGCTGAACCAAGCAACCCTAACAAAGAAGATCATATTGCAAACTCCAGGTATGTTCACAATGCCATTGCCACTATGGTGACTGGAATACTGTCGTGTAATCATAAGGTCCTCGGGGTTTCCATTCCCTTAAACACTATTGAACCTGATAATGTTGCTTATCAAGAAAATATTGAGTCTTTAGGAAAGAATATCTCTGATGATGGTGAGCAAACTGATGCTCATAAGGAGCCAAATGTTGACAAACCCTTAGATAATGTGGCTGGTAAGGAAGTTCATGTCACTCATGATGTCAGTAACAACCCTAACTGTGAGGCTGAAACAGTAGACCTGGAGGAATTTTCTAATAATGAGCTGTTGTCCTCAGTCCTCCCTAGCATAGCTAAAAGGGTTAGGACTATGAGAGAAAAGAAAACAGTGGCTCAAAGGTCCCCTAGAAAGAAGATTGATGTTCCAACCTCTTCCAAGACAAAGGTGGCAGTCGAGAGTTCCCTCAAGAGGAAAGTTCATGGTCCAACCAAATCTTGGAGCAAAGGGGTGCCCAAGAAAAAGAAGACCAAGTCTGTTGTTGTTGAGTCTGACTCAGATGTTCCATGTGATGTCCCTGACACTCTGTCAAAGAAGAAGCCAACCACTAGCAAGCTTGCAGCTAGTGTCCCTGAGGTACCAATTGACAACATATCTTTTCATTTTTCTTCAAGTGTAAACAGGTGGAAATATGTTTATCCGAAGAGGCTGGCTTTGGAAAGGGAGTTAGCTCAGAATGTCCTAGACTATAAGGATATTATGGACCTTATTCAAGAGGCTGGTTTAATGAAGACCGTGACTCAGTTCTCAAAGTACTATGAGATGTTGGTAAAGGAATTTATTGTCAATTTGTCTGAAGAATATGCTGATGGGAAGTCTAAGGAATTCAGGAAAGTGTATGTGCGAGGCAAGTGTGTAAATTTCTCTCCCTTAGTGATCAACAAGTATTTGGGAAGGCCTGATGTAGCTCAACCTGAGCTTGAGGTGACTGACAACAAAATCTGTCAAGTCATCACTACTAATCAAGTCAGGAAGTGGCCTCTCAAAGGAAAATTGGTGGCCAGCAAACTGAGTGTCAAGTATGCAATGCTGCACAAGATTGGAGTTGCTAACTGGGTGCCCACCAATCATAAATCTACAGTTGCTGTAATGCTTGGAAAGTTTATATATGATGTTGGAACCAAAGCCAATTTTGACTATGGCTCCTATATTTTTTTATCAAACTTTGAAGCATGCAGGAAGCTTCAGTGTGAAGGGGCCTATAGCCTTTCCTTCTCTCATCTGTGGTATTGTTTTGAATCAGTTTCCAAACATCTTAACAGAGAATGATTCTGTGAAGAAAAGAGACAGCCCTATGTCCTTCAATCATAAGCTGTTCCTAGGTACCCATGTCCCTGACATTGTTATGACAACAGGTGAGACATCACGTGTAAGCAATCAACCAGGTAAAGTTGTTGTCATTGCAATGCTTAAAGAAACTTGCAGGGAGTTAGAGGCAAGGAAGCTGAACTTGGAAAAATTGATTAGCACTTTGGAGATGACTGAAGGTGATGTGCTTGGTGAAGTTGCTGCTGCTGCAGAAGGAGCTGAAAGACAAGGTGAAGAGGGAGAAGCAGATGCCAGTCCTGATGATGGCACAGATGATGATGCTGACTCTGAGTCAGATGACTAGAACATTTCCTGTGTTTCTGAAAATTGCTTGTAATTTTATTTTTGTTGGATTGTAATATTAAGTGTTGCTTTGACAACATTTTTTACAAAAAGGGGGAGTAACACCTGTACCCCAGAACAACAGATTACTTGAAGTCGAAGGTCCTCTAAACAAGAGGTTATGTTGCTGTTTGCTATCTACTTGTGTTGCTGTTGTTTGAAGTTTAACTTCTATGCTTGCTGAGTGTATTAGCTAATTTGATTCTCTGCTTGGATGTGTGCTTTCTGCTGCTGCAAACTCTATTGTGATGCCAAGTTGTTTTAGCCAAAAATTTGCCAAAGGGGGAGTTTGTAGATGTTTTTGATTGGCTGCATTTTGTGTTAAAACACTTACTGTACTTAGATGTCTTGACTGATGTCATGACATGCTTAAGTAGTATGCTGCAGGATTAGCTAATACAGGATTTACTGGATGTCAAACTAAATGTTATGACATTCATCCCTGACAGCAGATGCTAAAGTATAGGCCAGTTAGTTTTTCTGTTATATTTCAGTATTTATCTCAAGCTGATTTTCAGGAAACTAACAGCTGTGCTAAAATTAAGAGACCTAGCATATAACCTATTTTCTGGATGTCAAACTGAATATTATGACATTCATCCCTGACAGCAGATGCTAAAGTATAGGCTAGTTAGTTTTTCTGTTATGTTTCAGTGTTTATCTCAGGCTGTTTTTTCAGGAATCTAACAGCTGTGCTAAAATCCAGGAAACTAACAGCTGTGCTAAAATTAAGAGACCTAGCATATAGCCTATTAGTTAGCACCTAATGTGTGGAAATTAGGTTAACTTGCTTGACCTTAATTTTAGGAAATTCAAGTACAAGGCCCAAGTGCTGCATTATAAAAGGATGGCAATCCTACTTTCAGCAACTCAGGGGTTTGAAGCGTGAAGATTTAAATATATCAATATATATCCTAGTTGTACTTGTACTGTGTCTTGTATTAGGTTTTACTTGTGATCCAAGCAATTATCACCTAGATGATTGCATTGGACTAGGGTGGTTATTGAGTTGTAATTGTTGTGTCACTCTAAGCTTTTAAGCGTGAGTGTTGTGTTTCTTGATTAAAGCTTTTAAGCACAATCAAGAGTTGTTTGAAGTATATCTTCACCACTGACTTTAAAATTATTAATGGTTGTAATCACTGCTGTGATTGAGGGGGAATGAGTAGGAACCCAGGTCTTAGTTTAGATTGAAATTGCATTGGGTAGGTCTTAAGTGATAGGATTAAACTGGTGGTTTAAGTCCTGAATTAATACCTCTTATAGTGGATTTCCTCCCTGGCTTGGTAGCCCCCAGACGTAGGTGTGTTTGTCACCGAACTGGGTAAATAATTTTCTGTGTCTTTTACTGCCTTTTACATTTACTTTCTGCCTACATTACCTGTCTGCGCAGAATTGGATGTCATAACATCTAATGTGACATCGATAGTCTGTTACTAAAATTTCACGAAGATTAGTGCTTTCTTAAGAATATTAAACGCCTTTAGACATTTTACGTCAAAGATGAATTCGACGTCTTTCATTAGGAGGTCGGTTAAGGGTTTAGTTATTTTAGAGAAATCTTTAGTGAAGCATCGGTAAGAACCGGCGTGTCCAAGGAAACTTTGGATTTCTCTAATTGTTTTTAGTGGTTGGATATTCTCTATTATCTCTATCTTAACTCTATCTACCTCAATTCCCCTTTTTGACACTATGTGTCCTAGGACTATTCCCTCTGTTACCATGAAATGGCATTTCTCCCAGTTTAGCACCAGATTAACTTGTACGCATCTTTCAAGGATTCTCTCTAAGTTATCCAGATAGTTTTTAAAACTAGATCCGCACACCGAGAAGTATTCCATGAAAACTTCCATAATTTCATCCAGGAAGTCTACGAATATGGACATCATGCATCGTTGTAAGCTTTTATGAGTGTTACACAGTCCGAATGGCATTCGTCGATAAGCGAAAGTGCCATAAAGACACGTGAAGGATGTTTTTTCTTGGTCATCTGGGTGGATGGGGATTTGGAAAAATCCGAAGTGTCCGTCTAACTAGCAGAGGTAAAAGTGTTTAGCTAAGCGCTCCAGCATTTGGTCAATAAACGGAAGGGGGAAATGATCCTTTCGGGTTACTTTGTTTAGCCTTCTATAATCTATGCACATGCGCCATCCGTTTTCTATGTGTTTTGCTACCGATTTTCCTTTTTCATTTTATACGAATGTGACACCTCCTTTCTTTGGTACCACATGCACATGAATGACCCATGTACTATCATAGATTTGGTAGATAATTCCTGCATCTAGAAGTTTTAATACTTCTTTCTTGACTACATCCCTCATTATAGGATTTATCCTTCTTTGGTGTTCTCTAGAAGGTTTAGAATCTACTTCTAGCATAATCCAATGCATGCACGCAAAGGGACTTATTCCTTTCAAGTCTAAGATGATATAGCTTAGAGTTGCAGGGTATCTTCTTAGGACTTCTAAGAGTTGATCGATTTCGCCTCTGTTAAGGTTGGCATTTACTATAACTGGATGGTTAAGTTCTTCATCAAGATACTCGTATCTCAAGTTCTTAGGCAGTTCCTTAAGCTTTATTATGGGTTTCTGAAAGTTTGGCATATGATCAGGGTTAAGTGCTAAGCATCCGTTAAGGCTACCGTCAATGTAAGGTGTAACTGACTTAAATCCACCGTCTTCTATTATGGGCATCGAAGGTAGTTTAATTATTTCGATATGCTCTTCCTTATCCAATTCTCTTATGCATTCATCAATGATAATCTCATTGCACAATATGATTCATCCATGGTGGGTGCATTTAGAATTTTTTACAGAATAAACTCTACCTTCTCGTCACCTACTTCTAAAGTCATCTTACCTCTTTTTACATCTATCATGGCTCCAACAGTTGATAAGAATGGTCTACCTAGAAGGATATGGATTTCTTCGTCTTCTTCAATATCAATTACGAAAAAGTCAGTAGGGGTGTAGAGTTGTCCTATTCTAACTGGGATATCTTCTAATATACTTATTGGGTACTTAAGCAATTGATCTTCCAGTTGAAGGGACATCCTAGTTGGTTGTATGTCTCCTAGGTCTAGTCTTTCACAAACTGCTAAAGGCATCAAACTTACGCTTACTCCTAAATCCAATAATGTTTCGTCTATGGCATGTCTTCCTAAAACACATGGTATCAAAAAGCTTCTAGGATCTTTCTGTTTCTTGGCTAATTTATTTTCAGCAATTGCATTGCACTATAAAGGTTTGGTATCATCGAGCTTGCGCTTGTTTGTTAAGATGTCTTTTAGGAATTTAGCATATGATGGTATTTAGGTAATGGCTTCAGTGAAAGGCATCTCGACATGAAGTTTCCCAATTTTTTTCAAAACAATAACAATAAATCCTAAGAACAATATTCAATCCTTCAAAAACAAAATAAAAATAAATCAAAACCTTAATTTCCCAACATAAATCTGCTTAATTGCTTAAGATCTTAAGTTATGTCTATAAAGTGAGGGGGGAAATTCACAGAGTGGAGACAAAATTGTGAAAATATAGAAGAAAAACACCATCAAAAGTAGAGACCAAATGAAACTCACGGCAAAAAACCTTCCCAACTCTGCACTGATGCGATCAAACAAGAATAACCCAGTAACATAATACAACACCAACAAAAACTGAAACACAAGCAGGAAGAAGAAGATTTGAAGTCACGCCTCTCTGCCACAAATGCACGTCGCATTTCCATTGATTGCAGCAACATGCAATCTACGGTAAAAAATCATTGCAGCCGGTGTCAGCTTCTTTCTGGTCTTGAAACCTCCATTTTCGCCAATTTCTGACGCGTTTCACACGAATTTGCGACACCTTCTTTTCTTATTGATCTCATTTGTTGAGTTGTGAATGAGTTAATTTCGTGTTGGCCTTATTGGTCTGGAAATCGCATGTGTGAGAGAGAGAAGTTTGATTTTTCAGAAGAAAAAAACATGTTTAAAGAAGATCAATACAGTGAAACGCGTTTTGTTTCTTTGACTTTATTTAGTTTTTTTAGTATTTGTTTTTATTTATTTCAATGTAGTTTCTCGACTCTTTCTATTCTTTTTTGTGTTTTATTTTTATTAAATGAAATTGAGAAATAAGAGCTCACACGCTGATACTTTGTTTTTATTATTATTTTTTCATTTTGATAAATAAAAAAAAAACTTAATTGCAACTTTGGTCCTCCTATTTTACCCCTTTTTTGGATTTTGATCCCTCATTTTAAAAACCACGATTTTGCTCTTTTTTTTAAGTTTTTGTGTTGGATTTTAGTCCTCAAAAAAAGACAAAAATCCAACACAAAACTTAAAAAATGGACAAAATTCGTGGTTTTTAAAATGGGAGGACCAAAACTAAAAAATAAAATAAAATAGGAGAACTAAAATTACAATTAAGTCAAAAAAAGGAGAATGCGATTGATGAGGGTAGAGAGAGGAGTGCCGCACCTCCTCTCTATTTAGGTTTTTTTAGTTTTTTTATTTATTAATTATTATCTATTCATTTTATTTATAGTTTTTTATTTGAAATATTTATTATAATTTCAATTTATCAATTAAATTGGGACCCTTTTGGGCTTTCTTCCTCTACCTTTTTACTCACTCATACCATATCCCTTTATCTTCACACCCCTTTCTCTACTTCTTACTCTTATTCAATCTAATAAATTTAATTAATTCAATTTTTATTTAAGAACTTAGTTTAATTTAATTTTAGGTTTAATAAAAGAATATAAAATACTTTTCCATGTCTTTTAAATCCAAAAATACAAGATACTTTGAATTTTTTTTTTAAATAACAAAAACAATTCTTTCACATTAAAATCAATTCAACTCATCAAATTGATTTTTTTTTAAAATAGCCATGTGTTTCAAAAAAAATCCAAAATAACCATGTTTTCAAAAAAAATACCAAAGTAATCATATTTCAAACAAAAAAATTCGAACACAAGAGGAAAAGGCAGAGGATATGACACATGCATTCATTTTTTGTACATAGGCGTCATGCATGATGGCGCATACTTATATTGACAGTCAAAAAGCATAGGTAAAAGTCTATTTATCGTAGGTATAGCCTGAAAAACTTATTCCTACAACACTTTACCGTAGGTACAACAAATTATATGTCACAAAAAAAGTGTCGTAGGTATAAGTATTTTAGGCTATGCCTATGATAAATAGACTTTTACCTACGCTTATAACGGTCGCTATAAGCATGCGCCATCATACATGACGCCTATTTATAAAAATGTATGTATGCGCCATACTTTTACCTACGCCTTTTTACTGTCACTATAAGCATGTGTCATCATGCATGACACCTATATACAAAAATGACTCCATGCGCCATACCCTCTGCCTACTCCTCTTGTATTCAATTTTTTTTGTTTGAAAAATGGTTGCTTTGTTTTTTTTAAACATGTTTTTTTTAAAAACATGGTTATTTTAAAATTTAATCCATCAAACTCATTTTATTCCGCCATCGCGTGATGAATAATCCTTTATTTGCAAATTAAAAACAATCAAACACACAAATATTTTCTATCGAACTACGAGGCTCTGAGTCTCTCATTACATCTGAGGATACGTAGGAGCGGAGTTTTGAAATCCCGTCGAGCACAATAATTAAAACTTTTTTCTCTTTCTTTGTAAATAACTTTTATTTTTTTATGAATAATTTCTTGTCCCTTTTAAACATCTTAATAGATAACTTCATAATTGGGAATAAAAATAAAACAAATACCCACAAACAAATTGTTAACCCTAAGACTATATGAGGTTCCCGATGAGTACAACAGATGTGAGAGGTGCTAGTACATTTCCCTTGCATAACCAACTCTCGAACCCTAAATTTAATTGCGACGACCATCTTATCCATTTCCTTTTCCTATGGTTTTATCGTCATTTCCCGTTTCATATGAATAAATAAAGAATGGTGGCGACTCTGCTAATCATCTGTGAGGGTGTGATGCGCTTCGGGAGATCGTATTTTTTGAGATGCGAAAATTGTCGACTCTATTGAGGATATTCCCTAGAGAGAGTCAAGCATACCCTTTAATTCTAGGATTGTGTGATTTGTTTGTTTATTTGTTTTATTTTTGTCTTACTTCTTTGTTTTGCTTCATGTATTTATGTTATTTCTTTATTATTTCATATATATTTGTTCTTAACATTCATGGGGGGTTAGTACCTTTTGTAGGAGCCCTTTGTTAGGTTGTTCTGTTAGTATCTCGTCCTATAAACATTGCATATAAAATAAACTTTTAACATACTTAGAAATGAAACATAAAATATTTTGCATACTCATGCATATTCATGCATTTTGTATCTTTTAAAAAAAATATTAAAAAAGCTGAAAACTCATTTCCCCTTCCCTTCTCGTAGACTTTCAAGGTTCCCCAACACAACTACTGAACAAGGGCCAATACCAAAACATTGATCAAGAGGGTCAAGAAATACGAGGGAGGCTCAATGAGATCAAAGGAACAGTGAATGGAATGATGGATCTGTTGCAAGAACTGGCTAATGGAGGAGTTCACTCTCAACCCACGGTCTTCTCTGAGATAATCACTCCTAATGTCTCTTTGGAACCCCAACCTACCCAAGGACTGACTGCTGGATGGCCTCCGTATGGTCTGCCTCCCAACTATACTTCACCCGATGTTGAAACTTCTAGAGTGGTCTCTCTCCCATAATAAAGTGTGTCAATACCAATGATTATCGAGGCTCCCCAATAGTACACACTTTTGCCAATGGTATTGTCGATGATCCTCGTTTTATATACCATGATGTTGGTCTTCATAACAATGATCAAGAGGAAATTGTCGAGATAGAAGGGGTAAAAGAGAAATACTAAACCTTAGAGTGAAGGTTTAAGGCTATAAAAGGGATTAATATGTTCAGCTTCGATGCAAAGTACATTTTCTTAGTTCGTAACTTGACTATACCTTCTAAATTTAAAGTCCTCGACTTTTAAAAATACAAAGGCCATGCCTACCCTAAAAGTCACCTCATTATGTACTGTAGAAATATGGTTGCTCACTCTAAAAATGATAAACTGCTGATACATTGTTTTCAAGAAAGTCTGAGTATAGCTTTTTAAAGGGGTACAAGAGCTTAGAGAATAATCGTATACAATCCTGGGGTGACTTGGCTTATGCTTTTGTGAAACAATACAAGTACAACATGGATATGGCACCAAATAGAGGATAGTTGTAGATGATGGCCTAGAAGGAAAATAAATCATTTACAGAGTATGCTCAGTGATGGAGAGAATTGGTTGCTCAGTTAGATTCACCCCCGGTATGAAAGGAACTCACTGGCATGTTTATGGACACGTTGCAACCTATTTTATATGAGAAAATGGTAGGAAGTGTTCCATATCGTTTTGCTGACTTGGTGACTGTTGAGTGTAGTTTTGGTGTCGGGTTTTTGTTATCGTCTCCACAGGGATTGTGAGATATCACCGCCGTTCGACAGTTGTTTTAATTCTTAACTCAAAGTAACAAGGGGTTTTAGGTTTAGTAACGGTAGCTTGCAAAAAAGTGTAAGAAAATACGGTAAAAGTTTTGGTTTTTCTATTTGAGAAATATTGTCAAAGTTAGGGTTCGACGATCACTTTGCATGTATATGTTCGATCAACAAACTCATAAACTCCTTTAGATGATAAATTATTTCACAAAGTCCTCCCAATGTGTTTATCTCTAACACACATTGTGGGTTTTCCCATTTTGATCCATTGTTTATCTCTAACACAATCTATCAAAATGACAACTTTTTGGTTCAACTTTATCGTGAACAAAATCATTCATTACTATCTCTAGCTAACAAACAAGATTGGATGAAAACCTAGGTAAAGAGTTGGTAAACATCTCTCGATCATAAACCAACACAAAGAGTTATCCATAAAACAAAGTTTTCACCATATATTCATCATTAAAGAGTTTACAAATGAAGATCATCCCATTTACACACAAAGCTAATGATCATCTACATCTAACCTTGACAAAATGAAGAACTTAGCCACTCATTTTCATGGTGGCTTGCACAACAAGTCTCGGTTGAAGGTTGATCAACATCCACGTCGAAGAATCGATATTGGATGGGAATCCACCTTCTTTTTGTAGAATAATGTTAAGAGATGAAGAAAAATGGGTTTCTAGGTTACAAAATATCTCTAGAGCAATGCTGGAAAATCTCTAAAAAAAGTACAAAGTATGGAAGTGTAAAAAGTATGGCTCCAAAAAGTATCCCCTGCTACTTATAGTGCTGCTACTGAGCTGTCATGCTCGCTAGGCGAGCAGAATGGTTCGCCTAGCGAGCCCCTAAAATAGGAACCAAAGGCACCTACGCCCAGAAAATATCTAAGTCCAGAATTCACATGTTCGCTAGGCGAAGAAACCTTCGCTAGGCGAAGCCTACGCTTCAACCTTCGCTCCAGCGAGCTTAGGAGGTTTTGCTACTGGAATTGCTCGCTGGGCGCTCGCTAGAGGCTCGCCTAGCGAGTAAGTGTTGGCTGCTCTTTTGACCAAGTCTGGGCGTGCTCGCTACCACCTTCGCTGGCTGCTCGCCTAGCGAGTTTGCTGACTTTTGCTACTGTAAAATTCTGGCAATGCTCGCTAGCAGCTCGCTGGGTGCTCGCCTAGCGAGCCCTTCGCCACAGCCCTCGTCTAGTGAGCAAGCTGATGAATGCATTCTCTTCTTGGTTCCTTTGCCAACTTCCTTGTGCCTTCATTTTCTATTAGTTCATGCCTAATTCCTGCACAATAACGCACAAATTAAAGGTACCAAGATCGTTTAACATTGTATTGCAATTCATCTAAAACCAAGGCGATTTCGAACACTTTAGCAACAAAAAGGAGTGAAAGATGCCCACATTTGATAGCTCAAATAAGCACTTTTGGGCATCTAACAACTCTCCCCAACTAGATTCTTGCTTGTTCTCAAGCAAAGTATGCCTCTTGAAGGACAAGAGGATTTGCTTAAAGAAAAAGGTTTTTCCGAAGCCGGATAAAACGGCTCAAACACAAGAAAATCAACCAGGCATAAGTTCCCAATGGTTAGAATAACATAATGCACAAGAACTAAAACTTAATAGCAATGTAAAACATGTAACAATCCACAACAATATTATTTTGAATGAATCACCCTATCTCTCCTCTTCGAATAAGGATTGAAGAAATTACGCGTTTGCAACCGCGGGAATAATCTCACTCTCCAACAAACAATGAAGAAATCAATTCAATTCATACAATGTCTAACAATTATAAATGGAAATGCGGAAGCACGAAGATCACTAAGGACTTTTCGGTTGTAGCTTGGTTAGGTTAACAAACAAGGGTCATTTCTAAGGCCATTGAAAACGAAATTGCCGCTGCAAAAGAGACATTCACTGTACACTATTCACACATCTCAACTTCGTTCCATTTGTTTCTCATTTGAAACCTTCACAACTCTTATTTCACAACTCAATTTTTGTTTTTCACTATTTTTCTTCCAAGCAAGCATTCATTTTCATTTTCTCTATTTTTTCTTTTCTTTCACATCATATTTACAAAACAGATGTTTCTCTTTTCTATTTTTTTTATTTTCAATGCTTGCTCGGTTTTTCAAGAGTTGTGGCACTTACCGATTTTCATTTTCATTCTCCCCAACTTATTTCTTACTCACCCTAAGTGAATGCTCTTGACTTTTTACGGCAAAAGAACAATTATCAAAATTTTCCGGGTTTCAAGAAAAAAGTTTTTTGACATCTCGCTTATTTCAAGCTGAGATTCAACTGTTTAAGCTCAAAAGGGGTTAACGAATACTCTCTCTGCTCATGGGTAAGTTATATTTGGAACTGGTTGTGCTCAATAAAAAACAAGCGCCTTGATCATTTCTAATTGCTTCCACACATTCACAATAATAAAAGACAAAGCATGAATCAAATGAATCAACAAAGTTTATTAGAATCCAGCATTTAAGTGTACAATGGAGGTTTCCTCATAATTTGTGGTTTTAAGTCCTAGATGAAACATTCATTCAATTATGTTGCAAAAAGAACAATATTCAATTACAAAAAAGAGTAAAGTTCTTAATGCATTCTAAAATTCTAACCGGAGGTAACCATGTACCTTAGCATTATTCACTTGTTTATTTTTATCATTGCCATCCAAGCTCGGATGCACCTTCATTGGATACTTCTTTTGAGGAGCAACCAATCTAGAAGGTTTGACACTCAATCAACCAAAAATTTATTAAAACAAAAGAAATTTAAACCAAACACACAAATTAAAAACATAAACAATATTATTACTTAAAAATTTTAAAAAATGTGCATGGGGGACAAAACATCCCAAAAGTACATAACCAAAATCAAAATACAACAAATCTAAAAATACAATAAAATAAAACAAACTTAGCCCTCAAAGGACTCAAAACCCTCATCACTACCGGCTTCAGAACCGGTAGCATCATCATCATCATCATCATCATCGTCATCAGCACCACCAGAAGCACCAGCACCAGATGCACCGGCACCCGCCCCCTTACCGAACACAGGCATGTCCACAGGCCAGCTAGCGTGCTGCAGGAACTGCTCACGCGTCATCATCGTATGATCTCCGGTAGGGTCACGTGCCTGCAACTGCAACAACTGTGCATGTCAACCATGGCGCACTGAGTTGCCGCCATCCAATCCCAATTGTAGTTGCAGACAGCCTGCTGGAAAGGATCAGATCCATGAGCAAAAGTACCAAGACCATCAGAAGTCCCGGTAGCATCAGCAGCTGAACTGGCTCTGAAATTCTTCGGTTTGCAATACTTGGCCACGTATCTGTCATCGATAGCTGGCGGGATTCTCACTTGACTCCGGGAGGGTAGCTTTACCCTCGCATGTTGGCACAAAGCCATGATTAGACACGGGAAAGCAAGGGGACAGTTAACTCGTGCCCCCGACTTTAGCCCGCTCTCAATCACGGACTTCAACTCTAAAGCAATTATCCTCGCCACATCAATCTGGATATTCGTGAGGATGCAATGAACCAAGTGTGCCACTGGGATCGGCACGGTTGAAGTGTGAGACTTGGGTTTGATATTTGTCAGAACCAACATAAGGATCAGTTGAGCCATGGGAATCATGTCTTCCCTATGGCATCTCATCGGAACCCCAGATGGGTTCAGCTCAACTAATTTCCCTTCAAAAAGCAGGGAAGCAGAAATTGAATCGGTATCTCTGTGCAGCCTCAAATCACGGTGGTAAGTGTCCCTCTCATTCGCTCCCAGATGGAGCGGTTCTCCCAGCACCCGGTTAAGTGTATCCCGATCGAAAACAACAGTACGGCCAAACACTCTAGTCGTCCATGTGAATGGCTCGTCTTTGTTCGGTAGTGCGTTCGCATAGAACTCACGCACCGTTTCGATGTCATAGTGCTCAAGGGGAGAAATCAACCGGTCCCACTTTTTGCTGTGAATCAACCCGGCAAATGTACGGTAGGTGCCTTCAGGGTTGATTATGAATCTCTTTTCCGGCAAAATATTTCTCTTCTCCAAAGCGACATATCTAGCCGCTTGCTTTGGCCCGACAAATTTGTCGGTGTCGAACTGTATGGGCACGGGATGGGAAGTGATCCCGCCCTTTCTCTTTTTAGAAGCGTCGGACCTGGATTCCATCTGCAAAGACATAGAGAAGAAACACACAAAACCACAGAACAGATTAGAAAGCAAAACAGAAAATCCAACTACTGTCATGGTCGCTGCTGCTTCGCCTAGCGAGAACCTAGCAAAGCTTCGCTACAGGTTCGCCTAGCGAAGTGGCAGCGAATGCTCGCCACTGATTCGCCTAGCGAGATGCTAGCGAATCTTACGAGTTTTTGGGTTCTTCCTGGTTAACACTGAAATTTCAGAAAAACCCAAGGTCTCATGGTATCTATTTCAGAACAAAATGATTTATCATGCAAAGAATTGTTCTAAGACACATGCAAATCTAAACCCACATGCAAAACCTAAAGATTCCCACACCACCAACTTCACCCTAAATGTCTCATGTTCAGAAATTTCAAGCAATTGGAAACAGAAAGTAATGAAGAAGGGGCAAACCTGATTTGAGATCTGTTGAATTTGAAATGCACAGGAGGTTAGGGATGCAATGCATTGCTATGGTTTAGAGTTGTTAGATGAAATGTGAGAGAGTGTTTGTGAGTGTGAGTTCAGAGTTCGTGAGTGCAACACTTTAAAAATGGTTATGGGCCCAAAAGAGTGGCCTGCTGAGAATTAAATGAGTTCTGCCACGCAGCGCTCGCTGCTGATTCGCCTAGCGAGCAGCTAGCGAATCAGCTCGCTACTGCCTTCGCCTAGCGAGCAGCTAGCGAGCATGACAGCATTTGCTTTTTCAAAACAACATTCCAAGCACATATCAGCAAGGTTTTTCAAATGGGACACCAATACAACATAAAAAAACTGTAAATACTTACAACGTTGGGGTGCCTCCCAACAAGCGCTTGTTTAACGTCGGATAAGCTCGACGGTTCGATGCTCACAGAGGAGCATCCAAGGAAATAGCATAGCTCCCGCGATCCACATGACCGCCGAGATAAACCTGCAATCATTGGCCATTAACGGTCCAACTTTCCTTCTTTTCCATGTCCTCAATGACAATAGCTCCGTATTCCTTAACTTCCTTGACCCGAAATGGCCCGGACCATTTTGATTTCAATTTTCCGGGGAAAAGCTTCAACCTGGAATTGAACAATAAGACCAACTGTCCGGGCACAAATTCTTTCTTTTGAAGCTTTTTGTCATGATATTTTTTTACCTTTTCTTTATACAACCAACTCGAGTGATATGCAGCATTGCGCATCTCTTCCAACTCGAGCAGTTGCACCTTCCTTTTCTCACCGGCCAAATCCTTATCAAAATTTAATAATTTCAGGGCCCACAATGCTTTGTGCTCCAATTCAACCGGCAAATGGCAAGTTTTACCAAACACCAATTGAAAAGGAGTTAGCCCAATTGGAGCTTTAAAAGCGGTACGGTATGCCCATAACGCTTCATCCAATTTTTGTGACCACTCTTTTTTCGAATTTGACACGGTTTTCTCAAGAATTCTCTTAATCTCACGATTAGAGACTTCGGCTTGACCATTAGCTTGTGGGTGATACGGAGTCGTCACTCTATGTGATACACAGTAATGTTTTAAAACGTTTTCCAACGGTGCATTACAAAAGTGTGACCCTCCGTCACTAATCAACACTCGGGGGGTTCCGAAATGGGAAAATATGTTTTTCTTCAAAAAAATTATTACCGTTTTCGCATCCGCCCGAGGTGAGGCAATCGCCTCAACCCACTTTGAAACGTAATCAACAGCCACAAGCATATACTCGTTACCATACGAGGGTGGGAATGGTCCTACAAAATCGATACCCCAACAATCAAATACTTCAACCTCTTGGATGTTTTGGAGAGGCATCTCGTCTCTCTTACCAATCCCACCGCTTCTTTGGCAACTATCACAACCTTGCGCATGGGCATGTGCGTCTTTGAAAATAGTGGGCCAATAAAATCCCGACTGAAGGACTTTAGTGGCCGTTCTTACCCCATTATAGTGTCCGCCGTAAGGCGAGTTGTGACAATGCCAAAGGATGCTCTGCGCCTCATCGCCGGTAACACACCTTCTCAAAAGGTTGTCACCACCCAACTTAAACAAATATGGGTCATCCCATACGTAGTACTTGGCATCCGAGAGAAATTTCCTCTTTTGGTTCGAAGTTAGGTCGGGAGGCACCAAGCCACTAGCCTTGTGGTTCGCAAAGTCTGCAAACCACGACCTAACTTGAATTTTGAAAAGTTTTTCATCAGGAAACTCTTCCCGGATTTCCTTCTCTGAAGCGGTAACCTCCACATTAACTAAGCGAGATAAATGATCCGCCACCAAAATTTCCGATCCTTTCTTGTCTTTGATTTCAACATCAAATTCTTACAACAAGAGGATCCAACGGATGAGCCTTTGCTTCGAATCTGGTTTGGTGAGCAAATATTTAATCGCCGAGTGGTCGGTATACACTACGACTTTGGACCCTATAAGATAAGACCTAAACTTTTCAAGCGCATACACTATCGCAAGTAATTCTTTTTCAGTGGTGGCATAGTTAATTTGAGCCTCATTAAGAACTTTACTTGCGTAATGTATCGCATGAAATTTTTTCTCTTTTCTTTGGCTTAATACCGCTCCGATTGCACAGTCGCTCGCATCACACATGAGCTCAAAATTTAAATTCCAATTTGGAGCGACTATAATTGGAGCGGTAACCAATTTTTCCTTCAAAATTTCGAAAGCTTGTAAACACTCATCAGTTAAAAGAAATACCTGGTCCTTGGCTAGCAAATTACTCAAAGGCTTAGCTACCTTTGAGAAGTCTTTGATAAAGCGCCGATAGAAACCAGCGTGCCCCAAAAAGCTTCGGATTCCCTTCACATTCACCGGAGGAGGTAACTTTTCAATCACTTCAACTTTAGCACGATCAACTTCAAGCCCTCTTGAAGAGACTTTATGGCCAAGCACTATCCCCTCGGTCACCATGAAGTGGCACTTCTCCCAATTAAGCACAAGATTGGTCTTCACACATCTTTCAAGAACCGTTTCCACGTTTGCCAAGCATAGACTAAAGGAACCACCAAATACTGAGAAGTCATCCAACAAGATTTCCATTGTCTTCTCGATAAGGTCGGCAAAAATAGCTTGCACACATCTTTGGAAAGTCGCTGGTGCATTGCATAACCCAAAGGACATTTTACGGTATGCAAAAATTCCAAAGGGACATGTGAAAGTCGTCTTTTCATGATCGGCCGGGTCAACCGCAATTTGGTTATACCCGGAATAGCCATCTAAGAAACAATAGTATTGTTGCCCCGAGAGTCTTTCTAACATTTGATCCATGAACGGGAGTGGAAAATGATCTTTTCGAGTTGCGATATTCAACCGCCTATAATCAATGCACATACGCCACCGTGTTGCAACTTTGGTCGGGATCAACTCATCTTTTTCATTTCGAATCACGGTAATGCCACCTTTCTTCGGAACCACATGCATAGGACTAACCCATGGGCTATCCGAAATCGGGTAAATCATTCCCGCATCCAACAACTTAATAACTTCCTTCCTAACAACTTCCTTCATAGTAGGATTTAAGCGGCGTTGTGATTGAGCTACCGGCTTAAAATCCTCTTCCATTAAGATCTTGTGCATGCAATAGGAAGGACTAATTCCTTTGAGATCGGAAAGAGTCCAACCCATGGCTTCTTGATTCTTTTTCAACACTTTGATCAAACGAGCTTCTTCATCTTTTGTCAAAAGGTTGCTTATGATAACCGACTTTGCTTTGGTCTCGTCGAGGAATGCATACTTCAAAGTAGAAGGTAACATTTTCAATTCAATTGGCGATTTTTCTTCGTTAACCTCCTTCTTCAAGTCTTCCTCCTCAACTTCCCACGGTCGTAGTTCATTTAAACTATCAAGTTCCCTTAAGCATTCATCAAGAGCTTGCTCTTCTTCAACTGTGAAAACTTCAAAGGAGTCATCAAGAGCTAACTCCATAGGAGATATCTCATGACTATGCTTGGAAACTCCAAAGGTTTCCTCTTCAATCGCATCAATTCGAAAACGATCACGTCTATCATTTGAATGCTTCATTGCTTCGAATAGGTCAAATGTAACTTCTTCATTTTGGACCCTTACCTTCATCAAACCGTCGTTAACGTCTATCATCATGCGTGCGGTTTTCATGAACGGTCGGCCAAGAATGAGCGGAGCATCATCATCTTCTTCCATATCAATCACAATGAAATCGACCGGGAAAAAGAATTTGTCGCCTTTAACCAAAACATCTTGGGCTACGCCATGAGGATGGGTAGTCGACTTATCGGCCAATTGCAAAGTCATCCGGATGGACTTAATTTCAATGTTGCCAAGCCTCTTCACAATAGACAATGGTATAAGATTAATGCTTGACCCCAAATCAATTAGCCCCTTTCCGACATAGACATCACCAATTTTAACCGGCAAAGTAACTCGCCCCGGGTCAACCTCTTTTTTTGGAAGCGTCCTTTGAATGATTGCACTACAGCTCGCATCTAGGACAATGGTCTCCGGTTCCGTATACCTCTGTTTTTTTGTAAGTATGTCTTTCATGAATTTGGCATACTTAGACATTTGTTCCAATGCTTCGGCAAACGGAATGTTGACTTGCAGTTGTTTGAAAATATCCATGAACCGGGCGTAATGCCGTTCATTCTCCCTTTTAGATGGAGCATGTGGATACGGAAGGTTTTGGATTGGAGTAGCGCTCACTACCTCCTTTCCTTTAGCAACTCTAGAACTTCTCGCTCTTTTCTTTTTCACTTCCTCCACTATCACTTCATCATTCTTATTTTTCTCACTTTCCACACTTTCTTTATTTTCAACTTCAAATTTTTTTTCGTCCTTTTCAACTTCTTCCTCGCTCCACTCCCCAACTTCACCATCAATACTCTCCTCTATTATTTTCTCCTCATTATTTTTTTCTTCCTCTCTTTTTTCACTCTCATCTCTTTTTTTATTCTCACTAATCAACTCCCTTCCACTTCTCGTCGTGATCGCTTTACAATGCTCTTTAGGATTTGTTTGCGTATTCGCCGAGAAAAATGGATCGGGTTGTTGTTCCGCTAGTTGTTTAGCAAGTTGTCCAACTTGAGTCTCGAGATTTTTGATTGTTGCATCGTTGCTCTTTTGATTAGCCATCCACATTTGCATAAATTATGTCAACGTCTCTTCTAACTTTGATGTAACGACCGACGGTTGTTGAGGTTGATAAGGATTTTGGGGAGGGTTTTGACGGCTAGAAGAACCACCCCCATAACCTTGGTTATGGTAATAGTTACTCCTTGGTTGGAACCCTTGATTCCCTTGAAAGTGTTGTGTTGTTGATTGTGAGGATGTGGTTGATACAGTTGTTGTTGTTGTTGCCTCGGTTGGTAGTCTCGTTGGTTTGCCATGTAGTTCACTTCTTCGAACCCGGGAGGTGGACGAAATCCAATGTCATGCTCACCTTTGCAAAGCTCACAACAAGCTATATGTGTAGCTTTTGAAGGTTCTCTCAACTCTTTTATTTGTTGAGTTAAGAGTTCCACTTGTTGTGAAATGAGTTTGTTTTGGGCAAGAATAACATCGTTCGTCCCAAGTTCAAGCACTCCCGGTTTCTTCAAAGAGTTGCCTCTACTTTGACTTTGAAGGTCATTTAGAGCCATTCGGTTAATGATATCTGTAGCTTCTTCGGCGCTTTTAGATAACAAGGAACCACCCGAGGTAGCATCCAACAAAGTCTTGCAATTCGGTTGGAGGCCATTTTTGAAAATGTGGATTTGAGTCAATTCGTCAAAACCATGACCTTTACACTTCTGAAGCATGGATTTGAATCTTTCCCGCGCCTCATTCAATGATTTGTTGGTCCCTTGTGAAAACACGGAGATTGCCGTTTTGGATTCCATGAAACGGTTGTGAGAGAAAAATCTTTCAATGAACTTCTCTTCCAACACGTTCCAATCCATCATGACTGCAGGTGTTTGATCCAAGTACCAATCTTTTGCTTTGCCGAGCAAAGCGTGGGGAAATAATCTTTTGAACAACGGTAGCTCTTGAGCTTGATCAACTCCGGCCGCCAATGATATCTTATAAAATTTGGTGAGAAAAGCAAAGGGGTCTTCATGGTCCATTCCAGTGAATGGACTTCCATATAATAGGTTGAGAGTTCCCGTTTTTATCTCGGCTTGCCTTCCCGTGTGGGTGGCAAACTGAGCAGTATTCCTTGGACTGTTGACACAAGGTATGGACATGGGCGGTGGTTGTGGTGGTTGATCCATGATAGGTATGAAAGGTGGTGGATGTGTTGTAGAAGAACTTTCTCCTTGTTCTTGTCGTTGTCTAGCTTGTTGCCTCCTTCGTCTCGTTCTGCTATTCAGTCTCCTGGCGGTTCTTTCGATCTCAGGATCAAAAAGAAGTTCGTCCTCAGGAACCTGCCCTCGCATAAAACGAAAGCTGCACACTAAACCAAACAAATTACAAGCACAAGTCAAAAATTCAAAAGTTAAAAATTAACCAACTATTGTGATGCTCGCAATATCAATTCACAATCCCCGACAACGGCGCCATTTTGTTGAGTGTAGTTTTGGTGTCGGGTTTTTGTTATCGTCTCCACAGGGATTGTGAGATATCACCGTCGTTCGACAGTTGTTTTAATTCTTAACTCAAAGTAACAAGGGGTTTTAGGTTTAGTAACGGTAGCTTGCATAAAAGTGTAAGAAAATACGGTAAAAGTTTTGGTTTTTCTATTTGAGAAATATTGTCAAAGTTAGGGTTCGACGATCGCTTTGCATGTATATGTTCGATCAACAAACTCATAAACTCCTTTAGATGATAAATTATTTCACAAAGTCCTCCCAATGTGTTTATCTCTAACACACATTGTGGGTTTTCCCATTTTGATCCATTGTTTATCTCTAACACAATCTATCAAAATGACAACTTTTTGGTTCAACTTTATCGTGAACAAAATCATTCATTACTATCTCTAGCTAACAAACAAGATTGGATGAAAACCTAGGTAAAGAGTTGGTAAACATCTCTCGATCATAAACCAACACAAAGAGTTATCGATAAAACAAAGTTTTCACCATATATTCATCATTAAAGAGTTTACAAATGAAGATCATCCCATTTACACACAAAGCTAATGATCATCTACATCTAACCTTGACAAAATGAAGAACTTAGCCACTCATTTTCATGGTGGCTTGCACAACAAGTCTCAGTTGAAGGTTGATCAACATCCACGTTGAAGAATCGAGATTGGATGGGAATCCACCTTCTTTTTGTAGAATAATGTTAAGAGATGAAGAAAAGTGGGTTTCTAGGTTACAAAATATCTCTAGAGCAATGCTGGAAAATCTCTAAAAAAAGTACAAAGTATGGAAGTGTAAAAAGTATGGCTCCAAAAAGTAGCCCCTGCTACTTATAGTGCTGCTACTGAGCTGTCATGCTCGCTAGGCGAGCAGAATGGTTCGCCTAGCGAGCCCCTAAAATAGGAACCAAAGGCACCTGCGCCCAGAAAATATCTAAGTCCAGAATTCACATGTTCGCTAGGCGAAGCCTACACTTCAACCTTCGCTCCAGCGAGCTTAGGAGGTTTTGCTACTGGAATTACTCGCTGGGCGCTCGCTAGAGGCTCGCCTAGCGAGTAAGTGCTGGCTGCTCTTTTGACCAAGTCTGGGTGTGCTCGCTACCACCTTCGCTGGCTGCTCGCCTAGCGAGTTTGCTGACTTTTGCTACTGTAAAATTCTGGCAATGCTCGCTAGCAGCTCGCTGGGTGCTCGCCTAGCGAGCCCTTCGCCACAGCCCTCGTCTAGCGAGCAAGCTGATGAATGCATTCTCTTCTTGGTTCCTTTGCCAACTTCCTTGTGCCTTCATTTTCTATTAGTTCATGCCTAATTCCTGCACAATAACGCACAAATTAAAGGTACCAAGATCGTTTAACATTGTATTGCAATTCATCTAAAACAAAGGCGGTTTCGAACACTTTAGCAACAAAAAGGAGTGAAAGATGCCCACATTTGATAGCTCAAATAAGCACTTTTGGGCATCTAACAGTGACCATTGGTGAGAGGATAGAACAAGGGTTGAAGAATGGGAAAATTGTTAGCATTGTTGCTTCATCTATTAATGTGAAGAAGTTCTACGGGAACTTCCAAAAGAAGAAGGATGGTGAAACGAATGTTGTTTCACATATTAATTAGAAGCCCTACAATAGCGAATATCAACAACCACGAAAGTATCAACAAATTGTCGCACCTACATCGTATTATGCACAACCTTATGTAACAACTGTAACACCCGTAATTCATCCACCACGAGCTGAAATTACACCTACCTATTAGCCAACACTTGTTGCACCTGCTTATCAACAACCTATGGTTCAAGCACCGCAACAACAAAATGTTTCGCATAATCAAAATTGCAACTGTAGGAATAGGACTCAATTTGAACTTATTCATATGACTTACACTTAGTTATATCTGTAATTGGTTTAGAGGGGTTTAATTGTGACTAAATCTTTTCCTCCTAACCCTGACCCACCTCCATATTGGTTTAATCCTAATGCTCATTGTGATTTTCATGAAGGTTCCCCAGGGCACGATCTAGAAGGGTGTTTTGCATTACAGGCCAAGGTGCAAGAATTGGTTAGGAAAAATATTTTAACTTTCAAAGATGTAAGACCTAATGTCAAGGACAATCCCTTGTCTGGATATAGAGGTCCAACCGTCAATGCAGTGGAAGAAGACCTTGGTATCTATTTTGTTCATGATGTTACAAAAGTTCAGACTCCTTTGGCCACGTTTCATGCACGGTTGGTGGAAGAGGGTTTGATCAAAGAGAAACATGAAGGCTGTATAGAATATGTTACCCATCCAGAGGGATGTCAAGTTGTAACGATTTATGTGCAATATTTGATGGACCAACGAGTCCTACAAATAAGTTACACTAAAAGCGAATAAGACTTCGTTATGACCGAGCCTCATTTAAAGCTGATGACACCTGTCGAAATCCCATACCAAATAGTAAACATTGCTCCTCCTAAGGTCAATCACGTGTCACCAGTGATGGTTTGCATGCATTCACCTTTTCCTTTCAAAAGTATGAAGGTAGTACCCTGGCAGTTGGTGTGACCACTATCGTAAATGGAAATCAAGAGCATGATGAAGAGATTCTGAAAGAAGTCTCGAAGATAGACACCACTAATATCATAAGAACTAGCGGAATGACCCGTAGTGGTCAAGTCTTTGGGCCACAACCACCCCGAGGGACAAGCAGTGAGACACTTCAAGGGTCTACAAATGAAAAAGCAGTAACTCCCCGCAATGAGATAAATATTTCTAAGAAACTTGTCCAACTTAATGAGGCCAGTGAATTCTTAAAGCTCATTAGAAAAAGTGATTACAAGGTGGTAGATCAGCTTCATCAAACGCCTTCAAAGATTTCCATATTGTCCTTGCTTTTAAATTCTGAAGCACATCGGGAAGCGCTATTGAAGGTTCTAAACTAATCCCATGTGACACAAGATATAACATTTGATTGATTCAATGGGATTGTATCCAGTTTCACTGCCTGCAACACCCCAAGTTTCAGTGATGAAGAACTCTCAACAAAAGGAAGAAATCATAACCTAGCTCAACACATCTCCATGATGTGTATAGACAATAATCTATCCCTAGTTTTGGTAGACCCAAGGTCCTCTTTGAACGTCATGCCGAGATCTACATTAGTAAAACTCGCTACCGAATGGGTACTTATGAGACCTAGTGTCGTGGTGGTAAGAGATTTTTATGGAGCTAGGAGATATGTTATGGGAGAGATAAACCTACCTATGAAGATTGGACCGTATGTTTTTCAAATAACCTTCCAAGTCATGGACATCAATCAAGCCTATAATTGTTCATTGGAAAGACCAAGGATACATGTTGTCGGTGCGATCACATCTATTATGCAATGACCAATTATGTGGTCCAAGATAAGCTCGTTATAGTGTCTAGTGAAGAGGATTTGATGGTCAACCATTTGTCATCGTTTTGATATATTTAGGCCGATGAGGATGATCTAGAGACTTCTTTTCAAGCCTTTGAGATAGCCAATGCCATGCGTATGGCGGAAAATGACTACACAGTGAATACCAATTCATCTTTCGCTTCCCTAAAAAGGGAAAAGACAATTGTGGAGCAAGGAAACCCCTAAGGTTGGGGTTATTTAATCAGTATTCTAGAGAAGAAGGATCGTTATGGTTCTGGGTATTTACTTCCCATGGAGAAGAAAAGTCATGTTCCTTCCAAGATCAAGACTAGAAGTATCCAAGAGGTGTTCTATAGTGCGGGGTTCATCCATGACAATCAGATAACCGATGTGTAAGACAACATAATGGAAGCAGAAATGTCATGCATGGTGTACCATGGTGCTCATAATACAAAATTATACAATTGGAAGGCCATCGAGATACATGTGATCTTTCCTATTTCAAAGTAATTTACTTTTTCAAATCCTTTTGCTTTTCCCGAGGCAGAAGAATCATATATAGGGCTTGTATCATTTCAAATTATCATCAATAAAGAGCATTTTGTTTTCATTCATTCCTTTGTTTATTTTATAGAAAATGGCAACCTTTCCAAAAAAAACCTTTTTTCTTTTGCATTTTTTATTTTCTCTTTCAAAAATATATATACTCATAAATCAGGCATAATAATAAATGAACCCGTTGAATGCGATCACTCTACAATCCCTTATAGTTTTGAGCTCCCAACTAATCAAGCCGAAGAAGAGTGTGAGGATGATTATGAGCTTCCTGAAGATTTGTCAAGATTGCTCGACCATGAATCCAAAGCCATTCAGCCGCATCAAGAGCCTGTAGAAGTGATCAAATTGGGTGTCGAGCATGAAAAGAAGGAAGTCAAGATTAGGGCAACACTAAAAGGAAGCATATGAAATAGATTGGTTGAGATCCTACATGAATACGTGGATGTGTTTGCATGGTCATATCAAGATATGACAGGGTTGGGCATATATATATAGTTGAGCATAACTTACCACTTAGGCCAGAGTATCCTCTAGTGAAGCAAAAGTTGAGAAGAAATCGGTTTGACATGTCAATCAAGATTCACGAAGAGGTTAAAAAACAGTTTGATGCAGGATTCCTAGCAGTACCCAAATATCCTCAATTGGTTGCCAATTGTGTGCATGTACCGAAGAAAGATGGAAAAGTTCGAATGTGTGTTGATTATAGGGATCTGAATAAAACCATCCTGAAAGACGACTTTCCTTTACCACATCCTGAAAGACCACTCATAATGTACTTAATAGTACTAGACAAGTCCATTGGATGTGTGATGGGGCAACATGACGAGATCAGCAGGAAGGAGCATGTCATATATTACTTGAGTAAGAAGTTTATTGATCTTCAGTTGAGGCAGTACATGATATGTCATACAAATTTGTTGATTTCTAAGATGGATCCCATAAAAAACATCTTTGAAAAGCCATCATTGAATGGAAGAAATGCTCATTGGCAGATGTTACTATCAGAGTATGGTATCAAGTATGTGACGCAGAAGGCTATCAAGGGAAGTGTGTTAGTTGATCATCCCGCTCATCATCCTGTTGAAGACCATCAGTCAATGAAGTTTGATTTTCCCGATGAAGACATAATGGTCATCAAGGATTGTAAAATTCATGGTCCTGATGAAGAACCCGAACCTAGATCCTGATGGGGTCTTATATTCGATGGCGCGTCAAATGCCTTAGGTAATGGAGTTGGAGTTTTCATAATTACTCCCATGGGCTCTCATATACCTTTCACTGCCATATTATGTTTTGATTAGACTAATAACATCGCAGAGTACGAAGCATGCATCATGGGTCTCAAAGAAGCCATCGATCTGAGAATCAAGGTCTAGAGGTGTATGGAGATTCAACGCTAGTCATCAATCAAATAAAAGGAGACTAGGAAAATCATCATTCCAACTTGATTCCATACCGATCTCATGTGATAACGCTGGCACCCTACTTTGATGAGAGCACCTTTCATCATATACCTCGAGAAGCAAATCAATTGGTTGATGCTCAAGCTACCTTACTATCCATGTATCAGGTAAATTGGTATAATGAGTAACCATTGATAAGTATCAGGCACTAGGATAAACCGACATTTTGTTTGTCAATAGAAGAAGAAACAGATGATAAACCTTGGTTCCAGGATATCAAATGTTTCCTCCAAAAACAAGAGTACTCAGCAGGGGCATCTAGGAAAGACAAGAAGACTCTCAGAAGGTTGACTACCAAATTTTTCCTCAATGGTGAGGTTCTCCATAAGAGAAACTATGACATAGTTCTACTCAGATATGTGGATAGATACGAAGCATCCATGCTTATCAAAGAGATCCACAAGGGTAGAGAGAGGGGTGTCGCCCCTCCTCTCTATTTAGGTTTTTTTAGTTTCTTTATTATTATTTTTTATTATTAATTATTATATATCTATTTTATTTATTATTTATTATTTTAAGTATTCATTATAATTACAGTTTATCAATTAAATTGGCCCCTTTTGGGCTTTCTTCCTCTAAACTTTTTACTCGCTCATACCATATCCCTTTATCTTCAGACCCCTTTCCCTAACTCTTACTCTTATTCAATCTAATAAATTTAATTAATTCAATTTTTATTTAATAATTTAGTTTAATTTTATTTAGGTTTAATAAAAAAATACAAAATACTTTTTCATGTCTTTTAAATCCAAAAATTCAAGATACTTTAAATTTAAAAAAAATTATTTCACATTAAAATCAATCCAACTTATCAATACATTTTTATTCCGCCGTCATGCGATAAAACCTTATTTTCGCAAATTAAAAATAATCAAACACACAAATATTTTCTATCAAACTACGAGGCTCTGAGAATCTCATTGCACCTGAGGATACGTTGGAGCGGGGTTTTGAAATCCCGTCGAGCACAATAATTAAAATCCTTTTCTCTTTCTTTGTAAATAACTTCTATTTTTTTTTTTAATAATTTCTTGTCCCTTTTAAAAATCTTAATAAATAACTTGATAAAGAAGAATAAAAATAGTACCCGCAAACAAACCATTAACCCGAAGACTATAGGAGGTTCCCGTTAAGTACAACAGATGCGGCGAGTGCTAGTACCTTCCCTCCATATAACCGACTCTTGAACCCTAAATTTGGTTGTGACAACTATTTTATCTGTTTCCTTCCCCTAGGGTTTTATCGTAATTTCCCTTTTCCTTAGGAATAAATAAAGAACGGTGGCAACTATGTTAATCATCCGCGAGCGTACGATGCGCTTCGCGATGTCGTATTTTTTTAGATGCAACAATTGCCAACTCTGTTAGGGAAAGATGGCGATTCTATGATATGCTTCGTGAGGTCGTATTTCACGAACACCAAGGGCTCATAAGAGGGGTAGCTTGGGAATAAATCTTTCAGAACATTGGATTTCTTAACATGCATATGAAGGGAACCCATAAAAGAAAAAATGGTACCTGGAATGGAGTAGGGAATTAGTGCATCAAGATACTAGATGTTTCTTCTCCCATCTTCCATGGGAGGCTCTAGAATGTAGGTACGATCATCAATGAAAAGAGGTTTGTTGATGGTAGCAGCGAGGAGAGCACGTGAAGTAGGATTAAATATGCTTTTTGGAGCCATAGTTGAATCTCATAAGTGTTTGAAATAAATACGGGAAGACGATAATAGAATTTTCCAACAACCCTCTAGGGTTTTCGTTTCATTTTTTAGAGAAGAAATTGTGAAAGATAAGAGAGTTGGGAAGAAACATTTAAATAGCCAAAGGGTAAGAAAACGTTTCAGTTTTTCCCTCCAATATTGTTGGACATGTGGCACATGGGAAAGGATGAAAACGAAATTAAATGATTTTTTTTTAATTTCGTTTAAGTTAATCGTACGTTAATTTCCTGGGAAATAGGGGATGATGATGATCAGTCGCACACACATCTGTGACATGACAGTTTGGTAGAAAGTGGTCATGATGACCAATAAATAAAAATAAATAATAAAACGTCTAGTTAATGTGACGTGTACAGGCTAGCTGAACAGTGTCAAGGGGTTTACGAAAAACTCCACCTTTCTTCCATCTGACACATGATCGAAAGTTACATTTTTTGGGGGGAGGGGGGCATCTGTTAGCCTAGAATTGCAAGTTGAAGAAAAGTCAACAAAGGATGCTACGTTGAGAAAATGCCAAGTGTTAGCCTTTATTGAAAAGCTTCGACATGAAGAAATGTGTCGACTAGAGTGTTTCGACTATGATGCTAAACATGGTTTGAAAGAGTCTCAAGAACAAATCTGGAACATAGTTTGGAAGAATCTCAAGAGCAGACCTAGCTAATATTTCAACACCATGTCAAGGTTAAAACATTCGATAGACGTCAAAGACTTAGAAATTTTGGAAATCTAACGAGTTGTAATGTTATCTCAGCACTAGTACATAAACTACCTTTGACGAACAGACAGATATACGCTAGGATCAGTTACATATGTAGGATAATGATTTTTTGCAGTTTGTAAGTTCTAATAACGTGGCAGTGCTACAAAAGACTAAGTTGCATCTTCTTGATACGTGTCCACTTAGTAGAAATGAATTGTCGGAGACTGTTCTCTTTAGTTTAGTATAAATAGTAGGCTCACACATAGTAATCAAGATCGCAAAATTCATACACTTTTCTATAGAACTAGAGTACCCCAGTCAAAAAGCGAAACAATTTGTGAGCAACATGTATGAGTCTACGTCTCTTTCTTTCATTGTCTTTTTATTTCCTTAATTGAAACATTTTGCTTTATTTATCATTTACTGTATTTCTTGTTTAAAGTCATCTATTTCACTTTTCATTTATTATGTTGATCCAAGCTTTTTCATTCTTAAAGGTTGTGTCTATTTTGTCTTCATACGAACATTTACATTCACTTCACATACACACTTTCTTGTACATTTACTTTACACATATTGCTCTCAAGAGTTTTCGAGTTAATCTCAAGAAAACTAAAATTGTGATTGTTTTATAAAAATACTTGCTAACATTGGTGAACTAGTAACAAATTGTGTCTTGCAAATGAAGTGATATATTCATATACTTTGGAATTCATTACAATGAACTATTCTAACCTGTTAGCTAAATGTTTTCATAAGCATAATTTGTTTCATCTAACAAGAACGATCATGTGGGATACATACAGAGGTGATAATATGATTTTGAATATTTATGGCAGTAACGTCAGTAATCCTTGTGTCTCGGGTTTTGATGGATTGATTCAAAATGTTGATGGTGCTTAGATTCACACTTTTGCGGATAATATTGGTTATTTCGAACACCTTCATGCTAAGATGATAACTCTATATCATGGTTTGTGTGTGTCATGAGAACTTGACATCAAATACCTGATGTGTTATTCTGATTCCAACTCTGTTATCAAGCTTATCTAAGTCCCCTTTAAAATTTGACATCACTTTGTCATGATTCTTCACAATATTAAAAAGCTTATCTTTAAGGAATGAAGAGTTCAAATATCTTATGCTCTTAAAGAGGGAAATGATTATGCTGACTATATAGAAAAACATAGGCGGATAATGATGTGATGTATCAATATTTTGTAGAGCCTCCTGTTGGAATCATCTTTCTTCTGCTAGCTAATGCTAGTAGAACTTTATTTTCTATATAATTTTCTATTTTTTTTTCTTTTCTTTTTTCCACTTGTAAAAAAAAGTAATAGAATAAAAATGTTATTTAAGTGATAGAATAAAACTTTAATTAATCCTAGGTTAGATTTCATTCTTTTCCATTCCTATTGTTAATTCTAGTATTTTATCTTTACATTTTTTGTTGGATTTTCTTTACTTACTATTAACTTTATTAAACTATTTATCTTAAAAGAAGTAAAAGATAATAATAATAATAATAATAATAATAATAATAATAATAATATAATAATAATAATAATAATAATAATAATAATAGTTAAATATGTATGTGGTCCTCCTAACTATCTCATATTTCATTTTTAGTCTCTAAAAAATTTTCTTTAAAGAATGATCCTCGTAAAAATTTGCAGCCACACATTTGGTCCCTCCTACAACTTAGTGATAGTTTTTACAACTTAGCGATAGAACTAGCGACGGTTAAGCAACGATTTACTACTTAGCTACTAAATTAGCGACGGTTTTAGTCGGAGGGACCAATAATGTGGATGCAAATTTTTAGGAGGATCATTCTTTGGAGAAATTTTTTAGGGACTAAAAGTGAAATATGATATATGTAGGAGGAACACAAAGATATTTAACCCTAATAATAATAATAATAATAATAATAATAATAATAATAATAATAATAATAATAATAATAATAATAATAATAATAATAATAAATATTATCTACAAAAACTATCTTAATTTAAGTTTTCATATTGCACATGATGAACTTAATTAGCAAGGGTACTAGTCTCGTCGAAGTAATAAAATTATTCGTCTCCACAAGGATTGCAAATTAAAATAAGGTAATAACAATGCGATTTAAATTAAATAACAGGGGTTTCAATTACGATTTGGTATAAAAACAAAGATGAGAAAAACTTTCGGAGTAAAGTTCGATAAGGAAAAGAGATTAGATATTTTTATTGAATCCCCTAATTATACCTGTTGATGATTGTGTATCATATGAATAACAATTACGCGATATTATTAGGCGAATTAACAAGACCATTGTACCCAATTCCTTGGTGTATAACACACTAATTTACATATAATATCCCAATTTCTTAGACCAATTCAGATTTAAATCATACGTTCTAAGTTCATTAACTCAAAAACCACACCTTATAATTACATATTCCTAGTTAATTACCTAGTTGCATAATTATCCTACTTCAGATCGACAAACTTATGGTAAATAATCCCTACTCATCTAAGATCAATTTACGCGCCTGTCAACATACAAAAAATAATGAACAAAAGAATAATTAAATAAAAATTATAACATAAAAGCATTGAAATCATCTCAAACAATCATATGATCTAACAAAGTACAATAAGGTTCATCTCAAAAGATCTAATCTAGAATAACTTAGTTACTCATAGTGAAATTAACAATTACCATGAGTTTAAGAAATTTTCATCAAAATCAATGGAAAATATGCACTCCAATAGCTTCAATGCTCTCCAAAATTATCAACAATTTTGTTTCATGCTTCAATCCAAATAACTCTGAAAAATTATTCCAACACACAAGTACTCAACCTATCTATCATCTTACTTTTGTTCACTCATAGTAATAGGATAATCACACAATCCACGTACAAAAGCATTTATCAATGAGTTTGTAAAATTTCTATCAAAGTCATATTTAAACACACATTTTTGAGGTATTTTTACGATGGTAACATGACTTATGTCAGGATAGGATATTTTTGGGATAGTAGGCTTAAACCTTTGGAGTTAGGTACCTAGTTTTCCTTATGTTACCTGATTCCTTTCATTTCACTTCTTCTCTAGTTATTCGGTATTAGAGAATGCATTTTGTTGATAATATTCATCATTCTTTCTTTCTTTTTCACCATTTTTTTTAAAAAAGTCATTTTTAACTACTTTATTTTTTTTCTTTTTCTTTATTTTAGGCGATTTCTCTAGTACCCCGACCCCAAACTTAAACGTTTCTAACTTTCAAGGACAACCCTAAACTTATACATTCACATTAGCCAAGGAAAACAATTTATTCTACCTAACACCAAAGAAGGTGAAAAGATTTAATCTTTCAAATCAAATGACTATATAACAGGCTATGTCAGCTAAAGAATGGCTAAGGCTTAAAGTGGTTAGTAAGAGATATAATCATATTAAAATAGGTAAGCTTAAAAGGCTCTGAGTTTTCCCAATGAACTGTCAATCTAAATGGGAACTTCAATGTTGATCAATTTTGTTCATTTTTTAATGGTGACTTTTGTTTTTCTTTTTTTATATTGGCACTAGTAAGATAGCAAACTAGAACAGAAAGAAATAACAGTAGCAAAGTAATTTATTAATTCAAAGCATGGAGAAGTATAAAAGGAAGAGAAATTCTAGAACTAGGTATTACTCTTCCTTGAAACAAGTGCAATAAGGGAAATAAAAAAAAGTGAATATAATTAGCTTGACTCTTTTAGTCTAAGGCTATGCGGTTGTAAGAGACGCCTTCCCAAATGCTCTCTCATCTTCCTAATAAAATTTTAATCTTCTATTTTTCCCTAGTAAAAATACAAGAATCCTTTAATTTTACTGAACCATCTGCAACCACTTTTTTAACAATAAAGGGACCATAACCTCTAGAATTCCACTTACTAATTAACCTCTTTAAGTGAGACTTATGCAACAAAACCTTATATCCTACCTGAAGTTCTTTTCTCACCAAATTCTTTCCATGGTGCCCTTTATATATTTCTTTCATCATGTTCACCTAGAAACACTGAGGATTTTCTTTTTTATGTTTTATCTCTTCAAACACGCTCAAGATGACTTTTTCATCGTTAAACCTTAATATCAACTCTCTCAATGCTACACCAATAAGTGTCTTACTTGTTGCTAGGAATGGTCTTCCCTATAGTAATGGTATCTCAGAATCTTCAAGCATGTAAAGAATTACAAAATCATCTAGAAGTAATAACCCATCGACCCAAATAAGGACATCTTTAAGAACTCCATAAGGGTATGTGATAGAATGATCAGCTAGTGCAAGGTCATCTGAGTTGGATCTAGTTCTCCATAATTTAGCGTTCTCATTATAGATAACAACAAAAAATAGATGCTTGCTCCTATATCACATACAACATGTCCAATAGTTAGCAAACTAATGGAATAAGAATAGTAAACCTACCTGGATTAGTGATTTGGGTGGAAGTTTCCTCTGAATAAAAATGTTGCACTCTTCTGCCAAATGATGTTTTCATCATGCTTCAACTTACGCTTTCCCGATAAGAGATCTTTCATGAATGTATCATAAACAAGCATCTTATCGAGAACTTCACAAAATGATTTGTTAACCTGTATTTTGTTCAAAATCTCCATGAACTTTTCTAACCGACCCACTTCCTTCTCTTTCTTGGGTTTCTTTGTCAGAATCGGGTAAGGTGGTTTGCTGTAATCAGCTTACTCGTGATTTTGTTCATTCAAGATTTTTTCTTGGTTCTTCGGAAGAGTGAGTTTTTATCTATGAATTGGTCAATGGTGTATCCTCTAACTTCATCCCTACTAGTATCCCGACTTTTCTCTTCCCCCTGAATGTTTCTCAACCCCCTCTTCAACTACTACTTCTTTTCCATTCTTTTTCTCAACCCCGCTCGATCCTTTCTTTTCTTCACTCACTTTTGGTTTCGAAGGTAGGACTTTGTTTCTCAACTCAATGACTTTGCAAGTTTCATTTTTTACGGTGTTACACATAAATCCCCCACTTGAGCTAGCTTGGGTTGCCATTTGTCGAGACAATTGACCAATTTGAATCTCTAAGTTCTTTATTGAAGCTACAATGTTCTTGTTCATGGTGATATGATTTTGTGTCATTTCCCTATGAGTTTTAAACATATCGTATTGTGTCTTATTAACCTTTTCAAAACTTGATTGAGTTGCTTTCATGAATTTGGTCAAGGTTTCCTCTAGAGGTGATGGTTTTTATTGAGGTGCTTAAGGAACTTATTTAAATCCTTGATTAGAATTCAATGTTTAATTGTTTCTCCACTTGAAATTTGGATGGTCCTTCCAACGTGAATTGTAGGTGTTGGAATAATGATTATTCTTTTGAAAGTTCACAAACTGAACTTCAACACTCCCAATCTCTAGTGTATTGTTACCATTTGCATGTCCCTCTCCAGAAAAATCACATCGGAGTGACTAAACTTAGCTAGAATTTGCTTAGGCTAGTTGCATCGCAGCTAACTATTTAGAAAGTATTTCTATTTGGGGCTAATAATGTTGTGTTCAAATCAATTGCAAGAATACCCTTTTGTTTCACCGCTCGATCACTTGAGTGATACTCATTCTGGAACATATTTTCAACCAGCGTCTTAACCTCATCATATGTCTTTGCTCTCAATGTACCTATGGTTGAGGGACCGAGAAGCATTCTCGTTTGTGTTCTCAGCCCGCGGATAAAGTGTGTCATATGTTCCATAACTCTCATATTATGTTTCAAACACTTGTAGAGTAACAATTTGAAGTTTTACCATGCATCAAATAATGACTCTGACTCGTCTTGATCAAAATTGGAAATTGCAGCTCTCCTAGCCACAAATTGAGCATTTGAATAATACCTATCTAAAAAATTTATCCTTCAGTTCTTTCTAGGTCTGAGTAGTACCGTTTCGTATGTATTGTAACCAATCCTTAGCGCGACCTATCAAAGAAAACTCAAACAAATGTAATTTTACCTAATCATTAGTTACCTCTACCGGTTTGCACATTTAGCATGTCTCATAAAATTTAACAAGGTGCTCCTAAGGATATCTGATAGCTTGCCCATCGAAGTGGTAATCCTTCAAACCTGAAAGTACATAATTCTTAATATCAAACGTTACACGGTTAGCCGATTGAAATCCAAGAGATATATGTCCAACGTCAGTCCTCCTGTAATAGTCTCCCAATATCTGTTGTACGGGAGTTGGCATCTCTTCTCTTTCTTCTTTTGGTTCTTCCATGACTTTTAATGCTTCTCGTTTTGCTTTTAATATCGCGTGTGTTGTTCTTTTGATTTCTGAATTAAACGATATCAACGTCGAATCCGAACCTCGAATAAACAAACAAACAATACCTTAGCAGCTCTGCACCAAACTAACCGGAATAAAAGTAAACGAATAAAAATTAAAAATTAAAATCTAAAAATTAACTAACAAAATTTAAATTCAAATTAAAAATTAAAAACTTTGCACAAATATTGTCTTGTTGAAATTATCAACAATCCCCAGCACCAGCGCCAAAAACTTGATGAACTTAACTAGCAAGTGTACAAGTCTCGTCGAAGTAATAAAATAATTCGTCTCCATAAGAATTGTGAATTAAAACAAGATAATAATAATTCGATTTAAATTAAATAGCAGGGGGTTTTCAATTATGATTTGGTAAAAAAAATAAAGATGAGAAAAGCTTTGGGAGTAAAGTTTGATAAGGAAAATAGATTAGATCTTTTAATTGAATCCCCTAATTATACTCATGGATGACTATGTATCAGATGAATAATTATGCGATAATATCATGGCAAATTAACAAGACCACAATCCTCAATTCCTTGGTGTACAACTCACTAATTTACACAATAATCCCATAATTCCTTAGGTCAGTTAGGAGTTAAATCAGGCGTTCTAAGTTCGTTAATTTAAAAGCCATAACCTATAATTACCTATTCCTAGTTAATTACTAAGTTGAATAATTATCCTAGTTCAGATCGATGGACTTACGGTCAATAATCCCTGCTCATCTAAGATTAATTTATGCGCTCGTCAACACACAAAAAACAATGAACACAAGAGCAGTTAAATAATGATTATAACATAAAAGCATCCAAATAATCTAAAAAAGTCATATGATTCAACATAGTACAATAAGTTTCATCTCAAAAGACCTAATCTAGAATAACTTAACTACTCATAGTGAAATTAACAATTATCATGAATTGATAAGATGTTTTCATCAAAATCAATGGAAAATATGCTCTAAAATGGCTTTAATGCTCTCCAAAATCACCCACGTCATTTTATCTCTAGAATTCATTATCCTAAAAAATCTCCATTTTTTCTATTTAAAACTCCAAAATGTGGCATAATTTCCGCGTCATCGCGACCGTGTTGGGAAGTATCGTGATCGCGATATGACTTCATTGCACCCATAATGAGAGCATCATGGTCGCAAGAAAAATTGTGGCTAAATTGCTCTTTTTCTTCTTTTTTGTCTTCAGAATTTTTCTAAGTCCATTTTCTCACTCTTTTGCAACTTTATTCAATTTTTCCACATATTTGTTTCGCTTTCACTCATTATTCCACCATATTTTTCAAAAATACTCTCCAATACTACGTAATAACAGAGTGTTATCAGCATCAAAAGTTACGATTCTCTTGCCAAGCAAAATAACTAAAACAAAAAACCTTTTTCTTCCTTAATTAATTTGAGCAATGTATACTTTTGTTTATTATTTCTTTACGAATAAGATAAATATAATTAAATACTAAATCTTACCAATGAACCATTTCGAATAGAAAAATATAACTTTGTCTACATCTCAAAATGTCAGATTAAAGAAAAAGCAGATTTAGCTCTAAACAAAATCCCAAAGAGATCAATCTAAACCCAACGGGTCTACCTCGAAACCAAACTAACATCATATCTTACAAAGAGAATAGCAACCCATAGGTCATCATCCTGAAGGAACCTCCTTCTCCACTTACCAAGGAGAGTTAAATTTAACCCTTATATCTATTAAGCTTGCATACATGATCCCAAGACACTCACAAAATCTTATCTTTTCACGTGGGGCCTCCATAAAGAGTATGTATATGAAGCCTCACCAGAATCTTTAAAACATTAATAGGATATTCTAGAAATGAGAAGAAAATGGTGAGGTTAGAATTAAGAGCATGGTTTAAAGGGACAACTCTACCACCCAAGCTAACATACTTATTCAAGTAGATTCGTGATGGGGGGTTTGCGCTAATTAGTCAATCAAGATACTTGAAACGAAAAGTCTATTGATTTCCAAAGAGGAAACCTTTTACCATGGCCGAAAAAAATCAATGGCTACATTAACCACTATCATACTACTTATAGCATAATTTAATACAATGACCTGAGTTAAGCTTGAAAACTTTGAGGATTGATTTAATGGCCAAACTATTATTAACAGAAGTCTCACCCAAACTTAGAGTATCATCAACATACCGAAGTTAAGAAACTACGAAACCTGAAGATCCCACCTTAAAATTAGAAAAAAAGATTAAATTCAACGATCTTGCAAAACAAACCACTCTAACTATCTACCATTAATAGGAAGAGAAACGAGATTAAAGAGTCTCTTTGTTGGTATTATAAGAGATAAGACATATTTACCTAACACTTTAAGGTAAATATGTCTCTCTCTCTCTCTCTTGGTCTTGGAGCATTGACCTCATTGATGCTCTCACCTCCGAGTTAGTTATGTCCCATAAAGATGAATGTGATAGTTCAATTAATATAGGTTAGTTGAAATAAATAAATGTAAGTTTTTTATCAAAAATTCTAATGTAAACAAGTTGTGTAGTCTTATACATCAACCAATTTTCTAATAAAAAATTTATATACACAATTAGTTTTAGATTTGTATAATAGAAATTACTTTCAATTCATTCTTAAAAAAAACTTGTTTCTTTAAAAAAAATTAAAGCAATTACTTTATATATTCCTAAATGCTAGCCATACACAATTTAGCAGACAATATCTGAAATTATTGAGACAACATGAGTAAATAAAACAAAAGATGAAACACATCCTGATAGCATTCCCTTTATAAAACTCCACTATAAGACATGCTGAAGTTTCCCCTTCAATGCAATGAAATCTTCTCAAAGATTCACTAGCCTACATACAATGTAGCAATTGCTGGTATCTCCATGCCAGCACCATTCATATCACTAATAAAATGTCCATTTGGACCCTTGAAACAAACAAGCATTGAGCAGCACTGTCGGTAAGGAATCTCCTATCATACTACCCTTGTCTTTTAGGTGACCCTTATTTTTTCAGTCTATTATATATTCTTATATATTCCTGTGGTTCATGCATTTTCATAGTTTTTTGTTGGGCCAACCTAAACAGATCTATTGAAAATGACAACAATAATGAAATACAATTTAAAAGTAAACTTGTCTTTGATTTATTATATATATATATTTTTATGTACGTGTGGTTGGTTGTGAAAGTTTCTTTAGTACAAGAATGTCACCTTCCTTATTTTGTTTTTTCTCTTGACTTTTCTCTTCTTTCACACGTGCATATATAATATTTAAATAATATTTGTTTAAAACACTTTTACATTAAAAAAAAAATACATTAATAGGTGCAAATTTTTACATATATATAGTTTTTGTTGTTGTTTTTCATAAATTTTCTCCACCAAAGATTAAATATATTCTAAGTATATTAGATATTAAACCTAAGTACATTCTACAATTTAAATTTATCGTGCTATGATTTTATAAATTATTATGATGAAAATCGTTTAGTATATTTGTGTGTGAAGGATGTCGTTTAATAATAAACGTGATTTAATGTAAGATAAATATAGAATAAGCTGCAATAAAACCATGTAGGTGTGATTATGATTATGATGAATATAGTATATTAATAGAACCATCCGACATGTGAAACTATTTAAACCATACCCATTTGTTTCATTATATAAATTTCTTGTTGTCTTTTGTACCTCCACTGTAAGGTTGGTCGTGTGTGTCTAGAAAAAAATATTGGGGCAAACTATTTAATTACTTTGTTTCGCTTCCATATTCAGCACTCATATAATAATAACTAGTAAAGTCCAATGGTAACGCACTCTTTTTCTTTTGGTATAGTGGTAACGTAGTCGCCCTATATATCTTTGGAGGAAGGCATTCTTTTGGTGCTTTTCTAGGAATAATTGTGATATTTATTTGGAGGTTGTAAAATATATCGTATGATATTATATTCACACATTCTGATAAAATTTTGAAATATTTATTGATTTTAGTCATTAAAATTTGGACGTGCTCGAACATACACTACACTATAGTAAGAGTTAAAAAAATTCTGAATTGTTACAATCAAATATTACAAAAAAAAAAAAAGTGTTACCATTGGAATGTATAAGATAAGATTAAAATACATTAAAAAAAGTATCACCACTTAAATTTATATTTATAACTGATTCCTCTTTTGATTTTTACTGATTTAATTCACTTTCAATTTCACTCAATTTGATAAATTCTTCCATCGGATTGAAAAAATTATTCGACCAAGTTTCAGCTTTTTGAATAATGAAATATTCACTCAGAGGAAGTTTGTGGTATAAGACATCCTGATTTCAAATAAAGTTCAATAAAATATTGTGATTTTAAAAGTCACTCAATACACATAATGTGTCTGACTGGATTTTGAGGTGGTTCACTTTGAAGTAAAAAAAAATGTTTTCGTAAAATTATATCTTGTTAGATCGATACACACTTTATTATATGCACTTGCTATAAGATGACTCATTTCAAGGAAACACAAACATTTATCCTCTAATGTTGCACTGCTAACACAGAGAATAAGAGATTCATGAAATTCATCGAATATATTATACTTTTTACCCCTATAGTTTTGTGTATGATTCATTATGCGTCTTCAACTTTTTGATAAGATATTGGAAGACAAGTGTATGATTTTCCTCTCCATTATCCAACAATGCTAAAATAGTGCGATAACCTCATTTACCGTTATCCTTAACATCTACAATTTGATCAATATATTTATGCATAAAATTCGGTATCTCTTCAATGTGTATCATTTTTGGTAAAGGTGTGATGGTTTACTGATGCGAAAACCTTTGTTAGAACTTTTTCTGGGTTGTGAAATTGAAAATTCCGAAAATGTGTGTCAACATGTTTAAATTAGGATGGGAGCCGCTTGGTTGAATTGTCACTCGATATAAGTTTGACTTTATTAGGAGCACCTTTGTTTTTAGAGGTTCTGTGGGTGGTTTCATATTTGTGGTATATGAATAAACAATCTTCTAATGTTTCTTTTTGATGTGAAGTTTCATGTTATCATCAACTTTTAAAAATCTCTCTTGAATAATCTCTTATTTTTTCATAATAGAAATATTCTATTAACTCTTGTTTACCATACCATCATCAACATCAAACTAGATCCTTTTTTAGTGCGAGTAAACCTTATCCATACGTATGGGCCTATCAAGATTCATCTTCTTAGAAATTAAACAAGCACACAGAAAACCATACGTCTTCCTAAGTGTACAACCACACTTTGAGGTATCTAAACCTGTTTTCTCTAATTTCTTAGCTTCATCATATATAAAATTCAATCCCACTCAACATATATTGTCGACAAACTGTGAATAACGATTTTTGTCTCTGAATCAGTGTTGATTTTGAATCATTTTATTCACTAATTCCTAACCTGTACACAAATCCCATTTACTATTATCCAACTAACTCTTCAATGTGGCATGAGCCTATTCAGCTCTATTAGTTCTAGTATTTCCAAAGTGTTTAACTTTGTCGATTCAAACATAAAAATCTTATGTTTCACCTAATCTATAATTGGGATTTCAATATATTTCAAAAAATCTGGATATTTCACACACACCTTCTAAACAATATGACATATTCGACATATAACTCTTATTTAGAAGACTTTTTATATCACTCCTGACATCCATTATGTTTTCTGATATCACACTAGGGTTAACTATTTTCCCGTCTCCGTCCTTAATTTGTTTGGTCCCTACCATAAGCTTAAGTCAACCTTGAAGGTGAGAAAAACACAAGAAAGGGGGTTGAATTGTGTTTACTTTATTTTTCTTTTCTGAAAAATCTCGTATTAGATTCTGAACACAAGGTCAGGAATCAGAATCATAGTTAAGTGTTTAGCAGCGAATTAAAGCAGTTCAGAGGTAGATAGGAAAGCAAGAGAAAGCAGTTATCTTGGTTCCTCCCACAAATCGAGAGTAGTCCAGTCCCCTTTACACTTCTAAGGAATTTTCACAATAACCAAAAATGTGTTGAAACAAAATTGGGTTGTCGCATATCCCTTGGGTTTTAATGTTAACATAGTATTTAAAGAAAAGTTAAGTATACTAATGTTTGTTCAAGTGTGCAGGACCATAGATTTAAATTACATACAAAATCCAAGTATATTGGTTATGAGTCTGAACATTCAATAAGAAGCTTGAAGATCAAAATATGATGTATTAGAAGTTGAAGACCATACTCTGAAGAAGTCATCATCTGAAGAGGTCAATGTTCGAAGATCAGAGTCTGAAAGAGTCAGCCTCTGAAGACCAGATTTTGGATAAGTCTGCTTCTAATGATCAGAACTTGAGACAATTAAGCGCAAGGAATAAGGTGACACTAAAAGGTCATTGTTAATCTCTGAACATACTTTGTCACGTGAGGACTGATGACACTCTGTCATTGCATGATTTTTGTTTAAGAAGCAAAGAAAAACAAGTTAAAGATGATCAAATTTGATGAATAATGGCCAAAGAATGGAGCAAAATTTGTTAGAGTACGAAGAATTGGGGACTTAGAGAAATATGGATGAAAAAGGAGCAAAAGCGAGTAAGCCACTAGAATAATTATGAGTTGTATTGCGTGATATCGCACGTGTAATAGGAAAGAAGAAAACAGGTATCACGCGCCATCGCGTGCGTGGAAGAGCAGGCAACACAACATCGTGTGTGTGATGCAGTCTATTGCGTGTGCGATGTACCATTTTTCTAGGAAATTACTGACGCATTCTGCTATGATTTTATGGCTATAAAAAGGCATACTTGCTACTTTTTTAGGGGTTCTGCAATTGGAGATTGGAAAGTACAATTTACAACACCTGAAATGAGTTTTTTAGCGCATTTGAAGTCATTGGAGTCCAGATCTTCAAGGAATTCTTATGTAATCTTATTCTTATCAATTGGTATTGTAATTTTATCAGTATGAGTAGCTAAACACTTTTAGGTTAGGTTTTGTGTGATGAACTTGTTTTGAACCTGTTGGGATATATGTTTAATTTGATGTTGCATGAATTACCTTTGTTATTTTTCTATTTATTTGCTTCTTTTACTTAAAGCACATTATTTGACATACTATGTTAATGTGATTATGGATGTATAGGGAATACTGACCCTTAGACTATACATCCGGTCTAGGGAAATTATCGTACCTACGCCGGTTGAATAAGGCCACGAGACCTCAAGTAGTGGCCTTAGAGTTAACGTATTATATCATCGAATAAGTATAGGAGACCTCTAGTAGGAATAAATGAGCTATACACCAAGAGATTAGGTATAGTGGTATTGTTAACTCGTCGTAGAAATATAACGATGCTTGATTTATGTAATACATTAGACATCAATAGAGGATTCTAGCCAAAACCTAATCACTTTCTCGAAATTGTCAAAACACTTCTTTTATTTTACACTGCAAATTTGACCCCCCCCCCAGTTGTTACTTTTTATACTTGCACAACTATTGTTTTGTTAAATAGCAGTCCATGTTCTTTTTATTACTGCGACACTATTGGTACACTTGACGAGAAATCATCATGTTTTTGGCGCCGTTGTCGGGGACTATTGATAATTTCAACAAGATAATGCTTGTGCAACGTTTTAATTAATTATTATTTTTGTATTCCATATTATTGTCAAGAAACACTACTGTGGGTATTTTCTTTCTGTTGGTGTACGTTTCAGGTTTAAGGCATATAGATATCCACCATGGCAGAACTAATAACACAAACTATAGGGGACTACTGGAGACTTGCCGATGCAACACGAGTTTCTCTGGGTTTCATCCCAGCAAATGCAGTATATTTTAACATCAAATATTATGTGCTTTTAGATCTTAGAGAAAAGTAATTTGACGGGAAAGCAACATGTGACCCATGGGAACATCTAGCGCTGTTCTACGAGACATCATTGATGTGTCAACAAGAAGGTATTACAGAGGATTAGGTCATACTGAAATTATTTAGCTTCTCATTGGTGGGGAGAGTTAAAGATTGGCTATTGTGTCTTCCAAACAAAGTAATCAGAACTTGGAAAGAACTAGAAGACAAATTGTGGAAAGATTCATCACTAAAACATAATTCATAGAGAGAAAGGCTGAAATTACACACTTCGAGCAGCAAGAAACCAAATCTCTCTATAATTCTTGGAAGAGGTTTAAATTATTGTTAAACAGAAGTCGTAATCACAATATGAGCATAATGGAACAAATTTAGAGTTTTCTCAAAGGTTTACAAACTCAAGCACAAATGTTTTTAGATGCATCCGCCAGAGGTACAATTAGGACGCTGACTGAACCACATGTAAAAGAGATGATAGAGAAAATGAGCCAAAACGATTATAATTTTGCAAATAAAAGAGTCATTAAAAATGTAGAAACAGAGAGAAGAACTCATAATGAGTTAATGTTAGAAGGTTACGAAGAACTTCTTAAAAAGCTAGAACTGTTGAATCAAAAGTTGAATGTAACACGTACAACTCAGGAGTCTTCAAATGAGGTAGTATTCTTACTGTTTGCTAATTATGGTGAAGAATATTTTGCAGGTAATTGTGTTAGATAAAAACTTAGAAGATAAGTAAAAGATATAATCGTAAATCCCAATCAGGCATCACCACAAAGAGAAGCGGAAGTCAAAATCTCCTCGTTGGGAGATACGCTGACTAAATTTATGTTGGTAACACAAAATGAAATTTTGCAGGTTAATATATTACATAACTTGTTGAACGAAAAGCATGAGGATTCAATGAAAAGAATATAAGGGTAAATTTCGAGTTTATCTCAACAAATCACATCACTAGCAAAGGAAAGAGGAGATTGTGTTGCAATAGTATTGAGAAACCGCACAGTTCCCTTCGTTCCCAATGTGAAAAAGTAGAAAAGAATTATGGAATAGAACAGTGAGAAGGATAAGGAAACAAAAACCAAACCTACAGAGGAGGAAGTTTCGAGCGAAACCATTGAGATGGGAGAGACACTAAACAAATTCATTGATAAAGACTCACCTTTTAGGAGAACCAAACAATAAATCATCAATGAACTAATCCCTGACTTACCAGATTATATCACACCACCTTACCATTTCATTAAGAAGAAACCAAAGAGAGAAATGGAAGTGGGGCAGTTTAAAAAGTTCATGAAGATGCTCATCATGTTTTTGGCGCCGTTGTCGGGGACTATTGATAATTTCAACAAGATAATGCTTGTGCAACGTTTTAATTATTTTAATTTTAATTTTACATTAGTTTTAATTAATTATTATTTTTGTATTCCATATTATTGTCAAGAAACACTACTGTGGGTATTTTCTTTCTGTTGGTGTACGTTTCAGGTTTAAGGCATATAGATATCCACCATGGCAGAACTAATAACACAAACTATAGGGGACTACTAGAGACCTGCCGATGCAACACGGGTTTCTCTGGGTTTCATCCCAGCAAATGCAGTATATTTTAACATCAAATATTATGTGCTTTTAGATCTTAGAGAAAAGTAATTTGACGGGAACGCAACATGTGACCCATGGGAACATCTAGCGCTGTTCTACGAAACATCATTGATGTGTCAACAAGAAGGTATTACAGAGGATTAGGTCATACTGAAATTATTTAGCTTCTCATTGGTGGGGAGAGTTAAAGATTGGCTATTGTGTCTTCCAAACAAAGTAATCAGAACTTGGAAAGAACTAGAAGACAAATTAGGGAAAGATTCATCACTAAAACATAATTCATACAGAGAAAGGCTGAAATTACACACTTCGAGTAGCAAGAACCAAATCTCTCTATAATTCTTGGAAGAGGTTTAAATTATTGTTAAACAGAAGTCATAATCACAATATGAGCAGAATGGAACAAATTTAGAGTTTTCTCAAAGGTTTACAAACTCAAGCACAAATGTTTTTAGATGCATCCGCCAGAGGTACAATTAGGACGCTGACTGAACCACATGTAAAAGAGATGATAGAGAAAATGAGCCAAAACGATTATAATTTTGCAAATAAAAGAGTCATTAAAATGTAGAAACAAAGAGAAGAACTCATAATGAGTTAATGTTAGAAGGTTACGAAGAGCTTCTTAAAAAGCTAGAACTGTTGAATCAAAAGTTGAATGTAACACGTACAACTCAGGAGTCTTCAAATGAGGTAGTATTCTTACTGTTTGCTAATTATGGTGAAGAATATTTTGCAGGTAATTGTGTTAGATAAAAACTTAGAAGATAAGTAAAAGATATAATCGTAAATCCCAATCAGGCATCACCACAAAGAGAAGCGGAAGTCAAAATCTCCTCGTTGGGAGATACGCTGACTAAATTTATGTTGGTAACACAATGAAATTTTGCAGGTTAATATATTACATAACTTGTTGAACGAAAAGCATGAGGATTCAATGAAAAGAATATAAGGGTAAATTTCGAGTTTATCTCAACAAATCACATCACTAGCAAAGGAAAGAGGAGATTGTGTTGCAATAGTATTGAGAAACTGCACAGTTCCCTTCGTTCCCAATGTGAAAAAGTAGAAAAGAATTATGGAATAGAACAGTGAAAAGGATAAGGAAACAAAAACCAAACCTACAGAGGAGGAAGTTTCGAGCGAAACCATTGAGATGGGAGAGACACTAGACAAATTCATTGATAAAGACTCACCTTTTAGGAGAACCAAACAATAAATCATCAATGAACAAATCCCCGACTTACCAGATTATATCACACCACCTTACCATTTCATTAAGAAGAAACCAAAGAGAGAAATGGAAGTGGGGCAGTTTAAAAAGTTCATGAAGATGCTCACATCATTACAAGTGAATATTCCATTTTGTGATCTGGAACAAATGCCCGTGTATGCCAAATTTAAGGATGATGAAAATGTTGTTTTAGTTGAAGAATGTAGCGCAATCATTCAACGCAAACTGCCACCCAGACTAAGAGATCCATGTAGATTAACTATTCCTTGGTCTATAGGTTCATTAAAAATTGGCCAGACACTATGTAAATTAGGGGCGAGCGTCAACTTGATTCCATTGTCCATGGTGAAGAAATTAAATTATGGAGAGCCAAAACCTACGAAAATGACTTTGACTCTGGCCGACAGATCAGTCACATACCCCTAGGGAGTACTAGAGGACGTGTTTGGGTTGATGATTTACTTTTTCAAGCTGATTTTGTCAAATTTGATATGCTTGAAGATGCTGAAACACCATTACTGTTAGGTAGACCCTTCCTTTCTATGTGAAGATCTTTGATTGATGTGGAAATAGAAGAATTGATTCTCAGGTTTAATAAAGAGTAGATAGTATTTAATGTGTTTGAAGCCATGAAACACACTCATGAAGATTTGCAATGTTACCAAATTGATTTAATTGACTAATTTATATACAATATCTTGAAAGGAGAGGTTCCTTCCTCTCCAATTGAGAAAGTATTAGTACAATCTATTGAAAAAATAGGTGAATATGAAGTTAATGTCAAGGTAAATGAGTTGGTGCTACAATTGCAAGCAGCACAACTAGAGCGTGCTAATAAAAGATTTGAAGAATTAGGAGTCGGTAGTGAGGAGAAACCAAATAATCCTGAATTAAAAGAGCTTCCTGAACATTTAAAATATATCTTTTTAAGTCAAGGAAATAGGAACCCATAAATAATCAGTAACACATTATCAAAGATTGAAGAAGAAAAGTTATTACGAGTACTAAGAGAAACTAATGAAGCATTGGGAAGGAAGGTATCAGACCTGAAAGGGATAAATCAAGCATATTAACTGCATAAAATCAAGCTAGAGAAAGAATTCAATCCGGTCGTGCAACCTCAACGGAGATTAAATCCAACAATAGAAGAAGTGGTAAGAAAGGAAGTCCTTAAATTGCTTGAAGCATGTATGATTTATCTAATTTCTGATAGTTCTTGGGTAAGCCCAGTCCATGTGGTTCCAAAAAAAGGAGGTATCACCGTTATACGTAATGAAAAACTGAACTAACCCCAACTCGTATTGTTATGGGATGGAGAATATGTATTGATTATTGTAACACCCTATTTCCCTAATGCATAATTATAATTAAATCAAATATTTTTCACAACATTCACACAATGGGATGTTGCATATCTCGAAACACACCTGCTGATCATGTAACACTTAATTTAAATAAACATGCAACACCTGACATCGCATGCTCACCTTCACTTAGGGTATCATTGTAGCGGGAATACTCAATTAAAACACATCAATTAAAATCTTATAATAAATCTCATATCATAATTAAAAAATATTGACTCATAAGTCTTCTCCAAATGCTTATCACACCAAAATATAAATAACGAGAGCATGCATTGTCTCTCAGAAATCTCAACATAAAACAAAGAAATTTCTCCCCAGTGTTACAAATCAGAGCATAACCAAAGCCAAAATAAAGAAACTAAAAGAAATAGCTCCAAGAACCAATTTCCACTCACAATAGTGACTCTACTTTTGAGTATCTGCACGATATTCATGTAAGGGGAAAATTCAAACAGAAGGGGTGAGAAATCACATTCAATAATAACAAGTGTTTACTGTAAGGTAGGATAATATCATAACATGTTCTACACAATATCATCCACAATATATCACAATAAATTCTCACACTCAAACTCAAAAATCAATCACAACTCAACAATTATGCATATAACTCATTATGCAATGCAACTCGACTATGAAACTCTATGTGTATGCATGTGGGACCAACTCAATATTCGATTCTCTTTAGAACCGAGTACCAACTCAAAATTATATTTCAAACAATATATCAATTTAATCAACTCATTGTGCAAACGTAATGATCACAACAATTAATCATGCAATGTTCCATAAACAACATCAAAACATAAATAACATACAACTATGTAGTCCTCCCTTCAAACTACCACCACCACAACAACAACTATGCATATTTACATACAAGTATCACACAACTCAATTATTCATACACCATATACAACTAAATTTATGCATACAAAACATCATCTTTCGTTAATCACATAACAACACCAAATAACATTATCGATTTAATTATAACAATCAAATAATTTTTCTAAATCAATTATTAGCATTCAACAAACCAATGTAATCATGCAGTTAATTAGTTTAAGTCACCTATGACCAACAACAGTTAACATGAATCGCACGACAACACAACACATAAAACCCAACTCAGCAGCTACAAACACAACCATCGACATTAAACCATAAATAAAATAGTATATTCATGTTATTAAATTCACTTTCATCCTCTTAAGGCATCACCATGAGATAGTACTGCGTGTTAGCTTTCCAATGCTTCAAACCACGTCAAAAATTGAGTCCCAGATCTCCAATTATGATATTTTTTGTTAGGCATGGCGGAAGTCATGAGGGTTAACGGACGTCACCCAGAACTGGGTTTCTCCCTACGACCAATTTGTCTCTTATTCCTATACTCCGTGGGTAAATATCTAAAATTTATTTTACTGCGTTTTCCACCATAGAAGCCCTTCCAAACCTCCAGTTTTGTTTCCGTGAAAATCATTGATCTCAGAATTCAACGTACTATAATTATCTAATGATTAAAACAACAATTTAACACATATAATTCTCAATTTTCTCAAAACATATTAACCCTAAAGCTCCAAACCTTCGATAATGGTGAAAAATATTAACAATTTCAAATCAGTAATCACATACCAAATTATACACGAAAATACACATCAATTTAGCAAATCAACATCATAATATCATAGAAACTCAATTTCATAAACAACTCAATTCCCTATTGAAGGTTAGAGACTCCTCTACCATACTCGTCATGCATAAGTCCTATTGAAAGCTATTCTCCCACTTACCTTAGATTTTTCCAGCAAACTTATCCAAACTCTATTAATGGATGCTCTCCTTATGCATTCTCTTGCCCTAGCATCATTTTCCTCTTTTCTAATTCACATACTACCAAAAACCCTCTAACTCCCTAACTTTCTTTTTATAATAAAAAACTCCTAAATTTTGGATTTACCTTTCTATCTTCACTTACTCACAAAAACCCAACAATGGTCTTTCTCTTTTATTTCCTCTATTTAATTACTCTATTCTTATTATTTTATCTCTAATAGAAAGTTAACAAAATTCACTAATATTACTCATATTATTTCATTTAATAATTAAAATATTATTATTTAAATAATAAAATCAAAATATTATTTTAATTAATAAAATAATTCTAAGTTATTCTATCTTTCTATAATTACTCTTCACACCCTACTACAAGGTCACACACACCCCAATAAGTCATTCTATCTATTCAATTAAAATACTCTTTATTCTAATTATTAAGATTCTAAATAATTTATATCGACTCCAATAAGTCACAACTTATTCTCTACATCTCTATCTATAGGAGATATACATTTACCCCCACACATTAATTAAATAAAATACATATAAATTACAAAGAATTCACAAATAACTTAACTAAAATAATTTAATAAAAACCGGGGTATTACAATTATCGCAGGTTAAACCTCGATACATGTAAGGATCATTTTCCCTTGCCATTCGTGGATCAAATGCTTGACAGACTAGCAGGACAAGCCTATTATTATTTTCTAGATGGAAACTAAGGGTACAATCAAATTGTTGTAGATCCAGGTGATCAAGAGAAAGCAACATTCACATGCACATTCAAAGTTGTTGCGTATCAAAGGATGCCTTGAGGATTATGTAATGCTCTGACAGCGTTCCAAATGTGCATGCTTTCTATTTTCTCTGACATGATTGAAAACTCAATAGAGGTATTTATGGTTGACTTTTCTATATTCGGTCCTTATTCCACTGCAGTCTTGATCGATTAAATAATGTCCTAGAAAGATGTACCAAGACAAACCTAATTTTGAAATTGGAAAAATGTCATTTTATGGTGGTCGAATGCATTATTCTCGGCCACAAAATCTCTACTAAAGGAATAGAAGTCAGTCAAGCCAAAATTGAGGTGATAGAAAAACTTCCCCCTCCCGTAAGTGTTAAAGAAATCAGGAGTTTCCTAGGTCATGCAGGTTTTTACAGGAGATTCACTAAAGATTTTTCAAAAATTGCAAAACCTCTATGTAACCTGTTGATCAAAGAAAACGAATTTAAATTCGACAAAGATTGTTTACACTATTTTTCTGTCATAAAAAATAAATTGATAACTGCCACAGTAATTATGTCACCCAATTGGGAATTAACATTTGAAATTATGTGTGATGCAAGCGATTATGATTTTGGCACAATGCTTGGCCAACGACACATAAATTTTTTCCATGCAATTTAGTATGCAAGCAAAGTTTTAATGAAAATCAGGTTAACTACACTACTACTGAAAAAGAATTGCTAGCAATAGTATTTGCTTTGGAATTTTTTTTCCAGTATTTAATAGGTTCGAAGGTTATTATTTATATAGATCATGCAACTTTGAAGTATATATTCAATAAAAGTCACCCAAAGCCAAGATTGCTACGATGGGTGCTCTTGCTGCAAGAATTTGATATGAAAAATAAAGATACGAAATGGGTAGAAAATATTGTTGCATATCACCTCTCCAGGTTAGAGAATGTTAAAATGACCAGAAATAAATAAAGTATTAAATAGACATTTCCTGACGAGCTATTAATGGAAATTAATGAAAGACCTTGGTTTGCGGATAGGGAAAATTATTAGGCTACAAAGATTGTAATAGAAGAATACACTTGACATCAAAGGAAACACTTCTACAAGGAAGAAAACTTTTATTTATGGGATGATCCATACTTGTTTAAAAGAAGTCCTGATGGTTTAATTCGTATGTGTGTTGCAGGTATAGAAGCAGACAACATTATTTAGCATTGTCATAGTTCGGCATATGGACGACACCATAGTGGTGAAAGAGCTGCAACCAAAATACCACATAGTGGGTTTTGGTGGCCAACTATATTTAACGATTGTAAGTTACATGTATCTACATGCCCCAAGTGCAACATAACTGGTAACATCTCAAAACGAGACAAGATGCCTTTGAATATTATGCTTGAGGTTTAAGTGTTTGATTGTTGGGGAACCGATTTTATGGATCTATTTACCTAATCAAATTTGTATCTTTATATTCTTGTATGTGTTGATTATGTTACTAAGTGGATTGAGGCAATTTCTTGCAGTGCTAATAATGCCCACATTGTTACTGACTTTTAAAAAAAGAATATTCTTGTCAGGTTTGGTGTATCCAGATTGTTGATCAATGATTGAGGGACACATTTTTGCAACAAATATCTGGAAAGGTTGCTAGAAAAATATAATGTTAAATATAAAGTGTCAACTATGTATCATCCTCAGACTTGTGGCCAAGTCGAAGTTTCGAACTGACAACTAAAACAAATTCTAGAGAAAACAGTTGCAGCAACACAAAAAGATTGGTCAAATAATTGGATGACGCCCTTTGGGCGTATAGAACAACCTTCGAGACACATTTAGGCTTCTCTCCGTATCAACTTGGTTATGGTAAGGCATGTCATCTCCCTGTAGAACTATAACATAAAGAATATTGGGCGGTAAAATTCCTAAACTTTGACGAAAAGCTGGCTGGGAGGAAGAGATTAGTGAAATTAGACGAATTAGAGGAGATGCGATTATCTTCTTATGAGAATGCGTTAATTTACAAGGAAAGGACGAAAATATATCATGATAAAAAGTTGGTGAGATGAAATTTCAAGTAGGACAACAAGTCTTACTATTTAACTCAAGACTGTGACTTTTTCCAAGAAAACTGATATCAAAGTGGTCAGGACCGTTTGTAGTCACAAAAGTTTATCAGAGCGGTGCCATTCAAATTCAAGATCCAGGTGATATGATGAGATTTAAAGTAAATAGAAAAATGTTAAAGAATTATTATGGAGGAGAAATTCCAAATGAAAAAGTTTCCCTAATACTTTCGGAACCTTGAATCCAGTAACCAAGCTAATGACACAAAAATAGTACTTCATGAGAGGCAACCCATCTTTTCTAAAATGTTTCTTTATGTTTGCAGAATTTAATTTATGTTGCTAGTTAGATTCAATAAGAGGAATTAGTCACTCTCGCACGATTCTCAAACACTATATATGTTATCTTTAATAAATGAGTTTGCTACTGTTGTTTCTTTTAGATTTACAAAATTGCAACTTTAGAATTGAACAGATGAACCATAAACACCATCAGATGAAACTTGATCATCAGGAAAGTGACTTACAAATTGAAAGCAAATGATGAAAAAAGAATCAATAGACTCGTACTCAACCTTCAGATACCTCAACTAGTAAGATTTTAGCCAAATAACTTTCATTGTTTACTATTCCTTTCACTGAGTGTATCCATGCATTATTACTTTATCAGGGTTGGACTATTTCTAATTCAAATTGTCTAGTTTTATTTACACAGACATAGGCATTTGTTTCCTATGAACTCTAAACTTTTTTTAAAACCATCATGTAGTAATAGGTAAAGTCCTTTGCTAATCACTTTGAACTTATCCCTTCTTTCGATGACTTGGCCTTATTCCTTAGCCATATGACTTGAAATACTACATCTTTCCACCCTCACTTTGGAGTTAGATAGAAATTTTTAGTTTTAAAGCTGTGTGAAAAAGAATAAGTTTGGGGTTGCTCTTAGAAGTGAGCAAGGTTTGAGTTTGGGGTTATGGTACTAGAGAAAAAACCGTTAAAAATAAAAATAAAAATGAGAAAACAAGAAGTTAAAAATAACTTCTTTAAAAAAAGACAAAAAGGATGCAAAATGAATATTGAGGACCACAATAGTGGTTAGGTGAAACAAATTTCATATGGTGATGTTCATTTGTTATTGTTGCAGCTTGTTTTTTCTGTTTGGAATTTGTAGTGTAGGCAAGTTACTTTGAAAAAAGCAACAGTTCAAGTTTGTGGTTATGATGACACTCTGTAATTGCATGATTTATGTCGAAGAAACAAAGAATAATAATTAAAAGATGATCAAATTTGACTAATAATGGACAAAGAACGGAGCAAAAAAGACCAAGTATGAAGAATTAGAGACTTTAAGAAATGTGGATGAAAAAGTAGAAAAAATGAGCAAGCCACTAGAATAATTATGTGTTGCATCATGCGCAAGATAGAAAAGAATAAAAGTGGTATTGCACGCCATCGCGCGCATTGAAAAGCAGCCAATGCAGCATCGCACACGCGATGCAGACTATTGTGTGTGCGATAGACACTTTTTCTGGGAAATTTCTGACGCATTTTGGTACGATTTGATGGCTATAAAAATTTTAACTTGGTACTTTTTTAGGGGTTATGCAATTGGAGAATAGAGAGTACAATTTATAACACCGGAAGTGAGTTTTGGAGTGCATTTGAATCCATTGGGGGTCATATCTTCAAGGAATTCTTATGCAAACTAACTCTTATCAATTGGTATTGTATTTTTATTAGTATGAGTAGCTAAACACTTTTAGGTTAGGTATGGTCTGATAAACTTGTTTTGAACTTGTTGGGACATATGTTTAATTTGATGTTGCATGAATTATCTTAGTTATGTTTATCTTTAATAGATTATTTTAAAGCGTATTATTTGAGATACTATGTTAATGTGAATATGGATGTATATGGAATATTGACACTTAGCCTATGTGTCTGATCTAGGGAAATTATCGTACTTACGGCGGTTAAATAGGGATAAGAGACCTTGAGTAGTGCCCTTAGAGTTAACATACTGTATCATCGACTGATTTCACTTAAGCCAGTTGAATAGGGATATGAGACCTCTAGTAGGAAACAGTGAGCTATACACCAAGGGATTGGCTATAGTGTTATTATTAACTCATCATGGAAATATAAATATGATTGATTTATGTAATGTGTTAGACGTCAACAGGGGAGAAATAGGGAATTCTATGAAAAACCTGACCACTTTCTCTAAATTGTCAAAACACTTCTTTTATTTTCAACTAAAAACTTGAACCCCCCCCCCCCCCCCCACACACACACCATACACACAATTGTTACTTTTTATACTTGCACAATTATTAGTTTGTCAAATAGCCATCCTTGTTGATTCAACACTCTTTTTATTACTGTAACAATATCAGTACATTTGTCGTGAAGTCATCAAAGACTTATGCTCTATCTTCTTCATAGAGTATGTTGTGATACAACTGCTAATTCATTTTATAACAATGGTTTTTCAAACTAGATTTCACCTAACTTGAAAATTTGGTGAAACATCCCAACGTCTCTTTTAAGACTTCTCAAAGGAATCTACCGTGATGCATCTTCAATGACTTTTTTATTCTATATTTAGGGAACTAGAAGTCTTAAAGTCAAAATGCTAATGAACAACGATTGACAACAAAAAGAGAAGTTAATCTGTCAAAGCAAAACACAAGCTAAAACTTAGGATTTATTATCCTTGTATATCTTATAAATCCTTAAGTCTTTAAGAGTTTATTTGTTGTGTATTCTTTATACATCTCTGATTATATATCAAGTTTATTTTCCCAACAATCATTTATCTGCTAGAGAGATTGTAAGAAGTCTCTTACTAAGTGTTTGAGCAAAGGAATTTTCTAGCTTGTGTGCTTGAGCAAGAAAGTCTCTTACTTATATTTTTGAGCAAAGGAAGTCTTGTCATTTTATGCTTGAGCAAAGGAAATTTCTTACTTGTGTGTTTTATCAAAGGAAGTATCTTTCTTGTATGCTTGAGCAAATTGTAATCTTCTGTGATTATAGAGAAAATCTCTTGTAAGTATAATGGGACTGGATTACTCTCGAGTTGTGAGAGGAACTAGGATAATTTTGTGTGTTATTCTTCTTTCTTGCATTTTTTATCCGCTGCCTATCTTTGACTGAATCAGATTCTATAACCTTGTGTTTAGAATCTGACTTAAGAGTTTAAAAAGAAAGAAAAAGCCAACATATTTCAACCCCCTTCTTATGTTTTCCTCACCTTCATTTGGCATTAGAGCATGGTCTGTATTTAACACTTAATAATGGTACATAAAAGATCATGAGAAAAACATATTAAATTTGTGTCTGGTATATTTGAATCTGGGAGTGGTACTCATACTCCAGATAATGTTATAAATCATGATTATAGTAACTCATAAAAGAAAAGTTACACAACTAGACCTCTAACTTCCAATGGAGACTCTACTAAGTTTGAATGGTGGAAGAGCAATACGTATACTCATATCATAGGCCTTGATAAAGAGAAAGTCATACACATGAAAATACTGAAAAAGCAATATGATCTTTTGAAAGAATAATTAACTTTTGTTCAAAATAAAAATGGTGCTCTATAAAAGGATCATAATCCTCTAGTAAAAGAAGTGTCTGATAAACCTCTTGATGAGCATGAAATGGCTCTTCAGGAGTTCATCATAAATGACTTCAACAGAACTAAACTTATATCCATGATCTATGGAGTAACTAGAAGCAAAGTGGAAAGTCTTGGTTACTCTCAAAAATATTTTAGTCCAAGGTTTAAGACCTTGAGTAAACCAACAAACCCTTCCTCTTTAAGCTCTGCTCAAAAAGGGCTTGACTCTTATTTTATACATGCTGCTGAAAATGAAAAGGTTCTGAATCTGTCAGAACCTAAAGCTGCTGAGGCAAGGGTTCGAAAGAAGTCAAAGCCTAAGACTATAAAGTCAAAGGTTCTGAAGAAGTCAAAACTTAAGATAACCAGAGCCAAGATTTTAAAAGGTTCTGAATTTAAGGTCAAGGCTCATTCAAGATAACAAACTTTTAAATCAACAGTCTTGAATAACCCCTAACCTTATTCTATGAAAGCAAAGGTACAAGACAAGGAGAAATCTATCAGAACTAACCATAAAGACCCCATAATAATATGGGTACCTAAATCTCAAATTTGATTTGCTATAGATATGCTTCAAAGGAGAAGCAAAGCAGAAGTCATGGTACCTAGACAGTGGCTGCTCACGACATAAGATGGGAGAAAAGCTTATATTCAAAATCCTAACTCTGAAAGAGATGGGAACTGTTGGATTTGGAGGAAACTAAAAAAGAAAGATCATTGGTATGGGTACTATTGGTAACTCCTCTATTTCAATTAATAATGTTTTCCTTGTAGAAGGATTCAAACATAACCTACTGAGCATTATTCAATTTTATGATAGTGGTTATGAAGTCATGTTTAATAAGAACAACTGCATAGTCATGAATGAATTTGACAAGTCAGTAATATTCAAAGGTAAGAGAAAGGGAAATGTTTGTAAAATTAATTTTACAGAATTGGTTGATCGGAATGTACTTTGCCTTCTATCAGTGACTGATGAGAAGTGGATCTGGCACAGAAGGTTAGGTCATACTAACTAGAGATTAATCTTTAAACTTAGCAAGTTGAAACTTGTTAAAGGATTTACAGATATCAATTATCATTCAGATGCTATTTGTGGGGCATACCAAGTAGGGAAAATAAGCCAGACTTCTTTCAAAACTAAAAAAACATTGTCTCTACCGCTAGATCCTTATAACTGCTTCATATTGATTTGTTTGGTCATGTTAGTACTGCATCAACCAATCGGAAGAAATATGGTCTAATCATTGTTGATGACTATAACAAATGTACTTGGGTTAAATTCCAAAGAACTAAGGATGAATCATATGTTGTGTTCAACATCTTCTGCATACAAGTACAAACTAAAAGAGAATCTAAAATTTTAAAGGTAAAAGTGATCATGGTGATGAATTTTAAAATAAGCCATTTGAACTATTTTATGAAAAACATGAAATTCTCCATGAGTTCTCTTCTCGTAGAACTCCACATCAAAATGGAGTTGTAGAGAGAAAAAACATATCTTTACAAGAAATGGCAGAAACCATTATTCATAAAAACAAGTTACCTAAGTACTTGTGGGGAGAAGCTATAAACACAACATGTTATGTTCAGAATATAATCTATATCAGACCTATTCTGAATAAAATATCATATGAACTATTCAAGGGAAGAAAATCAAATATTTCTTATTTTCATCAATTTGGATGTACATGTTACATTCTAAACAATAGAAGTTGCAAAACCATAATTAAAGTCCTTTTGAGCCTCCAACCTTACTTAGCTAGAAAGGGATCGTTGAAGTCCTTGATTTGTCTAAAACCTAAACAACATTCACTTTGAGAGTTGCAAAGATGATTCCACTTCCTCCAATGGATCTTCTTTTTGCTGGTATTGCTTCCTCACAAAAAGTCTCTCATCATCCTTTATATTTCCTTGCATATTGCCATTGGGAGCTTAAAAGAACTCATTATGTATGTACGAATAGCTTGTATAACAACTTTTAGAAGAGTGGCCCTATCTGGATAGGACAGATTGTTAGTATTCCAAACACTTAATTTTTCCTTACTCTATCAGTTTTTGAAGGATTCATATAGGTAGGGAGATCCAAGCAGGTATGAATTTTATCAGTGATGGGGATTGTGATCCACTTGGTAAAGGCATCTTTTTGCTCTTAGGTAGTAAATTTGCTTAACATTGTATTAAGATAAAGGTTTATAATATCTAGGAGTGCCTTTGCTTCTTTCTCTTCATTTTTGCAGAAAATGAAAGAGTCATCTACAAAAAAAAAGATGAGTCATTTTAGGGGATGTTTTTGCTAGAGATGAACCACTAAAAATCTTTTTGTTAAGAGCATTATTAAAAAGGTTTGAGAAAACATCAACACATAATGAAAAGATAGAGAGAAAGAGAAGAGTAATGTAGCTGTTGTTGATCTCTCTGGGATCCTTATAATCATTAAGATTTGTAACATAGTATGAGTGATATCTTCCCCAATAGTATCCCAAAAGAATTAATAAAACATATTTATTTGATTATATAAGGGATTTCTGTTATCGCCTTTGAATTTTTGGTGTTGCTGCAAAACTAAGAACAAATGGAGTTGAAACAGAGAAATTAATTTGCACGATAAACTTCCAAAGCGTGTAGTTTTACACTAAGCTTAAGGAAAAATTCACCCCCACCAATCTTTCTATGTTGGATGCAAAAGGAGTTACCGGCGAATTTCCTACAGGATACTTTGGAATCCTTAAAGAGAATTGCACAATCTCTCTAAGCGTATCTGTTGATAATATTTTACAGAAGAATGTTTCTTTCAATTGCTCTCATGCATTAGAGAAGAGAAAGATGATTTAGAATGAGAAATTAATTGAGATTGATTTTTGTGTGTTTTCCCACCGTGACCATAACCTGTAATTTATATTGAAAATCACGTCTGTTATGAAACAGTAGCAACTCTTAGAAAAGGCATGGCACTATTCCAATTGCAACTTAGTAACAACGTTTCGCATAAGAATAGCAAATATTTGTTTATACGTTGTAACTACTCCTAAAAGAAAGGAAACCAATTAAATGGAAATTTAGACCAACAATAATTACTATAGACCATGCAATTGAAATATGAAAACTTTGAATATAATATTTATATTTATATTATTAATTCAAATAATATAATCATACAATTAATTATTATTTTGGAAATTTTCTCACAATCCCCCACCATTTTCAAAATAACTAAATCTCATAATTCTGGAAAAATCATGGTTTCAGATATTGGTATCTCACGATTTGAACCAATACTTAGTAAGATATGGGTTTCACTCATCCCGAATAGACATTGGTAGACAAGCTTTGAACCAACTACTCATTAGAACAAGTGTGCAAAACTTACACATGAAATCTCGATACTATCAAAAGAATTGTAAATATGACACATTTGATAAGGCCCTATGTCATGTATCCTTTTCATGAGAATTTAAGAGTCAAGCCCTTGAACTCTATGAAGCAGCCTACTTCATTCTCATATAGGTAGACTATATCAGAAAAGCTCCCATAATAAGCATTCCAGCAAACATATGCTATATATCTATTAAGAGAATAATCTCATCCTATCACTTTTACTTTTATGGTCTGAGTACTTTTTGCCCATTGGGATGTTTCTATTGTTAAGTACTTCAATCACTCTAATAATATACTTTCATCATTGAACTCAAGACTTGATTTTAATCAAGTGTGAGTTGAGTTTCCACTATTGGTGATCAATAAGATATGGGCTTGAGACCCATCCCCAATGATGTCTTCAACACCATGTCTTTTGTCAGACCTTTCGTCAAAGGATCTACAAGATTATTATTAGTTCTTACGTATATTATGGAGATTACTCCATTTGAAATTAAATCTTTCACATAGCTATGTCTTATACCAATATGTCTAGATTTTCCATTATATACTTGGCTATATGCTTTAGATAGTGTGGATTGACTATCACAATGTATGGATACAGGTGCTATTGGCTTTGGCCAAATAGGTATCTCATACAACAAGTTTCTTAGCCATTCAGCCTCTTTACTACCTGTAGCCAGAGCAATAAATTCTGCAGCCATGGTGGAGTCGGCAATGCAAGTCTGTTTCTTTGAACCCCAAGAAACCGCACCTCCACCAAGATTGAAGATCCATCCACTAGTGGATGCATGATCTTCTATATATGTTACCCAACTGGCATCTGTATACCCTTCTAAAACCTAAGGATATCCACTATATGTTAAAGTGTAGTTAATCGTCCATTTCAAGTATTTTAATACTCTATTAATAACATGCTAATGATCTTTACTTGGATTACTTGTATACCGACTTAACCTACCAACAACATATGCTATATCAGGTCTAGTACATGTCATAGCATACATCAAGCATCCAATTACCTTTGAATATTCAAGTTGTGCCACTGGACACCCTTTATGTGATTGCAAATTAACATTTTGATCAAATGGGGTAGAAACGGATTTGCAATCCAAATGATCAAATTTCTTAAGCACCTTTTCAATATAGTGAGATTGGGATAAGCCAATATGTTCACCATCTCTTATGATTTTAATCCCTAAAATCACATCTACTTCACCTAAGTCTTTCATATCAAAAAACTTGGATAAGAAAGCTTTAGTCTTTTCTACCTCTTTTAATTCAGTACCAAAGATTAACATATCATCCACATATAAACAAATCATAACTCCTTTTCCATTGTTGAATTTACTATAAATACATTTGTCAGATTCATTTATTTTGTATCCATTGGCCAACATAACTTGGTCAAATTTTTTATGCCACTGTTTGGGCGCTTGTTTTAACCCATATAAAGACTTAGTTAATTTACACACTTTATGTTCTTGGCCTTTGATAACAAACCCTTCAGGTTGTTTCATATACACCTCTTCATCCAATTCTCCATTTAGGAAAGCAGTTTTAACATCCATTTGATGAATAATAAATTTATAGATGGAAGCGAGTGCCATAAGCACTCTAATTGATGCAATTCTTACAACAGGTGCATAAGTATCAAAATAATCAATTTCTTCTTTTTGTGTAAATCCTTTAGCGACAAGTCTAGCTTTGAATTTTTCAATGGTACCATCAACTTTCATTTTCCTTTTAAAGATCCATTTACAACCTATGGGTTTTGACCCTGGTGGGAGCACTACGCCAAATAAGGGAAAAGAGGGCGCTTTTTTGGCCTATAACAGCGCTTTAAAGCGCCCTCTAATCTGGCGCGGGCATAGGTAAAGACAGCGTTTTTTTTCCTGGTGAAAGCGCTCTCTAAAGTGGCTCTTTAAGCCCTTTAAGGGCCACTTTAGAGGACGCTTTTTAAAGAAAGCGCCCTCTAAAGTGGAAACTTTTAAGGGTTTAGAGGGCGCTTTTACTGGAAAGCGCCCTTTAAAGTGGAAACCTTTAAGGGTTTAGAGGGCGCTTATTTTGGAAAGCGCCCTCTAAAGTGGGTGGTTATTTAACATTTACATGCATCACATGTCTCTGTGACCATATTCTCATTTCAGGTTATGTTGCAGCCACAAGAGGTAACCAGAAGAAAATGGCATACAACTGCTTGTTATAATTCACAAGAGCAACTAAAAGTTCTTTTTATGCTTTTATAATATTAAAATACAAATACTGATATATGCTTATTGTTTATATGATCCTCTTGCTATTTGAAATGTCATGAACTGAAACCACTGCTACTCTAATTGAAATGTATAATAACCACTCTCTTTCATTTATTTGTTTATAATCAATCAATTACAACAAAAATGCAAGTATGCTGCTAGATTAGAAAATCACACTGTTTTGGTATTTTTCATATTTAACAAGACCAAAGAGCACAAAAATGAATTGAGTTGATTCAGAAAAAAAAATATGAATGTGAATACATGAGTGAACACTAGCTGAAGTGCTACTCGAAAGGAAACTTCATCTGAAAAACTGTTGTATTTCTTCAAGAGTTTTTCCCTTTGTCTCGGGGACCCAAATGGCAACAAATCCTGCTGTGAAAACACACACTGCAGTATATATTGTGAAGGTTCCTGATAAAAACATAGGAAGCTTCTGGTTAGAAACAATAGATATTTGTAGAAAATTAACATAGGCAATGCACACAAACCTCCCGAACTCCAATCCAAGAGCAAATTTGCTGTTAATGTAATCAACCAGGAAAAGAACCAATTGGCAAGTGTTGCAAAACTTCCGGCTAGGCCTTTGATGTTAATCGGAAGAATCTATTATGTAAAATATATTCAACACATCAACTATCACATTATATTACAACAAAGGTTTGTTCATATAGGGTTGTCATGCATATTATTATTGAAGAAAATTGTACCTCAGACATTATAATCCATGGCATTGCTCCTAATCCCAGAGAGAATGCAATAACCATGACCGGAAAGAAATTGAAAGTTTATAATAATGAAGTTAGGGAAACAAACAATAGAAACCATCATTTGTGTAATAAAATTGTATTTACACACCATAACTCCAGCCACTGATACGAGGCTCAATGTCGCATATAAATCAGAATCTGGTGATATATATTCCTGAGAGCAAATTCAACATAAAATATATTATCCATATAAAAAACCAAAAATATAAAGAAGAATTTACTGATATATAATCCTGTGAATCTGTGTTACAAATTTCTGAACATTTATGCATGAATGCATGTGTAATATCTAGTTAATGTATTATCTATATATAAAAATAAACAAAAAAAAATGTTCAAAAAATATAACAAACAAAAAAATTATTATTACCTTCAAGTAGAATGATATTGAAACAACCAAAAGACTCAAAGCCATTGCAGATGAAGAAACCTGCAATAGGAGATTTTGATTAATCTCTTATTACCCTCCAAACAAATAGTAATGTGAATGCAAAAATTATCGAAAAAGCTCAGACTCACAATAAGTAAAAGCCGGCGACCAGATTTGTCTGCTAACCACAAAGTTAAAATCGTAGCAAGAACCTAAATGACATGTAAATATTGTTCAGATTATGGTCTGATAAATTTGGAACGTTACAAATTTAGTTTCCTTTCGGTCGAACCTGAACAGCACCGACTCCAAATGTTGCTACATCACTCGAAACATGCGTCTAAATCTCGGAATAACAGGAAAATACTACAAGACTTTTGCTGGAGACAACTTGTTCTTATATCGCGAAACACCGCATTTAGGACACTCATTTAACGATGCATACTCATTTCGAAACAAAACTCAATAAATGTATGAACCAAGAAAAATGAAACCAAAAATGAACAATAGCGAACGTCAGAAGAGAAACCAAGTAATATGAAGATTAGAAAAATACCTATGGTGTTAAAATCGAACAGCTAACAACGAATTAATAGAAGGAGGAAACGTCGTAGATCTAACAGAGGTGGAAGGAGAACGCCTTAGAAGTAGCGAAAATCGTAGCAGTGAGAATCCTAACGTGAAAAAGAACGAAAATAACAGAGTGAAATAACAAAATGCGCAGTATGTTATAATTTTAATGTTTACTAAAGGGGACCTTAGAGGGCGCTTGTGGAAAAAAAACGCCCTCTAAAGGGGGCCTAAGAGGGCGCTTATGAAAGCGCTCTCTAAGGCTTTCCAAAAGCGCTTTATAAACTGGAAATGCACATGGACTTATAGAGCGCTTTTTTAAAAGCGCCCTCTAAGGGTAACCTTAGAGGGCGCTTTCTAAAAAGCGCCCTGTATTGTTGTCCCTCTATCTCCTCCTTATTTTTTCGCTTCACCTTAGAGAGCACTTTATTACAAAAGCGCCCTCTAAAGTGCGCTGTCTATTCCAGTTGTTCGCTCCTTATTTTTTCGCTTCACTTTAGAGTGCACTTTTGTAATAAAGCGCCCTCTAAGGTGCGCTGTCTATTCCAGTTTTTGGCGTAGTGGAGATCTACTAATTTCCAGGTTTTATTACCCATAATCGAGTTCATTTCCTCTTGGATGGCTTCTTTCCAAAGGGTTGAATCTTGAGATTTTATTGCCTCTTCAAATGTTTCTGGATCATTCTCTAGGTTATAGCAAATTGGTCCATAACAATTTATAGAATAATTATTTCCTTCTACAAGGAACATGAAGAAGTCTGATCCCTAATTTTTTACTTTTCGGATTCTTTTACTTTTTCTAGGTTCTGAACATCCCAACATATCATTATTTGATACATTATTTTCTAGACTTTGAACATCATAATGAACATTGTCTTTGCAATTTTGAATTGAGGTAAATCTACTTTCTTGAAAAATTGCATCTCGTGACTCAATCACGGTATTAATAGGATATGATTCATTGGATTCAATAACCATGAATCTATATGCTTTATTGTTTTCAGCATAGTCCAGAAATACACATTCAATTCCTCTTTCTCCCAATTTCTTTCTTTTTGGTTCAGGCACCTTAACAATTGCTCTACAACCCCAAACTTTTAAATATTTAAGATTTGGTTTTCTTTTCTTCCAGAGTTCATATGGGGTTATCTTGTTCCTTTTATTAGGAACTCTATTCAGTATATAACATGCAGTTAGCATGGCTTCACCCCAATATCCTTTGGATAAACCAGAATATGATAACATGGCATTCACCATTTCTTCCAACACCCTATTTTTCCTTTCTGCTATCCCATTTTGTTGTGGGGAATAGGGTGCAGTTATTTGATGTATAATACCAGTGGACTCAAAATAATTAGGATGATAGAATTCTCCCCCTCTATCACTCCTAAAACATTTAATAAAAGTTTCATGTTGGAGTTCTACTTGAGCTTTAAAAAATTTGAATTTTTCTAAAACTTCATCTTTAGAGTGCATTAAATAAACATAACAAAATCTAGTGCAATCATCAATGAAAGTGACAAAATATTTTTTACCACCAATAGTAGGCCAACCATGTAAATCACATACATCTGAATGAATTAAATCTAATACTTTAGAATTTCTTTCAACTCTCTTAAAAGATTGTCTTGTAATTTTAGTTAACATGCATGTGGTACAAGAATTTAAGTTTATATCAAAATTAGGAATTAAACTTGATTTCATCATGTCTTTTAATTTACTAAAATTAACATGTCCTAGTCGCATATGCCATAAATCACAAGACTCAACAATATAAGCAGAAATCACATTATTATTATTATTATTAACAATATTACACATGAACATATTCTCACAAAGATAACTTTTTCCCACAAATATTCCCCCTTTGGAGAGAATAAACTTATCTCCCTCAAATACAGATTTGAAACCATACTTATTAAGTAAAGGTATAGAAATCAAGTTTTTCCTAACTTCAAGAACATAGAATACATCTTTAAGAGTGAGTATTTTTCCAGATGTGAATTCAATCTCTACCGATCCTTTTCCTTTGACTTGGACAGTAGAAGCATTTCCCATGTACAAAACACCACCATCTTCTTCATTAATGGTCTTGAATAGTTCTTTATTTTTGCACACATGACGGGTAGCACCAGAGTCTATCCACCAAGAATTAACATCTTCTATCATGTTGATTTCAGAAATAACAACAACAAGATTTTCTTTTATTGCACTTGAATTCTTATCTTTGTTCTTTTTCTTTAAGAACCTGCACTCATGTTTAAAGTGTCCTGGATTTCCACAATGATAACAATTTCCTTTCTTTTTCTTTAGGTTGTTATAACCTTTGTGGTTTTCATGAGAATTTTTGAAATCTCGTTTTCTTTTATTGGAATGTTTGCTTGAATTTCCTTCCTCCATCACATGGACCTTCTCTTGAGTAAATTGGCTTTTAGTATCATCTTGTTTTCGATACTCTTCTTCTAAACGAAGGTGATTACCCAATTGTTCAAGAGAAATATCCCCCTTCTTATGCTTCATGGTTCTTTTAAAATCTTTCCAAGAAGGAGGAAGTTTATCTATTATGGAGGATACAATTATAGTTTCATCCATGTGCATATTATGTTGTTTGTAATTATTGAGAATACGTTCCATTTCATGCATTTGTTCCATAACAGACCTACCATCTATCATTTTATAATTATTAAATTGAGAAACAAGAAACTTCTTACTTGTAGCGTCCTCTTGCATGTATCTTGATTCCAATTTCTCCCATAACTCTTTTGCGGAGTTACTGCTCTGATAAATGTCGAACAACGAATCACACATACCGTTGAGGATGTGTCTCATGCATATATAATCATCATTGTCCCACTTTTGTCTCTCTCTAGTTTTAGCAATTGTTTCATCTTCTTTTTCTTCCGGTTTTGGAATGTTAAGGACATACACCACCTTCAGTGTTGTGAGAAGAAATTTCATTTTTTTCTGCCAACGAATAAAATTCCCTCCATCAAATTTCTCTAATTTCACAAAGTCAGAAGTCATCTCTTTTAGTGAAGCAGCCATTGAATAGGAAAAATTGTTCCTTAAGATTGTTATCGCCTTTGAATTTTTGGTGTTGCTGCAAAACTAAGAACAAATGGATTTGAAACAGAGAAATTAATTTGCACGATAAACTTCCAAAGCGTGTAGTTTTACACTAAGCTCAAGGAACAATTCACCCCCACCAATCTTTCTATGTTTGATGCAAAAGGAGTTACCGGCGAATTTCCTGCAGGATACTTTGGAATCCTTAAAGAGAATTGCACAATCTCTCTAAGCGTATCTGTTGATAATATTTTACAGAAGAATGTTTCTTTCAATTTCTCTCATGCATTAGAGAAGAGAAAGATGATTTAGAATGAGAAATTAATTGAGATTGGTTTTTATGTGTTTTCCCACCGTGACCATAACCTGTAATTTATATTGAAAATCACGTCTGTTATGAAACAGTAGCAACTCTTAGAAAAGGCACGGCACTATTCCAATTGCAACTTAGTAACAACGTTTCGCATAAGAATAGCAAATATTTGTTTATACGTTGCAATTACTCCTAAAAGAAGGAAACCAATTAAATGGCACTTTAGACCAATAATAATTACTATAGACCATGCAATTGAAATATGAAAACTTTGAATATAATATTTATATTTATATTATTAATTCAAATAATATAATCATATAATTAATTATTATTTTGGAAATTTTCTCACAATTTCAAGGTTCAATTTTATTAACACGTAAAGTATTGTTACCAACATTATGAATTTGCTTATTTAAATAGCGTTTCACATACAAACTATTAAATTTGTGATATAACATAAAATTAATCAAGTTATTCGATTATATTATTCACATTTTATCACAAGCATCTTACAAATAGTTACTGTAGCAAGTGTTTAAATTTTGTAATATTAAATATGATTTCTTATGATAAGAAAGTGTTTTGATCTCTATTTTTATCTAACTTTCGTATCTAATTTTTATTTATTTTAAATTTATATCGATTTAATTTTTTCTTATATATGTATTTAAAATTAATAATGTGTATTTTTGAGTTTCATTTATGAAATACGACCATTCATTGTATATATCATTTTGGGAAATTCTAGTAGTATTGAGAAGTTTTTTATTAAAGAACATTGAATATTATGAGATTTTTTTCTTTTTAAAATAACACATTTGTGAGAGACATCTCACATATTCACCAAAAATCTTAAGATAATAGATGGATGAGTTCTTTCACTTATAAATATTCAAGTCTCCACATTTTTAACTAATATCAGACTATTATCTACATTACTTACATTTGTTACATTCACAACGGACAAATCATAAATATAAGTGAAGCATATCAACAAATGAACATGTTATTAATTTTGAAAATAAAATATTTTTAAAAAATGATCAAGATGATTTAAATTTTAAAAAAAAATAATTAATTTTATTAATAAAATAAAATATAAGAACTAAAAATATAATTAAGTTTAAAAGAAATTACTCAAATTTCTTAGAAACTAAATACAAAATGAAATAAGAGAAGAAATAACTACATATAGTAATTAATTAAAAAACCTACTATGTAATTAGTTAAAAAAAATTAAAATTCTTCACTCACAAATAATTTGAGTATAAAATTTATACAAAAAAATCAATTTAAGTACAATTGATGCAATATAGCACGAATTAAATGGATCACTAAGAATTAGTTAAAATAACTATTGAGTTAAGTTAGAATTCTATGAGTTGTCTAATATAAATCTTAAAAAGTCTAAAAATAGTCTAATGATAAAATATTTATTTATTTTGACTAAGGATCATATGTTTTATCGTGGGACATTCTGGGAGATGAAGTTTTCAAATTTGTTTCTATTAAAATGGTTAAACATGAGAAAATATGTTCCATAAATTAGCATGCTTTCATACTATTTATCTTTGATATTTTTGATTATTTAACGTTTCATACTATTTATCTTTGATACTTTTGATTGTTTTAACAAGTGCAATAAATGTTATCGAAGTAATAAAAGTATGTTTGTATCCATAGGGATTGTACTATTTTAACAAGACAATTTGTGTGCTATTGAAAGTAAAAATTAGGGGTTTGTAAGTCTGATTTTAATAAAATAAATGCGTAAATAAATTGTTGGAAAATTGATCAGATTAAAGGTTATTGGGTCTTGCTTCGAATTCTCATGATGTCACTATTGATGTTCGTGTCTATTTTTCTTAAGTTGATTTTTCAGTGATTACGACGGTTTAACTTAGTTGTTATACTCAACTCCTTGGTGTATAAATCACTCTTCTACACTACAATTCTCAAATTCCTTACGCCAGTTGGATAGTTAAAACAAACAATAGTCAGTGCGTTAAATCTTACATCACAACTTATAATTTGTTATCCTTAATCAATTATTAAATTGAACAGTTAATTTAGATCAGACTAGTATAGTTATGGTTATTAATAGATACAATAATTCAATATATAAGAATTCGTCAACCTGTATAAAGTAATTAACAAGAAATTAACTTAATAACAATGGTGAATAGAAATTTAGTTACTCATACTAATAGTAATCATAACTGAAGAAATAAAGAAATAATACATGAATCTCCGATTAGAATTTAGCTTCCAATGATAAAAACATGTGTTCCAGAACTTCAAAAATTGTTTTGCCGTCAAAAGTCTATACCAAAAATGTTCAATCCTTTTTTCTTCTATGTTTTCTCTTTTTATAGAAGTCAAAACGTACCAGAAAAAAGGTTACATCATGCGAAGATGTCTTTGTATCTCACCGTGATGTGTTGTGTGAGAAAGAATCACACTGCAATCACTTTTTACCGCGCCACAATATGAAACAAATCTCGCCACGATCAACACATGAAAATTCTAGTGGTAAATTTTTATTTTTCTTCACAATTTTTCACTTTTTCATGTTTTGGCTTTATTCCTTAACCTCTTCTCTTTCTTCCCAAATCTTAATCAAACTTAAAAAAAATCAACTAAAAATGACTCAAAGCATATGCAAATGCTTATAAAAATTACATGATAACAGAGTGTCATCACAACCTCAAACTTACATTGTTACTTTCCTCAAGAAACTCATTCATAATTGTGATCTTCTGCAGAACTTTGTATTGACTAAAACATTGACAAACATCAATCCTAGAAGAGTTATCACTTCCATTTGTTGCTTCAATCCTGCACAATCTAAAAAGTTTTTCTTTAACTTTCTATATACCCAACATTTCTCTCAATTTCACTATTCACTCTTATTTGAAACAATATGGTAAACACGGATTCACATAAAATTGATATCAAACATATAAAGTGGCAATATTTCTAAAAAACCGTCACTTTCTATTCGAAAAAACACTTTTGAGTTCTTTCAAAGGTTGTAACTTGACTTATGTCAGGGTGAAATATTTTTTTCCAATAGGTTTAATTTCTTGGAGTTAAGCACCTGCTAACTTCCTATTTTCACACAACCTTTACATATTCTACTTTTTTAAATGATGGTTACTAGAATTATGAATATATTTTATCCGTTTTTTATTTTCATAAGCTCTAAATTTGAACATTATAAAGACTTTTTCTAGCTTATATTCATCTTTTATTTTTCATCATGATTTTTTCTTCGATTATAGGATTATAGTACCCTTACCCTAAACTTAAATCGTTGCTCATTCCAGAAGTAACCTCAAACTTAACTTTTTGCATGAAATAGAAAATAACAATCTACCTAACTCCAAGGAAAGGGTGAAAATATTTCTCTTTCTGGTTAATTGGCTAAATTTGTGGCTAAGTCGCCGAAATAAATGGCTCATGCTCAAAGGGTTTAACAAAGAATACAATTTTGTTAACGGGTTACCTAAGAAAGGTTCTAAGTCAAAACAAACAAGGTGCCTCGGCGTGTAAATAAACAGACAAACAATGATTCAAAAATAGAACAAACCCTAGTAGATGAACAATCATACGGACACTCATAACAAGAACTAAGTTAAATAGTATAATTATTCGGCTCAAACCTTACTTGCTGAGGTATTTTATGATTGAGTAAGAGGTTGTTGAGTATTGCTCTTCTTCATACTTTCTCAATCCGCATTGGAAACTTTTGTAATAACTTTGTTTTCTCTTTTATTTTGTGTTTATTTTCTTGTGTCTTTAATTATGTTTCTCATTGGTAAAGAATCATACTAAGAATCAGAGAAAATAACAAAAACAAATTCATTTATTAAATAAAGCAACAATAAAGTTCACAAAATAGAAATTCATAAAATACTAAATGAGACAAAAAATAAATGACACTAACCTGTGGGTTGCCTCCCATACAACGCTTCTTTAAGGTCTTTAGCTTGACTGTTTGATCCTCTGTTTGGGAGACATATATGACACAAAAAACACATCATATTTCTTCTTCCTTTTGTTTGGTAGGAATCTCATACACTTGAGGTATTGATGATGTTGCTTCCATATCTTCATCAGCTTGATAGTAGTGAATAAGACATAAATTGCATCTAATACTTTATTAATTACTTCTGTTCCATTTGCCTTGTTACTAAAATAATTTTCAGGGACATTCTTTTGTTGACCAATTTTTTGTTGGGTATCTTCATCTAGACAAATTTTTGAATTGAAAACTAGACCATCCTCACTTAACATTATTTCTCTTTTCCCATATCTTTTTTTCACCTCAATTTCTTCTATTCTTGATTCAATTTTTTCATCTGATGGCGTGTACTTTTCTTCATATTGTTCTTTTCCGTCTCCTCATTCATTGACTATTTTCCATTCCTCTTCGACTTCCTTCTCAAATTCACCATTCCTAGGATCATCCAATGTATTCTCATTAAAACCTCCACTTGATTGAGTTGACACTTATTTAGATAACTGCTTAATTTGAGTTTCAAAATTCTTTATGGAAGCTTCACGGTTCTTGTTAGATATTTCTTGATTGACCTTTAATGCTTCAAGATTGCATTGAGTCTTCTTCCTGAGTTCGTTCATAATCTTTTCTAGAATGAATGGCTTCCTTGGTGGTGGATCTTGAGAAGCTTATTGATTAAAAAAATTACATTTATTCTTACTCTTTATAAGATTTGGATGATCGTCCCACCATATATTAAAGGTCTTGGATTAAGGATTTATATCTTGATAATTTTTTGTATAATGCGTCTCCTCAACGTATCCCTCTGCTATACGATGGACATTGGCATGACCTTCACCACATAAATCACATTGTAGTACCCTAGTTAAATTAACATTTGTTGGAACTAGAGTGAATGCTGCCAATTGCTTTGATAAAGCTTCAAGTTGTGCTAATATAGCTAGTTGAAAATCAAGGTAAATCATTCATGTCTTAAATCAAAAAGCAGTAAGCTAGATCCTTTACCTCAGATACACAACCAAAACAAAAATAACTTAATAGCACTTAACAAAAAAAATTGAATAAAAGTATAAAGTTAAAATAAAATAAAATAACATAAATTAAAAATAAAATGTGTAGTATAAAAAATTGCCTTATCGAAATAATCCAACGATCCTTGACAGCAACACCAAAAATTTGATTGACTTCTAGCAAGTGTACTAAATATTATAGAAGTAATAAAAATATATTTGTAACTACATAGATTGTGTTATTTTAACAAGACGATTTGCATGCTATTGAAAGTAAAACTTTGGGGTTTGCAAGAATGATTTTGATAAAATAAAAGGGCAAATAAATTGTGGGAAACTTGATTAGATTAAAGGTGATTAAGTCTTGGTTTGAGTCTCATGTATATCACTATTGATGTTGGTGTCTATTTTCTCTAAGTTGATTTCTCAGCGACTATGATGGTTTAACTTAGCTGTTATAATCAATTCTTTGGTGTATAACTCACTCTTCTACACTACATATAATGAATATGATATATGAATTTGACAATGCATATAACCAATTCTTTAGTGTATAACTCACTCGTATAGTTATGTCCAGTAATCAATATGATTCTCGGTGTGATATATGATTTTGGCAATGCATATAATGCACTGAACAAGAAATTTGAATAACAATGCTGAATTAATCAAAAGTGTCAATAGTATAATACATAGGCATATGACTCAACATGTTCATTCAGGTTCATCTGACAAAACCTAATCAATAGAAAGGTAGTTACTCATACTAATGGTAATCATAACTGAAGAAATAAAAAAAATGATACATGAATCTTCAGTTAGAATTTGACTTTTGATGATGAAAATCATTGTTCCAGAGCTTCAAAACTTGCTTCAGTGTCAAAATTATGTACCAAAATGTTCAATCCCTTTTTCCTCTACGTTTTCCCTTTTTATAATAGTCAAAACGCCTTAGAAAAAAAGTTACATTGTGCCACAATGTCCTTATATTTCGTTGCGATGTGTTGTGTGAGAACGCATCGCGGTGTAATCTTTTTCATCACGCCGCAATATAAAACAGATCTCGTCACAATCTCCACACCAAAATTTCACTGAAAAATTCCTTTTCTTCACTTTTTATGTTTTTTCTTAATTCCTCCATTTCTTTATTTTATTTCTATTTCTTAATCAAATTTAATCAAAATAAACTAAAAATGACTAAAATATATATACAAATACTTATAAAAATTATATTATGACATGGTATCATCACATATACATAACAATTAACAATGTTGTGTCTCCTAATTTAATAAATATAATTTTTAAAATAATTAATTTTATCTTTAAAAAATAACCACGTAATTTGTTGTTTATTTGTCTTTTATTCGTTTTAAAATGATTAATATTTTAATTTAATCAATCAATTTTAAATAAAAAGTAAACTCAATAAAGATTGGAGGAGTTCACATCTTTCAACTTTTTGGAAAGTCGTCTAAAGAGTTCTCTAAAAGAATTTTATTTATTTATTTTATTTTAACAATTTCAAGAGCAACATGCCAACATAGGAATGTCCTAAAAAGGTAGGATTAGAAAAACCATGAAAGAATCATTAAATTGTCTAGTGTTTTCTTTAAAATACTCTTGTTCTTCTATAATAATCTACATGAATGTTTAAAAAATATTATAATGATATATGCTTTGTTTTGACCAATCACTATTGTAAACCGGAGCCTATATTTGGTATTACCAAAATAAAGATTGAATTTAAAAGAATAACACATGAAATGAATAAATGAAGCAGTAAAAAGATATGAAAGATTTGGCAATGAAAATAACATAAAAATTTAATTAAAAAGAAACAAAAAATTTACAACGTAATGAAGAAGTGCCAGCAACAGATAAGTTAAAATGTATTAATTAAAATATCATTCTCATTTAATGGGAATCTTTGATTGACCATGGGATTCATATGGGTGCCAAGAAATCTCTTAGAAAGTGATCAATTGTTAATTAAAACCCCTCGACTAAAATATGAAACACATGGTGTAAAGATAAAACAAAACGAAGGAAGATGTCAAACTGACACAACGTATTAAGTTAGTTTAAATTTTTATTTAAAATGTTTATATTTAGTATTTAATATATTTCAAATAAAACTATTTTCAATATATAAATATAAAAGTTAAGGAAAAACAACAAAATAAGGTGATTCTTTTATGATAGTTTCTTCAATAAAGAGATATAGGGAGGAGTAATCATAAAAAAAAGTTCAAAAAGATAATAAAAAACTAATATTTGAGCCTCTAATCACTATCCGATCACAAAGAAAAACTTGTTCACTCGAAAACAAGGGTAGGAGTAGCAAAAAGGCTTACACATGTCCATTTTCACGAAGAAAGTCTTATCCATAAGTTCCTTCATATAAAATATTTTATCAAAAATATGAGATCATTACGAGTTTTCAAATGTCTCAAACTATCTAATATCAAATCTTTTAGACTCGTGCCCTAGCATCTTAAAAATAACAAAACAAAGACCTCAACTCTCTAGGTGAAATCAAGGTCCACCCTAATGACCTAAAATTTATATATTAAGCACACACATTAAACATATATGATTCTAATAGATGACTCGCCGATTACACACACGCCTGGTAAAAATCACAGACGGCTTCGTTGAGGTCCAATAACACCATCATTATCACATATTTTTCTTAGTTTGAACCTTATCTTACAATAGTTGGCAAGAAAATAGTGTCATTTTAGAAGGCGTTCAACTCTTCTACACTAGAGGGAGACAAGAAAAGTTAACACTAATTGGGTTTTCCTCCTCTAAATTTGAGCAAAGAGAGACAGATATAATGACCTAACAAAGTAACCACCCCTAGAGTTTTGAAGCCAAAGCCATGAATCTGATCCCCGAGAGGGAGTCACACCCTCGATAACTGACATCAAAATACTCACTAGTTCTTGCTCCCAAATATAAATCCCTTTTCTACACCTAAAATCCCAAACACATACATTATTTGCCAAGAACCCATCTTACCGATCAAAACATATTTCTTATTTAATCTGAAATAACATGTAAACTGATTTTTAAGTATAATGTGTCCCACTCATGTGTCTTCCGAAAAAAATGTGAAGGTTGTCACCAACATCTACATCATCTTCATTTTCTTCTTCTTGTCTTTCTCTTCTCTCTCTTCCATCTTGATAATCTTCATCTTCTTCCTCTTGCGCACCAACAATTGGTATCTAGAGCTCCGATTTGGATTCACGAGAAAAATCAAGGGAAACACGAGTGAACGTGAGGCGTGTATGATTGATTTTGGTTATGAAATTCACAATGAATTGAAGTTTGAAATTGTAACAAAATCACATAATTTGATTTTGAGGTATTGGGAAACATGAGTGTTTGGTGAGATTTGAGTGGATTCTTGCACAAGATCAAAGATGAACGGTTGAAGAGGTAGCTTGAATATGAAGTTGTTGGTATTTGATAGAAAGAACCGGAATTGGTGGATGATCTAGATGCGTGTGTTATTTGGCGCTCAAGATGTTCTTGATCTCGTCAATGACGACTATGCAACAGATGCAACTAAAGCACAAAGGAATATGTATAGAGAGATGAGGAAGAAAGATCAGGAAGCTTTATTCTACATCCATCAGTGTGTGAATGTGAAGGTGTTTGAGAAGATCATTAATTCGATGATAGTGAAGGTTGTGTGGGACATATGGGTACATTTCTATGGAGGTGATGCATTAGTGAAGAAAGTGAAACTTCAGCCTCTATGTAAGTAGTATGAGAATCTCAACATGAAGAACAATGAAAAGGTACCTGATTACATCTTTAGAGTGATTCTAATCATAAATGAGATGAAACCGTGTTAAGAGACTCTCTCTGAACAAGTAATCATTGAAAAGGTATTGAGATCACTTACTCCTCAGTTTGATTACATTGTTATAGCAATTGAACATTTTAAGAATCTGAGCACCATGAGAATTGAAGAGCTGCAAAGAAGTCTAGAGGCACAAGAGTTGCGTCTGACTGAGAGAACCTCTGAAAGAGAGGTAGAGCAGGCTCTGAAGGCGTATTCTAGTAAGAAGAATCAGAAGCAATCTTGGTCAAAGGCCAATAAGAGGAATTGTGGTGGTTATCGGAAGTAAGAAGTCTCCAACTCCTATGAGAAGAAACATCAAAAGGGAAAGGAGAATTTTGACAAGAAGGAAGTTCAATATTATTGTTGTAAGAAGTTTGGTCATTATGCTAATGATTGTTGGTAAAACAAGGAAAGAAAATTAGAAGAAGCAAACATAGCCAAAGGAGAATCTGATAATAGACATGTGTTATTGATGGCGTCTGAGTATGATGGTGGATATTTGGTAGACTGGTGATATATGGACATTGCATGCTCAAAACACCTAACTGGAAACAAACAATGGCTAATTAATTTTAACTCTAGAAAGAGGATAAAAATCAGATGTGATAATGATAAGTATTTGAATACTAAAGGAATGGGAAATGTCAAGGTCAGAGTGAAGAATGTAAAAAAAAATGTTTGGATCAAGGATGTTTGATATGTTCCTGGCATGAAGAGAAATCTGATGAGTGTAGTTCAACTAATTGAGAAAGGTTTCTCAGTTGCTATGAAGGACAATCTCTTGAAGTTGCATGATTCTGATCAGAAGCTAATTATGCAGTCTGAACAAGGAAGCAACAGAACATTCAAGGTGAATGTTGAAACAACTGAAACTAAATGCCTCAGTGTTGAAGGGGATAGTGAGTTGTGGCATAAGAGATTGGGGCATCTGAACTTCAGAAACTTAAGGAATCTGAGTTGTAAGAAGTAGGTACATGGAATTCCTAAGATTGTGAAGCCTAAGAATTCATGTGAGATACGCATGAAAGGTAAGCAAGCTAGATTTTCATTTGCATTTGAACTGGTTCCAAGAGCAAAACATGCTTTAGGAGTGGTACATTTTGATGTATGTGGACCATTTGAAGTACCTTCACTTGGATGAAACAATTACTTTATGTCATTTTTGGATGAGTTCACAATAATGACATAGGTAACACTCATTAAGTTTAAGCATGAGGTGTTTGCTGAGTTTCAGAAGTTCAAGGTGAAGGTTGAAAAACAGAGTGGCCAGAAGTTGAAAACGCTCATAATTGCTGGTGGAAATGAGTACAAATCTATAGAGTTCAAGATATACTTTGAGGAGAATGGAATTGAGAATGAGGTTACTGCTCTATACACTCCTCAATACAATGGTCTTATTGAAAGAAGAAACATAACTTTGCTTGATATGACAAGGAGCATGATGAATGAGAAGAAGCTACCTCACACCTTATGGGAGAAGTTGTTGCCACTGCAGCATATATGCTCAATAAATGTCCAACTAAGAAGCTGAAGGAAATAGTTTCTTTTGAGAAGTGGACTGGAGATAAGCAAAGTGTGAGCTATCTGAAGGTGTTTGGTTATGTTTATTATAAACATGTTCTAGATGCTAAGAGAAGGAAATTGGATGACAGAAGCAGAGTCATGATGTTGGTAGGGTACCACAGTACATGTGCTTATAAGCTTTATTGTCTTGTCACTAACAAAGTTGAATTCAGCAGAGATGTCATTGTGAAAGAATCAGAAGTGTGGGATTGGAACAAGTCTCAATCCAACTCTAGTGCAGTTTAAACACTTGATTTAACTTCTGAAGATATTTCGAACTCTGAAGAAGAATTTACTGCTGAAGGAGATTATGAGTCTATAGATGAGTCAGAGTTTAAAGGTGACTCTAATGCTGAAGAAGACTCCGAAGGAGAATCTGATTTTGATCCAGATTCTGATGATGATCTAGACTCTGGTGGTAATCATGCTTTTGAAGGTGGACCGACCCCTGAAGGGAGTCCATCATTTGATACTGTTCCAGCATCTGAACAAGTTAAGAGGTTGTAATGATATCAAACAAATACCAAGAATATTTGCAGAGTTTGACATGTTGCAAGATATTGATATAGAGGTTGTAATGATATCAAACAAATACCAAGAATATTTGCAGAGTTTGACATGTTGCAAGATATTGATATAGACTCTGAAGGGGAAGTCATTCAATGTGCCATGTTGGTAGACTTTGAACCAGTAAGTACAAATGAAGCTCTTAAGAAGAAAATATGGTTGAAGGTCATGAAGGAAGAAGTTCACGCAATAAAAAGAAACAAGACTTGGGTATTCACTGAGCTTCCAAAGAACAAGAAATTGATCAATGTGAGATGGGTTTACAAGGTGAAACTAAATCCAAATGGATCAATTGGAAAACACTAATCAAGGTTAGTAGCTAGAGGATTTCTATAGAAATCTGGACTTGATTACTTTGAGGTGTTTGCTCCTGTAGCTAGACATGAAACAATCAGACTAGTGATTGATATAATTGCTAACAAGAATTGACCTATGATGGATTTAGATGTGAAATCTGCATTTCTGAATTGTCCTTTACAAGAGGAAGTTTATGTATCACAACCTCCTATATTTGTGAAAAATAATCAGGAAGATATGGTGTATAAGTTGCATAAAGCCATGTATGGACTGAAACAAGCTCCTAGAGCATGTAATTTGAAAATTGATTCATTTTTAAAGCTTCAAGGATTCAGAAAATGTGAGATTGAGTATGGTGTTTATGTTCAACATACATCTGATAGCAAGTTGATTCTATTGTGTCTCTATGTTGATGACATATTGCTAACAATGAGTTGTTCAAATGAGATAGCTAAGTTCAATAAGGTGTTGATGAATGGGTTTAATATGACTGATCTAGGAAATATGACATATCTTCTAGGGATGAATATTATGTACTCTGATAAGGGTATAATCTTGCATCAATTGAAGTATGAATTTGAGCTTCTTGAGAGATTTGAGCTAATGAATTACAAGTCAGCAATCACACCTGCTGAAACAAATTACAAGTTGGATTTTGATGTTAAGGATGATGATGTAGATGTTATAATTTTTAAATAGTTGGTAGGCTCATTGATTTATCTCTATAATATTATGCCTAATCTTTTTTATGCAGTTGGAATAATGAGTAGGTTTATGAACAAACCAAAGTGATCATATTACCAAGCTACTATTAGGATACTGAGGTATATTAAGGTAACTCTAAAGTATGGAGTTTTGTTCCCTTATCGTGTTGAAATTGATTCGAGATGATATGATATTCAGACTCTGATTGGTGTGAAGACAAAGTTAACAAAATAAGTTATTCTTGATATTTATTCAAATAGCTAGAAGGTCATATTTCTTAGTGCTCCAAGAAGCAACCAATGATTGCATTGTCAACCTACGAAGCTGAGTACATTACAGATGCTTTGACTGCTTATCAAGTTGTATGGATTCTGAACATGTTGTAGGATCTAAAGATCAAGGTGGGCAAGTCTATAAAGTTGATGAATGACAACAAATCAGCTATAAGCCTTGCCAAGAATCCAGTGATGCATGGAAGAAGCAAGCACATTGACACGAAGTTCCATTTTCTAAGAAACCAGGTTTAGAATGGGGTGCTTGAAGTTATGCATTATAGAACTCAGAAGAAGCTGGCAGATGTACTAACTAAGGCTATCAAGACTGGACACACTTGAGAGATGGAATTGGTGTTGTAGATTTTGAGTAGCTGAATACAAATTAAGGCATGATGTTAGATATAATTCAAATTCATTTACATGTGAGTTTAATTTAGCTTGCATTTGGATTTGCTTTAGATTTTGATTAGTATATAAATCTGATGTGGTTTTAGTTTGTAATGAGATTACTTTCATAACTGATTTTTTTGGAGATTCTCTTAAAAAAGTTAGTTACAATTTTTCTCTCTTCTCGCTCTTCCGTCTTCATCTTCTTCCTTTTGTGCACCAAAATATATATATATATATATATATATATATATATATATATATATATGCATGTATATATATATATATATATATATATATATATATATATATATATATATATATATATATATATTGTCAAAAAGTGCAGGTGTGCTTGTTCCTCCTGTAAAGGCAGGGAGACACAAAGGTCTTAGTAGATATATAAAAATTTGGGTAATGAGGACTTGCTCACTGCTGCGAGATGCCATGTGCGATGGTTTTTGAGACCGTTTAAAGGACCAACTCACGTGAGGTGAGAGGGCCTATTCATGGCATGTGTTGTTGGGTTACACGAGGGAGGTTAGATTGATAGTGTGTTACAACTATTGGGAGTGTAATTCTCTTTGTGTAGTGGAGAGTGTATGAAATATAGTATGTCACTTATCCCACTGAGGGGTAATGTATTTGTAGGAGTTTCCATATTCTAGGGATTTCACCTCATTGATGTGGTCTTAACTGATCCCCTCTTACTAGGGGAGGTTATTGAGCTACTATCTTCTAGGAGTCAATGCGGACTCTTTCTTACTTGACTCCTAGTTCGAGAGGCCTCTTAGGATAATCCCTTAGACTCCACATGGGTGGCCTAATTATTGGGCTAGGGCGCCCTAGTATAGGATTTACCAAATATAACACTACATAATCCTCAAGCACGAGGGATTTTCAGTAAAAAGGAGAAATGTTTAAAAAATACCTCATACTCTTTGGAACGCACCCCTCACCCCATTTATAGTTCCCTCGACTAAAAATGGTCTTATTTGGAAATGATCCTCTTCCTTATGGGCGAGTAAAATAGTAGGCGGGTCCTTCACTCTGAGGCGTGTTAGATTGAAGGTGTGATCTTTGGTTATAATTCCCATTCGATGAGTCAATGTCCAAGTGTCTTATGTTTAACTAAGGTATGTTAACCCGAGACGTCAACCAATCACGATATGAACGTGTTTTTCTTCATTTAATGTAATCAATGATGGTTTGCTCTTCGAAATTTCAAACGTTAGCGACACATGTAGGTAGCGTGCAGAGTTTCATAAAACCATGAGGGAACTCAAAGAGTTGTCCTATAAGAAAGGTTTTCTCTTTGCATTTTGTTTTATTTTATGCAGTTTTACTCAAGCCATCTCCTCTTGTCACCCTAGTGAAGTTTTCAACTTCCTCTCAAGTATGAATTTCTTCACCTTTCCTAATTTCTGGTACTAGATTTCAAGATGTCAGTTTGGAAAAGGTGTCTCTGTGTTTGGAATAGGATTTCTATATAGATAGTTCCTTTCTGTTGGTTATGACACTGGTGGTGACTTCTTTTTGTTCTACTATTTTCTCAGGAACAAAATGTCTTCCTCCTTTGTTGTTTTCAGAGGTGTGAAAGACTTCGTCTCTACTTACACTTCTGAGGAACATATACATGTCTTTCTATTGGGAATGGATATCTCTTCCTCGGGGAATGAGGATTGTGTTATCTTGAATATTTTTCTACCATCAGAGAGGGTACCTTCGCTTGTCTCATCCAATCCCCCCTCGTTGTATCTTTACTTTTATCCTCTCTTTATTAAGGATATATGAGTCCTTTTTCCGCTCTCTACTTTTTCCACGGAGATCCTCAGGGTCCTTAATGCCTCTCCTTCCTAACTATTTCTGAACAGTTAGGGTTATTTTAGATATTTTGATATGGTTTGTGAGGAGCTAGACATTAACCCGACTACGGGTGTCTTTTTCTCCTACTTCCTTACCAAACCGACAAAAGGAAGTTGGGTGAGCCTGAGCAACCGATGGGCTAAGGGTATTTTCACCTCTCACTCTAATAACTATAAATATTGGAAAGATAAGTTTGTCCGGGTGATGGGCCGAAAGGATTCTCTTGGAATGTTGGGTACTAACAGCGCCCCCTCTTTCCGTTATCCTGGACAGAGGACCTAACTATAGTTATATTCATTCTTCTTCATATGATCCTCCTCAAAAAAATTCTATTTATTTAATTTATTTATCTATTTATTTATAGTCTTCATTAGTCTTGCCTTTTGTCGAGAACAAACCAAGTTATCAAACGATCAAAAAGAAATCTGGACCATGCATCTGGAAAGTGCTGGTGCAAGCCCAGCCTGGGACCCAGGAACTCCCACTTACTCCTCTTATGGTAATGCCATTACCAATCACAGGTAACCCCCGGGTCAGTCGCCCCTGACCTAATAAGATAAGAATTATTATCCTTATGACCAAAAAACGATAGTTTCACGATCTCGACCAACAACTTCTTGGGAGTAAGAGCATTCAAGCTTGCCCAACCTACGGATATTATTTTACTAGCAAAAACTCGTGCTCAAAATAAAACAGTAAATCTTTTTTTTCTATTTTACTTTGAGTACTGGCTCTTCTGGCCTAAGTGTATCTTATTTTTATCACGAATTATTTTCCCTGGTTAACAATAGTTGTTGTTTTTCCAAAAGCCGCAAGTCTCCTTTTATGACCCCTGTTTTGTTTATGCATACCAAATGGCAAAGACCTTGTATGTAGAGCATAGGTAAATATGGGAGAGGATCAAGTCCTCCAGTTTAGGCGTTAACAATCAAAAAAGACACACCAGGGGTTTGACCATTCGGGGCTAGACGAGAGCAACTGAGTTATTGACCTCAGAGTTACCAGAGGCTAAGGCTCAAAGACTAAGAGAGTGGTCCCCTTCTGTTTTTGGCCAGAGGATGGATCCTAACGGGGAGAGAATATTATGCCCTTTTGGAATGATATTAGCTTTGACCTCCTCTACTTCAAAAGTCCACACCTTCCTTTTCCCAAGGAGTTCACTACTGAATATCAAGCCCTTTACACATAATCCTTCTCGGTCATTATGAATATGAAATATACCCTTTTACTAAGGGTATTGTTGCTTTAGAATTTCGAACAAGGAAAGTATGACAAGGATGCTAACAACCTGGAGGCGAGGATCCAAGAGCAGACAAAGGCTTATGATGAAAGCCAACGATTGCTACAGTCCCTCCAACAAGATGAGGAGAAATAGGGAAAGAGGTTGGAGGATGATCAGGCCAAATCCAGGGATATATTTTCCGAGAAAAAAATCTCTAGAAGACTGTTTGGATGCATTTCTCCTCCGCCAAAAAGGTTTGGAGAATTGATGAAGTAGTGTTAGATGTCGATGTTTACGTTGAGCGAGATAGGAGCAAGTCTTCTTTTTGTACCCCACTCTAGACCAAAGTCCTTAGATCCCTTAAAGATCGTGATAAGTGGGGAGTTGGTGGATGAAAGGGCAATCACTTCTCCCAAACCTGAGCATTTCATGGCTCAGAAGGAAGGTGCAGTCATGGAGGGCGGCGAACTTGAGAGTCCCCAGCCGGAGTATGCTTTAGTGGAGGAAGAATCCCAAGGAGATTGATGTTTAGTCCATGTGGCTTTTGTCTTTTGTTGTATTTTTTTGACCCCCTCGGGGACTTTTATAATCATTTGGAACAACAACGTCCCTTTGGGAGCATACTTTTATGTTAATTGTCGTTACCGTTATTTGTTTTGTTGTTTAACATCCATCGTTGTGACCGTTTTTGGAGATTGTAAGAGTCTTTTTCACGGGGGGTCTATTTTTAATTTCCTTTATGGATGACAAGGACCTCGATGCATGCAATTGCCTCTATGGGCAGCAAGGATCCCGTCCTAGGGATCCAATATATGTAATCACCTCTATGGGCGGCAATGATCCTATCTTCAGGATCCAACGTAATTTCCTCTATAGGCGGAAAGGATCCTGTCTTGGGGATTCATCATATGTAATTGCCTCTATGGGTGGCAAGGATCCCATCTTGGGGATGCAACATATGTAATTGCCTCTATGGCAGGAAGGATGTCATCTTAGGGATCTTGCATAATTTCCTCTCTGTGCGGCAAGGATTCCATCTTGGGCCAATCGTGGGAATCCAACATATGTAGTTGCCTCTAAAGGCGGCAAGGATCTCGTCTTGGGGATCCAACATATGTATTTGACTCGTATGGGAGGCTTTCTTGTGAACCTGAATTTTATACATAGATATGGCATAGTGAATAGATATATATGAATAAGGATGAGATGTCTCATTGAAAACCTCCGCTCCCCAAAGAGCACAAAGGGAAAAGAGTGCACCTCAACAAATAACTTATTCTTATAATTTGCAAAGTTTTAATACCCACCTATGAAAAAATTTAAATTAGGTATACAAATAACAAGAGATAGGACAATTACATAAATGAATAACACCAACAGAATGACCACAAAAACGCTTCCAAAGGAAAATGGGGCATTTCCCATTTCTTTCAGGCTTCATCATTTCGTGAGGTCACATGGGAAGGCTCCTTGATCTTTCCCGCCTCACCGGGCGGCGTTATCCCATAGCTGGCATTTTTTACCCTTACGACTGGAAAGTGCACCACCCTCTTTAGTCTGAGGCTTTCTACGTATCATTTCATGGCGATCTTCTGGTCCCCTCAGACAACTCCCACTTGCTCATTCGAGAGAGAGCATTTCATGTACAAATACAAGGTAGATAAGACGAAGTTGGCTAAAGGATGGTTTCCTGATAATCATATTATACAAAGAGGGGGCATAAATGACTAGATATTTAACCTTTATTTCTTTGGCATGGTCCTACTCTCTAAATGTGATCCTCAGAGTTAGGTACTATTTCACCTGCCCCTAGAGAATCCTCCTGCTATGGTATTGAGCGTATTATATTCCGCTTTACTGCCCTCGTCATATGATGTTTCTTTAGCCTTGTTTATCTCAGGGATTTCGACACCTTCTCGCCTATATAGGTCATGTCTCTCCTCCTGGTTGGAAGAATCGCCCTTCATATATTTCTTGAGGTGTCCCTCGTGTATCAACTTCTTTATTTCCCTATTAAGCTAGTAGAAGTCATTGATATGATGTCCCTTTACCCTATGGAAATTACATAGCCTTCCAGTCTCAGATCCCATCACCCTGGCCTTAGGGGCAGGTTATGTTGAAATTTTATAAAGGTGAAGTACCTCACGTCAGATTTGATCATGGTAGATGTTCAAAGGCATGAAACTTTCTATCGCCTTCCCAACTCTTTTTAACATGGACTTGTCCTTCACAAGCAAGGTGTAATTGTTTTTACTCGACAGATGAGAGCTCTCGGCACTAGGGACGCGTTTCTTGAGGTTGTGGGCCTTCTTTTCAGCATTGTTTTCCTCGCCTTTGATGTAGGACTCCACCTTGGCGACTACCTCGGCTAGTGTGAATGTTGGATTTTGGGTGAGGGATCCATTGAAGTGTCCCGCTTAAGACCATTTTAAAATAACCCCACGAACATTTCATGGTTTGGATAAATGACCTTGATGGTAGCTTCGTGGAAGCGGGCGAGGTAGTCCCTCAAAAATTTTGACAAACCTTGGTGAAATTTAAACAGGTTGATGGTGGATATATTCCTATAGCGACTGACGGCGAACTAGTGTACCAACTCTTGATAGTTGTTACTAGAGGCGCGAGTAAGGCCCATGTACCATCTAAGGGTGGAATCCCTGAGGGTTCCTAAAAATATCTTACATTTTAGAGAGTTTGGTGCTTCTACAATGGCCATCTGTGTGTTTATGGAGGATACACGCTCGTAGGGATCGCTACGTCCATCAAACTTAACCAAGGATAGAGGCTTGAAACCTTCAGGGCCAAGGGATCCCCATATTTCGTTTAAGAGTGGCAGGGAATCCAGTAGTTCCACCTCTTTCGGGGGGTTGATCTCCTGTCGGCGTTGTTTGATGTTGTGGATGTCATCTTCCAACGACTAATTATGCCATCGTAGTTCATCTATGACGGTGCATATTTCCGCCATGGCATCGACATCGCCTGTACATGGTATCCTCGGGTGTAGGGGATGAAGCTCTTCTATTAACCATGGCCAAGAATAACTACGTGTAGGATTTGAGGGTACGGAAGGAAAGGTGATGGAGATTAAAAGAGGTGTGTCTCGGGTTAGTTTTATCGGGGCCTGCGGTGGGTGCCACTTTACTTGTCAAAAATATAATGTAACACCCCAATTTAGAATTTTGTTATTTATTTATATAATTTATGAAATTTGGTGAATTTATTTAATTATTGTGTAAGTTTAATTAAGAGGAAATAAAATAAAATAGAAGTATTAGAGGAAGGAAGGACAATTTAGGATTAAAGAGGACTTGAGGATAAACTAGTAATTATGAAAGTAAGTTGAGGGAATAATGAGGGAAAACATAATTAAGAGGAATATTATTACTAGACAAAGGGAAAATTGTAATGAGAAAAGTTAGTTGCATCGTACGCGAAAAATGGGGAGAAAGGAGAAAGAGTGCTAAGACAAGAAGAGGCAAGAGGCAAGGTGATCAAAGGAGGAGAATGAAGATTCAAATTCAGAATTTTTGTAAGGAATCTAAGGTAAGGGTGGGAACTTGTTCCAATAGTAAAGGGTATGGTAGAAGGGTAGAATGGAGGAACCCTTAACCTCCTTAGGGTTAGGTGTTTTGATTTATAATTTTAAATTGGGATGCTAAGATGATTGTTATATGATGATTATATGATGAATTTCGTGTGCATTATATGCATGCATTTTTTTTCTCTTTTGATGATTGAACTTATATCTACCATTATTGCAATATCGAAGGTTTTAGGCATAATCTTAAAATAATGATTAGATGATTTAATTGTGTTAAAACTGTAAATCAAGTTAAGATAATTAGAGTATTGCGTGGGTTATAATTTTCTGAGTGTTTGGGTTTTTACGGAATCGAAATCGGAGGTCCGAAAGACCTTCAACGATGAAAAACGCAGAAAATTCGGCATTCTGTCTGTCACTACCACGCTCAGCGCGGGAGCCTCTGTTCGTGTTTCTCAGTCGAAATCGTTTTGGCCATAACTTCTGATATGTAAGTCCGAATTGAGTTCCGTTTGAAGAGTTTGATATCTAAAATAGAGGGATATAACTTTGTTTGGGGGATAAAATAATTTTGGTGATTATTTCATAGACTTTTTGGGGTTGAAGAAGATGAAAATCGTGTTGGAAATTTTAGAAAAACAACAACTTTTTAGTAACGCCTTCGTGCACGATTTTGATCATAACTTTCAACTCGTGAATCATTTTGGGTTGGGGTTAGAAGCGTTAGAAAGTTGATTCTCAAAGATATAGCATGATGGTGATAAGTGAATTGTTTGAGTATTATTCTTATGCCTACTGTGTTGGGGAAGTTTTGAAGGAGAAGAGCGATCCAAAACACAGCGGAATTTAAAATTTCTCCTTTAGTGATCCTTATGAATGGGCATGATCAGGGATAGAATCGTTACCTCTTGTGGCGATTGTAACCTTTGATGCAGATCTACGGAGCAATCACGAACGTTGAACAATGACAACGCCTCTACTTAGTCCATACGAACGGATTCCTTCAATCTCAGTGCTAGCTGCTACGAATGAAGGCTTTGAGTGAGAGAGAGAGAGAGAGAAACAAAATTGCAACTGCACCAATGCTTGTACACAAGGGTTCTATTTATAGAACCACTTGTGTGGGCTGCAAGCTAAAAAGCCCACTCAAGTGTATGTGGCTCATATCTTATAATATGCCAAAATCACTTAAGCGCGTGGTACCTTACCATATTTCGTATTCTACTTAAGTACACCGTACCTTACGATGTTCTACATTTCACTTAAATGCAACGTACATTACAGTATTCCTTAGTCACTCTATCTCTCATCAATCCGTCCTTTTGTGTGTGACCCTGTAGGTTTTCGCGACATTGACAATTATATTAAATCACGTATTTAACATAATAAACAGTGAGCGGTATCTAGCAACACATCACTGCTACCCAAGACACGAAAATGTCATGTGATCTGACAAATCCTTCTGTGATAATACTTATGTGTATAATTACCCTTTTACCCTTATGTCTATATTGAACACAAGGCATAGACCGTGTCATCCTTGTCCAGTTCAATATTGGGCCCATAGACATTTATCTTGTTACGCAAGATGGGCAAATTCCATCTAGGTCACTCATGTCCCTTAGCATGCTTTGCGGAGTACCCATCAACTGTCTTTATGGTCATCCAGTTACGGACAACGTTTGATCAGCAATAAGGCACTCGACTCTACATCTAGGGTCCATAGTGGTTTCAGGTCGAAGGGTGGTATACACCATTATCACCATGAGAATAACTTATGACACTTTGCATAACATTTTATATAGTATTCTCATAGCGGGTCAATCCAGTATAAATATTACTCTTAATATTCATACCTATTTTTAAGACTTGATAACTCCTTATCCATGATCCATGAGATGTGATTATCAGTCTATATACATAATAGTCTTAATGCTTTAATGTTATCCCACTTCACAATAAAGCTCGACTACGGATACTTTAAGAATAGTGTCCTTATGTTTAATGTGATCTCATGATTAAGTCAGACTTGATACATTAAACGGACTAGCTATTCTAGGGACTTTATTAAACAAACATAATAAAGAAAAAGCCTTTTATTATTAATAAATAATTCAATACAAGTACCAAAAGTATTGGCCTCTAGGGCTTACACCAACAATCTCCCACTAGCACTAGAGCCAATCATGCATACCCCTAATGCCCATAGATCTAATATGGCCATCATGCTTCTGCTGTGCAAGAGGCTTTGTCAGTGGGTCAGCAATATTGTCAAGTGTAGGTACTCTGCATATTTTCACATCTCCTCTATCTATTATCTCTCGAATGAGGTGATAACGCCTAAGTATGTGTTTGGATCGTTGGTGAGATCTAGGCTCCTTAGCTTGTGCGATAGCACCATTGTTATCACAATAGAGACCAATGGGATCCATAACACTAGGAACTATGCCAAGTTCACTAATGAACTTTTTGATCCAAACAACTTCCTTTGTTGCACTTGAGGCAGCAATATACTCGGCCTCGGTTGTAGAATCAGCAACTGTATCTTGCTTTGAACTTTTCCAACTCACAACGCCACCGTTTAAGCAAAACATGTAACCAAATTGCGATCTACAGTCATCCTTATCTGTCTAGAAGCTAGCATCGGTGTATCCAATTACAACCAGCTCTTTCTGACCTCCATATATCAAGAATGAGTCCTTAGTCCTTCTCAAATACTTAAGGATATTCTTGACAGCTACCTAATGAGCATCACCAGGATCAGATTGGTACCTACTCGTTGCACTTAAAGCATACGAGACATCTGGTCGAGTACATAACATGGCTTACATGATATATCCTATTGCAGATGCATATGGAATCTTATTCATGCAATCTTTTTCTTCCTTAGTTGAAGGGGATTGTGTTTTTGATAGACACAGACCATGTTGCATACGTATGAATCCTTTCTTGGAATCATGCATATTAAAGCGTCTCAACACTTTGTCTATGTACGTACTCTGACTTAGGCTAAGCAGTTTTTATGATCTATCTCTATAGATTATGATTCCTAATATATAGGCTGCTTCACCTAGGTCCTTCATAGAAAAGCATTTCCCCAACCAAGACATTACTTGTTGCAGGGTAGGGACATCATTTCCAATGAGTAATATGTCACCTACATAAAATACCAGGAAAACAATCATGCTCCCACTAACCTTCTTGTAGACACATGGCTCATCTTCGTTCTTGATGAATCCATATTGTTTTACTGTTTCATCAAAACGAAGATTCCAGCTTCTGGAAGCTTGCTTCAATCCATAGGTTGATCTTTGTAACTTACATATCTTTTGGGCTTCTTCTGGTATGTCAAATCCTTCAGATTGTGTCATGTACACATCCTCAAGAAGATTCCCATTAAGGAAAGCAATTTTGACATCTATCTGCCATATTTCATAATCATGATATGCAGTGATAGCAAGTAAAATCCGAACATATTTAAGCATTGCAACTGGTGAAAAGGTTTCATCATAGTCAACCCCATGAATTTGTTTATATCCTTTTGCAACCAGTCTTGTCTTATAGGTATGTACCTTACCATCCATGTCAGTCTTCTTTTTGAAGACCCACTTGCATCCTATAGGGTTAACTCCTACAGGAGGCTCTACCAAGGTCCAAACTTGGTTTGTGTACATGGAATCCATTTCAGATTTCATGGCTTCTAGCCACTTCTCAGACTCGGGAACAGTTATGGCCTCTTGGTAGGTCACAGGCTCATCTTGATCCATGAGTAATACATCACCTTGATCAGTTATGAGATATCCATATCTCTCAGGTAGGTGACATATCCTGCTTGACCTACGCTGGTCTTGTTCTACTTAAGCAGGTTGCTCTTCCACAACTACTTGTGTTTCCTGCTCTAATTCCTCCATAGGTGTATCAATGCTTTGTGATTCTTGAATTTCTTCAAGCTCTATTTTCCTCCCACTAATTCCTTTGGAAATAAAATCCTTTTCTAGGAAAACTCCAGTTCGAGCGACAAACACTTTGCCCTCAGAAGGATTGTAGAAGCAATACCCTCTTGTTTCTTTAGGATACCCCACAAATAAGCATTTGTCAGATTTGGGCTCAAGCTTAGTTGAAACTTGTCGTTTCACATAAACTTCGCAACCCCAAATCTTCATGTAAGACATGTGTGGTTTCTTACCACTCCATATCTCATATGTTGTCTTCTCAACCTTTTTGGATGGAACACGGTTAAGTGTGTAAGCTGTTGTCAATAGTGCATGTCCCCAAAAGGAGTTTGGAAGATCGGCATGACTCATCATGGATCAGACCATGTCTAACAGGGTTCGATTTCTTCTCTCAGATACACCATCCCATTGGGGTGTTCTAGGAGCAGTAAGTTTGGATAGGATCCCACACTCTTTTTGATGGTCAGCTAACTCTAGGCTTAAATACTCACCACCTCGATCTGATTGAAGATTTTTAATATTATTACCTAGTTGGTTTTGTACTTCATTCTTGAATTCCTTGAACTTTTCAAAGGACTCTGATTTGTGTTTCATTAAATACACATAACCATATCTATTGAAATCATCAGTAAATGTGATGAAGTACTGAAAACCTCCTCTGGCTGGTATGTTCAGTGGTCCATATACATCAGTATGTATGAGGGCCAAAAGATCATTAGCTCTTTCACCTTTTCCTATGAATGGAGACTTTGTCATCTTTCCAATTAAATAAGATCTGCATGTCTCATATGATTCATAATCAAAAGAGTCCAAGAGTCTATCTTTATGGAGTTTGGAATTGTGTTTCTCATTTATGTGGCCTAATCGACAATGCCAAAGGTAAGTTGGATTTAACTCATTAGGTTTCATCCTTTTAGTATTAATGTTATAAATAGGCATTTCAAGATCAATGACATATAGTCCATTGTTCATTTGTGCAGTAGCATAGAATATATCATTCAAATAAATTGAGCAACAATTGTTCTTTATTATAAATGTAAAACCAAACTTGTCCAAACAAGAAACATAAATAATATTCCTGCTAATTGTAGGTACATAATAACAGTTCTCTAACTGAATTATTAAACCACTAGGTAAAGTCAATACATAAGTTCCTACAGCTAAAGCAGCAACCTTTGCTCCATTGCCAACTCGTAGGTCAACTTCACCTTTTTCCAAATCTCTACTCCTTTTTAGCCCCTGCACATTGGTACAAATGTGAGAACCGCATCCAGTATCTAATACCCATGATGCAGAAGTAGATAAATTAATTTCAATAACAAAAATACCTGAAGTTGAAGTCTCTACTCCATTCTTCTTATCTTCCAGGTACTTTGGGCAGTTTCTCTTCCAGTGTCCGGTCTTACCGCAATGGAAGTAGGTGCCTTCCTTTGTTATGCCTCCACTAGGCTTCAAAGCAGCAACAGTGGGTTTGGGTTTGGCAACTTCCTTGACTTTCCCTTGATCACCCTGCTTGGTGGGTCTTTTGTTTTGTCTCTTTCCATTTCTGATCATCAGAATGGACTTCCCTTTTGACTTCAGATTCTGCTCAGCAGTTCTTAACATGGCTAGCAGTTCAGGAAGAGATTTGTCCATATCATTCATATTGAAATTTAGGACAAATTGACTGAATCTATCTGGAAACGATTGCAAGATCAAATCAGTCACAAGTTCCTTTCCGAGGGGAAAACCCAACCTCTCAAGGTTTTCCACATACCCAATCATCTTGAGCACATGGGGACCTACAAGGGCTCCCTCAGCTAACTTGTCTTGAAAAAGTGCTTTTGAAACTTCAAACCTTTCATGCCTTGCTTGCTCTTGATAGAGCATCTTCAGGTGTTCGATCATATCGAACGCTTCCATGTTCTCATGTTGCTTTTGTAACTCTGAGTTCATGGTAGCTAGCATGAGACAAGCAGTTTCATTGGCATCATCGACATGCTTCTTATAAGCATCTCTTTCTGCCTTAGGTGCAGAACTAGGAGCTTCCTCTTCAGGAACAGGTTTCTCCAAGACATACAGCTTTCTATCATGTTTAAGGACAATCCTCAGATTTCGGTGCCAATCCATAAAATTTATCCCAGACAATTTTTCTTTGTCAAGGATTGATCGCAAAATGTTGTTAGAGGTGTTTGTTGTCATGGTAATAAACATGACAATAATGAAAATATAAGTATCAATAACATATTTAATTAGGCCTTTAATTAAATATGCTCCCACTATTTTACTCAAAACAAATAACCCTCACCATTTGATTAGTAAAATCCCGTTGGAAGATTTTCTAGTCGGTCGAGATCCACATTTCACTTTGTTTTAAGTCCGCATAGGCGGATTACACAAAACTAGGTTATTTAGGTAGGAACTACTTCCAATTAATTGTATCTAATACAACTCTCGAATATTTTAGTTGGGTGAATAACTCCTTATTCCAATCCATCACATGGATCATTTTTAACTCTTGCTTCTAAACATATATAATCTTATTATAATTTGTTTAGTTAAGTTTGACCCATTGTTTTAGCAATTGGATATTACAATTATCCCATCGCACCTTACTAATATAGAACATGCACCTCGCGTAGGCGAAACCTACATTATCTGATACTAGTCTTGATGAGTGCTAAAACTTGGAAAGCATAAACTTAATATTTAATTTGAGGGAATTTGCAATTATTTTGATCTCACCGGCTTATTTATCATATAAATTGTCTCTCACATGCATCAACATACATTCACATGCATCAACATGCATAATGAAACTGTTAGACGGTGTGGCTAGTGATCGAGAGGGGGGGTGAATAAATCACCTTTTTAAAATTGAACGGATTTAAAATTTTATCAGAGTTTTTAAACTTGGCGGAAAATTTCAGTCCCGAATCGACTTCCGTCTATTCTGAACCGCTACTAGAAAACCGGACACGCGAGTTTAATGCTGGATTTGGATAAGAATGACAGAAATTATTAACACCAGAATCTTAGCTAGTTGAATGCACTTATCATTAAAGTCTATTTCCAATGAATAAAACCTGGATAACAATTTTGTCAAACAGTTGGTGTGTATGTGCTTAATGATGAACAATGGTGGACTTTAGTTTGAAAGTTTTCTTGCCACTATTGTATCGCAAAGAGTTCAGCCACAACACACAAACTGATATTGCAAAACTGATGAAAACGTAAAGAAAAGCAAGGAAAGAATACGATACGCAGAGATTTGGTAAGGAAGTTCCCCACGTCGTCCTCGCGTGTGGGTACGTCTCCCTCTCAATTTCAAATGAAATTGAGAACTTTGATTATCAATTATGCCGAATTCGTAGATACAAGGTTACGATACAAAGACAGAATTCTAAATTCCAAGAACTTCTTCTTGTATGAAACCTCCACTTGATCTGAGCTCGATCAAGAATTTCCTGCACGAAATTGCAAACAATTCACCGGTTCCACGACCTGTTTGCGAAATCCCCCGATCTCCAAACGCAACGTTGCGGCTGAATCTGTTCTGCAAACGTGACTTACAAACCCGCAAGAACACTCCAGTTCTTGAAGGACAAACCAGTAGGTTTTTCCTCGAAACCCCCTTCAATCTTCAACTCAGCTAGATCCTCGATCGTTCCACTGAAAACCTCAGCTAGATCCTTGATCGTTCCACTGAATGTTATCTCGTTGATCCTTTAATCCAAAGAACAAGAATGATTATGTGTTGATGTTCTTGAAGAAAATAGATTGAGAAGATGAAGAAGATGAAGTCTCTTTCAGGTTTCTAAATGCTCTTCAAAACAATTGCTGCTACACTCCTTTGATCTTGTGTTCAACTGTTTTTCCTCTCAGAATTCGTAGATGCCACTGCTGTCACAACATTTCTTATATATGCAAAAACAGAAGCTGTTAGAACATAAAACAGACTTATGCATTGATACATGAGGGTATGCATCGATGCATACTGTAAGATAAATGAGTTTTTGGTGACTTTAAGTGAGCATGGATCGATGCATAATTCGTATGTATTGATGCATATGACATTTCCACTAACATGGATCGATGCATAATTCGCATGCATTGATACATAGGACATTTTAACTAATCATGGATCGATGCAAGGCTCGTATGGATCGACCCATAGAGCATTTTGCCTGTCCATGTATCGATACATGACTCGTATGCATCGATGCATACTGAACAAAAGAATTTTGTGATTTACAACATACTGTATGGATCGATGCATAAGATTATGTGTTGATGCATACTGACACAAAATGGATTTTATGAGTTCTTTTAAGAGATGTATCAATGTAGGTCTTTATGTACAGTCACGCAACAATAGAATGGGATAAAAACACAATAAAAACACAAATGTATCATGTAAGGTAATGCACAACCAACATTTGGATGATGATCACACAATTTGCTATCATTCAAAATTTATTCAAAGTAAAGAATTTTCTCACAAACTCCCCCTTTTTGATGATGGCAAATTTTTGGCAGGATGTGTGATACTCCCCCTGAGTTTGGCATATCTGCATTTCTCCCCCTTTGTCAACATCAAAAAGAGGAAGAAACAGGTTTATCAAGGCAACATAAAAAAAGAGTTTGTAGCAGGACATGGCAAAAAAAATTGATAAAAAAGCTAGCAATCACAAAGAAGGAAGCTTCAAGGTAAAGAATCACTCACAAAGAATGACAAATAAGGGCAATAACAATAGAAGTAAACAGAAAGTGAAAAGCATTTGAGGATTCGAACGAGTTTAAGAATTACATAAGCTAAACCATATATTATGCAACAAAATAAGACTTGAGCAATATGAGATGAAATGCAGAAGATATGAATCGATGCATACATGTTTGGATCGATACATACTGATGCCAAAGCAGATTTTAATGAATTTTTATGCAGTATGGATATGCATTATGAAGTATGTCATGATGGTTATGCCCAAGAAAAATTCACAAATCAGATTGTTAATGTGCAAACAGTATAGGCAGACAATATATGCATCCAAATTTACATCAACGGGAGTAAGAACTTTTGTTCTAACATACACAACAACTTAGTAGTAAAAGAATTGTAGAAGGGAGTGATATTACCTCTGTTGACGTAATCTTGTGATGGATAAATGACATCTAAAACGAATCTCATCAACCAAGGTGAGGTATAATAATTAAGAACCAACATGCTTAAGACATCAAATGAGAAAGATCTAAGATCCCTAATTCACGACGAATGTTGAAGAACGGTTCCGTTGCCAAAGGTTTAGTGAATATATCAGCAAGCTGATTTTTGGAGTCAACATGCTCAAATACAACGTCTTCTTTTTCAACATGGTCGCGAAGAAAGTGATGTCTAATCTCTATGTGTTTAGTGCGTGAGTGTAAAACCGGGTTTTTAGTAAGGTTTATGGCACTAGTGTTGTCACATTTTATAGGAATACGTTTGAGTTGAATGTTAAAGTCTTGTAGTTGCTGCTTTAGCCATAAAATCTGAGCACAACAACTATCGGCTGCAACGTATTCTGCCTCTGCAGTTGACAAAGCCACAGAAACCTGCTTTTTGCTATGCCAACTTACCAAGGAATTTGAAAACAGGTGACATGTACCACTTGTGCTTTTCCTATCTGATTTGCAGCCAGCAAAATCAGAATCGGAGTACCCTACTAAACTATAATCACTTCCTTTGGAATACCAAAGCCCATATTTAGGTGTTCCGTGAAGGTATCTAAATATGCGCTTAACAGCTTTTAGGTGTGATTCCTTAGGATTTGATTGATAGTGTGCATACATACAAACACTAAACATGATGTCAGGTCTAGAAGCAGAAAGATACAAGAGAGATCCAATCATACCTCTGAACTTTTTGACATCTACACACTTACCATGCTCATCCTTATCTAGATTTCCGTTGGTAGGCATAGGTGTGTCAATCGATTTTGAGTCATTCATTCCAAAGCGCTTGAGTAGTTCTTTGCAGTATTTTGTTTGACATACTGCTGTACCCTCATCAAGTTGCTTAATTTGCAGTCCTAGGAAGTAATTCAGCTCCCCCATGAGACTCATCTCAAATTCACCCTGCATAACCTCAGAGAATTCTTCGACCAAGTGTATGTTAGTTGAACCAAAAATTATATCGTCTACATAGACTTGGACTAGAAGTATGTGCTTTCCCTTGTGTTTAATAAAGAGAGTATTATCCACCTTACCTCTTGAATATCCATGATCAATTAGAAATTTGCTAAGCCTTTCATACCAAACCCGAGGGGCTTGTTTAAGACCATACAAGGCTCGTTTTAATTTGTAAACATAATCTGGATTTTCAGCATTTTCAAAACCAGGAGGTTGTGAGACATATACCTCTTCATTTATGACACCATTAAGAAAAGCACTCTTTACGTCCATTTGGTAAAGCTTAAAATCATTAGAACACGCATAGGCAAGCAAGAGACGTATAGCTTCAAGGCGAGCAACTGGAGCATAAATTTCCTCATAGTCTATGCCCTCCTCTTGGTTATACCCTTGTGCTACTAAACGTGCCTTGTTCCTAGTTATCACTCTGTTTTCATCAAGCTTATTTCTAAAAACCCATTTAGTACCTATGATATGATGATCTCGCGGACGAGGGACAAGTTCCCAAACGTCATTTCTTTTAAATTGATTAAGCTCTTCTTGCATGGCCATTAGCCAAAATTCATCAATCAAGGCCTCTTTGGCATTTTTAGGCTCTACTTGTGAAACAAAAGCGAAGTGAGAACAGAAATTACTTATCTTAGAACAAGTCATTACTCCCTTTGAAATGTCTCCCAAGATGTTGTCAATAGGATGGTCTTTTGAGGATTTCCAAGCTGTTGGAAGATCATTCACTTCAGCTGTCTTTTCTTCCTCATTTTCTTCATGACTAGTATATTCCTTCTTCTCATGGGCAGCTGTTTTGGACTGATCAATTTCCTTAACAGCTTCCTTGAGTATGTCTTATGTAGATACACCTGCGTCATCAAAAGAAATACCTTTTCCGACATTTTTCGGATAAGACTCATCAAAAGAAACATGAACAGATTCTTCAACAGTAAGTAAACGCTTATTATACACTCTATATGCTTTACTTGACAGTGAGTAACCAAGAAAGATACCTTCATCCGCTTTTGCATCAAACTTCCCAATATTTTCCTTATCGTTATTCAAAACAAAACACTTACAACCGAATACGTGAAGATGTGACAAGTTTGGCTTTCTTCCTTTTAAAAGTTCATAAGGAGTTTTATTTAAAATAGGGCGAATTAAGATTCTGTTTAAAACATAACAAGTTGTGCTAACAGCATCAGCCCAAAAGTATTTTGGTAATCCACCCTCATTTAGCATTGTTCTTGCCAACTCCTCTAAAATACGATTTTTACGCTCCACAACGCCATTTTGTTGTGGAGTTTGAGGAGCTGAAAAGTTATGCTCAATACCATACTTGTCACAATACTTCTCAAAGTGATAGTTTTGAAATTCACCACCATGATCGCTACGAATTGTAACTATTTTGGAATTCATTTTGTTTTGGGACAGATTTGCAAAAATTCTTAAAAGCAGAAAAAGTTTCATCTTTGCTATGAAGGAATATAGTCCAAGTAAATCTAGAGTAGTCATCAACTATTAAAAAGCCATAGTAATTTCCACCTAGGCTCTTTGTCCTAGAAGGTCCAAAGAGATCCATATGGAGAAGCTCAAGGGGCCGTGAAGTTGAAATTATATTTTTAGATTTAAAAGAGACCCTCGTTTGCTTTCCCATTTGGCACGCGTCACATAGGTGGTCTTTTGAAAATTTCATTTTTGGAAGACCGACTACTAGATCCTTAGATACAACCTTGTTAAGCAAATCGAAATTAACATGCGCTAGACGTCTATGCCAAAGCCAAGAATCATCATTCAAGGTGACTAGACATTTAGTACTTGTTAAAGATACATCAAAAAGGTCAAGCATATAGATATTGTTTACTCTTATTCCCTTAAACACAACGTTCTGTTCAGCATGTTCAACTATGCAGCAAGTTTTTGTGAAAGAAACTTTATAGCCCATGTCACACAATTGACTTATGCTTAACAAATTATGTTTAAGTCCCTCTACTAGGTGGACATTAGAAATAGTAGTGGTGGAGGGATTACCTACACTACCTTTGTCGAGTATAGCTCCTTTGTTATTGTCTCCATAAGTAACATATCCCTTCTTCTTTGCTTTGAAGTCTATGAAAAGCGATATGTCACCGGTCATGTGCCTTGAGTAACCGCTGTCAAGAAACCATCTTCTATCTACGGAAGCAAGACACTCATCCTACAATATCAAAAGAGAGAAGTTGGTACCCAATTTTCATTGGGTCCAAGTGGGTAAGTGCTAACATGGTTGCCTTTTGGCTTCCATTGATAAATACCTTTAAGAACAAGAAATCTCCTAAACTTGCATTTCTCAATGGTATGGCCAGCATGACAATAATAATGACATAAACCATGATGATGTGTTTGTTGTTTCTTGTTCATTAAATCCTTTAGAATAAAAGAGTATTTTGCATATGGTGGATTTAATGACTTCTTAAACAACCTAGAGTCAACGGCATAAGTAACTCTAGGTTGTGAGGCTTTTTCCAATTTGACCTTGAGAGTGTTTACCTCTTTTTGCCAAATGTGACAAGCTTCACAGTACCTAACTTTACTACATCCGTCAATGTCAATAACTTTTGAATTTTCTGCAATACTAGCTTTTAACCTTTCTAAATCTGTTTCAGCTTTGTATACTTTACCTTCCAAAAATGAAAGAATCTGTTTATCGGAAGATAGTCTTTTAAAAGCATCTACAGCTTCGTTATGCAGTTTTTCAAAAGCTATTTTCAATTCGGAAAAAGACATAGAAGAGAAATTATTATAATAGGCTTGTTTTACCTTTTTGTCATTGATTTTCTTCTTGTGGTAGGACAAATTTTTTGTGTGAGCCATAAGACACAGATTTGCGGCTTCATCACCATCACTTGAGCTTTGTGTACTTGATGAGTCACTATCACTTTCCCATGCGATGTACGCTCTTCTTTGTTTGTTGTACCCTTTTGGTGAAGCTTTTCTTTGATCCTTATACTTCATAGGGCAGTCCGTTTTATAATGTCCAGATTTACCACAATTAAAACAAGATCCCCTTCCTCTACTCTTCTTGTTCTCTTCCTGTTTCGAATATGTAGATTGTCTTCGAAACTTCATGAGGTTTTTATCGGAATGCTTGACTCCATTCTTTCGAATGAATCTATTGCATCTCCTTACAAACAGTCACATTTCCTCATCATCTGAATCTTTGTCACTACTTGAATCATTGTCGCTTTGCTCTTTTCGTGAGGACTTAGAGCTAGAGGCCACAAGAGCTATTGGCTTCTTCTCTCCCTCTTTGTCTCTTTTCTTCTCCTTTTCTTTCTTACTCTTGTTCTCAAACTTTTCAAGACTTTCTAATGCTTGCTGATGTTCTTCCAGCTTTCCAAACAGAGTTGTGATTGTAAGTCTCGTTAGATCGTTGGCTTCCTTAATTACTGTTACTTTAGGTTTCCACTCCCTGCTAAGACACCTCAGAATTTTATTAGTAGCAATTTCATTGGAAATAGGTTTTCCAAGAGCATTCAACCTATTAGTGAGATGAGTGAATCTCTTTTGCATGTCGGAGATAGATTCTCCATGTTTCATGCGAAAGAGCTCAAACTCTTGATTGAGTGTGTTAATGCGGGACTGCTTTACTTCAGTAGTACCCTCATGGGCAACTTCTAAAGCATCCCACATTTCTTTAGCTGTCGTGCAATGGGATACCCGATAATACTCATCAACACCAAGTGCTGAAATTAGCATGTTTCGAGCTCTCCAATCACACGACCACTTTTTCTCATCTTTCTCATTCCAATCATCTTCTGGTTTAGGAACTATGGCGCCAGCCGAATTTTGTCATAGTAATTTGAAAAGGACCATTTTCGATGGCAGCCCATACTAGCCTATCACAAGAATTTATGTGAACTCGCATGCAGTCTTTCCAGTAGCCATAATTTTCACCGTTGAAAATAGGCGCTCTATTATACGCCCCCTTTGGTTCAGAATCCATACTGTTACAGGCAGCCACAGAGCACTAGCGAACCGGCGCTCTGATACCACTTGTTAGACGGTGTGGCTAGTGATCGAGAGGGGGGGTGAATAGATCACCTTCTTAAAATTGAACGGATTTAAAATTTTATTAGAGTTTTTAAACTTGGCGAAAATTTCAGTCCCGAATCGACTTCCGTCTATTCTGAACCGCTACTAGAAAACCGGACACGCGAGTTTAATGCTGGATTTTGGATAAGAATGACAGAAATTATTAACACCAGAATCTTAGCTAATTGAATGCACTTATCATTAAAGTCTATTTCCAATGAATGAAACCTATCTAACAATTTTGTCAAACAGTTGGTGTGTATGTGCTTAATGATGAACAATGGTGGACTTTAGTTTGAAAGTTTTCTTGCCACTATTGTATCGCAAAGTGTACAGCCACAACACACAAACTGATATTGCAAAACTGATGAAAACGTAAAGAGAAGTAAGGAAAGAATACAATACGCAGAGATTTGGTAAGGAAGTTCCCCACGTCGTCCTCGCGTGTGGGTACGTCTCCCTCTCAATTTCGAATGAAATTGAGAACTGTAATTATCAATAATGCCGAATCTGTTGATACAAGGTTTTAATACACAGACAGAATTCTAACATTCAAGAACTTCTTCTTGTATGAAACCTCCACTTGATCTGAGCTCGATCAAGAATTTCCTGCAAGAAATTGCAAACAATTCACCGGTTCCACGACCTGTTTGCGAAATCCCCCGATTTCCAAACGCAACACTGCGGCTGAATCTGTTCTGCAAACGTGACTAACAAACCCTCAAGAACACTCCAGTTCTTGAAGGACAAACCAGTTGGTTTTTCCTTGAAACCCCCTTCAATCTTCAACTCAGCTAGATCCTCGATCGTTCCACTGAAAACCTCAGCTAGATCCTTGATCGTTCCACTGAACGTTATCTCGTTGATCCTTTAATCCAAAGAACAAGAATGATTATGTGTTGATGTTCTTGAAGAAAAGAGATTGAGAAGATGAAGAAGATGAAGTCTCTTTCAGGTTTCTAAAATGCTCCAAAAACAACTGCTGCTACACTCCTTTGATCTTGTGTTCAATTGTTTTTCCTCTCAGAATTCGTAGATGCCACTGCTGTCACAACATTTCTTATATATGCAAAAACAGAAGCTGTTAGAACATAAAACAGACTTATGCATTGATACATGAGGGTATGCATCGATGCATACTGTAAGATAAATGAGTTTTTGGTGACTTTAAGTGAGCATGGATCGATGCATAATTCGTATGTATTGATGCATATGACATTTCCACTAACATGGATCGATGCATAATTCGCATGCATTGATACATAGGACATTTTAACTAATCATGGATCGATGCAAGGCTCGTATGGATCGATCCATAGAGCATTTTGCCTGTCCATGTATCGATACATGACTCGTATGCATCGATGCATACTGAACAAAAGAATTTTGTGATTTACAACATACTGTATGGATCGATGCATAAGATTATGTGTTGATGCATACTGACACAAAATGGATTTTATGAGTTCTTTTAAGAGATGTATCAATGTAGGTCTTTATGTACAGTCACGCAACAATAGAATGGGATAAAAACACAATAAAAACACAAATGTATCATGTAAGGTAATGCACAACCAACATTTGGATGATGATCACACAATTTGCTATCATTCAAAATTTATTCAAAGTAAAGAATTTTCTCACAGAAACAACTATGGCCCCTAGCGCAATTGTTATCCCAAGCCAACGAGAGAACCTAAGCTAACCTAATAATGATCTAAGCTTCTCCAAGCAAGATCTTCAAGGTTGTCCTCCTTTGATATTGAATTCTTCTCTTTCTTCATAACATTACGTTACATAAAAGAAACTCGTTTTACATACGAGGGAGTGAGATGAGAAAAGAAGTTACATTAAAAGATTAAAAGAGAGGCATGACACGCAGGTCGTATTTTAAAAACCCAAAACAAAATAAAGGAAAACTAAGACCATAACCGATCACCACAAGACAATAATAATAAACACATTATTATTATTAATTTTAATTTTTTTAATTAATTAAAACCAAATTAAATTTCGACGACCGATCACACTACACAGAGTTAGCCGGGGGTCCGCTGCCCCTGGCCGAATTTTTTAATGAAATCGACGTCGTTTTTCGCATCAACACTTGATACTTTAAAGCACAACTCTTGCGCAGTTACAACCCTAATCGCATAACTCTTTGACAACAAAACCCTTGTGTCGTCATTAACCCTAATGCACCAATTTTAGACCGTCAAACACATCTCGATTGTTGATTCAGTATGATTAATCAATACGTCGTTGCTTCACCGTACTAATGTCGGATCAAGAAGCAAACGACCATTGATCGCTCAAAGGAAAACAACCATTAAGTGTTTGAATGAATGAAACAGAAACAGTATATCATATATACTGTATTTTGCATCAGGATTACTTATATCATATATATAACTTGATCGATCTCAATTGCATAACCTATGGATGATCGATGTATCGCTGCTTCATCATACTAATGTCGGATTCCGAAGCATAGTCAACATCAATCATCCAAATCGTACACACATGATGCCAAATTTAATTACTCGTTTATTTTTTTATTCATTCTGTCTTTTAATCGTATTAATACAGAAAATAAACAGCTATCAGATGCATGGTTTCGTAAGTGGCTCTGATACCACTGAAGGACAAGAGTGATCCAAAACGCATCGGAATTTAAAATTTCTCCTTTAGTGATCCTTACGAATGGGCATGATCAGTGATAGAATCGTTACCTCTTGTGGAGATTGTAACCTTTGATGCAGATTTACGGAGCGATCACGAACGTTGAACGATGACAACGCCTCCACTCAGTCCACACGAACGGATTCATTCAATCTCAGTGTTAGCTGCTACGAATGAAGGCTTTGAGTGAGAGAGAGAGAGAGAGAAACGAAATTGCAACTGCACCAATGCTTCTACACAAGGGTTCTATTTATAGAACCACTTGTGTGGGCTGCAAGCTAAAAAGCCCACTCAAGTGTATGTGGCACATATCTTATAATATGACAAAATCACTTAAGCGTGTGATACCTTACCATATTTCGTATTCTACTTAAGTACACTGTACCTTATGATGTTCTACAATTCACTTAAGTGCACCGTACATTACGGTATTCCTTAATTACTATATCTCTCATCAATCCGTCCTTTTGTGTGTGACCCTATAGGTTTTCGCGGCATTGACTATTAAATCACGTATTTAACATAATAAATAGTGAGCGGTATCTAGCAACACATCACTGCTACCCAAGACATGAAAATGTCATGTGATCTGACAAATCCTTCTATGATAATACTTATGTGTACCATTACCCTTTTGCCCTTATGTCTATATTGAACACAAGGCATAGACCGTGTCAACCTTGTCCAGTTCAATATTGGGCCCATAAACATTTATCCTGTTACACAGGATGGGCAAATTCCATCTAGGTCACTCATGTCCCTTAGCATGCTTCGTGGAGTACTGATCAGAAAAATAGCAAGTGTACTATTTTGCCTGTTATAGTAATAATGGGGAAATTCCCCAAATGTCGATCCCAAGGACTGGATGTTAGTATTGAGTTTAAATTATCATTCAATTAAACAAAAAGTATTAATTTGGTTTTTTGAGTGTAAAAAGAAAATAATCAAGAAATATGGAAATAAGGGTTTATAGAGAAAAAGGAACAATGCCAGGGAAGGTGTATGATTTATCCCTGTAATAACTCTGAGTTACTATTGCATCAACAAATATCAATTACTACTAGTTCTCAAGGGTATTTTCTCCCAAGTCCTTGGTGAGAAAACCTTTAATCAATCTACCCTAATTCCTATGTCCATAGCCAATTAGGGTGAAGTTAAGCTGTATAATATCAAGAATGCTCTGGTTCATACAGGGTATCCCTAGTCCTAGGTGATATCTACTGCAGAGTAACCTGATGAAAACCTTATCATTGGCGGTCCAGCCTAAGTGATAACCATAGATCAATCTCAATTGGTGCGAAAGAGAAAGCAATAAACACATCAAAAGGTTACCGTAAATAAAATATTATAAATGCAAATGTAAACTCAAATTCATTACAATTCTAAATCAGGGACACCCCCCTAGCATTGGGGGGTTTAGCTACTCATATTGTTTAAAACCAATTCAAGATAAAAATTACAAATTACAAGTAATTGGATGACTTTGATCTTCAATCGCTCCCGCTCATGAATCTCTTCAGCTCTCCAAATGCCTTGATCTCTATAATACTTGATTGCTTCACAATACTGTGGTTTGCTGTATTCCAAGATGATTTTTCCTTTGGAAGAAGACCTCCTTATATAGTGAAAATCCCTTGGCAGAAGGTGGAAATCTCCAAAACATCCATGCAGCTCAAGCCCGGTGAAAAAGCCCGTAAATTGGAAAATCCACGTTTTGGGCTGACACGGGCGGCCGTGTCAGCTCTCTTTCTTGTTTTTTCTTGATGACACGCCCCAGGTGACCTGACACGGTCGTGTCAAGCCACTGTTTTGGGCATTTCTTGTGCTTTCTTGACCTTCCTTCTGACACGGCCCGTGTCAGGTAACACGGGTGGCCGTGTCAGGCTTCCTGGACTGGAAAATCTTCTTATTTCGAATGCTGAAACTTTCCACTTTCTTGCATTGAGTCCATTGGATCTTCTTTGTGGACCTGGAGGGCAATAAACACGACAACTGAAGCGTAAAATCACGAAAACACAAAATAACACTGATAATTAATAAAATTGGTTAAATATCTTACGGGAATGAAAACCTATAAAGGTACCATAATGCGTACACAGTGTCTCAAAATCCTTGGTTTCTTATCGGATAAGCAACGAAAATATAGTGAAAATGGTGACCGATCACAACCCCAAACTTAGCTCATTGCTTGTCCTCAAGTAATGTCCTATACGACAAAGTGTCACTTCCCAAAGTTTGTATTCTTACCTTGATACTGCTGAGATCTTTCACCCAAGCCTTCACTCTCCCTTTTATAGTTCCTGCTTTTCCTAATGAGTTTTCAACCGCACTTCCACATCGAGGTACCGCTTCACCTGTCAGCTTATATCACACTCTCACCAAGTCTCTCGGGGTTAAAGTGTTTTCACTCTCAATTCAGAATATGCAATATCAACTCATAAGTTTGAATAGTTTCTCCTTTGATATCAACTACACATAACACACACTTTTTGAGGTCTTTCGGGTTGTAATGGGGCCTGGGTTATGGTGTGGATAATCCAAACAAAATGGGAAACAAGTGGTTTTTGGTTCGGAGTCAATGTTACTATTATTTTCATTGGGTTTGTTCATTTTATTTCTTTTGCTCTTTTATTATTATTTTTTAGCTCAGGTTTTTCTTTGTTATTCTTGTTTTTCAACCGAGTGCCTTTCATTGGCCAATGCTTCTTTTGAACCATCGAGTTTATTTTCTTTTCTCATTTTTTTTCTCGATGATTCTCTTATTATTGTTTTTTTCAGCACTCACCTTGGCTTTTGAAACTTATGGGGATTTACCCCAAACTTAGAATTTCAACACAACTTAATAATATTAACTTGACTCCGAACAGGGTAAGGAAGTGTTTTGGCCGCGGGGTACATTTACGGGGTTAAACAAACAATGGATACAGGCTCAAATGGGGTTACCAAAGGATAACATTTACGGGATGGCTAGAAAGGCTCGGGGGTATAATCAAACAACATGCCTCAGTGAGTGTATACATGTAGTGAAACTCCCAGAGAACTTACGCAAAGTCAGAGTGATAAAGACATACCTGAATATCTCTCATGATGACAAATGTGTTTGGCTTTTTATGCATTTACCATGTTAGGTAAAGCTTGACAACATCCACAATACTTCATGTATGGTGCGACTTCTTACTCAACTCGGAATGCACATGGACCCTATGTTAGTTGAGCTTTAGAAATTACGTCTGATCTTTTCTTCAGCAGTATCAACTTTTTGGGAAGATCCTTCACAACAAGCAATAGTAAGTGGAGTGATCATTTCATCCACTACCGCTATTGATCATTACCTCATCCAACTATAATACCTAGAACCTGAAATACATGCAGCACATGATACCTGATAGTAAAAATAAACCAAATGTGAAATGGTAAAAATTAAAAATTGGGAAATGATCAACAAAAATAAAAGCAAAAAGCATAGTAAAACCTCCCCCACACTTGAACTAAACATTGGCCTCAATGTTTTCGAACAAGATAGAAGGAGGGTGACTCACAGTGCCCTACTGAGGGGGCTGGATCGGGAAGTGCGACATGCCCACACAAAACTCAAATTTTTCAAACAAATCTCAAATCTGCAGGCCTGACATGGGCCGTGTCAGCTAACACGGGCGGCCGTGTCAGGCTGCTGTTATGCTCATGTTTCAACTTTTTCCATGTGATTACCTTCGCCCCTTTATGCAAGGCGCTGTGCAAACCTAAAATAACAAACAAACAAAAACAATAATTAGAACAAGTAACGCGTGGGTTGCCTCCCACGAAGCGCTTCGTTTAACATCGCCTAGCTCGACGGTTCATTCCCCTTGTTATGGGGGGTACTTCAGCCTCCAAACCTTGTTGCCCCTCTTGTCCAAAACTAGGAAGATGTCTCTTTCATCAGTATGGATTCCATTGTGCCACAAGTCCTTTATAACCTTCATATCCTTACCTTGTTTTCGTTTTTTTTCTTTCTCTTGGTTTTTGGAATGGAGATGGGAGTCTTTCCACTCAGGGTGGCTAATGGCAGTGGTGAGAGTCGAGAGGGCCTTCCTGTATCTTTCTCTGATGTTGGTATGTTACTTTGCCTTCTCGCCTCTGTCCTGATTAAGCCCACTTGATAGTGAGATTTTGTATCTTCCTCTAGCTCCTGGTCTTCAATAGCATTCAATGTTATCTCTTTGTCGTGAACTTTCAAGGTTAACGTGTCCTGATCCATGTCGAGATTGCATCGACTTGTCTGCATGAAAGGTCGACCCAGAATGATGGGTGCCTCTCCCTCTTCAGGTATGTCTCGGATTACAAAATCAACTGGAAAAACCAAGTCCTTTATTGTTACCAATACGTCTTCAGCTATACCATATGCATATTTTCTTGAGTGATCTGCAAACTTCAGATTGGTCTTCATATCACTGATATTTTTAATACCCAGCCTGTGATAGATCGATAATGGCATCATATTCACACTAGCTCCAGAATCTATTAGTACCTTTTTGAAAGTTCTTTCTTTAATTGTGCATGGTACTATGACCGTTCCCGAATCCTTTTGTTTGCTAGGAATTTTCTGCCCCAGTGAGTTTGCACTATACTGTTCCTTCCAGGATACCTGTTCTTCAGTGGTTGGTTTCTTTTCTGCCATTACCTCTTCCATGAATTTCTTGTACATGGGCATCCTTTCAAGTGCTTCAAACAAAGCCATATGACCCTCAACCTTTTTAAACATTGTCATGAATTTATCCAAGTCTGACTCGCTAGGTCCCTTCTTTGTCACTCTCTGAGGGTAGGGCAACTTAATCACCGGTTAAGTTTCCTCTTTAGCGGCTCGCTCGGTGATATAATTTCTTTCTTTTTGGCAGCCTTTTTCTCTGTCATTGTGACAGTATTAACATTCTCTTGACCTCTCGGATTTTGAACTGTTTCACTTGGTAAGGAACCTGGTGTTCGAGAACTTGCTAATTGTTGTGCTATCTGCCCTAGCTGAACTTCAAGATTCTTTAGGGAGGCGGTGGTGTTTTTCTGATTGTTTCTAGTCTCTTCTTCAAATTGCCTATTTTGAGCTGCCAGGTTTTCAATGGCAATCTCCCAGTCTGCTTTCCTTGGAGCTTGCTGTTGTTGATATTGAGTCTGATATTAACCTTGACCCTGTTGTGGAACATTCCCTTTTTGATCTTTCCAGGAGAAGTTTGGATGATTCTTCCAACCTGGATTGTAAGTGTTAGAGTAGGGGTTATTTTGCTGTAAGAATTTTATCTCTTCAATTTGTTGAGGGGTTGCAAAGCAATACACAGTGTGGTGAGGTCCATTACAGATTTCACAAGTGATGGTCTGAGCAGGTTGAATTTGAGCTACCCGTTGAGTACTTATATTCATCGCTTTCAATCTCCTCTCCACTTCAGCAGCGACTGTATCTTCCAAATGAATTTTATTTGCTTCTACTTGCAGGTCAATGACTCCTTCAAGTTTGCTTGTACACTCATCATATAATTCCATATGCTCATTTGCGGCTATTGCTTCAATGATCCTTTTAATACTGGAGGCGGTTGAGAAATTTGTTGATCCACCGGCTGTTGTATCAATTAACTAATTTGTCTTTATTTTCATCCCATTCACAAACATCTGCATTTGTTCAGTCTGATCCATATTATGAGTTGGGCATGCTACCAGGACCCTTTTGAATCTTTTGTAGGTATCTCCCAAAGACTCACCATCTTTCTGTTTGAAGTTCAAGATTTCATACCTTTTTCTCAGAAATACTGATGCGGGAAAATACTCATTTAAGAAAGTTGTTTCCATCTCTTCCCATGAGGTAATACTGCCAGCTGGAAGAGAGTAGAACCACTCTTTCGCCTCTTCAGATAAAGTGAACGGGAACATTCTTAACTTCTTTGCTTCATCGGTGTGACCGTCAATTTTCAAAGTAGTACTCAAGGTCAGGAATCTATGCAGGTGCTTGTTGGCATCTTCATTAACCTTTCCGGTGAAAGATTTTCTCTCAAGTTGCTTGATTGTGCTGGGATGCAGTTGAAAGTTCGTCACATTCACCGGTTGGTTGACAATGGTCAATCTACCACCCGGTGCATTTGCACCTCCATAGTCACCCAGGAGTCTTTCCGGAGGTGGAGGAGGTGGAATTGGAGGAACTTCAGCCATTGGTTCCTTGACTTCTGAGTGATCAGAGGTACTTTCTTCTGTAGAATCCACTCTTTGTTCTCTGCGTCTTCTGTGAAGGGTTCTCTCGATCTCTGCGTCAAAAAGAATTTCAGCTGAGGGTTTTCCTTGCATACACTGGTTAGTAAAATATAAATGACAGAAAAATAATTTTATTGCAGAGCAACAAAATTTTAATTGAAATAAAATTAAACTCTATATTTTTGGCAGTCCCCGGCAACGGCACCAAAAACTTGATCGGGAAAATAACAAGTGTACTATTTTGCCTGTTATAGTAATAATGGGGAAATTCCCCGAATGTCGATCTCAAGGACTGCACGTTAGTATTGAGTTTAAATTATCATTCAATTAAACAAAAAGTATTAATTTGGTTTTTTGAGTGTAAAAAGAAAATAATAAAGAAATATGAAAATAAGGGTTTATAGAGAAAAAGGAACAATGTCAGGGAAGATGTATGATTTATCCCTGTAATAACTCTGAGTTACTATTGCATCAACAAATATCAATTACTACCAGTTCTCAAGGGTATTTTCTCCCAAGTCCTTGGTGAGAAAACCTTTAATCAATCTACCCTAATTCCTATGTCCATAGCCAATTAGGGTGAAGTTAAGTTGTATAATATCAAGAATGCTCTGGTTCATACAGGGTATCCCTAGTCCTAGGTGATATCTACTGCAGAGTAACCTGATGAAAACCTTATCACTGGCGGTCCAGCCTAAGTGATAACCATAGATCAATCTCAATTGGTCCGAAAGAGAACCGTAAATAAAATATTATAAATGCAAATGTAAACTCAAATTCATTACAATTCTAAATCAGGGACACCCCCTAGCATTGGGGGGTTTAGCTACTCATATTGTTTAAAACCAATTCAAGATAAAAATTACACATTACAAGTAATTGGATGACTTTGATCTTCAATCGCTCCTGCTCATGAATCTCTTCAGCTCTCCAAATGCCTTGATCTCTATAATACTTGATTGCTTCACAATACGGTGGTTTGCTGTATTCCAAGATGATTTTTCCTTTGGCAGAAGACCTCCTTATATAGTGAAAATCCCTTGGTAGAATGTGGAAATCTCCAAAACGTCCATGCAGCTCAAGCCCGGTGAAAAAGCCCGAAAACTGGAAAATCCACATTTTGGGATGACACGGCCGTGTCAGGCTGACACGAGCGGTCGTGTCAGCTCTCTTTCTTGTTTTTTCTTGATGACACGCCCCAGGTGACCTGACACGGGTGGCCGTGTCAGGCCACTGTTTTGGGCATTTCTTGTGCTTTCTTGACCTTCCTCCTAACACGGCCCGTGTCAGGTAACACGGGTGGCCGTGTTAGGCTTCATGAACTGGAAAATCTTCTTATTTCAAACGCCAAAACTTTCCACTTTCTTGCATTAAGTCCATTGGATCTTCTCTGTGGACCTGGAGGGCATATAAACACGACAACCGAAGCGTAAAATTACGAAAACACAAAATAACACTGATAATTAATAAAATTGCTTAAATATCTTACGGGAATGAAAATTAACTATAAAGGTACCATAATGCGTACACAGTGTCTCAAAATCCTTGGTTTCTTGTCGGATAAGCAACGGAAATATAGTGAAAATGGTGACTGATCAAGTACCCATTAACTGTCTTTATGGTCATCCAGTTACGGACAATGTTTGATCAGCAATAAGGCACTCGACTCTACATCTAGGGTCCATAGTGGTTTCAGGTCGAAGGATGGTATACACCACTATCATCATGAGAATAACTTATGACACTTTGCATAACATTCTATATAGTATTCTCATAGCGGGTCAATCCAGGATAAATATTACTCTTAATATTCATACCCATGTTTAAGACTTGATAACTCCTTATCCATGATCCATGAGATGTGATCATCAATCTATATACATAATAGTCTTAATGCTTTAATGTTATCCCACTTCACAATAAAGCTCGACTACGGATACTTTAAGAATAATGTCCTTATGTTTAATGTAATCTCATGATTAAGTCACACTTGATACATTAAACGGACTAGCTATTCTAGGGACTTTATTAAACAAACATAATAAAGAAAAAGCCCTTTCTTATTAATAAATAATTCGATACAAGTACCAAAAGTATTGGCCTCTAGGGCTTACACCAACATTTTTGTTCATACGTTCAGTTAATGAATTGTTGACATATCCCGACGATTTTGGTCATAACTTTTATTCCGTAAGTCTGATTTTAATACCGTTTAAAGTGTTAGAAATCTAACACTCAAACTTATAACATGGTAGTGATTGTTGATATATTTGAATATTATTAACATGTCTACTACATTAATAAATGCATTTATTTATACGTTTGATTGATGAATCGTTGCATTGTTGTAATATCGTGGTGTGATAATTATATTGTTATATCGATGATGTGAAGATATTGATGATTTGCTATTGTTTGTTGATATTATTTATGTGGTAACGTGAATTGGTTGTTACATGATGAATGCGCGATGCATAAATGATGAGATGTGTGTAGGGATCCTTTTGGTGAACCTTGTTGTGTTAATGCATGTTATTTTAGAGTCATGCATCTTGGTGTACGGGCTTCAGTCCAGTTTTGGTGAGCCTCGATCCTATGGTGATAGATCGGATGTTAGTAGCTAATTCCTATTATGGGGGATTATTGAAGTGTTACCTATGTTGATGATAACGAGTTTTGGTGAGCCTCGATCCCATTGTGATGGATCGGGTGCGAGTAGCTAATTCCTATTATAGGGGATTAGTGAAACATTACCTATGGTGATGGTAGTAATTTTGGTGTACTTCGGTTCCAAGAGGGAATAAATCCTTTGGTGGGGATCATGGAGTGATATGAACTTGAGTGTTCATATTTGGTACCACATGCATGTCGAGTCGGTGTTGAGTACATTGCATACGTGTTGGATTTGCATTGGTTGTTGTTGATGTGTTGTTGGATGAGATGTTGTTGCATATGGTGTTAATGATAATTGAGATGTAATTTTGTATGATATTGATGATAATTGAGATGTTATCGTGTATGATGTTGATTATGATTTGGATGTAAGAATGTGATATATTATTGTGCATGATTGTGTAGATGTTGTACTATATTCTTCATTATATATCGTTTATTATTGAAATGAATTCTCACCCCTTCTGTTTGAATGTTGCCTTTACATGGGCATTGTGTAGATACTCAAGAGTAGCATTGCTGAAGTAAGTGGAAGGTAGCTCTTGGAGTGGCTTCTAATACTTTGTTGTTTTATTTAGTATGGTCTTGCTTTAACCACGTAACATCGGACTGGGAACGTTTGCTTTCACTTCTTATGTCATGTTTATGTTGAAGTATTATAACTGATGTGGCTGCAGAGTTGATTTATTTATACTATTTATTTGTTATGGAAGTTGAAGTTAAGACTAAATGGTATGAGTGCATTATGGTTTTTAATTGCTTTAATTATGATGTTGCTGCGATGATACCCTAAGTGAAGGTGAACATGCGATGACAGGTGTTTATGTGAAATTTATAACCCGCGTTACGGAGCAGGATATGTTTGATGTGAGTGACACCTTTTATGGTTGCAATTTTATTAAATCATGCATTAAAATTATATGTGGGATTTAGGGTGTTACATATAGGGTGTGTGTATTCCCCATGGAAGGGCATAGGAACTCAGAGGCCTTAGTATGTTATAGAAAATTGGTTATTGAGGACTTGCGCACGATGGCGAGAAGCCATGTGCGGGAAGGTCAAACCATCAACATGAACTAGCACATCTTGTACAATATCAAGCGGACGAGCCACAGATGAATCGGCTAAAGTGAGTGTCATGTTGCCCGGTATGATCTCTCCCATATCCAATTCCTTAACTTTGCTCAATGACATGACATTGATGCTCGATCCTAAGTCACATAAATGAGGTGAAATTTTTAACTCATCAATGGTACAAGTGATGGTGAACTCCCCTGGATCTTTCATCTTTGGTGGAACTTCCGACAATTCTACCGCTTCCTCTTTCTCTGTCATGTTGACCTATTCTTTCGCCAACTTCTGTTTTCCACCTCTCATCAATACCTGCATAAACTAAGAAAACTTGGGAATTAACTCCAAAATTTCATGAAAAAATATACTTACCTGAAGTTGTCTCAACATTTTTTAAAAAATTTCAAACATTCGAACCTCACCCTCGTGTACCAGTTTCTTATTAATGATGGGATATGGTAGATTTATGTAATCTGGTAAATGTGGGTTCAGTTCATTCATGATTTTCTCCTTTTTTTTCTCTTCCAAGGAGAGTTTTTGTCTAATAGTTTATGAACTGTGACTCCTCTTTCCTCTTTGTCAACTTTATTTACACTTTCCTCCTTTTCAATTTCACATTCCTTTTTCTCGATCTCATCCTCTTGAACTCTTTTAGCTTTTTATCCTTTTTAGTAACTACCCCAAAATCCGTATCCACAACCTTGCATGTTTCATTCTTAGGATTATCAATGGTGTTACCGGTGAATCCTCAACTTGAGCTTGGTAAAGCATCTATTTGTCGGGATAACTGACCAGTCTAAGTCTCCAAATTCTCGATTGACGCATCATGGTTTATGCTCAAAATTTCATGGTTCCTAGTTACCCGATCAAAGCTACTTTGAGTAACTTTAATGAAATTATATAAATTCTCTTCCAAATGTGACGGCTTACTTTGAAACAATGATTGTTGGCTTTGTTGCATCCCTTGGTTGACATTTGAATTCTGATTATTATTCCAGCGGAAATTTGGGTGATCTTTCCAATTCGGATTGTATGTGTTAGAATACGGGTTATTCTTTTGAAAATTAGCAAAATGAACCTCCTCACTTGTTCCTTCCAACGAACACCTTCCATTCGCATATTCGTCTCCACAGAAATCACACCTAAGTGCTTGTATCTGGCTCACGTTAGCTCAACCTAAGCTACCTTTAGCTAGCTTCTTATTTAACAATTCAATTTAAACTAAAAGAGAAGTATGGGTATCAAGAGGTAACATACTTTAGGCGTGTCCACAATTTCAAGTTTGATCAACCTTTCACTTTTCGAACAGTATTCATTCATACACATCTTCTCAATTAAGTCGTTTACTTATGGTTCGGTCATTTGTCAAATAGTACCTCCCGAGGATACATCTAATAACATATGAGTTTCACTCCTGAGACCTTTGATGATGTTTTGCATTTGTTCCATATTATTCATGTTGTGATTCGGGCGTCTGCGTAACAAAAGTTTGAATCTCTCCTAAGGGTCATAAAGTGACTCATTTTCCTGCTGCTCAAAATTAACAATTTCTGCTCGACGCTTGGCAAACTGAGTAGTAGTAAAAAATATTTCTAGGAATTCATCCTCCAATTCCTTCTAAGTACGGATTGTTCCATTCGAATGGAAAAGCAACCAATCTTTCGCCCTTCCAATCAGTGAGAACCCAAACAACCTCAATTTAACCTGGTCTTCAGTGACATAAGTTGGTTTGCATATTGAAGTTGTTTCATAAAAGTGTGCAATATGCGGCCATGGGTCTCTAATCTCGTTCTCGTTGAATGAATTTTCTCTTAAACCTGAAAGTACATAATTTTTAATATCAAAGTTAGCAGTGTCTAACGGTACAAACCCCCTAGAAACATATCCTTCATCAATTCGTTTACAGTAGTCCCCCATAGTGAGGCGTTATGCAACTGCCATGACTTCTTTTTCAGATTCAGACGAACTTGATAGCTACTCTTCTTCTGGTATTCCTTCATTCAGAGTTGCTTCTCTAACTGTTTTCTAAGAGCACATGTGGTTCTTTCAATTTATGGATCCAATGGAATTAATGGTGATCATGAACTGCATATATATAAATAGAAAACACCATAGTAGCATTATGATAAACAAAAATTAAAAAGACTAAAAATAAAAACAATTGCACAAATGTCGCCTTGTTGAAAATTCAACCATCCCCGACAACGGCACCAAAAACTTGATGACTTCTCGGCAAGTGTATTGAATGTCGAAGTAATAAAAAAGATCGAATCCACATGGACTACCTCCAAGTAAGACAAAATGTGTGCAATTTATAAAAGCTAGTAAAAATGAGGGGTTTTCTAGTTTCGGTTTGAAAAGTAAATAAACGAGTAAACAATGTCACGAAAGCGGTGAAGTTGTGTTTTAGAGTCCCCTATTTCTCTATTGTTGATGTTTGATGCCCTGTATGAATGATCTAATCACTATAACCCCGTGATGATTTAAGAAAACTGTTATAGCCGATCCCTCATGAAATAACTCACTAACCACTACTCGGAGCTTTCTATCCCTAGTCTGCCGGCGTAAGAAGGGTTAGACGATGTATAGAACGTTAATTCTCTATGCCACTACCCGAGGTCTCCTATCCTTATTCAACCAGCCTAAGTACAACAATTGCCCTAGGTCCAACATATATACTAATGTGAAATTCTAGTAACATACTATCGATGTCACACTGGATGTTATGACATCCAATTCTGCGCAGACAAGTAATGTATGCAGAAAGTAAATGTAAAAAGCAGTAAATGACACAGAGAATTGTTTACCCATTTCGGTGACAAACACACCTACTCTGGGGGATACCAAGCCAGGGAGGAAATCCACTATAAGAGGTATTAATTCAGGACTTAAACCACCAGTTTAATCCTATCACTTAAGACCTACCCAATGCAATTTCAATCTAAACTAAGACCTGAGTACCTACTCACTCCCTCTCAATCACAGCAGTGATTACAACCATTAAGAATTTTAAAGTCAGTGGTGAAGATATACTTCAAACAACTCTTGATTGTGCTTAAAATCTTTAATCAAGAAACACAACACTGACGCTTAAAAGCTTAGAGTGACACAACAATTACAACTCAATAAACACCCTAGTCCAATGCAATCATCTAGGTGATAATTGCTTGGCTCACAAGTAAAACCTAATTCAAGACACAATGAAAGTACAACAATGATATATAATGATATATTGAATTCTTCACGCTTCAAATCACTGAATTGCTGAAAGTAGGATTGCCATCCTTTTATAATGCAGTACTTGGGCCTTGAACTTGAATTTCATACAATTAGGGTTAAGCAAGTTAACCTAATTTCCACACATTAGGGTGTTAACAAATAGGCTATATGCTAGGTCTCTTAATTTTAGCACATCTGTTAGTTTCCTGAAAATCAGCCTGAGATAAATACTGAAACATAACAGAAAAATTAGCCTATACTTTAGCATCTACTGTCAGGGATGAATGTCATAACATTCAGTTTGACATCCAGAAAATGCTGTCATGAATGAATGTCATAACATTCAGTTTGACATCCAGTAAATCCTGTATTACCTAATCCTGCAGCATACTACTTAAGCATGTCATGACATCAGTCAAGACATCTAAGTACAGTAAGTGTTTTAACATAAAATGCAGCCAATCAAAAACATCTACATAATGGTCTGTATTCCTTATGTGTCCAAAATCAGATTAAAAGAGTATCTCACATAAAAAAAATTATGAATAAGAAGTAATTGAATAAGATTATAGATCAATAGGTTCACACAATGGTCAAATAAACATAGAATCCAACAATATAGAAATAGGTTCATCATAACAAACTTAACCTAGAGGAGTTTAACTACTCATAATATAATTAATAATACCACAACTGATAGATAAAAATAACATGTGGATTTGCTCGACTTTCACTTGTTTTCACTGATTCTTAGACTAAATATATGCAATGACAAATTGTCATCATCATTGTTTTAATAACATTGACTCGATCTTTCTCACTTTCAAATCAACTCACACTGAATTTTCAAAATTTTCAAAAAATATAAATTGGAAGTAGGATAAAATGTTCTAGAAATCAAGTTTGCGGTCTCATAGAATGGCAACAATAATGCACATATTTTATCTCCTACTTTTCATTCTTTTTTTTGGAAGGGAAACCCTTAATATTATCATCATGAATGTTAAGACTTGAAAATATATGTTTATACTTCAAGGCATCAAATAAGTTGAGCTTCATCTTGTTTGAAAATCTAAAGACAAATCAGCTAAAGTGCCAACACCACCAATTAGGGGTGCTCACTTTGCAATTTATGCAATTTTGACGCTAGAAGTTATCCGAACTGCAAAATTAAAAAATGTACATTTTGGTTTTGGTTCGGTTGACTTTTAGAAATAAAATTTGATCAAACAAAACTAAATCAATGCGGTTTGGGTTGGTTTGGTTAGTTCAATTTTTAACAATATTTTTATCGATCCATACATACACATATAGAGGAGAACAAAACTTTATGTTTAATCATCATACTTTACCAAATAATATATAACAATGTCAATGAGTACAAGTTACAACACCATTTTAGCATCAAATAAAAAAAGAACTCAACTAACAAAAGAACTTAAATAACAAAATAAAAATGTATATTACAAAGTACAAACTGAAGTTTCAAACAATAGAACTAGTGCATTACGTTACAAAACTATAGTAGCAGCACAAAAATATCACCCAAAACAAAACTAGGTTACCCATTACATGAAGAAAAAAAAGAGAAACATTTCAATCATATACTAGACCTTGAAAACACAACGCCTTTTCTTGTGGTTCGTAAGAACTAAATTGGAAGATAGAACAATAACATAAAAATGATAAGATGAAAAAGAAAAAGCATAAGAGAGGAGATATTAGAGAAGAAAATGCGAGATGTACATTATGGTGAAGATGAGAAGAAGCTGCAAGAAGGAGATTGAAGATTTCAAATGTGACCTGAACAAGGAATTTGAAATGTATGACCTGGGTAACATCTCATATTTCCATGGGGTTGAATTCTACAATAGTAGTAGAGGCTTGATGATGCACCAAAGGAGATATGTAAGTGAGATACTCAAAATATTTGATATGAAGGATTGCAATGCAACTTCGACACCAGCTGAACAAAGACTATAATTGATGAAAGACTCAAAGGAAGATGATGTTGATCCAATATAATATAGAAGACTCATTGGATAATTGAGATACCTATGTCACACAAGGCCTGATCTAGCATATTGTGTAGATATGTTGAGTAGGTTCATGCAAAAGCCAAAGGTATCCCATCTTACAGCCACCAAGAGGATACTAAGGTACCTCAAAGAAACATTAGACTATGTACTTTTGTTTCCTACATCAGATGAAGGAAAGGAATGCAAACTTGTGGGATACACTGACTCAAATTGGTGCGGTGATGCTGAGGATAGAAAATCCACATTTGATTATGTGTTTATGCTAGGTGATGTACTAGTTGTTTGGAGCTCGAGAAAAGAACTAGTTGCAACGTTGTCATCATGTGAGGCTGAGTACATAGTTTTCTCTCTTTATGCATGTCAAGCAACATGGGTGGTGAATATAATTGAGGAGATTACAGGTAAAAATCATGGAGCAATGATCCTGAAGATTGATAACATGCATGCTATCAATTTGACCAAGAATCCGATAACATGTGGAAGAAGAAAACGCATTGAGATGAGATTTTATCATCTTATATAGCAAGTAACAAATGGGAAGCAAAATTTAGAACACTACATAACAGAGAATTAGATTGTAGACATCATGACAAAGGTTGTGCATGTGGAATTGTTCAAGAGATTGAGAATTGTGATGAATATAGATAGCTTAGACACAATGAATTAAGTGGTGTGTTAAATATGTAATTCTTTGTGTTAAGCATGCTCGTAAAATGCAAGATTTGATAGATTCGAAGTTGAATGTATTCGATAGAGTTAGATATAGTTTGTAGTAGCCAAATTTGCATGTATTCGACAGAAAATCAAAAATAGCCTGTAGTAGTCAAAATTGTGTGTATTCGACTGAGTAGAATACAGCTTGTCGAAATTTAATCAGTTAGTTAGTTTGAGATTGGTTGATGTGTAAGGAATCTCATTATAAATAAGAAGACACCTTATATTTGTAAAGCAGAGAAGTGAAAAGCGAAAAACACACAATAAATTTTATAGAAAGAGTTCTTTAACAATAAATATTCTCCCTTTTATTACCATACATTCTTCCTCTCTTTCATTTTTTATTTATTTTTTTTCTTCAAATAATTGTGTGAAAAAATCATATTACAACCAAGATATATTTGAATCAATCGAGTGAAATATAAAAAAACGATTTCAACAAATTTTTGAATGAATTAAAATTTAAATTTTTGATTAAGTTAAAAAAGAGATCTCTTTAATCACGGCTTATTATTGCTAGCATGATATATAATTTTCATTGTAGAAACAACTTAACGACCATAACGTCTTACATTAAAAAATGTGTCAAACGTTTGAAATTTTTAAGGTACGAAAAAAGATGATATGGTCCCCAAATGGAATACAAGCGTGTGAAGGAATCCAAGTTTTCTACTACAAACACCACTTTATTGAAGCTAAAACGATTCTAATCAATCTAACAAACCTCAATGATTAAAGGCTTAAACCCATGATTAACAAGCCTAAAATAAACCCATTTGTCTGGTGAAAGAAAAAGCGTGACACTAATTAATTGGATTATGTGTGACAATGACCCGACCATAGTTGGTGGTGACAATGTTTTGCTTCTAATCAACTTTGACTTACAAATTCTATTATCACCTAACGCTTAATTTGGCGGTGTCCCTACCAATTTTCAAAGATTTTTCTTGTTTCTTACTTAACGCCGTTATTTCTCCGTTAACGTCTTTGTTTTATTCGTTTGAGCAACAGTGCGTTTGGCCGTCGGTGAACGTATGAAGAAGCCGTCACGAAATGTACGGATGTGACGGTGGGTCCCACTGAAATTTGAAGGTGTGTTAATTAAGCTCTTCTTGATTATGAAAAGCAAAACAATGACATTTGATTTTGCATGTGTAAATTTTTTTTTTGACCCGCTATCTAAGGAAGGATGAAAATTAAAGGGGAACATTTAACTTTCAAAGGAGTTTCATTGTTTCTTAAGTGTGTTGTGATAAAGTGATTTTGTTTAGATTATGATTTTGTTGTTACGTTTGAGGAAGACTCATTAAATCACTCAAAGATAATGATTTAAAAATTGAATTAAATTGATCAGTTTAATCGATTTTACCAGGAATAAAAGATAAATCTAGTTTGATCATCCTTAAAAAATGTATAAATTAAAATTAAAAAAAAATCAGATTGAATCATTTAAAATTGTTTAGATAAGAATCGGAATCGATTTTAAAAAATGTCAAATTCAAAATTCAATATATTATTATCAAAATTTAAAATATTTCTCATTCACGAAAAAAAATCTTATTTTCTCTACACAAACTTTTAAGTTTCATGACTTTGTTATAGGAGTTTTTCATTAAATCACCTTCATCACCATCAAGCCGTACATTTCAATATTGATTGTTTGTTCAACTTGATATTACTTATCAATGTTTAATTATAAATTTTTTTTGTCATTGTTTAACTCGTTTATTTTATTTATTTTTTAAATTCTATTTAATATTGATATTTTGAATTATTTGAATTATATTTTAGATATTATATTTTATTATTTTAATTTTATTTTGAATTGATTTAATTTATTTTATTGTAATATTTTAATTTCTTCAAATTGTTATTAAATAAAGATTAAAATTAAGCGAATAATTTTGTTGCGTTATTATGTGTATTATTAATCTTATTGTATTAAATTTATAATATATTTTTGAAATATTTATATTATTAAATTATGAACGTATTAATATTTATAAAATTTAATTTTATATTATTAATTTATTTAATAAACAGTAGTATGATTTAAATAATTATATTTTAAACCCGACCTCCTCTTCACTTTTTAAAACATCGGTAAAAGGAATTGGTGTATAGTGACTTGAATTTATGTTGTTTATTTATTCCAATAACTTGGTCACGCTTGTAATTATAAATTTCATTCTTCAAAATTCAATTTCACTTTATATGTATTAATGTATATTAATTGCCACAATAATTGTTATATAATTTCTTTGATAACTCTGATTTTATCTCTATGGCTTGTTCATACATACAGAGCCCTTAAATGGTGGCCAATGTCTTTTAATTGACTCCGTATAGATAAGTACTACAAGTGACTACTTGTCATATATCTCTCAAACAAGTACGCATCCATAATTTCAATTTCATAATTAAGCTATGGGAAAACTATATGATGCTGATCAAATATCTATCCCTATATAGTAGCAAGCTTCACCAATCAAATCATATAAATTGCTAGTGTACCAACAAATTCATGTGTGATGGTGACATTAGAGAGAAAACTCAAAGTCTAGTATCTATTGACGAGATATGTCACCTAAAAGAGTATTGATCTTCAATGATAGTAGAGTTCTTAGACTTGGCTCATTTGGATGTGTCACTTGAATGGAATAGTTCAACTAGGTTTAAGAATTATCATATTAAACTTTGAAAAATCATATAATAAATTGGACATCATATTTTAACTCAAAAATTTAGAGTTAATTGTAGTCATTGAATATGAATAAGATTGAGTTCTATTTCACTTAGATGTAAAATATGTCTTTTTAAATAGACTTTTGGAGTAAGTTGTGTATGTGACACAACCTCGAGACTTCTAAATCAAAGATAAGGAAGAAATGATATTCAAATTTAAATAAGCACTAAGAGTGTGGGATAAAAGAATAGATTAATTTTTAAATAGAAAAAGTTTGTGAAGTGTGCTTTGTACGTGAAGAATTCAAGAATGTTGCTAAACTATCTATATGTAAATGATTTGTTGATCATTGATAATAACATGGTTGAAATTTTAAAGTTCGAAGAAAAAATAATGACTAATTTGAAATGACCAGCCTTAGAAAATTGATTTATTTTATAGGGATGAAATTTGTTGAAATAAGAAAAGGATTGGTCATGTATAAAAGGAAGTATGTCTTAAATGTTCTAATGAGATTCAACATGGTTGAGTGCAACTCAACATAAACCATTGCAAAAACCAATCAGAAACTTGAGAGAGAGAGAGAGAGAGAGAGAGAGAGAGAGAGAGAGAGAGAGAGAGAGAGAGAGAGAGAGAGAGAGAGAGAGAGAGAGAGAGAGAGAGAGAGAGAGAGAGAGAGAGAGAGAGAGAGAGAGAGAGAGAGAGAGAGAGAGAGAGAGAGAGAGAGAGAGAGAGAGAGAGAGAGAGAGAGAGAGAGAGAGAGAGAGAGAGAGAGAGAGAGAGAGAGAGAGAGAGAGAGATGTCATGACAAGTCATATATCTTATAAGGTTTATGAACAAGTCTAGAACCTGACACTAGCTTGCAACAAAATAATTATAAGGCACATCAATAGAACACTCGATTATTGAGTGTTATTCCATTCAATTTCAAGGTAGACTAATATGAATTAAGTTGGATTTTCAGATGTCGAATGATGTAAAAATAAATATGACATAAAAATCACCAAAGATAACTTGTTCAAGTTCTACAATGCTCCAGTATTATGGTGCTCAAAAAATAAACTAATTGTTGGATTGTCTATTTATGAATCTAAGCACATAGACTCAATAGCTGCCTCTCAAATAATATGGCAAGCATCAATTTTGAAAAAGCTTGAAATATAAGTAAGAAAGTCTATGATCCCATTCTTAGACAACACATTTGTAATTGATTTGCAAAAAAATATGTATTATATGGGAGAAGTAAATACATTGATTTGTTGCTTAACTGAGAAGTAATGGAAAAATTTATTCACTAAAATCGTCAAGATTGACACTATTGAAATTCATAGGAAGACGATTAGTGTGATATCTCTAAATAATTTGAATTAAGGATGGATGTTGACCTTCTTATAATTCAATTTATTCTTTTAAAGTTAGTTAATGAGTTAGTTAAGGTAATTATCATTAATTGTTTTCGTCGGATTTCCGGTACTTGTACACATACATTACTTTGTGATCAATAAAACTAACACCTTCACTCAAGTATTCTCCTAGTTTTACTTTACTTTGCATTAACCAATTAAATGTTCAGATTAACCCGTTCAGTTAGAACTAAGATATAAGATTGAATGAGAACTTAATTATATGCTAGCTAGATTACTTAGACGTGGGATATAATCAAATCACTAAAAATGGAGCTCTTCCTCAATTTGGCCAATGAACTTTAATAAATTCAAAATCATTTATTTTTATTAATTCAACATTTAAATAGTGATTAAAGAATGTCTAATAAATGATAGTGAATTGAATGTTATTTAAGTGTTGTAACCAGTTAATACGGGGTGGTGATCGGTTATAGTAACATCATAAACACTTTCAAGTAGTAAAAAATAGTTTATTTCGTTGTTGTAACCGGTTAACCTATGACGTTAATCGGTTATCACAGAAGGAAATCTATTTTCACGTAAGGTGTAACCGGTTAGCCAAATGGTATAATCGGTTACATGCTCGATTTTTGTATTTTTGTTATCTTACTTGGTCATATTGTATAGGATGCATTCTCATCCTAGGTTAATGCAATCATAACCTTTCACTGTCATCTCTCTCTCTCTCTCTCTCTCTCTCTCTCTTCACATCCAAAGTTTCTTCATCTTTGTTCACCAATCTTGTGGTGTCTTGTTCCAATATTTGGCATCAAGAGTCTGGTTCTGATCCACAAACATCTAGTGTGCAACATTAATTTTGTCTTTAATGAAAGAATTTATGCTAACCTACTTATCCTTGATGCGAAGGATTACGACAAATGGTGCAAGCAAATGAATGTGTTGTTTGACTATCAAAATGTTCTTGAAATAATCAAGAATTGCGTCACTCCTCTTGTTCAAGATGCAATAGAGATGTAGCAAGTAATGTATAAGAAAGAGAGAAAGAAAGATTTCAAAGTGTTTTTTTTTATCCATCAATGTGTTAATGGCATAAGGAAGAGACGTAGTAAGTTGTGTATGTGACACAACCTCAAAACTTCAAAATCAAAAACAAGGAAGAAATGATATTCAAGCTGATCAATATTTTATATGAACTTAAATAAGCATAAAAAATGTGAAATAAAAGAATAGATTAATTTCTAAATAGAAAAAGGTTTTGAAGTGTGCTTTGTATGTGAAGAATTCAAGAATGTTGATATACTATTTATTTGTGGATGACTTATTGATCATTGGTAATAACATGGTTGAAATTGCAGAGTTCAAAGTGAAAATGATGATTAATTTGAAATGACCGACCTTAAAAAATTGACTTATTTTTTAGGGATGAAATTTATTGAAATAAGAAAAAGATTGGTCATGCATAAAAGGAAGTATGTCTTAAATGTTCTAATGAGATTCAACATGGTTGAGTGCAACATAAACCATTGCAAAAATCAATTTGAAACTTGAGAAGGATGCAAATGAGGAGCTAGTCCTTAATCCAACTCTCTTCAAGAAAATCACATGATCTTTGAGATATCTATGTCACGACAAGCTAAGTTCATATATGTATTTGGAATCATTAGTAGGTTTATGATCAAGTCTAAAACCTCACACTAGCTTGGAACAAAATAATCATGAGGCACGTCAAAGAAACACTCGAGTATGAAGTGTTATTCCATTCAACTTCAAATTAGACTAATATGGATCAAGTTGGATTCTCAAATGTCAAATGGTGTAAAGATAAACAAGGCATGAAAATCACCTTAGACAACATGTTCAACTTCTACAATGTTCTAGTATCATGGTGCTCAAAAAATAAACTAATTGTTACAATGTCTTTTTATGAGTCTAACTACATAGCAGACTCACTAGTTGTTTGTCAAATAATATGACTAGCATCAATTTTGAAGAAACTTGAAATATAAGTAAGAAAGCTTACAATCATTTACTAAGACAACAAATATGTAATTGATTTGAAATATAATTATGTGTTATATGGGAGAAGTAAACACATGGAAGCAAGATTCACATGTTTAAAATTCATAAAAAGATAATTCGTGTGATATCTCTAGATAACTTAAATTAAGGGAGGATGTTGACTTTCTTATAATTCAATTTATCCGTTAGTTAATGAGTTACTTAAGGTAATTATCATAAGTTGTTTTTGGCTATATCCGACGTGGGATTTCCAGTACTTGTATAAATACATTACTTTGTGATCAATACAAACTATCACATTTACTCAAGTATTCTCCTAGTTTTACTTTGCTTTGCATTAACCAATTAAATGTTCAGATTAATCCATTGAGTTAACGTAAGATATAAGATTGAATGAGAACTTAATTATATGCTAGCTAGATTACTTAGACGTAGGATATTATTAAATCAATAAAAAATGGAGCCCTTCCTCAATTTGGCCAATGAACTTTTTGACGAATAAATTCAAAAGCATTTTTTTTTTCATTAATTCAATATTTAAATACTGATTAAACAATCTCTATCAATGATAGTGAATTGGACGTTACAAACTTATTTAATAATTGAAGTGATGTAACCGATTAATACGGGTTTGTAACTAATTGCAATAATGTCATAAACATTTCCAAGTAGTAGAAAATAGCTTATTTCGTTGTTGTAATCGATTACCTTATGATGTTAACCGATTATCACCGATGGGAATGTTGGAAATCTCTCAATATCTATGGAGAATTTCAATCAATCTTGATGAACAAGATTGTTATCACCCACACAATAGCAATGAAAAGAAAGAACAATGGAGAAAGAAAGAGTGTAAAGAACGATGAAGGAGAAGAAGAATTAAGTTCTGCAGAGTTTCTCTCTGCCCACAAACTATGGAAAACTTCTTATTCACTTTGCAACTGCAAAATACTGTGAATACAATGTTATGAATGCTTTATTCACTTCATTACAAAAATAAGGGTTACTCCCTCTATTTATATATTTAGGTTAACTCGGACCTCAAACCAAAGCCCAAAACTATAAAAGTTCAAAATAGCTAACACTACTAAAATAGGCCTAAGTCAAAATTCTGTGTGAAGCAACATGCTTCGACACTTCGACACACTTACACAACTCAACACACTAGGTGGTTGAACACTTCCTTACTCTGTCGAGTAACCTGCTTCGACACAAGGAATTACAATTCAACACACCACCTAATTCATTGTGTCTAAGCTATCTACATTCATCATAGCTCTTAGTCTTCTGAACACTTTGACCTGCACTCCGTTCGTCATGATGTTTGCAATCTGATTCTCAATTTTGCAGTGTTCCACATTCATCTTCCCATCCACTACCTGCTATCGAAGATAGCGGAACATCATCTCAATGTGCTTGCTTCGACCATGTGCTATCGGATTCTTCGCCAGATTGATAGCTGACATGTTGTCGATCTTCATGGTAATTGCTCCATGACTCTTCGATGTTATCTCTTCGACCAAATTCACCATCTACGTTGCTTGACATGCGCAAAAAGAAGCAACTATTTATTCTGCTTCGCATGACGATAATGCCATTATTGGCTCCTTTCTCAAACTCCAAGCAACTGGTGCACCACCTAGCATAAACACATAGCCAGCTATGGATTTTCGATCCTCAGCATCACTACACCAACTTGAGTCGGTGTATCCCACTAATTTGCATTCTTTTCCTTTATCAGCTGCAGGAAACAAAATGCCATATTCGAGAGTTCCTTTCAGATACCTTAATATCCTTTTCGTCGCTGCTAGATATGATACCTTTGACTTCTGCATGAATCTGCTCACCATACCTACATTGTATGCTAAGTCAAGTCTTGTATGACAAAGGTATCGAAGTGACCCAATAAGTATTCTATATTGGGTTGGGTCGACATCATCTTCATTTGAATCTTTCGATAGTTGTAATCTGGGCTCAGCTGGAGTCGAAGTTGGGTTGCAATCTTGCATCTCAAATCTCTTGAGAATTTCGCTTGCATACCTTCTTTGATGCATCATCAAACCTCTACCACTCTTGTAAAATTCGATGTCAAGGAAATATGAAATGTCACCTAAATCTGACATTTCAAATTCCTTGTTGAGATCACCTTTGAAGTCTTCGATCTCTTTCTTGCAGCTTCCTATTATCAACAAGTCATCGACATAGATACATAGTATAAGCAATTCATTCTTGCTTCTTCTTACATATACTTCATGTTCACTTGTGAACTTCACAAATTCCTTCTACCTTAGAAAGTAATATATCTTCTTGTTCCAAGCTCTTAGAGCTTGTTTAAGTTCGTACAAGGCTTTATGCAGCCTGTACACTTTTCTTTCTTCGCCATGTTTCACAAACCCAGCTGGTTGTGCAACATAAACTTCTTCTTCTAAGGGGCCATTAAGGAATGCACATTTCACATCCATCTGACACATCTGCCAGTTGTTCATGTTTGCTAGACCAACAACCAACCTGATTATTTTGATCCTAGCAACAGGTGCAAAAACTTCATCGAAGTTGATTCCTTCTTTCTGAAGAAATCCTTTTGCCACAAATCTCACCTTGTGTCGAGTCACTTCTACTCTGGGATTCAGCTTCACCTTGTATACCCACTTCACATCGATTGCCTTCTTGTCTAGGGGAAATTCGACAAGTGACCAAGTGTTGTTGACTTCGAATGACTTCAGCTTTTCATCCATTGCTTTCATCCACTTCGAATCTTTCAATGCCTCAGTTGTATTGACAGGTTCGACATCTGCATAGAAAGCATAATGTACCATCTCACCTTCTTCATTTACCACATCATCTGATGTAATCACACATTCTTGCAATCTTGCAGGCATGTATCTTGTTCTTTGAGGTCTGCTTGTGCTTGCTTCACCTCTGACTTCTTCGTGTCGAACTTCTCTTTCGACTTCACTAGCTGGTTCATCACAAAATATTCTCACGGAATCTTTCTTGAGATTATCAGTCCAATACCACTCCTTAAGTTTATCTATGATCACGTCCCTGCTGATCACCACTTGCTTATTCACTAGGTCGAACAACTTGTATCCTCCAGTCGAATGATATCCTATCAGGATCATCTGACTCGACTTGTCATCAAGTTTTCTTCTCAACTGATCTGGCACATGTCTATGTGCTATAGATCCAAACACCCTCAGATGACTCAAGCTAGGCTTGACACCAGACCAACATTTTTCTGGCGTGATTCCTTCTAGCTTCTTCGTTGGACATCTGTTCAGGATATATGTCGCAGTCGACACAGCTTCTCCCCATAATTCTTTGGCTAGATGCTTGCCTTTCAACATACTTCTAACCATATTCATAATGGTTCTATTCTTCCTTTCTGCGACTCCATTATGTTGTGGAGTGTAGGGTGGCACCACCTCATGCTCAATCCCTTCTTTCACACATAACGCATCGAAATGTTTCGACACATATTCTCCACCATCATCAGTTCTCAAAATCTTGATCTTTCGACCGCTCTGTCTTTCAACCCCTTTGTCTTTCAACCATAGATTTAAACTTGGCAAATACCTCTATCACTTCACTTTTAATCTGGATCAGGTAAGACCACAGTTTTCGACTGAAATCGTCGATGAATGTAGCAAAGTATTTGTTACCTCCAATCAAATCCACCTGGAGAGGCCCACATACATCAGAGTATATGACTTCAAGAATTTCCTTCGACCTGCTTCCTGCATCCTTACTGAAGATGTTCTCATGTTGCTTCGCCTGCACGCATTCTTCACACACTTCGTTTGGAATGTCGATTTCTAGTAATCCTGAAACCATATTTTTTCTCTTCAAATCTCTGATGTCTTTGAAATTGAGATGACCAAGTTTATAATTCCATATTCATTCATCTCTGTTGGCTGCTGTTGTAACGCACTTATGCTCCATCACATTAAGCTCAATCTTGAAGGTTCTATTCTGAGACATTGGAGCCTTCAAGATCAACCTTCCATTTGAGTCGAGAACTCTTATCATCTTGTCTTCGATCGGCACCTTATGGTTCTTTTTGACCAACTGCCCTATGCTGAGCAAATTACTCTTCATGCCTGGTATGTACAACACGTTTGAAATTACTGACCTCTTGCCATCTTTTCTCATAATCAGAAGATCGCCAACACCTTCAACTGCTAGAGTGTTGTCATTTGCAAATTTCACCATGTTCTTCATTGAGGGCTTTATGTTGACAAACCAATCTTTTCTTCCAGACATGTGTGATGAGCTTCCTGAGTCCAAGTACCACTGGTCCTTGAATCTCTCTTCATCTCTTATTGTAACCATCAACAATGTCTCTTCTTCTTCATGTTTCGCCAGCTTTGCATAAGTTTCTTGATTCTTCTGGTTTTCTGGATAATCACTAGAATAGTGACCATACTTCTGACAATTGTAACACTGAATGTGACTCTTGTCTGGATTTTGACCACCACATCTTCCTCTACCTACAAGACCACCTCTTTGGTTGCCTTGGTTCCAGGGTTTTCTCTAATTCGACCAGTTTCCTTCTTGCTGATTTCGATCAGTCAAATTGTTGTAACCTCTTCTTCCTTTATTGCTATTCCAGCTTCCTTTGCCTTTTTCTTTTGCTTATTGAGCCTGCAAAGCCATATCACTCTTTGACTTTCCTGCAGCTCTTTCAGCCATTCTTTGTTCATGATATTCAAACGTCCCTTGAAGCTCTTCCTTTGTCAATTTTGACAAATCTTTCAACTCTTCTAGGGCTACTTCCACATGGTCGAATTTTGACAAATCTTTCGACTCTTTGACCTCAAGATATTTCCAACAACAGATCTTGGTCAACACTTCTCCACATACCTTGATTTGATTCACCAGTTTCGTAACCTTTGTGAAAAAATAAGTTATGCTTTCATTCTCTTCCATCTGAAGCAATTCATACGTTCTTTTGTGAGTTTGTAACCTCACCTCTTTCACCTTCTCCTCGCCTCCAAACGATTTCTTCAGAGTTTCCCATGCTTCTTTAAATGACTCTGCATCACTAACCTTTTCAAAGTTATCTGCATCAACACATTGATGGATTATAAAGAGAGCTTTAAAATCTTTCTTCTTCAATTCTTTATATGCAACATTTTCTTGATCCGTCGCGGCTTCTACAAGCATTGTTACTCCTTCATTCACAAGATCCCAAAGATCTTGATAACAAAACACAACCTTTATCTGCTTGAACCAATTCTCATAATTGTTGTTCTTGAGAATCAAAAGATTTGCTGGAAAATTCCCGTTTGGATGATTCGTTTCCATGGTGATTTTCTTCTCACAAATCGATTAAACCGGAGCTCTTGATACCAGATGTTGGAAATCCCCCAAAATCTATGGATAATTTCAATCAATCTTGATGAACAAGATTGTTATCACCCACACAATAGCAATGAATAGAAAGAACAATGGAGAAAGAAAGAGTGTAAATAACGATGAAGGAGAAGAAGAACTAAATTCTACAGAGTTTCTCTCTGCCCAGAAACTGTGGAAAACTTCTTATTCACTTTGCAACTGCAAAATACTGTAAATACAATGTTATGAATGCTTTATTCACTTCATGACAAAAATAAGGGTTACTCCCTCTATTTATATATTTAGGTTAACTTGGACCTCAAACCAAAGCCCAAAACTATAAAAGTCCAAAATAACTAACACTACTAAAATAGGCCTAAGTCGAAATTCTGTGTGAAGCAGCATGCTTCGACACTTCGACTCACTAACACAATTCAACACACTAGATGGTTGGACACTTCCTTACTCTATCGATTAACCTGCTTCAACACAAAGAATTACAATTCAATAGGGAATTTATTTTTATGTCAGATGTAACCGGCTAACCAAATGGTGTAACCGACTACAAGCTTGATTTTTATACTTTTTTGTTACTTTACTTGATCACTTTGTTTTCCAAATATACTGTAACTCATGTATAAATGTATATGATGCATTCTCATCCTAGGTTAATGTATTCATACTCTCTCTCTCCTCTCTCTCTCTCTCTCTCTCTCTCTCTCTCTCTCTCTCTCTCTCTCTCTCTCTCTCTCTCTCTCTCTCTCTCTTCTCGCTCTCGCTCTCTCTCTCTCTCTCTCTCTCTCTCTCTCTCTCTCTCTCTCTCTCTCTCTCTCTCTCTCTCTCTCTCTCTCTCTCTCTCTCTCTCTCTCTCTCTCTCTCTCTCTCTCTCTCTCTCTCTCTCTCTCTCTCTCTCTCTCTCTCTCTCTCTCTCTCTCTCTCTCTCTCTCTCTCTCTCATTTTCTCATCTTGTGGTATCTTGTTCCAACATTGAATTTGAAATAGAACATCTAAAAATTCAAAATCGTTGGTAACTTAATACCAAGTGATTCAACAAATATGATATTATATTAGAGCTCAATAACAATCTCACATAATTAGTTTATGAGGTGAAACTTATTTTCAACTTAAACATTATAAAGTGTGCCTTAAGAAAACGCAAGAATTTAAATAAGTTTAATATTTCATTTTCCTCACATGCAAGGATGATAGACAATAATAATTTGGGCATTTTATTTATCTCGCAAACACAAGGAGTTTTTAAGGAGAGTGAGGCAGATGAATTAGAGTGGCGGCTGCGAGGCAGATTCCTCAAGAACATGTTTCATATTTAAAATTTGTGTTCCATTTTTGTTGAAGATTAAGGATTCTAGAAAGAGGTTTAAAGATTATAAAAGATAAAATAAAAAAGAGAATTTCTCTAGAATTCTTACTCTAAGAGTTTGGGGAATATTTATAGTAATCTAAGGATTGGAAAATACTTTTAAATACATTAAGATTGAGTAACTTATGTATTAAGAGTATGGAATATTTGAGTTTAAAATGACTAGAAATTTGACGATGTTCTTATGAACCTATTAAAGTAATTAGTTGTAATTAATTTATAATATCTTTTTTAAAGACTTTTAATTGATAGTGGATCAAAGGTTTAATCTTTTCTCTAGAGTAAATCATTTTTAATTGAACTAGTGAAACATTTTTCTATGTGTTAATTCTTTATCTTGTTATAGTTATTTTGGTTTTTCATTCACATTATATGATAGATTATTTTGAATAAGAGTGTTTTTGTTCTTTGTATCACACATCATATTTCTTGATGTGTTAATCTTCCGTTTATAAAAAATTATTGGTTGTTCTTATGGGTTAAAAGGTATAAGTTTACCAGTCAATACCATAGATTTTAAATGGGATATCAATAAGATTTTTTTGGGAGATCGCGACCTTGAATTGTGGAAGCATTGAAAGAGGGGTTTTGATGTCAGCAAGCCTAAAAAAAGCGTAAAAGAAAAGTATTGTGGTTAAGGCCACGAGTTCCATTATATTGTATCTTAGAGATAAAGTATTAAGGGGGATTGCGAAGGAAAAAATTGCATCAAAAATGTAGTTCAAACTTAAATCACGGTATATAACATAGCCCTGGCTCATATGTTATGTTTGGAGAAAAAATATACTTATCTCAGGTGGGGATAACAAATCCATTTGGAGGAATTGGCAAAATTTCAAAAAAAAATTGTTGATGACTTGTAAAATACTAAAGCGAAATTTTATGGTAAGGACGTGATTCCACTCTTGATGAGCTTATTATCTATATCCTACAAGCATTTTAAGGATTACCTTATTTATGGTCTGGAATGAATTATCACTTTGAAGAAGTTTTAATCATATAAAAGAACCAATGAATTAGACATGCCCAAAGTGTTCAAAGTTAACAATAGTGGATAAGATTTTAATGTTTCAAGAGTAATAAGGGATAATAGGGGAAATAAAAATGTGTTGAAATACAGACTCTAATCCAAGTTTAAGGAAATCGATAATTCAAAGTACAAATGCTTCATTTGTCATAAAATCATCTACTTCAAGAAGGGTTGTCTCTAGAGAGGGAGAAAGAGTGATTATAGTATGATTGGAGTTTCCTCAAAAGAGGATGGTTATGATAATGTTGGTGTGTTAGTGTTAACAAGTTTGGATATGGAAAAGAGTTGGGTCATGAACTTTAGATACTTTTATCACATGTGTCCAAGTAAAGAATAATTTGATACTTTGAACCTAAAAGAAGGTGAACTTATTCCACTCAATAATAATAAGACTCACATTGTTCATAGTATAAGGGAGGTTCGACTCAAGATGTTTGACAACTATGACCTCATTTTATGCAACATGAGGTATGCTCCAGGACTTAAGAAAAATTTGTTTTCTATAAGCATGTTTGATGATTTAGGTTATTTCACTATAATTGAATATGGCATGTTTAAAATTTCCCTTGGTGCATTGATATTTTCTAAAGGGTCTAAAATGTGCATTTTATATGTTTAGGATGGTTCCATTGTTATTTCTAATGCATAATTATTTAGTAAATACTTTCATGATACAATTAAAGTCAGACATTTGAGATTATGACATGTTAGTTAAAGAGGTTTGGTTGAACTAGCTAGTCAAGGATTGTTGGGTAGTTAAACAAACTAAAAAAATTTCATTTTTGCATACTATGTAAACAAAATATAGTGAAGTTTGATAGTGGTATGCAATAATCTAGTAGATCGTTTGAGCATGTTCACTAGGGACTTTTATATTCAACAAGTGTGACAACACACGAAGGTGAATTTTATTTTTTCACCATGATTGGTGTTTTTTAGAAGAGTGTGTGTTCACACTTCGAAACATAAAAGGGACATCTTCGACAAGTTTAAGGAATCACACACTCTTATATAAAATCATAAGGGAACTAAACTGAAATTTTTTAAAATTGACCAATGCCTAGATTTTTTTCAGAGAAGGTTAATGAGTTTTTATAAGAAACAAAGTATAAAGAGAAATAAAACTTTATTGGTACACCACATTGAAATAACCTAGTTTCACGCATTAATAAGACGATTTTGGAGTGGGTAAGTTAAATATTGTTAAGAATCAAGCTAGCCAAAAGCTTCTTGGGTAAATTTGTTGTTATTGCATCTTACTTGATAAACATATATGCATAAACAAGATTAGGATTTAAGATACCTATGGAGATTTTAAGTGGGAAATTGATAGACCGCTCCAATTTGAAGGTTTTCAGAGATTTGATGTTTGCAAATATCAAGCCAGACAATGTTGATGTTGGAGTTATAAAATGTGTTTTCATTGGTTATCCTAGAGGTGTGAAGGCATAAAATTAGTGGAATATGGAGCCTGGAGGATTAAAATATATCATAAACATGAATGTTACTAGTTATGAGATATGTATGAGGATGAATTACAAAGACTCAGAGGTGGAGGTTTCTACTAGTGAGACTAGAGATTATGAGGAAGTCTAGTTCTAAAGAGGTGTTGCCTTAGTGGCTTTAGGCTATAGGTTGACTCTTGATTGAGAAATGAGAGGTCAAGACTATAAGTTGGAACAAATGGATTTAACATGGAGGACTTGAAAATACAATTTATATGAACAGACATGGAGGTTTGATTAAGGACAAGCTTAAAATGTGTCTTTTGAAGAAATGTTCGTAAGTGTTAAACCTAGGCAGTAGAAATAGTATAATCAGATTGATAAACTTCTTGTAAAATATATGAATTATTCTTATCTTAATCTAACTACTCGAAGAAAGTGAAAAAGTAGTTTAAAATGCTTGATACTAAAATTGTCAACATTCATTACGTCGCCAAGTAAAGCTTTTGTTCTAGGCCAACCGAAGGACCATTCCAAATGACGCAAGGTATAATAGTCACATCACACGAAATGAAAAGTACATTTTTCTGATCTCCACTTTTCACTATACTCATCTTAATTTTTGACCTGACCTGGGTGTTGGAGTGTTAACCTTGCATATCTATTTTGCGTTGAAATAGCGAAGATCAGCACCACTGGTTCAAGATTGCATATCATCATCTTACACCTAACTCTGGTTCCAGAACGGAACAGTGGCACCATTTATGAGAAGCAAATTCTGATTCTTGGAAATTCTACGAGCATGTCATCTTCGATCCCAAATCAGATCTCTACCGAAAGTAGGGGAGTAGAACCATAAACTTTTTTGGTCATGTCCAGGAGATCTGTTATATCCTCCGATTCAACTCTCCATCAAGTATCATTGATCCATAAGATAAGCAGTGCATTAATGTCGAGTATTTATCTGTCATTAAAGTTCCTATTACTAACGACAAATATTGGTGTTCAACGGAGCAGAGATCGACTGGAAGTAGGATTTCTATATAGCAAAAAGATCAATAAAATTTCAAACTATGATCTAACTCTGATTCTAGCTATCACCATCATTAGTCGAAATCAGACAAGATTCCTTGTGGATGATGGAAGCTCTTGCAATATCCTTTATGCTTAAACATTAGAATGACTAGGCATTCAACTGATAAATTTGAATTCATATTATAAAGGAGATCAGTTGCCCTTCGATGATTCATTAACTCGCCCTTGTGGAATGATATATCTGACCTTGCATTGGGAGAATGAGTAAGTGGGAGAAAGTTAATTCTTAGCTTACTTGTAATTCCATGCATAAGTGCCTTTAGAGGTATCCTGGGAAGATCCTTCTTGGAAAGATAGTTATGGTAGCATCCCCAATCCACCTGAAGGTGGCGTATTATAATAGGGAGGGAGAGTCGACCATTGTTAGAGTTAACCTAGATGAAGCAAAGAAGATCAAATATCTCATCCTTAAGTGCATTCTTGTGTCAGTAGCAATAACAGAAGAAGATCTAGGGGATGCTGGGACATGCAACCTAAACACGCGCGAGGACAAAGTTAGGCTCACCCCAGACGATGAGTTTGAGTTTCTCCAACTCACCGATAACCCTTCCTCGTCAATAAAGATAGGATTCAGGCTTCCCTTCGAGGTAAGATCCATTCTAATTGAATGTCTATACGCAAGCACATACCTTTTTGCTATCTCACCATATGAGATGCCCGAAATTGACCCCAGCGTGTCATGCCACAAATTGAAAATGGACTCCAACGCCTATTATGTCTCTCATCGACGAAGAATGCCGTCCCCGTAGATAGTTGAAGCCACCGGGAACATGGTGAAAGGCCTATTGGATGATAGGTTCATTTCTGATGAGAAGTATAGAAAATGATATCCAACACTGTTCAGTGAGGAAAGCCTCGGGAAAATGGAGGATGTGTGTTGATTACACTAATCTTAACACATCATACAAGCAAAAAATTTACCCGCTCGCGAACATTAACAAACTTGTAGATAATTCATTCAGATACATGTCACTATCATTCATGGATGCCTATTCGGAGTATAATCAGATACCTATGTTTGGGCATGGTCGGATAAAGACATCATTTATGACTGAGCATGACAACTACTAATACAATGTCATGCCTTTTGGGTTGAATAATATTGACACACATTTTAGAGGATGATGAACACGGTCTTCCAAGAAGAGATAGGGGAGATGCTGGAAGTGTACATGGAAGACGTAATTTTAAAATTTGGTCAGGAGGAGCATCACGTTCAACACCTCTAGTGAGTATTCAAAAGGATCTTATAGTACAACATGAGACTCAATCAAGAGAAGTGCATATTTGGGCTAAGAGCCGACAAGTTCTTATGCGTATACCTGACTGAGTGAGGGATTAAAGCAAACCACGATAAGTGTGAAGCAATGGTTCAAATGAGTGTGCCAACTTCAAAGAAGAAGGTCCAAAAGTTGATTGATATATTGACTGATTTGAAGAAGTTCATTTCAAAATCCTCCTAGCACACTTTGCCTTTCTACAAGCTGTTGAGAAAGAAGGAAAAATTAAAATAGATACCTGACTACGAAGATGCATTTGAGTCTTTGAAGAAAAACCTGACTACACCTCTGGTATTCACTCGCCCACTTCCTGGTAAACATTATACCTGTACCTAGTAGTCGCAGAGGAAGTTATGCGTGTCATCTTGATCAAAGAGTCTGACTCTAGCCAGAGCCTTGTGTACTTCATATCGAAGGCACTAACGGGGCATATACGTGATACCAGAAGATTGAGAAAACAACCTTGGCATTAGTGACAACATCACGTAAGCTCAGAAGATACTTCCTTGCATATTCGATAATCGTCTGTACGGATTTCCCCCCTAAAGTAGACACTTTATCGACCAGACTTGGTCGGGTGTCTAACGAATTAGGTCGTAGAGTTGTTGGAGTTCTAAGTATCTTTTGAAGCAAGGAAAACGTTGAAAGCTCAGCTATTTGTCGACTTCCTGGCCAAAATGACCCTTGTACCTCTGAGCTAGATCACACCTATGTGATATTCATAAGCGGGTCGTTTAAAAACCTAAGAAGTGGTACATGTGTAATTCTAGAGAACAACTTCGGGCTCGTGGTGAAAGTTTCCTTGAGGTTGAGTTCTCGACCACCAAAAACCAAACTGAAAATGAAATAGTAATTGCATAAATGACTTGACGAAAGAAATGGGGTCGAAGACTTCAAACTGCAAATAAGGATGATAATTGAAGTATTTTAATTTTTCCTCGAATGCATGACATTTTTAGGAGGTCTGAGGTGAGTGGATCTAAACATCGACAAGTGCAATGTTTTTTTGCTAATTCTTTATATTGTGAAATTGCTTTTACATTAATTAGCAACTTATTTTCTTAAAATTCTTGAGTGTGGTTGTTATTATTATTTATCCCACATTAGAAATACTTTCAGTTCACATCGCATTTAATGAGATTCTTCCATATATTTATATATATAGCCTTCACCCTCTTTGTGTAGAATTGTATAATATTATTTTCCAATATATCCATTTAAGTAGTAAATGGTAGCTAGAATATATAGTTGCATATGTACGTTTTGGTTTGATATTGGGGTCATGGTTAAAGCATGAGTCTGTTCACCACAGCTCATCACAATAACAAGTTAGTACTATGCATGGTACATCTCTTCATGGGCTATTGTACGGTTGGCCAGAAGCATTGTCTGATCGAGCAACTGTATTTATTTAATTATAGAGAGGGGTCAGGTCAACTATTAATACGAGATATTTCCTTTTCACAAATATCAACGGAAAATTCGGAAGAATGAATCAAACGAAGATCAACAAGAGATGGATCATAAAATCTTTATCATTGTGTTTGTACGTAAAATTTAATTTTATTTGTACGATAATCACTGTTCATCTAAATGGAACTGTTATATTATATTAGGTAATTCTGTTAGACTTTTTGCTTTTTACTTCAACGGATAAGATAGAGTATAGATTCCTTCCAATTATTAGAGTTATTTTGAAAAAATAAATGCTGAGTGATAATGTATAAAAGCTAATTATTGAAAAATTAAAATTTAATAGGCCTAACTTTCATTTAAAATATATATAGTTTGACTGAAATTTGGCAATTTCAAATATGTTTTTGTTAACTCCATAAAAAAAGTTTTGAACAACTAACCATTTCGATGATTAGTTTGTTTCATTGGCAAATTAGTCTTTGATGTATTGATATTGATGTTGAATCAATATAGATCTAATAATTAAAAATCTAAAAGAAGGATGATTTTGATTGAAATTTTGCATCTATAATTTTTTGTTGTTGTTAATTTTAAAAAAAAAGTTTGAACAACTACTTACAATTTTGATGATTGATTTGTTTCATTGGTAAATTAATCTCAGATGTGTTGATATTGATGTTGGATTAATATAGAGGTGTCACACTCAATTAAAGTCTTTAATAGTTAAAAATCTAAAAAAAAAGGATGATTGTGATTGAATAAAAACTTCGGTTTGAAGGCGGAGAGAAACTACGTAGAAATATTTTTATTCTTCCTTTTTTCTCTCAAATCCTAATTTTTTTTTTCAACTCGTCCTTTTTTTCTTTAATAATCGTTGCACAGCGAAATCATTTTGCAATTAAGTTGTGGTTGATTCCCTTGAATGAAGAATAAAATACATAATCAATCTGAATAATTGAATCTTGTTAGTCATGATTGATTCAGAATTCTCCAAGGTATAGGTGTAATTCCAACATTAATATTCAGGAGGATCAGCCCAATCAACCCGGAGACCCGTTCTAATTTAAAAAATGGACCAATTTATTTTAAAAAAATACAATTAAAATAATTAAAAATGACATATAAAAATATAATTATATATTAACTAAAAATAAATTTAATTATAATTATTTTAATTTTTTATCTATCTCATTTTTATCATAGCATTTTTTTATTTTATAAAGTTTTTATTATAATATTTTTTTATGTCTATTAATATTAATAAATAAAAAGTTGCACCTTTCAAAATTTGAAGTCATCCAATATTTGAGGCTCTGTGCTATAGAGTTTGTTGCTCTTGCACAAGGTCGGCTCGATTAATATCCATATCATCCTATCAGTTTGATATTAGATTGTTCGGCTCGAAAGAGTCGTCTCCAGAAATTATTGGTTCGTGAATCAGCAATGTGTTGACGATTGTTTCATTTACCATTTTAAAAAGTGAAGATTCACATGAATCTATTTTTTTACTATTTAATTTCGTGCTCATGCGCAGATATTCGTTGAAAATCATGTACGCGCATTTGTTTTAGTTGATTTTAAATCACTTTTGTTGTATTTGATGTACTATATATCTTTTGAACTGATTTCATGATTTATCTGATTTTTAATTCATGTCCTTCCATTATTATGTATTTCTTTTATTTTCATTCTATGTATATTTGACCTAAAAACAACAATAACCCTTAACAAACTTCTCTATGAATATTTTAGAGCGGCCACAAGCTAGCCAAACCAAGCAGCTAAATCTAGATCTAAACTTCATTAAAAAATGAAAAGAAAAAGAACAAGTAGACATGAAGAAAAAGAAAAGTAAAAAATCAAAAGAAAATATTTGGCAGTTGCTGAAATTGTCGGTACTACCGTACAATGCATGCACAAACTCTTCAACTCTTAAAGAGAGAAAAGAAAGAAAGAAAAAAGAACAGGCTGTAATACATGAAGAGAGAGAGAGAGAAAAACCTACAGAGTTATTAGTAGTAAGATCTACTAGTGAGACCACATCTTTGTAATAGACCCTACTGAGATTTTCCCCTCTGACCCTCACAGTGAGAACAACCAAATACGTGACATGGGGTATGTGATAGGGAATCTCATCTACAACATTAATGTTCAAAATATCAAAACTATATTCACACTTTTTTTGTTGGTGTTAGCTCGCAAATTTTAATGCCACAAACCAAAATTATGGCCATCACTATACTACGTAGGTGAACTATTGAATGAAGAGTAATAAAGTGGATCATGTACGGGCCATTACACCAACCTATACTTATTTCCTTTTCTTTTTTTTTCATTACAATAGTTGGATTCTTACGATATGGAGGAGAATAACACTATACAAATGGGTGTTATAAATATTCATTTCTCTTAATATGCATTAATTCTTTGAATATATGTAATTATATTTTGATGAATTCATTCAATGTTATAGATAGTACAATTTTCGTATAGTGGGTAACATATAGTCAGTGAGACTTAGATGAATTCCACACATTTATGTAATTTATGTAGTGTTGAGGTGTTAGGTGAATTGATTATTAGATAGATTAAGTTATTGTCAGCTATTTCAGGAATATATATATGTATATAAAAGTTAGTGATAGATTTAGAAAAGATTAACTTAATTTATCTATTCAAAATCAAGTTATAAGGTGAACGATTTTATTCTATATAAAAAAAAATCAATACACCAAACACTATTAGATTTGATGTGTAAATATAAATTGTGGGTGATCATAATCAGATAAAAAACGCTTTGATATCATATTAAAATTTGAGTTTTTTATCATATTAAAATTTGAGTTTTTTCTTTAACTCATTCTTGTAATAACTAACTTATAAGATAAGGTACATCATTCTATATAAATTATTTGTAGATTGTATCTTTAATCAATTTGGGATTTGAATTTCTCTCAATAATAAATGATAATAAAAAAAAATTAAAGTCACTTTTGGAATAAGAAAAAGAATGACAAATCCTAAACTTTCGCATGAGGAAAGTAAATAAAGAACCCTAAACTCACTCCAGGAATATATATATAAGAAATGAAAAATTCTAAAGTCTCTATAGTAGTGTTGGAAAAAAAACATGGAGAAAAAGAGGAACACAGTAACAATACAAAAGATTAATGTGGAAATTCCAAAATCGGATAAGAAAACCATGATCGTTGTCAAATGACAATTAGAGAATAACACTATGTGAAAATTATTATAACAGATAGACTACCATCAATCATCCCAACCTTAATACACATGCACTCTCTAAAGAAAATATTTAACTACCTTTCACAACTCTCTAACACAAGAGTATAAGATAAAATATAAAAAGTTAAATACAAACTTGAAATGTTTTTTACTAGTGCATCTTGTAACGAAGAACTTGAATTATATATATATATATATATATATATATATATATATATATATATATATATAGTCTTGAACTCCTCATTCCTTTACAAAACTAAGCAATGTGAGACTTTGAAGAATTTGAATCCTATATATAGCTTTAGACTCCATATTTCTTCAGAAAACTAAGCAATGTGAGACTTCGTCAACATGTATATTTTCAACAAATCCCAATAATCTCCACATTTATTGAAAATAATACATTAACTTAATTGTATTCACCGACAATCATACTCCATCATAAAAAGTATAGTTACTTGAAGTTACACCACTCCAAGAATTTCCACAGTCTTCACAGATATCGTAGTTTTAAAAACTACCATACACCACCAGGGGCGGAGCCAGAAATTTTGAGTAGTGGGGTCAATATAAATATAACATTTCGTTTAAAAAAATATAAATATAAATTATAATTGTTCTCTACGATTTTTCATGTTCTGAAAATATTGAATGATTTTTCTGATTTTCAACATCAACAAAAATATCTCTCTCAATGTAAGTAACTAAGCAATCATTTAATTAATCATCACCCATGCGATTTCACATTCGATTCTTGATAATATTCATAGCAGAGAAAGCTCTTTCAGTTGTTGCAGTTGCCACCAGTAATATCAGAGATAACTTTAAAAGCAAATATACCAACGGGTACACAATATGTTTTTTGGTCTCTACGAGCTTGATAGAAAGATCACCAATCCCCTCTAATTTTGAAAATTCACTGTCAGAGCATACATCTAAGAAATAGTTTTCAATCTGACAATCTAGTGTCAATAATTCAACTTGAGAAAACTCTGAAGGATAAAATTGAGCTAAATGAATCAACCTCTCCTTATCAAATGCAGAAAATGAATCTCTTGGACTTAAACAAGCTACGAAAAGGAGCAACTCAGTATTCACTTCTGTAAAATGATTGTTCAACTCTTGAAATTATCGATCGATCACTTCATAAAACAATCCAACTTAAAAATTGTGTAAATTAGATACTTTCTCTATTTTTCTCTTTGACTTTTTTTGTGTCGGTTGAAAAGTGTCATCCATGTCTGGAATGTCAATATCATTATGCTCACAAAATAATGAAACATCATTCAACAAAGAATCTCAACCATTATCTCTTATAGCTTGTAGCCTTATTTTGGACACTTTTACTAACTTCATAGCATTTACAATATCTTGATCACTTCTTTGTAATGTTTGAGATAAATCATGTGTAATTCCTAAAACTATTTTCATCAAGTGCAAGATGAAAATAAATTCAAAAGATTGCATATAATTCATCAGCATTAGTGCTTCACCTTTTCTATCTAAATTTGTTCCATCTTCCTCAACCATTTCTAGCACATCAATCATAGAAGAGAATAGAGAAAATATACTAAGTAATGTACCATAATGTGAGCTCTATCTCATTTCCTCCATCTTCTTAATTGTCATTTCTTGATTCAAGCCATGTCCGCTAGAGATTTCTCCATGTTCCAATGTTTGTTTCACCTTTGTAGCTTGACTTTCACGAATATCTCGACGTTTACATGATGCTCCAACAACATTATATAAATTAGCAACCAAATTAAAAAATAAAGCAATTTTAGAATGCTTTTTTGCTAATGTCACAAGAGCTGATTAGAGTTGATGGGCAAAACAATGAATAAAAAATGCAGAACAATTCTCTTTAAAAATCAAGCTTTTTAGACCATTGTATTCACCCTGCATATTACTTGCTCCGTCATAGCCTTGTCCACGTATCCTTGACAAACTTAATCCATATTTTGCAAATAATGACTCCAAACCCGATTTCAATGTTAGAGCACTAGTATTTGAAACATGAATAACACCAAGAAAACGCTCAATAACTTTTCCTTCATTATTTAGATAACGTATAACCACAACCATTTGCTCATTCACTGAGATATCACGAGATTCATCAATTAAAATAGCAAATAAATCATCTCCAAGATCATTCAGTATAACTTGAGTAGTGATCGTTGCAGCAGCTTTAACAATATCCTTTTGAATATCAGGAGATATTAATTTCCACGACAAGTTTTCCAAACTTTATAAATATCTTCATTATGGTTAACAAGAAAATTCATAAGTTCAAGAAAATTCCCCTTATTTCTGGATGAAATTGACTCATCATTACCACGAAAAGCTAAATTTTCTGCTAATAAATATCGAATGCAATCAATTATATCTGTCAAATGAATTCGATATTCCTCTTTAACTTGATTGGATTGTTTACACAAGACACCTTCAATGTGTTGCTTTTGTTTCATTAGAGCTTGACAGTTTCTCCATGCTTGATTATGAGAGTTATTTACATCTCCAAGATGAACTCGAAATCTTTCACTTTTTTTCCAATTTGTAAAGCCTTCTGTTATAAAGGCATCACCGCAACCTTTATGTTCTTCAAGATGTGACCTCATAAGATAATAACATACACAATATGCAGCATCCTCACTTTGACTATATTCCAACCAACTATCATATTTTAAATATCAATCTGAATTAAACTTACGAAAGGTATCTCCAAGTTTTCTTTATGGAAAAATAATTTCTTTTGGTTGATAAGGATCATTTTGCAAATAATATCTCATAATTTCATCTCTATCACTTGGATGATAATCTGACATTTTTTGCCTTAAACCAGGATAGTTAGGAAGTTTTACCAATTCAAATTGCAAAAACCTTTTTTTCATGGGAGGATCCAGTTTGGGGCTTCGACGTTCATTAGGTGTTTGAGGATTAAGAGTTGATGATTGCTCTGTTGCTTTTCTTTTGAAATACTTTTCCATTGCTTATTACTAAAAATAAAATAAAAAATCACAATTAAAATCATATTCAGAAAATTCATAATAATACTATAAAATTGATACAAACACAACAATTTCAAACAAACACTACAAAACTCTAAAAATAAATTTTCTGCCATTAACACAATCTCAAGCTCAATAAAGTAATAATATATTTTTTAATCTTATTACAATAATAAAAATAAATTATAAATTCATAAAGATTAAAATTAAAAAATTTACCTTTTAAAAGATTAACAATGGAGAAGAAGCTAGAAACAGAAAGACACTTTGTAGTGAGAGAATAAGGAGTGGGAGAAAGAAGAATACGAAAAGTGGTTTGTTTCTATTTGGAAAGAGTAAAAGAGAATTGATAGGAATATGAAGGGAAAAAAATACGAGTTAAATTTTTTAATTTTATTTAAAGAATTTATTTTATTTTAAATGCATATGGATGGGTGTAATACACGAGTCATTTTATTAAGTGGGGGCATTATTATCTTTTCTTCCTAATTTTTAGGATATTAAATTATTAATATATTATTTATATTATTAAATATTAAGTAAAGAATAATGTGGTGGGGGAATGATCCCACCCTTTCTTCTTAATACCTCTGTCCCTCCCTGTACACCACATAAAGAAGATTATATTTCACTTGAAGTTAAACCACGTCAAGAATTTTCACATGTCGAAAACTATGTTGAAACTTTTTGGTGAAACTTCCATGTTGGTAGGAAGCTCTTCAACCATCAAAATAATCTCAGAACACACTTTGTCTCAATTCCCGTGACTTAATCCTATAGCAATAACTCGTCATTTTCCATGACAGCGGAAATATCCTGCGAACACATTTCTCAATTTTCAGAGAAGATCATCACCTCCAATAGCGATGGAGACATTGCTAGAATTTGACTCAGTGTATTTTTCTAACACTGCCCCGTCATGACACATATACTTTATATGCCCAATATTTCCATATTTCCAACTTTTCACACCTGTTTCATTATTTTTCTTCACATAAGATCTTCCTTTAGCAACCAACATTGAGTTTGGTGAAGTATTATCCTCACTCTTCAATCTTCTTTCTTCAAAAGTAATTTTACTAGCAACTTTTTAAAAACTCAAAGTTTTCTTCCTATATCAAAACATGTTTAATATGCTCATAGGAAGATGAAAGAGACCATATGAGTCTCAAAGATTTCACTACAAGAAAAATACATTTTGTGACGGTTTTGAGAGCAAGTTGTGGCGGTTAACCCACCATAAAATAGAGATTGCGACACTTTAGTAACCATCCTGAAAGTTAGTGTCGCGAGCCTTGTTTTCGAAGGTTTCAAAAATTGTCATGCAAATTATCGTTATTAGTATTACGGAGGTTTTAATCATTGTTAGTCCGCTAAATTTAAATACTGTATATTTTCTAAAACCAACTATGAGGGTTCACAACCCCGCAAAATATAATAATTTAATATATATATATATATATATATATATATATATATATATATATATATATATATATATATATATATATATATATATATATATATATATATATATATAATGCATCTATAAAATGTTAAATGAGACATCCAAAATATAATAAAAGCTCATATTTAATTTATATTCTCTTGTAAATATGTATAATAATATTTATTACACATATTTGCAAATGAATAATAAAAATTATTTATAGGGAAAAATAGGTATACAAACATCATACTAGCTAACAAACGAAACATATATAGCTAATAATTAACTTAGTATTTCTAAATTTCAAATTCCTCACATTTATTAAGGATGATCAAAATTTCATAGTAGTCACTTATGAAAGTAATGACACAATATTTTATTTTGCTGATCAAGTATAAAACTAATCATACATTAGTCTAAGACAGAAAACAACAAAAGATACAATAATTTAGATCATGAATGTCAATCTAATTACTTTGCACAATTATGCTTTGAGAAGATTGACAATGAAATCAATCAAAGTTATGTTAATCAAACAACTTTAAAAAATTACCATTAAAAACCATCAGTTGATATTGAATTATGTAGAACAAAAGCTTAGCCAAATGTTTTTCATTACTAAATAATGAGAAAAGAAAATCCTCAACCATGAAAAACAATTGGTTCCAGGAGAGAATGTTTGCATATATTTGTTTTTTCACAATTTCTGTAGAAACGAAGTCATATTACTTGAGGAACAGAACAAAATCTCCATATACAAGTTTTTTCTTGTAGTAAGCAAATGCCTTCGTGGTTGCCATATGTTCATTAGAAACAAAATACACACAAAAATTAGTTGGTATTCTACCTGATATGTTTTTGTCCTTATAAACTTGATAAATGAATTAAAAACCTCTATAAATATGTCGAATTTATACTCGTGATTGTGCAGATCCTTTCAAGAAGCTCTTGTGAAGATCTTTGTTTAAGAGTAATCCTTAAGAGGAAATGGACTTAAATTCAAAATGATTTGGAATAAATCATTTTAGAAATTAGATATCAGTTTTGATGAAGGAAAACTAACAAAATTGGACAAAGGTATGTCATTTCAAAGCATATATAAGAGCAATCTCTAGACAAAATATAAATTAATACATTGACATTAAAAGTAAGTATCAGGGGTGGAAAGCAATCTTCAACTACTCGATGAGGCACGACAAGTCCACCATAGTACTAGTTTTAGAAGTAGTCGGAGTATTTTAGAACATGTGATATTTTATTGACTTCATAACACATCAATATCCTCTCCACCATCAACATCAACTTCTCATTCTCTAAACTTTTGTTGCATTTGCTATAAAAATTGGTCAAGTTCATTCAAAATCAGCTAATAAAGTCACTTAATTTAATATTAATGTAGCTCTCTAGTATTCTAAATGAAAAAACACAAAGAACAAGCTTATAACTACTTTGTACTTAGTATTATTATAACCACTACAAAAAGGAAAAATAAAAGGCTTTTAATGGCACTACTACAAAATATACATTTGGTAACACTAACTTACAACAGTCTGATAATTAACCATGGTAATACCTTATTTATGGACGCATTTTGTTTTTTTTAATATTTACGAAAATACATTGCATTATGTTCAAACCAAATAACTATGATTATACATCCATAGAGTGACATGGTTTGAATCCCAACTTTAATAATTTTCTATTTTTTCATTATAATGAGTGTTGTCCTTATAATACGATATACATACTAAAATTAAAATACATATTACACAGTTGGTAATGTCAACCATTGTGAAATGAATTACATTTCATCACGTTTTTTGAATATGATAGTGGTGAAACTATTTATCCATATATAAGTGAATTAACTCTCGTTTCTTGACAGTATATTTGCATCTCTCACAGCAAAACCCTAGCATACATTCTCTCTCTCTATATATTTTTCTTCGTCATTAGCTTACTTATTTTACATTAATGTCTCAATCTTGTTCTTCATACATAAAAATATTCTTCTTCTTCCTTATTCTCTTGTTTTCGTGTATGTTGTTGTTATGTTTCACATGGTTTTCAGATGATTTTCCTTTTTGTTGTTGTTATTGTTGTTGGTAAATATAGATAAATGTTGTATGTTGTTGTTATTGTATGTTATTTTTATGTATGTTGTTGTATGTTTTCATGTTTGTTGTTGATAAATATTCTTGTATGTTGTTGATGTTGTTGCTGATGTTGTTTTGTTTCAAAATCTGCTTATGTTTCAAAGTCTGCTTATTTTTATGTATGTTGTTGATGTTGTTGTTGTTGTATGTTGTTGATAAATGTTATTGTATGTTGTTGTTGATCAATTTTGTTGTTGATGTTGTTATTGATGTTGTTTTGTTTCAAAATTTGCTTATGTTGCTGTATTATTGTTTATGTTTCAATAGCTTGTTTCATAATGTTTGAACTTTCTGCCTATTTTGACTTGTAGGTAGGGAGGGATGTTTATTTCAATAACGATGATGAAGCTAAAGTGAGCCCTGAAAACTTGTGTGAAAGACTCATAATGACATTCATTCAAAATTAATACAAATTTGCAGGTCTCACTTCAACTTTATCCTCCTTTCGTTATGGATGTCATTACGGGAGACATGTACATTTCTGAAACATTATATGAGTTGATATATATGTTGTTATTGTTCTTATTAGTAAAAGTGGTGTGTTATATGTTGTTTAAGGTTTGTTGTTGGTGAATGTTGTTGATAAATGTTGTTGTTAATGTTCGTTTAAAATATGAGTTTATTTATCTTATGTGATTTGAGTATTTTTCCAATCCCTTACCGGATATATAACTTTTTAGATTGCATTATAAAATTATAATATGATAGATAAAGTTATATTAGAAAACAAATACATGCTCAGTTCTAGACAAGAATTCTTCAGCCATTTATCTGCATTTCATTCTTTAATAGTTAAAACTTTATTTAATGCTTGTAGTTCTTCAACCGTCCATTTATCCACCTCTAATTTTGTTTGCAAAGTAAACAATGTTTTTCAAAATGAACTAGAGGTGAAGGAAATGGAGGTTGAAGAATTAGGAGCATTAAACAAAGTTCTAACCATTAAAGAACAAAATGCGGATAAGGAGTTGAAGAACTCTTGTCTAGCATTGAATGTGAACTTGTTATTATAATATAAATTAATTTTTCATATTATAATGTTAGATCATATTGAAAGATTATATGTTTAGTGAACATTAGCGAAATAAGAATTACACTTAATTTATAATAAACTCATGGTATACATCACAACGGTTGTTTATACCAACCAATGTTAAATGTTATGTATACAGAATATCATAACAGTTGTTTAAAGTAACTGTTATGAAAGGTAGCATGCTACATAGATTATTATCACGGGCGCACGACCGTGGTGGAAAGAATCATAAATACAATCACCCCCTACTTCACAATGGTTGGTTAGGCGTGATGGTGCCCCTTTTTTAACCGTTGTGAAATGACTTTTCCATAGTAGTGTGGATATCAGTGTAAAACTAATTTACACTTATAGTTTATGCCCCTTATTCTTATTAAACTATGGGTGTGTTTGATTTTGAAGTTGGTTGACGGCCAAATCAACATTTGTGCAATCTATTATCAATATCTTTCCAAATAAATCATGGCTTATATCTCAATTCTTAAGTATGAAAAGAAAATATGAATCTCTATTAAATTTCTTTTGAATTTACAATGTCAATGCTTGTAATAGAATGTTAGGTGTTTGAAAGCATTGTTATCGAACATCTACCATATTATGGTGGATATCAAAGGTAGATTTGGTCTAGCCTCATTGGTAAATATTGGCTAATATTGGTTAATATTGATTTTTGTTTCCGCCGTGGCGGTGCCACAACGCAGCTTGCATGGCAGTATTTTCGTTCTCTACCATGGATCGCCATCCGCCATCGATAACACGGTTTGAGAGACCTAGATCCTCAACAAGAATGATATTAATTGATAGGAGTACCTTCTACTAACCTTATGTCTCCTTCATATAGAAAACCTAACGCAACATACACATAACGTCTATGACTCACTATCTACCACCAGTTAGCATTTTTAGTAGTTAGTTACACTATAATCGGTTAGTCACACAAGGTCATTATCCCCCGTTTTCCCTCCCAATGTAAACCTTCCTAATTGAAGGTCTCAGCCTCCTATCACACATTATGTCCTTATTCATTATTCTAAGCACACACACACATTACATCCTAGTTCCTATTCTAACACAAAGACATACACACTACATTCTGATTCTTAATCTAACACAAGCACACACCACATTCTAATTCCTATTCTAACACAAGTAAACACACAAGTGTTATTCTAACAATGAAACAACACCGACTCTATAGAAAAATTCAACAAATCTACCAGGTACCCTATCTGTCAAACTAATATCACAACAAAGTTGCATGAACTCGACATTGATGCATCTGTGGCAGAAAATTCAACAAGCTCGTCCATGCTAAATTCAAAGACAATACAAATGCATAAACCAAATAGATAAACCCCAATACCTTCAAAATATTTCCATAATCACCCATTAAATTCACTTTCCAATCAAGAGTCACCTTTAACACTTTCTCCCTAACCTTATACCTCACATTCACACTAGCAACACTTAGAGGCCTTAACAACATAATGCAAATCCTCCATATCCTCCTCAATTTATAATCATTACAATTACCATTCAACCCATGAAACCTTTCATTGATTGCACAATCAACTGCCCCACATCTAGGGCATATCGAAAAATATGTTTGAATTTTTACATGAGAGGGGTATCTTTTATTGAAAAAACATATGCTAGACTACATGCATCAATTACTTGTTGAAAAAAAGAAGATGAAAACACTCAATGTTAGACAAGATACCTCTCTCATGTAAAATGTCTGCTCTGTTGGATTCAAACTCTAATACCTTGGTCAAATCTTTGATAGCCTGACATAGGAAACAATGGTCAATGTCACATTTATGGATCGTTATCTATAAGAAAATCATAATATATAATAAAAAGTTACTCAAGTAAGGACTTACATGAAGCGGCAAAAAAAAAATCCCCTAGCATTATATCATCCGATAGAAAAAATGGAAAACCTAACAAATATAGAGCTAGTCTAACCTTTAGCAACTAAAAAGTCCACCCTACACATACACAACTTGAACACAAATATTTTTGAAATATCACTAAAAAAAACTAAAATTGAGCATAACGCAACAAGCATTACTTTGAATGTAATCAACTAAGTACAATCATTGACTAAATATAATCCTTGACATTACTTCACTACACTTATCAATCACAAGCATCAATTAGTAATAATAACTTGATGTTAGTAACTCCCTTATAAAATCATAAGAGAAATTTTTATATCATAGGCATATCAAACATGCAACACGACAAGAGTATTAGATTTAATTATTAGATTTAATTCATATTTAAGTTTGTTAGATATTAGATTTAAATATTAGATTTGATTCATATTTAAGTTTGTTAGATATTAGATTTAAATATTAGATTTGATTCATATTTAAGTTTGTTAGATATTAGATTTAAATATTAGATTTGATTCATATTTAAGTTTGTTAGAGGCTTATAAATAGGGTGTCAATCATTGTAACTTTCAATCCTTTTTGTAGCCATCATTCTCTGAATAAGAATATTTCCATTCATCATATATTCTACCTTTGCACCAACAATTGGTATCTAGAGCTCCGGTTCAGATTCATTGGGAAACACGGGAAACACGAGTGAACGTGAGGTCTTGTGTGTTTGATTTTGATTCTTAGATTCGTGTTGAATCTTGAACAAAATCTGATCAGAATTTTAATTCTGTGGGTTGGGAAACACTGTGTGAGAAATCTGAGTGTATTGTGCAAGGTAGAAAGATGAACGGAAACGGCAACATGAACACCAAACTTCCAGTATTTGACGGTAAAAACTGGAATCGTTGGATGATCCAAATGCGTGTACTGTTCGGTGCTCAAGATGTTCTAGATCTTGTCACTGATGGTTATGTTCCGGTAGCAGCAGATGCGACGGATGAACAGAAAAACACGCAGAAGGAAGTAAGGAAGAAGGATCAGAAAGCATTGTTCTTCATTCATCAATGTGTTGATGTAAATGTGTTTGAGAAGATTGCAGATTCAACGATAGCAAAGGCTGCGTGGGACACACTGGTTAGATGTTATGGTGGTGACGCATCAGTGAAGAAGGTGAAGCTTCAGTCCTTGAGAAAGCAATATGAGAATCTCAACATGAAGAATAATGAGAAAGTTTCTGAATACATCTCCAGAGTGATTCTGATCACTAATGAGATGAAAGCGTGTGGAGAAACTCTTTCTGAAGAAACAATCATGGAGAAGGTATTGAGATCCCTTACCTCTCAATTTGATTACATTGTGGTAGCAATAGAACATTCCAAAGATCTGAGCACCATGAGAATTGAAGAGCTGCAGAGCAGTCTAGAAGCGCAAGAGTTGCGTTTGACTGAGAGAACTTCTGAAAGGGAAGTAGAGCAGCAGGCTCTGAAAGCAACTTCTGATAGGAGGTATCAGAAGCAGTCAGAAGCCAGGAGAAGATCTGATGGTGGTCAGAAGTCAGAAAGCTCAACCTCTGATAGACAAAAAAATGCTCAGAAGGGAAAAGAGAAGTATGACAAGAAGAAAATCCAATGTTACTGCTGTAAGAAGTTTGGTCACTTTGCTAGAGACTGTTGGTCAAACAAGGAGAGAAAATCAGAAGAAGCAAATATAGCCAGAAGTTCTGATGACGAATCTGTGCTATTGATGGCCTCTGAATCTGATGATATGGATCTGATAGACTGGTGGTATATGGACACTGGTTGTTCAAATCATCTTACTGGAAACAAGAAATGGCTGGTTGACTTTGACTCTGAAAAGAGGACAAAGATCAGATGTGCTGATGACAAATATCTTAATGCAGAAGGTATGGGAAATGTCAGAGTGACTCTGAACAATGGGAAAACATCATTGATTCAGAACGTGTGGTATGTACCTGGCATCAGAAGCAATCTGATGAGTGTGGGACAATTAATTGAGAAAGGTTTCTCAGTTACCATGAAGGACAATCTTCTGAAGCTGTACGACTGTAATCAGAAGTTGATTATGGAGTCAGAACAGGGAAGGAATAGAACATTCAAGGTGAATGTCAGAACTGCAGACTCAGAATGTCTTAGTGCAACAAGTGTTGAGAAGGAGAGTGAGCTGTGGCACAGAAGATTTGGTCATTTGAATTTCAGAAGCTTAAAACATCTGAATTCAAAGAAGTTGGTACATGGAATTCCTGCAATTAAGAAGCCTGAAAAGTCATGCAAAGTTTGCATGGAAGGAAAACAACCACGATTGCCATTTGCGTCAGAAACTGCTCCAAGAGCAAAACATGCCTTGGGAGTTGTACATTCTGATGTGTGTGGTCCATTTCCAGTAGCATCGATTGGAGGGAATAAATACTTTGTGTTATTTGTTGATGAATTCACAAGAATGACATGGGTATCCCTTATTAAGTTTAAACACGAGGTGTTTGATGAATTCAAGAAGTTCAGAATGAAGGCTGAGAATCAGAGTGGTCAGAAGTTGAAGATTCTTAGAACTGACGGTGGAGGTGAGTATAACTCCAAAGAGTTCCAGAAGTTCTGTGAGGAGAATGGAATTGAGCATGAGGTTACTGCTCCTTATACCCCTCAACACAATGGTCTTGCTGAAAGAAGAAACCGAACTTTGCTTGATATGGTGAGAAGCATGCTAAAGGAGAAGAAGCTTCCTCAGAAGCTCTGGGGAGAAGCTGTTGCCACCGCAACGTATGTACTCAACCGATGTCCTACGAAGAAGTTGAAGGAAATAGTTCCAATACAGAAGTGGACTGGAGATAAGCAAAGTGTTAGTCATCTGAAGGTGTTTGGTTCTGTTTGCTATAAACATGTTCCAGAAGCCAGAAGACAGAAGCTGGATGATAAAAGCAAAGTGATGATTCTGATAGGGTACCACAGTACAGGTGCATACAAGCTCTATTGTCCAGAAACCAATAAAATTGAATTCAGCAGAGATGTGATTGTGAAGGAATCAGAAGTTTGGAATTGGGATAAGTCTCAATCTGACTCTGATGTTAGAACCTCTGAAGAAAGGTCAGAGTTCAAAATTTCTGAGGCTGGAGTAAACTCTGATATTGATTCTGATTCTGATTCTGATAGTGATTCTGACTCTGGAGAAGACTCAGAAGATGAAGGTGACTCTGATGATCCAGACTCTGATGACCCAGACTCTGATGGTAATCCAGATTCTGGTGGCAATTCAGACTCTGGAAATATGCCAGACCCTGAAGATGGTCAAAGTTCTGGAGGAAGTCAACCATCTGAAGGTAGAAACTCTGAAGTTGAAGACTCTGAACAAGTTCAGAGACCACAAAGAGTCAGAAACATCCCCAGAAGATATGCAGAATTTGACATGCTGCAAGACACTGAAGTAGACTCTGAAGGAGAAGTTATTCAGTGTGCCATGTTAGTAGACTCTAAACTCATAAGTACAGAAGAGGCTCTTAAGCAGAAGCTCTAGCTGAAGGCCATGAAAGAAGAACTTGATGCTATAGAGAGGAACAAGACTTGGAAGCTGACAGAACTTCCAAAAGACAAGAAAGTCATCAGCGTCAGATGGGTTTTCAAGCAGAAGTTAAAGCCAGATGGTTCAATTGGCAAACATAAAGCAAGGTTGGTAGCCAGAGGATTTCTACAGAAACCTGGGCTAGATTACTCTGAAGTGTTTGCACCTGTAGCAAGACATGAAACAATCAGAATGGTGATTGCAATAGCTGCTAACAGGAATTGGCCTCTGATGCATTTAGATGTAAAATCTGCATTTCTGAACGGTCCATTAGAAGAAGAAGTTTACGTGTCACAACCTCCTGGATTTGTGAAAAAGAATCAGGAAGGGATGGTGTACAGATTATACAAAGCTCTATATGGATTGAAACAAGCGCCCAGAGCTTGGAATAAGAAGATTGATTCATTTTTCAAGAAGCAAGGCTTTCAGAAATGTGAGATGGAGTACGGTGTCTATGTTCAGCATACTTCTGAAGGAAATATGACTCTGGTATGTTTATATGTTGATGATATACTGCTGACTGGAAGTTCTGAACAGGAGATAGCCAAGTTCAAGAAAGTTCTGATGAATGAATTCGAAATGACTGATCTAGACAAAATGACATACTTTCTAGGGATGGAATTCAGATACTCTGAGAAAGGTATTATTTTGCATCAGCTCAAGTATGAATTAGAACTTCTGAAGAGATTTGAACTGGAGAATTGTAAGATTGCTGTCACACCTTCTGATACAAATCAGAAACTGGATTCTGACTCTGATGGAAAGGATGTGGACGCTACAACCTTCAAACAGTTGGTTGGTTCTCTGAGGTATTTGTGCAATACCAGACCTGATATTTGCTATTCAGTTGGGATGGTTAGTAGGTTCATGAGTAAACCTAAGTGGTCCCATTATCAAGCTGCAGTCAGGATTCTGAGGTATATCAAGGGAACTCTGAAGTATGGAGTATTATTTCCTTCTGGAAGAAAGGATGAGTCAGAACTTCAGAGTTATTCAGATTCTGATTGGTGTGGAGACAGAGTTGACAGAAGAAGTACGTCTGGGTACTTATTCAAATTTCTGGGAGGTCCCATTTCTTGGTGTTCCAAGAAGCAACCTGTTGTGGCGTTGTCAACTTGTGAAGCTGAATATATTGCAGGTGCTGTTACTGCATGCCAAGCTGTGTGGATTCTGAATCTATTGCAGAATCTGAAGATTAAAGTAAACAAACCTCTGAAGCTGATGATTGACAACAAGTCTGCAATCAATCTTGCCAGAAACCCAGTGTTGCATGGGAGAAGCAAGCACATTGAGACCAAGTATCATTTTCTGAGACATCAAGTTCAGAGGGGAGTGTTAGAAGTTGTACACTGCAGCACTCAGAAGCAGTTGGCAGATGTTCTGACGAAAGCTATCAAGACTGATCAATTTCTCAGATTAAGGGATGGAATTGGTGTTACAAGTTTTGATGGAATATGAATTAAGGGATGGTATTAGATTTAATTATTAGATTTAATTCATATTTAAGTTTGTTAGATATTAGATTTAAATATTAGATTTGATTCATATTTAAGTTTGTTAGATATTAGATTTAAATATTAGATTTGATTCATATTTAAGTTTGTTAGAGGCTTATAAATAGGGTGTCAATCATTGTAACTTTCAATCCTTTTTGTAGCCATCATTCTCTGAATAAGAATATTTCCATTCATCATATATTCTACCTTTGCACCAACAAAGAGATGTTTTTAAGTGTCATATTAAATAGCTACTAATAGAATTTTATTTCCTTACATGTTAATTTGTTAATTTGGCTTTCTAAACTCAGTTAATATAAAACGAGAGCTCTCATGTCCTCCATCCCTCAATATTAAGAAATCTTGCATGCAATGTGTATTACTAATGACTGTATAAAGAAGCAACCACTTACCAAACTTGATTTAATGATGGATAGTCCAAATGAGTCTATCTCAAATTCTTCAACAATACCCGAGTTAATGCTAAAATTGTAGCCACATGCCTAAATGTTAAGTTTTAAATAATTATATGACTAGTGATTAATAAACCATTAAATATTAGAACACACCATGGTGTAAGAAACACAAGAAACCTTTCAAGGAAATGTCGAAACAAAATAAACTCCATAATTTTCTCATAACCCTAACTATTATTTTGATTATAAAATAAAGAAGATTTACATTAAATCTCACAAATAAAACAAAACAACAAGAGATAAAAAGCTACAAAAACAAGAGATTTCACTCTGATTTCAATTTAAGATGAAAACAATATGGAGAAATTGAGAATGACCTTGGATTTCAACTCTCTGAGTTGTGATGATCGGCGATGGATCTTAGATACCAAAAACTATTAGGATTCGTAGAAGGGTTATAGTAAAGTGAATATTGAAGGTTAAAGTTTTCTGGGATTTAATGGAAATAATGAAAAGAGAGTGAAACATTAGATTTTGAGGAGGGAAACTTACATGAATAAAATTGAGAAAATCACTTACAGCAGTTGAATCAACTGTCGTCAGTATGGGAGTAAAAATCCAGCGATATTTGAACTAGGAGGGATCACACAACCAGATTAAAGTGAAGTGTGAGAACACTTATCGTAGACAATTGCTTTTTAACATTAATCGTCACGATTCCTTGCATGGGGCCGTTTTGAAAACTTTCGCGGGCCTTGGAGTGAAAAGACCCAACTTTCTTTTAAAATATTTGAGACAATTGCTTATATTTTCGTGACAACCGTCGCAGATATGGAATAATGGTGGTTTTTACTCAAGTGTCGCAACATATATGTCACAAAATGGAATTTTCTTGTAGTGTTTATCTTTATCATCAATCTTGACTCCAATAGTTTCTAATTCATAACAAGCATCATTTAGAACACTTAGATGATAGAATACATTCATATGATCTTCCATTCGTAAGTTATGAAACCGCTCATTTAACAACAACAACAACCAATTTGATATACCTTTTACTTGATATAGCCCTTCAAATTTCTTCCAAAGCTCTTTGGTTGACGACATACCAAGAAGATTAGCGAGAATATTCTTAGCCAAAGACATATTGATTGTACTCGAAGCTCTCAAATCATGTTCCTCCCACTTCTCGTTGTATATATGATGAAAATGCTTCATTACAACGCATTTTGCAATCTTAATTGTATCAAAACATCTTTGACTTGAAGTTTGCACAAGGTAGAATTTATTCTACCATCAAATTTCTCTGATTCAATCTTTATTGCACTTGAAAAACCTGACATTGCAACCAAAACCTTTCCTGCGGCAAATTTAAATTTTCCCAACCAACACAGTATAATTTTTTTCTAAAGTGGAAGATCAGACAAAACTGCAACCACAAAGCATACTAAAAAAATTTATACCCCACCAAACTGAGGTTCTTGATACCACTTACTAGGAAAAAACAAAACATAAATAAAAAAGAGAAACATAATAACAACACAAAAGATTAACGTGAGAACTCCAAAAATGGAGAAAAACCCATTATCATTATCAAATGACAACCTGAGAATAACCCTATGTGCAAATTGTTATAATACATAGACTATCATCAACCACCCAAATGCCCCAATACACCCTTACACTCCAAAGAAAATATATAACTACCATTCACAACACTCTAACACAAGAGTATAAGAGAAAATATAAAAAATGTAAAATAAAAACTTAAAGTGCTTTTGACTTGTACATCTTGTAACGAAGACCTTGAATCCTATATATAACATTTGACTCTCTATTCATTTATAAAACCAAGCGATATGGAACTTCAAAGAACTTGAAGTCTATATATAGTCTTTGACTCTCTTTTCCTTCACAAAACTAAGCGATGCGAGACTTTTTCAACATGTATATTTTCAATCAACCCCAACAAATAAACCAAAAGAGAAGTAAATATCCTTAATATTTCAGATTACACAAGTTCAAATATTTTCAATAGTGAAATTATAAAGGATCGATCATTACTTTTTTTCAAAGATAAATAACATCACAAAGATGTTTGTAATAATAAGAGTGTGATTTAGTAATACTTTGTGAGATATACTCCACAAATAAGAGTCTGTCAATATAAGAAGACTCCAAATATGTGGGCAAGTTCTAGACTACGTGATGCAAGGTCGGATGAGCTCGTCATAAAAGAACAATGGCGGAGCCTTTTGTTTTAAGACTAACACGTCTTAAATTGGGAGATCCGCTCACACAAGAGATCTAACAGTGACATGGACAAGACAATTTATTAGAGAAATCTAAGTATTTAAATAATATATTGAAGGAAGTTTAATGATCAAGCAAGAAAACAGAGACATTAATAGCAATCGATAATGATGTAAATGGAACTATTTTCCCTAAAGTTTTCTTGGGTTAGACACTCTCTTCTATAATAGAATTACAAAATATATATATATATATATATATATATATATATATATATATATATATATATATATATAAAACAAAGAGATAATAAAGAAAAGTAATTCTGATTACTAATACGCAACTAAATTAATCATACTTATTCATGCTTATTTCAATAATATTCTAAAGACAGAAAAATGTTGTTAAAAATCAAAATTGAGTTACTATATGGTATGGTAGTCTAATTAATAATTTTTTTTCTCTCACATGGATTACAAGAATAATTAATAATTAAAATTTTAAATAAATTTGTAAATACAAGTTCCATTTAAGAGGAAAACAAATTACTATATTTGATAGATATAAATTATGTTTTTAACTGAAAAAAAAATATCATTAAGTGTATTGACTTATATGATAGGTTGAACTTTTAAAGTCAATTCTGTTTTTACCTTTGGAATTATACAACAATTCATTTTTTTAGCATTAATCTGCGCATGCTTTGAAATTAAGCACTGGTCAATAAATGAATGGAATTCCTGAAAGTTGGTTTTCCATTAAAAAAAGTTATCCTAAAACGACAGAAAATGATATTGATAATACAGTATTCTACAGAAATATCCTTAAAATTAATATTAGAATAATAAGATCAAAGCATTAAACCATGTCATTCCCCTCCCCCCACTATATTTTAAAATTCATAAACTTAAACAAAAGCAACAGCACGGGAGAAAAGGTGCAGCACAAAAAGGAAAGATAGATTATGTTAAAGACTGTACATAGTACAAACCCACCAACACAAATTTAAATTTCACCCACATCAACATCATCTTACATAAAGTTTCGTTGAATTGTAACTATTTTGGCCTAATTTTTATCTTTTCTTTAAACAAACCACTACTTTTTCTCACTACTTTATTTTTAAATACCGTTATTTTTCATCCTTTACACTGGTCATCCAACAATTCCTCTTTCAGGCGGCATGTCTTACTCTCTAATTTAACCGCCAATCTCGAATTTGAGCTGTAGGTATATCTATCATTTTATTATGTTAAAAATATATACAACAAAATCGTGTTAAATAGCTCAGTTGATATTCTTCTAAAATATATTTTAAATTTTCTTTATTAAATAATTTAATTATTAAAATTCATTACCGTAAATTTGAATAAGCAAAATCTATTTTAAATTAAAATAATTATAAAGGAGAAAAGGAAAAAGAAATATAAAATGACATGGCGATTAAATGGGACACCTTTGGAATGTTCTTGGATAGTTACATTCACTCACTCGCACTATATAACCACACGTCCTCCTCTATTCTTCATCATCACAATTCACCATTTTCAACAATACACAAATTATCTTTCTCTCTCTCTCTCTAACTCTTTTTCTCACTCAACAAGAGGAAAAAACATTCACTCGAATTGCAGAAATGGCGGCACTGTCCACATCACAAATGAACTTGAACTCAATTGACAACAGCTTCGAAGTTGACAAACTCACCTACGAAATCTTCTCCATCTTGGAGAATAAATTCCTCTTCGGTTATACCGACACTGAAAATCCAAAGAATTCGCTTCCAAATCAAACTCAATTTCTCTCCAAAGACGCAAAACAAGCTAAACACGCCACCGGCAAAGTCAGGATTCTTTGCATTGACGGCGCCGGTTACACCGACGGCATCCTCGCTGCAAAGTCCCTCGCTCACCTCGAATCCTGCCTTAAACGAAAATCAGGCAATCCTAACGCTCATGTTGCAGGCTTCTTCGACGCTGTTGCTGGCTCCGGTGTCGGTGGCGTCCTCGCCGCGCTTTTGTTCACACGCGGAAAAGACGGTCTCCCTATGTTCACTGCAGATGAGGCGTTGAGGTTCCTGATCAACAACCGCAGCAGAATCTCACGGCGATCGGGGATTCTCCGACGAGTTCTACAATCGGAAACAAAATCGGAGAAGCTTTTCCGTAAGACGTTCGGTGAATCTACGCTGAAGGATACACTGAAACCGGTTTTAATCCCCTGCTACGATCTCGTCACGCGCGCTCCGTTCGTTTTCTCCCGCGCCGACGCGCTCGAAACCGACGGTTACGATTACAAGATGCGTGACGTATGTGCTGCCACGTCAGCTGATCCAGCGGTTCCCATCGAAATGAAGTCCATCGACGGAAAAACGAAGATTATGGCCGTTGATGGAGGAATAGCGATGAACAATCCAACGGCTACAGCCGTCACACACGTGCTAAACAACAAACACGAGTTTCCTTTCTGCAACGGCGTCTCTGACTTGTTGGTGCTTTCTCTCGGTAACGGAGAATTGGACTTTAACGCCGTTAAATCCCCGTCAGGCTTCGTGAGGATAGCTGGTGAAGGAGCTTCCGATATGGTAAGCAAACAAATCTTATATTATATTATTAAAAAAAATCAATTATTTTCGAATAGTATTTAAAAAATCGATAACGACAAAGAAAATAAAGTTGCGAATCTCTGAATTATTTTTCATTAATTATTCAAATAAAATAATTGAAATTAAATTGGTGGTGGTTAGTAATTAGGCTAAGAGTAATGAATGTTTCACCTAACAGACACGTCCCTTTATTCATAATAGTATATTTTTAGAAATAAAAAAAGTATAATAAGTAAGTTAAATTATTAGCAATGATATTATGATTATTCTAAATTTTAATTAATAAATCTCTTTAAATAATTTGTTCATAGACATCGGCTAATTGATGATGAATATTATAATGTAGGTTGATCAAGCTGTATCAATGGCATTTGGAGAGTGCAGAGTGAACAATTATGTGCGGATTCAATCAAATGGAGTGATGGCAAACGCGAATAAGGCGAAGACAGCGAAAACGGCGTCGGATTTGTTGGCAGTTTCAGAAGAGATGTTGGCACAGAAGAATGTGGAATCTGTATTGTTTAAAGGAAGAAAGGTTGTGGAGAATACAAATTTGGATAAGTTAGAGTTATTTGGGGGTGAATTGATAAAGGAACAAGAGAGGAGAAAAACTAGCATTTTACCAACTGTGGTGTTGAAGAATGCTTCTCCTTCTCCTAGAACTTCATCAGCTACTACTTTGTCAACGTTGTCTTCAAACTCTTAAGACATTGAAGAAAAAAATGGAGGATTAGATGGAAGATAATTAAAATTAGATTTATTGTGAGGTTGATTAATTAATTTTCGTACATGTGAGTTATTGAAACAAGTCTTAAGTCTTGTGGTTTTGGGTTAGCTGCCGCTTAAGATCGATTAAGGAAAATTTGGTCTCAGCAGTGCAGTGACGAATCCTTAATACTATTACTAGTACTACCTACAATATATTCCATTTTTTTATTTTGGGTTTTTTTTGGTATATATTACTTGTATTTTAGTGATAGTGAATTGTTGATATGGTATTGTCAAAGGATGAATTTTGTACAAGGTTAGAGTTGGGTTGATTTGTGAGAATTAGATTGTATTTTTCAGTCAAAATGAATGATCTTGTTGTTGTGACGAAATGCTGAAACATTGATTCCGGGTTGATGCATACTATCAAGATGATATTAGTATAAAAAGAAAAAAAAGGAAAAAAAAGTAAAGATGATTCACAGAGCCAAAAATATTTATAAGTTTAAAAATAAGAATAGGAGGTTTCAACTTAAATAAGAATAGGAAGTTTCAACTTGTCACCTCCATTATTATTATGTAGCCTCTCATACTTTCATAATTCTATAATTACTTCTGACAAAATTTTGAAACACATTTTAATATAAAAAATTTAGTATACAAATCAAAATATTTGATAAATATTAAATTGCTGATAGTGTATATATAATTTTAGGTATACCAAAAAATTTTAAATTTATGTGAATTTGTAAAACGTTAAAATTATCATGTTATACCTGAAATTTCAACTAAAGTAGAATTTTTGATAGTTTAATTTGTTTAAAATTCTAAACGCTTAGGATTTTGTCGAAAATTTTGGACAGCTATGATTACACCGACAGTTTTGTGTGGTCCAGAATAAATGTAAAGTTGTATAAATATGGGTCACATGTTTGATAAAATCATCTCAAAATGTTTTTTCCTCAATTTTTTATTAAGGTAGAAGTGTACTTCAACGGAACTTCACCCCCCGTAGAGTTCTGCCTTCCGGATAGCATCACATCTCTCGCCGCCTTGACATCTAAGTTGAATGAATTATTGTCTGATATTGATAACAGGAAGGTGAGAAAAATCGAGTTTCATGAAGATTGGATTGATACTAATTAAATGGACAACCTTATTAAGTTCAAGACCGGTGAAGATGTGATGGTTATGTGGAGATCCTTTCGTCGTAGGTTAACAAAGGGCTGATAGAGTTAGATGCGAAGATTTTAAGGTTTGTCAACGACATAATTAAGATGATGGAATGTCCAGAATCACCTGATAGTGTCTAGGTTTTCTTATTATTATCGTTTACTTAAGTTATGTTTAAGTTATGTAATCATTTGTCAAATGTTAATTTATGTTCATGTTGCATCAATGGAAGATAAAAAATATTATCTAATAAAAAGTTCTGATGAAGATGTCTGAGTAATGTTACATGTAATATACAAATAATATACAAATACTACATAAAGATAACAATAATATTTAAATAGATCTCCCACGGGCTATGTGTGCAGTCCGAGATAATCTAGTAAAAACCTCAACATCTGGGTTTACAAAATCCATGAGGTTATACATAATAAATGCAATCATCTAGAGGCGATGTTGGTCATCAGCATCAGTTGGAGGACACGACAGCGACACATCATCGCCAAGTACCCCAGCATCGGAAGGTCCAACATCATGTTTATGCTCAACAGGTGGGATGATGTGAAGGTGTGATACAGTGATGTACCACTCCAAGTAATCATCCTCACACTACGAGGTATGCTGAACCATAACTGCGCGATCTCTAATGACACGACCAGAGCTAATGATGTTACTCTTAAACCACTTATCAATGGCCGCATGTGGAATATCCATAATTGGTCGTGCGATGCTCTGGACATAACCATACTGTCACAGAAACCTCTCAGGCAAGTGTCTAGCGGCTAAAGTCTCCCACCATATATAATCTGAATATAAAGAAGATTCATCGAACTCATGGTGGACTATATGATCAGTGTATGGTGTCTGTCGCATCCGCGAAAAACAACCGGCGGGCTAAAACAAAACAAACAGAGCTGCCACCGTGCGTTATTTATCCCAAAGAGGGAAAGGAAACGCTCGAAGTAAACCTGGAAAAGACATGGTCTCGCGACCAAAGAGAGATGGGATCGGGAGTCGGTTATGCGAAGGGAAGGTATTAGCACCCCTACGCATCCGTCGTACTCGACGGGATCCACGCTCAAAAGAATAGAAGAAAGGTTGCTAAAACTGCTCACAAACATCACACACACACACTAGAAACAACACAGGTGGGAGAAAAGGGGAAAGGGCTCGCTAGGATATCGCATCTTATGCCTACGTATCTCATCTGGAATGAGAATCAGAGCTACCGTAGTTCGGCTCACGCATGCCAAACAAACACACGCAAAACAGGCAAACATGGAAACCGAATGCCAATCGCTGGACTTACATCAGACTCCGAACCAAACAAACCCACACTGGAAACCGACTGCCAATCGCTGGACTTACGTCAGACTCCACACCGGCAAACACCAATAGGATACGGACTGCCAATCGCTGGTCTTATATCCATATCCTAACACACAAGAGGGTTAACAAACAAACAAGTTACCAAGGAGTCAGGCACTCGAGCCTAGTAACTGTCAAGCAAACACACACAAAAAGGAAAAAGGGTGCCCGGAGAGATCTCGTACGATCTCCTGCCTACGTACCTCATCTGGTATGAGGATCAGGGCAACGTAGTTCCCCTTAACAGGGGAGAAACTTTCTCCTAACCAGAGACTGGGAAATGACCAACTAGAAGGGAGACTGACTCGAGCCTAATAGTTATCATGTATTCCACAATGGTCCTAGGTTGAGTTTTCTATCTAACTTGCACAGGCAGCAAGCTATCCTAATCAGGAAAAGCAAAGCATACAAGCAAAACAAAGCCAACATACACACAATTAGCACACACTATATACAAGCAAAGTGGGCTCACACAAGGGTTAGGCTGTGAAACACAAGCCAACTGTAATCGGGTGATGTTAGCTCTTAACCCTAACATTGAGAGTTAGGGTGAAGCAGATGAAATGGGAAGTGAGGGGTGTGCCTCACAGCTCTTATCCCTGGCCAGGGAGAGCTTCAGACAAATGAAAGTGTGGGTTCAGAAAGTGGGAACCCTTCTACACTAATGACTGACTCAACAGAGATCTTGGGTTAATATCCACAATGCATCAACATGTAATGTGAGCAAAGGGATGACACACAGACTAACAGGAGATGGGTTACACATCTCTTTTATCTGTCAATTGCCTTATCAAAGGTCTTTTCCTGCTTGGCACAAACATAAACAAACACAAGCATTGCCTCTTAAGGAGGGCTTCAGACAGGTGTCTGACCAAGTAACAGACCAGGTCTTCCAGACTACATGAAGTCAGTGGGTTATACCTCAATTGGTTAAGCAACCAAGCAACAGCAAAAGCAAGTTCAAAGAACTTTAGCAACTAATGTACCTGAAAACAATCTAACTCAGTCAGTTTACAACTCAAAAAGTCAAACAGACAAACTAATGGTCAACAGTTAACTGTACAAAGTCAAACAGACAATGCATCAAGGCAAAGCACCAGCTCAACTCAAAGGAGCTAATCCACCTACAAAACAACTCAATGTTAGCTAATCATCAACCAAATAAGCCAACTCAAGCCAATGAATCAATTCCTCAAGGCCACATGCTTCTTGTCCTGAAAACACAACTCAAACATAAGCACTAACCACTAGGACAAGGCCTAGGGTCAAAGAGGGAGAAATAATTCAAAACAGAACATGAAAATTGGCATGAATCAAGCTTAATCCAATTAGAACATCATCCAAAAAGCCTCATGTCCATATCATCAACCAAGTTCACTTCACAAAGCACATAAGGCAAAGCATGCAAGTTGAAAGCTCATTGAAGCAAACAGAATGAACCAATCCACATCAACTCAAACATAATTCAATAAATCCCAAGAAAAATCATGGCTAAACAGCACACATCACATGATCATCCTACCAAAATTCGAGGCATTTGGACAAGTTTAAGCATGGCAAATAAATTCCCTAAGGAAAGGCAAGGCAAAACAAACTCAAATGAGGCACAATTTCATACATCAACTTCACCCAAACCTAAAACAGAATTGACACATGATAAATGCATCCAATCAAAGCCACAACAAACTTCAAAGTGTCTAGAATCAATGTGCAAAATTTCAAGCTCATATGACAAACATCAAGCATTTCACAAATCATTTAAATTCATGACTATCCAAAAGTCCACAAATGACAAGCCAGCAAGGAAAATCTCAAACAAATTGGAAATGCATCCAAAAATTCCATAAATATTCACAAGCAATCCTAGCATCCAGAAGAAGCATCATGCAAAAAATCACATCAATTGGCATTTATTTGGCATGGCAAAGAAAATCAACAAGTTGAGCAAGAAATGGTGTGACACACATTGTCACACCTTCACTAACCAAATCATATCTCAACAACCAGAAATGAGAAAAATGCAAACTCTATACCAAAATGACCATTAGGATGTCTATTTTAAGCACACAAAATTTCACAATCATTGGAGCAATATCCATCATTTCATGAAGCAAAGGGCAAGGCATGTCAAGAAAGCATACACATACACAAACCCTAGGCAAGTTTAAAATTCGTCCAGGCACAAATCATGAAAAAAATAGTCATTATGTTCTAGAGATCATGAGGAAAACAACAAAAAAAACCACATCTCATTTGGATTAATATTCATGAACTTATGAATTTTTGAAGTGAGTGAAAAAATAAAAATCATGATGAAGCATGGTATGAACATGGATAGAATATTGAAATAAAATGCCAAGGCCTGGTTGGAAAATGTAGGCGCCTGGAATCGAACAGAGGGAGTATTTGAAATGTGGCGCGTTTCATCATGAAACGCACCGTTTCATTTATATTATGTGGCATTGAGAATCAGTATCCACCAATCAAATTGACACGCAAGCATCCATGCAACCAATACACGCTCAGAAACATAAAACCACATGCAGCCATGCGCGATGAAGATCAAAATCGTTCTGGAATTAAAAACCCTAGGACCTTCAACCAAGTTCATACGCGTTCATCCTAATTCCCAGGTCAAGAAAAATTTCACACAGAAATCCACAAAACCTATACCATTGCACTCCTCTCACAACAAGCAACACGAATCTAAGCTTATTTTAACCTAACTCGACCCAGGCTCAAAGATTCGAGCCATGGAAGTTTCACTCATCAAACTTAAAATCAATGTAACTTGCTCATTTCTTCATGGAATTTCAAGATCTAAAGCTCATTGGAATCAGCATTCAAAGATCTACCACATGCATATCCTAATTTCATGAATTAGAACATTCGAAAACTGACCTTCAATGATGTACAGAAGTGGAATCGGTTGTTTCAGGCTTGGTAAGGTCGAAACAGATGCTCCCTAGCTCTCATATGCATGAATGAAGAAAGGTTTGGAAGTTGACCGTGCTTGATAAGTCCAGAAAATCAAACTGCCATGGATGAGCTTGTGCTTCAACAGTTCCAAATTCAGCTCGAATTCCTTTGGATCTTGCTTCCAATAGCTTCAATTATGCTCATGGATCATGCTTTGATCAAGAACCAAGCAATGTTTGTGAAGAAAATTGGAGAAAAGTTGAGAGGAAAAATGTGAAGTTTTTGGATCTAGATCTAGATTTCAGAATTCTGTTATGCTAACCACATTTTCTGTTATGATTATGCTTTTATATGGTTTCCTAATGATGTTGCTAATCACAATTAAGCCAATGTATTTGGAATTAGTGAAATGAAGGTGTTATGCCAAATTTGCAATTCACCCTACATGCATGAATTAGATGCTACAGTGCATGTTTTATGAGCTTAATTCAATTGAAATATGGTTTGGAGGCAAATGCAAGTGGTAGCAAGTGAAACCAATGCATAATTTTTGAATTGTAATTTTCCCTCCAAATTTCAAATGAAAAGTCCAAATTTTTTGTGAACAAAATGCATGGCCAATGATGCATGAATTGGATAGTGCATGACAAAACAAGAATGTTGCAAAAAACCCCACTCCATTTGGCCTTATGGTGTGAAAGTTATGCCTTCTTGAAGTTCAAATTCACTTGGCAAAGATTGATCCATATCTTTTCAACCACAAATGAGAAATTGATGTTCTTAGACTTTTTGGAAAGGTGGGAGCAAGATCTACAACTTTCATGTTCAACAAAATTCCATTTGAAGCATTTTTGGTCATGTAATTTGAAGTTGAAAACCTTTCCATTTTTGGCAATTCCAAATTACAGGTCACTTACTATTTTTGGAAACTTTTCATCTGACCTCAAATTCTTCATTGTTGATGTTTGCAATGTCAAATGAGACTTGTATGGATATGAATGAGGTATCTCTAACCATCTCCCACCTTCAAATCCATGATTGAATTGACAGTTGACCTTGGTTGACTTTCTAGGGTTTCAGATGAATTGCATCTTGACTGATGAGCTTTGAACCTTCAATGCTTGATCAAACCACTTCAAAATGATCCCTAGGTCACATGAACTCATCTCCTTGAGAAAACCCTGCTAGACATAATGTAACTGATTAGGGTTGACCAGAGGTCAAAACCCTAATCCTAAGGAATCTGATCAGACACCATGAACCTTGATGATGATGATGTATCACTTCAACCAAGATAATGATCAATCTCCTTGATGAACCAAGAAACCCTAATTGAAGCACAAACCCTCAGATGGCTAGTGATCAATTCATGAAGACCCTCAGGCTTGAATCTTTTAACCTCTTTATCTTCTGAGCAAAACTTAGGAGGATGGCTTGCTCAATGTTTCCACATGACATGCAATATGCAACGACTAATGCCCTAAAAATGAAATGCAATATGCTAAGCTAGTCCCAAGAGAGGATGGAAAATTTTGAGATGTTACAGTGTCCAGATGACATCATCTACAGTCAACGCATCTAGCCTCCTCCTCTACTCTGCAACACCACCGGGATGTGACCGTCTGGCCTTCCATCTCCTCGTCTGAGGGACCCCCACTAGGGAATGATGCACCCTCATGTCACAGATGGTGAGGAAATGCTCATATATCCAACACTGATATCAAAACTCAGACACAACAAATAATAATTAAGAAATGTTATTCATAACAATTAAATAAGAACTCAATAACAAATAATAATTTCAAGTATACCTGTAATAGAATCAAATGGTCAGCAAGTTGTCTAGTGCCAAAGGTTGTCGCCACTCCAAGTATTGTATATAGGATGGTCAACGTAGCGTATCCCTAAGCCTAACTGGTAACATCAAGACAACTAAACAACCACGTGTATCGGGTGTCAATATAAACACATGACTTGTCTACAAAAAGAGTACATGTACACCCTAGTGGCAACCTCATACCTATGTGCCGCAACAAGATCCTCGTACCTATCCTAAAGCCAAGACATACAAAGGTGAGTATCGTTGTTAAAGTCAAACTCCTCTAGCTCGGCCTCCTCAGAAACTCCCAAATATCGTACAACAGTCAAACATGCAAGTGCCATGCTAATAACATGAGTCATGAAGAATCTTCTGATACAATGATCCCTGGTAGGTCAACATGGCATATGATATTTCTCCAATAAAAACATCTTACCCTCTTGTAACACCTCAAAATTTGCCCTCCTCTTCTTGGGACTAGTTTGACACATTGCATTTCATATTCTAGGGCATTAGGCATTGCATTTTGCATCTCATATGAAAAAGAAAAAGGTTCATCCTCCAAAGTCTTTTTCAGAATATGGAGAAGTCGTGTGGTTCAAGCCTGAGGGTCTATATGAATTGATCATCTACCATTTGAGGGTTTTGCATCTCATCAGGGATTCTTGGTTCTTCAAAGGTTGAGCGTTATCTTGATTGCAAGGATATATCATCATCGTCATGGTTTATCATCTTCAGGGGATTCATTATTCATGCCTCAGATTCCTTTGGATTAGGGTTTTGACCTCTGGTCAACCCTAATCAATGTTTTCTTCCAATCAATGTTTCAATAACGATGATGAAGCTAAAGTGAGCCCTGAAAACTTGTGTGAAAGACTCATAATGACATTCATTCAAAATTAATACAAATTTGCAGGTCTCACTTCAACTTTATCCTCCTTTCGTTATGGATGTCATTATGGGAGACATGTACATTTCTGAAACATTATATGAGTTGATATATATGTTGTTATTGTTCTTATTAGTAAAAGTGGTGTGTTATATGTTGTTTAAGGTTTGTGTTGGTGAATGTTGTTGATAAATGTTGTTGTTAATGTTCGTTTAAAATATGAGTTTATTTATCTTATGTGATTTGAGTATTTTTCCAATCCCTTACTGGATATATAACTTTTTAGATTGCATTATAAAATTATAATATGATAGATAAAGTTATATTAGGACTACCTACATTATATTTCATTTTTTTATTTTGGGTTTTTTGGTATATATTACTTGTATTTTAGTGATAGTGATTTGTTGATATGGTATTGTCAAAGGATGAATTTTGTACAAGGTTAGAGTTGGGTTGATTTGTGAGAATTAGATTGTATTTTTCAGTCAAAATGAATGATCTTGTTGTTGTGACGAAATGTTGAAACATTGATTCCGGGTTGATGCATACTATCAAAGATGATATTAGTATAAAAAGAAAAAGAGAAAAAAAAAATAAAGATGATTTATAGAGCCAAAAATATTTATAAGTTTAAAAATAAGAATAGGAGGTTTCAACTTGTCACCTCCACTCCACTGTTTATACGTAGCCTCTCATACTTTCATAATTCTATAATTACTTCTGACAAAATTTTGAAACACATTTTAATATAAAAATTTTAGTATACAAATCAAAATATTTGTATATATAATTTTAGGTATATCAAAAAAAAATTAAATTTACGTGAATTTGCAAAATTAATGTTAAAATTATCATGTTATACCTGGAATTTCAACTAAAGTAGAATTTTTGATAGTTTAATTTGTTTAAAATTTTAAACGTTTAGGATTTTGTCGAAATTTTTTTACGGCTATGATTGCACCAACAATTTTGTATGGTCCAAAATAAATGTAAAATTGTATAACTAGGGGTCACACGTTGTTTGATAAAAATATCTCAAAATATCTTTTCCTCAATTTTTTATTAAGGTGGAAGTGTACTTCAACGGAACTTCACCTCCCGTAGAGTTCTGACTTCCGGATGACACCACATCTCTCGCCGTCTTGACATCTAAGTTGAATGAATTATTGTCTGATATTGATAACAGGAAAGTGAGAAAAATCGAGTTTCGTGAAGATTGGATTGATACTAATTAAATGGACAACCTTATTAAGTTCAAGACCGATGAAGATGTGATGGTTATGTGGAGATCATTTCGTCGTAGGTTAACAAATGACTTATAGAGTTAGATGCAAAGATTTTAAGGTTTGTCAACGACATAATTAAGATGATGAAATGTACAGAATCACCTGATAGTGTCTAGGTTTTCTTATTATTATCGTTTACTTAAGTTATGTTTAAGTTATGTAATCATTTGTCAAATATTAATTTATATTCATGTTGCATCAATGGAAGATAAAAAATATTATCTAATAAAGAGTTCTGATGAAGATGTCTGAGTAATGTTACATGTAATATACATATAATACATAAAGATAACAATAATATTTAAATAGGTCTCCCACGGGCTATGTGTGCAGTCCGAGATAACCCAGTAAAAACCTCGACATCTGGTTTACAAAACCCATGAGGTTATACATAATAAATGCAATCATCTAGAGGCGATGTTGGTCATCGGCATCAGCTAGAGGACACGACAGTGACACATCATCAGTAGGTACCCCATCATCAGAAGGTCCAACATCATTTGAATGCTCAACATGTGGGATGATGTGAAGGTGTGATACAGTGAGGTATCACTCCAAGTAACCATCCTCACACTACAAGGTATGATGAACCATAAATGTGCGATCTCTAATGACACGACCAGAGCTAATGATGTTACTCTGAAACCACTTATCAATGCCCCCATATGGAATATCCAGAATTGGTCATGCGATGCCCTGGACATAACCATATTGTCAGAGAAACCTCTCAGACAAGTGTCTAGCAGCTAAAGTCTCCCACCATATATAATCAGAATATAAAGAAGGTTCATCGAACTCACGGTGGACTCTATGATCAGTGTATGGTGTCCATATGACATCATCTACAATCAACGTGTCTAGCCTCCTCTTGTACTCCACAACACCACCGGGATGTGACCGTTTGGCCTTCCATCTCCTCGCCTGTGGGACCCCCATTGGGGAATGCTGCACCCTCTTGTCACAGATGGTGAGGAAATGCTCATATATCCAACACTGATATCAGAACTCAGACACAACAAATAATAATTAAGAAATGTTATTCATAACAATTAAATAAGAACTCAACAACAAATAATAATTTCTAGTATACTTGTAATAGACTCAAATAATCAGCAAGTTGTCTAGTCCAAAAGGTTGTCGTCACTCCAAGTATTGTATATAGGATGGTCAACGTAGCGTATCCATAAGCCTAACTGGTAACATCAAGACAACTAAACAGCTATGTGTATCGAGTGTCAATATAAACACATGACTTGTCTACAAAAAGAGTACATGCTACTAAAATATAGCATGTACACCCTAGCGGCAACCTCATACCTATATGCCGCAACAAGATCCTCGTACCTATCCCAAAGCCAAGACATACAAAAGTGAGTATCGTTGTTAAAGTCAAACTCCTCTAGCTCGGCCTCCTCAAAAACTCCCAAATATCATACAACAGTCAAACATGCAAGTGTCAGGCTAATAACAGGAGTCGTGAAGAATCTTCTGATACAATGATCCCTGGTAGGTCAAAACGGCATATGATATTTCTCCAATAAAAACTTTTTACCCTTTCCGTTGTGATCTGAGATACGACCTCGGCTTCCACCCACTTGGTGAAATAATCGACTACAACTATAAAAAATTTCAATTGTCCGATAGCTAAAGTAAAAGGGCCGAGAATATCTGATCCCCATTAGTAAAAGGGCCAAGGGGGGATTACTGAATGTAATAACTCAACATTAGAGTGTATGAAGGAAACATAGATATGACATTTCTCACAATGATTTATAAATCATGCACATTCTTGTAGCATAGTTAATCAATAGTATACGACCTAGAGTATTTTTCCAAATAAAGCTCTTCCCCCAATATGACTTCCACATATTCCTTTATGCACTTCTTTCATTATAAGTTATACTTCTTCTTTAACGACACATCTCATCATTGGAGAAAATCTGCCCATCTTGTATAGTTGGTCGGCTACCATGACGTATCGAAAAGATATTCTTTTGATGTGTCGGGCTTCAATTTCCTCATCTAGTAACTTTTCTTGATTCAGGTATTGACTGATGGGTGTCATCCAGCCCCGTGCCTTTTCTAATACCATGACTTCCTCCATTTTCATGTTTGGCGCTTCCAAAGTTTCTTCGATTATCGCTTTGTTTAACCTAAGACCTTTGGTGTTGGCTAGACGGGCTAGCATATCGACTCTAGCATTTTCTTCTCTGGGAATATGTGATACTTCGAATTTCACGAATCATTATCTAATTGCAAAGCTCGTTGTAGATACTTGAGTAATAATATATCCTTTGTCTGATAATCTTCTTTGATTTGACTCGCGATTAATTGTGAGTAAGTACGAACTAGAAAATGAGAAACTCTAACTTCTTTAGATAACTTCAAACCGACAACCACTGTTTCGTATTTTGCTTGATTATTGTTGGCCTGGAAATTGAAGCAGGTAGACTGTTCTAGTACCAATTCCCCTGGTCCCTCTATTACTATCTCTCCACTACCTTTGAGATTGGATGAGTCGTCCACTTATAGGATTTAGTGCTCGGGCACTTCCTCTGGGGTGGGAGAACTCAACTCTATTAGGAAATCTACCAATACTTATGATTTGATGTTGTTTATGCGTGTGTATGTGATGGCCTACTCGGACAATTCTACAATTCATGCCACCATCCTGCCTGCCAGATTCAGCTTGTTCAGGATTCGTTTTATGGGATAGTTCGTTTTCACTATGATAAGGTGGCCCTGAAAGTAGTGTTTGAGTTTCATGGCGGTAATTACTATTGCTAAAGCTAATTGTTCGATCTTTTGATAACAGACTTCTGCTTCTTTGAGAACCTTGCTGACAAAATAAACAGGTATTTCATCTTCATCACTGTCATGAACCAATACTGAGTTAACAACTTTCTCGGGGACTACTGACTACAAGGTAAGGGGTGAATTTTCTTTCGGACAGATCAAAATCGATGGGGTAGACAAGAATTGTTTCAACTTCATAAATGCCCTTTCACATTCTTCCGTCCACTAGAACTCTGTCGACTTCTTTATAGTTGCTAAGAAATATGGACTTATCACTTATGCAAGACAAAAATTGGGACAAGGCTAGTAATCTTTTGGCCTTATTTCACTGATAGTGGTTAGAATAATCATTACCGGCAAATGTAACCAACATTGCAAACATTTAATTGCATTAGGAATAGAAAAGAAAAAATTGATAACGGAAGCCACGCATATGTCTACCCAGCACAATCCATTTGATATAATTGCAACCTACTCGACTCAATAGCAGAGCATTGGAATGCAAATGAAAAATTTAAGGTTTTTTTTTCTGCTCGGTTCTTTTTTTTCTATATATGGTATGCTATAATTGATGATATTTATGATGCTTTTTAAATTTGTTTTTACATATTTTCAATTCAATTTCATAATAACAGAGATATCATTGTTAATTTGTTGGCTTATTAATGAATATGAAAGGCGAAGACAAAGTATGAGAAAGACAATGGATGATTCCTCAAAGAAAGGTTACAATTTTATGCTTCCCTTTTTTTGATCTATGCAAACTTGACACATTTTGACTCAATTAGTTTAGAACTTCAATTTTATTTGCTTTAATCAAACACAACTACAATTTGGAATTTTTTTTTTGCATGTTTCCTTTATCTAGAACTCATATTTTTCCTTTATTTATTTATGCTTAAAATTTATAATCATCTAATAAGAATATAGAAGCTACCACCACTTTTATGGATGATGTTGTTGAAAGGCTAAAAAGATAATGGGAAAATTCATGTTGTAGCGTTATGTTATTTTGAACCATTCAATTTCTATCATTTGAATATATTATGAGAAAGAAAGCACTTTGATTAAATGAAATTATTATAATATATGCATTGTTTTACTTAATATTTAATGTATGTTCAATATTATAGTTCCAAAATCATACAAAGACTTTAATCTTAATCTTAATCTTAAAGGTATTACGAGAAGACAATTAAATAAAATTGTCTTGATTATTTATTTAGTGGGTAATGTGGATAATAGTCTCACATTGATTAGAAATGTGAAGATTTGAACATTTATAAGTGAGAGAACTCACTCACCTATCACATTAAGATTTTAGGTTAATATATGGTGTGTTTCTTACAAAGGTGTTGCTCTAAAAAGAAAAGAAGTCTCACAATGTTCAATGCTCCCTAGTGAAAAACTCCTTCAATAAATGATATCATGAGTCTTTGGTTCGAGAAAGGAATCAGCTTACTTGTATTGAAAGTCAACGGCGTCAGTGTGGTGAATAAGAAATGTTCCGTTGAAGAGTGTCAATAGCGTCAGTGTGGTGAGTAAGAAACGTTTTGTGCGGTACAAGAGAGTTTGTGGAAGTAAGAAGAGCTTTCACTTGAGGGAAATCATTGTGGACTCACACTTGAGAGGGAGTGTTGAGAATTTATCACAAGTGTGAATACTGTAGATAATAATCTTACATTGGTTGGAAATATAACACACAAATATATACTTTTATAGAAATCTCATGAATTATACAATTTATTAGCTCTACAAATTGTTAACTTATTTGCCTCAAAATTTAGTATAGTTCTTTTACCACGGTAAAAGCTCCAAAATTATGATAAATACTTAAGGTTGCATAATAGCAGGTTCATTAATTTAATTAATGATACTCTTTACTTACAAGATACAGAGTTTTGAAAACACATTCCTTCGTCACACAAATAGAAAAATAGCATCTTCTAATTGTATGATATGATGTGGAAATTATTGTAAATTATTAATAATTAATAATTTGAAGTGTGTTTTAAAATGATAAAAAAAATATACAAGTGAAGGTTAATTTTTTCATTCAAAAATATCTAACACTTGTGATGCAATTGACAATTTGTATTTTGAATTTAGAAATAGGCAATACTTCGTGAAATGTTGTAGAATGAGAAACAATATAATCTTTAAAAATTGTTGTTGCAGGCAAAACAGTGCAACATGTGATAAAAATGTTATTGTAGGCGAAACAATGTAAGGTTTGAGAAATGCTGCTGCAGGCGAAACAATGCAACATTTAACAAAAATGTTAATGAAAGTGTGTGTTTTGTCAAGAGTCGCAACCTTATGAAACAACACCAGTTTTACCTATAAATTGAGCATTCCATATTCAGAAAAATCTATCTTCTTCACACAAAATTCCGGATTTCATCTTCACTATATTCGAGTTTTCATCGGTCTTGTGCAAACTCGAGTATAAGTTGTATTATCTTGGGTATTCCTGCGTAGAAACTCTAAGACAATCTGAAAGTGCTTGAAATACTATAAAGAAAAGTGATTCGTTCATGATTTTAGCCTCGATCCATTTATTATTAATGGTTTTTTCTAACAATATTATAATACTTCAAATAATGGCAAGTGAAGTTTCTGCTTCAAGCATCAAAAGATGAACTATTATGTCGTGGATACATTAAAAATCAGACAAGAATCAACATAGTGGATTCAAATATGGATTTATTATTCATAGAAATTAGAGCACCACGAAAATCATGATATTAAGATCTAAATATAAAATTTACTAACGATTGATATCAGAGTATGATCACTCGCAGAGCCAGGACCCTGGCTCAGGAGGTGCAAATAATTTTTAATAATAATAATTAATAATTATTTATTTATTATTATTATATATAGAAAAAGATTCAATTTTTCTATAATTAAAATTAATATATATATATATATATATATATATATATATATATATATATATATATATATTAAAAAATCTATATTACATATTATTTATCTATTTAAACTTATATATTTATTAATTTAAATATTTTTTTAATATATATCAGTTAAAAGAATAATTTAATATATTTTATTTGTAGTTAAGTTTTATATTTTAGCAATGAAACATGGGTTTATCGATATTATGATTTTTCAGCAATAATTCAACGATATGATTAGAATTGTAAAAAAAATGTTTTGTCTACATAGAAATTAAATTTTCCGCACTTCTTTTATGCAGATATTTACGTTATATATTAACCGTATGACCAAATTCTAAATATGCATCGAATTATATTATTAACTTGTAACATGGTTTTTTATCTCTAACATTAAAGAGAGTGCATGTTTTTTTATTTTGACAAGAGTAGAAAAATATTAGATACTGAGATATATTTTTTTTTGAAACATGGTTTTTTATCTCTAACATTATAAAGAGTGCATGTATTTTTATTTTGACAAGAGTAGAAAAATACTAGATACTGAGATATATTTTTTTTTGAAAGAAAGTATGTTTTGGTTTATGAGACTTGTATCTTTTGACATTAAACTTAAAAATTATTTTTGTATGTATGTGAAAAGTTTAAAGTCATAGTGAAATTAAAGATCTTTAAATTTTCTTCAATGCAAATAATATTTTTTTTTAGACAAAGAACATAACTGTTAAACTATTATAATTATCTAATACGAATTCTCAATGGAATTAAACCTTCAAACGGCCTAGGTTAGTAAATGATATTGGTTAATTATAATGTAACATAAAAAAGTATATATGATTTGTATATTGTATATTAAATAAATTCATAGTTGATCTAGGAAGTTCAATAGATCTAATTATTACAATTGATCTATACAACTCATATTTGTTATTGTGCATATTATATATACACGTTAGAATTAAATTTGCTGGATGAAAATAGGAATTGAAATGTAATCAATTTTCAAACATTCAATATCAATAGTTTGATTGTAAAATTTTGTTTCTTTTGTTTACTTTCAAAGTTAATTAGCACAAAAGAAAATAATTATGTTGTGTTATGTAAATCGGTGAAAATATAATAAATTAGAATTGAAAATTTGAAATTTAAAAGTTTAGATTTATTGATTATCAAGTAGTCAAATTTATTAAAGTTCGTGATTTCAAATTATGTAATTGAACTTTAATTTGATTTCTATGGAAATAACCTGTTTGTATTCAATGAGACTCATTACTATAAGACATATAAAGATTCTCCGAAGATGAATCATGACTTATATAGATGTCTGAATTTGGAGTCTAATGCAACTATTGAATATCGAAATGTGGAATTTCGAGATCCTTATCACGGAGGATAAGAAATTCGAGATTTTCACAAATGAAGAATCTCGTGAGGAATGTTCTCCACGGATTGTCAAAATACAAAGCGAAAGTTCGTCACTGATAACGTGAACACGTATCGTATTTTTGGCTTCATATGCATTGCTTTTTACTTAATTAACACTTATTATTACGCAGTATTTTATGTTTATTGCAGGTATTTATCGAATAAAAGGTTTACGAGCAAGCAAAGTGGAAAATAGAAAAAAGGAAAGAAAAAGAGAAGAAAATGGAGAAAAATAAAGATAATGAGCCACCACACCAAATGAGCTTGTGGCGCCCATCACCTGGATGTGTGGCGCCCGCCACATGAACCAAAGAGGATGGTAGCGCCCGCCACCAAGCATGAAGAGTTTATGGCGCTCAACCCTAAAGTTGTGGCGCTTGCCACGGAGTCAAGGACTAGGGTTGTGGCAACCGCCACAACCTAGTCTTCCCTACTATTTCTCCATGATTTTAGACACAAATCCACTCACCTTTGGCTATAATTTAGGAGAGTGGAAAATGTATAAAGGAGTTTTTTTTTCAACCGCTGGCCTCTCTCTCCTTTTTCCAACTTTCAATCTACGCTTAATTTTAGTCAGATAGTATTTTTTCTTTTAGTTTCCTAGGCAGTTTTTTCCTACTTTGTAACGGTGATAGTTTCTCCACATCGAAGACTATTGCAATTTCTTTTACGCATTTGAATTCAATTATAACAGTTACTCATTGCCAAATCCTGTCGATATTATTTTATTTGAAGAATCAAGATTCAGTTCAAGTTCTCAATTCATAATCCAGGTTTTAATTTGATTGCTATTTTATTTATTTATGTCTTATTGCATGTTTGATTTTTCGAATACCATGTTTGTTACCGGATCCATGTCCGGCTAAACCCTTAGGTATCGGCATGTAAAGACCGTCGAAACGACGGGATTCGTAGATGGTCGGTGTTGATTTTTATAAAACTTATTTTTCCGGTTTTAGTTTCTTATTTTATTCAAACTATTTTACGTACGAGAGTACAAAACAAACTAAGGTTACGGTCAACAAGAACGAGAGTTTGAGATTTTAACCAGATAGCTGAAACTAGGCATTAATCCTAAACACAACGAGAGCGCTTTGGGATTAATTAGACTTTATTCATATTCAAAAATTACTTTTAAATTCAAAATGAGACCGCGAGAGCCAAGCATTCTGGTTTAGAGTATGGTCAGAGTCAATAAAAACGAGAGTGTGAGACTAAGTCCTTTCTATAAATAATTTCTACTGAAGAATATTTTGACCAATAAGATTACACCAAATATTTATCGAATCTCCGAAGTTTGATGTGTGACATATCGATATCCCTTTATCGCATATCCTTTTAAATATTCTATTTACGCTATAGTTATTTCTCTTCATCCGTCCAATCTTAGAACGATCAGCAACCTTAGATTTACATAGTAACATTAGATAACGATACGTTCGATTAAAAGTCCTTGTGGGTTCGATAATCTTTAAAATTACGCGATAGGACTGGGCACTTGTGGTCACGATTCCCATAGACTTACTAAGTCGCGATCAGTCACTAATGAAGAATCTCGTGAGGAAGATACTTCATGGATTGTTGAAAAACAAACTGAACTTAAAATAAGCAAGAGAGTCTGAAAGGTTAAGGATCTAGGACCAAACAAAATTCATAGTCAGATTATTTCTTTTATCTAATATAAGGAAATAGTAAAAAATTGTCTATAAGATTTCTATTATTCGTCAAGTGGAAGATGATCATAAGACTTATAAGGAAGCAATAACTTTAAGGGAATCCTCTTATTTAGAAGGATGTATCATAGTATAATGGTACACTAAACACCTGCAATTCAATATTAATGACCAAGGGTGTTTTAAATAAAAAGAATGTGTTTTTCATTTGACACATATGCACTAGTAGCAAGCACAACAAAAATTAGAGTAGCATCTGCATTAGCTTCTTTGCATAACCTTATAGTTCCCGAAATGAATGTTAAAATAGAATTCCTAAATAAATATCTCAATGAGGATATTTACTTGGAGCAACTAGAAGGTTATGTGGAAATGAACAAAAGGTGTGCAAGTTTGACAAATCCTTGTATGGATTAAAACAAGCACTGAAATAATAAAATCAAAAGTTTGACTTTGTCATTGTAAAATTCACCAATTAAAGGGAGACACGCAACTTAAGGGAGACTTTTCAATCATTATAAAAATATGAATTCAAAGAGTTTGTCATCATCAAAAGGGTGATATTATGAGGAATACATCTTATATCTAGTTCAATTTCGATGAAGACAAAGATTATCAAAGAAGAAAAGGTTCAAAAGTGTCATGCACATCAATGATGAAGTTGATTAAGAAGGTTTAGCATATAAATTCAAGTGAAGATTTGAGACAAGTGAACATAAATAAGGTGTTCATTGCAATTTTTACTATACTACTTTAAATTGCTCATAATTTCATCTCTCACTTCATCTAAAACAGTCTTGCATCATCATGCATGATTATCTAAAAACATTTTTCATCTTATTCTTGTTAAAAGTGTTTGTACACAAAGTTTTATTAGAATATTATGATATTCATTTGTCTCCATGTTTATTATATTATTGATCATTAGCAACGGGATGAATGAAATTTTAGAAACAAAGAGTTTTCTAACTCCCACATTCAAGATGAATGATCTTTGACAAGTTGACACACTTTTAGAGATCAAAGTAAAGTGAAATAGTGGGGGTTATGAACTTAGTCAAACACGATATGTTGAAAAAGTACTTAATAAGTTCAAACACTTACGAGTTAAGGAAGTGACCACTCCATTTGATCCTAGTGTAAAAATTCAAAAGAATTATGTAAGAGTTGTGGCTCAATTGGAATATGCAAGTGCATGCAATGTACTAGACCCGACATAGCATTTATAATTAGTAAAATGAGTAGATTTTACTAGAAATCTAAATGGTGAGCACTGGAAGGCCATCATTAGGAATTTCGGCTATCTAATGAAAACCAAAAATCTTGGTCTCTTTATGATGGATTTTCTGTCATATTAGAAGGATATACCGAAGCGAGTTAAATATTAAGTGTTGAATATCATAAATCTGCATTTTGGTGGATATTTACACCAGTTGGGGTGGAATTTCTTGGAAGACCAATAAACAAATATGGATCATCTCTTAACCATAGAATCGGAGTTTGAGGCTCTTGCTACCGCTGGTGAAGAAGTGGAATGGTTTAGGAACCTTCTGTTAGAAGTTCCATTAACTATAGACAATATTTCACAGGTGTTGATACATTACGATAGTCAAGCCACGTTACCTGGAGCATACAAAAAAATGTATAACAGAAAGTCTAGGCAAGTAGGGATTAGATATTATTTCGTGAGAAATTTGATTAAGGATGTAATCATTTCATTCATATACAGTTAAGGTATAAGTTGCTTGATCCATTTTCTAAACCATTGGCCAGAAATTTAGTAAAGACTACCTCGAGAGGTATGGGCTTGAAACTCCTTGAATAAGGATTCCGACAACAGTATCAACCCAATCTAAAGTTAATAGACCTTAACCTAAGATTCAATGGGTAACAACAAGTTGTTGATTTGGATGCTTGTTCAACATTATGTGACAATGTTGACTATTAGATGTTGAGGGTTGGTTTTTTCAAACTCTTAATGAAGTTCCGTATCGAGGATATGTATCTCAAAAAATAGATACAAGATGAACTTCACCTATATGAATTTCGAGATGGTGTCGTCTCAAAGTGTGAGTTGGAGTTTCTCTCATGAAAAAATCACGAAATTAAGAAAAACACATGGCCATAAATAGCGTTAGGCGGGAGATGTAGCCGAAGAACCACTAAAGAGTGTGTGTAAGGTAACACCGATTTAATCACAGGGGATAATAATTCAAAGCATTGATACCTAATATTTTGATTAGACTTTGTGTTATCCTTACTAAGGTTAAGCTCAAATCGAAAGATACTTAACTGTATTAACATTATTTGTTTCTCTTTTTCTGGAATTGATCTTATCATTATTAGAACAAGTGGAGGATTATTGTAAATTATTAGCAATTAATAATCTTGAGTGTGTTTCAAAATGACAAGAAAATATGCAAGTGAAGGTTAATTTTTTAATTTAGAAATAGACAATACTTGTGAAGTGTTACTGTGGGCAGTCTGTATTTTGAATCCAGAAATAGGCAACACTTTGTGAAGTGTTGCAAAATGTGACACAATACAACCTTTGAAAACTGTTGTTGTAGCCGAAATAGTGCAACATGTGGTACAAATGTTGTTGTAGACGAAATAGTGCAATATTTGAAAAGTAATGTTGTAGACAAAATAGTGCAACATTTAGCAAAAGTGTTGCTTAAAGTGTGTGTTTCATCAATAATCGCAATCTTATGAAACAAATCAGTTTGGCTTATAACTTGAGTATTCCGGATTCAGAAAAACATATAAGAAAAATATATCTTCTTCACACAAAATTCTGGATTTCATCTTCCTTACATTCGAGTTTTCATAGGTCTTGTGTAAACTCAAGTATAAGCTGAATTATCCTGGGTATTCCTACATAGAAACTCAAAGACAATTTGAGAGTGCTTGAAATATTATAAGAAAAGTGATTCGTTCATGATTATAGTCTCAATCCATTTATTATTAATGATTTTTTCTAACAATATTATAGTACTTCAAATAATGGCAACTGAGGTTTTTGTTTCAAGTATCAAAGGATGAACTATTATGTCATGGATACATAAAAAAAACTGACAAGAATTGACATTATGGTTTTGGGTATGTATTTATTATGCATAGAAATTAGAGCAGCGTGAAAATTATGATATCAAGATCTGAAACATAAAATTTACTAACGGTCGATATCAAAACATGATCAGTGGCAGAGTCAGGACCCTGACTCAGGAGGTGCAAGTAATTTTAAATAATAATATTAATACTAATAATAATTAATATTTATTTATTTATTTATTATTATATAGAGATAAAGATTTAATTCTTATATAATTAAAATTGTAATATAAATATATATTTAAAAAAATATATTATTTATTATTTAATTTATTTAAACTTTTATATTTATTAATTTTATATATTTTTATTTTACTTTTCTTTTATATGTGAGTTAAAAGTATAATTTACTATAGTTTGTTTACTGGATTGGTGGTTATGTTTTATATTTTACCAATAGACTCTCAAGTTAACTTATTTTTGAAATTGTTTTCAAATTATTAACACGCACATGGAAGACAAATATTTTACAATAATTTTGTTTGACCCATAATAAAAAAATCGAGGGAGTGCAGTAGCATCATGTGGGGTACATGTAGCTCCGCCCCTGAGCATGATTATCGATATTATGATTTTCCGATAATAATTCAATGATATGATTAGAATTGTCAAGGATACATGTAGCTCCGCCCGTGCACATGAATTATTATTATTTTTACTTCTTCTATGCATATATTTGTGTTATGTATTGACTGTATCACCAAGTTCTAAATATGCATCAAATTATGTTATTAACTTGTAACATGTTTTTTTTTATCTCTAACATTGTAAAGAGTGCATTGTAAAGAGTGCATGTATTTTTATTTTGGCAATTGATATATACTGGTTACAAATTTCTAATGTTAATATAACATAAAATATTAGATATTGGGATTTTTTTTTTAAAAGTATGTTTTGATTTATGAGACTTGTATTTTTTTATATTAAGACTTAGAAATTATTTTTTTATATGTATCATGAATTTAAATGTGAAAATATTTAAAATCAAAGTGAAATTAAAGATCTTTAAATTTTCTTCAATGCAAACAATAAAACTCTTACACAAAGAACATAATTTTTAAACTATTATAATTCTCTAATGGGAATTCTAAATGGAATTAAACTTTCAAACAACCTACGTTATTAAATGTTATTGGTTAATTATCATGCGACATAAAAAATGATTTTTCGGTAATAATTCAATTATATGTTAAAATTGTCAAAAACATGTTTTGTCTGCACAAGAATCATTATTTGTTACTTCTTCTATGCATATATTTGCGTCATATATTGACCGTATAACCAAGTTCTAAATATGCATCAAATTATATTATTAACTTGTAACGTTGTTTTTTTCATCTCTAACATTATAAAGAGTGCATGTATTTTTATTTTGGCAATTGATATATCCTGGTTACAAATTTCTAAAGTTACTAGAACATAAAATATTAGATATTGGAATATTTTTTTAAAAAATAAATATGTTTTGGTTTATGAGACTTGTATTTTTTTATATTAAGACTTAGAAATGATTTTTTTATATATATCATGAATTTAAATGTGAAAAGATTTAAAGTCAAAGTGAAATTAAAGATCTTTAAATTTTCTTCAATGCAAACAATAAAACTCTTACACAAAGAACATAATTTTTAAACTATTATAATTCTCTAATGCGAATTCTCAATAGAAATTAAACCTTTAAACAACATGTGTTACTAAATGTTATTGGTTAATTATCATGTGACATAAACAAAGTATATATGTTTTGTATATTGTATATTAAATAAATTTATAATTGATCTAGGAAGTTCGATAGATCTAATTATTATAATTGACCTATACAAATTATATTTGTTATTGTGCATACTATATATGATAGAATTATGTTTGGTTGATGAAAATAAGAATTGGAATGTAATCAATTTTCAAACATTTAATATTAAAAATTTGATTGTAAAGTTTTATTTCTTTTGTTTATTTTCAAAATTAATTAGCACGAAAGAAAATAATTATGACGTGTTAGCTAAATCGGTGAAAAGATAATAAATTGAAATTGAAAATTTGAAATTTAAAAGTATAGATTTGTTGATTATCAAAGTAGTCAAATTTATTAAGGTTCATGATTTCAAATTAGGCAATTGAACTTTAATTCGGTTTCTATGAGAATAACATGTTTATTCAATAAGATTCATTATTATAAGACATATAAAGATCCTCCAAAGATGAATCATGATTTATATAGATATCTGGATTTGGAGTCTAATACAACTATTAAATACCGGTATGTGGAATTTCAAGATCCTTATCACGGAGGATAAGAAATTCGACATTTCCACAAATGAAGAACCTCGTGAGGAAGGTTCTCCCTGGATTGTCAATACACAAATCGAAAGTTCGTCACTAATGAAGAATCTCGTGAGGAAGATTCTTCATGGATTATTGAAAAATAACCTGAACTTAGAATAAGCAAGAGAGTCTAAAAGACTAAGGATCTGGGATTGAACAAAATTGATAGTTAATTTATTTATTTTATCTAATTGAAAGAAATAGTAAAAAAATTGTTCGTAAGTTTCCTATTAAGCTTCAAGTGGAAGACGATCCAAGACTTATAAGGAAGTAATAATTTCAAGGGACTCCTCTCGTTTAGAAGGTTGTATCATAGTGTGATGATACATTAAACACCTACAAGTCTAGATTAATGATCAGTGATGTTTTAAACAAAAAGAAGGTGTTTATCATTTGACACATATGCAGTAGTAGCAAGCACAACGAAAATTAGAGCATCATGTGCATTAACTTCTTTGCATTATAGTTCCTGAAATGAATGTCAAAATAATATTCCTAAATAGAGATATCAATGAGGAGATCTACTTGGGGAAGCTAGAAGATTATGTGGAAATGAACAAAAGGTGTCAAGTTTGACAAATCATTGTATGGATTAAAACAAACACTGAAACAACAAAAGTTTGACATTGTCATTGTAAGATTCACCAATTACCCACAACTTATGGGAGACCTTCCAATCATTATCAAAATACGAATTCAAAGAGTTTGTCATCATCAAAAGGGTGATATTATGAGGAATACATCTTATATTCAGTTCAATTTCGATGAAGACAAAGATTATCAAAGAAAAGAATATTCAGAAGTGTCATGCACATCAATGATGAAGTCGATCAAGAAGTTTAGCATATAAATTCAAGTGAGGATTTGAGACAAGTGAACATAAATAAGGTGTTCGTTGCAATTAATACTATGCTGCTTTAAATTGCTCATAGTTTCATCTCTCACTTCATCTAAAATCTTCTTGCATCATCATGCATGATTATCTAAAAAGCTTCTTCATCTTATTCTTATTAAAAGTGTTTGTACACAAAGTTGTGTGAGAATATTACGATATTCATTTGTTTCCACATTGATTATATGATTGATCATTAGCAACGAGATGAATGAAATTTTAGAAACAAAGAGGTTTCTAACTTCCACATTCAAGATGAAGAATTTTGGACTGGTTGACACACTTTTGGGGATCAAAGTAAAGCGAAATAGTGGGATTGTGAACTTAGTCAAACACAATATGTTGAGAAAGTGCTTGATAAGTTCGAACACTTACGCTTTAAGGAAGTGATCACTCCATTTGATCCTAGTGTGAAACTTCTAAAGAACTATGGAAGAGTTGTGTCTCAATTGGAATATGCAAGTGCATGCAATGTACTAGACCCGACATAGCATTTACAATTAGTAAAATGAGTAGATTTTACTAGAAATCCAAATGGTGAGCACTGAAAGGCCACCATTAGGAATTTCGGCTATCTTATGAAAACCAAAAATCTTGGTCTCTATTATGATAGATTTATTGTCATATTAGAAGGATATTCCGATGCAAGTTGAATATCGAGTGTTAAATATGATAAACCTGCATTTGGATGGATATTTACATCAGGTGGGTGAAAATTCTTGAAAGAGCAAGAAATAAATGTGGATCGCTCTCTCAACCATAGAATCGGAGTTTGAGGCTCTTGCTTCCGCTGGTGAAGAAGTTGAATGGTTGAGGGACCTTTTGTTGGAAGTTCCATTGACTACAAAAAATATTTCAAATGTGTTTATATATTGCGGTAATCAAGCCTATTTACTCAGAGCATATAAAAAATGTGTAGCAAAAAGTCTAGGCAAGTAGGACTTAGATATTCTTTCGTGAGAAATTTGATTAAGGATGTAATCTTTTCATTCATATACGATTGGGGTATAATTTGCTCGATCCATTTACTAAACCACTGGCCAGAAATTCAATAAAGACTACCTTGAGAGGTATGGGCTTGAAACTCTTTGAATAAGGGTTTGAGAACGGTAGCAACCCAATCTAAATTTAACAAACTTAACCTAAGATTCAATGGGTAACAACAAGTCGTTGATTTGGATATTTATGCAACATTATGTGACAATGTTGACTATTACATATTGATGGTTGGTTTTTTCAAACTCTTAATGAAGTTATATATCGAGGATATGTATCTCAAGAAATAGATACAAAATGAACTTCACCTATATGAATTTCGAGACAGTGTCGTCTCAAAGTGAGAGTTGTAGGCGAATCATATAGCCATAAATAGTGTTAGGCGAGAGATGTATGCGAAGAACCACTAAAGATTGTGTGTAAGATAATGCCAATTTAATCACAAATGATAAGGGTTCAAAGCATTGCTACCTAACATTCTGATTAGACTTTGTGTTACTCTTAATAAGGTTAAGTTCAAATCGAAAGATATTTAATTGTATTAACTTTCTTTGTTTCTCTTTTTCTGGAATTGATCTTGTCATTATTAGAACAAAGGGGGATTGTTATAAATTATTAACAATTAATAATCTTGAGTGTGTTGCAAAATGACAAAAAAATATACAAGTGAAGATTAATTTTTTAATTCAGAAATAGCAACACTTGTGAAGTGTTGCAGCTGGAAGTTTGTATTTTGAATACAAAAATAGGAAACACTTTGTGAAGTGTTGCGGAATGCGACACAATACAACCTTTAAAAACTGTTCAGAAATAGTGCAACATGTGGTAAAAATGTTGTTGTAGTGAAACAATGCAACATTTGAAAAGTATTGTTGTAAACATTGCAATATTTAACAAAAGTGTAGTTGAAAGTATGTGTTTCCTCAAGGGTTGCAACTTTATGAAAAAAAACACCAGTTTGATCTATAAATTGAGCATTCTAAATGAATTCAGAAAAACATATAAGAAAAGTCTATCTTCTTCACACAAAATTTCAGATTTCATCTTCCTTACATTTGATTTTTCATCGATCTTGTGTAAATTCGAATATATGCTAAATTATCCTGGATATTCATGCATAGAAACTCTAAAATAATTTGAGAGTGTTTAAAATATTATATAAGAAAATAATCCGCTTACGATTTTAGCCTCATCCATTTATTATTATGATTTTTTTCAATAAAAAAAAATCCAAACATGTAAGGAGAATTAAATAAAAAATATATATTTATATTTTGAGCGTGTACATTTTAGATGTTAGTTTATATATCATAAAATATTTAGTCACTTTTATACTTTTACAAGTAACGTGGCATCGAATCACACATCGAATCGAGTTCTTACCGGCCCCAAACTCCATCTTCCTCATCATCTCAAAACAACAATTTCACAGCACACAACTGCGCGAGATTCCGTCCGTTGATTTCAATGGCAGAACCAATCAACGGCGATAAAGCACTCCATCAAATTGCAGACGCATTCAAAGCTCTCGCTAACACTGTCTCCGATTCGCAAACCTCTGAGGTTGAAGTTGCTCCCTTCTCTCGTGCCTGCTCTCTCATCTCCCCTCTCTTTGGTTCCTTAGGCATCGCCTTCAAGTTCGCTGAAATGGATTACGTTGCCAAGGTATGTTCTTTTTAATCTAATCGAGATTCCTCATCATGGGTTTTTTCTATTAGTTAACTTTTCAATTGGGTTTATTGTAATTCTTCAAAGGGTCATGTAAAGTTGTGATTTTTATTTATTTGCTTGTTCCATTCATTTCATTGCCATTCACATTGTTATTATCTGCGGAGTTTAGTAATTTACCCTTTTCTTAGCTGAGAAGTCAGAACCCTTAATTTGAATCATGTTAGTTTTTTATTTGTAGTAGTGTAGTTTTAATTTATAGTGATCTCAAGAAATTGAGTATTTATGTTTGAACGCTTTCTCCTGGTACTTAGTGTTATATACTTCATGTTATTTGTTAATTTGTTAGGTCAAGGCTTCAAGGATATTGATTGATTGGTTAATGGTGTATTAGGTTAATGATCTAGCTGAGGCATCGAAGTCCATTCAGACGTTAAATTCATTGATTGATCGGGATGTACAAGCGAATTCTGTCAAGAATGCAGGCAGCCGTACAAGAAATCTATTGAGAGTAAAACGCGGGCTCGACATGGTCAGAGTACTTTTTCAGCAAATGATAGTTACTGAGTATGTACATTGGTTACTGCTTTGCGATTTGTTTCTTGCTAGTTTTTCTTATATCTGTATATTGCTATGTGTATGCTATGCTTTGAACAATTTTAAGATTATACTAGGCATGGAAGAATGGGAAATCAAGTGCAAAGTGGGAATGCAAACTCGAAAAACTAGTTGAACTATGTGTTCTTTTTAAGTTGTTCTTTGTACTGTGTCATGTTTTCAATTTTCATTTCATTAATGACAAAAAATCATTTTAAGGTTGGTGACTGTTTCAATTATCTTCCCTTTGTTATTTCATTTATACACCCCACTAGCAAACTAGTTACGAATATAATTCACTCCTCACTCCTCCCACCGTTGCCCATTGCTCCGGGTTCAATCTTCTGGTCAGTTTCACTGTCAATCCAGTATGACCTATAAACATTAATAGAATTTTCGTAAAACGTTTTCCTTTTTATAATAAAATGTCAAGATGGGATTGATTTTTTGCCAAAACATTGAGCTTTCGTTATTGTTGTCTGATATTTTGTTTTTCCTTCTATTTTTATTGAACAGTAGTTTCTGGCCATGTACTTTTTTTTGTTAGATAACTACTATTCTTTTATAAAGTGTGAACATTTACTTCCAATAATCTTAGAATATAGGTTGGCACTAACTCAATTTTACAAAACCAGCTTGTATGGTGATGGCTGTCCAAGCTGTTTAAACACTAAACAAATCATACCTATAGGCAATATGAGACTAAATCCACCCCCTCACACCCAACACGACGAAAGTGTTGGAGGCCACAATGAAGGCAACCGAAATGCCGCAATTAGGCGGCTAAGGGTGGACTGCTGTGAAGGCAGCGGAAAAATTTCTAGACTAAACACGCCCTAGGTTTAGCTTGTCCAAAGGTACTTTCTTTCATAGAATAACATTTCTTGCCTTATATCAAAAAGTGATTATCTCCAATCCATACCCTTCTCGTGTTTGTTGAGATCCCATGTTGATTAGAGCCAAAGAAGCTGTTATAAGACTTTATCAATTCTCACTTTTTTTGTTAGCTTCTGGGATTGAGTTAGACCTAGTTTAAATTCTAAGATGTATCCCGTGTCAAAGTCTATCTTAGATTTGTTCGCAATCCAGACGCACAGTCTTGGATGTGAAGGGGTTGACTATATATATGATCAAAGTAGTCTTTACACCTGAACAATCCTCACCCATCCCATGTTCTAGCTTTCTTAGAGTGTTAACTAATGTGTGTTACATGTATTGATGTATATATATTTGAATTAACAGAGTTGTTTCTTAGATTAAGCTTATGGGATAATAGCATGATGAATATCGTAAATGAGTTGAGTTTTTGTACATCTTTCAGGGGAAATTCCCTTAAGGATCCAGCTTCAAAGGCTTACGAACAAGCGCTTGCGCCTTATCATGGTTGGGCTATCAGGAAGGCTGTTTCTGCTGGGATGTATGTTCTTCCTACAAAGGAACAGCTTTTGAAGAAACTCAACGAGGATGGTAATAAGTCTATAATTAATTTTGCTCGCTACTCCCTCTTCAAAACTTTATATGGTAAAATATGCATTCATCATACTCATTTTTCTTTTTTCTTATCCTTCAGAGGCATCCGCGAAAGTCCAAATGCAAATTTATGCCTCAGCATCCGAAGCTCTAATCCGATACATCGATAAACTCTTCGTTTCCAGAAACTTAGGAACAGATTGGTGAAACTTGGACTGTATTCAGATTGTGTACAATATGATTTTCTATTAGGAAGTTGTATTAGATTATTAATGTATTGATTAGTAGTAATTTCTTATAGAATTTGTCTATATAGCAAGCAATATAGAATGGAAGTTTAAGAATAAACTTTTCTTGCAGTCTTTGAAGGATAACATTACTGGTTTTCATTTTTCTCTATACTTCATTGTCTTTTTTCATTGAGTCCGTTGATGTTTCAATTTAGTTCAGTCAGATATGTATAGTAAAAAAAATGTGAATCTAATGTGATTTGTATCTCTCTACTTTGGGCATGTTTGTTATGTTTTTTTTTTAATTGATATTTAATAAGATTCACTTGAATTTTAATTAAACATCAAAATCTTAAACTAATATCTTTTCTGATTTAATGCGAACCGAATTTTGATTAGACATCTAAATCTTGAATTTTAAATTGCACTTTAGTATATCATAAAATATTATCAATCATTATATAGAATGTTGATCCTCTTTAATTGTTCAGAATATAAAATATTGTTATTTAATCTATTTTTTTTTATTAATATCATGTTCTATTATATATATTTTTTAAATTTATGTTCTTATTTTATATTATAAAGAGAATTCACTTAATTTTTTCACTTATCATTTTTTCATAATTACAACTTATATTTTATTATTGGATAAGAAAATATTTTTTTTGTTTATAATATTTGCATGATATCAAATTTTAAGATGTTAGTATCAATTGTACCATTTATGCTAGAGTCATTATTATAATAAAATAGAATTATCTTTTGAGTATTTGATGAAAAAACAAAAATCTAATGAAAATAAAAACTACTAATCTAAAAATAGAAAAAATATGTCATTTATTAGTATGAAAAACTTATTTATTTATACTATAATATATTTACTAATTAAATTTTATAAAATTAAAATAAATATTACATAAATGCAGATCATTGATATAAACACTGCGAAGTATATACACAAATCAAATTAGTCTTTAAACTTTAAAAAAGACAATATCATATTTATAATCAAATTACTCTTTATGAAATTATTTTTTAATATCAATAAATATTTATGAACAATAAACACTGGAAATAAATTATATTTTATGAGTATTGTATGCATGTTATTTAATGCAAAATATTACTTCATTAATGCGATTTTTTTTCCAAAAATAACCAACTTTTTCACTGAAATTTCCAAAATATCCCCGATTTCAAAAAAAATCTCAAACTACCCACTTTTAGGAGGAAACGTCAATTCAATTGGCGACTCCTCTTAAAGATTGAATGGAGACGCTAATTGGATTGGCTAGGACACATGCTCTAGTCAATCCAATTGACGCCCATGTGTATTACTTGAGAGGAGACGCCAATTGGATTAACACCTCAGTGTAAAATGCAAGTTTTTTTGGTAAATGGTCTACGTGATACATAAATTTGAAATATGACCAATTGATATTAATAAAATTTTCCATTACACAAAAACGCCTAATGGTGATGATCGGGATCACCTAACCAACCTCCGGTCCCATATCCCCTAGCTACCCTAACCCGTGGCCGTAACCCACGTTGATGATTCACCACTGGTGTTTGAGTATCTGAGGGGCCAGGAGCGTCACTACCAACTACAAGAGATGGTCTGTTGAGGTAGTCAGACAAGTCGGCATAGTCTTCAGTATGCATCGAGGGTGTACCGCCGTAGCTAAGTTCATGATCCATGCCAGAGTAGTTGGGTTGTAGTTGACTCATTGGTGGGCGACCAGGACAGTTGAAGGGAGACATGGGTGTGAATGATGCGTCGAGGAAAGGTTGGAAAGGTTGTCGGGGTGTTTGGTAGAGATAGGGTTGTTGGAAGTTTTGGTTTTGTGAGGTTTGGGCTTCTTTGTTATGGTAGGAGGAGAGGCGGTTGGTGTTGAATGATCGTTGGGTGTTCTGGCTAAGACGACTTTGGTAGGGTGATGAGGTGGGTGCGAAGCGATGTTGGGTCTCAGGTTGATGGTCAATTTGTTGGTGGTGGTATGAGGTATGCTCTTGGTATTGGGGTTGGGTGTATGACATGTTTTGGTTGTATGTGTGTTGGTTGAACGAAACGTTTGACGGATAGGGGGTTGTGTGTATCCGGTCTGACACTGTTGTTGGGGTTTGATGTTGAGGTGTCAGGTGTGTAAGTCATCTGGTGTGGGTCGTAGAGGTACATATCCTCGGCGATGAACTGAAAACCAACCGATATGTACCAAGCCATATAAGTACGACTTGGTTTTTCTTCATTTGGCATGATTGTGTCAGTTAAGACATGGTCATGGTGGTGCTTCCATTTGCGACACTCCGATCTTGTGAAGCTTTGCCATGGATTGAAGTTCCATTGATCGTTAACTTTGCACAAATGCCATTCTCCTGGGCTTGTTGGGGGATCTGGGATATTTTGGGGCATACCAAACTGCAACTTCACAAGATCACTATTGTGAATCTCCACATTTGTGAACCGTATTATCGGTGTGCATGCAGTCCATACAACCGCGTCTTCAGCGTTGAACTCATGGTCATGATCCAAATTAAGGTATGGACGTCAAATGAACTGAAATGTGAAAGAAGATAGGATTATAATCTAGGTAGAAGAAGTTAACAAATTATAACGAAATAAATTAAGTTATTATGCTTACGTCTGTCGGTCGAAGGTGATCCAACAGATTGCGCTACTGAGTAATACAATGTCTAGGACATCTGTTATAACTCATATCACGTGCAGACTATCTACACCAAAAAGGTAAGAATATTAGTTAGAGATAATAATCTTTAAAGAAGTAAGTAAAGATATAGCAATTTAAACAACTTACTTTTGTGCATACGGGAATGTGAAAGGGTTATTGTTGACGGATGCTAAGGACGGTAGTCTTGACCAACCCCATACTTGTAGCAAAACAACACATCTAGAAAATGTAGATGTGTCTTTGTGTGAGTTTTTGCACAACGAGCTATAGAGATAGGCTAGACAAGCAAATCCCCAACTGTAACTTCCTATTCTATCTAAATGTCTAAGTAAAGGTAAATACATAATATGCATGCTAGAACCATTACCTTCGGGAAATAAAAACGAACCAATTAACAGCATAATATAACACCTAGTTTTTATTATTCAAGCATCTTCGATAGAATGCTCATCTAAGTATAAACTATTATAGTATGACTTAAGGCGTGGAAGTAGTATACCTTGACCTCTTGAGTTATCATCTAACAAATCAGTCTCCAAAAGAGGTCCACGCAAACTGAATTTGCATAGTTGGTTTTACCATTAACAGTCTTACCTTCAATGGACAGTCCCAAAAGTATGTAGATGTCTTCTAGGTCACAGTACATTCACCGGTTGGGAACCAAAATGTGTGTGTCTCTGGACGTCATCTTTCGCATAAAGCATGAATGAATTTGTTATCTACGAACCAAGACAAAATCTTGCTTATATGACCAAAACTGGCGAGTTCAACATAAGGTTGAATCATCAGGTCCAAATGGACATGTTCGTGGACCCGAGTCCGGAACCTTGAAACATCCTATAAAAGAAAGAACAAAAAACTTGACTAAGTTAGTATGTTAAAATAAAAGGGACTCTATTAAAACAAATAACTAAAGAAAAAAACTTATATAATTTGTTATGTTTGCAACCGTTCCTCTATGCAATTCGCCCATTGTGAGGATAGACATTTTATCGGGGAAGAAAGCGGTTAGTGCAGATGAAACTACAAGAAGTTGTTGCAGATGAAATTGTAGAAGAAGTAGTGAGAGTGATGGTGTGGAAGAAGTGTTGGTGGTGCGGATGTATTTATAGGCAAATGAATGGGAGCATGAAAAGTTGTGCTTGCATGTTGCCTCCAATTGAATTGGCGCCCATGTGCAATTTGTACATAGTTTTGCCATTCAAATTGACGCCTCCATATGGACATGTATGCAAGACCTAGGTTTGATTGCTTGGTTTTGAGGCATGCATGCATGCTTTGACAAGGTGTCGCCAAATGGATTGGCGCCCATGTGCAAGGAATGAATGGGGGCGCCGATTCAATTGGAGTGTGTGTCTGCATGTGTAACATGTGGTTGTCTTCTCTCTTGCATGCTGAACATGTCACTTCTTAGTAGCTTGCATGGTTGACACATCATTTTGGACTAGCTTGCATGTGCGACACATCACTTCAAACTAGCTACCATGTGAGACACATCATTCCCTTATTTAAGTATCTTACTATCAACATCCAAGACACATCACTCACATTCATCTGCAGCAAGAAAATAGTTATCATCTGCACAATGTCATCTTCACCAAAATACAGTGTCAACGTTCACTACAACGGTGAAACATACGAGTCTGAGTTATATGGTTTTTGTTTTCGAAACACTGATACCATTAGACTTACGATCAAGAGAAATGCAACATTCTTGCATTTGAAAAAAAGAATACAATCCTGTATAGGATCGGGTATTGTGTCAAAGATCGTGTATCAACATCCAATATTTTTTTAGAATAGTCAATGTAAGTTTTTCCCGATTAAGGTACGAGATGATGAAGATGTTGAATACATGTTTGTGAGTCATGAACATTCAGGCTGCAACTGTATTGAGTTGTACATTACTCTTCAACCATGTATATCGTCTCAGCAGTGTCAAATAACCAGTCAGGATGAATCTAGTGAATTTGATCCACAATGGTCAGATAACGTCAACCTAGAAGCAGAAGCAGAAGTGGACGTCGTTGATGAAGAAGAAGAGGAGACCGAGATACTGGTTGATCACATGTTGAACAATGACATTGAAGATGATGATCAACCACCATCAATACCTCCTAGTCATGTCTACAATCCGCCTCAACATATGACAAATATGGATATGCACGACGATGATACATCCAACAATGTTTTCTATAACTCGTATCCACGATCAAAAGGAGAATTAAAGGTGGGAGACATGTTTCGTACTAAAGACGAATGTGTGCGAGCTATCAAAAAAGTCCACATGAAAAACTCTGTTGATTTTACAGTGAAACACACTGATTGAAGAAGGTATGTTATCGAATGTCGTAACATCCTTTGTAAGTTTCGGTTGGGTGCGTCTTACAAAAAGAAAAATGACTCTTGGGAGATCGCTTCAATAGACCCACCTCAGAGTTGCATTGCAACTAACGTTGAACAAGATCACAGTAAACTAAGCGCTGCATTGATATGTCAAGACATTCTGCCGTTGGTTAATAAAGACCCATCAGTGAAGGTGAGTCCCATATCAGAGCAACATATAATTATACTCCATCTTACAAGAAAGTCTGGATTGCGAGGACAAAGGTTGTTGAACAGGTATTCGGCAACTGGGAGGATTCATACAAAGAATTGCCATGGTTCTCATGGGCCCTAAAAACATATGTCCCAGGAACTGTGGCAATTATGGAGACATTGCCAGCAATGATGCCAGACGGAACTTGTGTTACAGGTAATAGAATATTTCACCGTCTCTTTTGGGCGTTTGACCCATGCATCAAAGGTTTCGCATTCTGCAAACCTATTATTCAAATTGATGGCACTTGGTTATACGGCAAATACAAGGGTACTTTGCTTATGGCGGTTGCACAAGACGGCAACAACAATGTCTTTCCTATTGCCTTTGCTCTAGTTGAAGGTGAAACGGCTGGTGGATGAGGTTTCTTTCTTCGACATCTCATAATGCATGTGGCTCCACAAGCCAATCTCTGTTTGATTTCTGTTAGACATGTTGCCATTGAGAGTGCCTACAACAACCATGACAACGGATGGCATGATCCTCCTTCTACCTATGTCCATTGTATTAGACATATTGCACAAAACTTCATGTGTGCAATAAAAGATAAGAATCTTCACAAAAAGGTGGTGAATGTTGGGTATGCTCTAACTCAGTCGTCATTTCAAAATTATCGTGATGAAATTAGACTGTCTAATGAAGACACGTGGAGATGGCTAAATAACATACCAGTAAAGCAGTGGACAAGGGCATTTGACAGAGGTTGTCGATGGGGCCACATGACAACAAACATTGTGGAATGCATGAACGGGGTATTCAAAGGAATTAGAAATCTGTCAATAACCGCCTTGGTAAGATCGACCTATTATAGGTTGGCTTTTACGTTCACAACCAGAGGTGAAAGATGGAATGCGGTGTTAATGTTCGGGCAAGTATTCAGTGAGTGTTGCATGAAAGTCATGAAGGAGGAGAGCATCAAAGCTAGCACACACGCCGTAACAGTCTTTTACCGTCATAGGCAAAATTTCAGCGTCCAAGAAACAATGGACCACAACAAGGGGAAACCAAATTTAGCCTATGCTGTTAGGCTAAACAGAAGTTGGTGCGACTGTGGAAAATTCCAGGCCTTCCGGATTCCTTTCTCCCATGTCATTGCAGCATGTGCTTATACTCGTCAAGACGCTTACAACCATTTATCTGATGTGTACAAGGCTATCACCGTCATGAATGTATATAATCAAAGCTTCTCGGTACTACCAATGGAGGAATACTGGCCTCCATATGAAGGTGATATAGTTTGGCACAATGACAAGATGCGTAGAAAGAAAAAAGGAAGGCCAAACAACACACGTATCAGGACAGAAATGGATTCCACAGATGAAATGATAAGATTATGTAGTATTTGTCGTCAACCATGAAACAACAAGAACAATTGTCCCAATCGAGGATCATCATCTAGGTCTTAAGCTTTTTGTAACATTGTATTTCTGTAACCTTCAATCATTATATATCATTAAGTTTTTGTTACAACTAGGTTCACAACAAACATCAGTACATAATAAGCTATCTGAAAACAGAAATATTTCTAACTGATTACAACAATCAAATTGATGTGATCTCGATCAAACATCATTTCCCTAGCATCCTTATCAGTCTTCATTCGCACCCAACTAAAGATATTGTCGAGTCTCTCAATACTTCTAATTTTTCCCCTTCTGGTATTTTCCCATCTAACCAACGAACCAGTTCCCTCTTCAGTTGATCGAACATAGTGATGTTCCAGAACAGCATCAACATCTGAGGTTTGTCTCTCGCATAAATCACCTTTCTATATCGATGACGAACACCAAACATGATTGCCAAATGATTAAATAAGATGTGGAACAATGACTCACACAACACATCTATTTATAACAAAAAATTGCATTTTACACTGAGGTGTCAATCCAATTGGCGCCTCCATTCAATCTTTAAGAGGAGTCTCCAATTGAATTGGCGCATCCTCCTCCTAAAAGTGGGGTAGTTTGGGATTTTTTTTTTAAATCAAAGGTATTTTGGGAATTTCCTTGAAAAAATGGGTTATTTTTGTAAAAAATTCCATTAATGCGTCTCATTAATGCAAATATGAGGCTATATACCAAAAAAACTTATTTAATTACCTATTAAATTAATTTAAAAACAAATATTGATATAAATATAAAAACATAAATAATCTTTATATATGAAAAAAAATCTGAAAGTGACTCGCATATAATTAAATTGATTAATAAATTTATAAGATAATGTGTGTCACTAATAAATTTACAAGGTAATGTATGTCACAAATTATAGGAGTTAAATTGACTAATAATATTTATTAATAAATTAACTAATAATATATGTTATTGATTAGGGGTGGACAAATTTGTGTTGCCAATAATCACATTGCATTATAATATATGTTATTGAATAGGGGTGGACAAAATTGTCAAGTACAACCCAAACTATCTAATTTGATTGACCTAATACATAAACAAAAATGGGTTAACGGGTTTAACGATTTAAAAGTAAGAGTTTCAACGAATTGGGATGGTCTGATTCTTGTTGAAATGTAAGTCCTTGTGTCGAAGCAGGTTGCTCGATAGAACAAGAAAGTGTCGAAACACCTATTGTCATACCCCAAAATTTGCCCATTAATATTTCAAGACATTTTTCAAGACACTCCGACTCATTTTTATGACACTGATCTTAAAGGAACAAAAGCCCAGCTCACAACAGGCCCAATCCAAGAAAAGGCCCAAACTAGCTTGCTCGCTAGGCGAGCAATTCCTTCGCCTAGCGAACCCCTCGTCATGACACTCGCCCCAGCGAAGCGCCAGATCCAGTAAAAGCCCAAAATAGCTTGCTCGCTAGGCGAGCAATTCCTTCGCCTAGCGAAGCTTGCGAATATCAGAATTTCTGGGCTTCCTTCTGAGCCCATTAGGTCACAACAAGAGCATTATAAATAGCCAAGCTTCAGTCACGAAAATGAACGGATGAAGACGGACGGAAACCCTGGCACAGAAACCCTGGAGGCTACTTTAGAGAGTTCTGAGTGAAGAAACCCTGAAGGCCGCTCCTCCGCTCCGAAGCTACCGCCGCCCAACTCCATTCGATACCAAGCTCAGTTACAAACAGGTTTGCGTATCACTAATGTTTTATGCTTTTAATCGATAATCTTTACATATATAAGGCATCATGATTAAACTTTCGGATATGTAATATGATTTCATGTATGAATTTAAGTATGCCTGAATACCCTGAATGTTTGTCCATGCTATTCCTATAATTAAATGCCATGAAGGTCAGGGTTCCGGAGATCATGCTGCTGTCAAACTCAAAATCCGTCGCCGCTCGCTAGCACATCGCTAAGCGAGCCTGGAGCGAGCCCTCGCTAAGCCTTCGCTAGGCGAAGCAGGGGCGAACGGGACAGTGGCTGTTTTGTTTCTTTGTTGTTCTGCCTTATGTTCATCCGATCAATATTCATTATAATTCTGTATTATTTGGTCTGATTTAATGACTGTTGTGTTATGGTGCAATTTCAAATTGTACTTTATCTCGATGCTTTAACCCGTGTGTTGAATTGTGTAAAGGCTTACATATTTCCGAGGAGACGGCCGGCTAGGTATTCCGCTTTATGTGTGGGATACCCTTATGGAGATGGGTTCTGAATTACTTAATTTTAATGTGGAGATTCATCCTAAATTACCTAGCTGATTTTAATGTATTGATTTCATCGATTTTAATGTGGATCTAATTACTTAATCGATTACGGCTATCTAATTAATTGTAAAACGTTGCCTTTAAATAAGTGATCTTGGACCTCTCTTTGTTACCCTACGATTACGGTATTATGGTCATGTCCCGCGAATGTGGGGATGCACTTAGCAAAGACCCTTCGGTTAAATCATCATAGTCCCTCGAATGTTGCCTTTGTCCCTCGATGACCCTTCGGTGTATCCTACGGTTAAATGATGATAGTCCCTTCGAATGTTAAGGTATCCCCACAATTGTTGCCTTCAATGACCAATCGATGACCCTACGATGACCCTTTTACATCCAAAGGATAAAACTACTTACTTCTCAATAGTAAGGACAATTTTACCCTCATAAGGATAGGAAATGCCCATAACGACCTTAGGAAGGTATAACTCTCAATTACTGGATCATAACCTAAAACATTTTCCACCCCTCACACTTTGCAAGTCCTAGAAAATCACCACTTGGTATACATTCATACTAGAATCATTACCAAGTTATATTTTTCTAAACTGTTTTTCAAAATCAAACGAGATGAATACTTTGTATACATTCATACGAGAATCATTACAAAGTTAAACTCTCTTTTCGAAACATTTTTAAACAATTCACCAACACTTTTCAGACAAAAATATAAGTGATCCAGCAATTAAGAGCCCATGGATAACCATGGATGCAAAGGGTGCTAATACCTTCCCTTTGTATAATGTACCTCCCGAACCCAAAATCTATTGAGGTCTTTCCTGTTCTTTTCCACCTTTCCTTATTGGATAAAAGAAAAGTCGGTGGCGACTCTTGCTAACCGCGACATTGCGATTAAAAACACATCCAAGTCAGTTCACCGTATGACAGAACTGGCGACTCTGCTGGGGATAACAAAGAGAGGTCACCTTAAAAAAATCATTTGTGTTTTCAAATTGTTCCTTCTTTTAAGGGTATTGTTGAGTGAAAGATCCTACACCCGGATCTAGTGTACCTTAGGTAAGTAGCAATAGATCATCGCGACTATCCGGCGTATACTGGAATGGTTAAAATGATGGCTACGGTTAATGTGACACTTTGGATGTCCTGATGTTCCTCATGTTCACTTGAGGAAAAATTTGGCTTCCGCGTGGTGTCATTAAAGCATTAACCAGACCTTTAGAACCCTAATTGACTCATCCTGGCCATTAGAAAGTAGTGAGATAACTGACTTCGGTTCCGACTGGGGTTGGTTGAGACTCGATACTACACTCTTTGAGATTGGACTTTAGGGAAGCTTCGGTCAACCACTTGGTGTTGCACTGAAGTGGACTTAAAGGAAGGTCAGTGATTTGAGATCCTTCTAGAACCCGGTTACTATTCTAGGACAGGTTGAACCAACTAAACTTCAGTGGGAAGGGTACTTACCTATGGAACTCATGCAAGCCTTAAAACCTAGGAATGATCATTGTGTGACTTGCTTGTGCTTGTTATTTACCTAACATCCTAACATCATAACATCATAACATCATGGCATTGTACTAACCATTTCAAGGACTCTAAACATTGAAAACATTTCATACATTGCATAGCATAACATAACATTGCATAACAGGTACTCTAAAGGGATCAATGTTCTCACGGTTTTCCTGCAAACATAAAAATGGACCTCGAACAAACTGTCAAAGATCTCCATGCTCAGAATGCTCAACTCCAGGAGATGATCTTGAACTTATCCAAGGGGCAGGAGGAACTGAAGGCTCTCTTGCTCGAGAAGAAAGAGGACAAGAAACCTGTGAGTTACATTAACCCGGGAAGAAGGCTTAAAGGACAGGCTGCGGGAGTCAAAATCAGAATTCCGAATGATCAAGAAGAGGAAACAGAGACAGATTCAGAAGATGAGAATGTCGATCTCTTCAACCCTGAGGATGACAATGAGGATTATGAGAATGAACAGTACTCTCCAAGAGATGGCAAGTACAAGTTGCTGGAAGAACGTATGCTAGCTATGGAGGCTCAAAAGGCGCCCAGTCTGGATGTCGAAAGCTTGGGTCTGGTCTCTGATGTGGTCATTCCCCGCAAATTCAAGGTCCCCGCTTTCACTAAGTATGATGGGGCATCTTGTCCTCAGATGCACCTGAGAGCTTATGTGAGAAAGATTCAGCCGTATACCACTGATAGGAAACTATGGATTCATTTCTTCCAAGAAAGTCTGTCTGGCACACAGTTAGAATGGTACTATCAGCTCGAGAGCTCGAACATCCGCACCTGGACTGATTTAGCGACAGCTTTCTACAAGCACTACCAGTATAATTCTGAATTAGCGCCTACTCGGCTACAGTTGCAAGATATGACTATGGGATCTAAAGAAAGCTTCAAAGAATATGCTCAAAAATGGAGAGATTTGGCTGGCAGAGTCAAACCCCCTATGACTGATCGGGAATTAGTGGACATGTTCATGAGCACATTGACTGGCCCATTCTACAGCCATCTATTGAGAAGTTCCTCATCGGGTTTCACTGAACTTATATTAACTGGTGAACATGTTGAAAGCGGAATTCGAAGTGGAAAGATACAGGCGGCTACCTCTGATCCTCCGGAGACTCCTAATGTCATCACTGCTCCTCCATCTAATCATGACGAGACTGTCAATGCTGTGGAAGATACTGATAACGATTATGACTTGGATAGCTGGATTTTCCTAACAATTGGTGACGGACTCAATAATTGGAAAGCTGAAGACACTATCCTGATTTCCTTTAGTCAGGAGTAATTGTTATTGCTATTTTAGCATTTTAAAGCATTGTGTCTATACCCGGGGCACAATAGCTAATTTTTAAGGGTTTTGTCATTTTCATAAGCATATTCACATTCAATAAATCAATGGACCTTTTTTGCATTCAAATATTGCGCTCTTTATCTTTCCTGTCATTTTTCAAACAAGCTATGTTTTCTTGCACACACTCACGTAACAAATTGCGTATCCATATCCACTCTGGATCCTGTTGATAATAATCCCGCTACTGTTTATTATGACTTTGAAAATCCGATCTACCAAGCCGAGGATGGAAGTGAGGAAGATTGTGAAGTACCTGGATAGCTTGCCAGACTGCTACTGAAAGAAGAAAAGACTATACAGCCGCATGAGGAGTCAATTGAAACTGTCGATCTGAGTACTAGAGTGGACAAGAAAGAAGTCAGAAGCTTCTTGGGACACTTGAATTACATTGCCCGATTTATCTCCCATTTGACTGCTACTTGCAAACCCACCTTCAAATTACCGAGAACAGTCAAGAGATGATGAATGTCAGGAAGCTTTTTGACAAAATCAAGAAGTATCTCCAAGAACCTATAAATCTGATGCCACCAGTTGAAGGAAGACCTCTAATAATGTATTTGACCGTGTTAGAAAATCCAATAGGGTGTGTTGGGGCAACATGACGAGTCTGGTCGAAAAGAGCATGCCATATACTACCTTAGCAAAAAGGTACCGACTGTGAAACAAGATACTCACAGCTCGAGAAAGCTTGTTGTGCTTTGGCGTGGGCTGCTCGCCGACTAAGACAGTATATGTTGAATCATACCACTTTATTGATTTCTAAGATGGATCTTATCAAATATACATTTGGAAAACCTGCTCTCTCCAATTCGAACAACAAGATGATTACTGAACTCTGCACGCAGTTTAAAATAAAACACCATAACTCTTCTCTGCACCGGCCAAAGATGAACGACGCCGTGGAGGCTGCTAATAAGAATATCAAGAAGATCATACAAAAGATGACAGTAACATACAAAGACTGGCATGAGATGTTACCATTTGCTCTTCATGGTTATCGCACTTCAGTGCGCACTTCGACAGGGGCAACTCCTTTCTCTTTGGTCTACGGAATGGAAGCGGTTTTACTAGTGGAAGTTCAGATTCCCTCTCTAAGAATCATGAAAGATGCAGGCTTAGATGAAGATGAAGGGATTCAGACCCGACTCGATCAGATAAATTTGATTGATGAAAAAAGACTTGCGGCTGTTTGTCATGGGCAGATATGTCAGAAGCGCATGACCCAGACATTCAACAAAAAGGTCAAGAGACAGGTATATCAAATTGGAGACTTGGTGATCAAGTGTGTCATTCTACCACAAAGTGATCCCAGGGGCAAATGGACTCCCACATACGAAGGGCCATTTGTAGTTAAGAAGGTATTCTCTGGTGGAGCCATGATGCTTGCTACAATGGATGGCGAAGAGTTCCCGCATCCTGTGAACGCTGACATAGTTAAAAAATACTACGCATAAAAGAGACCCGCTAGGTCGACGTACCTAGGCAAAAGTAAGGGCATCCCGGCGAACCAAAAGGGTTCGGGCAAAAATTAGGGATAAACATATAAAGACGTACACCCGGCAAGTCGAAAACCTGAAAAGGCGGCTTGGGCAAAAAAGGGTATCCTGGTGGACTGAAAACCTGAAAAGACGGTCCAGGCAAAAATTAGGGATTAAAGCGTATGACTATGTCCCGTTCTCGGTCAGCTTCACCCAAATCAAAGGGACTGAACAAGCCAATCGCTTTTATCCGACAGCAGGAGATGAGAGGCTTAAAGACATAATGACAGTAGTGGAATTAAAATCGGTGGGACTTTTTCTGCATAGCTTTCTCTTTGTTTTCTGGACGGCTTCCTCTTACTAGGATTTCTGTCTCCTTGTACTCAAATTGCCTGTTTATAGGCCCTCTTTCAAAGTCGATACCATTTTATCTTCCAAAAAGATGCTTTTGTTTTACTTTCTCTGTTTTGTTTGCGTAAACGTCCATTGATTTAACTTGAATTGATATATGCATTTGAATATGATCAATGTTTATCAAAATACATGCATAAAATAGCAATGGCAGTTACTAAAAGACTTCAGGATCGTGGATAAGGTCTAACCATGCTTTCCGATGAATCCCGTTGCTAGTTCTATTCCCCAACAAAAGCCAGTCATTCCCAGAAGAGAGTGGCATTACTAGACAAATGGGTCATCTCTTCCACCCCCAGCCAAGCTTCTGTTGAACATTTCTACCATCAGACAGAAATCAAGCATCCCCGGCTAAGAAAGGGTCATCGATACCAGTATCTCCCAACCAGAAGATTGAGATTTGTTTTCCCCAGTAGAGTCCTCTGGAAGAATTTTTCAGATGCATAATTCATTCATTACATCATTTCACAGCATACGCATGCATACATCGTTCGCAGTTATTTTCGAAAGCATAAAACATCTCATGCATCATGACATGGCATGAAGCTAACTTTATTTTTCAGGTTAATTATTCCCCTGATACAGTCAAAACAAAGGTCCATTCAGACGGACAGCTTTATCAATTACATTCAGGATTCAACTACATCTTTCAGATACACTCCATGTCAACATTCATCCTGACATCCTCCTAGTGATGGCATCTATAAGCCCATCCCAGACATTTATTGCAAATACAACATATACAAATACTATCAGATATAGCCTAGCATACGGTTCATTCTGATTCAGCTCAACATATGACTATTTCAATTCAGATGCGATCTAACGTACGATCCATTCCGACCTTCAGCAGCTCCAACACGGTCTAGCGTACGACCCATTTGGATGTTCATTCCCTCAGATGCTACCTAGCGTACGGTACAGTTCTGAAGTGTAGTCTAGCATACGACTACCCCTTTTATCATCAGATCCAACCTAACGGACGGCTCGTTCTGCTCAGAGACGGTCTAATGTACGACCCAGTTAGACCTTCATCTCCTCAGATGCTACCTAGTGTACGGTACATTTCTGAAGTGTAGTCTAGCATACGACTACCCCCCTTTTATCATCAGATCCAGCCTAACAGACGGCTCGTTCTACTCAGAGACCGTCTAATGTACGACCCAGTTAGACCTTCATCTCCTCAGATGCTACCTAGCGTACGGTACATTTCTGAAGTGTAGTCTAGCATACGACTACCCCCTTTTTCATCATCAGATCCAGCCTAACGGACGGCTCATTCTGCTCAAATACAGTCTAATGTACGACCCAGTTAGACCTTCAAGTCCTCAGATGCTACCTAGTGTACGGTACATTTCTGAAGTGTAGTCTAGCATACGACTACCCCCTTTATCATCAAATTCAGCCTAACGGACGACTCATTCTGCTCAAATACAGTCTAATGTACGACCCAGTTAGACCTTCAAGTCCTCCGATGCTACCTAGTGTACGGTACATTTCTGAAGCGTAGTCTAGCGTACGACTACCCCTTTCATCATCATGTACAGCCTAACGGACGGCTTATTCTGCAACTCAGAGACGATCTAGCGTACGATCCATTCTGATCTTTCATCCCCAGCAAAGTCATCCGCCTAATGAACAACTCACTCTGGTATTCAGATATGATCTAGCGTATGATCCATTCTGATCCCTTATCCCCAGCGATATATAACACACTCCGACTCCCCAGCGAAGTCGACAGCCTAATGGGCGACTCACTATACGGTCTAACGTACGACCCGGTATGACACCCATGTCTTCAGATATCGCCTAACGTACGACACAATCTGAAGCTCTCATCATCAAACTTCCTGGATGGTATCTTTAAGCCCATCTTCATCAAGACTAACCTTTGATTAACAAGAGCAAATTTTTGGGGCATTCTAGTGTTCAATAATCTTCCACCTCCAGACCACGAACGGCATACTCGCCGTCCTAACTCTCTCGGTTCAAGATTGAACAGGGGCAGCTGTCATACCCCAAAATTTGCCCATTAATATTTCAAGACATTTTTCAAGACACTCCGACTCATTTTTATGACACTGATCTTAAAGGAACAAAAGCCCAGCTCACAACAGGCCCAATCCAAGAAAAGGCCCAAACTAGCTTGCTCGCTAGGCGAGCAATTCCTTCGCCTAGCGAACCCCTCGTCATGACACTCGCCCCAGCGAAGCGCCAGATCCAGTAAAAGCCCAAAATAGCTTGCTCGCTAGGCGAGCAATTCCTTCGCCTAGCGAAGCTTGCGAATATCAGAATTTCTGGGCTTCCTTCTGAGCCCATTAGGTCACAACAAGAGCATTATAAATAGCCAAGCTTCAGTCACGAAAATGAACGGATGAAGACGGACGGAAACCCTGGCACAGAAACCCTGGAGGCTACTTTAGAGAGTTCTGAGTGAAGAAACCCTGAAGGCCGCTCCTCCGCTCCGAAGCTACCGCCGCCCAACTCCATTCGATACCAAGCTCAGTTACAAACAGGTTTGCGTATCACTAATGTTTTATGCTTTTAATCGATAATCTTTACATATATAAGGCATCATGATTAAACTTTCGGATATGTAATATGATTTCATGTATGAATTTAAGTATGCCTGAATACCCTGAATGTTTGTCCATGCTATTCCTATAATTAAATGCCATGAAGGTCAGGGTTCCGGAGATCATGCTGCTGTCAAACTCAAAATCCGTCGCCGCTCGCTAGCACATCGCTAAGCGAGCCTGGAGCGAGCCCTCGCTAAGCCTTCGCTAGGCGAAGCAGGGGCGAACGGGACAGTGGTTGTTTTGTTTCTTTGTTGTTCTGCCTTATGTTCATCCGATCAATATTCATTATAATTCTGCATTATTTGGTCTGATTTAATGACTGTTGTGTTATGGTGCAATTTCAAATTGTACTTTATCTCGATGCTTTAACCCGTGTGTTGAATTGTGTAAAGGCTTACATATTTCCGAGGAGACGGCCGGCTAGGTATTCCGCTTTATGTGTGGGATACCCTTATGGAGATGGGTTCTGAATTACTTAATTTTAATGTGGAGATTCATCCTAAATTACCTAGCTGATTTTAATGTATTGATTTCATCGATTTTAATGTGGATCTAATTACTTAATCGATTACGGCTATCTAATTAATTGTAAAACTTTGCCTTTAAATAAGTGATCTTGGACCTCTCTTTGTTACCCTACGATTACGGTATTATGGTCATGTCCCGCGAATGTGGGGATGCACTTAGCAAAGACCCTTCGGTTAAATCATCATAGTCCCTCGAATGTTGCCTTTGTCCCTCGATGACCCTTCGGTGTAGCCTACGGTTAAATGATGATAGTCCCTTCGAATGCTAAGGTATCCTCACAACTGTTGCCTTCAATGACCAATCGATGACCCTACGATGACCCTTTTACATCCAAAGGATAAAACTACTTACTTCTCAATAGTAAGGACAATTTTACCCTCATAAGGATAGGAAATGCCCATAACGACCTTAGGAAGGTATAACTCTCAATTACTGGATCATAACCTAAAACATTTTCCACCCCTCACACTTTGCAAGTCCTAGAAAATCACCACTTGGTATACATTCATACTAGAATCATTACCAAGTTATATTTTTCTAAACTGTTTTTCAAAATCAAACGAGATGAATACTTTGTATACATTCATACGAGAATCATTACAAAGTTAAACTCTCTTTTCGAAACATTTTTAAACAATTCACCAACATTTTTCAGACAAAAATATAAGTGATCCAGCAATTAAGAGCCCATGGATAACCATGGATGCAAAGGGTGCTAATACCTTCCCTTTGTATAATGTACCTCCCGAACCCAAAATCTATTGAGGTCTTTCCTGTTCTTTTCCACCTTTCTTTATTGGATAAAAGAAAAGTCGGTGGCGACTCTTGCTAACCGCGACATTGCGATTAAAAAACACATCCAAGTCAGTTCACCGTATGACACCTATTATGTTAAGTTGTGTTAGTGTGTCGAAGTATCGAAGCATGTTGCTTCACACAGGATTTCGACTTATACCTATTTTAGTAGTGTTAGCTATTTTGAACTTTTATAGTTTTGGGTTTTGGCTTGAGGTCCAAGTTAACATAAATCTATAAATAAAGGGAGTAATACTTATTCTTGTAATAAAGTGAATAGAGTATTCATAACATTGTAATTCACCGTATTTTGCAGTTTCAAAGTAAATAAGAAGTTTTCCACAGTTTATGGGCAGAGAGAAACTCTGCAGAATTTAATTTTTCTTCTCCTTCATCATTCGTTACACTCTTTCTTTCTCCATTGTTCTTTTCTTTTATTGTCATTGTGTGGGTGATAACAATCTTGTTCATCAAGATTGATTGAAATTCTCCATAGGTTTTGGAGTATTTCCAACATCTGGTATCAGGAGCTCCGGTTAATCGATTTGTCGGAAGAAAATCATCAAGGCAACGAATCATCCAAATGGGCATTTTCCAGCAAATCTTCTGATTCTCAAGAACAACAATTATAAGAATTGGTGCAAGCAGATAAAGGTTATATTTTATTATCAAGATCTTTGGGATCTTGTGAAGAAAGGTGTAACAACGCTTGCAGAAGCCGCGACAGATCAAGAAAAGGTTGCACATAAAGAATTAAAGAAGCAAGATTATAAAGCTCTCTTTATAATCCATCAATGTGTTAATGTAGATAACTTTGAAAAAGTTAGTGATGCAGAGTTAGCGAAAGAAGCATGGGAAATTCTTAAGAAATCGTTTGGGGGTGCGGAGAAGGTGAAAAAGGTGAGGTTACAAACTCACAAAGGAACGTATGAATTGCTTTAGATGGAATACAATGAAAGCATAACTGATTTCTTCACCAAGGTTACGAAACTGGTGAATCAAATGAAGGTGTGTGGAGAAGTGTTGACATCAAGATCTGTTGTTGGAAAGATCTTGAGGTTGTTGGCTCCAAAGTTTGACCACATGGTAGTAGCCATAGAAGAGTCGAAAGATTTGTCAAAACTGACAAAGGAAGAGCTTAAAGGGACACTTGAATCTTGTTGCTGCCGTGATTTCATGATAACGAAACAGGGACTAAAGAGATGCTAGAGAGAGGCAAAATCAGAAGAGTCGCCACCGAATTTTATTTAGTTTACCTCTATCGGATAAGTGAGGGAAAATAGTTGATAAAACCCTTAGAAAAGGTATACGCACGGGAAGCACTAAAAGAGTATAAGGAATCGGTCTTGCAACCGAGATCTGGGTTCGGAAGTCGGTTACGCAAGGGGAAGGTATTAGCATCCCTCACGTCTATGGTACTCCATGGGAACCATTTGGATTGTTTTACATACATGGGATTTATCTATCATTGTTTTATTTTCAAAAGAATATGTGTGAAAAATGGGGTGTTTTTGTTATTATAGTGATCGCCAAGGATTGGGGCCCTTGTGCATACGTATTACTCATTCGAGGATGAGGAATCAGAGCTCCATAGTTCAGAGTAGAAAATGTTTGTGTGTTGGTTGATTTTACCTTTGAGAAAAGGGTTTTCGGGATAATGCCCTAAGGCACAAAAATGAGTTTGATGAGTTGTATTATTTTTACCTTGAATAAGGGTTTTGTGAAATGAATGTTTGTGATTATATTGCACTAAAGTCTATGGGCGGAGGCGATTATTTTAAACAACAAGTTAAGCGTCTTGCGTCCAAAATAATCAGAGTAAGGGTAGGAATACTCAATTCTTACTCATTCTCCACCATTTAAGGCTCGTGGCGCACAATAATAATCATAATTATATTATATTTTGAATTTGATTATGAAAATTCCACTTGACGTTGAATCAAGGGTTTGATTTATTCTATTATGAAATTTGGCTTATGCAACATGAATGCAAAGTAACCAACAAGAAACTAAAGGGTTTCATTGTAAGGTGACCCAAGAGAAAGCGTCGTGTGTATAAAAGTGACATAAGCTAAACAAAGGATAATGGTCTTACAAACATGTCCCCCTAAGGTGGTGCCATGATGTCATTCTTATAACATGCATGTAAGTTACGGATAAAATTTAAGTGTTCACAAAGTATCACAGAAGAGTAAAGGAAGGCCTCCAAGCAAAGGTCCTAAGATGAAATCCTCTAAGTCCAAGTTGATTTAAGAGTGAAGTGAATATTTTTGGTCTTATCATTTTATCATGTTTTTGTTGTTTTTAATGTATGATGACAATAAAATAAATAACAAGTAAATAAACATGCACAATGAGTTTGTACAATAATGATGGTATAAAGTACTTGAATGTAAATTACAAGGTAATGACATAAAAGTAAATTACAAGATAAAGAATGAAAATATCACAATAATAATGGTTAGTGGATATAAATGACATTAGAATAAATAACAAGTTAGTAGTGCCAAAATCACAATAATAAAGGTTAATGATAAACAAAGTTATAATTAGTGAAGTATAATTAATGGTTAGTAATATGTACAAAATGAACATCTTGAGGACTATTTTTCATAGGTCAAAAAGACTTAAAATATGACACATTAAGGGATAGTTTACCATTGATGCAAAGTATTGAAGATGATTAAAAAATCAACTAACAATAGATTTGTAACAAAGAAATTTATACAACCCTAAGTCCATCTATCTACATTTTAACAAATTATGATTTGTTCTCTTTCTTTTATTTTTATTCCTCTTTCATTTAACAAGGTAGTAAGAGAGCCAATAAATTAGCATAATGTAAATGATATGGTTAGATAACAATAAACATAAACATGAAGTACTTAAAATAAAGTGAACAATAAAATAAATTGCAAGGAAGTAAAGTGCAATAATGTAAATGTTAGGAGTTAGTAGTTAATGGTTAGTGGTTAGTAGAATAACAATAAGCAAATGGATTAGCAAGTTAATATAGAGAACATGGTTTCATATATGCATCAAATGACCCAAATATGGTTTAAATAGAGGTAATCTATCAATGCCTCAAAGTATCATGAAGGATTTATTGATCAATCATTAATAGGTTTGAAACATTGAAGATTTAATTAACTTTAAACAATCATGGTCATGATATAATAGACCTCATCAACCAAATAAATGTAACAATAAATAGTAAATGATAACAAGAACAAAGTTTGATTGAAAATGGTGGATAAAAAGTAGTAAGAGAATAAAAAATCCCCAAAAGAGTATAAACCCAACAAAACCCACTTTGACAAAAATCTCTCTCAAAACACAACCCAAGAGTAAAACCTCATTTCCAAACACAAAACAAAACCAAAATGTCAAGGAGTTTGAGTCCAAAATATTACCAAGTTTTTGGTGTCAAAACTAGGTTGTTGTTGTGTTTGGGTTTGAGAATGAAGCAAAAAGCTTGGAAGAGGGTGGCTATTGTAACACCCCGATAATAATATGGTAATTATTTAAATTAAGTTAATAATATAATTATTAATTTAATTAGATAATTGGATTATTATTATTATTATTTTGGAATTATTGAATTATTATTATTATTGGAATAATAATATAATTTAGAAAATATATAAGTTGGAATAAGGAAAAAGAGTTTCATTTTGGAAAATAAGTTTTCACGTGAAACAGAGAAGCGATTGAGAAAGTGGAGAAAGGGCAAGAGGAAGAGCTAGAGAGCAAGGGTTGAAGAACGGAGAAAGCTTAAAGCTCAAAGTTGCCGGATTAACTCAGGTAAGGGGGGTTTATCGTCGTTTAATGGGTATTATAGATTAACATGTCATGGGTAGTGATAAGCCGTTGAATTGACCCTATGTGGGATTATGAATGCTGGAAAATTTCGTTGGATGAAACTGTGTTTAGGCTGTAATTGAATATGTGTTTGGGTTAGTTGTGAATTTCCGATCGTATAGCTTTTTACGGAAATTGAATCGGAGGTCCGGAAGTCCTCCAACGGCGGAAAATGCGGAAAACTCTGCATTCTGCCTTGTGTTAGCGCAGGAACTGCTGTTTTGCCTGCGTTAACCGGTTAACCCAGGGCGTTAACCGGTTAACACTGTTATATTTTGTGGAAATGTGCTGTTTTGCCTGCGTTAACCGGTTAACCCAGGGCGTTAACCGGTTAACACTGTTGCGTTTTGCCAGAAAGTGTATTTTGTCCTGCGTTAACCGGTTAACCCAGGGCGTTAACCGGTTAACACTGTTGGAAAAGTGAAAAATCAATATTTTAATGTTGTGAACATAATTGGTGATTGGCCTATTGTCGTTAATTTTGATGAGTAACTTTGTTGAACTTATGTTATGAAGTGTTGATACAAATATGTTGATAAGTTGGGTTAAAGTTGTTGAAAATACTGAGTTGTAGGCTTGGTGAGCCAAAGTTGATTATAAGTTGATTATAAGTTGATTTTGTTGAAAACATTGTTGTATTTCTATTCTTATTATGTTGTCGGCAGTTTAAGTCGTGTATGCCATGTACATTCATATGCATTAAGTCGGAGCTTTGCTCACACCACGTTGGCCTGGATTGGCAAATTTTAAGTTGAAAGTTGAAGGCTTATGCCTTGATGCCCAATAAAATGGCAATGATTTTAAGTTGGGAGTTTTACTCCGATTGGTACCACATGCATGATAGTCGAGTCTCATTGAGTTGCATTTTTATGTTGTTATTGAGTATGATATTGGAGTTGATGTGCCGTTACTGAATGTGTAATCTGATTTGGGTGATGAAACGTGTGAGTTTACTTAGCATTACATGATAATTTATAATGCTTATTATATCGATTGAAGAACTCACCCTTACAACTATTTTTCAGGTAACGAGCAGTGATTGAGTAGAAGCTAGTGCTCGGAGTCTAGTGTAGTCTCCGTAGTGGGTCATGCTCTGATAGATGTAACATCGGGACGGGATATTTTTAATTGTTGAATAATTTTACATGTAATATGTTATATGTTTTGAATGGTTGGTTTGATTTCTATCCGCTGCGAATTATGCAAAAATTGTTATTTTGAATTAAATAATGAGCATGACTGAGTTTTATGGTGAAATGTGTGAAGTATTGTGTGACACCCTTGGTGCATAATTACTCTGATATATATATTTGTTATTGTTATTTGAATTAAATATTTGGGGTATTTTAGAAGGGTGTTACATTAGTGGTATCAGAGCAGGTCGGTCTGTCCGGCCAGTTGTCGTGTCGTTACTGTCTAACAATTGTGTAATTGTTACTAGTCTAACTTTAAGTTGTGTTGTAGTGATAAGTTGAAATGGCTGGAAGGAATGACGCTGCAATGGCTGCCGCAATGCAAGCGATGGCACAAGCGGTGCAGAACTTGCCAAATGCTGGTGGTGATGCTGGATCACGTAGCTTGGCGACTTTTCAGAGAGAGAATCCGCCGGTGTTTAAAGGGAAGCATGATCCAGATGCAGCCTTGGGATGGTTGAAAGAGATCGAGAGAATCTTCCGTGTTATGGATTGCACTCCAGCTCAGAAGGTTCGGTATGGTACTCACATGCTAGCAGTCGAAGCTGATGACTGGTGGCTAGAGACTCACGAGAGGTTGACCGTGGCAGGTGAAGTCATTACTTGGGATGTATTCCGTAGGGAATTCATGAGAAAGTATTATCCGGAAGATGTCCGTGGTAAGAAGGAAATTGAGTTCCTTGAGCTGAAGCAAGGAAACATGTCTGTCACTGATTATGCTGCGAAATTTGTGGAGCTGTCCAAATTTTATCCTCATTACACTGGTGCTGGTGCTGAATTTTCAAAGTGCATCAAGTTTGAAAATGGACTGCGCTCTGAAATTAAGAAGGCTGTTGGGTATCAGAAGATACGTATTTTTACTGAATTGGTTGATAGCTGCAGGATATTTGAAGAAGACAATAATGCTCATTACAAGATTGTCAGTGACCGCAGGGGCAAGCAACATCAAAATCGTGGCAAGCCGTATGATGCCCCAGTGGGAAAAGGGAAACAAGGAGCTGCTCCGGCTCAGAGGACTAGTAGGGGAGGTGATCCTGCTGGTATAGTTTGCTTCAAATGTGGCCAGGCTGGTCATAAGAGTAATGTATGCACTGCTGAAGTAAAGAGGTGTTTTCGTTGTGGTAAGACTGGCCATGCAATAGCTGATTGCAAGCACAAGGAAATGATTTGTTTTAATTGTGGCGAAGAAGGGCATATTGGAAGTCAGTGTCAGAAGCCAAAGAAATCTCAAACTGGGAAGGTGTTCGCATTGACCGGAACTCAAACCTCCAGTGAGGACAGACTTATCCGAGGTACGTGTTATATTAATGGCTTTCCTCTTGTAGCTATTATTGACACAGGTGCGACTCATTCCTTTATATCTTTGGATTGTGCTGTGAAACTTAAGTTAGAGATATCTGAGATGTTTGGTAGTATGGTAATTGATACTCCTGCGAAGGGTTCAGTGACTACTACTTCGGTTTGTTTAAATTGTCCTTTGAGTATTTTTGGTAGAGACTTTGGGATGGACCTAGTGTGTCTTCCACTAGTGCAGATTGATGTTATTCTGGGTATGAACTGGTTGGTGTTCAACCGAGTTTCTATAAATTGTTTTGATAAGACGGTGGTCTTTCCTGAGATTGAGGAGGGAAAGAGTTTGTTTCTATCAGCAAGGCAAGTGGATGAGGAAGTAGCCGATGGGGCAGAGTTGTTTATGCTGTTAGCGACTTTGGAGGCTAAAGATAAACTGGTGATTGGCGATCTAGCCGTGGTGTGTGATTTTCCTGATGTGTTCCCGGAAGAAGTGAATGAATTACCGCCAGAGCGCGAAGTGGAGTTCTCGATTGATTTGGTACCTGGTACTAGGCCGACATCGATGGCTCCGTACCGTATGTCTGCTGTTGAGTTAACTGAATTGAAGAGTCAGTTGGAAGATCTGTTGGATAAGAAATTTATTCGTCCGAGTGTGTCACCGTGGGGTGCACCAGTGCTATTGGTTAAGAAGAAAGAAGGTACTATGAGGTTGTGTGTGGACTACAGGCAACTGAATAAAGTGACGATCAAGAATCGGTATCCTTTACCGAGGATTGATGATTTGATGGATCAATTGGTTGGTGCGAGTGTGTTCAGCAAGATAGATTTGAGATCTAGGTATCATCAGATACGTGTGAAAACTGAGGATATTCAGAAGACTGCTTTCAGAACAAGGTATGGACATTATGAGTATTCTGTAATGCCTTTTGGTGTGACTAATGCGCCTGGAGTATTTATGGAGTATATGAATAGGATTTTCCATCCGTACCTAGATAAGTTTGTTGTGGTGTTTATTGACGACATTTTGGTGTATTCGAAATCTGAAGAAGAGCATACTGAGCATTTGAGAGTGGTTTTAGAAGTTCTCCGAGAAAAGAATCTATTTGCTAAACTCTCTAAATGTGAATTTTGGTTAGAAGAGGTTAGTTTTCTTGGTCATGTAATTTCAAGAGGTGGTGTTGCTGTTGATCCTTCTAAGATAGAAGCGGTATCTAAGTGGGAAGCTCCGAAGTCTGTTGCTGAGATTCGAAGTTTCCTTGGTTTGGCTGGTTATTATAGGAAGTTCATTGAGGGATTTTCTAAGTTGGCGTTACCATTGACGATGTTGACTAGGAAGGGGCAAGCGTTTGTTTGGGACTCAAAATGTGAAGAAGGTTTCCAAGGGTTAAAGAGAAGGTTGACTACTGCTCCTATTCTGATATTACCGAGTCCGTCGTAACCATTTGAGGTTTACTGTGATGCTTCATTGTTGGGTTTGGGTGGCGTGTTGATGCAGAATAAGCAGGTTATAGCTTATGCTTCAAGACAGCTGAGGATTCATGAGAGGAACTACCCGACGCACGATTTAGAGTTGGCGGCTGTGGTGTTTGTTCTGAAGTTATGGAGGCATTACTTGTACGGGTCAAGATTTGAGGTTTTCAGTGACCATAAAAGTTTAAAGTATTTGTTTGATCAGAAAGAGCTGAATATGAGACAGAGAAGATGGTTAGAGTTTCTGAAGGATTATGACTTTGGTTTGAATTACCATCCGGGTAAAGCAAACGTAGTGGCTGATGCATTGAGTCGGAAATCATTACATATGTCTATGCTAATGGTTAAGGAATTGGATTTAATTTAGCAGTTTAGAGACTTGAGTTTGGTGTGTGAGAGTACTCACAATAGTGTTAAATTGGGAATGTTGAAGTTAACAAGTGGTATTCTGGATGAGATCAGAGAGGGTCAGAAATCCGATGTGCTTTTGGTTGATAAGTTGACTCTAGTGAATCAAGGTCAAGGTGGTGAATTCAGAGTGGATGAGAATGGTGTTTTGAAATTTGGTAATCGGGTGTGCATTCCGGATGTTACCGAACTTAAGAAGAGTATTCTTGAAGAAGGACATCATAGTGGGTTGAGTATTCATCCTGGAGCTACGAAGATGTATCATGATTTGAAAAAGTTATTTTGATGGCCGGGAATGAAAAGAGAAATTGCGAGTTTTGTTTATTCCTGTTTGACTTGTCAGAAGTCAAAGATTGAGCATCAGAAGCCGTCTGGGCTAATGCAACCATTGGCTATTCCAGAGTGGAAGTGGGATAGTATCAGTATGGATTTTGTTTCTGGTTTACCGAGGACAAGTAAGAATTTTGAAGCTATTTGGGTGATTGTTGACAGGTTGACAAAATCGGCTCATTTTATTCTGATCAGAATGGATTATCCGTTAGAGAGATTAGCCGAGTTGTATATTGAGAAGGTTGTAAGTTTGCATGGTATTCCGTCGAGTATTGTTTCGGACAGAGATCCTAGATTTACATCGAAGTTCTGGGAAGGTTTGCAGAGGGCTTTGGGAACTAAGCTGAGATTGAGTTCTGCATATCATCCGCAGACTGATGGTCAGACTGAAAGGACGATTCAGTCATTAGAGGATCTTTTGAGAGCTTGTGTTTTGGAAAAGGGAGGTGCTTGGGATTGTTATTTACCTTTGATTGAGTTTACCTACAACAATAGTTTTCATTTGAGCATTGGTATGGCGCCGTTTGAAGCTTTGTATGGTAGGAGATGTCGGACACCGTTATATTGGTATGAGTCCGGTGAGAGTGTTGTGGTTGGACCAGAGATTGTTCAACAGACTACGGAAAAGATTAAGATGATTCAGGAGAAGATGAGAATTGCTCAGAGTCGTCAGAAGAGTTATCACGACAAGAGAAGGAAGTCACTTGAGTTCCAAGAGGGAGATCATGTGTTTCTTTGTGTCACTCCGATAACTGGTGTTGGTCGAGCTTTGAAGTCAAAGAAGTTGACACCTCGATTTATTGGTCCTTATCAGATTTTGGAGAGGATAGGAGAGGTAGCCTATCGTATCGCTTTACCGCCGTCACTTGCGAATTTGCATGAGGTTTTTCATGTGTCTCAGTTGAGGAGGTACATTCATGATCCGTCGCATGTGATCCAAGTAGATGATGTACAGGTGAGAGATAACCTGACTGTTGAAATATCGCCTATGAGGATTGAGGATCGAGAGTTGAAGCAGTTGCGGGGTAAAGAGATTGCCTTAGTGAAGGTAGCTTGGGGAGGACCAGCAGGTGGCAATGTGACTTGGGAACTAGAGAGTCAGATGAAAGAGTCTTATCCAGAGTTATTTGCTTGAGGTATGTTTTCGAGGACGAAAACTCTTTTAGTGGGGGAGAGTTGTAACACCCCGATAATAATATGGTAATTATTTAAATTAAGTTAATAATATAATTATTAATTTAATTAGATAATTGGATTATTATTATTATTATTTTGGAATTATTGAATTATTATTATTATTGGAATAATAATATAATTTAGAAAATATATAAGTTGGAATAAGGAAAAAGAGTTTCATTTTGGAAAATAAGTTTTCACGTGAAACAGAGAAGCGATTGAGAAAGTGGAGAAAGGGCAAGAGGAAGAGCTAGAGAGCAAGGGTTGAAGAACGGAGAAAGCTTGAAGCTCAAAGTTGCCGGATTAACTCAGGTAAGGGGGGTTTATCGTCGTTTAATGGGTATTATAGATTAACATGTCATGGGTAGTGATAAGCCGTTGAATTAACCTTAATTGGGATTATGAATGCTGGAAAATTTCGTTGGATGAAACTGTGTTTAGGCTGTAATTGAATATGTGTTTGGGTTAGTTGTGAATTTCCGAACGTATAGCTTTTTACGGAAATTGAATCGGAGGTCCGGAAGTCCTCCAACGGCGGAAAATGCGGAAAACTCTGCATTCTGCCTTGTGTTAGCGCAGGAACTGCTGTTTTGCCTGCGTTAACCGGTTAACCCAGGGCGTTAACCGGTTAACACTGTTATATTTTGTGGAAATGTGTTGTTTTGCCTGCGTTAACCGGTTAACCCAGGGCGTTAACCGGTTAACACTGTTGCGTTTTGCCAGAAAGTGTATTTTGTCCTGCGTTAACCGGTTAACCCAGGGCGTTAACCGGTTAACACTGTTGGAAAAGTGAAAAATCGATATTTTAATGTTGTGAACATAATTGGTGATTGGCCTATTGTCGTTAATTTTGATGAGTAACTTTGTTGAACTTATGTTATGAAGTGTTGATACAAATATGTTGATAAGTTGGGTTAAAGTTGTTGAAAATACTGAGTTGTAGGCTTGGTGAGCCAAAGTTGATTATAAGTTGATTATAAGTTGATTTTGTTGAAAACATTGTTGTATTTCTATTCTTATTATGTTGTCGGCAGTTTAAGTCGTGTATGCCATGTACATTCATATGCATTAAGTCGGAGCTTTGCTCACACCACGTTGGCCTGGATTGGCAAATTTTAAGTTGAAAGTTGAAGGCTTATGCCTTGATGCCCAATAAAATGGCAATGATTTTAAGTTGGGAGTTTTGCTCCGATTGGTACCACATGCATGATAGTCGAGTCTCATTGAGTTGCATTTTTATGTTGTTATTGAGTATGATATTGGAGTTGATGTGTCGTTACTGAATGTGTAATCTGATTTGGGTGATGAAACGTGTGAGTTTACTTAGCATTACATGATAATTTATAATGCTTATTATATCGATTGAAGAACTCACCCTTACAACTATTTTTCAGGTAACGAGCAGTGATTGAGTAGAAGCTAGTGCTCGGAGTCTAGTGTAGTCTCCGTAGTGGGTCATGCTCTGATAGATGTAACATCGGGACGGGATGTTTTTAATTGTTGAATAATTTTACATGTAATATGTTATATGTTTTGAATGGTTGGTTTGATTTCTATCCGCTGCGAATTATGCAAAAATTGTTATTTTGAATTAAATAATGAGCATTACTGAGTTTTATGGTGAAATGTGTGAAGTATTGTGTGACACCCTTGGTGCATAATTACTCTGATATATATATTTGTTATTGTTATTTGAATTAAATATTTGGGGTATTTTAGAAGGGTGTTACAGCTATGGTTGTTGTGGTAGAAAAATGGAAGAGAGGGAATTTGTATGTTTATATGGTGGTGGTGAATGATTATGTAAGTGAAGGTTACAAGCTTGCTACTGTTGTTGTTGTTGTTGTTGTGTGGAGATGATGGATTTTTTACATGGTGGTTGGATGGTTCAAAGAAGAAAAAAGGGTTTGGATGAGTTAGGGTTTAGGTTGAAAAAAGGGAGCTTGAATGTGATTTTGGAAGAGGTTTAGTGGCTTTCAAGCTTGAAAAATGAGGAAGGATAGTGCTCTATTTATAGAGGAAGCAAAGGGGTTGAAGTGGGTGAAAGAAAATCACGCTGTGGTGAAAAAATAGAGTTACTGCTGTTGTCTGCGCAGGTGTAATCGATTACCATGATTTGGGTAATCAATTACACCATCCAAAATGGCTTGGAAATCAATTTTTTGTCTGTGTAATCAATTACCATGATTAGGGTAATCGATTACACAATCCAAAAATTGATTTTCCCTTTATTTTGTTGGTTTTTTCCTCCCGGAACTTTAATCGGATAACCCCAGTTTTTCCGAGGTGTAAACACCATGCTTGAGTATGTGTAATATGTATTTAGTTATGAATGTTCAGTGAAATTGTGATGATGAAATAATGAATGCATGCATGTGCAGTAGGGTCATGGATCAGATGAAAGTTGTATGAGGGTATGGTGAATTTTGGGGTATGACAAATCTCATGAACAAAGAATGGATGAAAGAGTTGCAGGAAAGTCGAGAAGCGATATGGATTTGCAGCTCAATCAATAAAAGAAAGAAAATGCAAAGGAAGATGGAATGGCAACAAAGACAGAGGAGGCTACAATAATTCGACTGGTCAAAATCAGCAAGAAGGAAACTAGTCGAATCAGAGAAAACCCTGGAACTAGGGAAACCAAAGAGGTAGTGTTACAGGTAGAGGAAAAGGTGATGGTCAAAAGCCAGACAAAAGTCACATTCAATGTTACAATTGTCAAAAGACGTTGTTGAAACATGAAGAAGAAAAGACGTTGTTGAAGAATCAAGAAACTTATGCAAAGTTGGCGAAACATGAAGAAGAAAAGACGTTATTGATGGTTACAACAAAAGATGAAAAGAGATTCAAGACCCATGGTACTTGGACTCGGGATGCTCGTCACACATGTCTGGAAGAAAAGATTGGTTTGTCAACATAAAACCCTCAATGAAGAACATGGTGAAATTTGCAAATGACAACACTCTAGCAGCTGAAGGTGTTGGTGATGTTCTGAATATGAGGAAAGATGACAAGAGGTCAATAATTTCAAATGTGTTGTACATACTAGGCATTAAGAGCAATTTGCTCATCATAGGGCCGTTAGTCGAAAAGAACTATAAGGTGTCGATCAAAGACAAGATGATGAGAGTTCTCGACTCAAATGGAAGGTTGATCTTTGTCGCATCCGCGAAAAACAACCGGCGGGCTGAAACAAAAACAACACAGAGCCGCCACTGCGCGTTATTTATCCCAAGATAGGGAAAGGAAACGCTCAGAGAAACCTGGAAAAAGCATGGTCTCGCGAACAAAGAGAAAGGGTAAGGGAGTCGGTTACGCAAGGGGAAGGTATTAGCACCCCTCACGTCCGTCGTACTCGACGGGATCCACGCTCTAAGAAAAGAAAAGGTTGCTAAAACACCACACACACACGCACCGAAGACAACACAGGTGGGGTTAAGAGGAAGAGAGCTCGCTAGGACATCGCATCCTATGCCTACATATCTCGTCTGGAACGAGAATCAGAGCTACTGTAGTTCGGCTCACGCACGCCAAACAAGACACACACACCCACAGGCAAACCTGGAACCTGAATGCCAATCACTGGGCTTACATCAGCATCTGAACCAAACAAACACAAAAGGGCAAACGTGGAGCCCGACCGCCAATCATTGGACTTACATCGGCATCCGAACCAAGCACACGCACACTGGAACCCGAATGCCACTCGATGGACTTACATCAGCTTCCAAGCACACAACAACCAAACAAGTTAATAGGGAGTCAGGAACTCGAGCCTATAACTGTCAAGCACACACACAAAAAAGAAAAAAAAGTGCCCGGAGAGACCTCGCACGGTCTCCTGCCTACATACCTCGTCTGGAACGAGGATCAGGGCGATGTAGTTCCCCTGAAAGGGAAAGAAATAACATGCAAACTAGTAGGGAGTCGGGAACTCGAGCCTACAAGTCATTAAGCAAGCCAGAAGAGACGCTGAGACGTCAGAAGAAACGGCACACACAGACTAACAGGGAGTCGGGAACTCGAGTCTGATAGCTGCCAAACAAAACACACGCAAAAAAGAAAAGGGTGCCCGGAGAGACCTCGTGCGGTCTCCTGCCTACGTACCTCATCTGGCATGAGGATCAGGGCGACGTAGTTCCCCTGAAAGGGAAAGGAAGAACATGCAAACTAGTAGGGAGTCGGGAACTCGAGCCTACAAGTCATCAAGCAAGCCAGAAGAGACGCTGAGACGTTAGAAGAAACGGCACGCACAGACTAACAGGGAGTCGGGAACTCGAGCCTGATAGCTGCCAAACAAAACACACGCAAAAAAGAAAAGGGTGCCCGGAGAGACCTCGCACGGTCTCCTGCCTACATACCTCGTCTGGCACGAGGATCAGGGCGATGTAGTTCCCCTGAAAGGGAAAGAAATTCTAGCCAGAAACCAAGGGAAGACACACTACCAGGGAGCTGTACTCGAGCCTAGTGTTGTCATGCATCATTGCCCTACGTTGTGGTTTCTACCTACTTGCACAACAGCAAGCTAATCCTATCCAGGAAGAAAGCAAGCATGCAAGCATCAACAGATCAAAACAAGCATTTCAAACAAATATTCACAAAGCACACACTATATCCAGTCGAGTGGGCTCAAATAGTGGGTTTGACTGCCTAGGCAAGTCATCTGTACAGGGGTAGTATTCGCTCTTAACCTTGCCATTGAGGGGCTAAGGTGAAGCAGATGAAAGGTGAGTGAAGATTAGACTTCACAGCTCTCATCCCTGACCAGGGAGAGCTTCAGACAAAGGAGCGTGGGTCCAGAATGGAGGGACCCTTCTACGCTCAAGACTCTGACTCAATTGTGCAACAGCACAAGATCTTGGGTTTGTGTCCCACTGCATCAACACACAGCCGTGTGAGCAGAGGGACGACTCAACAGAATAGCGGGGGATAGATTGCATATCCCTATGATCCGCCAATTGCCTCATAGAGGTCTTTACCTGCTTGGGCACAAATGTAAACAACCACAAACATCGCCTCTTAAGGAGGACTTCAGACAGTTGCCTGGCCAAGTAACAGGCCAGGTCTTCCAGACTACATGAAGACAAGAGAGTCTACCTCAACTGGTTTAAAAACCAAGCAACAGCAAGCAAGTTCTTAAAGAACTGTAAGCGACTTAATGTACCTAATGATGAAGGCAACGCTTGAATCTGGCGTTTCTGGATGTATCTTGCCAAAACAGATGCAGAAGAAGCTTTAGGAAGATGATTGGAGAAGCTATCTCAACTCAAACACGATCCAGAAGCAAGAACTCTCAAAACTCCATTGTTGCACTCATGATGAACAGTCACGATCCAGCAAGGTTATGGCAATGGCTTGATGAAACAGATGGAGATCTTGCCTTGTAGAACACGAACCAAAAGGAATTGTGCAAATTGATGGAGAATTCGTGGAGTTTTGATCAAAAATGTTGAATGAAGATTCTTGAGATTTTGAGAGAAAATGGAGGGAAAAGTGGTTACAACTCTTGGAGAATGTGAAGTGATTACAAATTCTGTTATGATTAAGGTTAAATACTCACTCCTTAATCCCATTCCTAATCACCAATTAGCAAAATGAGTGAAATTAGCATAATGCCATTTTTCAATGCAAGGGCAAAAATGACTTTTCACATCAGGCCTTATGACAGCAATGTGACAGCTCAGACATCTTCTAATTGCCATTTGGAGTGTGTTGGCTTTGGTCTCATGTTAATTGGCCTTGTATTTCTCATTTTCACTATGCCATGCCAAAAATGCATTTAAAGTGAGAGTTCAAAAATAGCCTAGCCAAAAATTGATCCTTGAAAACTCATGACAGTTCAAACCACTTCTATTTGGCATATGTGATGTGTTGCAAAAACTCTCATTCCAAAATTCCAATTATTTCTCAACTTGGACCATTTTGCCCTTGGATTTTAATTAGTGCACTTGAAAATTGACCTTTTGCATTGACCATTTTTGATGAATTTTGATTATGCACCATGAAAGTACAGGTGAAATGGAGTTTGCTCATGAAAAGATCATCCATTTTGGACACTCCATGTGAAAGTTATGCCACTTTGATTATAGGCCTTTCCGGAAAATGAATGGACCATAACTTGTCAACCATACATGGGAATTTCAAGTTCTTGGACTTTTTGGAAAGGTGAGACCAAGATCTACAACTTTCATGTTGAACAAATTTTCATTTGAAGCTTCCTTGGACATGTAATTTTGTGGTGAAAAACTTTCCATTTTTGGAAACTTCCATTACAAGTCACTTTCTATTTTTGGCAATTTTTGTCCTGACTTTATTTTCTTCATTCTTGAGCTTTGAAATGTCAAATGAAGCTTGTTTCAACATGAATGAAGTGTATCCAACTCTCTCCTACCTCCAAATCCATAAAATCAAGCACAGTTGACCACAGTTGACTTTTTCAACTGATAGATGAATTTGGCAATGCACTGATCAATCTGAGCCCCTATTCTCTGATGAAATGGCTCAAGGATGAAACCCTAGCCTCAATAAGCTCAATACAATCATGAAATGATCCCCATATCCATCATATACCCCATCTCCTTGTCATGCCCTGATTGGCCCAATGCACCTGATTAGGGTTGACCAGTGGTCAAAACCCTAATCTCAAGGTATCTGATCAATCTTCTGAATCTCTGGATGATATCAAGACCATGATGATGATGATGTATCATTTCAACCAAGATCAAGACCAATCTCTTTGAGAAATTAAAAACCCTAATTTGAACCACCACCCTCAGATGGCTAATGACCAGTCCAATGAAACCCTAGCTTGCACATGAGTCCTTTATCTTCTGACCAAGACTTTTGAGGGATGACTTGCACAATGTATCCACATGATATGCAATATGCAATGCCTAATGACCTACAAATGCAATGTAATATGTTATGCTAGTCCCAAGAGAGGAGGGCAAATTTTGAGGTGTTACAGCTGCCCCTATTCAATCCACTGTGAACCTGTCGATATGAATAGCCTCGGCTTTCAGATGATCAGGATGAAGAGTGATTGAATACCAAGAACAGACGAACAATTTGCACTCTGATGGGATAATAATTAACAACGCCCGTCAGAATCAGCGAAGAAACAATCTCTGAAACAAAAATCCGTCTGGAACGGAGAAAGTCGGCCTAATCACCGAAACAGCAACGTCGACCTGGATACCAAAATAAATGGTAACACAGGGATAACCACGGCCTGAACACCACATATCCGCTGGGGATTATCATCTTTTATTCTTTTTATGCTTTCCTTGAACCCCAAAATTTTTCTGCGCAAATGATCCTCGGATCTCTGCATTCGAACCCCGCTCTCCTGTTTCCTTGTGATAATCCCGCTGGCAACGTCGGAAATAACACCAAACACCACTCTGATGGCGACATGTCAGAGGGTACACCTTCAACCAGACACGGACTGATGACTGGGAAGAAACTCGACGTTTACTGGACATCGAACGATGATGTTTTACAGGACACCAAAGAAAACTCGACCAAACATTAATGACTGGGAGAAAACTCGATGTTTACTGGACATCGGACAATGATGTTGACGGGACATCGAACAAGGATGTTGACAGGACATCGAACAATGATGTTTACAGGCATCACGCAATGATGTTTACAGGCATCAAACAATGATGTTTACAGGCATCAAACAATGATGTTGACAGGACATCGAACAATGATGTTGACAGGCATCAAACAATGATGTTTACAGGCATCAAACAATGATGTTTACAGGCATCAAACAATGATGTTGACAGGCATCAAACAATGATGTTGACAGGCATCAAACAATGATGTTTACAGGCATCAAACAATGATGTTTACAGGCATCAAACAATGATGTTTACAGGCATCAAACAATGATGTTGACAGGCATCAAACAACGATGTTTACAGGCATCAAACAATGATGTTGACAGGCATCAAACAATGATGTTTACAGACATCAAACAATGATGTTTACAGGCATCAAACAATGATGTTTACAGGCATCAAACAATGATGTTGACAGGCATCAAACAATGATGTTTACAGGCATCAAACAATGATGTTTACAGGCATCAAACAATGATGTTTACAGGCATCAAACAAGGATGTTGACAGGACATCGAACAATGATGTTTACAGGCATCAAAAAATGATCGACCAGACATCAAACAATGACTGGGAAATAACTCGACGTCTACTGGACATCGAATGATGATGTTTACTGACACCAAAGAAAGCTCGACCAGACACTTACTGATGACTGGGAAATACTGTTGCTCCAAACTCACAATGCTTAACTCCTCGGAGTATCGTCTTCACTGTCCGGCAAAACCAAATCTCAAGCGGTAACCACGGCTCGAGTCGCGCTGATCGCGTAACATTTCTATCTCTGTCCGACGGAAAAGTTTCCTCCAGCATCGCACTACTGGGGAATATTGCTGATCTGACATCATGATGCTAAACCCATCAGAGTAGCATCTTCCAACTTCTGTCGAAACCACCTCTCAAACAATAACCACAGCTTGAGACTAGCCTATGCTTGCGATGATGCATGACTTTTTCTGCGTAATGCTCCATAATTATGGAAATGCTACGCGATTTATTATGCAATATGCTATGCTTATTCTACATGATGAATGCATAAAAAAGGCATCCCCCTCAAGGGATTCTGCTGGGGAGTACGAGACACTCTACTGAGGAACTCGTCAATACTCCGATTCCACCCTGATGGGGAATAACACTGCGGCTGGGAAAAGGCAACCCTTGCTGGGGAAGAACCTCCTTTGCACCCAATCCTCTCGGGAAACTACTGGGAATAAGAACCACCAACACTCTGTGGGGATACAACAGTCTTTGACTTGCTGGGGATATCAATCCCGTCTCTGCTTGGAGAACCCTCACAGATACCTGACGACTTCACTGGGAAAATGCTCACAGATACTCTGCCGGGAAACAGCCACCTTCAGGCCTGGCGACTGGGGAAACATCGATCTGACACCTGCTGGGGATAGCGATCCCGACCCTGCTAGGGGAGCGAATGCCACTTCGCTGGGGACAACCCATGCAATCCATAGATAGAATCAACTCAGCTGGGGATGCAGATATCAGTCTGCTACGGAAAACTCATCCAATCCACTGGTAGGATGAACACTGCTGGAGATATATTTCATTGAAACCCGCTCCACTCGGGGAATAGCAACCTCCAGGCCTGGCTGCTGAGGAAACACCGTTTTAAACCTGCCGGGAATAACCATCCTGACTCAGCTAGGGAAACCACAAACCTTAGATCTGCTAGGGAGTTGGTCCTCTACTTCTGCTTGGGGATATAGCTGGGGAAATGAGAAAAGTTGGTACAGAACACCCATCGACTCGTCGAACCACGGTATCCGCCTCCCAATCTCGTATCGGCTTTCCACTTTTGAGAACTCCCAGACTCGTCTGGACCTTTTCTGCTCCATCATCTTGTATTCCCAACCGCTCCGCGCTCGACGAAGATCGAACTCCTGGGATTTATACAGATTTTTCAATTTCCGACTTTGAAGAGTCTTCTTGATTAATTCCAAGGGTCGTCGTACGTCTCAACGTCTCTCATTGCTTCTCTACCCTGATTGAACCCTGCGGGGAATTTCTACATACCTTCCAATCTTCCGACTTTGAAGAATCTTCTTGATTAATCCCAAGGATCGTCGTATGTCTCAACGTCTCTTCATCGTCCCTCGTCCCTGATTGGACTCCATGGGGATTTGTTTTTTTGTCGAAAAGCTTCCACATCACAACCTGCAAGTGAGTGAAAATATCTAACAGTACCTGCAAAACAGATCGTTAGATAAAACCGTGCCCCAGGCGTGTCAAGATTTCAACACTTGGGCCACTCAACCTTCCGAATAAGATTTCAAGCTTTCAATCTTATAAACATGCATTGGAAGGGACCTGTATGTCTTTAAAATGCAAAGATTCTTTATCAAAATAATTGGATGTTTTTGCAATCAAAGCGGTAATGAAAACAAAAAACCAAAATTATTTGACTGAATATGCATTTTATTGATTGAAAATTGTGTGGCTCAAATTGAGCAATACAAAGGAAGCAATTCCTGAAAAGAGGTAATTGCGCCAAAAAGAAAAATCTATCCTAATGGCAATGTGAAACCCGTAATCTCATCGAGTTCCAACTCGGTTACACCCCATATGTCCTCAGACTCTCCGTGCTTTCTGCCTTCTGAACAAGACGATTCCGATTGATCCCTACCGGGTATTATCCATGATGCCTTAACCAAAGCGCAAACGATCATGCTAGACGCAGTTGTTCGTTTCAATCCCTCTTTTGCCTGGACCGCCCTTCCGGGTTTTCAGTCCACCGGGATACCCTTTTTTGCCCAAGTCGCCTTTTCAGGTTCTCGACTTGCCGGGTGTACATTTTTCTTTTTATCCCTAATTTTTGCCCGAACCTTTCTTTCTGTTTTTTGGTTCGCCGGGATGCCCATTTTTGCCTGGACTATTTTATTCTTTTCGTCCAGCGGGTCTCTTTATACGAAGTATTTTTTAACTGCGTCCGCATTCACAGGGGATGGAAAATCCTCGCCATCCATGGTCGTTAGCAACAAGGCTCCGCCAGAGAAAACCTTCTTGACCACGAATGGACCTTCATAATTGGGTGTCCATTTGCCCCTTCGATTGTTTTGAGGAGGAAGGATCCTTTTCAGCACCATATCCCCTACGTGATATACCCGAGGTCGTACCTTTCTGTCAAAAGCACGCTTCATCCTTTGCTGATATAACTGCCCATGACAGATGGCCGCCAGCCTCTTTTCCTCTATCAGGCTCAACTCTTCGTACCGGGTCCTTACCCATTCACCCTCTTGCAACTTCACGTCCATCAGGACTCTCAAAGAGGGAATCTGAACCCCAACAGGTAATACTGCTTCCATTCCATACATGAGTGAGAACGGCGTTGCCCCAGTAGGCGCACACCGAGGTTCGATACCCAGGATACCAGCTTCCTACTCAATCACACCGTCGGTGCCTTCAAACGTTATCCGGGCAACAAAAGCTTATTCACCTTAACCTCCCCATCAAACATCAGAATCCGTTCGGATTCAGGGTCAGGCCCTTCCTCCGGGATCGGTTACTCTCAATCTTTCGATTGGAGCACCTCGAGATGTCCTCATCAGGGAACTCAAACCTCCTCGGTTGATAATTCTCCACGGGTCGTTGGGCGAGGTAATCAGACAATACACTCCCCTTGATTGTTTTTGGAGCGGTGTATTGAATATCGCATTCAATCAAAATCATTGGTCCTCTTGCAACCCATCCGGTCATTGCTGGCTCTTTCAGAAATCTACCTGATCAGATCCATCTCGAAATCCACAAAGTGGTATGAACCAGCATATACTGTCTCAGTCGGCGAGCAGCCTATGCCAAAGTACATCAAGTTTTCTCGAACAGTGAATGTATTGTTTCACAGTCGGTAAACTTTTTGCTTAGGTAAATTGCATGCTCTTTTCGACAAGACTCGTCATGCCGACCCAATGCACCTCGTAGCCCCCTCGAAGGCCGTCATATACAGATTAACAATCGCTCCTTCCACAGGAGGTGTCAGAATCAGAGGCTCCTGCAACTTATTCTTTTATTTTTTCAATGCCCCTTGGCAATCATTATTCCACCTGACCGTTTGATCTCTCTTTTTTTCTTTCAACAGCTTGAGTATAGGTTCGCACGCGGCTGTTAGAGGAGATGTGAACCATGACATGTAGTTCAATCTACCTAATAGACCACAAACCTCTTTTTCTGTTTCCGGTTCAGGAATTTCTTATTTTTTTCTTTTTTTTTTTAAGCAGGATCAACCTCGATTCCCCTCTTACAATGAACCCTAACATCTTACCGGACCGCACTCTGATAGTGCACTTATCTCAATTCAACCTCCGTTTGAATTATCTCCACTGGTCAAACGACTTGCCCCGGTCTACCAGATGCCCCTCTTCTGTTTGGGGCTTTGCTATCATGTCATAGCATAGCATGATGAATCATATCATGAAACAAAGTCACCATGGCTCTCTGATACAGGCACTGGCGTTCTGCTTCTTTAGAGGACAGTCTCCTTTCCATGGTAGCTTGTGCACAACGACATCGGTATCCGACCCTGGCATATCCTGACATGACCAGGCGAAGGTATCCACATGTCCCTTCAATAGGGCTACCATTCTGCTCTTGACTCGCCTCTGAAGCGACCCCAATTTTTTCCCTCCTGACCTCGGCGGTGCTTGGAATAACAACCTCAACCCGCTCCTCGTGCGGCTGAATCACCTTTTCCTCTTGTTTTGCCAACCTGGCTAATTCCAGCAGATCACAATCTTCTTCGCCTTCTTCTTTAGCATGATAGCTCGGTTTGTCGAAGTCATATGAGGTGTAACCGAATTGTTATCAATGAGATCCGGAGAATTATTTTTGAATTCGGAACGAGACAAATCAAAAAAAGAAAAAAATGAAAATAAACATTGCCATTTTTATTTGTTTTTAAACTGCAAAAATAAAGGAAAAACAGGGAACACCGTTTTTAACTGAAAAAACATCCATTTATTAATGATGCAGAAATGTTGCAAAATGAAACATGAGGTGGCCCTTACAATGAACCATTACGTGTCGGGAAACATGCATGGCTTTCATGCAGATAAAACTGAAAACAGAAATTATTACTCTTCAGGTAGAGTGACCGTGATGATCTTTTTAGGCCTTCCAGTTCTGGATTCCCATCCCTGGTGCGCACGACTTTATCCAACCATCAAACTCGCAGTTACCATCAGTCTCTTCACCCATCCCACAGGCGTGATCCGAATCTTCAGCAATTGCACTCACCATTGCCTGACCATGTGCCGGCATGGGATTGGCATTAACATTTGGAGATGGTGCAAAATTGACGGCCTTGGAGTCTACCAGGTCTTGGACTATGTGCTTAAAAGCTTTGCAGTCCTCTACACTGTGCCCGGGAGCACCCGAATGGAATTCACATTTGACATTCTCATCGAAATTGGCTGGCCTTTGATCAGGTCTCAAAGGTGCCAAAGCCCTCGGCTGAACCAACCTAAGATCCATCAGCTTTTTGAACAGAACAGCATACGTCACGGGTGGCCTATCAAAATGGCGATCAATCCCTTTACCCCTCACTTGATACCCGACTCTCTGTTGAGGTGGCTGACGTTGCTGTCGTGCTGACTGATTACCAGCAGGGGTGGTTACCGCAGCAGTGTGCTGGTAGTAACGATCTCTACCGTGTCCCCTTTGGGCATACACAGCACTTGATTCACCCTCATTCCTCCTTTGGCCATTTCCGAAGGGCTTCTTCGATCCTGATGACGAAGCATTACCACCCTGGATTTTCCCGAGCTTCAGCCAACTCTCAATTCTCTCCCCTGCCACCACAATGTCACCAAAGCTGGTGACGGAAATACCCCCCATTCTTTCAGCAAAAACCCCCTGCAGGGTACCCATGAAGAGATCAGACATCTCTCTGTCCACCAGTGGAGGTTGCACTCTGGCAGCCAACTCCCTCCACCTCTGAGCGTATTCTTTAAACCCTTCACTTGACTTCTGAGACATACCCTGCAGCTGGGTACGACTAGGAGCCATGTCAGCATTGAATTGGTACTGTTTAAAGAAGGCGTCACCAAGATCCTGCCAGCTCTTGATATCAGACGACTTAAGCTTGGTGTACCACTCCAAAGATCCTCCAGACAGACTGTCTTGGAAGAAGTACATCCAGAGCTTCTGATCTGTTGTGTATGCAGAGATCTTGCGGACGAAAGCTTGGAGGTGAGTTTCTGGACAGGAACTCCCATTGTATTTGTCAAATGCAGGCGCTTTGAACTTCTGTGGGATCACAATCCCCTCTACGAGCCCCATGTTCGACATGTTGACAAATCCCGGAGTAGCATGGCTTTCCAGAGCCCTTACCTTCTCTGCCAGCAACTGAATCTCTTTGTCTTGGGGTTGGACACCATACTGACCGAATGGCTCATTTAGCATAGAGAACTGATCAGCCTCTCTGTCCTCCTCCCTGTCATCATCGACCCCAAAGAAAGGCGGGAACAGATTATCCTTCAGATTATGCCCCGGACCGGGCCCACCGCCAGTAGCAGCACCAAATCCACCAGCATTGTTGTTTACCATACCCACAGTTGCTCTTTTTCCACCGTCTCTGGATCCACCCAGCCCCTGGTTGGAGACACCATCCAAGTTGACACCGCTGTTTGCCGCTGAATCCCGCTCGAGCTTCTCAACTTTATCAGCCAAAGCTTTCTGACCAACTACAAAACCCTGCATGATGTTGATCAGCTCAGTCATCTTGTCCTTCAGCTCAAGGATATCAGAATTTGGGAGATCCATTAGTCTGGGAGTATTGCGTCTGGTGAAGTATCTGTGAGGACGGGTTGAGTGCAAAGGTACAACTCTACGAGCACGAGCAATGATTCCTGCAAAACAGCAAACAGGTTAATATGCATGAATGCAACGTCTGTCCATATGAGGAAGATTCTGTCCTTTGATTCTGGTTTCATCGAGACAGATAATATTTCACCAATAACATTCTGACATCCGAATGTCTCTCAACCAGATTCTCAATCCATAATACTCCCCATATGACTAGACGTAGGTTTGGTGCAGATGAATGCAAAATGAGAATGATGCAGATGTATGCAATGCACTGTCATCCTCCCAGTCCTCTGATCATCTGTTGCTCTGAATCACAGCCCTGATTTCTGAACCGATCACAACCATCTGAGGGAACATGTAACCATAAATCCGACTTAAAGGTTCCGAAATAAACGGAACTGACTGATACACCATCATCATCATCATTACCAAACAATCTCTGATCAGATACCCACAACCTCTGAATCGGCCCGGGGAATCCTGAAATAAACGGATCCCCACTAATAAATAACTCGGACAACACTCCGGCGTCTCAGAAATAAACGGCCATAAATCCGACTTATAAATAGGACTCTGATCCACGTAACCAATAGTCACCATCAAAGTCACCAACAGAACATGCATCTGAAAGAACCACCCTCCCCTCACAGGTAAATTCTAATCAGGTCACCCTAAGGCGGATAATAGTCTCGACAATCGGGCAAAGATACTCAATGGGTTTGCCCTTTCAGGTGTGCCATTATAGCTCTCCTGAGATCGTCTAAACCAAAGATCCGGGAAATGATCGGTCACCAGAGTCAACAGCTCAAATGAAGTAACTCAACCAAAGTGGATACTCCATAGAGGAAAGCACTATCAAATGAACTTCGTCCGGCTTGTGGTACATCATGCTGCCAGGCACATATTGACCTAACATGAAGGAGGCGACATGAGACCACACTAATCCTAGGTGTATACTCGGGCCTGGGTTTTAGCCCCACTCAGAACACCCACCCCAAACAGAGGAACCACCTGCACAGAGGACGGCAACATGATAGTATGATGCATGCAAATATTTATGCAAATATATACACCGGTTAGAATAATAAATGCAATAAATAACACAACACAAGCAACCTAAACTATCCTAGAACGCTAGGAAGGACTCGCTTAGGGGAGAAGGACCAGCACAGGTCAACATCCGTAATCCCCAGCAGAGTCGCCAGCTATCGCATCCGCGAAAAACAACCGGCGGGCTGAAACAAAAACAACACAGATCCGCCACTGCGCGTTATTTATCCCAAGATAGGGAAAGGAAACGCTCAGAGAAACCTGGAAAAAGCATGGTCTCGCGACCAAAGAGAAAGGGTAAGGGAGTCGGTTACGCAAGGGGAAGGTATTAGCACCCCTCACGTCCGTCGTACTCGACGGGATCCACGCTCTAAGAAAAGAAAAGGTTGCTAAAACACGACACACACACGCACCGAAGACAACACAGGTGGGGTTAAGAGGAAGAGAGCTCGCTAGGACATCGCATCCTATGCCTACATATCTCGTCTGGAGCGAGAATCAGAGCTACTGTAGTTCGGCTCACGCACGCCAAACAAGACACACACACCCACAGGCAAACCTGGAACCTGAATGCCAATCACTGGGCTTACATCAGCATCTGAACCAAACAAACACAAAAGGGCAAACGTGGAGCCCGACCGCCAATCATTGGACTTACATCGGCATCCGAACCAAGCACACGCACACTGGAACCCGAATGCCACTCGATGGACTTACATCAGCTTCCAAGCACACAACAACCAAACAAGTTAATAGGGAGTCAGGAACTCGAGCCTATAACTGTCAAGCACACACACAAAAAAGAAAAAAAGTGCCCGGAGAGACCTCGCACGGTCTCCTGCCTACATACCTCGTCTGGAACGAGGATCAGGGCGATGTAGTTCCCCTGAAAGGGAATGAAATAACATGCAAACTAGTAGGGAGTCGGGAACTCGAGCCTACAAGTCATCAAGCAAGCCAGAAGAGACGCTGAGACGTCAGAAGAAACGGCACACACAGACTAACAGGGAGTCGGGAACTCGAGTCTGATAGCTGCCAAACAAAACACACGCAAAAAAGAAAAGGGTGCCCGGAGAGACCTCGCGCGGTCTCCTGCCTACGTACCTCATCTGGCATGAGGATCAGGGCGACGTAGTTCCCCTGAAAGGGAAAGGAAGAACATGCAAACTAGTAGGGAGTCGGGAACTCGAGCCTACAAGTCATCAAGCAAGCCAGAAGAGACGCTGAGACGTTAGAAGAAACGGCACACACAGACTAACAGGGAGTCGGGAACTCGAGCCTGATAGCTGCCAAACAAAACACACGCAAAAAAGAAAAGGGTGCCCGGAGAGACCTCGCACGGTCTCCTGCATACATACCTCGTCTGGCACGAGGATCAGGGCGATGTAGTTCCCCTGAAAGGGAAAGAAATTCTAGCCAGAAACCAAGGGAAGACACACTACCAGGGAGCTGTACTCGAGCCTAGTGTTGTCATGCATCATTGCCCTACGTTGTGGTTTCTACCTACTTGCACAACAGCAAGCTAATCCTATCCAGGAAGAAAGCAAGCATGCAAGCATCAACAGATCAAAACAAGCATTTCAAACAAATATTCACAAAGCACACACTATATCCAGTCGAGTGGGCTCAAACAGTGGGTTTGACTGCCTAGGCAAGTCATCTGTACAGGGGTAGTATTCGCTCTTACCCTTGCCATTGAGGGGCTAAGGTGAAGCAGATGAAAGGTGAGTGAAGATTAGACTTCACAGCTCTCATTCCTGACCAGGGAGAGCTTCAGACAAAGGAGCGTGGGTCCAGAATGGAGGGACCCTTCTACGCTCAAGACTCTGACTCAATTGTGCAACAGCACAAGATCTTGGGTTTGTGTCCCACTGCATCAACACACAGCCGTGTGAGCAGAGGGACGACTCAACAGAATAGCGGGGGATAGATTGCATATCCCTATGATCCGCCAATTGCCTCATAGAGGTCTTTACCTGCTTGGGCACAAATGTAAACAACCACAAACATCGCCTCTTAAGGAGGACTTCAGACAGTTGCCTGGCCAAGTAACAGGCCAGGTCTTCCAGACTACATGAAGACAAGAGAGTCTACCTCAACTGGTTTAAAAACCAAGCAACAGCAAGCAAGTTCTTAAAGAACTGTAAGCGACTTAATGTACCTAATGATGAAGGCAGCGCTTGAATCTGGCGTTTCTGGATGTATCTTGCCAAAACAGATGCAGAAGAAGCTTTAGGAAGATGATTGGAGAAGCTATCTCAACTCAAACACGATCCAGAAGCAAGAACTCTCAAAACTCCATTGTTGCACTCATGATGAACAGTCACGATCCAGCAAGGTTATGGCAATGGCTTGATGAAACAGATGGAGATCTTGCCTTGTAGAACACGAACCAAAAGGAATTATGCAAATTGATGGAGAATTCGTGGAGTTTTGATCAAAAATGTTGAATGAAGATTCTTGAGATTTTGAGAGAAAATGGAGGGAAAAGTGGTTACAACTCTTGGAGAATGTGAAGTGATTACAAATTCTGTTATGATTAAGGTTAAATACTCACTCCTTAATCCCATTCCTAATCACCAATTAGCAAAATGAGTGAAATTAGCATAATGCCATTTTTCAATGCAAGGGCAAAAATGACTTTTCACATCAGGCCTTATGACAGCAATGTGACAGCTCCGACATCTTCTAATTGCCATTTGGAGTGTGTTGGCTTTGGTCTCATGTTAATTGGCCTTGTATTTCTCATTTTCACTATGCCATGCCAAAAATGCATTTAAAGTGAGAGTTCAAAAATAGCCTAGCCAAAAATTGATCCTTGAAAACTCATGACAGTTCAAACCACTTCTATTTGGCATATGTGATGTGTTGCAAAAACTCTCATTCCAAAATTCCAATTATTTCTCAACTTGGACCATTTTGCCCTTGGATTTTAATTAGTGCACTTGAAAATTAACCTTTTGCATTGACCATTTTTGATGAATTTTGATTATGCACCATGAAAGTACAGGTGAAATAGAGTTTGCTCATGAAAAGATCATCCATTTTGGACACTCCATGTGAAAGTTATGCCACTTTGATTATAGGCCTTTTCGGAAAATGAATGGACCATAACTTGTCAACCATACATGGGAATTTCAAGTTCTTGGACTTTTTGGAAAGGTGAGACCAAGATCTACAACTTTCATGTTGAACAAATTTTCATTTGAAGCTTCCTTGGACATGTAATTTTGTGGTGAAAAACTTTCCATTTTTGGAAACTTCCATTACAAGTCACTTTCTATTTTTGGCAATTTTTGTCCTGACTTTATTTTCTTCATTCTTGAGCTTTGAAATGTCAAATGAAGCTTGTTTCAACATGAATGAAGTGTATCCAACTCTCTCCTACCTCCAAATCCATAAAATCAAGCACAGTTGACCACAGTTGACTTTTTCAACTGATAGATGAATTTGGCAATGCACTGATCAATCTGAGCCCCTATTCTCTGATGAAATGGCTCAAGGATGAAACCCTAGCCTCAATAAGCTCAATACAATCATGAAATGATCCCCATATCCATCATAGACCCCATCTCCTTGTCATGCCCTGATTGGCCCAATGCACCTGATTAGGGTTGACCAGTGGTCAAAACCCTAATCTCAAGGTATCTGATCAATCTTCTGAATCTCTGGATGATATCAAGACCATGATGATGATGATGTATCATTTCAACCAAGATCAAGACCAATCTCTTTGAGAAATCAAAAACCCTAATTTGAACCACCACCCTCAGATGGCTAATGACCAGTCCAATGAAACCCTAGCTTGCACATGAGTCCTTTATCTTCTGACCAAGACTTTTGAGGGATGACTTGCACAATGTATCCACATGATATGCAATATGCAATGCCTAATGACCTACAAATGCAATGTAATATGTTATGCTAGTCCCAAGAGAGGAGGGCAAATTTTGAGGTGTTACAATCTTGAAGGCTTCAATGTCTTAAAATAAAACCTTGAAGATTGAACTAAATGTGATGGAGCATAGGTGCCTTGTAATAACAGCTAGCTGAGATGAATGGAAATGGAATTGTAGACTTGGCCATCTCAATTTCAAAGACATCAGATATTTGAAGAGAAGAAATATGGTTTTAGGATTACCAAAAATTGACATTCCAAACGAAGTGTGTGAAGAATGTGTGCAGTCGAAGCAGCATAAGAACAACTTTAGTAAGGATGCAGGAAGCAGATGGAAGGCAATTCTTGAAGTCATATACTCTGATGTATGTGGTCCTCTCTAGGTGGATTCGATTGGAGGTAATAAATACTTTGTTACATTCATAGATGATTTCAGTCAAAAATTATGGTCTTACCTGATCAAGAAGAAAAGTGAAGTGATCGAGGTATTTGCCAAGTTTAAATCTATGGTCGAAAGATCAAGATTTTGAGGAATGATGGTGGTGAAGAATATGTGTCAAAATATTTTGATTCATTATGTGTGAAAGAATGGATTGTGCATGACGTGGTGCCACCCTACACTCCATATCAGAATGATGTCGCAGAATGGAAGAATAGAACCATCATGAATATGGTTAGAAGTATGTTGAAAGAAAAGCATCTACCCAAAGAATTATGGGTAGAAGTTGTGTCGATTGTGACATATATCCTGAATAGATGTCTGACGAATAAGCTAAAAGGAATCATGCCAGAAGAATGTTAGTCTGGTGTCATGCCTAGCTTGAGTCATCTGAGGGTGTTTGGATCTATAACACATAGATATGTGCCAGATTAGTTGAGAAGAAAACTTGATGACAAGTCGAATCAGATGATCCTAATAGGATATCATTCGACTGAAGGATACAAGTTGTTTGACCCAGTGAATAAGCAAGTGGTGATCAGTAGGGACGTCATCATAGATGAGCTTAAGGGGTGGGATTGGACTGAGAATTTCAAGAAATATTCAGTGAGAATTTTTTGTGAACCATCTAGTGAAGTCGAAAGAGAAGTTCGGCATGGAGAAGTCAGAGGTGAAGCAAACAGAGGCAAACCTCAAAGAACAAGACACATGCCTGCAAGGTTGCAAGAATGTGTGATTACATCAGATGATGTGGTCAATGAAGAAGGTGAGATGATACATTATGCTTTCTACGCAAATGTCGAACCTGTCAATGCAGCTAATGCATTGAAAGATTCAAAGTGGATGAAAGTAATGGACGAAGAGTTAAAGTCAATCGAAGTCAACAATACTTGGTCACTTGTCGAATTGCCCAAAGACAAGAAGGCAATCAATGTGAAGCGGGTATACAAGGTGAAGTTGAATCCTATAGGAGAAGTGACTCGACACAAGGCGAGACTTGTGGCAAAAGGATTTCTTCAGAAATAAGGAATCGACTTTGATGAAGTTTTTTCACCTGTTGTTAGGATCGAAACAATCAGTTTGGTTGTTGGTCTAGCAAACATGAACAACTGGAAGATATGCCAGATGGATGTGAAATGTGCATTCCTTAATGGCCCCTTAGAAAGAAGAATTTTATGTTGCAAAAGCAGCTGGGTTTGTGAAACATGGCGAAGAAAGAAAAGTGTACAGGTTGCATAAAGCCATGTACGAACTTAAACAAGCTCCAAGATCTTGGAACAAGAAGATATATGTATTTCTAAGGGAGAAGGAATTTATGAAGTGCAAATTCGAACATGAATTATATGTAAGAAGAAGCAAAATTGAATTGCTTATACTATGCCTCTATGTCGATGACTTGTTGATAACATGTAGGTGCAAGAAAGAAATCGAAGACTTCAAAGGTGATCTCAACAAGGAATTTGAAATTTTAGATCTGTGTGACATTTCATATTTCCTTGGCATCGAAATCTACAAGAGTGGTAGAAGTTTGATGATGCACCAAAGAAGGTATACAGTCGAAATACTCAAGAGATTTGAGATGCAAGATTGCAACCCAACTTCGACTCCAACTGAGCCCAAATTACAACTGTCGAAAGATTCAAATTCAGATGATGTCGACCCAACCCAGGACAGAAGACTTATTGGGTCACTTCGACACCTTTGTCGCATAAGGCATGACTTAGCATACAATGTAGGTATGGTGAGTAGGTTCATGCAGAAGCCAAAGGTATCACATCTAGCAGTGGCGAAAAAGATATTAAGGTATTTGAAAGGAACTCTCGATTATGGCATTTTGTTTTCTGTAGTTGAGGAAGGAAAAGAATGCAAATTAGTGGGATATACCGACTTAAGTTGTTGTAGTGATGCTGAGGATCGAAAATCCTCAGCGGGCTACGTGTTTATGTTAGGTGGTACACTAGTTGCTTGGAGTTCGAGAAAAGAGCCAGTAGTGACATTTTCGTCGTGTGAAGAAGAATACATAACTGCTTCTTTTTGTGCATGTCAAGCAACATGGATAATGAATTTGGTCGAAAAGATAACAACGAAGAGTCATGAAGCAATTACCATGAGGATCGATAACATGTCAGCTATCAATCTAGTGAAGAATCCGATAACACATGGTCGAAGCAAACACATCAGAATGAGGTTCCATTATCTTCAAGAGCAGGTAGCAGATGGGAAGACGAATGTGGAACACTACAGAACTGAGAATTAGATTGTAGACATCATGACGAAGGGAGTGCAGGTCGGAGTGTTCAGAAGACTAAAGGCTATGATGAATGTAGATAGCTTAGATACAATGAATTAGGTGGTGTGTTGATTGTAATTCCTTGTGTCGAAGCAGTTTGCTCGACAGAACAAGGAAGTGTCAAACCACCTAGTATGTTAAGTTGTGTTAGTGTGTCGAAGTGTCGAAGCATGTTGCTTCACACAGGATTTCGACTTATGCCTATTTTAGTAGCGTTGGCTATTTTGGGCTTTTAGATTTTGGGTTTTGGCTGGAGGTCAAAGTTAACCTTAATATATAAATAGAGGGAGTAACCCTTTATTATTATAGTGAAGTGAATAAAGTATTCATAACATTGTAGTTCACAGTATTTTACAGTTGCAAAGTGAATAAGAAGTTTTTCACAGTTTGTGGACAGAGAGAAACTTTGCAGAATTTTCTTCTTCTCCTTCATCGATCTTTACACTCTTTCTTTCTTCATTGTTCTTTTCTTTTATTGTTATTGTATGGGTGATAACAATCTTGTTCATCAAGATTGATTGAAATTTTCCATAGGTTTTGGGGGATTTCCAACAATTCTAATGTTTTTTTATCCATAAGAGATCAAACTCGACCGATCTATATCCATAACTATTCTAATATATGACCCATATTATAATAAGCCCAAAAGTTTAAAAAAATCACTATAAATAAATGAGTGTTATGCCCCTGTGAGAATATACAAAAATTCCAACTGCTCATTAAGTATGTATCGGTAAGTACATGACCATCAAGCTATGGATAAGCTTAACGTTACTAAAACCAGAGTCGCCATCGCGCTTTTATTGTTTCCAAAGGAAAAGGGAAAAGTACGAACAAAACACAAAGATAAGAAGTTTTCAAATCAAAACTAATAAAATGCTAGAGATTATAGGTAAGGGGGTTGGTTACACAAAGGGAAGGTGTTAGCACCCAAAGTGTCCTAGGTATTCCTAAGGAGCCTTTTTTCATGTGTGCATGTGTTTTTGGTATAAATTATGTTTGATAAAATAAAGTGTGGGGATGGGAAAAGAATTCATTGATTATATTTTTTTGTTTGACAAGACCTTCGGTCTTGTGCCTACATACCAACATAAAAATGAGGGATCAAAACCTCGTAGTTTGTGGTAAAAATTTAAATAAAGTTGATGAATTGCTTTTAACAAAAGTTTAATAAGAAAAGGCACAAAGGACCAAAAATTTGAATGAAGTTGTTAGTTCTTTTTGTCTTTTGAGATTTTAAGTCAATATGATTAAGTTTATTTACAAATTTGATTTAAGAAAGAGTTTGAAAATTCAATGGCATAAGGCCAATGTTTCTAATTATTAAAACAAAGTCTAAGTTTAAAATCACAAGCAAAGAAGTTTTTGAAAAGGGGGAGAGATTTTGAAATTTAAGAAGTGGAAGGAGATGAAGAGGCTATTCTAAGCAAAAATTTAAAAGTTAAGAGTTGAAAAGATCTGACCAATGGGTTGCAATCCAACAGACCAGAATGTCATATAGAAACCCATTTTCCTTTGGACTTTAATCAAGGAATGAGCAATATCCAGACAACATGAAGATCAAGGCATCAAATAAAGATGGCCACATCCAAGCAAGCACTTCAATAGCTAACAGTCTTCATTATCTTCCCATGTATCAGATGAAATATTTCTTGATCAACTTAAAATAAAACATCAGACACAAGATCAAAATAACAATTAAGCACATAGTCAGAGTACCAGATGAACCCAAGAAATTCTCAAGTCTTGTATCAAATGAAGGAACAGTTCAAAGTAGCTCAGTCTCAAGATGTTGGCATTGGCCAAGTCCTTTTAGCACGGGGAATGTTGCCTAATCCCAAGTCCAAAAGTTTAGATCAAGTTCAATAGTCCACCAGATGTTTTTTTAGGGTTTTTGTTGTTATTAGGTATTTTAAGGTCCTAAGACCACAAACAAAATCAAAACACATAAACAATATATATAATCACAAGATATGACTCAAATGAGCAAAGTGAAAAGGACATAAACATAAACAAGTTATATGTAAATGGCAATGAATGATAAATGATTGAAATTTAAATTGCATAATAGTAAATAACTTGGAAGTAAAGCACTATTAACAAGAGTTAGTTAAATATTAGCTAAAAGTTAGTCAAATGTTAGTGGTGATTTTTAATTGATTAAGTCATTCTTTGGAGAACACTCAACCATTCATTCAGAAGTATCAATCCTTAAACCAAGACATCTTCCATGAGAAGGGATCCAACTTGGATAATTCAACAAGTATGCCACTAGCTCCCATGAAAGAAAAAAAGGTCAAGTCTCCACACAAGGCCATGAAGAATGAGAGACTTATAATCTCACTTACTAGAATGTTATGCCTTGAGGGTTAAATTTAGCTCTATGTTAAGCAATCGTAATTGGACTTATATAGAAGTCACAACTATCTGAGGCCGGGCAATAAAAATATAGGTGTTAATGCATGTTAGAGATTTGGTATGAAGAACCAAACTCCTAAAACATACCACACACTAAAAGAAAAATCAAAAGGCATGGACATTTCTCAGTCATACTTGTATTGATTCATCTGACACAAGGTCATTGATGAATCGATTAGCCTTTAGACATTAGAGATTTCATTGGTCAAATGAGGGAATGGGAAATAATAGAGATGAATATGAAGAGGGAAGGGAAAATAGAAATACAAATTGATCATGAGAGAAATTTCATCTAATCAAAACCATCCATTCATTTTGGGAGATGAAATGTACATTTCATCAATCCCCTAAATCCAATAGTTTTGATCCAACAAAAGTCAAATCAACCATGACCAAGGCACAAACAGAAATTCAAACTTCACAAGACCAATAAAATTGACTCAATAATATTTTTAAATATTTAATCAATTAAAAATCAATTTAAAAATGAATTAAAATACATTTTTATTTGGTCAAAACCTAAAAACCCTTCAAAACATTAAATAAATGGCCAAGAGATTTATCCTAGGTCAAACAAGGTCAAAGGACCTTAGCCAAAAAATTTCATAATTTTTAAAAAGTTAGAAGTATTTTTAAACAATTAAAAATATGCATAAAAACATTTAATTCATAAAAAATATCAAAATTAATCCAAAAAATAATTTTAATTCAGAATACGAAAGAGAAAATTATTTAAAGATTTTTGGTGAAAGCACCATATTTTTTGGATTAAAAATTAAATTTATATGAATTAAACAAAATAAATGGATTAAATGAAAAATCAGACTTAAAAAAGAAAATAGAAAAAATAAGGGTCGTCAGATCTCCCTCATTAATTGAGGTGACATATTTGATGACTACGCGCTAGAGTGCACCAAACACCCGAGTCAAACGCGTAGTAACATGAGTCAAACAAAACAAGGGTCATGATTAAAACGTGGATGTGAGATCAGGTGGTTCAGGTCATGCCAACACACTACCGGAGCCCTAGCTCCGGTCATCTTCTCCGGTGGGCCTCACCTGACTGGTCCACCCTCAACCAAATGAAAAATGAAAAGTGAGTACATATTTTTGAAGGAAAAATGCTCAGGAGCACGAATCTGACCTCCATTTCTTCCAATTCGAAGTATATTGAAAGATACATGGATTTGAAATTTAAGGTTCATGATCTGCGTTGCTTCGATTTGACCTCAAAGCAACTCAATCTTGTTGCCTACATTGGTAGGACTTTAGCCAATCAAAAATCAAAGAGAATGGTGAAGAATTGAAAGAGAATCGAAGAGAGAAAGTTTAGAAAATTTCACCTTCTATTTGCAGTGATGAAGCTCGATCTGGATCTCAATTTGCTTGGGCTTGCTTCCACTTGATTGCAGGAGGTGAATTGAGAGCTCAAATGGTTTGGATTCTTGGAGTTTCAACTTCAACACAAAAGTGAAATTGAAACTCGATTTTCAATTGAAAACCTTCAAGATTATCCTCTAATGGTGAAGGAAAGGTTGCAGGAGCAAAGCTTGGGCAAGATGTCCCTAATTTTGAGCATGAGGCAATGTATTTATATGCTTGGCAATTGATTTCCACACACTTCCATTCAAATGCCAAAAATAGTAATTCTCATATGCATGCTTGCATGGGCATGTGATAGGCCCATTAAATGATGTAATTAGGTCCAGAAATGATCATGAGTGATGCTGAAAGTGTAACATTAAGCATGCATTTAAATTGAGAAGTGACCATGAGATTCATCCAAATGGAACCATGAAGAGTAACCATCTGCAAGTCATTTAAAACTTGGCCAAATGAAGTGATTTTAGACTTTTTGGAAAGATGAGATCAAGGGGAACAACTTTCATGTTAAACACTTTTCCATTTTAAGCTTGGATCATGGTGAATTTTGAGGTGGAAGTTTTGGAAATCAAACATAGTTGGAATTTTTCTAAGTACCAAGTCAAATGTTCACTTCTTCCACCTTGAACAACTTTTGCTATGAGCTTCAAATGGAAAATGTTCCTTCATAAAAATTGTATCTATTTCAAACCTATTCAATTTGGTCACAAATTTGACCTTATTTGGATTTGGCATGAAGGAGTTATGCATTTTAGAAGTTGAGGAAAATTGCTTGTTCAATGGTAATGACCCAAAATGACCTATAATCTTTCCTCTTGGAACATGCCCTTGCAACTTGAAGTTGAAGTTTATCAAATAATCAAAGTTTGAGAGGACATCTTTAATTTTATCATAAAACTTGGATGGACTTAATCTCATAAAAAATGAGCAAGTTATGGTCCTTGAAAGTTGACCTCCTAAGTAGGGCACAAACAAAATGACCTATAATCTTTCACCATAAAAAATGACTTTCCAAGAGAAACTAGACCTTAAACTAAACATGAAAGTTATTTGGAATGTTTTAGGAGATAGGGTCTAGTGAACCCCAGTTTTGACCAATTGACTTTCTCTAGTCAACCACCTTGGACCAACTTGCAAACTTGAAGTTCTATTGACATTTGGGACTCATGGATGATAATATATGTATAAGATGATGTAATATGTGGTATCATTTGATATATTTGATCAATTGTTGAAGAAACTTATTGAGGAAGTCACATAAGATACCTAGATGAATTAGGGCTTCCAAGGCAAACGAGCTTCAAACTCTTGATGAATTCTTGATCAAAATGATAAATGAAGATCATGGGGGATCTATAAATAATGTCTATAAACAATGTGAACCATCTCCTCATTAATCTCCTTGCGTTGGGGGTCTGAAACCCTAATTGTGAGCTTGATGAGGCATTGGTGGATGCACACACTACCTATAAAAGAAACAAAGATATACATAGACATATTCTTGGCATTTTGGTTAGTAAATAATGAAAAATAAAGTATGATACAATCAAATGTGCTTGGTGATCTCTCCCAATGCAAACCCAATAAATGATGGATAAGGAGGATGCCAAGGTGTAATCCCAAATCCAATGCATATGATGGAATAACATGAGGGGTCTTAGGGTCAAAATTGGGGTCTTACAAAGTAATCAAAAACTCAAAACATGGATTTAAATCTTCTTCATTTCCTCCTCATCCCTCGTTTTACATCTATTTGTCTCAAATCTTCTCTCAAATCCACCATATTCCCCCCATATCATAAAAACCTAGATCTCATTTTTATTGTTCCTCAAATTATTCTTCTTCTTCAAATTATTATTAAAATCTTCTTCATTTCCTCATCATACATCGTTTTACATCTATTTGTATCAAATCTTCTCTCAAATCCACCATGTTCTCCACATATCATAAAAACCTAGATCTCATTTTTATTGTTCCTTAAATTATTATTCTTCTATAATCTATTTTATTCTTTGGATCCTTTTTATTTTAGAATCTTAAAGTAGCTGAGAGCAAGAAATAATGACTATGCTTTCGTTTACATTTCTTTTAAATTTTTGTTTTGTGAATGTTGGTTTGAACTTATGTTTGTCTAATATTTATTATTTGGTGGTTTGGTGAAGTTTTGTTTTGTTGTTGGTTGGAAGAATGAACAAGGAATCATGAAGAAAACAAGAAACAAAAGTTATATTTTATTTTCTCTTTCTGACAAATAGTATAATTTTCATATTTTCGCCTCAAACGTTTCGCGCGCACTTTTGAAAAACCTATGATATTCTATTTTTGAAAAGCAGTTGAATTTTTTAATAAGGGTCTATTCACCCTCCTCTGGACTGCTTTTCTATATATTAACACCAAACAGAAGCATAAGTCTTCACTTGAATGTCGTTTGACCATAGTGTTGACTTCACAAAGATGACTTGACATTTAAGAGAATCTTCAAGAGGATAGCATAATTCAAGAGGATAGCTTGATAAAACACCTTTAACATATTCGACCTCTTGAGTTATCCTCAATAAATAAAGACTTTACTTGATATTGTTCGATATCAGGTGTTGTCTTTGTTAAAACCAAATAGCTAATCAGTTGATTGCAACTTTGCTAACAACAAGCTTTACCACCTTGGATCACCTTGACAATACTTGTGAGAAGATAAATCCACAAATATTACTTTTAATAGTTATACATATGTGAAGACTTGATAACTCTTTATCCACAATTTGTGAGATGTGATCATTAGTCTATATATATAATAGTCTCAATGCTTTAATGTTATTCCACTTCACAATAAAGTTTGACTACATATACTTTAAAAATAATGTTCTTATGTTTAATGGAGTCTCACGATTAAGTCGCACTTAATGCTTCATAAAGCAAACTATCTATTATACGAACTTGATTACTTTGAGAAAACAAACATAATAAAGAAATGTCTCATTATTATTAATAAATAATTCGATACAAGTACCAAGTTCTAATAAAATTATGGGTATATAGGACTTACACCAACAATCTCCCACTAGCACTAGAGCCAATCAAGAATACACTTAATACCCATAGATCAAGTATGTCTATCACGCTACTGTTGCGCAAGAGACTTTGTCAGTGAGTTAGCGACATTGTCAAATGTTGGTACTCTACACATTTTCACCTTTCCTCTATTTATCATTTATCATTTATCATATAAGGTGATCGATCTCAAGTATGTGTTTGAATCATTAATGAGATCTAAACTCCTTAGCTTGTGCGGTCACACCATTGTTATCACAATAATGTTCAATTGGATCCATAATATTAGGCACTATACCAAGTTAACTAATGAATTTCTTGATCCAAACAACTTTCTTTACTGCATTTGAGGCAACAATATACTCAACCTCGATTGTAGAATCAATAACTATTTTTCTTTGAACTTTTTCATATCACAATGCCACCATTTAAGTAAAATACATAATCAAATTGCAATCTAAAGTCATCTTTACGTGTCTGAAAGCTATCATATATGTATACTATTTAATAAATTCCTTTTGATCTCCATATGTTAAAAATGAGCCTTTAGTCCTTCCCAAGCAGTTAAGGATATTCTTCATAGAAACCGAATGTACATCACTAGGATTAGACACGCACTTACTCGTTGCACTTAAAGCATACGAGACATCTGGTCGAATATATAACATGACATATATGATAAATCCTATTGCAGATGCATATGAGACCTTACTAATGCAATATCTTTCTTTCGTAGTTGAAGATGATTGTGTTTTTAATAGACACAAACCATATTTCACATATATGAATCATTTATTAGAATCATGCATATTAAAACGTCTTAACACTTTGTATATGTATGTACTATGACTTAGGCTAAATAGTTTTTATGGTCTATCTTTGTAGATTCAAATTCCTATTATATAGGTTGCTTCACTCAAATTGTTCATAGAAAAGCATTTTCCTAGCCAAGTTTTCACTTGCTGCAAGTCAGGAACATTGTTTCTAATGAGTAATATGTCATTTACATATAATATTAGAAAGACGACCTTATTCCCATTAACCTTCTTGTAGACATAAGGTTCATCTTCGTTTTTAACGAATTCATATTGTTTTAGAGTTTCATCAAAACGAATATTCGAGCTCCTAGAAGCTTGCTTAAATCCATAAATTGATTGTTGTAACTTGTATATCTTTTTTGCCTCTTATAATTCAATTACAAAGGTCCAATACAAAACACCACAAAGTAAGACAAATGGCCAAGTTGAACTTCCTTAGAAAGCCAAACATTCGATTCAAATCACCCGAACATCACCCGCCGTGATATCTGATCGAATGACTCCCACATCACACGCCGAATTAGACATAAGCACTTTCAACCACATGACGTATATAAACCATATCATAATATTGCAAGTTTCATCTCATTCAAACTCTTTAACTACATTTTTTTTAGTTTCACTGACTTAAACATTGAAGTGTTAATCTTGAAGATTCTCCTAATTCCGTGGTACCAAAAATTCTCACCACGACACCAAAATAACTTATACCTTATGCATTATATTTTTTTTTTTCAAACTCAAAAGATTATCGACTATAAAATCTTTTTTGAAGAGAACTTAATATCTTATTTCTTTAATCAAAATATTTCTCTACTTTTGATGATTCAACTATAAAAATTATGAGATAGTGAAAAAATAGTTAAGTTAAAGTAATAATAATAAAACAATGGAATTGAAATAAAACATAGATAAAAAGTAAATGTAAACGGGAAAACACAAACAGGTGTTTCCTCTTTCAGTTTTAGTTCTGTGACCTTCACTGTATCAGAGTCCCGCCGTTAACCTTTTTCTGTTCCTCTTTAATCGAATCAAAATAACATTTTTACTAATATTTCCCCTTCAAATCCCTAATTCACTTCAACCGTTTCTCCTTCCATCCAAATGGAGGATTCCGAGGGAGTCCTCAGCTTCGATTTCGAGGGCGGTCTCGACGCTCCTCCCTCCGCCGCCACCGCATCTGCCACCGTTTCCGCTGCACCTTCCGGTCCTATTGTCCAGTCCGATTCCTACTTGCCACCTTCCGCGGCTTCCAATGGTGCCCCCGCTCCTTCGATTGCTGAGCCCGTTCCCGGTAACAATCCTGGACGAAGGAGCTTCCGGCAAACGGTTTGCCGGCACTGGCTACGTAGTCTGTGTATGAAAGGCGAAGCCTGCGGGTTTTTGCACCAGTATGATAAGGCTCGGATGCCGGTGTGCCGGTTTTTTAGATTGTATGGAGAGTGTCGTGAGCAGGATTGTGTTTACAAGCACACTAATGAAGATATCAAGGAGTGTAACATGTAAGTATTTTTGTATTTTTGTAAATTTTGTATACTGTATCTATATATGTATGTATATATGCGATTCCTTCCAATTTAGGGTGTGTATTATGTGAGGAATGATTCTTGGCTATTTTTGTTTTTAGTGCATAAATTGAATTTTGATGCTGTTATGTGTTGTTGAAGATTGTTTATTTGAGCTGTTGCTTTTGATTGAGTTTAATTGGTGGATTAGTGATTGGTTGTCATGTATATAGGTTAAGGATTCCATGCTCTTTAAGGCATATGTGCAACGATGTTTCATACTTTTATAATGCATTTTTTGTGTGCACATTAAGACATTGCTTGTTATATACACTAGGGCTTTTTGATTAGATGAAAAGATGATATTGGATGTTGGATCGAATCTTATAGTTGGTCCTTGTTCTTTTTTCTTGGTTATGGGAATTGGTAAATTTTAGTGTTGGGGTTTTCAAGTTGATTCTAGTATGCAAATTATGTACCTAGAAAAGAACAGTTGGATTGGTGAATGTTTCCGTTGAAATCTCATGCTTATATGCTTGGAGGAGGAGTCCGGTGGCCAAAGGATGGGGGGGGGGGGGGTTGGGGGGTTGGGTGGGTGGGTGGGTTAAGCATACATTACTCTTTGAGACAGACCAACCAGGGGCCGTGTCTCACTTAGCTCAATGATATATTAGACCACACTTCACTTTGATGAATATTAAGTGTTGTAGAGAAAGAACAAAGCTCTATAAACTCCCAAAAAGAAAAGAGAAAGAATAATGTACAGTCTTCACAGGGTCTGCATGGTGAAATGATAGCTGTAGTGCTACTATTTGGGTTTTGGTTGTCGTAGCTATCAAATAATTACCAATAATATGTTGTATTGAACCCGCTCATTTGTCTATATTCTCCCCAGCTTGTTGAAAATTTGATCACCAGATGGCCATCACCATTCTCTGTATAATTACAATCAACTAATTGTTGAGAAAATGTTTTCTGCTGCAATTGGATTTTACAAACCAGGTTTACTTCTAAGTTTTAGCATGTATTGAATTTATTTAGTATTGAATTTTGAACAGAGATTGGAAGTTTTATAGGGAGCTGCCTTTTTTGTTGATATTCTAAGAGATTGGAAGGCCTTATTTGTTTAATGTGCTTGGATTATATATCATGTCATCTTTTATGCTTGTCACTGTTGTCTAACAAGGTTTTCCATTCTACTGCTGTCATTTATTTTATTTACACTGCACTCTTCTATAAATAGTTTTCTTTTCTTTTCTATTTTAACAAACAAAAATCCTCTTGTTCCATGTTTGATCAGTTATATTTTTGTCTTTAATTTCTTCATTATATATAAAATGAGATTATCAAACTATTATGATTTTGACATTTCTACTTCTGCAGGTACAAGCTAGGATTTTGTCCTAACGGACCTGATTGTCGTTACAGGCATGCGAAATCTACTGGACCTCCACCTCCAATTGAAGAGGTCCTTCAGAAGATCCAACATTTGTATTCTTACAATTATAACAATTCTCATAAATTTGTCCAACAAAGGGGTTCTAGCTATACTCAACAAGTTGAAAAGTCTCAGTTTCCTCAAGCAATCAATTCTGCAAACCAAGGTGTGGCTGGAAAACCATTAGCTGCAGAGTCAGGAAATGTCCAGCAGCAGCAACAAGTTCAACAGCCTCAGCAGCAAGTCAGCCAGAACCAAGTGCAAAATCTTGCTAATGGCCAGACCAATCAAGCCAATCGAACATCAACTCCTTTACCTCAGGGAATATCTAGGTGTGTTAGATTCGTGTAGTTTTCAGTTGGCTTTGGTAAAATATGCTTATAGTTACATAAATATTAAATATTACAAGCAAGGAATAAACATTTAAGTATTATTTTGTTTGGGATATCATAACAACATTTGCCTTATACAGTTGGATTCTCCTATGAATGCTGCTATTCACTTGGCAGTCTACACATGTATATCATGTTGTATGCTATTGGCTGTTAAATTACACACATGTCTAGTTGATTATTTTTGCATATTCTGTATCACTGATTTTAACTTTAAAACATTTAAGCTGTTTTTGTAATCAAAGTATCGAAACCCATCGATCGTGTGACCAAATCGAAGCTCCAAGACCTAGCTTGTTATGATAAAGTCCTAGGGACTTAGTTTTTCATATGCAAACAAAGACACGCTTAAAGAGCATTTAAGCTTAATTAGAAAAACTGTACAAAATCCAGAGTCTGGTTTCTAATTTATCTTAGAAATATGATATTTGGATAAACTGAGGATTAAGTTCTTCACTAATTATTATAAAAAAATGTCAGTCTGCTTTTGCAGTCCATAACTTACAAAATAAAGATTAAAAGTTTGATTTGGAGCAAGTGAGAAGGATTTTTTAATCAAATAGTAACTTTTTTGGACTTTAAAAGAAGAAAAGTTCAGAGTATCTTCTTAATTTTTATATTATAATTCTTTTCTGTTATTATAGTTTTCTCTGTTTTCTTGTTAATTATTAAGTTGTCTTCTATTTCTCACACAAATAAAGACTTGGTGTTGCTCTTATGCTAGACTGTGAATTAGTTTTACCTGGTGCATTATTCTAATCAGGTGACCATTACCGAATGAGATTAATAGACGGCGATGAGGTCTATAATTTTAAAAGATGGATAAGTTGTCATAAGTGGTTTGTGTTCAATTTTTAACCAATTATCCAATGGATATAACTTTGGTGGAATCACAATTTTCTTACCCATATTGATTAAACTTATAAAATTTTCTAAAAACCTTAGGTATTTTATTGTTAAGAGTTGCAATCGTGAAAATTTGGAGTTATCTGTACAACAAGGAGTATGGGCAACTCAAAGGAGCAATGAATCAAAACTAAATGAAGCATTTGACTCTGTAGAAAATGTGATTTTGGTTTTCTCAGTCAACCGTACTCGACATTTCCAGGTATGTTTACAATTTTGCCCCTCACTTGGCTACAATTGTTAAATTATATGGATTTAAGCTAATGATCTCCTTGTTATCCAATGGAATGTGGAAATTAAAATATTCAACACCTTTTTGAAAAGTTGGATGCATTTAAATTTATTTGATTATATTTGATTATTAAGATGATAATCAAAGGAGATGGCTGTGTTAGGCTGTCGACAACCAATGTAAAATTTGGTTGAATCTTTAGGACATAGATCAAATATGTAATAATGTGAATGTTAAGTCGTTACCCGGAAGCAACACGCTATATAGCTCGAGTACAATGTTAAGTGAGTAATGGCTGCTGCATTGTTGCCGGGATGCAGTGAAAAATAGAAAAGAGTTCCCACATTTTCATGATCGAGTGTGAGTAAAGAAGTTAGTCGACAAGAGTAGGATTCGTTTTGGAACATGGAACATAGGTGTTTTGACAAAAACATCTATGGAAATAGTGGACACTTTGGTTAGGAGGAGGATCAACTTAATGTGCCTACAAGAAACTCAGTTTGTGAGTGAAAAGGGATTTTGATAGAACATTATGGCGTCATTTAATCCATGTAGCCGACCCACTTAGTGGGATGTGGCTTTGTTGTTGTTGTTGTAGTAGTATTAAGATGATAAATTAAGGTATTCCCTCCGTCTCAAATTATTTGTTCCCTTTGAGTTTTGTACATTTTTTAAGATAAGTAATAGTTGTATTGATTTTAATGATAAAATGAGTTTCACTTACTAAAATATCCGTGTTAATAGTAGTTAGTGAAGTAGTTAGATGAATTAAAATACAATAAATAAGGGTATGTTAATGGAAAAAGTTAATAAATGTTGCATTGATATTCTTAAAGAACAAATATGTGTGTGTGTGTGTGAGATTCCGATTAGTTCAATTCTCTTTTCAAAACAGTTCCTTATAAGAATTGGAACTTATTAATGTGTTAAGCTTATATTTTAGATGCTTGAGTTAAGTTAATCATAATGGTTAGTGGGAGAATCAGAAGTAATTGATTTTGTTTGCTTCTTTCATTTTGTTTTGATATTTCAACTTGATGTTTTATTATACAAGAGAAAAAATGCATTGACCGAATTAATTATGTATTGTTGCTTGCTTGTTAAATGGTCTTTTGCTAATAGTTTAACAAGACAAGAGGGATGTCATAGAATTTTCAAATATGCATTATAATTATATGTACTAAATAGATTACTTGAATAATTTAGGAACATCATGTTTGACTGTGATGCTCTTCCCCACCGGCATTTAACACTTAACTTTATGATTTGAGGACTTGATATTTTTCCAGTGAAAAAAGAACCATTGGACAATTCTCTTTAGCTGTGGCAAAGCCATGGACCTAAACCTTTCTATATTTTGGCAGGGTTGTGCAAAGATGACTTCCAGAATTGGTGGTTCTGTTCCTGGGGGGAACTGGAAATATGCTCATGGAACGGCACATTATGGCCGGAATTTCTCTGTTAAATGGTTGAAGGTACAAAAACTCTTCCATCAACTTCCCCAGTTAATTTATCTGAGGGATAGCAATAATCCCCATATCGAAGCCAAACATACCGGAAGCATACATAATAAGACTGTAGCAGCAAAAGGAAATCTAAAATTACAAATTGCTATGCTACAGAAATTTTTAAAGTAATTGTCCTTTTCATTTTGGTTCGCAATGTAACATGTAAAGGAGCACCTTGACTTTTGTTGCAAGCAGTTGCCTGTATGATGTGGAGAGGCTCTTGTTGAATTTTCTTGAAGTTGTGGAGTGGTGCCTGCTGTATTTTTTTTGCACCCGATTCTTGTCATTTTGTCACAACGAGCACACAATTCTCTCCAATCTTAATACACCTAAGAATTGTGTGACTTACACAATTACAATTACAATGTCATACAGTTTTAGCCTCCTTAATATTTCCAATATATATGGAGACATGGAAATTGCTCAAATGCGAAAGGAGAAATATAATGTTCAAGAACCAAATATGTGTCATTAAGCTTGAACGAAACTTGAGCTAGAATTTTGGTCCAAATATGTTGAACATGAATTCAAGAACTTAAACCAAATTCTATGGTGTTGAAGTTATGGATTTTAGATAAAATATGGACAAAGAATTAATAAGGACTATGAATATGAAAGTGGTGTTGTATGATTTTTATTAACTTGATACAGAAGACTAAACAACTAACCCTTATTCATAGGGATACAATAGTATATTTTTCTTATTGGATCGTGAAAGAAAAAAAAACATTTTTCTAATATCTCATCCAACTCAACAGCTATCTAAGCAATAACATATTTTTAAATGGTTTCCTAAAAGTGGTTTTATTAATTCATTTGTGTCTTAATGAAAAATTTCTTGATGAACCCGTATGCGAAACTGCATAATGATATTTTTGTGTGTACATAATAGTCTATCTAATTACATTTCTTATTTGCAGTTATGTGAACTGTCATTCCACAAAACTCGCCATTTGAGAAATCCATACAATGAAAACTTACCAGTGAAGGTATTATCTTTTTCATCTCTATGATCCACTTTGAAGCCTTAATAAAAGCTGTTTTCTCGTGTTCTTGCTTTTATTAAGGGTATATGCATGAAGGGTAGGTTTTGGTCTTATACATGAAAGTTGTGTTTTGGTCTCCCTTCTACGCTGAATATATCAAGGATTGAACCCATCTATTTGTTGATGTGATCCTTATAAAGATGATGTTGGGTTGGGTCCTCCTGTCCCTATAGCTGTGGTTTGAACTTTACCTAACTTGGTAATGCTCTATCTGTTACTGCTTGGTTATTTTGAGTAGTTTTTTTTTTGCATCACCACTAAGTAAGGAATCCTACATCTTTCTAAAATATAACATAAAAACAGGTGTGGTCTTTTGTCATTTGTGAGTTGAGTTGTGACCATTGGCAGTGTTCAGTACTAACTGGTTGACTTTTAACTAGTGAGAGTTGATATGGGTCTGGCCACACTGTTAGTAAGGCTTTGTTTGGGAGTTTGGAAAGGAGGGGAAGGGAGGGTTTCGAAAAACGGTTTTGTAGAAAAATATAGAAAAATACATTTTTTGAAAAAAGGTTTTGTATAGAATGACAAAGAAGTGGTTATCAATAACATTTTTTAAATTTTTGGAATACTATAACAATGGAAATTATATTTGAACAATTTGTCTAAACTCTCTAAAATCCTTCAAATCCCTTCTCCAATACAGTTTTTTAGTTCCCCCGAGTCAGGGGGATTTTGGTTTGTGAAACAAAATCCTCCAAAATCCTCCCCACCTAAATTCTTCTATTCTTTTCACTCTATTCTTCCATTTTTTCAAAGCCTTCCCCTCCCTTCCCCTCCAAACTCCCAAACAAAGAGTAAGTGAAATCAACTTGTATGGTGCTCTTAGAATTTGAGTTGGCTTAACTCAATCTTATAAAACCGATTTGTAAGATATCATCTTTCATCCACTGTGAGACTCTGAACACCTCTTACTCACACGTCCAGGAATGGACATATTGAACGTGGACATGTGCATATAAGTCTTAGTCAATGAGACAACTTAAATTAGAAGTTAACATGACTAGGACATTAAGGCACATTTCCACTTATAGGCACATTTCCATGCTCAAATTAGACTTCTAAAGTGGACATTTGGAGCGTGGAAATAAATGGCGGGTGACTCGATAGCGGAAACTTGATAGCTGGTGGTCCAACGGATCTTAAACTGTGCTCTTGATACCATCTTAACAAATATAGTTGAGCCTAACTCAACCCTACAAAACCGGTTTTGTAGGGATGAGTTAGGCCCAATCCACATACTCTAAAAATTAGGATTGATAGTCTTTATATTAGTATAAATAGAGCTTAGTGCTTTGTCTTTTATATCACATTAAATTACAGAAGAGAAAATTGTTCTAGCTCTTTTATTTTTATCTTTTCCTCCTTTATAATTTAACATGGTATCAGTTATAGACTAGTTTTAACTGGTATCAGAATGGGTCTGTTCTCTGTCTATTGTAAAGTTCCATAAAATTAAGAACTCTTATTTATTTCCACGATTATTTTCTTCCTTTGATTAGCCACCTCTCTTGCCAAATAACTGCTCAAGAAACTTTTCCTTTCCAGTTCATGTTTATTAGTGGGCTATTTGGTTCACTACTGCCACAATCTTCTTCAGATCAATACTGTTAGTGATATTTCTCGTTTCTCTCTTCTCAGTGAGCTTCTTTCCTGATACCATCACCATCCTCTGAGGGGGTTAATATTTTTTGCTAATAACCTAAAAAAGTGGTTAGAGCGGGACTGGCTTACCACGCCTAACCCATGTTGACAGATCTTAATTGTTTGGCTAGCTTTTATTAATTTATTTTTTATTTTTTGTATTTGTAAAAAGTGATCCATTTTTAACAAGCTTAATAAGCTATACTATGAAAAGTGGTTAATTAAAAGAAAAATGTCACAGGTATTTCTTTTATTTTGCCACTTTTCATGAAAGCTATACCTTGAAAAAGGTCCATTTTAAAGAAACTTATAAGCTATACTTTCTAATGCTCCGTGGAAAACACTATGATTTGCATTCTAAGGTATATAAAGAGTGCACTAGGTAAAGGATTACTTTATCAAAACAAGGGTAACACTCAAGTTTTTGGCTATTCTGATGATGATCGGGTAGGTTCACTAGCAAATAGAAAGTCCACTTCAGGGTATTATCTTCTTGTTGGTGGAAATTTGATCTCGTGGTGGAGCAAGAAGCATAACATAGTTGCAAGGTCTAGTGCCGAAGCATAGCGTGCTATGGCTGCAACAACTTGTGAACTCCCATGACTAAGACAGTTACTCTAACAACTCAAATTAGAAGACGGTAAGGCAATGAAACTAATGTGTGACAACCAAGTTGCATTACATATTGCTTCCAAGCCAGTTTTTCTTAAAGAAATAAGCTCATAGAGACAGATTGCCACTTGTAAGAGATAAAAATCTTAACTAATTTCGTTGGTTCAAATGATCAACTAGATGACAAGTTACCACCCTTAGAGGGAGGACTTTGGATTGAATCTATTTGTAACAATCTTGGTACATATAACATGTATGCTCCAACTTGAAAAAGAGTGTTAGAGTTAAGGAAAGCTGCCAATATTGGTGGACCGTTCAACTTCCTAGATTACTTTCAATATTCCTATACTAAAAAGCTTTTTAGGTTAGTGTTAATTATTGAGTGTAAATATACTTTGTATTTAATATTTGATTTACTTGATAGGATCCTTTTTCTTAGATAGTAGTTAATTCTGTTTTCATAGTCCTCAAATTTTTTTAAAAACATTGTTCAAGGGTATAAATGTCAATTTGAACCCTTTTATGGGTAATGTTCAATTCTTCATTCGGTTATGTTCTTGCTAACAAACAATCATTTTGTTCTTCATATTTTTGGTTCAATGCTTATGTTACTCTTCTTTTAAGCTTTGTTGCCATGTACTTTCGGTTCTTTAATTAAGTATGACATTCTCTTTTATTGTGTATAAGATTGCACCAAAGTTCAACTCTAAGTCCCTACTTTTTTATTTAATTTTGGATGTACTCACGGAACACATTCAAAAGCTAGCACCGAGATATATGCTTTTTGCAGTTGATATAATCCTACCTATAGAGTCAAAGGAAAATTTAAATGAGAGGCTGGAGACGAGTCTTAGAAGCACATGGCTTTCTCCTAAGCAGAAGTAAGACGGAGTATATGGAATGTAAGTTCAGCAAAAGGAGAAGCGTTTCTAACCTAGAGGTGAAAGTTGGAGACTATATCATCTCACATGTCACACAATTTAGATATCCTGAGTCCGTAATACAAAGTGATGGAGAAATAGAAGGGGATGTAAACCATATAATTCAAGCTGAATGGCTGAAATGGAGGAGGTGAGCCTCAAAGGTTTTATGTGCTACAAAAGTACCACTTAAGTTGAAGGGAAAAATTTATCGGACAATGATAAGACCTGCGATGTTGTATGAGACAAAATGTTGGGAGGTCAAGAATCAACACGAGAATAAAGTAAGTGTAGCAGATGTGAGGATGCTGCGTTGGGTGTGTGGTAAGACTAGACGTGATAAGATTAGAAATGACAATAATTGAGAGTGTTGGGGTAGCACCTATAGCAGAAAGGATGGTGAAAACTAGGCCTAGATGGCTAGGGCGTGTAGAGAGAAAAGTTGTAGATTCTGTTGTAAGAAGAGTAGATTAGATGGAGAAGAGTCTAACAACTAGAGGTAGAGGAAGGCCTAGAAAAACTATAAGAGAAACTATTAAAAAAGATCTCGAGATTAACAAATTGGATAAAGACATGGTTTTGGATTGAATATTATGATGGAATTTGATCCTTATAATCGACCTCACTCAATGGGATAAGGCTTGGTTGTTGTTGATCGATATTTACTTTGTACACTAATTCATAGTCTTTACAATAGCGGCTATCCCACTATCCACTAGTATTTGACTGATTGGGGGGATGCTCCTCCTCTTTTGATTCATTTTCTTTGCTGAATTCTGCTTTTGCCTCTAGTTTTTCTTCCCCTTAATCTTGAAAATGAATCCCTGGTTTGAATTTTATGTACAAAGCCTTCTCAAATGTAAAACTCCAAATTCTGAATAATTTTCCTCCAAGAAAGCCACCACCAGTGAACTTCTCCATCCAGTCCCAGTCAAACCCATGATAACCATTTTTCCTCATGAATTGGATCAATATCCAATGAGCATTACTGCATCCGTCAAATCTTGACATCACTGCTTCCTTTTTAACCAACATCACTCCTTGACGATTCGACATGTCGGATCAATTCTCAGAACCCCAAGAAGTGAGTGGAAAAGAAAGAAACAAATGTATTAAGAAAATATTAAAGAATAGGAGAGAAAACTTTCCTCCAAGGGCCCTTCAACAGTAGAGTCACTACTCTATTCATAAAAGATACAATATTTAATGATACTCCTCTTTCTATGCATTCTCCTATTTATACAAGATTCTCTAACTAATTTCTAAACACGTCATTATTATATCCTAACAATTCAAATTCTAATAAATTCCTTATCCTATATCCTAACAGTGACAATTAGTAATTACTAAATATTCTCTTGGTTATGTAATTGCAGATAAGTAGAGATTGTCAGGAGCTGGAACCCTCTATTGGTGAGCAGTTGGCATCCTTGCTTTATGTTGAACCAGATAGCGAACTTATGGTATGTTCTCTGAGTGGTCATCATTATTATTTTGGGAAGTGTTATTTGGAAAAAAAGGGACACCAAATTTCAACTACAATTTAGACGGTTAATACAATTCAAATACATGGTTAATTAGGTTTAGTAGATGTTTAATGAATATAACAAGGCTTTACAACTCATTAACCATCAACATATCACATTTAATCACAATTTTGAATGTCATTAAGTGTTGGGATTTTCACCTTCACGGCGGTCTGCCCCTAGTTGCCTAAATTGTTGCATTAGGCTTGCCTTTATTGCAGCCTCCAACACCTTTATCGTGTTGGGTTTGAAGGGGTGGATTTAGCCCCACATTGCTTAGAGATATGACCTGTGTTGTGTTTAAAAGTGAGAGAAATCCTCACCTCATAAGTCAGTTTTGTAGGGATGAATTTGACCCAACCCAAATTCTAAGATTAACCATGATTTTCGAGTGTATATCTGAATACAAATTGTGGTTAATAAATATGGTGTATAGTTGAAAATCCCAGAATCATGTTTATTTGAATATGTTTTTGATGGTTTTAATGAATGTCATGTATATTTGAACAACTAAAAACTATGGTTAATATCGTTCAAAGTCGTGGTTAATTACGGCCAGTTGATGGTTAATACTTAATGAGTTGTTGCAACTTGTTATATTCTTTAACCCTCTACTAGACGTAGTTAACAACATATTTGAATGGCAGTTAAATTATTGTCGATTTTTGTTGTCATACTTAATGTTAAAACATAATTTCTCTATTTTTTTGGGTGCATGAGAATTACTATAGATTTGTTATGTACAAATGAAGAAAAATAAAATGATTAAGTTACTTTTGATTTGTATTATGTTTTTTCTTTTCCTGAATGGATCTTTCTTTCTAAGAAACTTTTAAAACAGGATTATGAGGTTGGTATCAAATATCAACAATTGTTATCTTGTTCTAAAGTCTTTGTAATAAATGCACACGACAGTATTATCACTTATTTATTTTTGGTAGACTATACAACTGGTTCAAATATGCTACAAATAGCATATTGCTGAAATCGTCAGCCATAAGTAGTGAAGGGAGAGAAAGACTGTGAAATAATGACGAAGAATATAACTCTATATCTTTCTATAGTGATCTTGTGACTCTGAAATATATGGAGCCCTAATTAGGGTGTTGTATGAGAGGTCAAGGGCATTTTTCTGAACCTTGTACGATGTTATGGAAAGAAGAACTTTGAGTGTAATTGTGTGCTTGGTCAAGGGCATGCATGGTCCTGGCTCTTGAATCTCCTTAGTGGCTAGCCAATCTCTCAGATAAAGGTTAAATCTGACATGCCGGAATATGAATGATAGATATAGAATAGATAGGGATTTATTAGTTTCTATGATTAATAGTGCTGAGCTGTATTAGTTTGTTACAGTTTGTTATAGCTTTCCCACTCTCTATATATAAAGTGTTCATTGTATCACTATGATTATGAAATACAATGACAGATTCTCTAACTGCATTATGAACTTCTATCAATGAAGTACCAATATAAGAGCTTCAATTCTCAAAGGTTGTGATAAAATATTAAAGGTCTTTTCTTCGATAATCATCAATTCTAAAGTTTTAGGGAACACAACTATATAAAGTTTAGAAGAAAGGAAAAACTGAAGGGGGTAGAATCTACAATAAATTTACTGGTTAGACTAAAATTAAGTACTCTATAGACTCGTTATACCAATAATTTGACTTAATTTCAAATAGGTTTCATAATTTAATAGTTTTTAACTAAGGTCATATACACCTAATTTTTTTCATACAGTTACTGGCTGAGGGCTATTTTAGGGACTAAATTATAAAATTTAATAACTAGTAGTAATCTACTTGAAAACTTCATAACCCATAGGCTCTTATTTAAAATTTTAAGAAGTACAGGTCCCTGCAAAAACTTTTACAGTTGAGTTTGTGTCCCAGGCCTTGCCACATCCTAGATATCTCTTACATATTTTACAATTCCTTTTTAGATGATGCAATCTCCTTTAGAGTAAACGACAAGACTTGTCTAATGTTTTTCTTTGAGTATCTTTTCTTTACTGTTTCATTAGATTATCTGTTTTAAAAGAAGCTCTAATCAACAGTTAATACTTGGTTTCATGCCAAGTGTGTCAGTTATCTGTAAAGATTTGCCTATTTTAATGAATGGGTTTGGGATGCATAAAACCATTGCCCGTTATGCTTTAAGAATTGATTTAGTCTTGTATTCTTTGCCATGTTTACAGGCTATCTCGATTGCAGCTGAGTCTAAACGAGAAGAGGAGAAGGCAAAGGGGGTGAATCCAGATAATGAAGGAGAAAATCCAGATATTGTCCCATTCGAAGACAATGAAGAAGAGGAAGAGGAAGAAAGTGATGAAGAGGAGGAGAGCTTTGGTAATGGTGTAGGGCCAGTTGTTCAAGGCAGAGGTAGGGGCAGAGGTATGATGTGGCCCCCTCACATGCATCTCGGACGCGGAGCCAGACCCATGCCTGGAATGCAAGGTTTTAATCCGGTAATGATGGGTGATGGATTACCCTACGGGCCTCCTGGACCTGATGGTTTTGGTATGCCGGATCTCTTTGGCATGGGTCCCCGGGGTTTTGGTCCATACGGTCCTAGATTCTCCGGTGATTTTGGAGGCCCCCCAGCTGCCATGATGTTCCGAGGGCGACCCTCACAACCTGGAATGTTTCCTGGTGGTGGGTTTGGGATGATGATGAATCATGGACGCGGTCCCTTTATGGGGGGAATGGGGGTTCCAGGTCCCAACCCAGCAAGAGGTGGTAGGCCAGTGAATATGCCTCCGATGTTTCCACCACCTCCGCCTCCACCACAAAATATGAACCGCATTGCCAAGAGAGATCAAAGAACAAGTGATCGAAATGATAGGTACAGTTCAGGACCAGAGCAAGGTAAGAGTCAAGACATGCTCAGTCAAAGTGGGGGTCCTGATGATGACATGCAGTATCAACAAGGATACAAGTCACAACAGGATGACAAGAATGACGATAGTGAAAGCGAAGACGAGGCACCTAGGCGGTCAAGACATGGAGAGGGTAAAAAAAGAAAAGGCGAAGCTTAGAAGATGTTAACACATTCTAATCACACTAGCATGTGCTTTCACCTAGCACTACATATTGATGATGCACTAACCAGTATGGCCCGTTTCAAATGCTTTCTTATTTCCTATGAAAATGATAATAAGATAATCATATTGCTTTATTTGAGTTCGTTCTTTTTCTTTTATAAGAGACCAGGGGATTAGGGGCTCCATGAAAGGAAATTGAGATTCTGTTCATTAGTATTGTAATTTACGAAATGGTTCATTGAACATTTGATTTATGTGTTGGGATAGCAATGATAATTAGTAGGCTCGACGAATGTATACTAGTGTATTTGTAAAGGGATTGTAACATTAGAGTCCTAAATGATAAAGTGAGTTAAATTTTACTTTACAGTGCATTTTGTTTATGGCACTGGTTAGCGTTTAATTGCTGCCTTGGTTACAGCAGTTGTCAACTGTTAAGTATTTAAAATATCTTTAATCCATTTATAATATTTTTACGAGTCTCTAATCCATGATTAATCAAACACCATAGGAGTTGAATTATTGATTTTCTCTTTTAAAGAGTTTTTAAATCACTAATTGAGTTATGTTTGTAATTTTTTCTAGTTAAGTAGTTTAGTGAATGAAATCCAACTTATTAAATATAAAGTGGAATGTCTTGAATTTAATAATGTTATTTTTTTATTTCAAAATAATTGTGGTGTAATATTAATCACTCTTTTTTCAACTATATTTTAAAGATAATAATATTATATGTAAAATAATTGTCATTTATTATTAATCATCTTTTTTTCAACCATACTTTATAATTAGTATTATATGTATTACTCTCATATTATCATTTTAAACTTTGCATACTTAGAATCAATCAATAATTAAAAATTAATTTAATAAAATTAATATTATTTTTTTATTTATATAAAAAGTTTTATGATACAAACAAATCAGATAGTCAAGTTAACATAATATAATATTTTATATATTAAACTAATACAAAATGATTTTATTAATATTAACTCCTACTCCCTCCAGCCTTATTTATCTAGCCTTATTTATAAGAGATAAGTGATTTTTTAAATTTATTAAATATATTTAGTTTATTATTATACCAGTTATATTAATTATTAAATAAGTTTAAAAGGTAATTTGTCTCTTATAAATAAAATTGGAGGAGGCTTATAAATAAATAAATAAAATACATTTCCATTGAATAACATGTGAAAAGAAAAAGAGAAAAGTAAGGATTATAGCCGAGAGGCTTATTCAACTAACTACTTGGATAAAGTCTACACTTTTTCTTTCTTTCTCAAGTTGCATAAATTCGACAATATAGCTTGTATGAACCAAAATATAACTCTAAGAAAATGATACTAGTACTTATTTGTTGGGATAAGTAACCCAATTTTTGGGATAAGTAACCCGGGAATAAGCTTGTATCTTGTATCTTAAATGATACTAGTAGTTATTTTTGAATAAATATTATTAGGGTAATGCTAATTTGTGTTCTAGGGGCACAAGATAAGAATTAAAGAAAATAATTTTATGTTTGAAATTTGTTGGAACCAGATCAAACTTGTTCAAGGTGAATCAATGGTGGAAGTTGTTATTTTGGTGGTAGAAAGGTTAATTGAGGAAGATGATGAAAATAGAGAAATAAGAAAAATTGAGATGAGAATATTGAATGACATTATCTGAAGGCATTTACAACAAATATTACAATTGAGGTCTATTTATAGTGTACAAACCACTAAACAAACAGACTAAACAAAACATCCAAAACTGCCTAATAAAACAAAACTATTATCCTGTTTTGGCTTCAGGAAATTGCTATTTCTGCAGCAAACAAGAAGCCTTCCAAAATAGCTTCTCAAATAAGCTATTCTCCAAAAACACTTCAAAAGTCAATTACACTGCATTTGACTTATTCTAATCATCCAACACACCACCTTAAGTCAAATGCTCAATGTTCGTCATGTCCAACCTCACCACGAGTCGCTTGAAAACATCATTCGTAACCGCTTTCGTCAACAAGTCCGCGACTTGTTCTTCACTTCTGCAGTAGCTCAAACGTAACTGTCAAGAATTCACTAAATCTCTCAAGTAATGGAATCTCATCTCAATGTGCTTGCTCCTCCCATGTGCTATGGGATTCTTAGCAAGATTGATGGCTGAAACGTTGTCCACCAACAACAAAACAGCTTCTCTCGTGCTGCTGTCTAGCTCACGCAGTAAATTCACAAGCCACACAGTTTGACATGCACACAATGACGCTGCAATGTACTCCGCCTCGCAAGAAGAGAGAGCAACCACCGACTCCTTTTTAGAACACCAAGAGATTGGTGCTCCGCCGAACATAAAGACATAACCAGCCGTAGACTTCCGATCATCTTTATCTCCGCACCAATTGGAGTCGGTGTAGCCAAGTAAATTGCACCTTTTGCCCGTGTCACTTGCCGGAAACAAAATTCCACAACCAAGAGTACCTTTCACATAACGAAGGATCCTCTTAACCGTTGCCAAGTGTGATACCTTTGGCCTCTCCATGAACCTACTAGCAATACCGACACTAAATGCTAAATCTGGCCGCGTATTGCATAAATAACGCAATGATCCAATCAATCTCCGGTATTGAGTCAGATCCACATCTTGCTCTTCCTCGCTTTTGGATAGTTGTGACCGTGCCTCAGATGGAGTTATGGCAGCATTACAATGCTCCATATCACACCTCTTTAAGATCTCCAAAGCATACCTACTTTGATGCATGAGCAACCCCAACTTTGTCTTTTGGAACTCTATGCCTAAGAAGTACTTCACATACCCAAGGTCACTCATTTCAAACTCCTTCATAAGCTCTTCTTTGAAGCTTGAAATGTACTTTTCACAACTTCCAGTAATCAACAAATCGTCCACATATAGACAAAGTATGATTACTCCTTCGCTTGCACTCCATTTCACATAAACACCATGCTCGGACACACACTTTTTGAAACCAATGTCGTTAAGAAAACCATCTATGCGTTTGTTCCAAGCTCTTGGAGCTTGTTTCAAACCATAGAGTGCCTTCCTCAACTTGTAGACCCTTGCCTCTTGATTTTGAACAACAAAACCAAGGGGCTGTCCAACATACACCTCCTCATCCAATGGACCATTCAAAAATGCCGATTTGACGTCCATTTGATGTAACGGCCAACTATTGTTATTTGCTATCGCAACAACTAACCAGATGGTTTCATGTCGAGCAACCAGAGCAAATACCTCATCAAAGTCTATGCCTTCCTTTTGCAAAAACCCCTTTGCAACTAATCAAGCCTTATGCTTGATTATCTCGCCTTTCGGATTCTCTTTCACTTTGAAGACCCACTTCACACCAATTGCCTTTTTACCTTTCGGTAAGTCAACCAACATCCAAGTATTGTTTTTCTCAATCGATTCAAGCTCTTACTTCATTGCATTCATCCACTTTGGATCGCTTAATGCCTCCTCCGTATCTACCGGTTAAGATTCAACCATTAAAGCGAAATGAATGAGATCACCATCGTTATTGATATCACTATCACGGAATACCTCAAAATCTCGGAGTCTTTGAGGCATACCTCTCTGCCTCGCTGGTCGTCTACTCGATTCACCATTCTCCGTTGCGAATGGTTGCTGTCCAGCATCATTAACAGGCTGAAAATTCAAATTTCCTCCCAGGAAATAGATTTCCCCATGTGGTAAATCGATTTCTGGGCCTGCATTTCGAATCTCGGCAGCTTCAAGAAGTGCAATTTCGGGCTGGAAATCGATTTCCCCTTTCTGGGAATCAATTTCATGGACTGGTATAACATAAATTCTGCTGTCAAAAGTCCGAATTTCATCCACGATCACGTCTCGATTAATCACGATCTTCTTGCTACTCATATCAAACAACTTGTAGCCTCCGGTAGGATGATAACCAACAAGCAACATTTTTTCACCCTTGTCATCTAACTTCTTTCGAAGTTGACCCGGAATATGTCGAAACGCTACCGAATCGAAAACATGCAAATGACTCAAGCTCGACTTGAATCCGGACCATACCTATTATGGAGTAACCTTTTCAAACTTCTTTGTAAGACACCTATTCAGCAAATAGGCGGCAGTAGAAACAGATTCACCCCAAAGATCTTTCGGTAAATTCTTCGCTTTCAACATGCTACGCACCATGTTCATAATCGTCCGATTTTTCCTCTCGGCAAAACCATTTTGCTCAGGCGTATAAGGTGGTACAACCTCACGCCCTATACCCTCGTCATCACAATAACTCCTAAATTCACCCGAAGTAAATTCGCCTCCACCGTCGGTTTTGAGAATTTTGAGTTTGTGACCTATTTGTCAACCATGGATTTGAACCGTTTGAACACTTCAAACACCTCATCCTTCCTCCTAATGAGATAAATCCATAGCTTCCTACTAAAATCATCAATAAACGTGACGAAGTATCAGTTGCCTCCATACGAATTGACTTGCATTGGTCCGCATACATCGGAATACACCACCTCAAGGTGATGCTTGGTCCTATGACCCGCATCCTTGCTGAAATTACTCTTGTGTTGCTTCCCTTGCACACACTCATCACATATTTCAGATGGAATATTAATCCGTGGCAGCCCGAACACCATACCGTGCCTGTGTAACGCGTCGAGGTCTCGAAAGTTGAGATGACCGAGACGGTAGTGCCATAACCATTCTTCACGACTTACAATAGTAGCTAAGCACCTATGCTCCATAACTTTCAACTCAATCTTGAAAGTTCTATTGGAAGCCATAGGAGCCTTAAGGATCAAAACACCGTTTTGGTCCAAAACACGCAAAACCTTGTTTTCCATGCGAATCGTGTAATTCCTTTCAAGCAATTGGCCAATACTTAAAAGATTACATTTGATTCTAGGAATATACAATACATCTTTGATCAAGGAATGACCACCATCCCTTCTCATGATCAAAACATCACCGACACCGTCGGCCGCTAAAGTTGTGTTATCTGCGAATCTCACTCTACTTCGCGTGGCTTGATTGATCTTCATGAACCAATCCTTTCTACCAGTCATATGAGTCGAACAACCAAAATCTAAGTACCACTCATCACTACCTTGAACTCCATCTCGAACCGTTACCAATGCGTTTTTCTCCGAACGCGTTTTCTGCACTTTTTCGGTACTGCAGTAGTTGCTGTCCAACAACTTTCTACTACTGTCCATGCCATTATTCTCCTCCGTAATCACCACAAGAAGCGTATTTTCATCATCCGTTTCTTGCCTAGCTACCTTAGCCTCATCCGCATCATTTTCCTTGCGTTTTGAGCGACCTTCTCTCGAAAAATGCCCAAACCTTTGACAATTATAATACTTCATGGAACTTTTGTCGAGTGGTTTGTAGGCACTTTGATTACCCTCTTTGGAGCTTCCTTCACCCTTTAGCCCCTTTGAATTTTGTGGATCTTTTCCACCAAAATTATGGAAATTCTTCTTACTTCTAGAAGACCATTTCCCTTTTGATCTCTTGTTCTTTTCATTTAAACGAGCTTGCAAAGCCACTTCCGCTTCCGCCTTATCATTTCCTCTTTCATCCATCCTTTATTCATGAGCTTCCAAGGAGCTTTGAAGCTCATCTTTGGTCATAGTCTTGAGGTCCTTCGATTCTTCAATCGCAACCACAATGTTATCGAATCTAGGTGTTAAAGAACACAACACTTTTGATACAATATTCTGCTCCGAAACAGCTTCACCGTAAGACTTCATTTGATTCACCAAACGCGTAACACGCGTCACATAATCGTTGACCGTTTCCTTTTCTTCCATTTGAAGTAACTCGAATTGACGTTTGTGAGTTTGTAACCTCACAACCTTCGCTTTGTCTGCCCCTGCATAAGCCTTCTTAAGAATCCTCCAAGCTTGCTTTGCCGAGTCACAATCGCCAACTTTCTCAAAGTTGCCACTATCGACGCAAGAATGTATCAAGAAGAGAGCTTTGTAGTCTTTCTTCTTCTCTTCTTTCTGAGTAGCTTGCTGGGCTGCAGTAGCCTCTTCAACAAGAGGAGTAACATCGGTGGTAATCACATCAAGCACATCTTGATAACCGAACAAGACTTTCATTTGCTTGCACCATTTGTCGTAGTTCTTCGAATCAAGAATTGGAAGGTTGGTGGATATTTTATCGTTTGAAACGGGCATGATTGCAGCAAAATAGGATCAGAACCAAAACTCTGATACCAAATGTTGGAACCAGATCAAACTTGTTCAAGGTGAATCAATGGTGGAAGTTGTTATTTTGTGGTAGAAAGATTAATTGAGGAAGATGATGAAAATAGAGAAATAAGAAAAATTGAGATGAGAATATTGAATGACATTATCTGAAGGCATTTACAACAAATATTACAATTGAGGTCTATTTATAGTGTACAAACCACTAAACAAACAGACTAAACAAAGCATCCAAAACTGCCTAATAAAACAAAATTGTTTTCCCGTTTTGGCTTCAGGAAATTGCTATTTCTGCAGTAAACAAGAAGCCTTCCAAAATAGCTTCTCAAATAAGCTATTCTCCAAAACACTTCAAAAGCCAATTACACTGCATTTGACTTATTCTAATCATCCAATAAAATTGTCAATTGATTTTAATAAAGATTTAAAATTAATTTTATAATTGTTTCATTCAATACAAATTTTCTACAAGTGAGTGTCTTATCTTGTGTCCCTAGGACACAAGTTAGCATTTCGCGTATTATTATTATTATTATTATTATTATTATTATTATTATTATTATTATTATTATTATTATTATTATTATTATTATTATTATTATTATTATTATTATTATTATTATTTTGTTTATCCATTATCTGTCTTTAATATATTTTATTGGTAATATCAACCATAAAGTAAATTGTGGTTTAATGAGAATGTAATGAGTGAAATATTTGAACTATATATTCTACTCGACGACCACTTAAGATAGAGGTGAGATTATAAAACTCATATTATTAAAAATACTTAACCTTAGATCATAACTTGTTGAGAGATTGAAGGGTTGGTCTATGTGGGTAAATGTTTAATTATTAAGAGATCATGATTAAATAATCTTGGGATGAGTATCAATATATTAGCTTTATGCGATTCTTAAAAAGAAAATTAATTATATTAATTTTAATGATAAAATTAATATTATTTATTAAAATATTATTATTCATTATAATTAATAAAATTATTAAAAAGAATGAAAGTTAATGAATAGAAATATAATAATAAAAATAAATAAATATATTATTAATATTTTAAATTAATATTTATTTTGAGATATAAAAAGATATAAATAAAATATTTTTTATGAGATAGAATTTAATCGATAGGATTGAGTTCAAAGGGATGTTCAAAACCGTAGAAACTTTTTATTCAACCTATAAAATATTAAATTTAATAACAGAAAACTTGTAGTTCTTAGTAAATTTTTTCCCATCTTATTAATGATAACAACAATTTGATATACTTGTCAAATTGCCCATTAAATTTTTTTAACACGATGACTGCCGATTTCATTTATATAATTTATTTTTTGTTACAAGTTGAACTATTCTTCTTTATAATGAAAATTTTGCTTTTATTTTATTTTAAGTTTATTTTATTATAAATAATTGTTTTACCGTGTCTAGGAGACCAACTCTCAACTGGACTTCCTTTTAACATAAAATTGAACAAACCGCTCGTAAAAATTGAAAGGAGACTCGATTAAATAAAGAAAAAAGAGAAGGCAAGGAAATAGAGTTAAGTGACCACAAAAAGTCCAAATCAAGTAAAGCAATGCAAGATTTACATCAAGATCCCATACAACCTCCGCCATAAAAACTACTTTGAGACTATGGTGTACTGAATAACGAAACTGATTGACCATCGTTGACCATCCCACAATTACCACTAAATTTAAATTCAACATAGAACTACTTTGCTAGTTGGAACAAAATAAGTTTCTTGAAAGATTGAATGAAGATGCAAACAAGAACCAATTTCAAGCAAAATTATGAGAGTAACTAGGTGAACCTTATAAGAGATTCAAAAGATTCCTAACAATGTCCCCAACACACAACTTAGATCACACTGATCGAATGCACATGATAGGCTAAAACTTAAAACGAAGCAAATACTTGACCCAATAGCTAACGGTTTCTAAAACTTTAAAGCCCACTAAAAATTTAAAACTAATTAAAGTAATTTTTACTAATGAATATTTGGAGTTATATGATGTTGAATTGTAATTTCTTGTGTTGAAGCAGGTTGCTCGACAAAAGCAAGGGAGTGTCGAACCACCTAATATGTTGAGTTGTGTTAGTATGTCGAAGTGTCGAAGCATGCTGCTTCATACAAGATTTCGACTTATGTCTATTTTAATAGTGTTAGCTATTTTGGGCTTTTATAATTTTGGGCTTTTATAGTTTTGGGCTTTGGTTTGAGGTTTAAGTTAACCTAAATCTATAAATAGAAAGAGTAACCCTCATTCTTGTAATGAAGTGAATATAGTATTCATAACATTATAATACACAGTATTTTGCAGTTGCAAAGTGAGTAAGAAGTTTTCCACAGTTTGTGGGCAGAGAGAAGTTCTACAGAATTTTATTACTCTTCTCCTTCGTTATTTACTTTCTTTCTTTCTCAATTGTTCTTCTTTTTTCATTGTTATTGTGTAGGTGATAACAATCTTGTTCATCAAGATTGATTGAAATTTTTCATAGGTTGTGTGGTGGATTTCTAACATCTGGTATCAAGAGCTCCGGTTTAATTGATTCGTGGGAAGAAAATCACCATGGCAACGAATCATCCAAACAGGCATTTTCCAGTAAATCTTCTGATTCTCAAGAACAACAATTATGAGAATTAGTGCAAGCAGATAAAAGTTATGTTCTGTTATCAAGATCTTTGGGATCTTGTGAAGGAAGGAGTAACAACGCTCGCAGAAGACGCGTCAGATCAAGAAAAGGCTACACATAAAGAATTGAAGAAGAAAGTTTATAAAGCTCTCTTTAAAATCTATCAATGTGTTGATACATATAACTTTGAAAATGTTAGTGATGCAGAGTCAGCGAAAGAAGCATGAGAAATTCTAGAAAAATTGTTTGGAGGCGCAGAGAAGGTGAAAGAGGTGAGGTTACAAACTCATAAGAGAACTTATGAATTACTTCAGATGGAAGACAATGAAAGCATAACTGATTTCTTCACCAAGGTTACGAAACTGGTGAATCAAATAAAAGTATGTGGAGAAGTGTTGACATCAACATCTGTTGTTGGAAAGATCTTGAGGTCGTTGGCTCCAAAGTTCGACCACATGGTAGTAGCCATATAAGAGTCGAAGGATTTGTCAAAACTGACAAAGGAAGAGCTTCAAGGGACGCTTGAATCTCATGAACAAAGAATGACTGAAAGAGCTGCAGAAAAGTCGAAGAGTGATATGGCTTTGCAGGCTCAATCAGCAAAAGAAAGAAAAGGAAAAGGAAGCTGGAATGATAACAAAGGCAAATGAGGCTACAATAATTCGACTGGTCGAAATCAGCAAGAAGGAAGCTGGTCGAATCATAGAAAACCCTAGAACCAAGGCAACCAAAGAGGTGGTGTTGCAGGTAGAGGAAGAGGTAGTGGTCAAAAGCCAGACAAGAGTCACATTCAGTGTTACAATTGTCAAAAGTATGGTCATTATTATAGTGATTATCCGAAAAAGCAGAAGAATAAAAAAACTTATGCAAAACTGGAGAAACATGAAGAAGAAGAGACGTTACTGATGGTTACAACAAGAGATGAAGAGAGATTCAAGGACCAATGGTACTTGGACTCAGGATGTTCATCACACATGTCTAGAAGGAAATATTGGTTTTTTAACATAAAGCCCTCAATTAAGAACATGGTGAAATTTGCAAATGACAACACTCTAGCAGTTGAAGATGTTGGTGATATTCTGATTATGAGGAAAGATGGCAAGAGGTCAGTAATTTCAAATGTGTTGTACATACCAGGCATGAAGAGCAATTTTCTCAGCATAATGAAGTTAGTCGAAAAGAACTATAGAGTTTTGATCGAAGACAAGATGATGAGAGTTCTCGACTCAAATGGAAGGTTAATCTTGAAGGCTCCAATGTCTCAGAATAAAACCTTCAAGATTGAACTAAATGTGATGAAGCATAAGTTCCTTGCAACAACAGCTAATAGAGATGAATGGATATGACATTATAGACTTGGCCATCTCAATTTCAAAGACATTAAAGTTTTGAAGAGAAGACATATGGTTTCAGGATTACCAAAAATCGACATTCCAAATGAAGTGTGTGAAGAATGTGTGCAGGCGAAGCAAAACTTTAGTAAGGATGTAGGAAGCAGGTCGAGGGCAATTCTTGAAGTCATATACTCTGATATATGTGGTCCTCTCCAGGTGGATTTGATTGGAGGTAACAAATACTTTATTACATTCATAGATGATTTCAGTCGAAAACTATAGTCTTACCATATCAAGAAGAAAAGTGAAGTGATAGAGGTATTTTCCAAGTTTAAATCTATGGTTGAAAGACAGAGTGTAACACTCCAGATTGCTTTCAGGATTATCGACTGACCCCACAAACCAACACGGGTCTTTTCAGCATGTTTTATCCTTACTCACATGCTTTCCGAGAAACTTCCCAGAAGGGCACCCATCCAAATACTACTCCAAGTCAAACATGCTTAACTATGGAGTTCTTATCTATTGAGCTACCTAAAAGAAGACACATCTTGTTGGTATAGATAGTACTAATTAATCCTTATAAGACTTCTTTAAACCACGCAGTCCCATACCTGCATAGCCTCAATATCCCTCTCATTTCGATGTGAATTTAATTTTTCCCTAGAAACTGCTAGGAGTGTCCCATTGTCATGCCTCATGCACCGGTAACCACTCCCTCTCCCTCGAGTGTAACATGTAACCACTCTCCGCCATCTCCGACATCGGGTGTTACATGCCCACCGGCTTCCGCTTGGTTCGTCCCCAAACCACATCGTACTGGGAAATGTCTAGCTTTGATACCATTTATAATGCCTCAGACTACTTTTAGGATTATCGCTTGACCCCACAAACCAACACAGATCTTTTTAGCATGCTTTGTCCTCACTCAAATGCTCTCCGAGAAACTTCCCAGAAGGTCATCCATCCAAATACTACTCCAAGTCAAGCACGCTTAACTATGGATTTCTTATCTGTTGGGCTATCAAAAAGAATATGCATCTTGTTTTCGGTAGCCTAATAGATAAGAACTCCATAGTTAAGCGTGCTTGACTTGGAGTAGTATTTGGATGAGTGACCTTCTGGGAAGTTTCCTGGAAAACGTGTGAGTGAGGACAAAGCATGCTGAAAAGATCCGTGTTGGTTTGTGGGGTCAATCGGTAATCCTGAAAGTAGTTTGGGGCGTTACAAATGGTATCAGATCCAGACCTCTCACAATACGATGTGGTTCGGGGACGAACCAAGCGGAAGCTGGTGGGCATGTAACACCCGAGACCGAAGAGGGCGGAGTGTGGTTACATGTTACACCCGAGGGCGGTGAAGTGGTTGTCTATGCACAAGGCATGACAATGAGATACTCCTAGCAACTTCTAGGGAAAATTGAATTCACATTGGAATCAGAGGGATTCTGAGGTTGTGCAGGGATGAGACTGTATGATTGATGGAAGACTTATAAGGATTTCTTGGTACTACCTATACCAACAAGATGCATCTTCTTTTCGGTAGCCTAATAGATAAGAACTCAATAATTAAGCATGCTTGACTTGGAGTAATATTTGGATGGGTGACCTTCTGGGAAGTTTCCCGAAAAACGTGTGAGTGAGGATAAAACATGCTGAAAAGACCTGTGTTGGTTTGTGGGGTCAATCGATAATCTTGAAATTATCGAATCAAAATACAAGTATTTTATTATAATGATTTGCTCTGACCGTATGGGGTTTGGCCCAACCCCTTTGGTGACATATTGTATGAATAATATGTTTTATATTGAAATTTTGGTTTTTGGGAGTCGATCATTGTTACGATCTGTGCCCAAATGGGATAATCCCATTTGGTCACTTTTGGTGATCGATATGGTTATCGATATGATTTTTGGATCGATAAATTTGTTTTTGGTGATTTGTTAATAAAATTGAATTTTGATGTTAAATCAGAGTATAATATGAAATTGCGTGTTGGTGATAAACCCTTTTGGTCAATTCTATATGATAACATCCCACAAGTGTTTATAAGGATAATCTTATTTGGTCACTCTTTGTCCTTTTTTTATGGTTCTGTTAAGGTAAACCCCTTTGGAGAAAATCTAAAAACTCTAAAATTAATCTTTTGGGGAAAATCATAACTTTTGAGAATTTGTCATTGGAAATTGTATGTTGTAAGAATTCGATATTCAGAGGCAGAAACTTGGAAAATCTGAGATAGGAAGGCTGGTTGCACGTATCGAAGGAGAAGTCGTGTTTCAAAGTGGTTCAGTAGAATTTTGCGAAAGTTTGGTGTTCGATGTCATAATAAGTTTTATTATATCTTTTCGGAAAGAGAATCATCCCAGAAATCAAACTCACTTTCTAAAGTGACTATTTGGGTTTTTAAGTCGTTTAAGCTCATTTAAGTTCTGAAAACAACTATTTACTATTTTCTGAAATTTTAACAATTTATGTTTTATTTGTTTTATTTATTTATTTTGTTTATGATTAAAAATTCGTAAGACTCATTAGAATTTCTTTGTTTTATGTATTTAAATAACTTTGACAATGCCATAAAGATTAATCTTTTGATTATAATAAATTTGAAAGCTTTGTTTAATCTTTCTGGTAAATAATATTTTTTTTTATAAATAAAGCTAAAACTAACAAAATCTGTGTTCTTAGTTGAAATTGTGATAAAATAGCCATAAAATAATTAAATATATATTTTATAAAATATTAGTATATTTAACTCACTTTTAGGAATATAATTAATTAAATAATTTTGGATGTAAGAAAAGTGAATATATTGTTTAATAAACAAAATTTTATGTGATTTGAATTTGGGTGGCCTTTATTGGATAATTTGTGGTTCGTGAATGAAACCTATTTTGGTGATATCCTTTGGGATAATTTTGGTGTTTATGAGTATTATTATACATGATTTTGGTGAATTATGATGTTTGTCCATGAAATACATATTCATGATTCATATTACCATGCATTCATGTATTTTGGAGTGTAGGCGGGACTTCGGTCCATTTTGGTGGCCTTAGATCCATTGGTGGGGATCGTTGGTCTTGGTGAAAAAGACGAGGGGCGAGTCTCAAATCCATTGGCGGGGACCGTTGGTCTAGGTGGGAAGGACTAGGGACTAGTGGAATAAAATCAATAGCATTCCTCTGATTCCATATTATATTTTTGCACAGGTGATTAGCAACACTGAGGTTCTATCTTTCGTATATTCTAGTTTTCGAATAAGAATGCTCTGATACCATTTATAACGCCCCATATTGCTTTCAGGATTACCGATTGACCCCACAAATCAACATAGGTCTTTTCAGCATGCTTTCTCCTCACTCACACGTTTTCCGGGAAACTTCCCAGAAGGTCACTCATCTAAATACTACTCCAAGTCAAGCACGCTTAACTATAAAGTTCTTACCTGTTAGGCTACCAAAAAGAAGATGCATCTTATTGGTATAGGTAATACCAATAAATCCTTATAAGTCTTCCATCAACCATATAGTCTCATCCCTACACAACCTCAGAATCCCTCTCATTCCTATGTGAATTCAATTTTTCCTTGGAAGCCGCTAGGACTTTCTCATTGTCATGCCTCATGCACAGACAACCACTCCCCGCCCTCGAGTGTAACATGTAACCACACTCCTCCCTCTTCGGTCTCGGGTGTTACACAGAGCAATCGAAAGATCAAGATTTTGAGGACTGATGATGATGGAGAATATGTGTCGAAAGACTTTGATGCATTATGCGAGAAAGAATGGATTATGCATGAGGTAGTGCCACCTTACATTCCACAACAGAATGAAGTCGCAGAAAGGAAGAATCAAAGCATTATGAATATGGTTAGAAGTATGCTGAAAGGCAAACATCTATCCAAAGAATTATGGGGAGAAGCTGTGTCGACTACGACATATATTATGAACATATGTCCGATGAAGAAGCTATAAGGAATCACACCCGAAGAATGTTGGTTTGGTGTTAAGCCTAACTTGAGTCATCTGAGGGTGTTTGGATCTATAACATATAGACATGTGCCAGATCAGTTGAGAAGAAAACTTGATGACAAGTCAAATCAGATGATCCTGATAGTATATCATTTGACTGGAGGATACAAGTTGTTCGACCCAGTGAATAAGCAAGTGGTGATCAACAAGGACATGATCATAGATGAGCTTAAGGATTGGGATTGGGCTGAGAAAGTCAAGAAAAATTTAATGAGCATCTTTTGTGACGAACTAGCTGGTGAAGTTGAAAGAGAAGTTCGACAAGAAGAAGTCATAGGTGAAAGAGGCCCAAGCAGACCTCAAAGAACAAGACACATGCCGACAAGGTTGCAAGAATGTGTGATTACATCAGATGATGTGGTCAATAAAGAATGTGAGCTGGTACAATATGCTTTCTACACAGATGTCAAACTTGTCAATACAGCTGAGGCATTGAAAGATTCGAAGTGGATGAAAGCAATGGACGAAGAACTGAAGTCAATCGAAGTCAACAACACTTGGTCACTTATCGAATTGCCCCAAAACAAGAAGGAAATCAATATGAAGTGGGTATACAAGGTGAAGTTGAATCCCAAAGGATAAGAGACTCGACACAAGGCGAGACTTGTGGCAAAAGGATTTCTTCAGAAAGAAGGAATCGACTTCGATGAAGTTTTTGCACCTGTTGCTAGGATCGCAACAATCAGTTTGGTTGTTGGTCTAGTAAACATAAACAACTGACATATATTCCAGATGGATGTGAAATATGCATTCCTTAATGGCCCCTTAGAAGAAGAAGTTTATGTTGCACAATCAGTTGGGTTTGTGAAACAAGGCGAAGAGAGAAAGGTGTACAGGCTGCATAAAGCCCTGCACGGACTTAAACAAGCTCCAAGAGCTTGGAACAAGAAGATATATGGTTTTCTAAGGGAGAAGAAACTTGTGAAGTGAAAATCTGAACATGGAGTATATGTTAGAAGAAGCAAGAGTGAATTGCTTATACTATGCCTCTATATCGATGACCTATTGATAACAAGTAGCTGCAAGAAGGAGATCGAAGACTTCAAAGGTGATCTCAACAAGGAATTCAAAATGTCAGATCTGGGTGACATTTCATACTTTCTTGGCATCGAATTCTACAAGAGTGGTAGTGGTTTGATGATGCATCAAAGAAGGCATGCATGCGAAATACTAAAGAGATTTGAGATGAAAGATTGCAACCTAACTTCGACTCCATCTGAGCCCAGATTACAACTGTCAAAAGATTCAGATGAAGATGATGTCGACCCAACCCAATACAAAAGACTTATTGGGTTACTTCGATACCTTTGTCACACAAGGCATGACTTAGCATACAATGTAGGTATGGTGAGTAGATTCATGTAGAAGCCAAATGTATCACATCTAGTAGCGGCGAAGAGGATACTAAGGTATCTGAAAGGAACTCTCGATTATGGCATTTTGTTTCCTGAAGATGATGAAGGAAAAGAATGCAAATTAGTGAGATACACCGACTCAAGTTGGTGTAGTGATGCTGAGGATCGAAAGTCCACAACTGGCTATGTGTTTATGCTAGGTGGTGCACCAGCTGGTTGGAGTTCGAGAAAGGAGCCAGTAATGGTATTATCATCGTGCGAAGCAGAATACATAATTGCTTCTCTTTGTGCATCTCAAGCAACATGGATGGTGAATCTAGTCGAAGAGTCATGAAGCAATTACCACGAGGATCGACAGCATGTCAACTATCAATCCGACGAAGAATCCGATAGCACATGGTTGAAGCAAGCACATCGAAATGAGGTTCCATTATTTTCGAGAGCAGGTAGCAGATGGGAAGATGAATGTGGAACACTGCAGAACTGAGAATCAGATTGCAGACATCATGACAGAGGGAGTGCAGGTCAAAGTGTTCAGAAGACTAGGGGCTATGATGAATGTAGATAGGTTAGACACAATGAATTAGGTGGTGTGCTGGATTGTTATTCCTTGTGTTGAAGCAGGTTGCTCGACAGAAGCAAGGAAGTGTCGAACCATCTAGTATGCTGAGTTGTGTTAGTGTGTCGAAGTGTCGAAGCATGTTGTTTCACACAGGATTTCGACTTATGCCTATTTTAGTAGTGTTAGCTATTTTGGGATTTTATAGTTTTGGGATTTGGCTTGAGGTCCAAGTTAACCTAAATTTATAAATAGAGGGAGTAACCCTTATTCTTGTAATGAAGTGAATAGAGTATTCATTACATTGTAATTCACAGTATTTTGTAGTTGCAAAGTGGATAAGAAGTTTTCCACAGTTTGTGGGCATAGAAAAACTCTGCAAAATTTTATTACTCTTCTCCTTCGTTATTTACTATCTTTCTTTCTTCATTGTTCTTCTTTTTTCACTGTTATTGTATGAGTGATAACAATCTTGTTCATCAAGATTGATTGAAATTCTACATAGGTTGTGGTGGATTTCCAACATATGATAGGCGATCTAATGCTAAGAATAATTTAGTTGATCTCAAGTTAGTTGAGGACAACAATAAGAAGTTTGGAGAACAAATAAAAGCCATTGTGGAGAAAAAGTTAACTACACAAAAAATGTCAATTACCCAAGTCCAATTGGTAGGATGTAAAGTGTGTGAAGTACCTCACTTCACAATGCATTATGAAGCTTCTTCTATTCTTGAAGGACATGTAGAGCTAATGAATTACCTCAATAATCAAAATATCATCAATAAAGTATTCCCTATTCAAGTACCCATCTAGATTGGAGAAATAATCTAAACTCTTTATGGGGGAGATAGTGAATTACCTTAGCAACCAAGCCCTTCGCCAACAAGGTAGTCCTTATTACCACATGTTTTGAGTTTATATTTATGTTACATCTTATGAGAGATATTATAGCCATTACTCGTGATATTTGTCATGTTTTGAAATGTAAGAATCAAGATATATTGAATGCAATGTGTAACATACCAATTTTCAAGTTATTATTTTTAATTGATTTATTTGTATTTTAATTTAATTATTATGTGTGATAATTGAATTAATTTGGGTGATGAGGGTATGTGACCTCAAGACGGGAATGTATGAGTAATTGAAGACAGGTAAAAGTGGACTAGAATTACTAAGAGTTATTTTAGCAATTAAAATAATAATATTTTATTTTAATTTAATTACTTAAAAGGAAAATAGAGAGTTTGGAGCTGAATTGAGAATTACAAAAAATAGAGGGAAGAAATAAGTAATAATGTTGGTAAGTGAGAAGCGAGTTTATAATTTTAATTAGATTACCCTTATTATATAAACTAAGAGATAACCTAGTTTTAAGGAGTTTTCTATCATACGTAAAGTCAAAATTGAGAATAGAGAGGAGGCTAGAGAAGGTGCAATAGTAAAGCTTAGAACTTGGAGAAATTTAGAGAATCAAAGTCAAAATTTTGCGATGTTGTTAGGATAATTAGGTAATGGCGGAGAACTATTTTAAAAATCGGTATATGCTTGATGGGTAGAATTGAGGAGTCCTTAACCTCCAATAGGGATTTGAGATTTTAATAAAATTCTGTTATAGATGATTGATTTGTTGTATGTGGTGGTGTTTGATGATGAAACTTGTATGCTTGATGTATGACAAAAATCTGTATTAATGAATGAACATATTTTCACCATTGTTGTGTGTTCAAAGGTTTTGGGAATAAAACAAATTTATGAAAACTATGAATTTAAAAGTGTTGATTTGATGCAATTGGATCACTGATGAAATATAACATGTGAGTGATGTTTCTATATTGAATTCGTATGCCTGGGATGAGAAAATATGAGCTAGCAGTGAACTCCATTAGAAAAAATGAATTATGCAATTCTCAGGGCACCGACGGATGTCACCACTAGGACAGGTAATCCGTCATGCTGCCTAGACTTGCCTTTCAAGCTGGTCGTCATCTAAATGACGTTCTGGGTTTTTGGGGTTAGTAACGGGCGCCACCACTATGAGGGGTAACCCGTCACGAGTTTGTAGTGAACGCAGATACTTGTTTTGATGATATTAAATTTCAAATTTTGATTTTTCGACTTTTGTTAATCTTTTGGGTATTGTTATATATGTTAGCTGATGTTTTAAATGAGTTTTGGTATTATTCAGTGATTAAACATGATTTTAATCAAATTTATGACTTATTGATGAATGATGGAGATATGTATACGTGATGATGATGTTGTGATAATTTCTGTGAATTGTGATGATGATATGCTGTTGTATAAGCATGAATTATGTCGCTGAATTATGAGTATGTTGTTGTGGGATGATAGTTCGGGAGGAGAACTATTATCGTTAGTTCAATGCATGTTTTGTTTATTTTTGGGAGGAGACTTTAAACATTATGTTGTTGTTGCATTGACGTGTTATGTCATGCATTCGTTATATCGTTGTTGTTGATGAAAGAGGAAAGTTGCAATCCGAGTAGGATGGATTGGTGACTTGTCCCGAATCTGAGCATGGTGGATTCAGGGTTCGAACCCAGTCCATGAGTGAACCAATTGATGATGACCTGATACCACATGCATATGAGTCTGGTCGAAGTTGTGAGTTTCATTGCATAAATTAAATGATGAATATGCGATTATTGTGTATGTTGACAGATTGGTTTGACAAGGATGTTGTGTGATTGTTGTTGAATGCGTGGATGTTTGAATTATATCTTGCAGTCTATACCGTTAATTTATTGATGTGAATTCTCACCCCCTTTGATTTGATGTTGTCCACCATGGACATCTTGCAGATACTCATGAGTAGAGTTGCTGTTGTGAGTGGGAAATAGCTCTTGGAGTTATTTTCATTAGTTATCGTTTTTTCATCTTTAGTTGCTACTCTCTGATTTTGTAACACTGGAGGCGCGAACAATGTTTTCTTTATTATGGTTGATGTCGACTTATTTGTATTTTTAAAGTTTGATAATTATTATATTGAATTGCTTGAAGTTGTTGAAAGTCAATATTGAAATCCTTTTGGACACCATTTGTGAAAAATTAAGTCTTTATAAGACCCAATTTGAGTTGATATATTTTATTACTACAATATTGTGATTCCACTACGATAATACCATAAGGTGAATATGCGATGACAAATGATATATGTTGTTTATTTTTCCGCTGCGTATTTTTAAAATATCTATATATTATTGAAGGATTGTCGTTAGTGACACCTTAATTTATAGAGTAATCTTTTATTTATAAATTTTGGGGTAGGGTGTTACATAATGTCTTTGATTTTCACTACTAAAAGTATGAACCGAATAAGTGGGAACGTTTTTCATAGGAAATTTCCCATTTTGCAAAAAGCACAATATATAGGCTCATGATATGAATGTCTTATGTTTCAGAAAGAAGTCAAACTCGTCCAAGTATTACATTTGAGCATTATCATCGAATTGATTTGTTTATTACTACAACTGCTTACTTTGGGCACATCTTTAGAACCAAAAGACCATTACAAGTCACACAATGTGAATAAAATTTGTGGGTTGAAAATGATATTTCATTATGATAATTTTGTCCAACAAGAGAAGTTGCATCTTAAAATACATATCAACATTATGAACTCGACGCTCCTTTTCATCATTAATTAATAAATCTAACAAAGATTCTTAGATCTGCCAAGGTTTGGTGCAAACAAGGAAATTTTTACTTATCCTTTAGTTTATTATTTAATTCGTTTGACATTTACTCTTCCAATTTCAACTAATATAAGTGAGATTATATATTTGTATGAATATTGTGAAAAATAGTTTTAAAAAAAATGGAAGATAATGTTCTACCTGTCTATTTGATTATTTACATTGAAAGAAGAATTGTTTAAAAGAGCATTATTGATTCAATTATTGATGGGCTTTATTATACGAAGGAATGTCGTATATACTAGTCGGTACCCATTCATATATATTTTAGACAGTTCGAATATATGCAATCATTGAAGGAGAAGGGCGATCCAAAACGCAGCGGAATTTAAAATTTCTCCTTGAATGATCCTTACGAATGGGCAAGATCAGTGATAGAATCGTTACCTCTTGTGGCGATCACGAACGTTGAACGATGACAACGCCTCTACTCAGTCCACACGAACGGATTCCTTCAATCTCAGTGCTAGCTGCTACGAATGAAGGCTTTGAGTGAGAGAGAGAGAGAGAAACGAAATTGCAAGTGTTTCAATGCTTCTACATAAGGGTTCTATTTATAGAACCACTTGTGTGGGCTGCAAGCTAAAAAACCCACTCAAGTGTATATGACCCATATCTTATAATATGCCAAAATCACTTAAGCACGTGGTACCTTACCATATTTCGTATTCTACTTAAGTACACCGTACCTTACGATGTTCTATAATTCACTTAAGGGCACCGTACATTACAGTATTCCTTAATTAATCTATCTCTCATCAATCCGTCATTTGTGTGTGACCCTATAGGTTTTCACGGCATTGACAATTATATTAAATCACGTATTTAACATAATAAACAGTGAGCGGTATCTAGCAACACATCACTACTACCCAAGACACGAAAATATCATGTGATCTGACAAATCCTTCTGTGATAATAATTATGTGTATAATTACCCTTTTACCATTATGTCTATATTGAACACAAGACATAGACCGTGTCATCCTTGTCCAATTAAATATTGGGCCCATAGACATTTATCCTGTTACGCAGGATGGGCAAATTCCATCTAGGTCACTCATGTCCCTTAGCATGATTCGTGGAGTACCCATCAACTGTCTTTATGGTCATCCAATTACGGACAACGTTTGATCAGCAATAAGGCACTCGACTCTACATCTAGGGTCCATAGTGGTTTCAGGTCGAAGGGTGGTATACACCATTATCACCATGAGAATAACTTATGACACTTTGCATAACATTCTATATAGTATTCTCATAGCGGGTCAATCCAGTATAAATATTACTCTTAATATTCATACCTATGTTTGAGACTTGATAACTCCTTATCCATGATCCATGAGATGTGATCATCAGTCTATAAACATAATAGTCTTCATGCTTTAATGTTATCCCACTTCACAATAAAGCTCGACTACGGATACTTTAAGAATAATGTCCTTATGTTTAATGTGATCTCATGATTAAGTCACACTTGATACATTAAACGGACTATCTATTCCAGGGACTTTATTAAACAAACATAATAAAGAAAAAGCCTTTTATTATTAATAAATAATTCGATACAAGTACCAAAAGTATTGGCCTCTAGGGCTTACACCAACAATCATAACCTCTTTCTTTTCTATGGTTTTTTACAAAAAAATTCTAGGCACTCTATCACATGCCTTCTACAGGTCAATAAAAATTAAGTACAAGTCTAGTTGGTCAATCCGATACTGCTCCATCACACACCGTAATAGATTGATCGCTTCCATGGTCGATCTTCCAAGTATAAAAACAAATTGATTCTTAGTGACTTGAGTTTCTTTTCTTAATCTCCGTTCAATCGCTCTTTCCCATAACTTCAAGGTATAAATCATAAGTTTAATCTTCCTATAATTAGCATAATTTTATATATCCCATTGTTCTTATAGATTGAAACTAAAGTGCTTATTCTCCATTCATCCTACATGTGCTTTAACCTCATAATTTCTTTAAAGAGTTTGTAAGTCACTCAATATATTTATCTCCAAAAAAAGGGAAATACTTATCCCACCCCATAGGATGCACCTGTACCCTAAAAACCAAAAATAACCTTATTGGTGTCCCGAGATACATGTCTGGATGCACCTTATACCACACCGGTCCTCGTATTTCAGCAAACCACCCATTTTTTCCAAAATCTATTATGGAGATGCATCTCCATATATTTTGGGGTGAATTCTGAGATGCATCTCCGTAAAACCCTTTGTACTCATTTATGGTGTTTGTATTCTCTGAGCTGATTCGTTTAACGACTCAATAATGATTTTGAAGATGCATAAATAAAAATATCTAGTGGGAAATTGAATAAAACACCAATTTTCATGTTCTTATTCCTTATGATCAAATTCTAATTCACACTTAAAAACCTTAAAAAATTCTTCCATTCTCAATCAACTTTTCAATACCAAAACACCATCGTTATATTTTATCACATCAAAAAGAGCAAAAGAACCTAGAATTTAAGGTAAAGTTCACCATTTCATCCCTCATTTCTTGCATTAACTTGATTTTTGAGCTAATAAAAAGAATGTTGAGTCCAAAGATGAATACCCAAACCAAGTTTCATGTGTCCCGAAGATGCATCTCTGGATTTGCTTGATACTTTGAGTTTTGAATATGTTTTTCTGTTATGATTGGTGTTATATATGGTGCACCCGAATATGTTTTCCAAAGCTACTATGATGATGGATGTTAAACCAAATGAAGTGAAGGGTGATGTTAAACCGAATGCTAGACTGGTTGTTGTCGAGGTAGGCGTTCATGAACAATTTACAAATAAACAAAAGTTTATTGTTCGTGAATATATGCTACAATGGATCTGCATGGAGGTCGGGAAATTGGGGTTTAGAAATGTAATAGGAAGACCTAACAATGATTCTGATAGAATACAAGAATTTGTAACAAATAGATGCGAAAGAAGTGACATGTATCAACCATCAATTAGGAAGATAAAACATGATGACACCAGATTGAGAAAACTTGAGTGTTTGTTTAAATTGCAAGGATATTGTATGGCTAATGATACATGGAAATTTAATGTGGTTTCTGGTATACATAATCATGCCTTGTGTCACAAGATAACAGATTATCCCATTGTATGTCGCTTTATTCAAGAGGAGAATAAACTTGTTTCGGACATGACATTAAACATGGTGTCGCCGAAAAGCATACTTGAAAATTTGAAACTGAAAAGACTTCAAAATGTTTCAAATATCAAGCAAGTATACAATTTGTGTGCCAGAAACAACAAGGTGGTAAGAGGTCTAAGATCTCAAATACAATAACTCTTGAAGCTTTTGGATGATGAAACTATGTTTCTAGGTACAAAGTTTATGAGGATGAAGTCATTGTTCGAGATATATTTTAGTCTCATTCCGATTCTATCAAGTTGTTTAACACATTTCCCACTGTCCTCATAATTGATCCAACATATATGACCAACACGTATAGGCTTCCACTTTTGGAAATTGTTGGTGTTACTTCTACTGAGAAGACTTTTTAAGTGGGTTTTTCTTTTTTGTAATCCATAAAAGAGGACAATGTTACACGAGCTTTGGAAATGTTCAAGATTATGTTGAAGGCCAAGAAAACATGTCAAATGTAATTGTTATCGAGTGCAACACCACGTTGATGGATTCGGTTGCAAAGGTGTTTCCTACATCGCATGCATTACTTTGTAAGCATGGCATAATCAAAAATGTGAGAAGTCGACTAAAACCTACGGTAGGCCCCAAACAAATCAAGGGTGAAGATGGAAAAATGGTCAAGTCTAGTATGGTGTTGGAAAAGATAATGGACGCTTGGAATTGTATAATAAATTCTTCCATGAAAGAGTTATATGCTGAACCTATAATACATTTTAGTGTGTGTGTGTGTGAAAGATATCCAGATTCTAGAAATATGTTGTGAATACTATATTGAACCAGGTGAAAGATAAGATTATTTGTGTCTGGATTGATCATGTTAGACACTTTGGAAATATAACAACTAACAGAGTTGAATCTACACATGTTACACTGAAGAATTGGTTGGGAAGCAATAAAGGTGATTTTTGTCGAGATTGAGATTCCATGAACCAAATGCTCAAAAACTAGGATAAGAGAGATACACACATCTTTTGGTCGGAACATTATTGTGTTAGAACACCGATTAAAAGATAAAAAATCCTTTATTCACAGTTGGTTGACAACATATCTCGAGAGAGATTAAATTTTATTTATCATGAAGCCAAGCAAGAAGAGAAAATGGGATCATATGGTTCAAAGTGTAGTTATACACTTAAGAAGACATACAATCTTCCATGTGCTTGTTTAACTATAAAGAAAATAAATGTTTCTAGACCAATACATATGAATGAGATTTACACTAATTGGAAAAGGCTCCAATTTGATGATGATGATGGTGTGATAAAGGATGATAAATCAAACATATCTATCATGTCCGAGTGGGAAGTGATCCAAGAGAGATTCATGAAAGGTGATGACAATATGAAATTTCACATCAAAGAGCCGTTGAGGAAGATTGCTTATCCTAAAACCACGGATTTGAAACCACTTGCCGATCCAGTTACAATGAAGGGTGCCCCTAAAAAGGGAAAATCGAATGAGTGAAAATTTTACAAAGCGGTATGCCCCTAAAAAGGTCAAATCGAATGAGTGAAAATTCTAGAAAGGTCAAACCACCAATAGATATAGATTTAGGTGGTGACACATATTTTGATGCATTTTAGTTTTTATCTATCAATGGAACACATTTTTTGTATGTAATATTGTAAATGATGTAATCTCGATACAATTTGAGACTTACATAATGTATATTCTTCATTAATGTTATAGAATTTGGTGGTAATTTTTAGACATTTTTTTTGTTACAAACTTTTGCCATGCATATATATTGGTTCTTGTCATACCCCAAAATTTATCCTACCCTTTACAACTTTCATCTGATTCATGACCCTACTACACATGCATGAATTCATTGTTTCATCACCATAATTGCATTATCATTCATAACCAAATGCATAATACATGGACTCAAGGCATGATGTTCACACCTGAGAAAAATTTGGGATTTTCCGGATAAAGCTTTAAAGGAAAATGTGTAACTAAGAAAAAAAATCATTTTAGTCTGTGTAACTGGTTACCCAATTCCTGGTAACCAGTTACACCCCCCTCTTAAAACAGGTGTCCATGGGCGTTTTTGGTATGTGTCCATAGGTGTTCTTGGGTTATTTTTTGAGAGAGTTTTGAGTCAAGTTTGAGACAAATGATTTAGTTTGGTTTACTCATTTTTTTTTGGATTATTGATCTTACTACTTTTTATTCATCATTTTCAATCAAACTATGCTATTGTTATTATTTCCTATTTAATGTTTATCCATTGTTATATTTATATTGGTTGATGAAATATATTAAGTCATGACCATGGTTACTTAGGATTGATAAAACCTTCAATGTTTCAAACCTATTAATAAATGATCAACGAATCATTCATGATACTTTGAGGCATTGATAAGTTGCCTCTATTTCAACCATACTTGAGTTATTTTGATTCCATTTACTACTAACTTCTAACATTTACATTATGACATTTTATTTCTTTGCTATTTAAATTCTCACAATTTCTTTTCCGCAATTTATTTTTATTGTTCATTCTATTTCAAGCACTTTATGTTTATGTCTATTGTTATCATGGATCATATATCATTTACATTGTGCCAACTTATTTGTTTTCTTACCACCTTGTATAATCAAAAAGTAAAAAAAAACTTATGATCATTTGAGTGATATAATCTTCTATTTGTCAAACTATTGATAGATGGACTTGGGGTTGTATAATTTTCATTGTTACAAATCTATTGTTAGATGATTATTGATCATCTTCAATACTTTTCATTAATGATAAATTATCCCTTGATGCACCATATTATGAATCTTTTGACCTATGGGTAGATAATTCTCAAATGTTTACCTTGTACATATTGTTAACCACTAATTATATTTCACTAACTTTGTTTACTATTAACCTTTGTTATTGTGATTTTGTTACTATTGATTTGTGGTTTATGTCATTCATACTCATTAACCATTACTATTGTGATATTATTATTATTATTATCTTGTGATTTACTTTTATGTCATTACCTTATAATTTACATTCAAGTACTCATTATCATCATCATCATCATCATTGTAAAAACTCATCATGCATGTTTACTTATTGTCCTTTACTTTTTTTGTCATCATACATTAAAAACAACAAAAATATGATAAAATGATAAGACCAAAAATACATTCCACTTATAATCAACCATTGGACTTAGAGGATTTCACTTAAGACCTTTGCTTGGAGGACCTTGCCTTTATCTTTTGAGACTTTTTTTTAACTTTGGATTTCATGTAACTTACATACCGGTTGTAAGCATGACATCATGGAACCACCTTAGGAGGAGATGTTTGTAAGACCATTATCCTTTGTTTAGCTTAAGTCACTTTTGAACACACAAAGTTTCCTCTTGGGATACTTTACAATGAGACCCTTTATTTTTTTGTTGGTTACTTTGTATATTCATTACATTACCCAATTTCATAATCAAATAAACAAACCCCTAATTCAACGTCAAGTGACATTTTCATAATCAAATTCAAAACACTTCAAATTATGATTAGTATTGTGCGCCATGAGTCTTAAGTGGTGGAGAATGAGTAAGAACGGATCATTTTTTCCCTTACTCTAATTATTTTGGACGCAAGACGCTTTGCTTATTGCCTAGAATTTTCACCTCCGCCTATAGACTTTAGTGCAATCTAATCACAAACGTTCTTTTCATAAACCCTTATTCAAGGTAAAAATAAAACAACCCATCAAACCTTATTTTGTACCTTAGGGCACCATCCCAGAAATCCTTTTCTCAAAGGTAAAATTAACCAACACACAAATATTTTCTACTCCGAACTACAGAGCTCTAATTCTTCATCACCCGATGAGTGATACGTTGGCACAAGGGCCACAATCCTTGATGAACATAATAATAAAAACCCAAAACCCAATTCTTTTACACTCTTTAGAAAATAAACAGAAATAAACGAGATAAATACCCACATACGCAGACAACCCAAATGATTCCCAAGGAGTACCATGGACGTGGGGGGTCCTAATACCTTCCCCCTTCGTAACCGACTTTCAAACCCAAGTTTCAGTTGCAAGAATGATTCTTTATCCGTACCTTTGCACTTCATGTGTGCATTCTTTTCCTCGAGGGTTTTATCGACTATTTCCCCTATCCTCTATGATAGAGGAATCCAAAATAAAATTCGGTGGCGACTCTATGTCATTTTCCTTTTGACATTTTTCAGCCAACCCACTCCTTTTTTCTCGGTAGCGACAATTCTGTATGAACAATGTTATGTGGAGTGTTTCCAGATATGCATCTCCAAACACACCTCATTTTAATTATAAAAACAACCAAACATGAGATTTTACGAATGTGCATCTCCGTAAAAGCCCTTATTTTGTGAAAAATAGGGCGTGTCTGAATATGCATCTCTGAAATATGTCATGATGAGAGGATAATGTTTATAATTTCTAAATTTATCTAAAGCTTGTATAAATAGGGGGTATTTCATTCACTGTCCTTTACAAATACACAACACATCATAATGAATATATATCCCTATCTTCCATTTTGTGTATTTCAATGGTGAAAATCCCCCACTTCAATTTAGGGTCTCCAAGGACACATCACTCATTGATCTGAAATCTAAACTGAATACCCTCCTAGGATATCCAGAAAATCAAAGATTTGTCAATCTCGGGTGTTGTCCACCCTCGGTTCGCGACGAAGAAAAGATATGGTTCACCAAGCTTGAACTGAAGATATATGAAGTGTGAGATATTAGGTCGAACTCTAGTATGGTCGAAGGGTAGCTTCTTGGTTTGATAATCCGATAGGTCATTAGGATGCCGTCCAAGTCTGTTCACATGCTGTAGTCGAAATATGTTAGGATTATTAACATGTCGAATTGTGCCTGGTTGTTATGCCCAATTGTTTAAGTTAACTTGTTCTCTAAGTTAACTTACGTAATGAGTCTGTGTGTAAAAGCCCACAGGTTAGTTTGTTAGTTTTCTTATAAATAACATACTAGTTTCTCATTATTGAATGAGGCAAATCCTAATTAGGGCGAGGAAGGTTATTTTCTATTTTGTAACACTTGTAATCTTGTTTCAAAGAGAAAGTAAAGAATAACAGTTTATAACCAATTTCATTGTGTTCTTATTGTTTTCTCCTTTTTTACCCCTGTGGGTTTATTATCGATCAAGAAACCAATTATACTTTGTAACTCCAACATCGTTTTCACAACAAATTGGTGCGGTGAGCATGGAGAAGATGCCTTCAACAAAGTATGAGATTGAAAAGTTCACCAGAGTGAACGATTTAGGTCTGTGGTGCTTGAAGATGAAAGCCCTACTAATTTAGTAGGGTTGTTTATAAGAGTTAATGGGAGCCGCAACCATGGACGCTACGTTAAAGGATAAAGAAAAATTGACTATGTAGTTGATAAAACTATATTAAGAAAGCTAGTTTGTTCCCTTGATGTTACAGAGTTTGATCCAAGGTGAAGATTTGTGAGATATTGGATCGAACTCTAGTATGATCAACTTTTAGATTTTTGGTTTGACAGTCTAACAGGATCATTAACATGCCGTCAAAGTCTGTTCATATGTTGTAGTCGAAGTATGCTACAATTGTTAGCATGTCTAATTGGGCCTGGTTGTTATGCCCAATTGTTTAAGTTAGATTGTTCTCTAAGTTAACTTGTGTAATGAGTCTGTGTGTAAAAGCCCATTAGTTTAGCGTGTTAGTTTTCTTATAAATAACATACTAGTCTCTCATTATTGAATAAGGCAAATCTTAATTAGGGTGAGAGAGGTTATTCACTATTATGTAATACTCGTAATCTTGTTTCAAAGAGAAAGTAAAGAATAACAATTTATAACAAATTTCATTGTGTTCTTATTTTTTTCTTCCTTTATACCCTTGTGGGTTTCTTACCGATCAAGAAACCATTATACTTTGTAATTTCGGCGTCATTTTCACAACATGAAGATTTAAAAGTTATGTGGAATACATTTTATAGTTAATTATCGAAGGATCTGTTGGTGTAAGCCCTAGAGGCCAATACTTTTGGTACTTGTATCAGAGTTATTTATTAATAATAAAATACTTTTTCTTTATTATGTTTGTTTAATAAAGTCCCTAGAATAGCTAGTTCGTTTAATGTATCAAGTGTGACTTAATCATGAGATCACATTAAACATAAGGACACTATTCTTAAAGTATCCGTAGTCGAGCTTTATTGTGAAGTGGGATAACATTAAAGCATTAAGACTATTATGTATATAAACTGATGATCACATCTCATGGATCATGGATAAGGAGTTACCAAGTCTTAAACATATGTATGAATATTAAGAGTAATATTTATACTGGATTGACTCGCTATGAGAATACTATATATAATGTTATGCAAAGTGTCATAAGTTATTCTCATGGTGATAATGGTGTATACCACCCTTCGACCTGAAACCACTATGGACCATAGATGTAGGGTCGAGTGCCTTATTGTTGATCAAACGTTGTTCGTAACTGGATGACCATAAAGATAACTGATGGGTACTCCACGAAGCATGCTGAGAGACATGAGTGACCTAGATGGAATTTGTCCATCCTGCGTAATAGGATAAATGTCTATGGGCCCAATATTGAACTGGACAAGGATGACACGGTCTATGCCTTGTGTTCAATATAGACATAAGGGCAAAAGGGTAATTGTACACATAAGTATTATCACAAAAGGACTTGTCAGATCACATGACATTTTCGTGTCTTAGGTAGCAGTGATGTGTTGCTAGATACCGCTCATTGTTTATTATATTAAATACGTGATTTAATATAATTGGCAATGTCGCGAAAACCTACAAAGCCACACACAAAATGACGGATTGATGAGAGATAGAGTAACTAAGGAACACCCTAAGGTACGGTGCACTTAAGTGAATTGTAGAACATCATAAAGTACAGTGTACTTAAGTAGAATACGAAATATGGTAAGGTACCACGTGCTTAAGCGATTTTGGCATATTATAAGATATGGGCCACATACACTTAAGTGGGCTTTTTAGCTTGCAGCCCACACAAGTGGTTTTATAAATAGAACCCTTGTGCAGAAGCATTTGTGCAGTTGCAATTTCGTTTCTCTCTCTCTCACACTCAAAGCCTTCATTCGTAGCAGTTAGCACTGAGATTGAAGGAATTCGTTCGCGTGGACTGAGTAGAGACGTTGTCATCGTTCAACGTTCGTGATCGCTCCGTAGATCTGCATCAAAGGTTACAATCGTCACAAGAGGTAACGATTATATCACTGATCATGCCCATTCGTAAGGATCACTAAAGGAGAAATTTTTTAAATTCCGCTGCGTTTTGGATCGCTTTTCTCCTTCAGGGTCCGATTGAAGTGGATGCGCCAATTGCAAGACCGACCAAAGATATTCTAAGGATGTTGCAACGTCCTCAACCACCAGTTTGTAATGAAATGTAATGTTAAATTTATGTTAATATATGCAATGTTAAGTATTTGAATGCTAATTTGTGTTGTTTTTCCAACATTATGCAAATGTTTATGGATTGACCTAACATAACATATTTCAAAGATGCATATCCGTACAATTCACTAAGTTTTGAATTAGGGATTATTACAGAGATGCGTCTTCAAACTCACCCTAATATTAATATGGAGATGCACCTACGGACTAAATTTTGGCAAAAAAAGGGTGACTCACCAATTTGCATTGATGATTGTGTAAAAAAGGATGCGTCCAAAGATGCATCTCCAAATTTTATGGGCACTAATGATTTTTCACGGTGGTGGAAAAGTACCCAATAAGATTTAGAGAACAATTCCCCCAATTTTTTTTCGCACTTCAATAAATATATTGTCTAGTCCAACCACTTTATTGACCCAAATTTTTTATACGGTGTTATAATACAATATCAAATTTTTTTAGTGTTAAAAAAACATAATGATATTTAGACACTTAAAATTAAATATTATTTTTATCTCTACGAACATCAATATAAACATCATATAAAATTATTTTCCGAAAAAAAATAATTATAATATACCATGTAATTTTTTTTTACCTAAATAATCCATATTTTTTATTTTTATTTCCGAAATAATCTAGATTTTTTTTTTCAAACTACCCTATTTTTAAACAATATTTTTTAGGAATGCAGTGGTGGTACCAGACGAATTGACGATTTCACCTACTTTTCCAATGGTTACAACAATTGGATTGACACCTGTATATGGTGTTGTCATTCCAATTTGCGTTTGTGTATACCTTTTCAATGGTAATGCAAATTCATCGAGCACCGGTGTGTATTGTGTTTTTTTAAAATATAAAATAAACATTAATATATAATTTATATACTTTTACAGACACTAACGATGGCGATCAGATTGATCATACCGATCATCGGTTCCACACTCCCTAACTACCCTAATTCGTTGGACTTGTCGTTGATTCACCTCAGGTGTTTGAGAAATTGAGGTCTTAGAAACATCACCAAATCTCTAAGAAGTTCTTGCATTTCCAAGAAGTCTTGTGTATCGAGTGACACGTTGTCGTAATTGAGTTTGAGACCCATGCCAAAGTAGTTGAGATGCGTTGATGGACTTATTGGTGCACGACCTGAACGATTAAAAAATATTTTAAATTAAATATTAATGTTTATTATTTATGTTTAAAAAAAACACAATACACACTAACACCAAATAAATTGGTACTATCATTGAAAATGTATATACCGCCGAAAATTAGACTTGACAACACTCTATGCACAATCTAATTGACGTTACTATAAAAAAAAAGTAGATAAAGTCGTCGATTCGTTTGACAGCCGCTACATTTATTTGAAAATAAATAGATTGAGAACTTTTTTGAGTTATTTTAAAAGTAAAACAAAAAATGTGATTATTTGAATAAAAAGTTCACATATTATATAAATAGGGTGTGGACACCAACTTTGGTGTAAAAGATACTATCACCATAACAACTTTCAATTTTTATACATATAATAATGTTACCCTTAATGATTTATTATTATATATACTAAAATGTGATGCAATAGATGGGATCTTAAAAGAACAAAAGAACGAGCTATTTGTGCGGGGAAATTATTAAATTAAGTTCTATTATGTCATAGCATCTCAGTTTAACGACTCTTTGTCTTCTAGCTAGACTTTTACTTAGCTAATTAAAAAATTTCAAAGGTTTATTAAGGGTAGATTGTGCGTTTAGAGATAAGATATTATTAGATTTAATTATTAGATTTAATTCATATTTAAGTTTGTTAGATATTAGATTTAAATATTAGATTTGATTCATATTTAAGTTTGTTAGATATTAGATTTAAATATTAGATTTGATTCAAATTTAAGTTTGTTAGAAGCTTATAAATAGGGTGTCAATCATTGTAACTTTTAATCCTTTTCGTAGCCATCATTCTCTGAATAAGAATATTTCCATTCATCATATATTCTACCTTTGCACCAACAATTGGTATCTAGAGCTCCGGTTCGGATTCATTGGGGAAACACGGGAAACACGAGTGAACGTGAGGTCTTGTGTGTTTGATTTTGATTCTTAGATTCGTGTTGAATCTTGAACAAAATCTGATCAGAATTTTTAATTCTGTGGGTTGGGAAACACTGTGTGAGAAATCTGAGTGTACTGTGCAAGGTAGAAAGATGAACGGAAACGGCAACATGAACACCAAACTTCCAGTATTTGACGGTAAAAACTGGAATCGTTGGATGATCCAAATGCGTGTACTGTTCGGTGCTCAAGATGTTCTAGATCTTGTCACTGATGGTTATGTTCCGGTAGCAGCAGATGCGACGGATGAACAGAAAAACGCGCAGAAGGAAGTAAGGAAGAAGGATCAGAAAGCATTGTTCTTCATTCATCAATGTGTTGATGTAAATGTGTTTGAGAAGATTGCAGATTCAACGACAGCAAAGGCTGCGTGGGACACACTGGTTAGATGTTATGGTGGTGACGCATCAGTGAAGAAGGTGAAGCTTCAGTCCTTGAGAAAGCAATATGAGAATCTCAACATGAAGAATAATGAGAAAGTTTCTGAATACATCTCCAGAGTGATTCTGATCACTAATGAGATGAAAGCGTGTGGAGAAACTCTTTCTGAAGAAACAATCATGGAGAAGGTATTGAGATCCCTTACCTGTCAATTTGATTACATTGTGGTAGCAATAGAACATTCCAAAGATCTGAGCACCATGAGAATTGAAGAGCTGCAGAGCAGTCTAGAAGCGCAAGAGTTGCGTTTGACTGAGAGAACTTCTGAAAGGGAAGTAGAGCAGCAGGCTCTGAAAGCAACTTCTGATAGGAGGTATCAGAAGCAGTCAGAAGCCAGGAGAAGATCTGATGGTGGTCAGAAGTCAGAAAGCTCAACCTCTGATAGACAAAAGAATGCTCAGAAGGGAAAAGAGAAGTATGACAAGAAGAAGATCCAATGTTACTGTTGTAAGAAGTTTGGTCACTTCGCTAGAGACTGTTGGTCAAACAAGGAGAGAAAATCAGAAGAAGCAAATATAGCCAGAAGTTCTGATGACGAATCTGTGCTATTGATGGCCTCTGAATCTGGTGATATGGATCTGATAGACTGGTGGTATATGGACACTGGCTGTTCAAATCATCTTACTGGAAACAAGAAATGGCTGGTTGACTTTGACTCTGAAAAGAGAACAAAGATCAGATGTGCTGATGACAAATATCTTAATGCAGAAGGTATGGGAAATGTCAGAGTGATTCTGAACAATGGGAAAACAGCATTGATTCAGAACGTGTGGTATGTACCTGGCATCAGAAGCAATCTGATGAGTGTGGGACAATTAATTGAGAAAGGTTTCTCAGTTACCATGAAGGACAATCTTCTGAAGCTGTATGACTGCAATCAGAAGTTGATTATGGAGTCAGAACAGGGAAGGAATAGAACATTCAAGGTGAATGTCAGAACTGCAGACTCAGAATGTCTTAGTGCAACAAGTGCTGAGAAGGAGAGTGAGCTGTGGCACAGAAGATTTGGTCACTTGAATTTCAGAAGCTTAAAACATCTGAATTCAAAGAAGTTGGTACATGGAATTCCTGTAATTAAGAAGCCTGAAAAGTCATGCAAAGTTTGCATGGAAGGAAAACAACCACGATTGCCATTTGCGTCAGAAACTGCTCCAAGAGCAAAACATGCCTTGGGAGTTGTACATTCTGATGTGTGTGGTCCATTTCCAGTAGCATCGATTGGAGGGAATAAATACTTTGTGTTATTTGTTGATGAATTCACAAGAATGACATGGGTATCCCTTATTAAGTTTAAACACGAGGTGTTTGATGAATTCAAGAAGTTCAGAATGAAGGCTGAGAATCAGAGTGGTCAGAAGTTGAAGATTCTTAGAACTGACGGTGGAGGTGAGTATAACTCCAAAGAGTTCCAGAAGTTCTGTGAGGAGAATGGAATTGAGCATGAGGTTACTGCTCCTTATACCCCTCAACACAATGGTCTTGCTGAAAGAAGAAACCGCACTTTGCTTGATATGGTGAGAAGCATGCTAAAGGAGAAGAAGCTTCCTCAGAAGCTCTGGGGAGAAGTTGTTGCCACTGCAACGTATGTACTCAACCGATGTCCTACGAAGAAGTTGAAGGAAATAGTTCCAATACAGAAGTGGACTGGAGATAAGCAAAGTGTTAGTCATCTGAAGGTGTTTGGTTCTGTTTGCTATAAACATGTTCCAGAAGCCAGAAGACAGAAGCTGGATGATAGAAGCAAAGTGATGATTCTGATAGGGTACCACAGTACAGGTGCATACAAGCTCTATTGTCCAGAAACCAATAAAATTGAATTCAGCAGAGATGTGATTGTGAAGGAATCAGAAGTTTGGAATTGGGAAAAGTCTCAATCTGATTCTGATGTTAGAACTTCTGAAGAAAGGTCAGAGTTCAGAATTTCTGAGGTTGGAGTAAACTCTGACGTTGATTCTGACTCTGATAGTGATCCAGAATCTGATGTTCCAGACTCTGATGTTCCAGACTCTGATGTTTCAGACTCTGATGATCCAGACTCTGATGACCCAGACTCTGATGGTAATCCAGATTCTAGTGGCAATTCAGACTCTGGAAATATGCCAGCCCCTGAAGATGGTCAAAGCTCTGGAGGAAGTCAACCATCTGAAGGTAGAAACTCTGAAGTTGAAGACTCTGAACAAGTTCAGAGACCACAAAGAGTCAGAAACATCCCCAGAAGATATGCAGAATTTGACATGCTGCAAGACACTGAAGTAGACTCTGAAGGAGAAGTTATTCAGTGTGCCATGTTAGTAGACTCTGAACCCATAAGTACAGAAGAGGCTCTTAAGCAGAAGCTCTGGTTGAAGGCCATGAAAGAAGAACTTGATGCTATAGAGAGAAACAAGACTTGGAAGCTGACAGAACTTCCAAAAGACAAGAAAGCCATCAGCGTCAGATGGGTTTTCAAGCAGAAGTTAAAGCCAGATGGTTCAATTGGCAAACATAAAGCAAGGTTGGTAGCCAGAGGATTTCTACAGAAACCTGGGCTGGATTACTCTGAAGTGTTTGCACCTGTAGCAAGACATGAAACAATCAGAATGGTGATTGCAATAGCTGCTAACAGGAATTGGCCTCTGATGCATTTAGATGTAAAATCTGCATTTCTGAATGGTCCATTAGAAGAAGAAGTTTACGTGTCACAACCTCTTGGATTTGTGAAAAAGAATCAGGAAGGGATGGTGTACAGATTATACAAAGCTCTATATGGATTGAAACAAGCGCCCAGAGCTTGGAATAAGAAGATTGATTCTTTTTTCAAAAAGCAAGGCTTTCAGAAATGTGAGATGGAGTACGGTGTCTATGTTCAGCATACTTCTGAAGGAAATATGACTCTGGTATGTTTATATGTTGATGATATACTGCTGACTGGAAGTTCTGAACAGGAGATAGCCAAGTTCAAGAAAGTTCTGATGAATGAATTCGAAATGACTGATCTAGGCAAAATGACATACTTTCTAGGGATGGAATTCAGATACTCTGAGAAAGGTATTATTTTGCATCAGCTCAAGTATGAATTAGAACTTCTGAAGAGATTTGAACTGGAGAATTGTAAGATTGCTGTCACACCTTCTGATACAAATCAGAAACTGGATTCTGACTCTGATGGAAAGGATGTGGACGCTACAACCTTCAAACAGTTGGTTGGTTCTCTGAGGTATTTGTGCAATACCAGACCTGATATTTGCTATTCAGTTGGGATGGTTAGTAGGTTCATGAGTAAACCTAAGTGGTCCCATTACCAAGCTGCAGTCAGGATTCTGAGGTATATCAAGGGAACTCTGAAGTATGGAGTATTATTTCCTTCTGGAAGAAAGGATGAGTCAGAACTTCAGAGTTATTCAGATTCTGATTGGTGTGGAGACAGAGTTGACAGAAGAAGTACGTCTGGGTACTTATTCAAATTTCTGGGAGGTCCCATTTCTTGGTGTTCCAAGAAGCAACCTGTTGTGGCATTGTCAACTTGTGAAGCTGAATATATTGCAGGTGCTGTTACTGCATGCCAAGCTGTGTGGATTCTGAATCTATTGCAGGATCTGAAGATTAAAGTAAACAAACCTCTGAAGCTGATGATTGACAACAAGTCTGCAATCAATCTTGCCAGAAACCCAGTGTTGCATGGGAGAAGCAAGCACATTGAGACCAAGTATCATTTTCTGAGACATCAAGTTCAGAGGGGAGTGTTAGAAGTTGTACACTGTAGCACTCAGAAGCAGTTGGCAGATGTTCTGACGAAAGCTATCAAGACTGATCAATTTCTCAGATTAAGGGATGGAATTGGTGTTACAAGTTTTGATGGAATATGAATTAAGGGATGGTATTAGATTTAATTATTAGATTTAATTCATATTTAAGTTTGTTAGATATTAGATTTAAATATTAGATTTGATTCATATTTAAGTTTGTTAGATATTAGATTTAAATATTAGATTTGATTCAAATTTAAGTTTGTTAGAGGCTTATAAATAGGGTGTCAATCATTGTAACTTTTAATCCTTTTCGTAGCCATCATTCTCTGAATAAGAATATTTCCATTCATCATATATTCTACCTTTGCACCAACAGATATCATATTATTATTTATGTATGAATGCAGAATGATGACCTTAGTGAGAACAAGATAATGTAGTAGAATACAAACTTCAAATCCTAGAAAATGTAAATATATATATATATATATATATATATATATATATATATATATATATATATATATATATATATATATATATATATATATATATTTGAAATAAAGAATTGCATGCCATGTGTAAGTTTGTGAAGAAAACATCAATATGCATATAAATAATTGCAACAAAGAAATTTTAGACCGTTTACTTTCAATGTTTTGCATTTTAAATTTCACTAATTGTTAGTACATTCTTCTTCAATATCTTAATTAAAAATTTAAAACAAATATAAAATTTAAAAAGTAAAAGTTGAAAATGGTTTCAAAAGTAAATTTAATAGAAGATTATTGGATGAGATGACACAAAACTAAATTAATTAGAAGTCTAAATTCAAATTCAGTCTAAAAATGAAACATAATTAATCTCTACAATTATGGTAAGTATAATTAAGACCGATAATAAGTTGAATCAATTCAATTTTTTTTGAATTATAATAGTCTCTCTCTCTCTCTCTCTCTCTCTCTCTCTCTCTCTCTCTCTCTCTCTCTCTCTCTCTCTCTCTCTCTCTCTCTCTCTCTCTCTCTCTCTCTCTCTCTCTCTCTCTCTCTCTCTCTCTCTCTCTCTCTCTCTCTCTCTCTCTCTCTCTCTCTCTCTCTCTCTCTCTCTCTCTCTCTCTCTCTCTCTCTCTCTCTCTCTCTCTCTCTCTCTCTCTCTCTCTCTCTCTCTCTCTCTCTCTCTCTCTCAAATATATATATATATATATATATATATATATATATATATATATATATATATATATATATATATATATATATATATGAAATCAACATATTTCAAGAGATCTTACTCTAAATCATAATTTTTAAATTGAATCTAATCTTATAATCAATTAATATTTTTATTTAATTAATTATTAAAGATTCAATTTAAAAATAAGTTAAAAAAAATTAATTTTAAAATAAACTGATCTCTAATAAATATATATAATTTAGTTTAAATTATCAAATATATAAGACAAATTAGATTTAAAAAAATTATTTATAAATTCGTGAATAAATAAGTTGAATAGATGAATTTAATGTATTGAATGGAATTTTCGTAAATTTAAAATAAATCAAATTTAAATTAAGTCAAATTCAAGTAGAGTTTTGAGATAAATTTGTTTTTATTGAATCAAATTAAATTAAAAATTGAAAAGAATTGAAATAGAATCGGCTCATTTCTAATCTTAAATATAAACCAAACTCATTTAGTGCGAGAATGTGCTAACCATGTGGCATGTTGGTTTTTTCCAGTGAGAATCATATACTTTTAAGATATAATTAATTATTGTTATATATTTCAATAGTTAGAGTCTTTTTAGGAGGCTGTACTAAAAAGTAAGGCCACTTGAATAAATTAATAGTAAATAGAAATGACTACGAAAGAAAAGCAAACACACAAAATATAGAAAATAGAGGGCATGTTACTAAGCAAACTTGGAAATAGTCATGACAACAAGGTGGATGATGGTTTGTATTTTTTTAACTTAAATTCAAAATTTTAAATAATATTTATTATAATTTATAATTAAAAACTAAATCCATTTCAAATGGATTTAGATTAGGTTTGGATTTAGATATCTATTTAATGTAATTAATTATTCAATAAGAATATTTATTTATTTTAAAATAAATAAATTATAAATTTAATCTCAATTTTTTATATATATAATTTAAATAATTTAAATAATAAATACTAATTAAAATACATAAAATTGACTACATATTTAATATTCAAAATTGTTAAATGAAATACATAATAAAATAAATGAAAAGAATTTAGAGTGAAAATTAATGTTTTAATTACTCGATACGCTTTCGAATAAAAAAAACTCTAACACAAAATATATATATATATATATATATATACTTTTTAATGAACACGTACCTATATAACAATTAATTCTGATCTAAATCTAAATTTTATTAATAGTATTATTGTGACCAATAAAATAATAATAGCAAGTCCATGAGATCCTGTCAAAGTAAAGTAGTGAATAAAATATTCCCATTAGAATAACATGAAAGGGCAGGGCAGTTAACAACGTAAATGCCGGGAAAATTAAGATCATATACGATGCTACCGACATATCCCACTGGAGACTCCCATGTTTGGCAATACAGACAATGGAGCATTTCCTTGTCAATATAATTTTTACTTTTGGTCTCTTCCACGTAGTTGCTTTTATATGTTGCATTTGTAGACAAATTTGAAACATAATATAATATTAATTTGTAATTTTTTAATAATATTTGTAATTATTATAATTGTGTTTTTGTGAGTGTAAAGAGCAATACAGTAATTAGGATAAGAGATACAAACATAAAGAGAGACATAATGTAGAAGAGAGGATACAATTGTTCATATTATCATTTATCTCGATATTTCTTAAAAGAAACAAAATTATAATTAAAAGAAGTAATAACTTTTTTTCCAGGTCTTGAATAAAGAAAGAGACTAACTTTTTTCCCAACTTGTATACTTATATAGACACTCATAAATTTATATTATGTGTTAAAGATAGTTTTTGTGTGGTCACAACTATAAATTCAAATTATTTTAGCTTATACACATTATTTAATTATTCTAATAAAAATGGACTGTTTCTTTTTCTCTTTGTTTTTGCATCTAAATAATTAAAATATGTGATAGTGACCGAATTGCTTTAGATGTCAATGCAATGGGATTTTTATCTGTCATTCCCATATATTTAAATCGAGCACTCTTCTTATTTTTATAATAATTAAAATGTCATTCTAATTATTTACCTATTCAAAAAAATATGTTTGGTAAAATATTTTTACTCTAAGAACGTGTAAAAACTAAAACTCCAAATCCAATACGATTTTTTTAGAATTGAGAAAAAATTATGCAATTTCACTGGATTTTCAAGAAATCGATATGAGTTTTTGCCTTATTTTTTTTTAAATCTAATATTTTTCAAAAAATTATTGCATTTTTACCCAACTTATAAAAAAACCGATGCATTTACATATTCTAAAAAAATTCAGAATTTTTGAAATTTATTTACCATCCTTTCTAAAAATCCAAACATATCTAATAATTTTGGGGACTTCTATATTGGTTTCTAAATTTTTCAAATAATCCGGAAAACATAAAAAAAAATCCAAATTTTTTAAAATTCTAGTATACCGAATGTTTAGTGTAGTGTAAAAAATTGGGTAATTCAAAATGCTTTATTTGTGCGGTCCACATCTTCCTCTACAGATTTTACGTAGTTTTTCACAACTGCTACTGTATGTTTTACTTACATGTTTTGTTTTTAACTTGTTCAAAATTTAATATGTATGTTTTACTTACATGTTTTGTTTTTAACTTGTTCAAAATTTAATATGCTTTTGATATCTCTGACATTGATAGTTTATTCTTTGTATGTTGTAAATGACAAATATTTCTCTCCCGTGCTTACGTGTTAGCATGGACACGCTCCATTGATAAACATCATGGTATTATTGTTGTTACTGTTCGTTTTGATACCGGAAATGAGATCAGAGGGAGGAAAGATAAATTGATTATGAGTTGTGAGAGAGGGGGAACATACAAAAAGAAAAATTTCTCTGAAGGCAATTATAGTATGAAAGTTAAATGTCCATTTATGCTGAGATCTGTGCCAAGTGGTAGCGGTTGGAAGATGATGGTTAGTTGTGGATTTCACAATCATAAACTAGCTACAGATTTAGATGGTCATGACATATTGTGAAATTTAAATGATGATGAAAGACAGTTTGTGAATGACATGACAAAATACAATATGACTCCCAGGAACATAGTTGTTGCTGATATCTTTTGGACGCATCCTGACCTAGTGAAGTTATTAAACTTGTTTCATTTGGTGTTGATTTTTTAATGTACATACAAAACGAACATGTATTGGATTCTCGAAAAATGTAACTTTTGATTTATTTGATTATGGGATGCTGTTGATTATTGATTGTACATACAAAACAAACAGGTATCTGCTACCACTACTTGAGATTGTTGGTGTTACGTCAACAAAGTTGACGTTTTCAGTTGGATTTGCCTATTTGGAACATGAAAGGGAGGAAAACTTCACATGGGCACCAGAGAAGCTGAAAGAGTTGTTGTTTTCGGAGAAGTTGTTGCCGAAGGTTTTGGTGACAGATTGGGAATTAGCGTTGATGAATGCTATGGAAGTTGTGTTCCCAAACTCAACTTAACTGTTGTGTCATTTCCATATTTAAAAAAAATGTTAGTATGAAGTGTAAGGAGTATGTGAAATATAATAGGCAAAAGCATGTTATGGATCCATGGAACAAAATCATGTATTCGAATATGGAGTTTGAGTTTATGGAACACTTGAACCATTTTGAGGTAGTATTGCTGATATTCCTTTATTTGTTCAGTATGTGCATAAAATATGGTTGACACCCTATAAAGAAAGGTTTGTTGCTGCATAGACTAATAGAGTCACTCATTTAAGGAACACGAAAATGAACATGTACATCGATGTGACTTTGATTATATTAAATTACTAATTATCAAATTATAACATCTTTTTCTATTTATGGTTTTTAGAGCTGAGTATGCACATTGGAGACTAAAAACATGTTGACTACTAGTCAGAGAAATTTTTGCAGAAGTTGGGATGTTATGAACACCATGTTGAAGTTGTATCTAGATTCAATCAGAGTATCATTTTAAAAAAGTATTGCCAATATTGAGCATCAGTATAACACCTAATTTTACTCTAGATTGCACGACTTTGTTTCAAGACAATGTATATATCATGTTGGAGAGGAGATGGAAAGAGTAAAATTTGTTGCTTTTGACAAAGATGCATGTGGTTTCTTCATTAGAACAACACATGGGTTACCTTATACTTGTCAACTTTCCGGTCTTCAAATACAAGGTGAATTTGTTCCGTTAGAATCAATTCATGTATTTTGGAAGAATTTATACATTGAAGAGTAGTCACTCAAGAAGATAGTGAGACACAATTAAATTTAGAAGAAGAGTGTGAAGAGGTATTTCAGTACATTGGATGATGTAAGCCAGAGGGGGATGAAGAAAAAAGTTTGAGAACTAACACATCCATCCACATCTTTCATGTGTCCACCACCAGTGAAGTATAAGCCAAATAAGGGAAATAAGAAGAGTATAAAAGGTCAACTAAGTGATGTGCACCGTGATCCTTTGGAGTGGAAGTATGTTGAGGGCTCATATGGAAGTCAAACTACGAATATATCATGTACAAACCCAACTGGAAGTCAACCGTCTAGCTAGTCTTCCAGATCTCTTTATTTGTCTATGTTTCTTGTTTTCTTACATGAGTACATTGATGACATTGTTGATGTGGGTCAAGATGGAAATTGTGATTCCCGTGTTATTGCAGTTTTACTTGGATGGGGCAAAGAGTCACGACCTTGGTTTGGACGTAGTTAGAAGTTGAAGTTTATCAACACCATCAAATGTATTCCAATGTGTTATATAACACGATCTCTGAAGTTAAAAGTTTTTTGCGAGTAGATAACTTAGTGTGCAGTGTCGTGAGAAAGGGGTGACGATTATTGATATGGGTTATCATATTGCTTATAGATATAATATCATATTGGTCTCGTTGTCCAAGAACCTTAACATCACTTTCTTTCCACTGGTGATATCTCCATCTATGTCTGCAAGTAGATACAAGCTTATTGTAGTTGGTTTTGTTAGCAACAATTATTGAGTTCAAGTGAAGTTGAAACTGATTGTCCATTGCCTCCTATTATAGAATGGTGGAGACAAAACTATAGTGAAGGTGCAAGAGCATGGGAAACAACATATGTGGGACATATAAGACACTAGGAAGAAGAAGTTACGAAGTTAATATAATTTTTTTTGTATTGATATTGTAGTATATTTTGCATTATATGTATATATTTATCGGGTTAATTGTTATTTTGTCATACTATTTCAATGAAAATATCAAAAACTTACTTTAAAAAATAAAACATTTAAATAACCCCAATGCCTACCTGATTTCCAAATATTCGGAAAATTTGGCAATTTTTCAATTTATCCGGCACGTAGTATAGGTTACTAGGATTGTGAAAATTTTGGTATAAGTTATCATATATTTGAAAATTTTGGTATTCAATCATACAATTTCCAGAATACAATAAATTTTTATAGAATATTTTGAAAATATTTGATATTTCTTCAAATAAACAAAAAAAATCTATTTTTTTTGCAATATCAAGTCTTTCTTCAAATAAACACAAAAAACCAATCTTATAAAGGAAAATAAGGTATTACATGATAGTTTGTAAAAAACCAGAAATATTAGACAAAGACATAACAGTAAAAGCATAACTTATGTGGGGATGTCAGATTAAAGTGTGGCGGTGGCAGATAAAATTCTCCAATAAAATATATCAACAATAGTTGTTGGTTTTTATAGGCTCCATATAAGATCAGATCACTAACTAAAACACATATAATCCATCCTTAACGTGTTAAAGTTTTGTACGCTTCATTATAAAAACACTTATACTTACAACTTGATATCTTTTAAATTATTTTTTTAGTTTATATTAATGGTATTATTGTTATTCTATGTAAGAATCATAATTGTTAGTGCAGTTCAACAGTAAGATGATGCATGTTGTTTTTATGCGATGGTGTAGGGTTGACCTTCAAGGTTAGCACTTCAATGCCAAAGTCAGTTTTTTAGTAATGGAAAATGAAGTGAATTATGAATCAAAAGAGTCATACATGTTTCTACGCTAATAATGGTATTTACCAGATGACTGGAATTCAACTTTTCCAAACATTGGGTTTAGGGCTAACCTAGAACAATTGCCCCCATAGCTTGCTATGTCGTTGCATGGTAAGTATTCTAAAAGTCAGGTCAGACACAACTTGTTCGTGACCCAGTGTTGATGATTGGAAAGGACCTAGGAACAATTTCATTAAATACATGTTCAATCATTGGGACATTTTGTTGAATATCCTTTGTGTGGCTCTAGGTGAATAAGCTAGGGCGTGACATGTCTTCCTAGGACATTCGAGTGCACTAGAGTATCCTTGTGTTTTCGAGGTGCCATATGAATAGTAAATTATTAATATTCTATACCCTTGCAATCTAGAACATTGGTTCATTCCCCCTTTTCTTATATAAGGCTTTGATACTTCATACAACTTCTGTTTCCGTTCATATTTTTCCTTTTCCATTTCTATATCTTCTTCTCTTCTGCATTCAAATTTTGGTGATTTTGTTTTCATTTGTCTTTTCCTTTGCTATGGTTCTCACATTATCAACCTTTCTCTGCTTTAACTAGTCTATTATGTTTCATCTTCTTTCTCAGGTATCGTTTCTTACCTTATCCTTTTATCCTTTTATTATATTTCATGGATAACCAAATAGGTGCGTCTGTTAATGTGAATGGAGATGATATGGTTATTCTCCCATAAGCCATTTATGAGAACCCTGACATTCCTCATGATGAACCTTTTAAAGTCAATGGCCCTATCTTGAATCTAGTAGTTCTATGTGATAATTCTGGGATTCAGGGAAGTTCCGTACAAAGTGGGAGTGACCCTCCTAGCCCTCATGATGGGAATAAGGAGGGGAACTCCCATACTCCAACTTATATAGAGATGGTTTCTCGCTTAGCTTCCTCTGTTTGAGTCCATAAAAAATAGAAGCGGGCCTTATTTCCCAAAATAAGTTAGGAAGTTTTTACTTCATTGGGTCCTTCAGAGCGGTGCATGGCCGAGATCCTACTATTGAAGCGGTTAGGAACAAATCATCTTTAGGAACAACAATTCACTTTTTGACCGACATTATCTTTTAGGTGACAACTGGGACGATAATGTGAAATGAGGTCGCGCAAATTTGGTTCCACTGCTAGACTCTGGACTTTTCCACTTGGTTGATTTTGAATTGGTGGAAACCATTTATGTGTTTAGTTGCACAGAAAAAGGTGAAAGAAGCCTAGATATAAGTGGGTCATATTCTCATTAACTGACTCTTATATTTACGAAGGCAAAAGGATATGTAGTAATTACAACATGTGTTATATTCCTTTCTATGAATGCCTCTTCACTCGTTTGAGATTCAAACTGCTCTTCACTGTGTTTGAAGAAATTTTTTTGAACCACTTGGACATTTCCCCTTCCCATTTCCACATGTTTTCCTAAGATTTTTCCAAGATGTTTCAATACTGGTGTGTGTATCGGGAGACGAGTCTGTCCAATAGGATTTTCTTTAATTTATTCTCTATGTCCCGAACTTCAAAGGATTCCTTTCATGGATATGGGATCATTTCTATCCTTTAATCGATCAAGATGTTCAACGTCCATATGTACAATTGGAAAAGTCTAAATGACCCTTACATTTCGGTGATTGTAGCGGTAAATTCATGACCATCAAGCTATGGATAAACTTGGCGTCGATAAAACTAGAGTCGCCACCGCGCTTTTATTGTTTCCAAAGGAAAAGGTAAAAGTACGAACAAAACCCAAAGATAAGAAGTTTTCAAATAAAAAATAATAAAATGTTAGAGATTGCAGGTAAAGGGGTTGGTTACACAAAGGGAAGATGTTAGCACCCAAAGTGTCCTAGGTACTCCTAGGGAGCCCTTTTTTGTGTGCAAGTGATTTGGTCAAAATGATGTTTGATAAAATATAGAATGGGGAGATGAGAAAAGAATTCATTACTTATAGTTTTGTGTTTGACAAGACCTTCGGTTTTATGCCTACGTACCAACATAAAAATGAGGGATTAAAACCCCGTAGTTCGTCGTAACAATTTCAAAGAAGTTGGTGAATTGATTTTAACAAAAGTTTAACAAGAAAGACACCAAAAGGCCAAATATTTGAATGGGGTTGTTATTTATTTTTGTCTTTTTGAAATTAAAGTCAATATGGTTAAGTTCATTTACAAGTTTGATTTAAAAAAAAGTTTAAAAATTCAATGGCATAAGGCCAAAGTTTCTAATCATTAAATCATGTATAAGTTAAAAAACACAAACAAAGAAGGTTTTTAAAAAGACAGAGAGATTTTTGAAATTAAAGAAGTGGGAGGAGATGAAAAGACTATCCTAGACAACAATTAGAAGTTAAGAGTTGAAAAGATCTGACCAATAGGATGCAATCCAACAGACAAGAATGTCATATAGAAACCTATTTTCCTTTGGACTTTAGAAAACAACAAGCATAAACAATATCCAAGTAAACCATATGAAGACTAAGGCATCAAATAAAGATAGCCATAATATCCAAGCAAGCACTCCAATAGCTAGCATTCTTCAATGTCTTCCAATGTATCAGATGGAAATATTTCCTTGGTAAACTCACAATCTCATATGATGGCATATGAAAAAAGTAACATATGAACAAAGTGGCACTTCAGGCTTGCATCAGATGAAAGACACTGTCAAAGATAGCTCAATCTCAGATGATGGCATTGACCAAGTCCTTTAGCATATGGAATGTTGCCTAATTCTAAATCCAAAAGTACAGATCAAGTCCAACAGTCCACCAAGATGTTTTTTAGGTTTTTTTTGTTATTAGGTGTTTTAAGGTCCTAAGACCACAAACAAAAACAAAGATAAGCAAACAATATATACATTCACAAGATATGGCTCAAGTGAGCAAAGTGAAAAGGACTTGAAACATAAACAAGTTGCATGAAATGTAAATGACAATGAATGATAAAGGTATTCAAATCTAAATTGCATTAAGTAAATTACTTGAAAGTAAAGAAACACTAATAAAAGTTAGTCAATGGTTAGTCAAATGTTAGTGAAGAGTTTTAATTGTTTAAGTCATTCTTTGGAGAACACTCAACCATTCATTCACAAGTATGAATACTTGAACCAAGACATCATCCATGAGAAGGGCTCCAACTTGGATAAATCAACAAGTGTGCCACTAGTTTTCTTGAATGGAAAAAAGGTCAAGTTTTCACACAATGCCTTGAAGAATGGGAGACTTACAATCTCACTTACTAGAATGTTATGCCTCGCGGGACAAATTTGGCTCCATGTTATGCAATCGTAATTGGACTTATGTAGAAGTCACAACTATCTGAGGCCGAGCAATAAAAATATAGGTGTTAATGCATGTTAGAGATTTGGTACAAAGAACCAAACTCCTAAAACATACCACACACTAAAAGAAAATGGGAAGGACCTATCTCAGTCAGACTCATGTTGATTCATTTGACACAAGGTTATTAATGAATAAACTAACATTAGACATGAGGAGAATTCATTGGTCACTGATGGATTGGGGAAGAATATGGATTAATATGAAGAGGGAATGGGAAATAGAAACCCAAATTGATCATAAGAGGAATTTCATATGATTAATACTATCCATTAATTTTGGGAGATGAAATGTATATTTCATCAATCCCCTAAATCCAATAGTATTGGTCAAACAAAAGTCAAATCAACCATGATCAAGGCCATACAGAAAGTCAAACATCACAAGACCACACACAATTTTTAAACAATTAAACAAAAAAAAATCAAATTAAAAATGAATTAAAATACAATTTTAAATGGACAAAACCTCAAATCCCTTCAAAACATCAAATAAATGGCCAAGAGATTTATCTTAGGTCAAACAAGGTCAAAGGACCTTGGACAAAAAATTTCATAATTTTGAAAAGTCATAAAGTATTTTAAAATATTTAAAAACAAGTCTAAAATAATTTAATTCATGAAAAATATCAAAATTAATCCAAAAATGATTTTAATTCAAAATATGGAAGAGGAAAATATTTTTTTTTTGGTGAAAATTCCATATTTTTTGGATTAAAAACGAAATTAATATGAATTAAACAAAATAAAAGGATTAAAAGTAAAATAAGGAATTAAAAAGAAAATAGAAAAAACAAGGGCCATTAGGTCTCCCTCATTAATTGAGGTGGCAAATCTGATGGCCACACACATGTCATCCACGCCGGTCCTTAGTCTATGCACGCGTACATTGGGTCAAACAAAACAAAGGCTGAGATTGAAACATTTTAACATGATCAGATGGCTGGAGGCACACCAACACATCATCGGAGCCCAAGCTTCGGTCATCTTCTCCAGTGGACCTCATCGGACTGGTCCACCATCAAAGTTCACTAAAATAAAAAGTGCATACACTACTTTACAGAGAAAACGCTCAGGAGCTCGAATCTGGCCTCAATTTCTCCTAATTCCGAGTATATTGAAAGATACGAGGAATTGAATTTTGAGGTACACGATCTGAGTTGCTTCGGTTTGACCTCAAAGCAACTCAATCTTGTTGCCTACATTGGTAGGACTTCAGACAACCAATCAACAAGTAAAGTTATGGAGAAATGAGAGAGAATCGAAGACTTGAAAATCTGGAAAAATCACCTTCAGGTTGTAGTGATTTGGCTTGATCTCGACGCAATTCCACTTGGTTCTTCCTCCTCTAGCTTGCAGTGATTGATCGAGATGAAAATGACTATGAATCCTTGGAGTTCTTATTCACAAACAAAAGTTGAATTAAGAACTCGATTTCAATGAAATCTTCAAGGAATTCTATGGAATGGGGTTCTGAGATTGCTTGGCAAGGCTTGGGCAAGGTCCTCCTCTCAATCTGAGGCCAATGAGTTCATTATATAGGCCATGGAAAGTGATATTCACACTATTTGAAGTTTTAGCCAAAAATAAAAATTCAAGTGCATGGGTGCATGGACATGTGCTAGGCCCAAAATGATCATTGCAATCCACTCCAATTCGTGCACAAATTCCGCTAATGCCATAACATGGAGCCATGCAAAGGTAATTGGACATGGCATCACCTTTGTATATACACACCCATCGGGAAATTACCCTCATTCCAATACTTTGGAAATAAGTTGGTGCATCTACTTCCCACATTGTCCCCTACGATGCATACCGTTGCATGAGCCTCCAGACGGAGGGGGGTAACCAGAAAGAGTCGATTTCCAAAATGCTTTAAGCTATACGAAAATTCCCCGAAACCACGAACATTTGGCCCCAAGTTAGTCAAACCATGGCCTCGTGCCTGAGTCGTAGAATCACGTTGAACTTTTAAGAGATGGAAGAAAAGGGTTAAAAAGGGTTTCCCAGTTAAATATTCGAATCAATATTGGAATATTTTTATACACACACAACTTGTGGGGTGCAATTTCAACAGATCAACCATCAAATGATTGAGAACTTCTACTTCGAAGCCATTGAACGGTGGTCAAACCCCCAGGATTGAGAAAATACACTCGTAGAAAGGGATGACACAATTACCATACTCACTACAAATTCTCTCATTTTCACCAATGGTCAAGACAACCCAATCTAAAGATGGTCCAACATCCAAAAAGGCTTAGTCAATATTCCTATCTCGAATGAAGACATAAACAATTGAAGAAGAGCCAAGGTCGACCCAAGAAGCTTGAGTATCTTATTTTGATTTTTGACTCATGATAAGCATTATTTTCTTCGAGTATAGGACTAGAAAGCATTATAGAAAAGAAAAATGACGATGAAGTAGGAAGAGAGTCTCAGCGAAATGTGAAATTAACTCCTTAAGAATCATATGATGACTTACTAAAGAAAGTAAACCTTATCAACACTTTAGATCACCCTTGCGAAATACTCAATTATTTAGGTTCTCACAGGTCATCATAAGGGTACCTCCAAAAATAAATTTGAAGCACAAAGCGTATTAAAGGCGTAAATTCCTAAGAAAAAGTAACATCTTCTCTAGTTTTTCAAAGCAAACTAAAAGAGTGATCAACAGATAAGGCAAATACGACAAACCCTTGCACCATCATACAGAGATTGGGGCTTAAGGGGAAACTAATCTAGGCCGACCAAAATGGCCATTGATCAACCACTCAAGGGGAGTTACAACTCGTCTGGGTTGCTCAAAACATATGGGAATTACAATGTGGAAGGGTACAAGAGATTCATATCCAAGATGAATCTAACAGCTCCTTGGATCACACACCTGACAAATAACAAGTTATTATAACTACTCTACTATATAAAGGATACACACGAATAATGCTGGTACACAATTTCAAATTAAAATTTCATTCACTCTTCTCCTTCACATACTTAATTGGACATTGGAGTGATAACCTTATAGTAAGTCGCTCCTCCACCGCTTTGGAAGCTCAAATCCATAATTGTCCATCACAACCACCGATTGTCCAACTAATTCTAGTTCCGTAATGGAATAAAAGGTTTCCAAATTAATCCATAAGAGAAAATGGGACCTAATTGGAGAAGTCGTGATGGCTGAATTAGAGCCAATATATCATGTTTAAGCCATGAAAGATGAGATTTGGCAAGATGCGATGAATGAAGAGATCAAGGCCATTGAAAATAACAACACATGGGAACCAATCAATTATTTATGTAAGAAGACAATATATGTCAGGTGGGATTACAAGCTGAAGTTGAAGACAACTGGTAAAATTTCCAAGCATATGGCAAGACTGGTGGAAAGAGACTTTCTTCAAAAGTCTGACATTGATTTCAATGAAGCCTATGCACCTGTTTCTATAGTTGAAACCATAAAATTGGTTTTAGCCACTATAACTTATAAAGGTTAGAATATGCCCCAACTTGATGTCATGCCAACCTTCCTCGATGGACCACTCGAAGAACGCGTTTATGTGAACTTGCCACATGGTTTTAAGGTGAAAGGGCAAGAGATTGTATAGGTTGAGAAAAGATTTGTATGGAATGAAGCAAGTACCTAGGGCATAGAACAAGAGGATTGATAGCTTCTTGGTCTAGCTAGGTTTAAACTAGTGCACATTAGAACATGAAGTGTATGTGAAAGGCTCATGTGAACAAGACCAAGTTATCTTGTATCTCTAAGTGGATGATCTATTGGTCACAGGTTCTAATAAGGATGAATTGGAAAAGTTCTAGACAAGAATTGAGAATGAGTTTAAGATTTCATACTTGGAAAATTTGGCCCACTTCTAAGGAATGTAAATTGTGAAAACAAGGCATGGAGTTTTCTTGCACCAGAAGAAATATGCCGAAGACATCCTGGAGAGGTTCAAGATGAGCAACTGCAATCCTGCAAACACACCTATGGAGACCAACATCAAATTGAATAAGGATTCATATGATGAATGGATGGATAACATTTTCTACAGGAAGACATTGGCCCATTGAGGTATCTTTGCAATACAATACCTAGTATGTGTTATAGTGTGAGGTTGGTTAGTAGTTTCATGGATAAACCAAGGCTAAGTCATCTACTTGCAGCAAAGATGATTCTAAAGTAAATTATAGGTAAAATCAATCATGGAGTACTCATGCCTAATCAACAAAACTCAAGAATGGAAGCCAATATTTACGGTTATTCTAATTCAGATTAGACTGGTGATCAAGATGATTGAAATGTCATTTTTAATTATTTTTTCATCCTTGGATTAACACCAATCTCATGGAGCTCAAAGAAATAAAGAAGTGTGACTTTGTCTTCATGTGAGACAGAGTATGTTACAACCTCTTATGTTGCATGTCAAACACTTTGATTGGAGATGTTGCTTGAAGAGTTGAATGTGTGAAACTACAAGCAAATCAAGTTGTTTGTGGACAATCAATCAACAATTGATTTGGAAATCCATCCTATGAGCTATGGTAGAAATAAACACATAAAAAGAAGATATCATTTTCTTAGGGACCAATTAAGTTAGTAAAGAGAGCTTGCGAATTAAATATTGTAAAATTGAATTAGAATTAGCTGATATTCTAACAAAATCCTTGGAGCAAGCAAGATACGAAGGCCTTAAACTAAATTTCAATTTGCAAATAATTCACATTACCCTACAAATACTTTGATGTATAGATTTTAGAAAAGTGTCTCTTAATTATTATTGTAATATAACATTAGTATTCTTCACATGGCAGCCACAAGCTGCCCATAGTCATGTCCTTACTCCATAAATAAAGGCACATTTTGTGCATACTCAAGCACAAACTTCAAACACACATCTCTAATATCAGTAAGGGAAAATATGAACCCCCTTCGTCTCATAGCCACAGCTCTCTGCTGTGTTGCAATTGTGTTTGGAGGATTAACCTTCCCCTCAAATGCACAACTTAATCCATTTTTTTACAGTCAAACTTGTCCCCAATTACATTATATTGTATACCAAATCTTATTCAAAGTTGCTAAGACAGATCCTCGCATGCCTGCTAGTCTCATCAGGCTCCACTTTCACGATTGCTTTGTTCAAGTATGTATACATACATATTTTTCTCCTGTGTTTTTCTTCACAAGTTATTTTTATACTAAAAGATAAAATAAACTTCAACTATTTTCGTATACCAGGGTTGTGATGCATCCGTTTTGTTGAACAAAACTGATACCATTGTGACTGAACAAGAAGCCTTCCCAAATATCAATTCCTTAAGAGGCTTAGATATTATAAATCAGATTAAAACAGCTGTAGAAAGTGCTTGTCCAAACAAAGTTTCTTGTGCTGATATTCTTACACTTTCTGCTGGAATATCTTCCGTTTTGGTAAATATAATTATTTTCAGTTAACAATAAACGAATTTTCGCATAAAATTATAATAATTTTATTAAAAAATTTATGTTCACAGACCGGAGGTCCAGGTTGGTTGGTTCCACTGGGAAGAAGAGATAGTTTAACCGCAAATCAAACTCTGGCTAATCAAAACCTTCCAGGTCCATCTTTCAGCTTAACTGAACTGAAATCTGCTTTTGCTGATCAAGGCCTCACCACACTTGATCTAGTTTCACTCTCAGGTATGTCCATACAGATACAGTTATATTATCGGTTTTTATGATAAAGAACAAATTGTGATTCATTACACCACAACGATAATTTCAGGTGCTCATACATTTGGAAGATCGCGTTGCTTTTTATTCAGTGATCGATTATACAACTTCAGCAATACTGGAAAACCTGATCCAACTCTTGATCCAGCTTACTTATTAGTATTACAAAACCAGTGTCCTCAGAACGGGCCCGGAGATAACCGTGTGAATTTCGACCCAACGACTCCTGATATATTGGACAAGAACTACTACAGCAATCTTCAAGATAAAAAGGGTTTGCTTCAAAGTGATCAAGAATTGTTCTCAACACCAGGTGCAGATACCACTGCCATTGTCGACAGTTTTGCTAATAACCAAAAGGCTTTCTTTAAGAATTTTAGGAAGTCAATGATTAAAATGGGAAATATTGGTGTGCTTACGGGAAAGCAAGGTGAAATTAGAAAACAATGCAATTTTGTTAATACAAAGAAGAAATCTTCTGAGTTGGATATTGCTGCCGTGACCTCTACAGAATCATTTGAGGGGGGTGTGGTTAGTTCAATATAAGTGTTTTTGAGGGTTACTTTAGTTTAAATAAAGAAGTGATATCTAGGTACTTTTGTGCCATACGCTTTGGTTTTATGTGCCGTGTGTGTGTAAGATAATCTTCTTTTATGGAGATATGTTTTAAATAATATCCACTCTATCTATTAGAAATTACAAGCTCTTGTTTCTTTGCATCGATAAGGTGATGTTTAAGGTAGGAAAGGAAAAGATTGTTCTATACCTGTGCAAAGACGATTTTAATTTGAGTAAAATATTCCTACACTAAAAACATACATCCATTTCGTTATAATAGTATTCTCTTTTAAAAAATTTAAAAATTATTATTATTATTATTATTATTATTATCATTATTATTATTATTATTATTATTATTATTATTATTAAATGATATTGATATTTTATAATTTTATTAAACAACATTTACGTTGTACTAAAATCGTATAAAATTATTTTTGATATGTATTTATTTATCAATTTCATCATTTTATCAATTTTTTTATATTTCATTAATCAACTTTATTTTACTATTTTAAAATCATTCTTCATCAATATTATTTATACACCTTTTATAAAAAATATATTTATTTAAAAAACATTGTTGATCATATAGATTACGGTCTATTTAATATAAAAATGATATAAGAATAGTCTTCCTGATTTTACTAATTAACTAATAAATATATTAAAATAATAATAAAAAATATTTCATTGCATCATAGACGGAGCTACTCATTCTATAATGGGGCAAGTGCCCCACTAATGTTTATTTCATTTTCATATATTTTATGTGTTTTAAAATAATTGTTATTTAAGATTTTTTATAGAGATAAAAAATATAATAATATTATTGTAAGATTTTATATTTTTATTAAATTAATCTTATTAAAGTAATGTAAAAAATGATAATTAAAAATATAATTGAAAAAATAATATCATTTTTACATTGAAACAATCATTTAAAACAAATTTTATTTGTTGGAAGAAGTAATGTATTTGTATATTGACACTTCTATGTAATTGATATGCCCTTTATAAGTTTTTTATTTGAAAAAAACAAAGAATTTCGTTAGTCCATGCTATACTTTTTTAGGACAATCAATTGATATGAAATATAAACATTTTTTTTAACAATAAATTTATATTCATGAATTATTGTAGATGTTATTTTTAATATTTTATATTAATATCCTAATAAATATTTATTTATTTATATTTAATTAAATATGTTATAATAAATTTCTGAAAATAATACATATTTTAAATTTAAAGTAACACATTATTAAAATATATACTGTACATCTCGAAAATTTTAGGACTTATACTTTCTGGATTTTTATATGACCAGTGTATGGCCTGAAGTCGGGAAGTATGTACATGTCAGACTCAATTTATCAGACTCTGAAACAACCGTCTAAGTCAGAGCCGTAGAGGTAAGATTTTCATATAAAAATGCCTTCAGAGCAAACAATCGTGGAGGGGGTTCGACACGATGAATAACATAAAAAAAGTAAACCTACTAGAAACCTTCGACCACCAACAATGGTCAGGTAAAGAAAAAATTTATTTGGTGATGTTCAATTGTTATTGTGCGACTTATTTTCTGTTGAAATGTGTAGTTGCAGGAGAGTTACTTGAGGACAAGCAACAATTCAAGTTTGGGGTTGTGATAACAGTCGTCATTGCATAAAATTGATCGAAGAAACGGATCAAAACAAGTCAAAGAGGAACAAAAAATGAATAAGAAAGACTAAAGAATGAGGAAAAAATAGGCAAGTGTAAAGAAATTGGACTTAGTGAAAATTCATGTGAAGAAGGGAGCAGAAACGTGCAGCCACAAGAATAATCATGCGCATCATCGCGCGCTCGGTAGAGACATAAAGAGTGCATCGCGTGATGCATGTTATCACGCGCGTAATGACTCTTTTTTCTGGGCTTTTCTGAAGCGCTCAGGTCTATTCTAAATGCTATTAAAGGGAATTTTCTACACTTTTACAAAAGTTAGGAAATTTGGCATATAGAGTACAATTTTGTAGCACCAGAAGTGGTTTTTGAGAGTATTTGGAGTCATTAGAAGTCAATATTTCAAGAGATCTTATATGTTATTCTCTTTAATTATTTTTGGTATTATATTTTGAATTATGAGTAGCTAAAATCCTTTAGGTTAGACTGGGTTATGGTGAACTTATTTCAATATTGTTGGACAATATATTGATTCACTACGCCAAAAACTGGAATAGACAGCGCACCTTAGAGGGCGCTTTATTACAAAAGCGCCCTCTAAAGTGAAGCAAAAAATAAGGAGCAATAGACAGCGCACTTTAGAGGGTGCTTTTGTAACAAAGCGCCCTCTAAGGTGAAGCGAAAAAATAAGGAGGAGATAGAGGGACAACAATACATGGCGCTTTTTAGAAAGCGCCCTCTAAGGTTACCCTTAGAGGGCGCTTTTAATAAAGCGCTGTTATAAGTCCATGTGCATTTCCAGCTTATAAAGCGCTTCTGGAAAGCCTTAGAGAGCGCTTTCATAAGCGCCCTCTTAGGCCCCCTTTAGAGGGCGCTTTGTTTCCACAAGCGCCCTCTAAGGTGAAACGAAAAAATAAGGAGGAGATAGAGGGACAACAATACATGGCGCTTTTTAGAAAGCGCCCTCTAAGGTTACCCTTAGAGGGCGCTTTTAATAAAGCGCTGTTATAAGTCCACGTGCATTTCCAGCTTATAAAGCGCTTCTGGAAAGCCTTAGAGAGCGCTTTCATAAGCGCCCTCTTAGGCCCCCTTTAGAGGGCGCTTTTTTTCCACAAGCGCCCTCTAATATCCCCTTTAGTAAACATTAAAATTATAACATACTGCGCGTTTTGTTATTTCACTATCTGTTATTAGCGTTCTTTTTCACGTTAGGGTTCTGAGGCGTTTTCCTTCCACCTCTGTTAGATCTACATGCGCGTTTCCTCCTTCTACCAATCAAAGGTACACGCTTTTCCCAATTTCTGTTTTATGTTATTACTTTGTTTTAGCTTTGCCCAATTTCTGTTTTACCTTATTACTGCGCGTTTCCTCCTTCTACGTTTGTTTCGACCATGATAACGGATGCAATAGGAAATTGACGGTTGGTTTTTAGTGACCATGATAGCGGATGCAATGGGTTATACGACCTATGAACATATGATTTTGTGTCAACACCAGTATCATTAGAAACCTAGGTCCGAATGTGTTTGAACTCTTCTGAAATTGTTTTTTGTTTATTCTAATTAGTAATGGATAATACATGGATGTCTTCCAATCGATTGTCGAGAGAGTACGAGAATGGGGTATCAGAATTCGTTAAGTTTGCCGTTGCGCACGCCGAAGACCCCAGTAGAATGATATGTCCTTGCTTGGGTTGTTGTTATGGGAAACGGGTTGACGCAGTTCAGTTGACATCGCATCTAATGAGGCATGGAATTGATCGAAGTTATACATGTTGGAATTTGCATGGTGAGAAAAGTAACGATAATGTTGAACCGGGGGATAGTACGACCTATGCCTCAAACTATAGTGGCGCAGATACATACGATTGTGATCGAGTTGAAGAGATTGCAGAAGCACTTGAAGGAGATCTTAAGGATTGTCCCGAAATGTTTGAGAGGTTGGTAAGTGATGCAGAGAAACCTTTGTATGATGGTTGCACTAAATTCACAAGATTGTCTGCGGTATTAAAGTTGTACAACTTAAAGGCGGACAATGGGTGGTCGGATAAAAGTTTCACAGAGTTATTAGCCCTTTTGAAAGATATGCTTCCTGAGGATAATGTTCTTCCCAATCGAACATATGAGACCAAAAAGATGTTGTGCTCTATTGGCATGAGCTATGATAAGATACATGCATGTCCAAACGATTGCGTTTTGTTTCGAAATGAGTATGCATCGTTAAATGAGTGTCCTAAATGCGGTGTCTCGCGATATAAGAACAAGTTGTCTCCAACAAAAGTCTTGTGGTATTTTCCTGTTATTCCGAGCTTTAGACGCATGTTTCGTAGTGAAACCGATTCAAGACACTTGACCTGGCATGCAGATGAAAGAATTATAGATGGATAGTGTAACACCCCAATTAAACTAAGCTAATTAATTAATTTAAATTAATATTTTATTTATTAATTTAATTGAATAATTGGAAGTTTGGATTATTATTATTTTATTATTATTTTGGAATAATAATTATTGGGATAATTATTTATTGGAATAATATATAAGTTGGAATTTAGAAAAATCCCATTTTTGGTAAAAAGGTTATTTTTCACGTGAAAAGGGGAAAAGAGGCAGAAAGGGCAAAAAGTCAGAGAACGAAGGTTGAAGGAAGGAGAAGCTTGGAGCTCGGAAGCTGCCGGATTAACTCAGGTAAGGGGGTTTATCATCGGTTAAAGGGTATTATATGATAATATGTACTGGGTAGTGATAACCATTGGTTGTATCTCTGATTTGATTGATGCATGATGAATGAAATTGGATGAATGAAATTGGATGATAATTGAAAAGAATTCGTAGGAATTAGAAGAGATAATGTTAGGGTTGGTGAAGATGAATAGGATATGATTCGTGTAGATGATATGGACGATTATTTTGTGTAATTTGGACTGTGGAAGGTTGGATCGGATAGGATCTCGTAGCAGAGAGAACCCATAGCAGATCTGGAAGACTGTATTCTGGTCATACGCGTATGGCACTAGGCAATACGCGTATGGGTTGGCTTGGAAATGGGGGTTTTGGCGCTGGTACGCGCCATACGCATGTGATACGCGTAATCCCTGGAGTGGTACGCGTATGGGGTATGCCTTACGCGTATGAGTGGAAAAGATGAAGTTTTTGAACGTGAAAACGTCTCTGTTGGTACGCGTATGAGGATGTGGTACGCGTAGCATACGCGTATGAGTGTGGGCGGTACGCGTATGGGATGGGCGAGAGAATGCGCCATACGCGTATGGGCATAGGCGATACGCGTATGGGCAGACTTGTGGTTTTTCTGAACTGTTGTTGTGCAGGTTTTGGTTGTGTAGGCTGAGTGATGTACTTAGCTGAGGTGTGATGTTGTAGGGATCATTTCCCGTTGTTTTGAGTAGTATAGGTATTAGTGGAGTGAGCTAATACTGTGGTTGAGTATGTGGCATGATATGATATGCTTTTGTGATAAAACGTGTTAACGATGTGTGTTGATATGCATGATGCTGTGATTGTATCAGTTATGGATGCATTTGTGAATAGACTGTTTTGTGGCTAGAGTGTGAACATGTGTCTATTCTGAATTCGTTGTTGATGTTGCAATTGCTAGGTGATTAGCTTGCACATTGTGGCCCATTTGGGGTGGTAGCTAATTCCCATGGTGAGGAATTAGTGAGTTTAGTGATTATTGGACTGTTGTTGATTGTTTGCATGCTAGGTGAGTAGCGTGCATTTCATGGCCCATTTGGGGTGGTAGCTAATTCCCATGGTGAGGAATTAGTGAGTGAGTCACTATGTCTCAAATGAGTGGGACTAGTGAGCTTGGTAGCCGTGCCTGGATTTGGACGGTGAGGTTGAACTATATGTTCACAAATAGTCGGTACCGCATGCATAAAGTCTCATTGCATAATAAATGTATGGCATATAATATGAATGGATGTATTCCAGTATTATATGTGTGTTGTGTGTTGTGTTGTTGATGTTGAGTATGGTTGAGATTATATATATGCTATATGTTATTGTTGAATATGATGTTTGAACGGATACTGCCGTTGCTGAGTGTGTAGTCTGGTTAGGGTGAATTAATGTGTTAATTACTTAGCATTACATGTTGTTCTATAATGCTTGTTATATTGATTGAGGAACTCACCCTTACACCTATTTTTCAGGTAACGAGCAGTGATGTTGAGTAGAAGCTAGTACTATGGAGTCTAGTGTCGTCCTTAGTGGGTCATGCTCTGATAGATGTAACATCGGGAGGGGATGTTTGACTATGTTTGAATTGAGTTGTTGATTAACTTTACATGTAATGTAATACATGATTTGAATGTTGATATTTTGTATCCGCTGCGAATTATGCAAAGAATCTTATTTTGATTAAATAAATGAGCATGACAGGATAATTTGATGATTTTTGTGAAATGATTGTGTGACACCCTTCGGGGCATAATTACTCTGATTAATATGTTAATATTTTTAATTAAATAATTTGGGGTATTTAGAAGGGTGTTACATTAGTGGTATCAGAGCATAGTCGGTCGTGTCGAGTCGTAGTTATTCTGTTTCCCTGTACGGGATAGGTGTTGTGTAACCCTATCAGTACTTATTTGTTTAGCTTGTTTGGGTTTTCAGAACAGAGATGGCTGGAAGAGGTAGAGATGATGCTGCGATTGCTGAGGCTCTGGGTATGCTAGCTGGAGTACTTGGAGGGAATCCGAATGTTGTGGGAGTGGGAGCTGCTCGTCAACTGAGTGAGTTCCAGAAGAACAATCCTCCAATGTTCAAAGGAGCATACGATCCAGATGGTGCTCAGAAGTGGTTGAAGGAGATCGAGAGAATCTTCAGAGTAACTGAGTGTGCTGATAACCAGAAGGTCAGGTTCGGTACTCATATGCTATCAGAAGAAGCTGATGATTGGTGGGTTGCTACCCGCACTGAGTTGGAAGCTGCTGGAGATGCTGAGATCACTTGGGCTGTGTTCAGAGAGAGATTTCTGAGGAAGTACTTTCCAGAGGATGTCAGAGGAAAGAAAGAAATAGAATTCCTGGAATTGAAGCAGGGTAACCGGTCTGTTACTGAGTATGCTGCTAAGTTCACAGAGCTGTCGAAGTATTATACTCCCTATGCTGAGGCTGCTGGGGAATTTTCAAAGTGTGTGAAGTTTGAGAACGGGTTGCGTCCCGAGATCAAGCAGGCTATTGGGTATCAAAGGATTAGAGTGTTTTCTGATTTGGTTGACTGTTGCAGGATTTTTGAACAGGATTCCAAGGCCAGAGCTGAGAGCTATCAGCAGAGAGTTGATAGGAAAGGCAAGAATCAGATTGATCGTGGAAAACCGTATGCAGCTGGCAAGGGTTTTCAGAGACAGAGTGGGATGAAGAGGCCTAGTGGGGGAGACTCTAGTGCTCCTGCTAAGTGTTACAGATGTGGTCAGGCTGGACATCGTATCCATGAGTGTACCAGTAATGAGAAGAAATGTTTCAAGTGTGGAAAAGGTGGTCATTTGGCTGCAGATTGCCGGTTGAAGACTGTGACTTGCTTCAACTGTGGAGAGGTGGGTCATATCAGCCCACAGTGTCCTAAGCCGAAGAAAGAGAATCAGTCGGGAGGCAAGGTTTTTGCTTTATCGGGTTCTGAGACTTCTGCAGATGATCGTTTGATCCGAGGTACGTGTTATATTAATGGCTTTCCTCTTGTAGCTATTATTGACACAGGTGCGACTCATTCTTTTATATCTTTGGATTGTGCTGTGAAACTTGAGTTAGAAATATCTGAGATGTTCGGTAGTATGGTGATTTATACTCCTGCGAAGGGTTCAGTGACTACTACTTCGGTTTGTTTAAATTGTCCTTTGAGTATTTTTGGTAGAGACTTTGGGATAGACCTCGTGTGTCTTCCACTAGTGCAGATTGATGTTATCTTGGGTATGAACTGGTTGGTGTTTAACCGGGTTTCCATCAATTGTTTTGATAAGACTGTGATATTTCCTGAGATTGAGGAAGGAAAGAGTTTGTTTCTATCAGCAAGGCAAGTGAATGAGGAAGTAGCTGATGGGGCAGAGTTGTTTATGCTGTTAGCGACTTTGGAGGCTAAAGATAAACTGGTGATTGGCGATCTCGCTGTGGTGTGTGATTTTCCTGATGTGTTTCCGGAAGAAGTGAATGAATTACCGCCAGAGCGTGAAGTTGAGTTCTCGATTGATTTAGTACCTGGTACTAGACCGATATCGATGGCTCCGTACCGTATGTCTGCTGTTGAGTTAGCTGAATTGAAGAGTCAGTTGGAAGATTTGTTGGATAAGAAATTCATTCGTCCGAGTGTGTCACCGTGGGGTGCACCAGTGTTGTTGGTTAAGAAGAAAGAAGGTACTATGAGGTTGTGTGTGGACTACAGGCAACTGAATAAAGTGACGATCAAGAATCGGTATCCTTTGCCGAGGATCGATGATTTGATGGATCAATTGGTTGGTGCTAGTGTGTTCAGCAAAATAGATTTGAGATCTGGGTATCATCAGATACGTGTGAAAACTGAAGATATTCAGAAGACTGCTTTCAGAACAAGGTATGGACATTATGAGTATTCTGTAATGCCTTTTGGTGTGACTAATGCGCCTGGAGTATTCATGGAGTATATGAATAGGATTTTCCATCCGTACCTAGACAAGTTTGTTGTGGTGTTTATCGATGACATTTTGGTGTATTCGAAATCTGAAGAAGAGCATGTTGAGCATTTGAGAGTGGTTTTGGGAGTTCTACGAGAAAAGAAGCTATTTGCTAAACTGTCTAAGTGTGAATTTTGGTTAGAAGAAGTTAGTTTTCTTGGGCATGTGATTTCAAGAGGTGGTGTTGCTGTTGATCCTTCTAAGATAGAAGCGGTATCTAAGTGGGAAGCTCCGAAGTCAGTTTCTGAGATAAGGAGTTTTCTTGGACTTGCAGGTTACTATAGGAAGTTTATTGAGGGATTTTCTAAGTTGGCGTTACCGTTGACGATGTTGACTAGAAAGGGGCAAGCGTTTGTTTGGGATTCAAAATGTGAAGAAGGTTTCCAAGAGTTAAAGAGAAGGTTGACTACTGCTCCTATTCTAATATTACCGAGTTCGTCGGAACTATTTGAGGTTTACTGTGATGCTTCATTGTTGGGTTTAGGTGGTGTGTTGATGCAGAATAAGCAGGTTATAGCTTATGCTTCGAGACAGCTAAAGGTTCATGAGAGGAACTATCCGACACATGATTTAGAGTTGGCAGCTGTGGTATTTGTTCTTAAGTTGTGGAGGCATTATTTGTATGGATCAAGATTTAAAGTTTTCAGTGACCATAAAAGTTTGAAGTATTTGTTTGATCAGAAAGAGCTGAATATGAGACAGAGGAGATGGTTAGAATTTCTGAAGGATTATGACTTTGGTTTGAATTACCATCCGGGTAAAGCAAACGTGGTGGCTGATGCATTGAGTCGGAAATCATTGCATATGTCTATGTTAATGGTTAAGGAATTGGATTTAATTGAGCAGTTTAGAGACTTGAGTTTGGTGTGTGAGAGTACTCACAATAGTGTTAAACTGGGAATGTTGAGATTAACAAGTGGTATTCTGGATGAGATCAGAGAAGGTCAGAAATCTGATATGCTTTTGGTTGATAAGTTGACTTTGGTGAACTCAGGTCAGGGTGGTGAATTCCGAGTTGATGAGAATGATGTTTTGAGATTTGGTGACCGGGTGTGTATTCCGGATGTTGCCGAGCTTAAGAAGAGTATTCTTGAAGAAGGACATCGTAGTGGCTTGAGTATTCATCCTGGAGCTACAAAGATGTATCATGATTTGAAGAAGTTATTTTGGTGGCCGGGAATGAAAAGAGAAATTGCGAGTTTTGTTTATTCCTGTTTGACTTGTCAGAAGTCAAAGATTGAGCATAAGAAGCCGTCTGGGCTAATGCAACCGTTGGCTATTCCAGAGTGGAAGTGGGATAGTATCAGTATGGATTTTGTTTCTGGTTTGCCGAGGACAAGTAAGAATTTTGAGGCTATTTGGGTGATTGTTGATAGATTGACGAAGTCGGCTCATTTCATTCCGATCAGAATGGATTATCCGTTAGAGAGGCTAGCCGAGTTGTATATTGAGAAGATTGTAAGTTTGCATGGTATTCCGTCGAGTATTGTTTCGGACAGAGATCCTAGATTTACATCGAAATTTTGGGAAGGTTTGCAGAGGGCTTTGGGAACTAAGCTGAGATTGAGTTCTGCATATCATCCGCAGACTGATGGTCAGACTGAGAGGACGATTCAGTCACTGGAGGACCTTTTGAGGGCTTGTGTTTTGGAAAAGGGAGGTGCTTGGGATTGTTATTTACCTTTGATTGAGTTTACCTACAACAATAGTTTTCATTCGAGCATTGGTATGGCACCGTTTGAAGCTTTGTATGGTAGGAGATGTCGGACACCTTTATGTTGGTATGAGTCCGGTGAGAGTGCTATGGTTGGACCGGAGATTGTTCAACAAACTACAGAAAAGATTAGAATGATTCAGGAGAAGATGAGAATTGCTCAGAGTCGTCAGAAGAGTTATCATGATAAGAGAAGGAAGTCACTTGAGTTCCAAGAGGGAGATCATGTGTTTCTTCGTGTTACTCCGATAACTGGTGTTGGTCGAGCTTTGAAGTCAAAGAAGTTGACTCCTCGATTTATTGGTCCTTATCAGATTTTGGAGAGGATAGGAGAGGTAACCTATCGTATCGCTTTTGCCGCCGTCGCTTGCGAATTTGCATGATGTTTTTCATGTGTCTCAGTTGAGGAGGTACATTCATGATCCGTCGCATGTAGTCCAGGTAGATGATGTACAGGTGAGAGATAACCTGACTGTTGAAACATCACCTATGAGGATCGAGGATCGAGAGTTGAAGCAGTTGCGGGGTAAAGAGATTGCCTTGGTGAAGGTAGCTTGGGGAGGACCAGCAGGTGGCAATGTGACTTGGGAACTGGAGAGCCAGATGAAGGAGGCTTATCCGGAGTTGTTCGATTGAGGTATGTTTTCGAGGACGAAAACTCTTTTAGTGGGGGAGAGTTGTAACACCCCAATTAAACTAAGCTAATTAATTAATTTAAATTAATATTTTATTTATTAATTTAATTGAATAATTGGAAGTTTGGATTATTATTATTTTATTATTATTTTGGAATAATAATTATTGGGATAATTATTTATTGGAATAATATATAAGTTGGAATTTAGAAAAATCCCATTTTTGGTAAAAAGGTTATTTTTCACGTGAAAAGGGGAAAAGAGGCAGAAAGGGCAAAAAGTCAGAGAACGAAGGTTGAAGGAAGGAGAAGCTTGGAGCTCGGAAGCTGCCGGATTAACTCAGGTAAGGGGGTTTATCATCGGTTAAAGGGTATTATATGATAATATGTACTGGGTAGTGATAACCATTGGTTGTATCTCTGATTTGATTGATGCATGATGAATGAAATTGGATGAATGAAATTGGATGATAATTGAAAAGAATTCGTAGGAATTAGAAGAGATAATGTTAGGGTTGGTGAAGATGAATAGGATATGATTCGTGTAGATGATATGGACGATTATTTTGTGTAATTTGGACTGTGGAAGGTTGGATCGGATAGGATCTCGTAGCAGAGAGAACCCATAGCAGATCTGGAAGACTGTATTCTGGTCATACGCGTATGGCACTAGGCAATACGCGTATGGGTTGGCTTGGAAATGGGGGTTTTGGCGCTGGTACGCGCCATACGCATGTGATACGCGTAATCCCTGGAGTGGTACGCGTATGGGGTATGCCTTACGCGTATGAGTGGAAAAGATGAAGTTTTTGAACGTGAAAACGTCTCTGTTGGTACGCGTATGAGGATGTGGTACGCGTAGCATACGCGTATGAGTGTGGGCGGTACGCGTATGGGATGGGCGAGAGAATGCGCCATACGCGTATGGGCATAGGCGATACGCGTATGGGCAGACTTGTGGTTTTTCTGAACTGTTGTTGTGCAGGTTTTGGTTGTGTAGGCTGAGTGATGTACTTAGCTGAGGTGTGATGTTGTAGGGATCATTTCCCGTTGTTTTGAGTAGTATAGGTATTAGTGGAGTGAGCTAATACTGTGGTTGAGTATGTGGCATGATATAATATGCTTTTGTGATAAAACGTGTTAACGATGTGTGTTGATATGCATGATGCTGTGATTGTATCAGTTATGGATGCATTTGTGAATAGACTGTTTTGTGGCTAGAGTGTGAACATGTGTCTATTCTGAATTCGTTGTTGATGTTGCAATTGCTAGGTGATTAGCTTGCACATTGTGGCCCATTTGGGGTGGTAGCTAATTCCCATGGTGAGGAATTAGTGAGTTTAGTGATTATTGGACTGTTGTTGATTGTTTGCATGCTAGGTGAGTAGCGTGCATTTCATGGCCCATTTGGGGTGGTAGCTAATTCCCATGGTGAGGAATTAGTGAGTGAGTCACTATGTCTCAAATGAGTGGGACTAGTGAGCTTGGTAGCCGTGCCTGGATTTGGACGGCGAGGTTGAACTATATGTTCACAAATAGTCGGTACCACATGCATAGAGTCTCATTGCATAATAAATGTATGGCATATAATATGAATGGATGTATTCCAGTATTATATGTGTGTTGTGTGTTGTGTTGTTGATGTTGAGTATGGTTGAGATTATATATATGCTATATGTTATTGTTGAATATGATGTTTGAACGGATACTGCCGTTGCTGAGTGTGTAGTCTGGTTAGGGTGAATTAATGTGTTAATTACTTAGCAGTACATGTTGTTCTATAATGCTTGTTATATTGATTGAGGAACTCACCCTTACACCTATTTTTCAGGTAACGAGCAGTGATGTTGAGTAGAAGCTAGTACTATGGAGTCTAGTGTCGTCCTTAGTGGGTCATGCTCTGATAGATGTAACATCGGGAGGGGATGTTTGACTATGTTTGAATTGAGTTGTTGATTAACTTTACATGTAATGTAATACATGATTTGAATGTTGATATTTTGTATCCGCTGCGAATTATGCAAAGAATCTTATTTTGATTAAATAAATGAGCATGACAGGATAATTTGATGATTTTTGTGAAATGATTGTGTGACACCCTTCGGGGCATAATTACTCTGATTAATATGTTAATATTTTTAATTAAATAATTTGGGGTATTTAGAAGGGTGTTACAGATAGTACGGGATCAAGTGCATTTGTATGTTCTGCACAATGAGAATGAGGTTGAGCCGTATGTTGAAATTCACAAGGATGTTCTCCGAGGTTTAAATCCCAATAGAAATGAAAATTGGATAGTACGAGAGCACAATCGATGTTTTATACCTTGGTTTAAGGATCATATTTATTCAAAGTATTATTCAGATCCCGCTTCAATAACAGAAAGGTTGAGATGCTTAGCATATGGTCCAAGTTTCCATGTTTTTTCTTATAGCGCATACGCGATTAATGGATACACATTTTATACCAAAGAACAAGATGATAAAAGTACTATGCAGAATAGTGGTGTCACCGTGGTAGCTGAAGCAATGCACATATCAAGTGTGAAGGACTTAAACCCCAAATTTGCAAATCTGTCGTATTTTGGTGTTATCGAGCGCATTTGGGTGTTTGATTATGAGAAGTTTCAGATTCCTATATTTGGTTGCAAGTGGGTTGAAAATAATAACGGCATTCGAATGGATAAGTCAGGATTTTTGCAAGTGGATCTTAATAGGGTGGGATACAAAGATGAGTCTTTTATTCTAGCCTCTCAAGCTAGACAAGTGTTCTATGTCAATGATCCGAAAAGTACGAAATGGTCTATAGTTCTTTTTTCCAACAAAGTAATTGATGAAAACACTGGAGATCAAGGTGATATTGATGTTGAGATTGAATCGTTTACCAGAAATGATCAAGATGAGAATATTATATCAAATGATTCATATATTAGAAATGATCATAATGAGGGTATTTGGATCAATCCAACCGTCCGTGTTGTTAAGAGACATGTAGAACATATTCCAACCAAGAAAAAAAAGAGAACTTAGTGAAAAAGGTACAGGTCAAATGATTTTAATTGTTTTCTTTATTACAGGTAAAATGACTTTTATGATTTTAATTGTTTTTACATTTGTCATCTGATTTTAATTGTTTTCTTTATTACAGGTAAAATGGCTATTATGAAGTCAATCATTCGTGCAAGAGACAAGGGTGTAAAATTTGAAGTACATTGGAGTGCTGAAGACCAACTAATTTTTTTTCATCAGGCTTGTGTCTCAATAGAGGATGGGTATCTACCTAAAGTTACTTTTGTAGTGGTCCAAAAGAGACATCACACCCGTCTCTTTCCTGTCAACCCCAAAGAGACCGATAGAAGTGGAAATATTATGCCAGGTTTTTTCAATATATTTCTCAACGCAGCTGGTATATATTATCATTTGAATTTATCACTTTTTGCTGATTTTGTTGTTCTAAATTGTCAAAGGAACCGTGGTAGACACCAGCATTTGTCACCCTAGGGAATTTGATTTTTACCTTAACAGCCATGCAGGAATTCAGGTAATATTAGCTATGTCATTTAACTTTATGCCATTGTTTACTATTTGTTGCTCAATCGCCTTTTGACAGTTCTGTGTTATTTGCATTTGGACGTGTTCTTTTTGCAGGGGACTAGTCGACCAACACATTATCATGTGCTGTATGATGAAAATAAATTCACTGCAGACCAGCTACAGAGTTTGACCAATAACTTGTGCTACACGTAATGATATGATTTGCTTTTTTAATCTTAATTAATTTTTTCTAAACTTGTACTGTTTTCATTTAATTTTAGAAGCCTTCTGATACTATTTTTTTCCATTCAGTTATGCGAGGTGTACTCGATCTGTCTCAATAGGTTTGTTACTCGATTCCCTTTGCTTGTTTTTGTTTTAGGCTATACAAAACTTTAGTTTAACAAAAATGTTATCTTGTATGCAGTTCCTCCTGCCTATTATGCACACTTGCTATTATTCATCATGGGTGGATGGGCGTTATTTTGTTTAGTATTGGTTAGAACTACTAGACAACTTTTGGATACAGTGGTCACTGGGTGTTGGTTGCTATGGATCTTTCGAGACTAATAGTGTATATTGTTGTTGTACTTTTACTAAATCATGAATATGTTATTGTATATTGTTGATCAAAGAATCATATATTAATGTTGTATATATGGAGGATTAATGTTGTATATAAATGGATTCATGTTGTATATATCAATGGATTAATGGTGTATAACATTGGATTAAAGGATGAAATCAATATGAATTTTACACTTTTGCAGCATGCGAACAGGTTACCAATTAAATATCCACTGTTTTTCAAACAATTTTTTTTAAAATAACTAACACTTTAGAGGGCGCTTTTTCCAGAAAGCGCTCTCTAAACACTTTACATTGACAACTTTAGAGGGCGCTTTTTCCTGAAAGCGCCCTCTAAACACTTTACATTGACAACTTTAGAGGGCGCTTTTTCCAGAAAGCGCCCTCTAAGGTGTCCCTTTATGGACCACTCCAGAGGGCGCTTTTTTCTGAAAGCGCACTATAATGTGGCCACTTTAGACAACGCTTTCTCCAGGAAAACAAAGCGCTGTCTTTACCTATGCCAGCGCCACTTTAGAGGACGCTTAAAAGCGTTGTTATAGGCCAAAATAAGCGCCATCTTTTCCCTTATTTGGCGTAGTGATTTGACTTTACATGAATGATTTAATCTATAGTCATTTTCAATTGTTTTTCATTCGTAATTCTTTTTATGTGAGATACTCTTTTAATCTGATTTTGGGCACATATGGAATACTGATAATTAGTCTATGTGTTAGACCTAGACCAGTTGTCATGCTTACGCTAGTTAACTAGGAATAGGAAACCCCGAGTAGTGGATAATGAATTAACGTTCTGTTACATCGCCTAATCCCGCTTACGCTAGTGAACTAGGGATAAGAAGCTTGAAGTAGTGATTAGTGAGATATTTTGCAAGGGATTGGTTATAGTGGTTTTTTTTATTCGTCGTGGGATTCTAGTGATGATAATATTCATGTAAGGCATCAAACATCAACAATAGAGAAATAGGAAATTCTAGACACAACCTGTTCGCTTTCATAATTTTGTCTGAACTCTTTGTTATTTTCTCTTGGAAATATGAACCCCCAATTTACTATTTTCTACGCATTGCACACTTTTTGTCTTGTTAAAAAGAAGTCCATGTGGATTTGATATTTTATTACTACGACAATATTCGTACACTTTCCGAGAAGTCATCAGTAAAGTTAGCCAGTAACAACACAAATACAACAAAAAGAATACAATACGATAAAAAATATGATTGAATACATCTTCTTTTACTTGTCTTGAGAATTCAATAAGATTCCTAGACACTCCTGCACAAAACAACAATAGATAGAACTAGGTATCCAATTTTATTTGGGTCTTTTGGGGTTAGTTGAGTTACGTTTAAGAATCCATGTCAGTTTACCATTGTGATCTTGAACGTTCCTGACATGACAAAGAGGCTTAATGTGACCCTTATCTCCACAATAATGGCAAATAGCTTTAGATAAAATTATTTTTCTATTTCTTTTAGTTACATGAGGGTTCTTCTTTAAAACCTCCCCTCTTTCACTCGAAGAACTAGAACACGTATGAGATAGTGAGGCAACATGTATTAATTGTCCCTTAAGAGTTTCAATTTTAAGTTTAAAAATTGGACACTCAACACATTCCACAATTTCTATTCTTTCAACTAAAGTATTTGAAACATTACAATGCTCATCCATAAGAGATGTATGAGTTTCCTTGAGAGATTCTAAAGCACGATTAAGATTATTTGTCTCCTCTTCAAGTTTTAAAATCATTTCTTTTTGGAGAGAAATTTTCTTAAATGCTTTTATGGAATCAACATACATATCATTGAATGCATTTGACAATTCACTATAAGTATACTTATTTTCAGAATCAGAATTATATACCTTTCAAGTTTTATTTTTATTTCATTCCATCAAGCAAAATTTGGCACACTCATCATCTGAGCTCGAACAAGAACTAGAGGAGGAGCTCCCAACTTCTTATTCCCACGCGATGTAGGCTCTACGATCTTTGGAAGATTTTCCTTTCGTCTTGTAAAAAGTCTTGTCTTTACTTTTATGATGTTTGATGATATTTGGACAAGTAGTTCTATAGTAACACATGATATCATCATCTTCTTTCTTGTGATCCTTCTTGGGTGGATGGGTATTTCTGAAATTCACTACACCTTTGCCGATATGCTTGAGCTTGTTTCTCTTAAGATATCTATTGTAGCGTCAAACAAATAAACTCCTTTCTTTCTTTTTGAAAACTTCTTCTTCATAATTGTCACTTTCTTTTCTTTGAATTCTTCACTTTTGAAGATGAATCTTTCAAAGAAAGATCTTGTTTCTCTTTTTTATCTTTCTCTTTCTTTTTCGACTTTACTTCGCTATCGGTGAGTCGTTTCAACTCACTCTCATACTTGGCTAATTTTCCAAATAGTTTTGTAATTTTCAAAGTACTAAGATCATTTGCTTCTTTTATATAAGTGACTTTTGGTTTCCACTCCATGCACATGGATCTCAATACTTTGTTAGTATAATCTTTGCTGGAAAAGGTTTTACCAAAGTCTCGTAGTTTGTTGATTAAATGGAGGAATCTAGTTTGCATGGAATCCACGAATTCTCTGAGTTCCATAAGAAATAGTTCAAACTCCTCTATAAACATATTGATTTTAAAATCATTGATTCCCTTCGTTCCCTCATAGAGAATTTGGATAGCATTCCACATACCTTTAGCACTCGTATGATGTGAAATCGAATAGAACACTTTAGCACTAGGTGCAGAAATAAGTATGATCGTTGCTTTCAAATCATATGAAGCCTTTTTGATTTCAGCATCATCCCAATCTTTTGGATGTTTAACAACATCGTCATCACCCTTGAGAATAAATGGTTCCTCGTGACGACACACCACAAATGTTTTTCAACCGATAACAAGTTTACATACATGATCGATTTCCAATAAGTATTATTTTCACTTTTGTCAATTTCAATGATGTTATTATAAGGGTCGTCCACCCAAACCATGAGATGTTTGTGGGGGCGTTCCATAATGGTCTCAAAGCAGGATATTTCAATGAGTCTCTCGCCCAGACATCAACACCTTCGTAAGTAAAAATGGTCACAAGAGCAAAATGCTACATAAAGGGCTAGCGGAGCAATGCCTAAAAAACAACACACGACGTTAAAGAGCGTTTACCTAGCGCTAAAGGTTTGTTGCACCCACGAAAGAGCAATTACACATCGCCTATCAAGGACATAGCCGTATTTAAGTGTGTAAGAAAGACAGTGGAGAGCTTCACGCCCATGAGCACTCGTCGTAAATAGATTTGGTGAGAGGTTTTCCATTTTCATAATATCTCTGCGTCTCCATCCCCCGAGGCATATCTTATGGAACCTGATCTAGGAAAATGATGTAAGTTCACTAGTATACAAAATACATTAGAATAAATGATATTACACTCATTTAATTAAAAATTGGTGTAAAAGATAGATGCACTTACAATTTTATAAATAATTGTAACATTCAATAACTGTTTTTCATAAAATAAGATGTCTCATACATCATTTTTAAAACAAAAAATATTTTAATATATAATACTTAGTATAACACAAAACAAGTGTAAATATAAAACTATACCCGATATTTGGAAAGATAGGTATGAGATGGTAATTTTAATTTTAAGTTTTTATTTCTCACTCTTAAAAATACTGACCAAACCCTTTTACATTCACAGACTCTGATGAACTCCTCTTTAACTTCTAAAGCCCTTCTATTCACAATTTCCATTAACTATTTAGAGATCTTCATTCAAAAGATTCATTCAAGATTTCTTTGTTCACTAACTTTTCTATTTATGGCCTTAACTTCACAGCCTCTTTATATCTTTGTTCACGTCCTCCTTTATCTTCTTCGTTCACCACCGGTCCGCTTAATTATATGCAAAAAGGAAATAGTGATTTAAAGTGTTTTAAGCTTTACCAAGATTGGTTTATTTTATTTATTGAAGCTATGTGTGCTTTTTACATATTCAGTTATGTTTTTTTATCCTAATAATGTTTTGAAATTTTTATGTTAAAGTCTATTCAACTCTAAGAACTAGTATAAAGGTAAAAGGTCTTACTTATAGGCTAACATTGGTAATAGTTATCGAGCTAACAATGATTGTTTCAGGTAAATTATATACATATTTATGTATGATGTAAATGATTTTCTATTGTTTCAGGTAAATTATATACATATTTATATTTATATCTGATGTAAATGATTTTCTATCTTCAAATTAGGATTTTTTTTTTTAAATATTCAGAAATTTAAAAAAAAATTCAAAAATACACCATTTTTCAAAAAAATTACACCAATAGCCATTTTTGGCCTTAATTTAAACCTAGGCGTCACCCTAGTTGGCGCCTACCCTTAATGGGTAGGGCAAGTCGCCACTAGGAGTGGCGCCTACACCCATTCCCTTTTTTTTTTTTTTTAATATGTTTTATTATTTTTTTTTTAAAGTTTTTTTTAATTTATAAATTTATATTTTTTATAAATTATATTAATCTATATTAACACATATATATAAATAAAATTATTTACAAGATATATATATATATATATATATATATATATATATATATATATATATTAATTTATATATATATATATATATTAATTTAATTTATAAGTAATTAATATTATTTGTAAATTTATGGAAAAAAATTAATTTATATACGTGTAAATAAATATTTATACACATGTAAATTAATATATATATATATATATATATAATATATATATATATATATATATATATATATATATATATATATATATATATATATATATATATATATATATATATATAATATATATATATATATATATATATATATATATAAAGATATGATAGACAATATCTTTAAAGATAAAGATAAAGATATAAAGATAATAAACAGAAAATATTTTTATTTAAATAATAGACAAGACAAATATTACAAAGATATGATTAAAATGCATTATTAATTTGGGATTTATCACATATGATGCGGTCCCTGGTACGATCCGCACGGGGGAGGTCTAATTACTCGCCTAGACGGTTCACGTGGTGATGGTGCTTCCCTATTACCACCCCTAGTTATAATGCGTCCCCTTGCCGTTGTGGTTGGGTCGAAGTCCCTTCAGTGCTGTAGGAAAGACGAGTCCCCTCTGCGCCCTCAAAGCTTTGTCTCGGTGGGACAAACTGACTACTGTTGGGTGCGCCCTCGAAATGTGGTCTTTGGTAGTTTAGGGTTGAATCGGGTTGGCCAAAGAACAATGTTTGTTGTGGTGTGTAGTAGTCTTGTTGGTAGTCCTCTTGTATACCCGTGTCGGGGCTAGGTGGAGGACTGGAAGAGCTCGGGACATTGTCGTGATGGAAGTGTTGGGATTTGTGGAAGTGGGGGGATTGATATTGTGGTAGGTGTTGGGACTGTTGATGGTGATGGGAATGTTGAGTTTGGTGTTGGTAGTCTTCATGGTATTGGGGTTGAGTTTGTGGTATGTATTGTTGATTTGGTTGGGGGATGGACATGTGTTGTGGTGGTTGTTGTTGGTAATATGGTGGTGGTGGTTGTTGTTGGTAATAAGGTGGTGGTGGTTGTTGTTGGTAAAATGGTGGTGGTGGTTGTTGTTGGTAATAAGGTGGTGGTTGTTGTTGTTGGGAATATTGTGGTGGTTGTTGTTGTTGGAAATATGGCTGTTGCATCCGGGGATCGTCCAAATAGAACGGGTCAGACACAATCATTTCTGGATTTGTATTTGCTCTATACCAATCCACATATTCCCTTGTCGGCTTCATTTCGTTGGGCGCCACCGGAAATTGGAGAACATAGTGGACACAGTCTTTCCACATTTTACGAAACTCCTTAGCAAATTCCTTCCAATTTTGGGCATACCACTGGTGGCTGACTTTTTTTAGATGCCAAGGTTCCATAGACATTGGGGGGCCTGGGATTTCTTGATGCATTCCGAATTGCAGCTTGACACGGTCACTTTGGTGCATCTCCACAGTGGTGAACCGCATTATGGTCGTTTTTGCTGTCCAAACAGCTGCATCTTCGGGGTTGGGTTGATGTTCCAATCCCAAATATGGCCTCCAAATAAACTGCAAAGAAAAAAGCAAACATGTTATTTATCGAGAATGCATGATATTAATAAATCAGTTAGAAGCTGAGTGATTTAGTGGTAATACATCTTGTGCTCGGAGACGATCCAAGAGTTGACGATAAAATATAATTTTATTTTTGGGGGTAAGACTGTAATCCAGTCCGGTTGTAATGAACCTAAACAAAAAAAAGATAAATAATATTATTTACAAATATTTATAGAATAAATATACAAAATGAAATAACATCATAAATTTACCTAGTTGCGTATGGGAAGGAGTAGTCGTTAGGATTTTCTGGGGCTAGCCTCGGCAATCTCCACCACCCCCATGCTTGGAGCAAAAAAGCACATCCAGAAAATGTACAGTGCTCATTTTGTGCATTTTTACACAAAGAGCTATATAGGAATGCTAATACAGCAGAACCCCAACTATATGTGCTTATTCTATCAATGTCCCAGAGCAAACTCAAGTACATAAAGTTTATGCTATTTCCCGTCCCTTCGGGAAATAGCAAGTTCCCAAACAATAGCATAATGTAAACCCGGGTTTTTATGACTTTTTCTTGTTCGGAGGATTCCTCAGTCAAAGTTATGGAGTCGTGGTACAATTGTAGGCTAGATAATTTAATACCCTGACCCCTTGCTTTTGCAGATCCCTCACCCTCGACCAGATCTACCCCCAACATTTGAACACATATTTGGTTAGGCTGTTGAACATTTTCAGTCACAGGCTTACCATCTATTCTAAGACCCAAAAGCATGTACACGTCCTCTAATGTGACGGTACATTCACCAGTTGGTAGGTGAAAAATGTGTGTCTCAGGTCTCCAACGTTCACACAGAGCCAAAATGAATTTGACATCAATTGTGGCATTTACGACATGCATAACATGACCGAAACCCGCACGCTCTATGTAAGGCACGCACCATGGTCTGGATAAGGCATAGGGTGTGAACGTTGATGAAATTTCTTGGGATCCTTTAAAAACAAACAATATAAACAATCATTAAATTGGACTTTTAAAAAACAAATTACAAACATACGAAAGAGGCAATGTTCAAGACAAACTTACGAATGAGGCAATGTTTGCCCTAGTGCCTCTGTGTTCTTGGCCCATGGTAAGAAGAGACATGACTGCAATGTAGAACGAAGCTTGGTGGATGAGAAGGTTCGCCGGAGTTCTCTGAATAAAAGTGTTAGTGATTGATGAAAACTTGCAAGAATGACCCTCTATTTATACTCGTTTTCAAGTAGACTGATGATGCAAAGGTGTGACACGTGGAAGGCATGCGTGGGAATCTTGCAGAATAGGTGCAGGCTAGGTGGTAGTGTTGGCATGCATTGGTGCAGACTAGGTTGCACTTGTCTTGTCTTGGGGAAGACTTGGTGGAATCTGATGATGCAAAGGTGTGACACGTGGAAGGCATGCGTGGGAATCTTGCAGAATAGGTGCAGGCTAGGTGGTAGTGTTGGCATGCATTGGTGCAGACTAGGTTGCACTTGTCTTGTCTTGGGGAAGACTTGGTGGAATCTGATGATGCAAAGGTGTGACACGTGGAAGGCATGCGTGGGAATCTTGCAGAATAGGTGCAGGCTAGGTGGTAGTGTTGGCATGCATTGGTGCAGACTAGGTTGCACTTGTCTTGTCTTGGGGAAGACTTGGTGGAATCTGATGATGCAAAGGTGTGACACGTGGAAGGCATGCGTGAGAATCTTGCAGAATAGGTGCAGGCTAGGTGGTAGTGTTGGCATGCATTGGTGCAGACTAGGTTGCATTTGTCTTGTCTTGGAGAAGACTTGGTGGAATCTGATGATGCAAAGGTGTGACACGTGGAAGGCATGCGTGGGAATCTTGTAGAATAGGTGCAGGCTAGGTGGTAGTGTTGGCATGCATTTGTGCAGACTAGGTTGCACTTGTCTTGTCTTGGGGAAGACTTGGTGGAATCCGATGATGCAAAGGTGTGACACGTGGAAGGCATGCGTGGGAATATTATTTAAAATAAATAATCAGGTTGTTTAAAATAAATAATTAAGCTTAAATAAGATTGAATAAAAGAGGTTGTTTAAAATAATCAGGCATGCGTGGGAATATTATTTAAAATAATTAATCAGGTTGTTTAAACACATAATGAAAAAAAGAGGTAGTTTAGTATTGGAAGTGTGATATTCAGTATTGGAAGTTATGCAAAGTTTAAGTTTTTGGTGCAAGCAAAGCTAAAGCTGAGACTAAGTTCAGACTATGTGGAGAATACATTTGATGGATAGGCAGTAGACGTGTCAAAATTATTACATGCATGCAGCTCCACCTAGCCTGCAAGATTCTTGCATGCTTTACACGTGTCCAAGTTTTGCATGCGTTGCTCTTGGGGAAGACTTGGTTGAAGACATGCAAGCAAAGATGTGTCGGAATCTTGCAGTATAAATATTCACACACATTTTCACAAAGGTATTCACAATATCTTCACAGCAATCTTCACAAAACCTTCACAATATCATCACAAAACCTTCACAAAACCTTCACAATATCTTCACAAAACCATCACAATATCTTCACAAAACCTTCACAAAACATGGCGTCTTCATCACAATACAAAATCAAAGCTCACGTCAATGGTGAGACTTATGAATGTGATATGTCTGGCTTCCTATTTAGAAACACCGAATGCACTCGTTTTTGTCTAAATAGAGGAGCTGACTTCTCTTATCTGAAGAAAAAGATTGAGTCCAAACTAAGACAAACCGTGTCCCAAATTTTTTATCAACAACCTTTTTTTTCAGAAAACAACTCTGTCAAGTTTTATAAGTCATTGATTCAAAATGACATGGAGACAAAATACATGTTTCGTAACCATGAGTATTCTGGTTACGAATACATAGTGTTGTACATTATGTTGGAATAATTTCAACCAACTCAGAATATTCAGTCACAGGTTATTGATCCTGTGATTGATGACGAACAAGATGTTGAGCACCACGTTGAAGACGATGTGGTTGATGATGCTGAAGACGTGGTTGATGACTTGGTGAACCGTGATTCTGAAGAGGAAGACCAAGTTCAAATACCTATAGCGCAACGCTACTCACCGCCTGCGCACTTCACAACACTTAACTTGGGCGAGGATGAGCCCTCATCAGATATGTTCTACAACCCATATATGAGGTCTGATGAGGACTTAAAGAAGGGTGACCAATTTCGGACCAAGGAAGAGTGTCTGTTAGCAATAAAGAACTGGCACTTGAAAAACTGTGTTGACTACGATGTTATCAAATCAAATCCGGAAAGATACGTTATTGTATGCAAAAATCCGGAGTGTGGGTATAGGTTGATGGCATCGTACAAGAAGAAACATAATGCGTGGGTGATAGGGTCCATTTCTCAAGCTCATATTTGCGTCAACACCAACATGGCACAGGATCATCGCAAACTTAGCCATGATATGATCTGCCATTCCATATTACCTCTAGTTGAGGTTGACCCGTCACTGAAGGTCAAAACAATTATCTCCCATTGTGTGGCTGTTTTCAAATATACACCGTCATACATAAAGGTTTGGTTAGCGAAAACCAAGGCAATTGAACTGGTATACTGTAACTGGGAGGAATCATACAAACAACTACCACGCTACTTGGCTGCACTACGATTGTATTCACCTGGGACGGTTTCTATAATGGAGACCTTGCCGGCACAATCCCCTGACGGAACTCGTCTAGAAGGTAATGGAATATTCCATAGACTTTTCTGGGCATTCCGTCCCTGCATCATCGGTTTTACATTCTGCAAACCACTTGTTCAAGTCGATGGAACTTGGCTGTATGGGAAATACAAAGGATCGTTACTGATGGCGGTCGCACAAGATGGAAATTCTAATATTTTCCCAATAGCCTTTGCATTGGTAGAAGGAGAAACGGCTGTTGCTTGGAGTTTCTTCCTTAAGAATCTCCGAACGCACGTGACTCCACAAGCTAGCATCTGTGTGATTTCTGACAGGCACGCTTCAATAGACAGTGCATACAATAATCCAACAAATGGTTGGCATGACCCCCCGTCTACCCATGTCTACTGCATCAGGCATATTGCTCAAAATTTTATGCGGGAGTTCAAGGATAACTTCTTGAAGCAACATTTAATAAACGCGGGTATGCATTAAACCAACCTGGATTCCAATACTACCGCCAGGAAATAGTGTTGGCAAATTCTGATGCAGGGAGGTGGATCGATAATATCGACAGAGCGAAGTGGACTAGATCATACGACGATGGGGTGAGGTGGGGCCACATGACAACAAATCTTGTGGAATCAATGAATGGCGTCTTTAAGGGCATACGTAACCTCCCGGTAACCGCATTGGTGAGTGCGACCTATTTTCGGATGGCAACGTTGTTCGTAACAAGAGGCAGGCGCTGGCATGAAGTGTTGCAGACGAGTCAAGTATATAGTGATGCCTGCATGAAGTTTATGAGGCAGGAATCTGCCAAAGCCAGCAGCCATCGGGTTACGGAATTCGACCGCCATGGCCACACTTTTAGTGTCAAGGACACAATTGACCACAACCAAGGGCTGCCCAGACAAGAGTATAGGGTCCTAATACCAGACCGTTGGTGCGACTGTGGTCAATTTCAGGCCTATCGTATGCCTTGTTCCCATGTCATTGCAGCATGTTCACACAGCCACTTCGATGCATTATCGCTAGTGTCTCCCATCTACAAAGTTGCAACATTGCTCAATGTATACGACAATCCCTTTCCGGTGGTAGCATTGGAGGCGTATTGGCCAGAGTATGACGGGGAAATTGTTTGGCACAACGAATCAATGCGGCGGAATAAAAGTGGTCGCCCAAATAGCAGGCGCATTAGAACTGAAATGGACGTCGCAGAGAAAATGCAGAGGAAGTGTAGCATATGTAGACAACTAGGGCATAATAAGAACAAATGTCCATATCGTGGATCTAGTTCCACAACTTAGTTTTCATATTCATAAATCTGTGTACCAATGCTATTTATCATTAAAGTTTACTTTTTATTCCAAATAGAAGATGACACTTGAACAACAAACACAAACATCTAACATTACAACACCAATTACTAAAACAAAAACAAATACTGGAACAAAAACAAGTACTAAAACAAGAACAAGTACTAGAACAATAACAAATACAACAACAACATGACAAACAACCATTAAAATCTAAGAAATTACAACAGTTAACACTATGTCGTCTGATCCATGCATCATTTGGATGCAATCAATGTCGCTTTCAGCTTCAACCCACCAACGTATCGTTTCTCCAGTTTCAAATGAGAACCTTGTTCTAAGCCTCTGAATCCTTCTGATGACTTCACCAAGTTGGTAATCTCCCTCTAACCAAGACATCAAGGACCTTTTTAGTTGGTCCAACGAACGGATGTTCCAAAATTTCATCTCCATTGGGGGTTTCAAAGGCGAGAAAATAACATGCCCATCCCTTTTTAAGATTACTTGTTCAGGATCCGGGCGCCTTGATGATGTTCGCTGCCACGACGACAGTCTTGGGGATGCCATGAACTCAACTTGATAGAGAAAGTGATAGGAAATAGTGGTGAAGAAAATACAAGGAAATAACATTTTATTTATAGGAAAAGATCTGGGTTGTACACCAATCTACTTAACCCTAATTAGTGTCGCACTTGATAAATTAACCTTAACATGATTAACCCTAATTTTCCCAAAAATTTATAAATAATATTAATTACTTATAAATTAAATTAATATATATATATATATATATATATATATATATATATATATATATATATATATATATATATATATATATATATATATATATATTAATCTTGTAAATAATTTTATTTATATATATGTATTAATATAAATTTATATAATTTATAATAAATCTAAATTCATAAATTAAAAAAAATTAAAAAACATATTAAAAAAAAAAAATGGTGTAGGCGCCACTCCTAGTGGCGACTTGCCCTACCCTTTAAGGGTAGGCGCCAACTAGGGTGGCGCCCATGTACAAAATTAGGGCAAAAATTGCCCATTTTTGTAATTTTTTTGAAAAAATATTTATTTTTGAAATTTTTTTAAAAAAACTGGATATTAAAAAAAAAATTCTCAAATTAGTATAATACATAATACATGAGAAATTAAAGAAGTGAAAAAAAAAACAGAGGTTATAATTTTATTTGTAGTTAAAATTTTCACGAATATGCAGTAATACTAAAAGACTTACCAGTTAGTTTACTTTTCTATTAGCACTTATAATGATTTTTCTAACTAATAGTTTTTAGCATAATTTGAAATCCTGTGCACTTTAATTTATTCATATATTACTGTTTGTATCATATTTTGTCAATATGGTTTTATACAATTAGTATATGCTTGTGTTGAAAGTGGAAATGTTGATAATCCATAAGTGATATTAATCTATAGGTTTTCATTTTATTTGTCAACTATATAAATGAGGACTCTATTGATATTTGTCATATAAGATCATTCTTAATATATTAGAAACATATGCAAAATAATAGACACGTGATATAAGCAGGAATGAAAGTTTCATATATTAATTTGCTGTTGTGTTTTTACGGTTGTTGAAAAACTCGTTGTTCCTCCTGCTTATACAACATATGTAATATGTGGGACTAACAGCTTATAAGTTAGATTTTGGTAAGACATGACTTATATTCTCTAGATTATATGAGACATGAGCAGTTTGTGAATTTTATATTTATAACCTTTATTGTTTCAAAGTAATACAAATCCACCATCTTGATCACATAGCTCCTCGAACAAGTCTCTGTTTGGGGTCATGTGCCAAGTGCAACCTGAATCCATAATCCATTCTTTATCTGAGTCTGTGCTTGAAACCACAAGAATATCAGATGAGTCGAAATCATCTTGAACAATAGTTGTATTTCCATTATCCTTACCTATATGATCTTTCAGGCATTCAAGGAAAACATTTCTTATATGACCCTCCTTCTTACAGTGATAACATTGAATACCATATGCATCATCACTAAAAGACTTTTGTTGACTTTTACCCTTCTTCTTGTCGAACTTGCCATCTCTCTTTGTGAATTTTGCCTTAACCCACATGCCTTCACTAGTCGAAGATGGTTTGTGATCCTTTCGTTCGTTCAAATTCTTAGAATACAAGGATGATTGAACTTCTTCCAAGATCAGAGACTCTTTTCCATACAAGAGAGTTTCTTTGAAGTGAGCATGTGATATGGGGAAAAAACACAACAGTAATAATGTTTGATCTTCATCCTCGATCTTGACATCGATACTTTCAAGATTATGAATAAGCTTGTTGAACATATCCACCTGTTCATCCAGGACTTTGTCTTCACTTATCTTGAATGAATACAGAGCTTGCTTCCGGTAGAGGCGATTGACCACGATTTGGTCATGTACAAACTTTTGAGTTTTTCCTATAACCCCCGTCTCCTTCGAAATTTGTCGAAGAACCTTATCATCAAAGCTCAATAAGATGGCGTTATGGGTTTTCTCTACCATGGCCGTTTTTCCTTTGTTTGTTAACACAACGTCCATGGCTTCGACTCCCTTCAGCGCTTCTAAACAACCCTGCTGAACCAGTATGGCTTTCATCTTCTAAACACTCCGGTGAACTTTTAAATCTCATACTTTGTTGACGACATCTTCTCTATGCTTACTGCATCAATTTATTGTGAAAATGATATTGGAATAACAAAGTATAATCGATTTCTTGATTGGTAAGAAACTCACAATGGTAAAAAAAAAGGAAGCAAGAAGAACACAACAAGTTGGTTATAAACTATCATTCTTTACTTTCTCTTTGAAACAATATTACAAGTTTTACAGAATAGCAAATAACCTAATTAGGATTTGCGTTATACAATGATGAGAGACTAGTATGCTATTTATAAGAAAACTAACACACTAAAATAACGAGTTTTTACACACAAGCTCATTACACAAGCTAACTTAAAGAACAAGCTAACTTAAACAATTGGGCAAAACAAATAGGCACAGTTCTACATGCTAACAATCCTAGCGTACTTCAACTACATCATGTGAACAGACTTTGACGACATGCTAATGATCATGTCGGATTGTCGAACTAAGAAGCTACCATTCGACCATACTAGAGTTCGATCCAATATCTCACAGTTTAGCAATATCTCACGGTTCAGATAGAAGAAGGCCAGTTATTCCCCCGCCTTCTCAAAATACTAGTCACAGGCGACCACAACCTTATCCTTGAGTGATGGTGCCTCCTCCTTAATTCATTTTATAGATTTTAGAGCTTTCTCGAGTTAGTTCTCTAGCTGTTTTCTTTCCTCAACACGAGCTAGGTTATTGCTGGACACATCCCTAGAACGGGTCCTTAAATCATCTGTAAGTTCCACCATGAACTGCAGCTCTCAAATTGGTCGGAGAAGTTTTTCTTGCCATAATTTTTCCACTAAGAGATACCTCCACTCTTTTACCTCCACGAGGTTCGTTAAGTAAGAAGATGATTTGTTGATAAGTGACTGATAGTCACTAGTAAAATTCTATGGGAGGGAGACATGACGTCCAATTAAATCCATCGCGCTAAAGGAAGCATCATTCCACAATGAGGGTCTAGTAGCTCTTATCGTAAGAAGAATCATTCCATAATGAGGGTCTACCCTATCACCATCTTCTCAGTCCTAAGTAATTAGATTACGAGAGTTCAAGAGTTGGAAGCGGCTTAAAATCAGGATCACCTCTTAGAGTTTATCCCTTTAATATGCTAAGGATATGGTGTCCATGATAAAGGGAAGTATATGACACCTATAGCCCTTGTGGTCACCATAGAGGCGTCGTCTCGGCCTCTAACCTGCACAAACCTATCTTTCTAATCCTTGTAAGGATCTGCATAAGGTTTCAACAAACGCCTACCTGATAGAGCATGCAAAGTTACCCTACCATTATTAGGAAAGACCTTTACGCCAAAGAAGGAAATGAATACCCAAAAGTAGGGGGACACCCAAGTTACAACAAATTATGTGGGAAGCCCTAAGAATACTCCATACCTTGGACATGATCTGGGAATGAGCGACATTAATAGTCTCCAAAAAGTCTTCCTCAAAAGATGTAAAAGGGTCAGAACCCTTAAAGTGTGGAAAATAGGGAGATAAACGTAAAAATAAGGAGCAAATGATCTGCTTGCAAAGATACTGTTAGCTCTCTCCATTTGTAAAAATGGTTCCGGGACCACGTCCTCTTTGTGTCATGTACTAGAAAATCTAATGCCCCTACGAAATATCTTGATCATCTCAAAACTTGATTATAGAGACATAATGTCTTGAAAATGAACATATTTGGATTTCTTCCTAGCCAATAACTTTAAATGAAAGGGAAGAGGATGAGAAAAAAAGAAGTGTTTGTGCTCTGGGGAGAAGGACGAGCCTCATAATACCATTTTTCCTCTCCGAAGCTTTCCTATGCCTATGTATTTTGGGGAGCCTTGTTTTACAAAAGATATGCTTATAACATGGACATTAGAGCACTCATATAATCGATTAGATCAGTTAAAAAACAAGCTTTAATCGACTATGGCAGCATCTTAATGATGTACAATAACTAGATTAACATTAGGTTATAATCGAGATTGTCTTAAAAGCCACTAAAACCAATTTTGTTTTTGAGCCAACCTCTATCCTATAAATCGAGGTCTTTTCCTTCATTTTATTTCATCCAGAGACATGTTTTGACTCTTCTAAATCTCTCTCTATCTCTCTAAACTTTTTCTTTACGCTCTCTCACTAATTGAAATTCTAGTTATCAGACTTTAGATGTCACACAGGTTGTTATGACATCCAATTCTGCACAGACAGGAATTATGCAGAACTTAAACGTAAGTGCAGTAAATAACACAAGTAATTGTTTACCCAGTTCAGTCCAACATGACCTACATCTGGGGGCTACCAAGCCAGGGAGGAAATCCACTATTAGTAGTATCAATTTAAAGCTAAACTCACCCGTTTACAACTTATCACTTAATCCCTACCCAATGTAATTTCAATCTTACACTAAGATCAGAGTTCCTACTCACTCCCCCTCAATCACCTCAGTGATTACTACCTTTAATCAATATTAAAGACAATTTGAAGTCACACTTCAAACAACTCTTGATTGTGCTTCTCAGCTTTAATCAAGATACACAGCACTCACGCTTAAAAGCTTTGAGCGACACAACACTTACAACTCAATGAACACCCTATGCCACAGCAATCATCTACTTGATAATGGCTTGGCTTACAAGATACGTCTAATATAAGACTCACAAAAATACAGCAGTGAAGTATGATGGACACATAAAATCTTCACGCCTCAAAATCCCTGAAACTGAATGAAGGAACGCCTTCCTTTTATATTGCAGTACCTGGGCTTTTGCACCTGTATTCTCCTGAATTTAAGGTCACGCGAGTACCCATAAATTCAACATTTAGGTTACTAACAAATAGGCTATTTGTTAGGTTCATTAAATGTAGCTTGGTTGTTGATTTCCTGGATTTTCTCTCAGCTGTTGAATCCTTGAAGAATAGCCTGAGAAAAAGCTGAAACAGAAAAACTGAACAACCTACAATATAGCATATGCTGTCAGGAATGAATGTCACGACATTCAGCTTGACATCAAGGTCCATATGCTGAGTCTGTTTTTCCAGAAAACAGACTGTACAATTTTGCTGACTTGTACATGATCAAAATGACCATACTACAGTAACAACTTACATTAATAAATGTTAAAGTGTCCAATTTAACATTTACACATTTGGCCTTAAGTTAGTTCTGTTATTCTCTTGAAGAACAGACTAAGTAACATGCTGAAGTAGCAGAACACCACTCTGTCTAATGTTCCGTAGCTGCTGTCAATGATGAATGTCATAACATCCAGTTTGACCTTCAGTCAGTAGGCCTTATGCCAGGTCTGGTCTTTCCTTGATAACCAGACTGGAAATAAATACTAAGTTCTAACAGAACACCAGCTGTTCTATTCCTTAGTATCTGCTGACAGGTATGAATGTCACAGCATCCAGTTAGACATTCAATAAATCTTGTGTTAGCTAATCCTGCAGTAACTACTTAAGTGTGTCATGACTTCAGTCAAGACATCAGAGTACAGTTAGATATTCTAACCTACAATATAGTCACACATACATACCATGTCATGACATCAGTCAAGACATTAGTAACCAGCTAGTGTTTTACCATATAATGCAGCCAATTAAGCACCTACAAACTCCCCCTTTGGCAAATTTTTGGCTAAAACACTTTGATCCCCATAACAGAGTTCATAGCAGCGGAATCACACACCTAGCAGGAATTAAGCCTAGCTAATACACTCAGAGTGGCAGCACACTCACACACATGGAAGTTAAAGACAAAACTTCACAAAGCAGCACACATACAGAAGTTAAATCTAAACTTCAACACACAGCAGCTGCAGGGGAGGGAATCTGTCACGAGAGTCTGTTGTAAAGACCCACTCTGTTTGTCAGGGGTGGTGGTTATTACTCCCTCTTTTTGTCAAAAGTATTGCCAAAGCCAACAACAAAACCAGAGAACAATGACAGAGTTACAGACTTGGTTTTACGCCACAGTTTCAACCAAGTTAGCATCCACTTGATCTTGCTTCACAGCTTTGATCAAGTAATCACCCACTTTTGCTTTACAGTAGGTACCACCATATCAGATGCCATGATTTTGTTTCTGACATCCAGAACCACTCCTGCATGAACAGCATCCTTGAACTCCTGCAGGTACATTGGCCTTCTCACGGTAGGGTGTCTCCTTACCCTCTTGTAGCCACACTTGTTGCAAGTAGCATAGCTATGATCTGTTGACCAATCAGAGCATAGTACCAATTGTTTAATAGGCAGAGATATTAAACAATACATCCCAAACATCAGTGGTTGCTATAAGGTCTCAGAGAGACATATTCCCAGTTTGCTCCTTAAGTTTTCAAACTGAGTAGCATCCAGAGCCTTTGTAAATATGTCAGCCAGTTGAAGGTCCGTGGCTACATGTTCCAAAGTGATCACCTTGTCTTCCACCAGATCTCTGATGAAGTGGTGCCTAATGTCAATATGTTTGGTCCTGCTGTGTTGGATGGGATTCTTGGAGATATTGATGGCACTGAGATTATCACAGAACAATGTCATGACATTTTGAGTGACATTGTACTCAGTGAGCATCTGTTTCATCCAAACCAGTTGGGAACAACTGCTTCCAGCAGCTATGTATTCAGCCTCTGCAGTGGACAGAGAAACACAATTCTGCTTCTTGCTGAACCAAGATATGAGATTTTCTCCTAAGAAGAAACATCCACCTGATGTGCTTTTTCTGTCATCAGCACTCCCAGCCCAGTCAGCATCACAGTACCCAGATAGGACAGGCTCAGAACCATGTGAATACAGCATCCCATAGTCACAAGTCCCATTGATGTACTTGAGAATCCTTTTGACTTGATTCAAGTGGCTCACCTTAGGCTCTGCTTGGTATCTAGCACATACTTCAACTGCATAAGAAATGTCAGGTCTACTTGCAGTTAGGTAAAGTAGGCTTCCTATCATGCTTCTATACAAGCATTGATCAACACCAGGCCCTCCTTCATCTTTGGTTAACTTCAGATGAGTAGGCGCAGGAGTCCTCTTGTGCCTAGCATTATCCATACCAAACTTCTTAACTATGTTCTTGGCATACTTGCTTTGGGAGAGAAACATAGAGTCCTCCATTTGGTTTACTTGCATTCCAAGGAAATAGGTCAGTTCTCCAACTAGACTCATTTCAAACTCGGATTGCATCTGGTGAACAAATTGTTGAACCATTTGTTCTGACATTCCACCAAAGACTATATCATCCACATAGATTTGAGCAATCATGATTTTGCCGTCTTCATCCTTCACAAATAAGGTTTTATCTATTCCACCTTTTCTGTATCCAGTTGAGGTCAGAAATTCGATCAACCTTTCATACCATGCTCTAGGTGCTTGTTTCAACCCATACAAGGCTTTCCTCAACTTGTATACATGCTTGGGTTGGTTAGGATCACAGAACCCTTTAGGTTGTTCCACAAAGACTTCTTCATTCAAGTAGCCATTCAAGAATGCACTCTTCACATCCATTTGAAATAGTTTAAACTTCAGGATGCATGCTACCCCTAACAGCAATCTGATGGATTCAAGCCTAGCCACAGGAGCAAATGTCTCATCAAAATCTACCCCTTCAACTTGAGTATATCCTTGAGCTACTAGTCTTGCTTTATTCCTAGTAATTACTCCTTTCTCATCAGATTTGTTTTTGTAGATCCACTTGGTACCAATGATGTTGGTCCCTTCAGGTCTTGGAACTAGCTCCCATACTTCATTCCTTTTGAACTGCTCAAGTTCCTCTTGCATGGCAATGATCCAGTATTCGTCAGTCAGGGCTTCTTTCACATTCTTTGGTTCAACCTTGGATACAAAGCAGGAATTTGAGCTTATTCCCCGTGACCTGGTAGTCACACCACTATTGGGATCCCCTATGATAAGATCCTTAGGGTGGTCTTTCTGAATTCTGATAGATGGCACTTTGGTGGTTGCATCTACTTCACATTCAGGAGGAGGTTCCTCTACTTCTTCAGACTTGACTGGAATGTCAGTTGAACTGTCAGGGAATGTTTCAACATCCTCCATGACATCGGTTCCTTCCTCTTTATCATCCATAATAACATTTATGGATTCCATCAGGACATTGGTCCTGTAGTTGAACACTCTGTAGGCTTTTCTTTTAGTGGAGTATCCCAGAAATATACCCTCATCACTTTTGGGATCTAGCTTCCTTCTCTGTTCACGATCTGTGAGAATGTAGCATTTACTTCCAAAGATATGAAAGTACTTCACAGTGGGTTTTCTGCCTTTCCATATTTCATACAGAGTGGAGGAGGTTCCTTTTCTCAAGGTGACTCTGTTGTGAACATAGCACGCAGTATTCATTGCTTCAGCCCAAAAATGCATGGGGAGCTTCTTTGCATGAATCATTGCCCTGGCAGATTCTTGAATAGTTCTATTTTTTCTTTCAACTATTCCATTCTGCTGAGGGGTTATAGGGGATGAGAACTCATGGCTTATTCCTTCAGAAGAGCAAAACTCATCAAACTTGGAATTCTTGAACTCCGTACCATGATCACTTCTAATCCGGACCACACAACTGTCCTTTTCCCTTTGAAGTCTTATGCACAGGTCTTTGAAGACATCAAATGTATCTGACTTCTCTCTGATGAAGCTTATCCACGTGTATCTGGAATGGTCATCAACCACCACGTAAGCATATTTCTTCCCACCAAGGCTTTCAACCTGCATGGGTCCCATTAAATCCATGTGCAGCAGTTCCAGAACTCTGGAGGTTGTGGGATGTCCCAGCTTCGGATGTGACATCTTGGTTTGCTTGCCCACCTGGCATTCTCCACAGACTCTTCCTTCATCAATAAGAAGCTTTGGAATTCCTCTGACTGCTTCCTTGGATATAATCTTCTTCATTCCCCGTAAGTGGAGATGTCCAAGACGTCTATGCCACAACTTCACTTTCTGTTCTTCCTTGGTTGAGGAGCATATTGTTGAAAAGTTAGAGACTTTAGGTTCCCACAGATAGCAGTTATCTTTGGACCTGGTTCCTCTCATAACTTCCTGATTGTCACCATTAGTCACAATGCATAGCTCCGTAGTAAACTGAACATGAAACCCTTAATCACACAGCTGACTTATGCTGATGAGGTTTGCAGTTAGTCCTCTTACTAACAACACATTATTCAGTTTTGGAACTCCAGAGCAGTCCAGCTTACCCACACCTTTTATTTTTCCTTTGGCACCATCACCAAAGGTCACATAGCTGGTAGTGTGAGGTTGAATATCTACCAGTAGATTTTCCATACTAGTCATATGTCTTGAGCATCCACTGTCAAAGTACCAGTCTTCTCTGGTAGAAGCCCTTAGAGCAGTGTGTGTTATCCTAGCATACCATTGTTGCTTCTTGATGGGAACATAGCGCTTATATGGTTTATGCTTAGGCCTGACATGCGAGGCTTGGTTAGGGAAACCATGAATCCAGTAGCAGAAGGCTTTTATATGACCAAGTCTACCACAGTGGTGACACCTCCACTCCTGGTATTTCCTCTTCTGATGATCACTCATCCTAGTTCCTCGATGTTGAGACATTGGCTTTGACTTCCGCTTGAACTTCTGAACTTTAGCCTTTGGGCGTTTGTGTTCAGCTGAGGGTCTTTTCCCAAATCCTAGGCCAGATTTGGTTCCAGACTGCTGTCCCACCTTTAGAATCTCTTCCAAGGTGTCAGTTCCCTTACTCATCATTCTGATGGATTTAGTCATCTGATTCAGCTTGGAGGTCAGCAGGGCTATCTCACCATTTAGACCCTCTATGACAGACAGTTGCTTCTGTCTCTCATCTTCCAGTTCCTTGATGAGTTTCTTCTGCTTTTCTCCTTGTGCACGCACTTCTGCACTGGTGGTACACAGCTTCTTATAGGCTGCAGCAAGTTCATCAAAGGTCAGTTCATCTGCACTTGAGTCATCATCAGAGGCACAAACACTGGTTAGTGCAGTGACATGTTTGGTAGATTCTCCTTCAAATTCACTTTCAGAATCTCCTTTAGACCATGTGATAGTTAGCCCCTTCTTTTGCATCTTGAGATAAGTAGGACATTCAGCTCTGACGTGTCCATACCCTTCACAACCATGACACTGGATTCCCTTGCCTTGGTTGAACTTTTCATCAGAAGTTGATCTTTTCCTGATGTCAGACGGGATGTTCTTGACATTAGGTCTCCCTCTTTGATCAATCTTCTTCACGAACTTGTTGAACTGCCTCCCAAGCATGGCTAAGGCTTCTGATATACTGTCATCACCTTCAGTATATCCTGCTTCTGACTCTTCTTCAGCATTAGATACAAAAGCTACGCTTTTGTTCTTCTTTTCAGTATTCTCACACAAGCCCATTTCAAAGGTTTGGAGAGAACCAATGAGCTCATCTACCTTCATATTGCAGATGTCCTGTGCCTCCTCTATGGCTGTGACCTTCATAGGAAACCTTTTAGGCAAGGACCTGAGAATCTTTCTCACAAGTTTCTCTTCAGCCATTTTCTCACCTAGTCCACCAGAGGTGTTTGCAATATCAAGAATATTCATGTGGAAGTCATGAATAGTCTCATCCTCTTTCATCCTCAGGTTTTCAAACTTGGTGGTCAACATCTGAAGTTTGGACATCTTCACCTTGGAAGTACCTTCATGAGTTACCTTGAGGGTATCCCAAACTTCCTTAGCTAGTTCACAGTGGTGCACCAGCCTGAAGATGTTCTTACTGATTCCATTGAACAATGCATTCAAGGCCTTGGAATTTCCAAGAGCTAGTGCCTCTTGCTCCTTGTCCCACTCTTCTTCAGGAATCTGCACACTGCCTCCATCCTCACCTGTCTTCGTTGGATGTTCCCATCCTTTGTTGACAGCTCTCCAGACCTTGCTATCTAGAGACCTTAAGAAGGCTATCATACGAGGCTTCCAGTCATCATAATTAGAGCCATCCAACATGGGTGGTCTATTTGAGTGTCCTATATCCTTGTCCATGGTACTAGAAAGTAACTTCCCTAGATCTCACCCAGAAATTCACAGGCAGGGTGCCTGCTCTGATGCCAATTGAAATTCTAGTTATCAGACTTTAGATGTCACACAGGTTGTTATGACATCCAATTCTGCACAGACAGGAATTATGCAGAACTTAAACGTAAGTGCAGTAAATAACACAAGTAATTGTTTACCCAGTTCAGTCCAACATGACCTACATCTGGGGGCTACCAAGCCAGGGAGGAAATCCACTATTAGTAGTATCAATTTAAAGCTAAACTCACCCGTTTACAACTTATCACTTAATCCCTACCCAATGCAATTTCAATCTTACACTAAGATCAGAGTTCCTACTCACTCCCCCTCAATCACCTCAGTGATTACTACCTTTAATCAATATTAAAGACAATTTGAAGTCACACTTCAAACAACTCTTGATTGTGCTTCTCAGCTTTAATCAAGATACACAGCACTCACGCTTAAAAGCTTTGAGCGACACAACACTTACAACTCAATGAACACCCTATGCCACAGCAATCATCTACTTGATAATGGCTTGGCTTACAAGATACGTCTAATATAAGACTCACAAAAATACAGCAGTGAAGTATGATGGACACATAAAATCTTCACGCCTCAAAATCCCTGAAACTGAATGAAGGAACGCCTTCCTTTTATATTGCAGTACCTGGGCTTTTGCACCTGTATTCTCCTGAATTTAAGGTCACGCGAGTTCCCATAAATTCAACATTTAGGTTACTAACAAATAGGCTATTTGTTAGGTTCATTAAATGTAGCTTGGTTGTTGATTTCCTGGATTTTCTCTCAGTTGTTGAATCCCTGAAGAATAGCCTGAGAAAAAGCTGAAACAGAAAAACTGAACAACCTACAATATAGCATATGCTGTCAGGAATGAATGTCACGACATTCAGCTTGACATCAAGGTCCATATGCTGAGTCTGTTTTTCCAGAAAACAGACTGTACAATTTTGCTGACTTGTACATGATCAAAATGACCATACTACAGTAACAACTTACATTAATAAATGTTAAAGTGTCCAATTTAACATTTACACATTTGGCCTTAAGTTAGTTCTGTTATTCTCTTGAAGAACAGACTAAGTAACATGCTGAAGTAGCAGAACACCACTCTGTCTAATGTTCCGTAGCTGCTGTCAATGATGAATGTCATAACATCCAGTTTGACCTTCAGTCAGTAGGCCTTATGCCAGGTCTGGTCTTTCCTTGATAACCAGACTGGAAATAAATACTAAGTTCTAACAGAACACCTGCTATTCTATTCCTTAGTATCTGCTGACAGGTATGAATGTCACAGCATCCAGTTAGACATTCAATAAATCTTGTGTTAGCTAATCCTGCAGTAACTACTTAAGTGTGTCATGACTTCAGTCAAGACATCAGAGTACAGTTAGATATTCTAACCTACAATGTAGTCACACATACATACCATGTCATGACATCAGTCAAGACATTAGTAACCAGCTAGTGTTTTACCATATAATGCAGCCAATTAAGCACCTACACTAATATTTTAGCCGAAGTGTTTATTCGAGAAAATCCCTTTGTGAGTGAGGATATTTTATAATTTCAGAAGGGTAAAATTGTAAATTCACCAAGGGAATCAACCTTTTATGGAAAGAGGACTAACCACTTCAATCCACCATTTGGAAGAGAAGACTCAAACTGTAAAATTCCATAGTCTTATTGTTTTGGTTAGAAGTCAACTGTTTTTTCTTGTGTAAGAGGGTTTGTGAGTTTTACCTACTAAAAGCTCTCAAAGTTCATTGGATACTCTTAAGATGGATTCTTGGGGAGAGGAGAAAGTCAAATTCTTGTTTGACCGAACCTTTATAACTCTTAGTGTTCATCTCTTTCCTTTAATTATTTGTCATACGCAATTTATATTCCAGGAGATTCACACACCTTTATTGTGCAAGGAACGAAACTAAGGACCTATGCAGGAAGTGAAACCGCATCGGAGAAAGTATCTCCGATGCTCGAAAAACCTTAGAAAAAAGAGGCAAGCTAATGATCTTAAAGAAGCTCTTAATGGGAGGCAACCCATCAAGTTTATTTTTATCGCGATTTAGATTTCATGAAGTTTAATTTACTAGTTGATTTTGTTTGTTTAATAGTTTGTTAATTTTGTAGCATGTTGTTAAAGGAGAAATTTTGATGCAAGAGGGGAAAATAATTAAGTGAAAAAGGATAGAAAATGAAAAAGTGAAGGAGAAAAGAAGAATTAGTCAGTGGATTTCACGCGCGTGTGATGAAACCATTATGGTTACATTGGAGTCTCATCGCGATCGTAATGGATTTTAATGCGGTCGCGATGAAGATGTTGAAAGCGACGTATGGAAAAAGAAGTTGATATAACCGTTGGGCCCTACCATTATGCATCCTTCCCGTGATGTAAGGTAATGCAGTCCCAATGGAGTGCGATCAGAAGCTATAAAATGCCATTTTTGGCATTTAATTCGTACACCTATCTTTTTCTACTCTTTTATGCTAACTTATTACTCACTTTTTGTTGCCTGTTTTTGTTGCCTTTGTTGTGTATGCTTTGTGCAGAGCCATGGCATCCAAGAGAAGCTGACTCACTCAAGCCTCAAATTCATCAGCACCTCCTATTTAAGAAGCCCCAACATTTCCAAGCACCGCTTTTTCACCGAAGCTCATGTCGATAAATACCTAAAAGTATAAATTTATTGGTGGTGAAATAAAGAGCATTTGATGTTCAAGATTTGGAAGGGTATAAAGAAATGACCATCAACTAAAAGAGAGAGGTTGGACGAGGTTCAATGACATGATCAAGGAAACCAACCATTCCATTGGGCTAGAGTTTTATGCAAATGTTGCCTTACGTCCATTTAAAAACTACACATCTTATACGTGAGGTACAAGTATTGATTATAGTCCTGCTAGAATTAATTATCTTATTCATCTCGAACCTCTATCTATAAGTGGCATCCAAAATAGAAGGAGTGTTCACTTGACCGATAGAATGAGTGAGACTATGTTGGAAGAGTTCAGTAACCATGGGGATGCCTGGATTATTATTGTCAATGGGAAAAGGTTGAGATTGCACAGTAAGGATTTATGCCCAATACCAAGAGCATGAACATCATTTATTGTACAAACTCTAGAGTCTGCGTCAAACCAATTTGAGTTTATTATGAACAGGTGCCAAGCTTTTATGTAAATTCTTAACCATAAGAATATTGATGTTGGGTTGTTGATTACTAATAATATTAATTCATGTCTGACGCCCCACAATGAGGTTGTGGGTACTTTTATGTTATTAACGAATTAAGCATGTTGACTGGAATTCCAACTCACCCTAATGATGTTATGGTGAGTTCTATGTTGTCGATCAACAAAATCACTATGAGAAGAATCCATACACATCTAATAAATGAAGGCATCCAAGAAACATAATAGGAAGAGCAAGAGTAGTTCTACCATCTAGAAATAAATCAACTTGAGGGAGTGATAACATGAAATTATATCACATTTTAAGACTTAATTTAATTAGATTATATTATCATTTACTTTAATTTATCCCATTTTATCAGATATTATGCAGTATTTCTTTTCTATTTACATCAGGTACCCATTTTGAAGCAAAAGTGAAAAAGGGAAGAAAAGGAGGTGTAAAAAGCAATAAAAAGGAAACAAATAACCAAGACCAAGCCCAGCCCAAAAGAAAGCGCACGTTGCCCCTGTGACGGGCGTCACAAGGGTTGTGACGAGCGTCACGCGAAGTAGCCTTGTGACGGACGTCACACATGGTGTGACGAGCGTCACACCAGTCCACTAGCTTTTTGGCGCAAGTTACGCTCTCAGAAGAATGGAAGTAACGTTGAGGACTTCGTGTCCTATTCCCAAGCCGTGTATTTAGCCATGCTGAAGACTCGTAGGGAACGGAATGCAGTTACCAAGGCTATTATAAATAGCCATCTCCTCTCTTTGCCGAAAGGAGAGTTTTGGCACGCTCAGTTTTGCGGAAGCTCTGCCAAATTTTCCTTTCACGCCTTTGCTTATTTTTCTTCCTTTCCAGCATTGTTCATTTTATTTATTTCTTTTGCAAGCTTTACTTTCTCTTTTCCCTTGCAATTTATCTTTCCCGTTTTTAGCTTTTAGATATTTTTCGCGTAATAGTTTCTACACCGGAAACTACTGTGCAACTTTATACCGGATTTAACCTTACGTTATATTCGAGTTTTATTTCCTTGATTTATTTTACTGCTTAATTGAAGAATCGAAGAACAAATCCTACCGGCTTGTGGTGGAGTGTTCAAGACCATTGTATTACGCATTCAGGTTCTTTAATTGTTATTTAATTTTTAATGTTTTATTCTATTGTTTATTCATATTGCCTGCCTGGAATGAGTCTGTTTATGCATGATATAAATTCTTGTTTATTTAGCATGTCTGGCTAATTTGCCTAGGTATCGGTATGTAAAGTAAGCAGAATAAGGGATCGAGACTGAGTCGGTCTATCTAAACTTAAAATCAAAATCAATCTTTTTATGGTCTCAACTTACAGGTTTAATAACAAGATTTTTTACAAAAGTAAAAGACATAAAGAAGTTAAAATCAATAGAGCGAGAGTTTGAGATTTTAACTGGACAGTGTAAGTTAGGCATTAATTCTAGATCAGGGCGAGAGCAAGTTTTAGAGTTAATTAAATTCTGACCTTTTCCAAAAAGTATTTTTAAAGATTGAATGTGAGGACGAGAGTTAAGCATTTGGATTTAATTATATAACCTAAGTCAACAGAGCGAGAGTTTGAGATAAGGGTGTTTAAAACGGTCAGTATTTTCTTAAAAAGAGTTTCTGCAACTTTATTGTTTTCAAAATATGGTTTTTGACTTAATTATAAGTGACAGCAACATTAATATAAAATCATGGTTTATTCAACAGAGCGAGAGTTTGAGATAGAACCTTTAACCAATAAAGTTAACCGAAACGATTCATTTTAAAACCAAGAAACCGACAAAGACTTGATTCCCTAGTTTTGACGAATTACATACCGATATCCGTTTTATTAATATTTAATCTAGACATTAGTTTAGCTCTTAGTTTTTCCCCAAACAATCAAACATCTTCACCTTAGATTTACGTAGTAACTTTAGATAACGGTATATCGATTCATAAGTCCCTGTGGGATCGATATCTTTTAAAACTACGCGATAGAACTGTGCACTTGCAGTTTGTATCCCATTCTCGACTCACCCAGTCGAGCGATCAAGTTTTTGGCGCCGTTGCCGGGGACTTTTATTCAATCGATATCGTAACTCTTCCGTTACGCTGTAGAGACTAAGGTTTCTTTTTCTTCTATTTTCTTTCTTTCGTTGATTTGTATGCCACGCACTCGCTCTCAAGGCGAACCGCTCTATTTACGAATCAACGATATCGAACTATATCTCCGAGTCTTACGACGAATTCGGGAATATCGTGCTGAAAACAATCTCCCTCCTATAGACCTTCCTGATCTCAAAGATTTTCCTTCTTTAACCGAGATGGCAGAACCAGCTCGTGCTCTTAGAGATTACGCCGCTCCATCGCAAGATGAACCGCATTCAAGTATTGCTCCGCCCGCAATCGAAGCAAACAACTTTGAACTTAAACCTTCGTTGTTGCAGGCTGTGCAACAGAACCAATTCTCTGGAAATCTTACCGAAGATCCAAACCTTCATTTATCCGTATTTGTCCAATACGCTGATACTGTTAAAGCTAATGGTGTCACTTCAGAGGCAATTCGACTTCGTCTTTTTCCTTTCTCATTAAGAGATAGCGCTAGGAGATGGCTTCAATCTCTTCCTTCCAACTCAGTCACCACATGGAACGAGTTGAAGAAAGTTTTTCTTGCCCGATATTTTCCACCAAGCAAAACAGCTATGTTAAGAGCCCAGATAAACGGATTTAAACAGAAAGACAACGAGTCTCTTTTCGAAGCATGGGAAAGATACAAAGACATGATGAGACTTTGCCCACACCATGGTTTGGAAGACTGGTTAGTAATTCACACATTTTATAATGGTCTCTTATACAACACAAGGTTAACAATAGACGCCGCTGCAGGTGGTGCACTAATGAACAAACCTTATGCTGATGCTTACCAGCTTATCGAGAGCATGGCCCAAAACCACTATCAGTGGGGAACCGAACGAACAACAGTGGAAAAACCTCAACCGAAAACTGGCATGTACGAGATAAGTAACCTTGATCACGTCAATGCAAAAGTGGATGCTTTGGTCCAGAAGATTGAAAGTTTAAACGTATCACCTCCAGCAGCCGTGGTTGCTATAACTCAGAATTGCGAGGTCTGTGGAATCCAAGGCCACACTCCTGCGGAATGTCAACTCTTGACTGGAATCCAAACAGAGCAAGTAAACTATGCTCAAGGAAGCCCCTATTCGAATACCTATAACCCAAATTGGAAGAACCATCCAAACTTCTCATATAAGAGTAATAATGCTTTATACGCACCTGGACAGTCTCCAAATCAAGCCCCATCTATACCTCCAGGATATCAGAAACCGAATCCTAACAATAATACCCCTAGAAAATCCAACTTGGAAATCATGATGGAAAACTTTATAGCTTCCCAACAACAAACCAATAAAGATTTCTTAAACCAGAACATACACACTGGCGAACAACTTAAACAACTAGCAAGCAAAGTAGATGCCTTGGCTACCCATAACAAAATGCTGGAAACGCAAATATCTCAAGTAGCTCAACAACAAGCACCTACCGCTGCACCAACTGGTACATTCCCTGGACAACCCCAACCCAATCCGAGAAGCCAAGCTCATGCAATTATATTGAGAAGTGGAACGGAAGTGGAAGGACCGTCTGACCCAAGGATAGAAAACCAAAACCCTGAGAAATCCACTGAGGAAAGTGAACCTAAGGAAAAGGAAGAGAGTAATAAGGAAACCCTAGAAAAGAAGGAACCTTATGTACCTCCACCACCTTACAAACCACCTATACCTTACCCTCAAAGGCTTGTTAAAACCAAAGATGTAGGCCAATTTAGAAAATTTGTTGATCTCCTTAAACAATTAAACGTTACAATTCCGTTTACCGAAGCTATTACGCAGATGCCCTCATATGCTAAATTCTTAAAAGAAATTCTTTCTAATAAGAGGAAACTTGAGGATAGCGAAACCGTTACACTCCCTGCCGAATGTAGCGCTATAATCCAAAACATGCCCCCTAAACTCAAGGATCCGGGTAGCTTCTCTATACCCTGTCACATAGGAAAATTTGTCATCGACAAAGCCTTATGCGATTTAGGAGCCGGAATTAGCGTTATGCCCTTATCCATATGTAAGAAACTGGAGATGGGAGAATTAAGACCGACCAAAATGTCTGTGCAATTAGCAGATCGTTCCATCAAATATCCTGTAGGAATCCTTGAAAACGTTCCCGTACGCATAGGTCAGTTTTACATTCCCACTGACTTCACAATTATGGACATTAGAGAAGATGATACGACACCTATTATACTAGGAAGACCATTCTTAGCAACTGCCGGTGCAATCATAGACGTAAAACGAGGACGACTCACCTTCGAAGTAGGTGAAGAAAAAATTGAATTCATTCTTTCCCAATTCTTGAAAGCACCTGCAATAGAAGATACATGTTACTTCATGGATATCATCGATGAATGCATAAAAGAAGCAGAGTCAGGAGAAGACAAACCATCAGACTATCTTTTAGAGGACAAATCTAAACAATGCCTAGCAATAACACCAGATCCTACGCAGTGTCTTAACAAACCAACCCCTGATTTGAAAACACTTCCCAAAAATCTGAGATATGAATTCCTAGACTTAGAACTTGAACGACCTGTGATAGTTAATGCAGATCTAGGAAGACTCGAAACAGAAAAACTCCTACATATCTTAAGAAAATATCCAACTGCACTAGGATACCACATCACCGATCTTAAAGGAATAAGCCCTTCTATTTGTATGCACCGCATCATGTTAGAAGAAGACTGTAAAACCTCTAGGGAACACCAGAGAAGACTAAATCCGATCCTAAGTGAGGTAGTAAAGAAAGAAATAACCAAGTTATTAGAAGCAGGTATTATATATCCTATATCTGACAGCAAATGGGTTAGTCCTGTACACGTTGTACCAAAGAAAGGAGGCATAACCGTTATTGAAAACGAAAAAGGAGAAACTATAACTAAACGAATCGAATCGGGATGGAGAATGTGCATTGATTATAGGAAACTAAACAAAGCAACCCGAAAAGATCATTTCCCTTTACCATTCATTGACCAAATGTTAGAACGATTAGCTAAACATTCACATTTCTGTTATTTAGACGGTTATTCAGGCTTCTTTCAAATACCAATTCACCCTGATGACCAAGAAAAGACAACATTCACATGCCCTTTTGGTACCTTCGCGTATAGACGAATGCCGTTTGGTCTGTGTAATGCCCCTGCAACTTTTCAAAGATGCATGATGGCAATATTCGCCGACTTTCTCGAAAACATCATGGAAGTATTCATGGATGACTTTTCTGTATACGGACAAAGTTTCGAAGAATGCCTTGAAAACCTGGAAAGAGTTCTGGAGCGATGTGTAAAAGTAAACTTAGTACTTAATTGGGAAAAGTGCCACTTTATGGTACAAGAAGGAATTGTTTTAGGACACATCATCTCGAACAGAGGAATTGAAGTAGACAAAGCCAAAATAGAGGTAATCGAAAATCTTCAACCCCCAAGAACCGTGAGAGAAGTACGAAGCTTTTTAGGACACGCCGGTTTTTACCGACGATTCATCAAAGACTTCTCTAAGATAACTAAACCCTTAACCGGACTGTTGATGAAAGATGCTGAATTCATATTCGACGATAACTGTTTAAAAGCATTTCAAACTCTTAAACAAGCATTGATCTCCGCACCCATTATGCAGACACCAGACTGGAATGAACCATTCGAAATAATGTGCGATGCCAGTGATTATGCTGTAGGTGCTGTTTTAGGACAAAGAAAGGATAAAAAGCTTCACGTTATATATTACGCTAGCAGAACCCTGGATGAAGCGCAGATGAATTATGCCACAACCGAGAAAGAACTCCTAGCAGTGGTATTTGCGCTAGATAAATTTCGTTCTTACCTGGTAGGAGCCAAAATAATAGTTTACACTGATCACGCTGCTATCAGGTACCTTTTAACAAAAAAGGATGCTAAACCTAGACTCCTAAGATGGATCTTGTTACTACAAGAATTCGACTTAGAAATCAAGGACAAGAAAGGAACTGAAAACGTAGTAGCAGACCACCTCTCTAGACTTGAGAACCTTGAACCAGAAAGAACATCCATTAATGATGATTTCTCGTATGATAAACTCATAGCTACTTTGGAAGAGAACAACTCCGACATGCAAGTAGAAACCACCTTAGCTATATCTGTCATACCATGGTACGCTGATCTAGTCAATTATTTAGCTGCCGGAATAGTTCCACCTACTTTATCTTACCAGCAGAAGAAACGATTCTTCCACGACATAAAACACTATTACTGGGATGATCCCTTACTTTTCAAAAGAGGCCCCGATGGTATTTTCCGTCGATGTATACCCGAAGAAGAGGTAGAAAATATAATCCAACACTGTCACTCTGCGCCTTATGGTGGTCACACAAGTACATCCAAGACCTGCTCTAAAATCCTACAAGCTGGCTTTTATTGGCCAACTATATGGAAGGACGTACATGCGGCTATTAAGGAGTGTGACAGATGTCAACGCACGGGAAACATATCTAGACGTGACGAGATGCCACAAAAAGGTATTTTGGAAGTAGAGATTTTTGACGTGTGGGGGATAGACTTCATGGGACCCTTTCCATCCTCTTTCGGTAACAAATACATACTCGTGGCAGTTGACTACGTATCAAAATGGATCGAAGCTATAGCTTCTCCAACAAATGACACCCGAGTAGTAACTAGACTCTTTAAAAATATAATATTTCCGAGATTTGGCATCCCAAGAATAGTAGTCAGTGATGGTGGATCACACTTTATATCCAAGGTACTCGAAAAACTACTACTTAAATATGGAGTGAGACATAGGATAGCAACACCTTACCACCCTCAAACCAGTGGACAAGTGGAAGTATCTAACAGAGAAATCAAGCAAATACTAGAAAAAACGGTCGCCACTTCAAGGAAAGATTGGTCATTGAAATTACCAGAAGCTTTATGGGCATACCGAACTGCTTATAAAACTCCCATAGGGACGACCCCATTTAAGCTCATTTATGGAAAATCCTGTCACCTCCCGGTAGAATTAGAACATAAAGCCTATTGGGCTATTAGAAATTTAAATTTGAATTATAAAGCCGCCGGTGAAAAGAGAATCCTTGACATAAACGAATTAGAGGAACTCAGAAGAGACGCCTATGAAAATGCCAAAATCTATAAAGAAAGAACAAAACAATGGCATGACAAGCGTATATCAAGGAAAGTCTTCAAGCAAGGCGACGCAGTACTTTTATTTAACTCTAGACTAAAGTTATTCCCGGGAAAACTACGATCCAGATGGTCAGGACCTTTTCATATCACTAAAATCTTTCCCAGTGGAGCGGTAGAAATAAAAGGACAATCTACAGAACCGTTCACCGTAAACGGGCAACGTCTGAAACATTATCACTATGCGGAAACCAACGAGGATTCGCAAATTCTACACTTAGACGAAACGCCCCCAGGACTCATAGACTATATTTAACAGTTTCTTTGTCGAGCTTGCGACATTTAAACAAAGCGCTTAGTGGGAGACAACCCACAAATTAATCTGTTATTTTATTATTCTATTATTATTATCATTTCCCTATTTTTCTCTTAATTATTTCTTTTAATTTCTATTTAGTATTCATTATTGATTTATTCAAAAAGAAAAAAAAATCTATATATAATAATAATAATTCTTTTCTTCTTTCGGCATTTGGCCAAATCCTGACTTAAACTCATGTTTCTTTTCTCTAGTTAACACTAACCAGATGGGACATTTTGATCGTATGGGTATCAAGTTCAGAGGAATGGCTCAGAAACGAAAGTTTGAAGAACTAGCCGCTAGAGAGATGCTACCTAGTTTATATGCTGATGATTGGGCTATGACTGCCCTTGGACTGAGACAGAGTGTCCTGTTTTTGCTGAATCAGATAGGATGGGAGACCTCCCCTATTCTGAGACATTTCACCACCTACCGGAGACTCACACTAGAATTCCTTAGTTCATTAATCTATCTACCTAGCCATGGAAAAGGAATTAGCAGAGGTTTTATCCAGTTCAGAATGTTCAATATGGAGTACCAATTTAATATTAGAGACTTCACCAACCTTTTGGGTTTTCCTACCTCCTTTGATACATTCACTGTAAGCCAGGAAGAACTTTTTGAATATAGAGAGCTTGAACACTTTTGGGGTAAGCTGACTGGAAATGATGAGCCCGAAGAACATGAGTTTCTCTCTGGAAACATACATAACCCGGCTTTTCGCTATTTCCATAAGATCCTGACCCACACTTTATTTGGGAAGAAGCCAAATAGTACTTCAGTTTCACGTGATGAACTCTTCATCATATTTTGTGCTTCCCAGAACCGTCCAGTAAACGGTGCTACTTTTATGTTAGCTAATTTGGACCACCTTATCCAGGATGAACGAGCACCCATTAGAATAGGCGGTTTGATCACTATGATAGGTAATGCTATTGGACTACGTCAGCCTATGCTTGACCTTAACCCTTTTTGTGGCATTACTACTATGAGTATACCCTTCCTCTTCAACACTATGTTTATAGCAAACATAGGGTCTGATGAGTTCGAGCTTATTATTGATAACCAGGTTCTCTGCCTATTCACCATGCCCGATCCTAGAACTAGTGTTCATAATCAAAGGAACTGGCTCTATAACCTGAATGAAACCCCAACTCCGGCTGGATCCACTGAATCCATCCAGGATTATGAGATTTGTGACGACTATGAGCACTATGTTGACCATATCTCTCTTGCTGAATCTGACCCTCAGACACCTTCCGGCTACTATGATATTGATCCTCCTCCTCAACCTGTCCTGACCGAAGAATCAGTCATGCCTGATCTCCGACATCATATGCCAGGAACAGATATTAAAACAGTCATTGAAGCCTTGATGTCAGAGCAAGATGCCCTCAGGGAAGATTTCCATAACTTGAGACTTGAAATCCTAGAATACATGAGCAGCACGGCAAGTCAGTTACGTATGTTACGGCATCATGTTAACTCTTTTACTCCTCCGGCCAGAGATCCGAAGATAGATGGAATTTAGTTATATTTCTTTCTAAGTTATTTAGTTTTAGGCTAGATTTTTTTCATTAATGTTGTTTGAATTCATGTTTATTTCTATTTCATTTCATTATTTTCCTTCCCTGTAATACATTATGATCATTTTTATTGAAGCTGTTTAATTAATTTTATTATGCAATGGCTATTATGCTCTACTGTTGTTACCTATTATTATTATTATACAAAGCAAGTAAGCGTGCACAATGCATTAAAATTGCATACTAAAAATGATCATAAGCAAAATGAAACATTAAAATACGCTACCAAAGTAATTTTGTGAAGCGCCACTGAAGCCTTGCCAAAAAGGAGGTGTGACGAGCGTCACACACTCCATGACGAATGGCACGCAAAACGCCTGTTACGAACGTCACACCCCTGTGACGAGCGTAACGCCCTTCAGACAAGTGAACGTTAAGGAGCCGTTGGAGACGAACGTTACACTTTAATTTTTTACATTCCCCATTCATTTTTCATTTACCACACTTAATTACTTTTCAACCACTTTTTTCTTTCTACCTTCCAATCCTTCTCCTATAAATACCTACCAAAACTTCCTTCATTCACCACAAAACAATTCTCTCATATCAAATACACTTCTTTTCCTTTCCAAATCATCCCTTCAAAAATTCATCACAATGGCGGGAAATCAAAATTTCGGAAATATCATCTTCCGATCCGGAGATGACAACTATCAGCAAGAGCAATTCGAGCGCTTCCAACAGCGAGGCGTCGCTTCCACCAGGTACCCCGATTTAACTTGTTTACAACAATTGGGCTTACTCCAAGGTATCGAGTGGATGCTCCGTAAAGCCGATTTAACCTTCCTTTGCACCCATAACCAACCCACCTACCCTTCCCTAACCTTAGAATTCCTAAGTTCTTACGACTACACCACTCCCGCCGGTGAAGGTGAATTTCTGACCGGTACCGCAACCTTGCGTATGTTTAACACCGAGTACTCTCTAACCCAACGCCAATTGAGTGCCATGCTACAATTTCCCACAGAAGGTCTGCTGCATGCCAGAATCCCTCCAACCTCAAACTGGAACACAGTTCTAGTTTTCGATCTTTTTAAGAAAATTTCCGGTATAAATACCTACAACTGGGAAGAACTCCTTCTCTCCCACATCCATAACCCCACCATCCGTTATTTTCTCCGTATCCTGCAAAACACACTTTTTGGAAGACCAAACAACAGTAAGGTCAACTCAAAGGAGTTATTTTTCCTCCAGTGCGTTTTCGAATCGGATGCTCAGGTAAACGCCGCCTCTTTTCTCTTTCATCATATCCGCACCTTATGTGTTAGAGGCCGGCAACCCTTTATAGTTGGTGGATTAATAACCTCCATAGCACTTGGCCTGAACCTAGGGGATAAACTCCAAACTTTAGAATCCCTACCTCCCCTGTCTATGGATATCAGCTATTGCCGCTCCAGCCGCCTGATTAAAAACAGAGTAGGCGGAGGCTATTATCTTATGGTGAACAACCAAGCAGTCCCGAGTGTTGTGCTACCCAATACCACCCTAACTGATGTCACAAACCCCGACCGCCACCTCTACGATCTTAGCGCTCCTGAAACCACCGAGCCTTCACAAACAAACCAGCAAACAGATGAGTTTGAAGAAATGGAACAAGGTGATCATCCGCCAACACAACAATCAGTCCCGCTAAACCCTTCCAGTAATGCAGCCGGCCCATCCTCCCAACGTCGTCGACGAAGAAGGCCTGCGACCAACGATGACATTATGGATGCTATCGATGGAATGCAGGCACAGAATACAGAGATGATGCAGATGATGCGTCAAATGCAACAGCAACAGGATGCTCGGAATGCCATAACCGACCAGCGATTTACTGAGTTGTTTAGCAGGTTCGACAACTTAGACATACGTCAAAGATCACCAGGTCCAAGAACCAGAGGCGGAAGGCACCCTTAGTTGTTATTTTCTTTTTCCTTTCCATCTTGTATTTCATTTCCTTAAAACATTGAGGACAATGTTTAGTTTAAGTATGGGGGGGAAACAATATTCTTTCCATTCCCATTTTTCAAATATGTACTCTCCCTTTCATTGTTATTTCCCTTTTTTTCCCCCTATATATAAAAAAAAAAAAAAAAAAAAAAAAAATAAATATATATATATTTATTTTAAGTTAAGTTCCTAAGTGTGAAAATTTTCTATTATCTATTCCCCTCAATTTCCTGAGCCATAACAAAAATTTTAACACACCCAATAAGTATAAAGGTTGCTTACTTTATAAAACTTGAGTGAGATCAAAACAAAATTATTACCATAACAACGCTCTGAGAACCTCAATATGTTAGATCAGGATAAAGTACCTATTATACCAATTCCTTGAACTTTTAGTTCTATGGCAACCCCAAGTAGTTTATACAGAAGTCAGCACCATCTTAATAGCAAACTACGTGGAGAGCCGATGAATATAAGTGAATGATCCCCAAAGTAACCTAAAATATATAAATATATCAAGAAATGCACTAATTAAATTAGGTGATCCTTACCAGATCATTTAATCTAAAGGTTGCAGATCATGCAAAAGCACAATACGAAAGATCCATTATGAGTTGGTTCAGTAGGAATCTGGTACTGAACTTGGTAGGGCGGACTACGGTTCGATCCCCCGCAATTTGCAATGGACTGAATAATGAAGTTATCCGACTTATATACCAGAACTTCTAGCTAAAAGCGGATCATAATCACTAACCGGTTACTCCACTATGTGCGCGAAAAGATAAAGGGCTTAATGTGATTTCGCTAGAATGAAAACGGGTAAAATAAGACCAAAGGAACCAGGATAGCTATCATAGGGTACTTGAAACTGATTGGCATAAAAGTAGGGTTATCTAAGTTGTAACGGTGGTTGTTGATGTCAAGATTAAACTCAAGTCCTCCTAAACAAAAATCCATTCGCAACCTAGTACGAATTGATGTGTGCTTTGAAATTTCATCTGGCTAAAACTTTTAACAAGTTCTATACTGAATTTTGCTTGAGGACAAGCAAAGATTTAAGTATGGGGGAGTTTGATAACATGAAATTATATCACATTTTAAGACTTAATTTAATTAGATTATATTATCATTTACTTTAATTTATCCCATTTTATCAGATATTATGCAGTATTTCTTTTCTATTTACATCAGGTACCCATTTTGAAGCAAAAGTGAAAAAGGGAAGAAAAGGAGGTGTAAAAAGCAATAAAAAGGAAACAAATAACCAAGACCAAGCCCAGCCCAAAAGAAAGCGCACGTTGCCCCTGTGACGGGCGTCACAAGGGTTGTGACGAGCGTCACGCGAAGTAGCCTTGTGACGGACGTCACACATGGTGTGACGAGCGTCACACCAGTCCACTAGCTTTTTGGCGCAAGTTACGCTCTCAGAAGAATGGAAGTAACGTTGAGGACTTCGTGTCCTATTCCCAAGCCGTGTATTTAGCCATGCTGAAGACTCGTAGGGAACGGAATGCAGTTACCAAGGCTATTATAAATAGCCATCTCCTCTCTTTGCCGAAAGGAGAGTTTTGGCACGCTCAGTTTTGCGGAAGCTCTGCCAAATTTTCCTTTCACGCCTTTGCTTATTTTTCTTCCTTTCCAGCATTGTTCATTTTATTTATTTCTTTTGCAAGCTTTACTTTCTCTTTTCCCTTGCAATTTATCTTTCCCGTTTTTAGCTTTTAGATATTTTTCGCGTAATAGTTTCTACACCGGAAACTACTGTGCAACTTTATACCGGATTTAACCTTACGTTATATTCGAGTTTTATTTCCTTGATTTATTTTACTGCTTAATTGAAGAATCGAAGAACAAATCCTACCGGCTTGTGGTGGAGTGTTCAAGACCATTGTATTACGCATTCAGGTTCTTTAATTGTTATTTAATTTTTAATGTTTTATTCTATTGTTTATTCATATTGCCTGCCTGGAATGAGTCTGTTTATGCATGATATAAATTCTTGTTTATTTAGCATGTCTGGCTAATTTGCCTAGGTATCGGTATGTAAAGTAAGCAGAATAAGGGATCGAGACTGAGTCGGTCTATCTAAACTTAAAATCAAAATCAATCTTTTTATGGTCTCAACTTACAGGTTTAATAACAAGATTTTTTACAAAAGTAAAAGACATAAAGAAGTTAAAATCAATAGAGCGAGAGTTTGAGATTTTAACTGGACAGTGTAAGTTAGGCATTAATTCTAGATCAGGGCGAGAGCAAGTTTTAGAGTTAATTAAATTCTGACCTTTTCCAAAAAGTATTTTTAAAGATTGAATGTGAGGACGAAAGTTAAGCATTTGGATTTAATTATATAACCTAAGTCAACAGAGCGAGAGTTTGAGATAAGGGTGTTTAAAACGGTCAGTATTTTCTTAAAAAGAGTTTCTGCAACTTTATTGTTTTCAAAATATGGTTTTTGACTTAATTATAAGTGACAGCAACATTAATATAAAATCATGGTTTATTCAACAGAGCGAGAGTTTGAGATAGAACCTTTAACCAATAAAGTTAACCGAAACGATTCATTTTAAAACCAAGAAACCGACAAAGACTTGATTCCCTAGTTTTGACGAATTACATACCGATATCCGTTTTATTAATATTTAATCTAGACATTAGTTTAGCTCTTAGTTTTTCCCCAAACAATCAAACATCTTCACCTTAGATTTACGTAGTAACTTTAGATAACGGTATATCGATTCATAAGTCCCTGTGGGATCGATATCTTTTAAAACTACGCGATAGAACTGTGCACTTGCAGTTTGTATCCCATTCTCGACTCACCCAGTCGAGCGATCAGGGAGTCCCATAACAACAATAGCAAGCACCTGATCATTTGCATATACTTGAAGACTATGTCCTGGGTATGACATATTGGGTAAATGAAATATCACCCATTTTTTATGTCCAAACCCCCAAGATTTTGACCAAGCTACCAGGAATTTTATGATGAACATAAAGATCATATACCGATTCGAAGATTAAGAGAGTGTTTTGTAACATCCTTTTTAACCCCACATGCAATTATCAAATATTTTAATTAAAATCACCACCACAAGAGTGTCACACACATCACAAACAAAATCATTCCCCGTTACACGGGTTACAACAAAACACATTAAAGTTAAAAGTAAAAACACATTATAGTAACCCACGATGGACGCCACTAGACTTGTCAAAAAATAGAGGATGTGTGATACCCCTAAGCTACAAGGGGTGACTATAGGCCTTAGTATTTTTCAGGTGGTTTAGGGCTTTCTCAAAATGGCGAGAAACCCTGTTTGGTGGTGTTTACAATGATGAGAGAGCAAGCTCACGTGAGGTGAGAAGCTCTTTAGCTCAATGGTGTATGTCGTGTGTAATACGATTTGTCACTCATAAACCCTAAGGTTGAGGTATTTATATAGGCCTATAATTCAGGGAATTTCAAAGAAGTGGCAACCGCTCCCTCTTGCCTGAGGGATATTGTTGACAATTTATTTTCTAGGGAGTCATGGCTTGACTTCGCACATGCAGTTAGTAAATGGATAAATGGTATTAACTACATGTTGTCCTTAAGGAGAAACCCCATGCCACGTAAAGGATGCATCCTGGGCGACATCTCATAAAAGTGACACTCTTACAAATATATCATTATAAATTATATTAAATAAATTTTACTGTATAAACGCACAAGTAACTTTCTAGTTCCTTATTGAAAATAATAGTGTAACATTCAGCAAAACAATGAGAGTAAAATGCTAATTCATTGACTTAAGGGAGAACGTTGTTGGTAAAAGTTTCATAAAATTTACACTAAACACGTGGCTTCTATATCCCAACAAAATTAATAAGAAAAAATAACCAAAATTAAATATTAATAAATAAAAATGACAGGTATCAAAATTAAATTTATTTAAAATAAAAATGACAGGTATCAAAATTAAATTTATTCAAAATAAAAATGAGACAGAGTTATAAATGCATCAGCATGTATAACTTATATCTATCTTATTTTATAATCAACTATCTCAAATTATGAACGAGTAAAATATAATCACACTACACTTTTATTTAATTCAAATTTTTATCTTTCTCAAATTCTTGTAAACAAAGTAACCACTACCCACATCAACTATATATCTAAGATAAAAAGATATATTTGATCTCTCAATATTACACTTTGCTACTTTAAAAATTACACTTCAAAAAACTCTCAATCTTAATTAATAAACAATAAAAATAATCATAAATACTACTTTCTCCTTATTTGATATTTCTACATCGTTTAAATAAAAAAGAAAATGTAAGAAGACATATTTCGATAGTGATAAATTTTTGGATTGTTCACAGATTATTTGTTAATGATTCATATGTCTGACTCGTTAACTTTTGTTAATTGAAAATATAGTTTTATTGGGTGAGAATATGAACTATGAACGATTTAGAGGGAGGAGGGGGTGAATAGACCTCTCAAATTAAAAATCGTTTCAAAAAATATGTTTATCAAAGTTTCAAAGATAGAGTTTATTTTGCATGACGGAAACAAATTAAGCATAAAAGAGATTATACTTATTGATTGAGAGATTCACAAATGTACTTAAACAATTTATAATATATCAAGTTGGATGAATTAATTACAAAATGAACAAACTAATCGTATTTCAAAATCATTTAATTTCACAAAAAATGTTAAAGAATTATTTTCAATCACACACGAGATTCTCCAATCACAATATTAAGTTTAATAAACATTAAAACACGGTTGAATTATCAATTCTAACAAAAACTACTATTTATATAGATTGCATGATTCGAATAATGTATAAGTTGTGATTCGATTCAAAAGTTCAGACAACTTCTTATTCTTTTCTATTTAGTTTGATTCGATTCACGGAATTTTGTAATTCGAATCACACATTTAAAACCTTAAAAATTAAAAAATTTCAAAGTTGTTTTAAAATTTTACTTGTGATATAAGTTGAATCTATCTCAATCATTTGTGGAACACCCAAAACTAGGGTGACATCTGTTACCGAAAGAATTCCAATTTTGTCAAAGGAAATTGTGAGTTAACATAAACTTAAAATTCTTGAAGATAAGACAGGGACATTAGACAATAATTGTAAAATTGACAAACAAGATAACATGTAAGATATGTTTAATACAATGAGCATGTGATAACTTCTAGCGCACAATAAGCTGATTATACTCAACAAAGTAACTTTTACGATTATGTTTTGTCATTATAGTAATAATTACTTAGTTTTTTCTCTCTCTATAAGTTATGGTTTTCACATTGATTAAATGGTTAAATACTTAAATTCTAAATCTTATTCTTAATTAGAAATAGACTCGAAATTTCTAGAATTTTAAGCCGGTGTTTTAGAATCTTTTAAATTGATTTTTTTACCGAGATAACCTAGTTTTTCGAAAAAAATTCCAAAATACTCCAGTTTTCAGCAAAATTTCCAATCTACCCCACTTTTACGAGGAGACGCCAATTGAATTGACGACTCCTCTTAAATCTTGAATGGAGGCGCCAATTCAATTGGCGACTCCCTTAAAAAAGCCTCAAATGACAAAACGTCCAACATGAAAGTTGTAGATCTTTTCAAGGAAATGAATTTGGACATAAATTTTGCATCATTTGGATTTTTTTATGAGAAAGTTATGGGCAGTTGAAGTTAGACTTCTGAGTTTTTCAACTGTTATCTGACCTATAATGTTTTGTATTATTGCATGTGTTTATTTTAGAATTATGAAATTTTGTCCAACATAACATTTGAAGTAGACATCTCAAATTTTGCAATGCACTTGGTCCCACCTTAAAATAATTAAAAATGAGTGAGTTAGGTCCTTGCGAACTTGACCCAAAATTAGGGTTTCTGTCAAAATGACCTATAATGTTTTGAAACGAATGATGAGCTTCCAAGTTTCAAATGGATTTTTGATGAACATGAAAGTTGTTCATATGGCGACTCAACTTAAAACTTGAATGGAGGCGCCAATTGGATTGGCTAGGGCAGGTGCCCTAGCCAATCCAATTGGCGCCTATGTGTAGGTTTTAAGAGTAGTCGCCAACTCAATTGGCGACTCCCTCATAAAATGCCTTTTTTGTCTTATAAATAGATGCGTTGTGTGACCAATTGTTTCACAACTCATATAATCATTTGGCTATCATGTTTGGTGTTCGTCGCCGATACGATAAGGTGATTTATGCGAGAGACAAACCTCAAATGCTAATGCTGTTTTGGAACATCACCACGTTCGATCAACTGAAGAGGGAGTTGGTTCGATGGTTAGACGGGAAAATACCAGAAGGGGAAAAAATCAGAAGTATTGAGAGACTTGACAGTATCTTTGGTTGGGTGCGAATGAAGACTGATAAGGATGCTAGGGAAATGATGTTCGGTCGAGACGACATTAATTTGATTATTGTAATCAGTTAGAATTATTTATGTTTTTAGATGTTTTGTACTGATGTTTGCTATGAAACTCGTTGTAACAAGAACTTAATGATATATAATGATTGATTGTTACAGAAATACAATGTTACAAAAAGCTTAAGATCTAGATGATGCTCCTTGATTGGGACAGTTGTTTTTGTTGTGTCCTGGTTGACGACAGATACTACATAATCTTATCATTTTATCTGTGGAATCCATCTTTGTTCTGATACGTGTGTTGTTTGGCCTTCCTTTCTTCTTTCTACGCATCTCTTCATTGTGCCAAACAATATCTCCTTCATATGGAGGCCAGTAATCCTCCATTGGTAGTACTGAAAAGCTTTGACTATATACATTCATGATGGTGTTGGCCTTGTACACATCAGATAAATGGGTGTAAGCGTCTTGACGAGTATAAACGCGTGCTGCAATGACATGGGAGCAAGGTATGCGGAAGGCCTGAAATTTTCCACAATCGCACCAACTTCTATGTAGTCTAACAGCGTAGGTTAAACTTGGTCTCCCCTCGTTGTTGCCCATTGTTTCCTGGACGCTGAAATTTTGTCTATGACGGTCAAAGACTGTTACAGCGTGTGTCATAGCTTTGATGCTCTCCTCTTTCATGACCTTCATGCAACAGTCACTGAATACTTGTCCGGACATTAACACTGCACTCCATCTTTCACCTCTGGTTGCGAACATAGAAGCCAACCTATAATAGGTTGATCTTACCAAGGCGGTTATCGACAGATTTCGAATTCCTTTGAAAACCCCGTTCATACATTCCATAATGTTTGTTGTCATGTGGCCCCATCGACAACCACCGTCAAATGCTCTTGTCCACTGCTCTACTGGTATGTTATTTATCCATCTCCCTGCGTCTTCATTAGACAGTCTAATTTCATCATGATAATATTGAAATGACGGTTGAGTTAAAGCATACCCAACATTCACCACCTTCTTGCGAAGATTCTTATCTTTTATAGCACGCATGAAGTTTTGTGCAATGTGTCTGATATAGTAGACATGTGTAGAAGGAGGATCATGCCATCTGTTGTCATGGTTGTTGTAGGCACTCTCAATGGCAGCATGTCTATCAGAAATCAAACATAGATTGGCTTGTGGAGCGACATGCGTTCTGAGATGTCGAAGAAAGAAACCCCATCCACCAGCCGTTTCACCTTCAACAAGAGCAAAGGCAATGGGAAATACATTGTTGTTACCGTCTTGTGCAACCGCCATGAGCAAAGTACCCTTGTATTTTCCGTATAACCAAGTGCCATCAATTTGCAAGATAGGTTTGCAGAAAGCAAAACCTTTGATGCACGGGTCAAATGCCCAAAAGAGACGGTGAAATATTCTATTACCTGTAGCACAGGTTCCGTCTAGCATCATTGCTGGCACTGTCTCCATAATTGCCACAGTTCCTGGGACATATGTTTTTAGTGCCCATAAAAACCGTGGCAATTCCTTGAATGAATCCTCCCAGTTGCCGAAAACCTGTTCAACAACCTTCGTCCTCGCAATCCATGCTTTCTTGTAAGATGGAGTATAATTATATGTTGTTCGGATATGGGATATAATTATACTCACCTTCACTAATGGGTCTTTATTTACCAATGGCAGAATGTCTTGACATATCAAAGTTGTGCTCAGTTTACGGTGATCTTGTTCAACGTTAGTTGCAACGCAACTGTGCGGTGGGTCTATTGAAGCGATCTCCCAAGAGTCATTTTTCTTCTTGTATGACGCAGCCAAACGAAACTTACAAAGCATGTTACGACATTCGATAACATACCTTCTAGAATCAGCGCGTTTCACTGTAAAGTCAGCAAAGTTGTTCATGTGGAATTTTTTGATTGCCAAAACACATTCTTCTTTGGTACAAAACATGTTTCCCACCTTTAATTCGCCTACTGGTCTCGGATACGGATTATAGAAGACACTGTCGGATATTTCATCGTCGTGAAGATCCATATTTGTCATATGTTGAGGAGGATTGTAGGCATGACTAGGAGGTATTGGTGGTGGTTGAGCATCATCTTCATCGTCGTTGTTCAGCATGTGATCAACCTGTATCTCGGTCTCCTCTTCTTCTTCATCAACAACGTCGACTTCTACTTCTGCTTCTGGGTTGAGTTCATCTGACCATTGTGCATCATCTGCATCATCTTCACCAGCTTCATCCTGATCGGTTAGTTGAGACTGTTGAGACGGTATACATGGTTGTAGAGTAATGTACAACTCGATACAATCCATGCCTGAATGTTCATGACTAACAAACATGTTTTCAACATCTTCATCGTCTCGTACCTTAAGGGGGAAAAACTTGCATTGACCATTCTAAAAACATATTGGATTTTGATATGTGATCTTTGACACAATACCTAATCCTATAAAGGATTGTATTCTTTTTTTCAAATGCAAAAAGGTTACATTTCTCTTCATTGTGATTCTAATGGTATCAGTGTTTCGAAAACAAAAACCATGAAGCTCAGACTCAAAAGTTTCACCGTTGCAGTGAACGTTGACACTATATAATGATGAAGATGACATTGTGGAGATGAAAACTATTTTCCTAATGCAGATGAATGTGAGTGAATTGTCTTGGATGTTGATAGTAAGACACTTAAATAGATGGTATCAGTGTCTCACATGCTAGCTAGTTCTGAGATGATGTGTCGGACATTCAAGCTACTTTGAGATAATGTGTCAAGCATGCAAGCTAGTTCTGAGATGATGTGTCTGTCATGCAAGATAGTGTGAGTTGATGTGTCAAGCATGCAAGCTATCAAGAAGTGACTCTTCAGCATGCAGGAGACAAGACAACCACGTGTCTGACATGTAAGCTAGTTCTGAGAGGATGTGTCAGTCATGCAAGACAGTCTGAGTTGATGTGTCAACCATGTAAGCTATCAAGAAGTTAGTCATCAGCACGCAGGAGCCAAGACAGCCACGTGTCAAACAGGTAAGATAGTCAGAGATGATGTGTCAACCATGCAAGCCATCCACAAGTGACTTGTTCCGCATGCAGGAGACAAGACAACCATGTGTCAGACATGCAGATGGTATCGCCAAATGGTTTGGCGCCTCCACTTAATGCTTGTACATGGTCGCCAATTGAAGTGGCGACCCCATGCAATCAGACCTCGAAACCAAGCATTCAGACCTAGCCTTGCATGCATGTCCCTATGGAGGCACCAATTTGAATGGCGACCCCTCTTTAGGATTGTACATGGTCGCCAAATGAGGTGGAGACACCATGCAAACACAAATTTTTGTGCTCTCATCCATTTGTCTATAAATACATCCACTCCTTTAACACTTCTTCCACACCAACATTCTCACTACTTCCTCTACAATACTTCTTTTACAATTTCATCTTCAACAACATCTTCCAATTTTATCTACACCAACTCCCCAACAATATGTCTTTACTCACAATGGGCGAAGCACACAGAGGAACAATTGCAAACATCGCAACATATATAAGTTTTTCTTTTGTTAACTTTTTATCTTTCTTCTTCACCAACCCCATTTTATTTTGAAATAACAACTAAGTTAAGTGTTATATTATTTCTATTATAGGATGTATCCAGGTTTCGAACTCGAGTCCACGAATTTGTCCCAATGGACCCGATGATTCAACCTTATGTTGAACTCGCCGGTTTTGGTCATATTAGCAAGATTATGTCTTGGTCTATAGATAACAAGTTCATTCTAGCCTTATGCGAAAGATGGAGGCCAGAGACACACACATTTTGGTTTCCAACCGGTGAGTGTACCGTGACGTTGGAAGACGTCTACATGCTTTTAGGACTACGAATTGAAGGCAAATCTGTTAATGGTAAGACCAACTATGCAAATTCAATTTGCATGGAGATTTTAGAAACTGATTTGTTACATGATAATGCTAGAGGTCAAGGTATACTACTCTCACGCCTAAAGTCATATTATAATAGTTTATATTTAGATGAGCATTCTACCGAAGATGCTCGAATAATAAAAACTAGGTGTTACATTATGCTGTTATTAGGATCCTTTTTATTTCCCGAAGGTAGTGGTTCTAGAATGCATATTATGTACTTATCTCTACTTAGACATGTAGATAGAATAGGTAGTTACAGTTGGGGATCCGCTTGTCTAGCCTATCTATATAGTTCGTTGTGCAAAAACTCCCACAAAGACACATCTACATTTTCTGGATGTGCTGTTTTGCTACAAGCATGGGGTTGGTCAAGACTACCGTCTCTAGCACCGGTCAATAGCAACCCTTTCATTTTTCCATATGCAAAAAAGTAAGTTGTTTAAATTGCTATATCTTTACTTACTTCCTTAAAGTTTATTACCTCAAACTAATTTTTTTTAACTTTTTGGTGTAGATGGTCGGCACGTGGTATGAGTTACAGCAGATGTCCGAGACACTGTATTACTCAGTATCGCAACCTATTGGATCACCTTCGACCGACAGACGTAAGCTAAATAACTTCATTATTTCGTCATATTATCTTAACTTTTTCTACATTCATTGTAATCCTATCTTCTTTAACATTTCAGTTCATTTGGCGTCCATACCTTAATCTGGATCATGACCATGAGGTCAACGCCGAAGATGCAACCGTATGGACAACATGCACACCGATAATACGGTTCACAACTGTGGAGATGCACAACACCGATCGTGTGAAGCTGCAGTTCGGTATGGTCCAGAATATCCCAGATCCCCCAGCTAGCCTAGGAGAATGGCATATGCGTAAAGTGAACGACCAGTGGAACTTCAACCCTTGGCAAACCTTCGCAAGATCGGAGTGTCGCAAGTGGAAGCACCGTCATGACCATGTCTTAACTGACGCAGTCATGCCAAATGAGGTAAAACCAAGTCGTACTTATATGGCTTGGTACAGATCGGTTGGTTTTCAATTCATCGTCGATGATATGTACCTCTACGACCCACGCCAGACAAGTTACACACAAGAAGGATCAACATCTAACCCCCAACAACATTCTCAACCCGGTTACTCACAACCCCCTATCCGTCAAACTTTCCGTTCCACAAACACACAAACATACAACCAAAACATGCCATTCACCCAACCCCAATACCAAGAACATACCCCATACCACCACCAACAAATTGACCATCAACCTCAGACCGAACATCGCTTCGCACCCACACCTTCACCCTACCAAAGTCGCCTTAGCCAAAACACTAATCGCCCCTCCTCCTACCGTAGCCAAGAAGCCCAAACATCACAAAATCAAAACATCCCACAACCATATCTCTTCCAAACACCCCAACAACCTTTCCAACATTTCCTAGACGCATCATTCACACCCATGTCTCCCTTCAACCGTCCCGGTCGCCCATCCATTAGTCAACCACATCCCAACTTCTCTAGCATGGGTCATGAGCTCAGCTACGCCGCTACACCATCATTGAATACTGAAGACTATGCTGACTTGGCTGAATACCTCAACGGATCTTCTCCTGTAGGAGGTAATGACGCTCCTGGCCCCTCAGATGAACAAACATCGGTGCAGAATCGTCAACGTGGGTTAGGGCTAAGGGTTAGGGTAGCTAGGGGATGTGGGACCGGAGGTCGGTTAGGTGATCCCGGTCATCACCATTAGGTTTCTTTGTGTAAACTCCAAATTTTATTAATATCAAGTCGTATTATATCAAATTTATCTTTCTGTAAACTCCAAACATTAGGTCTCTTTGTCTAAACTCCATTTTGGCAAAATTCACATACACATGTTTTGACTGAAACCCTAATTTTGGGTCAACTATCCAAGAACCTAACTCACTCATTTTTTATGATTTTGAGGTGGGAAAAAGTGAATTGGAAAGTTTGAGATGTCTACTTAAATTTTTATGTTGGACAAAATTTCACAATTCAAAAATAAACACATGTCATAATACAAAACATTATAGGCCACAGAACAATTGAAATGTCAAAGAGTCCAAGTTCAGTTGACCTTACATTTCTAAAAAAAAATACAAATGATGCAAAATTTTAGTCCAAATTCATTGTCTTGAAAAGATATACAACTTTTATGTTGAAGGTTTTGTTATTTGAGAGTTTTATCATTCAAACAGAAGGGCTTGAAGTTGGTCCCTTTTGGCAAAATTCACATACACATGTTTTGACAGAAACCCTAATTTTGGGTCAAGTTCGCAAGGACCTAACTCACTCATTTTTAATTATTTTGAGGTGGGACAAAGTGAATTGGAAAGTTTGAGATGTCTACTTAAATTTTTATGTTGGACAAAATTTCATAATTCAAAAATAAACACATGTCATAATACAAAACATTATAGGCCACATAACAATTGAAATGTCAAAGAGTCCAAGTTCAGGTGCCCTAACCTTTCTAAAAAAAATACAAATGATGCAAAAATTTAGTCCAAATTCATTGTCTTGAAAAGATCTACAACTTTTATGTTGAAGGTTTTGTCATTTGAGGGTTTTATCATTCAAACAGAAGGGCTTGAAGTTGGTCCCTTTTGGCAAAATTCACATACACATGTTTTGACAGAAACCCTAATTTTGGGTCAAGTTCGCAAGGACCTAACTCACTCATTTTTAATTATTTTGAGGTGGGACCAAGTGCATTGGAAAATTTGAGATGTCTACGTCAATTGTTATGTTGGACAAAATTTCATAACTCTAGAAGAAACACATGCGATAATACAAAACATTATAGGTCAGATAACAGTTGAAAAAATCAGAAGTCCAACTTCAACCGCTCATAACTTTCTCATAAAAAATCCAAATGATGCAAACTTTATGTCCAAATTCATTGCCTTGAAAAGATCTACAACTTTCATGTTGGAGGTTTTGTCATTTGAGGCTTTTTAAGGGAGTCGCCAATTGAATTGGCGCCTTCACTTAAAACTTACACATAGGCGCCAATTGGATTGGCTAGGGCATTTCCTCTTGCCAATTGACGCCTCCATTCAAGATTTAAGAGGAGTCGCCAATTCAATTGGCGTCTCCTCCTAAAAATGGGGTAGATTGGGAATTTTACTGAAAACTGAGATATTTTGGAATTTTTTTCGAAAAACTGAATTATCTCGGTAAAAAAACCTTTTAAATTCTTTTTTTTTTTAATTTCAATTCAGAATACTTTACATATTTAACAAATTTACCTTCTAAAATATTGTTTTTTCATTTCTTTTTATTTCTCCGTTCAAGTCTCATAAAATCTCACGTCATTTACATTTCAAATCATTTACATCACCGTACCAATATTTATTTATATGAATAGATATGATTTAGGGTACTATAGTATGTGTTTTAATATCCGTAATTAAATTTTTTTTATACTTAAATTTATATATGTGTTGACATCAACTTTTATATTTGTCTGTGTATTCTATGGATATTTAAGTATCGTTGCTATTACATGTTATTCGCAGTTATAATAAAAATAAATTTATTAATTAAAAAATATTATATTATTTTAAATTTTTAATAAAATTAATAAAAAAATTAAATATTTTATAATTAAATTATAGAATAAACAAACATTTATATTAAAAAGTAAAATAATTTAATTGTGATGTATTTTTTAAAAAGACAAATATATATTTTTTTATAGATGGTTTAAATTAAAAATATTTAAATATATATTATGTGGATATGAGGCAAGTAAATATTAAAATATATATATCTATATTATTAGCCACTTATTTTAATGGACAATTATAATTATATGTGACCGTACCATGTTATAAATTTACCAATTACAAATATTTTTTTTCTATATGCATTAAATATAGACATAATTGTCATCCCTATCCTAAGTGTCTTGAGGCCACTTGTGAAGAAACTTGAAAAATAAAACATTTGTGTCAAAAATACAATTAAAAGAATAAAGTTTAAGTGTTTAATAATGTCGATGCATAATTTTTATTATAAAATTTCTACATCCAGCTCACAAGTTAACATAGTTCTATTTTTTATTTCTGGCTCTTATTTGACCACCATTTTATCTTTTATTCAAACCATTTTTATTTCAGGCTCTTTTTATTTGACCATCATTTTACCTTTTATTCAAACCAAACCTTGAAACATTGTCTTTCCAATTTTGACCATCAATATCTATTATTATTTTTCTAGACGTCCACATGTTCATTGATCAAACATTTATTTGTATATTCAATTTAATTAACTTTTCTTAAAAAAACACATAACTAAATAATAATATAATCTATAAGATGAAATAATAATGATTTATCATAACTATAAAAAGATATTTTGACACCATTTAAATATTTAACATCCTGTATTTATCCTGTGTAGATATAATTTTATTTTTTAATTAGTTTTTTTCTCTTTCATTAAATTAAATTAATAATTATAAATACTTTATTTTTATACTGTGATGAAATAGTTGGCGTCAAATTTTGAATATTCAACTAATACTATTTATAAAAAAAAGAGGAATTATATTTAAATATTTAAAATTACACATCAATACAAACACACGTATAAAAATGAAAGGAGATTGTCTCATCCTTTCAAAAAAATTCAAATTTAAAAAAAAAAAAATCAATGATAGAATGTACACTTTATTCTATCGAGTGAACTTTTCAATTTCAAAAGGTAAAATCCATAATAGACCACAAATTATAGTAATATGGTGTAAGGTGTCCAAATATATTTCCTGTAAAAGAAACTATGACCATAACAACTTTCAATATTATACATATATGATATGATATAATATCCTTTGGTGATTATTATATACATTAAACGAGATGCAATAGATGGGATCTTGAAAGAACGAGCTATTTGTGCGGGAAATTATTAAATTAAGTTCTATTATGCCATAGCATCTCAGTTTAACAACTCCTATAACCACTTCAATTTGTCTTCTAGCTAGACTTTTAATTACTTAATTCAAAAAATTTAAAGGGTAGATCGTGCGTCATGGATAATACATCATATGATTATATGTATGAATACAGCATGCTGTTCTTAGTGAAAACAAGATAAGTTAGTAGAATACAAACTTCAAACCCTATTTCGATGCTTAAGAATATCCGTTCTATCCTACATAAATTATGTTATTTACGTTTAAGTCTGTTTTAAATTCCTGCAAATAATTTTTCATTTTTAGTCATGTGAAAATATCCATTTTCATTATTTTTCGTTGCAATTGTAAATACGTTCTTTTTTATTTTTTATTAATAGTTTTTTTATTGTACAAAGTTTGTTCATATCAAACTTAATTCTTGTTATGTTATAAATAATCTTGTTATATTCATTTAAGTATTTATTTAATTTGAATAACTAAAATTAATATATTATACAATATTTAAAGTATTAAAAATAGCTTTATATATATATATATATATATATATATATATATATATATATATATATATATATATATAATCATAAAGGAATATATCTAAATTTATTGTTATATAATTAATTGTATGTCACGTGTAAATTTGTGAAGATAACATTAATATACAAATAACTAATTGCAACAAAGAAACTTTAGACCGTTTACTTTCAATGTTTTCTGTTTTAAATTTCGTTAGTTGTTGCTATATTCATCTTCAATTTCTTAATTAGAAATTTAAACCAAATATAAATTAAAAAAAAATTGAAAATGTTTTCAAAAGTAAATTTAGCCATAGAAGATTGATTAATTGGTGCGATGACATAAAACTTCTTCAATTTAAATGGAAATCCAATTCAAATCCAACTCTAAAAATGAAACAAATTAATCTCTACAGTTATGATAAATATAATCTTAAATTAGAACATATTTAGTGCGAGAATGTGCTAGCCATGTGCCGTGTTGGCTTCCTTAACGAGAGTCAGAAAAAAATAATTAATATTTTAGGAGAAATAAATGGATCAGAAAAATAAAAGGGATTAATACAATACCTAGAGTCCTTTTAGGAGGCTGTACTAAAAAGTAAGGCCACTTGAATAAATTAATGATGTATAAAAATGATCTAATACAAAAAAAAGCAAAGACAAAATTTAAAAAATAGAGAGCGGGGAAATAAAATATACATCTATAATTGACAAAGCCAAGTTGGAAGTCACATACTATATACTTTAATGCAAGACGTACCATTTGTAGTATATAACAATGAACTCTCTAATCTAAATTTTATTAATAGTATTTTGATGAGACTCTGTCAAAGTAAACTACTGAATAAAATATTCTCATTAGAATAACATGAAAGGGCAGGGCAGTTAACAACGTAAATGTCGGGAAAATTAAGACTATATACGATGTTCCCAACATATCCCAGTGGAGATGCACATTTTTGGCAAGACATTGACCATTTACTCGTCAATATAATCCTACTATCTAATCGAAATTTTTTACTTCATTCTCCAACTTTTATCTTTCTACCTCTATAGTATACACGTTTTGACTAAATTGTTGCCATATAAATGTGTTATTTATTCAAAATTTTAACTTTATTTAGAAAATTTCCAAATTAGCGAGAGAAAATAATATCAATTTTCAAAAGTCAGAAAAGCTACCAAATATCTTATCTCAAAATTATCTGGTACACACATTAAAAAACCGAAAGTCTTACAAATAAATTATTTAGTTTGATGTTTTAAAATTTCACTTCGGAAAAATTTAACAAAAGTTATTTAGTAAAAATAAATAAAATGTCGAATAACTTATCTCATAGTTATCTAAGGTGCACATATTTTTTGGTATTGAATATCTTTGATAATAGACATCTGACTTGAATATATTTTTTTAAATTATTAATGTGTTTTTTGTTTCTTTATGCTAATGGCGCGAACCTAAGTACGTGACGGTCGGATCCTAGTACGTGTGTAGGATGGGGTACTCGATAGGTGATGGTTGACGAGGATAAGCATATATATGCATCTCTATCTGCTTCACATTCGTTAGAATTTTCAGGAGGTTGTACGATACGTCTCTTTTAGTAAAACACTACGCCAAAAAGCGCTTTTAACAGCGCATCTTAGACAGCGCTTTTAAAAGAAAGCGCTGTCTAAGGTTAAAATTAAAAACAAACACGGAAAATGTTCCAAGAAAATAATAAAAGCGCTGTCTAAGGGGGGGGTCTTAGACAGCGCTTTCTAAAAGCGCTGTCTAAGACCCCCCCTTAGACAGCGCTTTTAGAAAGCGCTTATAAATATAGACTTTAGACAGCGCTTTTGGTAAAGCGCTGTCTAAAGTCTTTAAATTAAAAAAAAAATTAAAACCAAAAGCGCTGTCTAAGGGGGGGTTTAGAAAGCGCTTTTGGGAAGCGCTGTCTTAGGCATACCTTAGAAAGCGCTTTACACAAAAGCGCTGTCTAAGGTCTTATTAAAATAAAATTTCAGACCACAAAAGCGCTTTCGTGTTCTGTTCTTTTGTTTTCCCTCTTCACTCACCTCAAAAACTTACGCCATTTCCACAAAAGCGCTTTTGTTTTCCTTCTTCTCAACTCACACAATAACCCTACCTTCTCACTCTCGGCGGCCGTGCTCACGTATTTCTCTCTGGAAACAAACCCTAAATAACTTTGGTACCGGCGGCGCGTATTTCTTCTCACTATACCGGCAACGAAACAAACCCTTCCTTCTCACTGTACCGGCGGTGCTCACGTACTTCACACCTTGGTAAGTCTCTTTCTCAAACCCTAAATAACTTTGGTACCACATGCATGTTGAAGTAGAGGTAATGACTACATTGTATTCATTCTTGCATATGTGAATGTTTATGGTTTGTGAGTGATATTTGATTTTATATAATGTGTTATAGATGAACATTATGTGTGAAAACTCTTGCCCCATTTTATATTTTTCTGTATTTTTCTGTATCACCAATGTTGGTTCTGTTGAAAACTCAGTCATATTTTTCTGTATCACCAATGTTGGTTCTGTATTATGTGTGAAAACTCAGTCATATAAAATGACCCAAATTTTGAGATTTTGAAGTTTATTCTGTTGCCTTAGGGTTGAATGTTGGTTTTGAAGTTGAATCAGTTAGTGTTTAGGGAATTAAAGTGTTAGTTTGAAATATTAGTTAAGTTAGTAAGTTAGTGAAAAGTAGTTAGTTGGTTATTGATAATATGATTGTTAGTTGAGTTGATTCGATAGTTAGCTATGAAACTGTTAATTATGTGTCAGAGACTGTTAGAGATTAATTAGAACAATTTTGTTAGTAGGACTGTTATGAAATTTGAAATGTGATTCAGTTAGTTATTTAGGAAAGTTGGTTAGTCATGTTTGAATTGGCAAATAAAGTTAGTAAGTTAGTTAATATTGAATGGACAAGGTTTATTAGTGTATTTTGAAATCAGTTATTGAAATGCTAATAGGAGTTAAAGTAGTAGTTAGTGTATCAATTTAGTAACTCATGCTAGTCTGAAAAGAACAAGCTACAAAGTTTGGTGACAGGTGAATACTAGTTAGGATGTTAAATGGATTTTGGTGAATGTATTTTGAAATCAATTTGAATGTTCATTGAAACTACTATGGAATAATAGTTTTGACCAGTTGAATGTTCAAAGATACTACCTTAGTTATGTATTTTCGTCTGGATTAATTGTTTACTTAAATAAGTAGGAAAACCATGGATAAAACATGGATCTGTGCCGATCGAATGACCAAAGAGTACGAGAGTGGGGTTTTGGAATTCGTTAAGTATGCTGTTCAACACGCTGAAAACCCCAGACGAATGCATTGTCCTTGCTTGCGTTGTTGTTATATTGGTAAGGTTGACGCACATGGATTGAAATCGCATTTGCTGAGGCATGGAATTGATCAAAGTTATCAGTGTTGGATATTTCATGGTGAGAAAATTAACGAGAATGTTGAATCGAGTGGAAAAAGTAGTACGACCTATGCTTCATACGACAAAGACACGGAAACAAACGATTGTGATCGAGTTGAAGAGATTGTAGAAGCACTGGAAGAAGATCTTCATGATTGTCCTGAAATGTTTGAGAGGATGGTAAGCGATGCTGAGAAACCGTTGTACAAAGGTTGCACTAAATTCTCAAGACTTTCTGCGGTATTAAAGTTGTACAACTTAAAGGCGGGCAATGGATGGTCGGATAAAAGTTTCACAGAGTTGTTGGCCCTTATGAGAGAAATGCTACCGGATGATAATGTTCTTCCTAATCGAACCTATGAGGCAAAAAAAATGTTGTGCTCTATTGGCATGAGCTATGATAAGATACATGCTTGTCCTAACGATTGCATTTTGTTTCGTAACGAATATGCAATGTTAACTGAGTGCCCTAAATGCGGTTTGTCTCGATATAAGAAAAGATTATCTCCCGCAAAAGTCTTATGGTATTTTCCGATAATTCTGAGATTTAGGCGCATGTTTCGTAGTGAAACCGATGCAAGACATCTTACTTGGCATGCAGATGAAAGAATTATTGATGGAATGTATCGGCATCCGGCTGATTCACCACAGTGGTCGAAGATTGATAATGATTATCCTGAGTTTGGATCAGAAGCAAGAAACCTTCGATTGGCATTATCTACTGATGGAATGAACCCACATGGTCTTCAAAGTATCTCACATACCACATGGCCTGTGATTCTTATGATTTATAACCTACCTCCGTGGCTATGTATGAAGCGTAAGTACATGATGTTATCTATGTTAATCTCTGGGCCTAAACAACCAGGGAATGACATAGACGTATACTTGACACCTCTGATCGAAGATTTAAAGATTTTATGGGAGAACGGTGTGGAGGTTTATGATGGATATAGGAAAGAAAGTTTCAATTTGAGGGCGATGTTGTTTGGCACAATTAATGATTTTCCAGCATACGGGAATATCTGGGTATAGCATTAAAGGTCAACGTGCGTGTCCTGTTTGTGAAGACGGAACCGATACGATTCGATTGGAACTTTGCCAGAAGAATGTGTTTCTCGGTCATCGTAGATTCTTACATTCTAAACATCACTACCGTGGGTGGAGAAAAGCATTCAATGGAGACACCGAACATCGTAGAGCTCCACCCGCATTGTCAGGTGAACAAGTTTTTGAAAAGGTGAAAGATGTGCGTACTGAGTTTGGCAAGCCTTTTGCACATAAGATTGTGAAAGGTGGGTGGAAGAAAAGGTCGATATTTTTTGAATTGCCATATTGGAAGTCTTTGTACGTGAGACATTTTCTCGATGTTATGCATATTGAAAAAAACGTATTTGAAAGTGTTATCGGTACATTACTCAATATAAAAGGCAAGTCTAAGGATGGCCTTAAAGCAAGGGAGGACATGTTAAAAATGGGAATGAGAACTGAATTAGCACCCGTGAAGAAAGGAAGACGAACATATCTACCACCTGCTGCTTTTACTTTATCTAGAAAGGAGAAAAAAAATTTGTGTAAGTCTCTGAGTGAAGTTAAGGTTCCAGAAGGATACTCATCTGATATCAGAAGACTTGTTTCTATGAAAGACCTCAAGTTGAAGAATTTGAAGACACATGATTGCCATGTTATAATGGAACATTTTCTACCGATAGGTATACGTTCTATTTTGCCAGAAAAAGTAAGAAGTGCCATAACTAAATTGTGTTTTTTCTTTAGGTCAATTTGTAGTAAGGTGATCGATCCCGAGATCTTACCAACACTACAAAAAGAGATTATAATTACCTTGTGTGAGCTTGAAATGTATTTTCCTCCGTCTTTTTTTGACATAATGGTTCATTTAGTTGTTCATCTTGTGAAAGAGACACAGTTGTGTGGACCAGCTTATATGAGATGGATGTACCCTGCTGAACGGTATATGAAAATATTAAAAGGGTACGTGAAATCCCGAAGTCGACCAGAGGGTTGTATTGTTGAACGATACATTGTTGAAGAAGCTGTTGAGTTTTGTACTGAATATTTGTCTAACGTTCAATCGATTGGACTCCCCAGAGCTCAGATTTTCGACAAAATGGAAGGTAAAAAATTAATTGGGAATAAAATTGTGACAATATCAAGGGATGAACGAGATCAAGTTCATTTGTATGTTCTGCACAATAATAATGAGGTTGAGCCATATGTTGAAATGCACAAGGATGTACTCCGAAGGTTAAATCCGAACAGAAATGAAAATTGGATAGTTATAGAGCACAATCAAAGTTTCATACAATGGTTGAAGGATCATATTTATTTGAAGCGCTCTTCAGATCCTTCTTCGGTAACAGAAAGGTTGAGATGTTTGGCATATGGTCCAAGTTTGCATGTGTTTTCTCATAGCGCATATTCAATTAATGGATACACATTTTATACCAAAGAACAAGATGATAAGAGTACTATGCAAAATAGTGGTGTCACCGTGCTAGCTGAAGCAATGCATATATCAAGTATGAAGGACTTAAACCCCAAATATGCAAATTTGTCATATTTTGGAGTTATTGAGCACATTTGGGTGTTTGATTACGAGAAGTTTCAGATTCCCATCTTTGGTTGCAAGTGGGTGAATAGTAGTGGCATACGAATGGATAAGTTTGGATTTTTGCAAGTTGATCTTACTAGGGTGGGGTACAAAGATGAACCTTTTATTCTAGCATCTCAAGCTAAACAAGTGTTCTATGTGAATGACCCGAAGAGTACAAAATGGTCTATAGTGCTTTTCTCTAACAAAGTGACTGATGATAGCGGTGTCGATCAATGTGATATTGATGTTGAGAATGAGTCACGCATTAGACGGAATGAGTTGAATAGAAATGATGAAGTTGAGGATCTTATACCGGATGAGTCATATATAAGAAACGATCATAATGAGGGAATTTGGATCAATTCATCCGTACGCATTGCTAAGAAACAAGTGATTAATATTCCAACAAAGAAAAGAAAGAGATGTTAGTGACTTAGTAGGTAAATTATCCATGGTTTCTTTATTTTTTGTTTTCATTTGTTTTGATTATAAGTTATATGTGGTAATGCATGATTTCATTATATTTTTGTATTCAATTGCTTTGATTATAAGTTATATCTGATAATGCATGATTTCTTTATTTTTTTGTTTTCAATTGTTTTGATTATAAGTTATATTTGATATTTGATGGTTTCCTTGGTTTATTACAGGTTAGACATGGCTGATGACCAACATGAGGAAGTTAGTAAAGTATCCGCGGAAGAAGAAATTCGAAGAGGCATCACAGTAATGCGAAGGGTGGTCCAAGGAAGATCTCGAGGCATCATACTAGATGTCTCTTGGAACAACCAGGGACAACTTATAGAACCTAATGGGCATACCTTAACTAGTTTCATCGGTGCACTAGTAAGGAATGAAATTCCCATTACATGTGATGATTGGAGAAATAAAGAGTTGAAAGAGTCCAAAGAAAAAATTTGGAGTGAGATAAAGGTACAATCATTTGGCCCTTAATTATACGGTATCAATTATGTTTTTTCAATTACCGATACTAACTATCAATCTGTATGTTTTTCTTAGCGATGTTTTAACATCGAAGAAGAAAGAAGAGGGTTTTGTATGAAATTGGCCGGAAAGCTTCTTAGAGGGTTTCGGACATTTTTATCATCCAAGTTCCTTAAGGATGCGGATGGTAATTTTGTGGATGCGGAGCTTCCTAAAAATATGAAAGTTTGATATCGGCTGAAGAATGGGAAGCTTTCAAATCCAAAAGACAAGACCCGACTTTTCAAAGAATAAGTGCTACAAATCGGGAAAGAGCATCAAGTCCCGCATATCCGTACCGAAAAGGACGTGTCGGATATGGACGCTTAGAACAATCCATGGTAAGTATTTATAAATTGCGAAAATAAATTTGTTCATCATATATTAGTTTTATCTGATCAAATTGTATGACTTAATGTGTAGCTGCAGAAGGAGGAAAGTTCAGAAACATCTCTTCCTGCACATGTTTTGTGGAAGGAAGCCCGTGTGGGCAAATCTGGAGTTCCTCAAGAAGACGTTTTAAACGTATACCAGAAATGTGTAAGTATAACATTTTTTCATTAATTGAATAACATTTTTATACACAAATATTTGACAAGTATACGGTATTCATCTGATTTTTCAGGAGGAGCTATCTCAGTCTCTATCTCCCGATGATACTAAGAGCATACTTAGTCGGGCATTAGATGTCCCTGAGTATTCTGGTCGGGTGAGGGGTAAGGGATTTGGAGTCACTCCGACCTCCCTCAGTGTTAAAAAAGGAAAGGCTCCTAGTAATCGGGAGCTTCATGCAAGATTGGAAGCCATGCAAGCTGAGCTTGATGCATTGAGGAGAGAAAGAGATGCTAGCGCCTCAACGGTATACAAAGATGCTTCGGACAAAAACAGTATCAACTGTACCTTTCAACCGAACATTCCAGAGGTAATTACATATAATTGTCTTAAATTGAACTATTTGCTTAAATTATGTATTTGACATATATACACATTAGCGATTTCTTGTTATTATTGGTTTTAGGGCATTTCCCATTGTCAGCTGTATTTGTCGTCACCATACTATCGGATGGTTGGCAAGGGAAAAGTGCATAACGTTAGCGGAGTATTACTCCACACTAGAGAGCTCCCTGCTGGATGTTTGAAGGTATCAGTTGATATTGCAGTTGACCCGAATGCAGCATTACCATATCCTAGCGATGATTCGGATGCAACAACTGTGCACGAAGCAGTAGGTTCGTTTGTTGCATGGCCGACAAACCTCATATGCGTAGGATATGAGGTATGCTTAAAACTTATGTTAACTTTAATGTGTATATTCAAAGTTTAAAATTTATGCTTAAAATTTTACTTACATATTTTCCTTGATTATGTTAAATAGACTCCCACAAAATCCAAATCAAGAAAAGAGGTAATATACAATTATATGACATATATTCATGGAAGTTGTTACATTCTTAATTTGATCTAACTATTTATATGACATGTAGGTTCAAGAAAATGAGGTTAGCAATGCCTCCGCACAACAAATAAAGGAGGTTAGGAACGCCTCCGCACGGGTAAAAAGTTCTGGTGCTAAGAAGACCGTAGCTAGGAAAAAACCTACCACCAAGTATAGGTCGTGCCTCAGGACATTTATAGAGATGACCGATATACCGACCGGAGGTGTTCGGACTATACATATGGAGGAAGGGATTTTCGGCTTTGATCACGACCAAATGATTGGTAATGAAGACTTCATGCAAGTTTTTGGTCATGAAGAAATCGGCGTCAACGTTGTCAATACATATATTAGGTAAATCCGGTCTACTTTGTTTTATTAATTAAACAACTTATGTTAATGATGTTTACTTTATGTTAATCCGGTTTACTTTATGTTTCAAAAGAGGTGTTAATGATGTTTTTATATTAGGTTTTTGTATGACAAAATGATGCGCCCCAATGATTTGGACGAGTCATTCGGATTCTTAGCACCCGCGAGCATCAACTTAGGTTTAATCTTAAATAGACCGGATACCGTGACGGAGTACGTTCTTCGGATCCTCAATGACAATAAAGATGCGGAGAAGTTGTTTTTTATACCGTTTAATACCGGGTTAGCATTTCATTCTAAATTCATCTATTATAATTATTTTCCAAGTTACCATCTAACATTTGCCTAATCATTACAGTGGACATTGGTTGTTGCTCGCAATCAATCCTATCCGAGAAATTGTGTATTATCTTGACTCGTTAGGAAATGATTGGACAACATACCCGGATATGAAGTTCCTAATTGACACGTAAGTGAGAATGTACAAAATTTTTCTTAGTTTATGTGAATTGTTCTAATTGCTTCATTTTTATTTTATTAGCATCCTACAAGCTTTTCGGGCCCAACGAGATATCCAAACCTCAAGGAGGGGCGCCAACCGCATTACATGGATTAAAGTGGCGGTATATTTTTAATTACCACATTTTTTATTATATTAGTGATGACACTTGATAAAACTTAGGATTTATAATCTATATTTTTTTTTCATGTAGTGTCCTCAACAACGTAATCAAATAGATTGCGGGTATTTCGTGTTGAGGTTTATGCGGGATACTCTTGCTTTGGGCCGATTAGTGATTCCCACCGATGTATGTATTTCTAACTTATGAGTTATTTTTATATTTACACATATCTCATATAATTAAATAGTTGGAATTAATTCAAAATATGTTATATTATTATGTAGTACTTTGAGGAATTCAAGTGTGCATTTTATACAAAGGATCAAGTGGACGAAATCAAAGAGGAGTGGTGTCAATTCATGATAGAGCTCAAAGTTTTTTCATAAATTTGTGTAATTAATGTGTACATTTGTAGTATATGTAATGACTTGTAAATGTGTACATAAATTTGTATATATTTTGATACATTTAAGGCAAAATTGGTTTGAATTGGTATATATATATATATATTTGTTAACCAAAAATTGGTAGAAAAAAGGCCAAAATGGCATGTATAAAATGTGATAACTGTCTGTCAAAATCTGGTTGAAAACAGGTACAAATTCTGGTTTATAAACCTGGAAAAAATGTGGTTTTAAACAAAAGCTTCAAAAATTTTCGTATACATTAGACAACGCTTTTGTAAAAAGCGCTGTCTAAGGGGGGGATTAGAAAGCGCTTTAGGCAAAAGCGCTGTCTAAGGGGGGGGCTTAGACAACGCTTTTTGAAAAGCGCTGTCTAAGCCCCCCCCTTTAGACAGCGCTTTTGCCTAAAGCGCTGTCTAAGGTATACCTAAAAAAATTAAAATAGGGGGGGCTTAGACAGCGCTTTTTGAAAAGCGCTGTCTAAGCCCCCCCCTTTAGACAGCGCTTTTGCCAAAAGCGCTGTCTAAGGTATACCTAAAAAAATTAAAATAGGAGGGTCTTAGAAAGCGCTTTTGGCCAAAGCGCTGTCTAAGGGGGGGGGGGGGGGCTTAGACAGCGCTTTTAAGATTTAAACAAGCGCTGTCTAAACCTTTAGCAGCGGAGGCTTAGACAGCGCTTTAAAGCGCTGTCTAAGGCTAAAAAAAGCGCTGTCTAAGGTCTTGTTTGGCGTAGTGAAAGTACAAACATCATGTTGCTCGTCATTTATGGTTCGGTGAGGTAAGTAAATGTGAGTCACTTTATTTTAAATAATTTTTAATTTTAATTTTATATTATAATATATACTTTAAATTATTTTAGAAGAAAGGTCCGAAGAAATAATTCAATGTTATTGGAGACGAGAGCAAGCTTTTAGGATGAGTTTCACACTGTCTCCCACCTGCGATAGAGAGGTTGTTGAGTGACTCTGATATATCTTCACTCCAGAGAATCAATTTGTCGAGGATAGACCAAAGCATGGTGTCACCATTTACAAAGAGATGACATCCAGGAACATCGTCATTTCACATGTCATCTGGTGAGATGACCATTACATTATATGATGTATCTTGTCTACTTCACCTTCAGATTAGGGGTGAGTTCTAGGCCACACCATGTGTTATTGAAGAATATATTGTTGGTCTTGATGTTGATTTCTTTGGAGTACCATTGGAGGAGACAATAGTACATGTAAATCGTTACATTGTTTCTTATTATAAGCTGGAGTGGATGTATGAGTTATTTACATGTCATCGATCTGCTTCTATATGGGACTATGATGCTAGAGCCTATATGATGATGCCTGTAGGTTGCACCATTTTTTCCAATAATACTTTTATTCTTGTCGAGGCATGGTATTTACTACTATTTAGGGACTTAGTTGGATGTAAGAGATATAGTTTGGGAGCAACTGCGTTGGTCACACACAATATATATATATATATATATATATATATATATATATATATATATATATATATATATATATATATATATATATATATATATATAATATGCTTCAATGTTTATTTACAAGCAACTCGACGAATATCCTAATCTGCTACATATATTTATTTTTATTTAGTTAATTATTTTTTATTGATAATATTAATTTTGTAATAATGTTGGATTCATAAGTATTTTCTAATTGTTGAAAAAATAGGAGAGAATTGGAATGAAACTAATGGTTGTGAACTTTCGCGGGGTATGAGATAGGCATATAAACAAGGAACATTAAATATGGATGAATTGAGACCTATATTACATGAGTTGACACCTGCTGGTGTCATATGGCGCCTATTCTAGAGTCATAAAATGGCGCATCCATTTTATGATATATGTCTGTATATGGGGTGTCTGTATATGGGGTGTCTGAACTGGGGTGACAATTGTTCCATACTTTCCTGACTGATGTATACACTAGTTTGGATTTAAGAAGTATGTTTCACCCCCACCTCCATATTATATGACACATGATATTGATGTTGAGTGGATTGGTTATCATTCCAATGTCTTTGATGTGATCTGCCTGATAGAGGTGGTTACCACTCTATATGTGTACATGGCTTATTTGAAGATTGAGATGCTTGATCAACATACTCATGATATGAAGGATCCATATTCCATTGATTTCTTTCCTTTCTTCTTCACTCTTGCTTGAGTTTTTATTTTTCTAGGTGGTGGGCACATTGAAGTCATAGTGGGGTAAGCAATTTAACAAACCCTACTTTTTAATGCTCTTTTGACAACAATATCCAATGATATGGATCTTTTCCACAATGCATATATTACACTAGTCGTATCCACATATTATCCATCATTTGCATCAAATCTAACTCAACTTCCATGCTTAATTTTCTCCAATGGACATGAACATCATTTATTAGTATCAGTATAACTCTAAGTGTATATCTTACTAAATCACAAGCACAAGGTAACCCATAAGATGTTCTAAGAACACAATTACATATTTTTTTGTTGGTTCCCACATAATCAACCATCAATAACTCTTCAACAATACGACTTAAAGCAACTCGGGATACTGATCCACGTAAATTACCCATAAAATAGACTAGTGCGTGCGGGCTTAACTTCATAAAAACTTTCCTGAAAAGAAGCTTTAATGTTGCTCAATTGCAACTTGAAGTCGCTATTCATAAGATCCCAACATTTTCACAATTCACCTATATTGTTTCCCAACACCTGCTTTAACTTTCAACCAATAGACTCAACCCTAAAATGAAAAAAAAATCAAACTAGCACATAAAAAATACAAACTATAAATATTAATTATACATACTTATTAGTTATGATGTTACCCAAATGTAACACTCGATTGATTCATGCTCCTAAAAATTTATGCTTATGAGGAGTCAACCATGTGTCTTTCACATAATCAATAAATTCAATACAATTAACACATGTCTTCTCAAATTGTTGCAACCGTTGATGATACTCAACCTCATCACGAGTCATTTCTTCTTATGTTTCAGTAAATTGAGGGGTAAAATAATTTTTGAGTTTATTAAATCTAATGTGGATTGCTCATTTCACTAAATCCTATATTGAACATATAACTTCTAAAAATTGGTTAGAAAAATAAATGTATGAAAAATTATGTTATATTTGAAGAACAACTTACATTAATTATAATTTTGAAGTATTCTGCAACTCATTATTCTTCTCACGTTGTGTTATGGTTAAAATCTCCAATATTTCAGGTTCTTTATTCAACACTTCTTTTTCTACTAATTCATTCTTGAAAATTTAGAATTTGATGCTTTAAAAAATGAACAAATACAGAAGAAAGTTGAACAAAGACTAGAAGTATTTGAGAGATTTTAACAATAAAATAACGTAAGATGAATGATGAGTTGCAGAATGTTAGAAAATCATTAATCACTCTAAGATAAGTTTCAGATACAACATAATTTTGTATATGATTATTTCCAAAATCAATTTACTAGGTTATATGTTCAAAATGGTGTTAGTGAAACAAACAATTGATATTAGATATAATAAACTCAACTAGACGTAACAAGATGAGAGTTTCACAAAGAATCACAAAAAACATAATCTCAATATCAATATCAACAACAAAAACAACAAGAAAACGAAAACAACCTCTAGGATTTTGGGTCTTAACAACAAGAACAACAAAATCGAAAAAAACAACATCAATAACAGCAACAAAAACACTAGGGTTTGGGATCTCAACAACAACAACAACAACAACAATAACAACACCAACAACAATATGACAAAAATATTAATAATGATGTTTGACATACCCGGTCTCTGAAGAAGAAGTAAAATAAAATGATATGAATCTCTAAAGAAGAAAAGAGAGTCATAAACACATGACACCTTCATATTGAAGATAATATGTGTTTATGACTCACGTTATTTATGATTCTATTTGTGTTGTTTAGACAAATGAAATTGAATGCTACAAGGTAAAATTATATATATATATATATATATATATATATATATATATATATATATATATATATATATATCAGAGAAACATATTCACCTCGATTGGTAAGAAAACTAAGGTGAAAAATTGCGTACTTTTAAATTAAAAATAAAATATTCAAGAATGCTTCACTTTTAATGAGATAAAAATATAAACTGAGGCTGTTGGAATTCGAAGAATGTACATTGAATATGTTTACCCCTCGGTTTTCCAAATAACCAATGGAGTGTCTAACTCCCTAGAGTGCAAACTATTATTTGGCACTTTTAGAGACACAATGTTACGAGTTAATAAATATAAATATATATATATATATATATATATATATATATATATATATATATATATATATATATATATATATATATATATATATATATATTTAAAACACAGCGTGCATCCAAGTATTTGATATCGACTTTTCAATACATGAAGTAAAATCGTCGTCATGACATGTATTATTTGTAATAGTGAAGAAGTTGTAGAAGGCATAGAAGTATATTGGGTTGAAACACCATTAAAAAAATGGAATTTATGAATATCGAATAAAGAAAACACACAACCCAAACTGAACATACGATAAAGCAAAAGCAAATCGGTTAACAAAAATGTTATATGAGCCAAAACAAACCTCAACCGTTTGAAACAGAACAACTATGAAAATTTATAGAAGGCATAGAAGTTGAACGGTTGGAAACATAATTTTAAATGAATTTTATAAATATTGAATATAGAAAAACACACAAGCAAACTGAACATACAATAAAATAAACCAGTCAAGAATGCATGTGTTTTGAGTCAAATCAAAGCTCAAAGTGTTCTGAGCCAAAGAAAACTCAATGGTTCGAATCCAAAAACCACGACTTACCTTGTATCTTGCAAGGAAAATGATGAAAATCCTGAAACAATTAAGATTCAGTTTCAATGAAAAAGAAAGTACGACGAGTATGCTAAGAAACGAAACAAAAAACAGAAATGAAAAGGTTCTCAAGAATAAAATATGAATCAAAATGAGATAGCAAAGTTCATTTTTTTATCTATTTTGAATGAAGAAAATTTTCTGTGGCTATAACGTTTTTGAGGTTGAATGAAGCAAGCAACAAGAAGAGTGAGAGGATGTGAGTAAAAGTGAGAATGAAAATATTATTCAAATGAAGTTGAAGTTGAAATGGGAACAAGTATTAGAAAGAAGATAAATTGTGGATACACGTGGTAGATGAGGATTAAATATAGAGGTGAAATAAATTGATGATTTGATATCGACTATTTTTACATTTTTAATGTGTAAAATAAATAAAATATATAACTAAGATCATAATATTGAAGCAAGGTGACTAAATTGCCCAAAACTAAACAAATATTAACAATAACAAAAATATTTCCTGATAATGAACAAAAGACTGTTTTTAATACATAAATTATCTATCCACTATAATTACATACCACTGTTAACTCATAACAAATTTTTTCAATTTTTTTCTCCAAAATAACCACATTTAAAAGAGGATGCGCCAGATGAAGCGGCGCATCCCATATGGATGAAGAAGAGGCGACCAATGCATTGGCGCCTGCATTGGTAGCTTCATGAGGAGGCGTCAATGCCTCTGGTGCTTGCATGGTGCCTTAAGAGGAGGCGCCAAAGCCTATGGCGCCTGCATGGTGCCTTAAGAGGAGGCACCTAGCCTCTTGGCGCATGCATTTTATACCTCCTCTGTATAAATACCTCGCCTTGGATGCAATATTTTTCACACAAAATCATCCCCTACTACCATATTTCTCTTATTCAACTCCACTCTCCTTCAACGCATTGTGCTTTAACCATGTCTGTATATATTCAAAAGAGAAATGCTGATGTAATATTTTCTGCCATTGCGTCTCCGATAAAGATTCGTCTCTAGAACACAGATACGTTTGAACGTCTTAATCGGACGTTGAACAGTTGGTTAGATGGAGAAATTGGAGATGGTGAAAGGATTAGAAGAATACAATGGCTTGTGTCCACATTCAATCAAAATGGAGAAGTGCGTGAATGGATGGATATTAAGACCGACCAAGACGCTCGTAGGATGATGCATTACATGTTCAAAATTGTTTTGATGGTTGTAATCGCATATTTCTTGTATTCTAGTTATTTTAATTATTTGTGTTATTGTTTATGTAATGGTATTTTCGTCACAGACTTCTAATATGAAATAAATTTAGTTTTTCATATATTGCAACAGAGGTACATGTGAATTTATCTGGTTGTGCTCGTTCCAACACTATGACAGTTATTACGATTATGACCTGGATGACGACGTGAACTACATAATCTAACCATTTTGTTCGTCGTATACATTTCGGTTCGAATGCGGGTGCTGTTTGGGCGATCCTTTTTCTTCCTTCGCATAACTTCGTTGTGGCAGACGATGTCCCCTTGATATTCTGGCAAGTAATCCTCTTTTTCTACTACAGAAAACTAATTTTATAAACATTTGATAGGCTAGTGACTTTGTAAACATCAGATAGCAAGTAGGATGGATCTATTCAAACCTTTGAACATGCCACAATAGCATGGGAGCAGGGTGTACGAAAGGCTTAGAACTTTCCGCAATTGCACCAACCTCTATCTAGTTCGACTCTGTATTGTCCCATTGGCATGCCCTCATTGTGATCCATGGACTCGACAATACTATACCAACCTTTAGTATGGTCAAACACCGTGACTACGTGTATTTTTTCTTTGGCAGCTTCATGTCTAATGAATTTCATTGAAACATCACTAAACAACTTCCCAGATTGCAACACTGAACTCCATTTGAAATGTCTGCTCTCAAATAACGCCCCTAGCCTGAAATATGTTGCCTGCACCATAGTGGTTATAGGTAGGATATAAATGCCTTTGAAGACAGAGTTCATTGATTCCACAAGCTTTGTTGTCATGTGGCCCCAATATTGACCGTTGTCGTATGCCCTAGTCCACTTCTCCAATGGAATACTATTGATCCATTGTACTGCATCTTCGTTTGACAATCTTATTTCTTCGCGGTAGTGTTTGAAAGAAGGTTCTGATAATGCGTAACCTTCATTAACAACCTTCTTCCCCAACGTTTTATCTTTGATTTCTCGCATGAAATTCTGAGCAATATGTCTAATACAGAAGACATGCGTCAAAGGGGGATTTTGCCAGCCATTATCAATTTTATCATATGCACTGATGATTGAAGGGTGTCTGTCAGAGATCAAACATAAGTTAGGCTTAGGTTCAACGTGCAATCAGAGATTTCTTAGGAAAAAACTCCATCCCTCAGCAGTCTCCCCTTCAGCAAGGGAAAAGGCGATTGGAAAAATGTTGTTGTTGCCATCTTGTGCCATTTCCATCAGTAATGTTCCTTTGTATTTCCCGTACAACCATGTACCATCAATTTGTATAATTGGTTTATAGAAAGAAAAACCTATGATGCATGGTTGATACGCCCAGAAGAGACGGTGGAATATTCCATTTCCAACAGCACACGTCCCGTCTGGTGTATACATGGGCAACGTTTCCAACTTGACAATAGTCCCTGGAGCATACTGTTTTAGAGCCAACAGGTATTTTGGAAGTTGTTTGTAAGACTCCTCCCAATTGCCAAACACTTTTTCAACAGTCTTTGTCCTAGCTATCCATGCCTTCCTATATGATGGAGTGTACTCATACTCTGCCCTAATATGCGAGATTATTGTACTCACCTTTAACGATGGATTGTCGCCAATGACAGACAATATTTCATCGCATGTTAGCTGAGAGCTTAATTTCCGATGATCCTGCATTGGGTTTGTCAGCATGCATGTGTGAACTGGACCCATGGATCCAATCTCCCAAGACTCGCTCATCTTCTGGTACGAAGCTGACAACCTAAAAAGGCAATGCTCATTCGGACGCGCTATTGTAGTCTATCGCAATCCATTGGACCACATTCGACCTAACGATGTAATACTCCTACACAGCTATATTTTATTTTAAAAATACTTATCAAATTATGTATCATCTAATCGTTTCGTATTGTTTTATAGTTTATCTGGAGGCCATATCTGGGTCTTGATCATGATGTGAACCATGACGATGTTGCTGTTTGGACAACAGAGACACCGATTATCTGGTTCACTACTGTGGAAATGCACTAGAATGACCGGGTCAAACTGCAGTTCGGCATGCAACAACATATTTCAGAACCTCCCACATGTTTGGGGAATTGGCATAAAAAAAGAGTTGATGCACATTGGGATTATTCAGACTAGAGAGACTTTGCAAAAGAGATTTGTCGTCAATGGAGGAATCAACGACAACACATCTTAAACGAACCAGTCATCCATGGTGCAAGACCAACTCAACAATATATGGCATGATTTAGGTCGGTAACAACTTAACAATTTGTGTACGAGCCGCGGTATTTGATGGATCCACGCCAACTAGCTTCGTCATCATACGCCCCACAACAATTCCCCGCCCAACACCAATGTCAAACCACCCAAACCCAACAACCAACCTCACAACATCAACCTACCACATACACACAACAACCAAACATCCAACCTCGCAACCCATTTATGCCATTCATCCAACAACCAACCATCCCACGTCACAATCCATTCATGCCACTCACCCAACCACAAAACCAAGAATCAAACCCTACCCACCAACAACAATACGCTGCAACCCCAACAGTTTATAACCCAGATGATTCATATGGGTCACTTCATCGTAGCCCCCAACAAATGACCACTCAAACATCTCATCACCAAAACACACAACCATTATTTAACTATAGTACGTCCCAGGAACCATTGCTCCGTTTTCAAAACGATTCAATGTCTCAATTTGGGCAACTATACCGTCCGCACTCCACCCAACCCCATCGACCTAACTACGATGACATGGGCACCGAACTCCATTACGGAAGCACCATTGGCCAGAGCCTATTCGGATATTGGGAACAAATGATGACACATCTGTCAAATACCGCTGGAACTTCCGCCAGACCTTCACATCAGCCATCATTCGACCAGGTCAGCACACAAAGACCCCAAACACCTTAGGAAAATCGTGGGAGACCTCAGAGACAAACTAACACACCTGGATGTGGAACAGAGGGATGTTTCGATCGGGCGGGTCATTAAATTTTTGTCAATCCCATGTCACATTTATTATATCATGAATAAAAAAATTACTTTTACATTACTTTTTATTATGTGATAAATAAAAAAATTAAAAATTAAAAAAATAAATAAAGGGTGTATGTGCCAGATGAATTGGCGCATACACCACATGTATCATGCAGGCGCCAAAGGCATTGACGCCTCCTTATTAGGACCAATGCAGGCGCCAAGGGTATGACGCCTCCTCATGAGGCTACCAATGCATGCGCTAATGATTTGGGCGTCTCCTCTTGGTCTATTAGGGGTGCGCCGGTTCATCTGGCGCATCCTCTTTTAAATGTGGTTATTTTGGAATTTTTTTTGAAAAAATTATTATTTTGGAATTATTTTTGAAAAAATTGATTATTTAAAAAGATAAATCTGAAAACAAGTATTGAAAAGAAGAGAAATTGTGGATACAAGTTAGATAAAGATTAAATGTAGAGGTGAAATAAATTGATGGTTTGATATAGACTATTTTGACATTTTTAATGTATAAAATAAATAAATTATATAACTAAGATCATAATATCGAAGCAAAGGGGACTAAATTGCCCAAAACTAAATAAATATTAACAATATCAAAAGTATTTCCTGATAATGAACAAAAGATTGTTTTTAATACATAAGTTATGTATCCACTATAATTACATATCACTGTTAATTCATAACTACCCTATTGATATTGTTAGTATTTGTTTAATTTTGGACAATTTAGTCAACTTGCTTAGATCTTATGATCTTAGACAGATAGTTGATGCAACATCAGCAATAGTTGTTGGCTTTCATAGGTTCCACACAAGACTAGATCACTAGCTAAAACACTTATAATCCTTAACGTGTTAGGTTTTGTACGTTTCATCATAAATAAATATTTTTAGTTTATATTTATGGTATTAATGCAAATAATTTAGTAAAAATATTATTATTATTATTTATATTTTTAAATCCGTGTAAGATGATCCTATAGATTTACAAACATATATAGTATATAAGTTTACGATATATTTTTATATCATTTGTTCTTTATGATCTAAGTACTGATTTAAATACTATAAATTTAATTTAATTACTTACCCATACAAAAAAACTCATGTACTATCCATTACTTTTTTATCACCGAGTCTTATTAATTTGAATGGATATATTTTTTGTTGTTTAATTACTTCTTTCAAGATATACATGAATCACATGCTTTGAACTCCCACTCACCTTCCAAAGTAGTAAATTTGAAGTTTAAAAAGAAAATGTTGAAAAGTCTACAAACTACAAAGCACTAAATTAAATTTTATCTTTTGAATACTTGATTGATATACAGATTTTAGAAAAATGATTACTAATTTACAAGTGTGTCCTAAATTAGTACTATTATTATTCACTATTCACATGTGGCAACCACAAGCCGCCCCTATAACCCTATAAATAAAGGCACATTTTGTTTATACACAAGCACAAACTTCAAACACATATAGCTCTAAAATCAGTAAGGGAAAAAATATGAACTCCCTTCGTCTCATAGCCACAGCTCTCTGCTGTGTTGCAATTGTTTCTGGAGGATTAGCTTCCTCCCCAGATGCACAACTTGACCCTAACTTTTACAGTCAAACTTGCCCCAAGTTGCAGTCTATAGTATCTAAAATCTTATCCAAAGTTGCTAAGAAAGATCTCCGAATGCCAGCCAGTCTCATCAGGCTCCACTTTCATGATTGCTTTGTTCAAGTATGTACACTGTACACATACATATATTTCTCCTCATAACTGCTTTTATATATAAGTTATTTTTATAATAAAACTTATTTCTGATTCATACAGGGTTGTGATGCATCCGTTTTGTTGAACAAAACTTCTACTATTGTGACTGAACAAGAAGCCTTTCCAAATATCAATTCCTTAAGAGGTTTAGATGTTATAAATCAGATTAAAACAGCTGTAGAAAAAGATTGTCCCAACACTGTTTCTTGTGCTGATATTCTTACACTTTCTGCTGGAATATCTTCCGTTTTGGTAAATATAATTATTTTCAGTTAACAATAAACGAATTTTCGCATAAAATTATAATAATTTTATTAACAAATTTATGTTCACAGACCGGAGGTCCAGGTTGGTTGGTTCCATTAGGAAGAAGAGATAGTTTAACCGCAAATCAGACTCTTGCTAATAAAAATCTTCCAGGTCCATCTTTCAGTTTAACTGCACTGAAATCTGCTTTTGCTGATCAAGGCCTCACCACACTTGATCTAGTTTCACTCTCAGGTATGTCCATACAGATACCTTTATATTATCGGTTTTTATGATAAACAACAAATTGTGATTCATTACACCACGATGATAATTTCAGGTGCTCATACATTTGGAAGATCACGTTGCTTTTTATTCAGTGATCGATTATACAACTTCAGCAATACTGGAAAGCCTGATCCAACTCTTGATCCAGCTTACTTGAAAGTATTACAAAAACAGTGTCCTCAGAACGGCCCCGGAGATAACCGTGTGAATTTCGATCCAACGACTCCGGATATATTGGACAAGAACTACTACAACAATCTTCAAGGTAAAAAGGGTTTGCTTCAGAGTGATCAAGAATTGTTCTCAACACCAGGTGCAGATACTATTGGCATTGTCAACAATTTTGCCGGTAACCAAATTGCTTTCTTTCAGAATTTTGCGGCTTCGATGATTAAAATGGGAAATATTGGTGTGCTTACGGGAAAGAAAGGTGAAATTAGAAAACAATGTAATTTTGTTAATCAGAAGAAGAAATCATCTGAGTTGGATATTACAACTGTGACTTCTACAGAATCATTTGAGGGGGGTATGGTTAGTTCAATGTAAGTGTTTTGAGGGTTACTTTACTTGAAATAAAGTGATTATAGCTAGGTACTATTGTGCCATAAGCTTTGTGTTACGTGCCTTGTGTTGTTTAAGATAATCTTCTTTTATGTAATGTTTCAATAATATTCACTCTTTCTATTACAACTTACAAGCTCTTGTTCCATAGCATTGATAGAAAGTAAAGTTGTGATTAGAGCGATAATTAATTACTTATTGAAAATAATAATCTAAGATTAGGTGAAACAGTGAGACTAAAATGCTAATTCAATTTGACTTCAGGCAGAGTTGCTGGTAAAAGTTTCATAAAGTTTACATTATACATGTGGCTTCTATGACGAAATACATTTAGTAAGAAAAAAAGGCATCAAAATTAAATATTATTAAAAAAATGAGACAGATCATAAATGCATCAGCATGCATAATTTATACCCCTATATATTCTTATTTTATAGTCAACTCTCTCCTAATGGGGAAGGTATTTTTTCTCATAGGTGTCTGCCTACTTGTCTCCTCAGTCTAAATTGAACTCATTCTTCTATCTTATTAGTCCAATCTTGAGAGATATATCCCAACACTTTTTATTTATTTATTTAGGATAGCTGAATTCATTTTAAAATTATGGTTTTTTCTTGGTAACTCTTGGTTGATAGGTTTTCTTTTTGATAGAATTTATTCAAGCATGTCTCTTTGTTTATTGCTTGTAGCTTAGCTTATCTTCTATGGCATAAGATTTTTAAGTGGTCATTTTTGGGGAGTCTAGGATTCTTTTTGAGAATTTTTTTATATCTTTAAATTCTAAGTTTAATGGTATCAGAGCTTCTGTTATGATTTGACATGATGTGATGTGGACCATTTGGTCGGTCCGTCATTATAATCTATTATATGATTCATCAACAAATGTGAAAGAGTTAGAAGATAAGAGTATTTTTTTATTTGAAGTTGATTTTTAAGTAAATCTTCATTGAACTCTACCTCCTTTTTTTATTAGTTTCAGAACCGTATCATGTGTCTAGACTAGTAGTAGATAAAAAATTCATACCTGCTCCAAGAGGTGTTTTTCAATGATTTTGGTTTGTTAGAGGTTTTTTGTCCTTCTGTTGGTGGGTTTGTTCGTCTAATCTCTAGTCGGGTTTCCTGCTAGATAGTGCTTAGATGAGTGGGTGCTCTTCCAGAGCTTTCTCTTAAGGTGACAGCTCCCTAACCGCAATTCGTCGTTGTTGTATTTTCTCTCCTATTTATCTTTAGACGGATTATGTTCCCTTAACATTTCTTGTATCTTATAATTCTTTTTCCTAGTTTCTTTTTCCTAGTTGTATGGTTTATTCCCAACTTTTTCTTTATATATATATATATATATATATATATATATATATATATATATATATATATATATATATATATATATATATATATATATATTATTTATCTTTTAAAAAATATTTCTTCTATCTGAATCATTAAAATAGTATCACATAACACTTTCATTTAATTCAAATATTTATCCTTCCTAAATTCTCATAAACAAAGTCACCACCATCAACATCCACAAAATAAAACCAAAACAAATATAGATTCTCTCTCTCACGCACAAACACACAGAGAGAGAGAGTAAAAAAGCGTAAAGTAGAGGTCTAAGAAGATACAGTTTAAGGCCCTACAACTGATTTTCAAATTTCATAATGACAAAACAATGATCCGAAACATCTCTAGTAAGGACCCACTAAGCAAGTGTTCCCCAGCAACCCCACCAACCATCAGAATTCAGAATATATTATAGTCTACTAACAATCTCTCTATTAAGTTTGGAATTAAGTAAACTTCCAACCAAACAGAGGGAGATCTAACATATCCATTCGAGATATGAAATAGGAGAAATCAATGCACTCACCAGAACTAGAGGAGTTCGAGGAGCCATTGCAACCTCACATCTCACTAGGATGACAAGTCGAATTGAAATCACATAGGACACACCATATATCATTTCCAAAGATAGACTTGCGCAAACAAAGATAATCCCACATACACCATTTTTCAGCCAGTAAGGGCTTAGAATAGACATTGACCGCAAAGGAAATCATCTTCGAGGCACCCCACTCTAATCAAACTCCAAGAAAACCTGGACCCGAGAAGGAGAAGAGTGACATTCCTTTAGAATTACATCAAATCGAAAGAAGGCCACCACTACTACCTACCGCAGGTTGAAAACTCCACTCATAAAATGAATTTCCTCAAAGGGACTGAACTAGAAGTACCTCACCTATAATGATGCTAAGATAGTTCGCCTCTTGGAAATCTTTGCGGTCATGGAGTCTCGTACAATGATTGAGCAATGGTAGGAGAGTGGTGACTCCCTAGATAAATACCTGAGTAATCTTGAATATTTAGGTGCTTTTAGAGGTATCCTAAGGCATCGTGTGACCTTTACTTATATTCTTGGAGGTCAAATGGCTAAGATTTATCTAGAGGAGTGGAGGAAAAGGTGGGATAAAATCAAGCAACACGTGCGGAAATTGATAGACCTCATAGTGGCCTTAAGGGCCTAATTGCCAAGGGTCAAAGAGACAGGCCAAAGGCCAACCTCTTAACTAAAAAAGCGCCAAGGCCCAAAAGCATGCTGGAGATTCTTTCCTGGCTGCTGGAGGAGAGGTTGTTCTGCCTACCTTAGATGAGGCAGGTGCTCGGAAGTCTCCTGGTGGTGAGGTTCTACCACCCCAATCCTTCGAGTGGACCGACATGGAATCAACATGTTTAATCTTATTCGTAGAATGTATATTTTTTCCTACAAATAAGATAAAATGTGAGAACCTGACAACATTTGTTGATTTCATGTGTAACATGTATGTTTTTTTCCTGCAAATAAGATAAAATGTGAGAACCTGATCCATCGTGTTTAATCACCTCAAAGGGAGGCAAGGATCCCAATATGGGGATCCTACATGTTTAATCACCCAAAAGGGGGACAAAGATCCCTTTACGAGGGTCCAATTTGTCTCACCTATGAGGGTGGTTTAATTTAGTTTCTTGTAAAGAAAAAGGGGAAGACGACAATACAAATGTAAAAATAAAAAACAAAATGAGGAGCTTAATTATAAACCTTTTCCCCGTCACGAGGCACAAGGGAAAATAATGTGTCCCTAGAGAAACAACTTGTCCTTACAAGCATCGGATATACAATACTCTCTTGACAAAAAGTAATAACAATAAAACAAACAAACAATGATAAAGTAAAAATGCATCAAGTCAGATTATATGTTTCGGGAGATGTTAGGGCTCAAGGAAGCTTGTAGTTTAAGCGGCTTGCTGAGTAGGGCACAACCTTATATGATATGATAAGAGGATCTCCTAGGGGAAGAAAGGCAAAAGGTTCGCGGTGTAGGTAACTCTTAATACCACTAGGCATCGAAAAAAGATAATAATTAACGTAGAGACAACGGGGAGCAAGGATCCTGAGCTAAGTTCTCCTCTTATACTCCTTTGAACACTTCAAGGGAGAAGATCTGGAAAGAGTGCACCAATACTCAGTTTGAAGAAGTCGGGATAAAGAATCTCTACCCGGTTAAGGAGTTCTTGAGGAAAAATAAAACAAACTATTTTCACTTCTACAAGAGCCACGTCCACAATACCAACGAGTGATTTCATCTAAAATATGTCATCAAGGAGTTGATCAAAAAAGGCGTCTCACCAAGTACACCCATGAAAGAAAGAAGGAGTCTATAACCCGAGAACATTCGACAAGAAAGAAATGGTATCCTCACAAAGAAAAGTCCCCCTCCAAAAATGCTATTGAAGTGATAGCTGGAGGCAAGGGAAAAGGAGACAACAATAGTGAAGAAAAGAAAGAACGGAAGGGAAAATGTCAGCACATTGCTTCTATCATGGGTTCCCCTTAGAACGAGTAACCATTCTAAAGGAACCATTAAAAGAATAATTGTTGAGTTGATGGTCATTAGCAAGGAAGAATGAGATACTTTAACCAGGAAGTCAGAAAGGCCCATCCTGATATTCCTAGATAGCGAGAGAGTGGATGGGATCTTAAACAAGATATTTCCTCTAGTGATAATAGCCATCATATCCAACTATGGTATGTCTTCATCCTTCTTTCGACCTTCATGTCACTCCTTCAATGACTCTTCAAGCTCTTCTACCCTTTTGCGGGAAGGATCCAATGCCTTATTTTCTTTAGCAAGACCAACCTCCATCGTAGATATTGATGAATGGGAAGAAGTTAAAACTTCATTTCGTTATCACTTCGTATACAATCAATTTCACATTGTTATCTAGTGATCCGTTGTACCCAAAGGCTTATACGACATCTTATATCTCTAAAAATGAGGTAGACGCCCCTCGAAGCTCCTCTAGATACTAATCTTGTTTGACGGCAACGATATTAACAATCTCTTAAAGTGACATTTTTCTCTCAGAAGACCGTCTAGCTAGAATACTTCTTCCTTCCAAGAAGTACCAAGGCCCAAGACGGTCGACGTCTGACATAATAAGCCAAATCCAACAATTCCTCTTGACAAGCATCCTCAACTTTGTTCAAGAAAGAGGAGTAATCTTATTCAGAGATAGAGGCTTGAAACTCCCTAGTCGTTCATGGATCGTGACCCGAGTAACCAAAATTAGAGGGGGCCCTTGTCAAAACTCTTATAGGGGTGGGGATATTTGTACACCTTCTAGGAGAGGGATAACCTGTGGAATCCTCCTCATTTGTTGCATTTTTTCTCACATTTTATCTTATTTGTAGTAAAAAACATACATGTTACACATGGAATCAACAAACGAATTAAAAAAAGATATTCGTCTCACTCACCAAAAATAACCTTCCTAGCCTCTTTTCGAGTAGGCATCCACATGTAGGAGTGTCTCAATGAACCTCTTCAGTAACTTATTCGATTCCGAATCAGGAGGGACAATGCCCCGACATAACCCAATTCCTTGAAGAAGGATATAAACTTCTTCTTTAGAAAAACTTCTTCTTGAGACAAATCATCCATCATAAACATAAGACCCAGAATCAGACAAGAAATGGCTTTGACGCTATAACTTGGAGAATATGTATGAGTTATGGTAAGCCTCCCAGGATCTATGGTGCATATATTAACGTAATATTCTCGTTGAGGGGAGTAACCAGGAAGAACCTATTCTTGAAGTGTTTCACACTATCTGAGTAAACATCGAACATCCTAGTGCATTGCTAAACAGATATGAAGCCCATTCCCTTTGTTAAAGCAACCAAGCTACGATGAGCTTTGAAATGATGGAAGAAGAGTATCAAGGTTGATAATTTTTTCTTATATTTACACCAGTATTTAAAGACTTTATCGTAAGCCCAACTCACCAAGGGTATGAGAGCTTTTACTATGATTTGACATGATGTGGTGTGAACTATTTGGTCGGTCTGCCATTATAATTTATTATATGATTCATTAACAAATGTGAAAGAGTTGGAAGAGAAGAGTATTTTTTTTACTTGGAATTGATTTCTAAGTAGATTTTCATTGAACTCTAACTCCTTTTTTTATTAGCTCCAGAATCCTATCATGTGTCTAGACCGGTAGTAGATTAAGATTCAGACCTGCTCTAAGAGGTATTTTTTAATGATTTTGGTTTTGTTAGAGGTTTCTCCATCCTCCTGTTGGTGGGTCTGATAGTCTAATCTATAGTCGGGTTTCCTGCTGGATAGTGCTTCGATGAGTGAGTGCTCTTCTAGAGCTTTCTCTTCTGGTCACTGCTCCCTAACTGCAATTTCGTCGTTGTTGTATTTTCTCTCCTATTTATCTTTAGACTGATTATGTTCCCTTATCTTGGCACTTCTTGTACCTTATATGATTTGAGAAGAGGAGCTCCTAGAGGAAGAACTTGAAATTTTTTGTGGTGCATGTAACTCCTTATACCACTAGGCCTCGAAAAAAAGACAATAATTAACGAAGAGACAACGGGGGGGCAAGGATCCTAAGACAAGTTCTCCTCTTATACTCCTTTGAACACTTCAAGGGAGAAGATCTGGAAAGAGTGTGCCAATACTCAGTTTGAAGAAGTCAGGATAAAAAACCCTTATCCGATTAAGGAATCCTTGAGGAAAAATAAAACTAACTATTTTCATTTCTACAAGAGTCACGTCCATAATACCAACAAGTGCTTTGATTTAAAATGTGTCATCAAGGAGTTGATAAAAAAAGGCGTCTCACCAAGTACACCCATGAAAGAAAGAAGGAGTCTATAAGCCGAGAAGATTTGGAGAGAAAGAAATGGTCTCCTCACAAATAAAATCCCCCCTCCAAAAAGGATATTGAAGCGATAGCTGGAGGCAAGGGAAAAGGAGACAACAATAGTGAAGAAGAGAAAGACTGAAAGGAAAAATGTCAGCACATTGATATCGAGAAGTTTATGGGGATCCCTATTGACCTATCATCCTATTATGTTTTATATACCGAAACAAATTAAAGTAGAACTTACATATATTTGTAACATTGCTCATACATTTCAAGTTATACAAGAAGTTAAGTTATCAAATTATACATCTTACTAATGATTTAATTGAAACTAATTTACTTAAAATCAATGAGATAAGTTACTACCTTAATTTATGTATAATGTTGAGAAAAAGCTGAAGTGAAACAGTTAAAGCTATATATAAAATAATCAATAGAAAATTTTAACCCAACTTTAGTTGCTAAGTAACAATGACTACTTCAAGTTATTCATTCACACTAAAGCAAGTAATGCAATCCAAAAAGATTAAGAATAATAATATGTGATATATAAATTGCACAATTCTTTATAAAACAACAACTAAATAATTCCAAGCACCATAACAAAATATATATTCATGATAAATTTAAATGAAGTTATCATGCATAGAAAAGATTGAGCCAAAATTGTACCATCATAGTATCATATGTCTCACGAATTTAGAATTAATTCTTACATATATGATGTTAACAAAATAATATAAGGGATCAAAAAGCAAGGACACAATTGTAGAACCACATGATCACTCCTTCTTAAGATGTTTAAATTTCATGGTCGAGTCTTTTGGAGTTAGAAAGTGATATGTAGAAGATCTTCAAACCTAGTTAAAATATCATCCCTCTTAGCACGGTGTACTAGTAAAAAAGTATAGGTGTGTGTGTTTCCCCTACGAAGGGAAGGAACACTCAGAGGTATTAGTATGTATTTATGTTGTATGGTGGTTAAGGTTTTCCCACAGTGTCAAGAAGCCCTGTATGGTGGTATTTGAAGGTGGTTAAAAGGTTCTGGTCACTTAAGCTGAGAGTCATTGTATTGAGTGATGTGCTTAGATATAAACGTATGTGAGTTATGATCTATATGGATTAAGATCTATCCTCTCATATGCTAAGGGTGAGGTATTTATAGAGGCTTTCTTATGACTAGGTTATAGAGTTAGTGGGAGGTTATGCCCTAGATCTCAAGGGAAGACTTAGTCTTCATAGAGTCATGGAGAAAGTGGTCCCCTTTGATTGGCCTTTTAGATGGTTTCACCAAAGTCCAACAATGGGGCTTATCCCTTCATTAGGCTACCAGGTGCTAGTCCGAGGGGAGGATCTCGTCCCTTCTTTGGGCTATCAGGTGTTAACCCTGAGATGACCACTTTCGGGTACCAGGTGCTAGTCTCGGGGAGGCTCTCACCCCTTCTTTGGGATATCAGGCGCTAGCCTTGGGGTGACCAATTTGAGGCTACCATATTCTGGCCCTGGGGTGAGGCTCCCGCCTCTTCTTTGGTCTATCAGATCCTAGCTCTATGGAGACCACTTTTGGACTACAAGTGCTAGCCTTAGAACGACTCCCCCTTCTTTGGGTGCTAACCCCTTTTAGGGTATTTCTTATTAGGATCCAATAAAATATAACACTACATAAGCGTATTGGTGGAGCTGGTTAATGGACTTCAAATTTGGTGAGAAAATGTACTTGGTGGGGAAGACAAGCTGAAGTTTTTAGACTGGCTCAATTGCATACAAATTTCAAAAAATAGTTTTCATTTTCAATTAGTCTGTATATCAATAAAAGGATGTTATGTCTATTTTTGACAATACTAATAAAGAATCATAATTGATAGAGAAGATAAGAAATGAGGACACATACATGGTTGATGTTCATTTTCAATTGGTTTGGATAAAAACTTGTCCAATACAACAAGGTGTGAAGTATGATGTGTACATATGAAGGATGACTAAAAACATACATAGCTTAAGATAATGATTCCTGGATTACTTCATTTGAATTCAAATATTACTTTAAGCTTTTTATAACTTCATCTTCCTAATTGAATTTCACTATTGAGTATTATTGAGAAAATGGTTAATACTTGATTCTAAATGCTAGCTCTCTCCAAGAGCTTGTCAAGGTGTGGCATATATATTTTCCGACGATCCTCCCCGACCTTATCCACAAAAATGAGACATTCAATGAATGTCAAGTTAAAATCAAATAAAATAAATGTTGAAGGTTAATTATTTATTAAACTTGCATGCTTCATGATCTGTGTTAATTCTTCAGTTGCGATTTAAAGAAATGGGATACAATCTTACATTTTTTTTTGCACCATGTGTTATGATAATAATAATTTGTCTCACATGTACTACAAGAAATCCTTCCTCCGTCCGTCGACATAATTTTGTGAGGTGATAAATACATGATAGAAAAAGACAGTTGCGACGTGTTTATCATGTCGCTATAATTTTTTAATATTAAAGAAAAAAAATCAAATATTCAAGTAAAAAAAAAGTAGAATATTATTTTTAAAGAAATGTTGTGATGTGGAAAACACGTCGTAATATCTATTAAAAAAAGAATGTCAAGTTTGAAATGGGTGAGATTTGAATTTTTCAGAAATTCATTTTTGACGTATAAAACACATTGTAAATGAGATTTCAAAATTCAAAAATTAAAGAAGAAAAACATGACTGATCGAATTGATTGTGTATCAGAGTTGACTGACAACTTTATATAGCATCGTTGTATTTATGTCAACAATATTACCGTTGGATGTTGTGACGTGTTATTCACATCGCTGCACAACAATTTTTTTTTAATTTGTGACGTGAATAACACGTCGATGATGTGAATATGTATAAACCACAAACCCACCAATTTCACCTTTTCCTTACTTTTAAGATTTCTTTCTTACTCCATTTTCTCTTCTTCCAACTTCCTTCTTCCACTTTCACTTTCATTCTTCCACCCTCTTCCAAATTAAAATTCCATTTCATTCACCTTAAGTCTTCCTATTTGTATTAAAGATATTATATATAATTTATATGTGATTATTTTTTCATTTTTTTAATATTTATTTTTATCTTGATTTTTCTTTTTAATTGTTGATTTTTTTTAAGATTCAAGATTTGATTAAAACTCAAAAAGATTTGATAAGACAAAAGAATATTATTCAACCTTCGTTGCTTATTCATTGAGATATTTTAACTATTTTAATTTTTTTCTTCAGACTTTAATGTATAAAATCATTAGGTCGTTGGTTGTTGTTGTTTAATATATATGTAGTTGCTTTTAGTTTTTAATATATTTTAAAATCTTATATGTAGTTGCTTTTAAAATAAATTCCGAAATATATTTATATGGTTATCATTAAAAACAAAATATATTTTTTATTATTAAAAACATAATTTCTTTTTAAAACAGAATATATTTTATTTTTATTAAAATAGAATATGTTATTTTATTTTTATTAAAAACAGAATTTGTTATTTTTCATATTAAAATCCGAATATAATATATATTTAATAAAAACAATATATATTTTTTATTCCAAATATTATATTACTAAAAATAATATATTATATTTTATTGAAAACAGTATATTGTATTTTTATTAAAAACATTATAACATGTTTATTAAAAACAGTACATTATATGTTTATTATAAATCTGAATATATTTTTATTTATATTATATTATTATTAAAAACATAATATATATTAAAAACTGTATAATATATGTTTATTAAATATAGTATTAAAAACAGTATTAAAAACAGTTTGAAATAATATATATTAAAAATAGTATTAAAAAGAGAATAATATATCTTCAAAATAGAATAATATATATTAAAAACAGTATAAAAAAGAGAATAATATATCTTCAAAATAGAATAATATATATTAAAAACAGTATTAAAAACAGTTTAGAATAATATATATTAAAAACAGTATTAAAAAGAGAATAATATATATTAAAAACAATATTAAAAGCACCATATATTTTTATTAAAAAAAGTATATTATATGTTAATTAGGAATTATATAATACTAAGAACATTGTATTATATGTTTATTAAAAACAGTATATTATATTTTTATTAAAAACAGTATAATATGTTTATTAAAAAACAGAATAATAAAATTTTTAAACAAAATATTTAATATATTTATTAAAGAGATTAATTATTATGAACTCTGGGTATAAAAAGTTTTACACAATCAATCCATCACAACCATTCATAATTATTACTTTAGATATATTTAAAATAAGAGTCAAATATAATTTAAGATTTGACGGTTATAGTAAAATTTCTTTACACAATTAATGCATTTTAATTATTATTTTTATTAAAAACAGTATTATATATATATTTTTTAAAACAGAATATATTAAAAATAGAATAATATATATTAAAAATAATAATATGTTTATTTAAGACAAAATAGTATGTATAATAGTTATATTATATGTTTAGTAAAATAATAATATATTTATTAAAAACAAAATAGTATGAATTGGTTATTTTTTAAAACATAATAATTGTTTTATTTAAAAATAGAGAATCTGGTTATCTTATGTATTATATGTTATAGGTTTATTATATGTTTTTTTATAAATAAAAAATAATAACTATTTATTAAAAAAATTAAATATTATATATTTATTATATGTTTATTTAAAACAATAATGGAATAACTGTTTATCTTATAGAATATATTATATAAGTTTATTAAAAACAAAATTTTATGAATTTTATTTGTAGTTAATATATTAAGAATAGTTATAAAATTTATTTGTAGTTAATATATTAAGTGAGTATATATTATATAATAAATAGTATAAAATTTATTTTGTATGAAAAGTAATTTGTAGTTAATATAAGTTTATGTTTAAGACTAGTTATTAAGTTTGTTAATACTTGTACAAATAATAGTTTATAGTTATTAAGTTTATCAAAATGACAATGATCATACAAATGTGCAGTATGAATATTAACGGTACTATCGTAATTGGATGCACGATAGGTTGTATCCAAGAAGATGTGCACTTAAGTTAAATTTTGATGAAGAAGTTAAAGGGTTTATCACGTGGACATTTGCTCAAGAATGTTATCGAAGTGAATGAGGAGTAAGATGTCCTTGTCTTAAATGTGAATGTAGACCTATAATTAGTGATCCAGAGGAAGTAGAACATCATTTGAAGAGAAGAGGTTTCATTGAAAATTATTGGGTTTGAACATATAATGGAGAAGAACTGCCGAGTAACATACCAGTGACAGCTAATGTGCATGCCTCAAGTAGTCGATCACATATGGAATATGATGAACAATTCAATTTGATTGATGAGATGGTTGACGATGCCTTTGGGGTGAATGCGACCTATGATGAACCTGAATATTTTGATGGGGAAGAGTTGGCGAATGAGAAAGCGCAAAGATTTTATCAATTGTTGAAAGAAATGAATACACCATTGTTTGAGGGATCGTCAGACTCGAAATTATCAACGTGTGTTAGATTATTGGCCGCTAAGTCAAATTGGAATGTTCCTGCAGCGGGGTATTCGTTACCTTTAGATTTATTGACTAAATCAAAAGTAAATCATACAATTCGAGTCGCCACCGCACTTCTATTTATCCAAAGGAAAGGTTAGAAAGTGAACAAAAACCGAGAAGTTTTATCAAATAAAAAACTAATAAAAATGTTAGAGATCTGGGTAAGGGGGTTGGTTATGCAATGGGAAGGTTTTAAGCACCCAAAACATCCTTAGTACTCTAAGGGAGCCCTTTTCACCAATGTTGTAAGGTAGGTTGGTATTTGTTAAAATATTTATGCAAACATGATTGGGGAGATGAGAAAAGAATATACAAATTTATTTACAATTTTGTGGTTTGAATGGATGAACTCATTGCCTACGTACCATCTTAAAAAAGATTAGGATCAAAATCTCGTAGTTCGGGGTAAAAATTTCAAAGAAGTTGGTGAATTGATTGGCCAAAAGCCTTAAGATCTTTTGTTATCAAAGGGAGAAAACTCAACCTAAAGCCACAAATCCACCATGTGAGGAGAGCTTCAACATACTAGTGAGGGATCCACCCTATAATAAGTATGGAAGACTTATAGTCCAATCACTAAGGATAAAGTAAGATTTACATCAACCACTATGATAACTCAAACCTACTAGCTAATGTTTATGAAAAGCTTTGACACAAATGGTCATTGGAACCACAAAAACAATTGAGTGAGTTGTATTTACAGATGAAAAGTATTCACAAAATAAGGTCAAATTTGACTTAAGGATTCAATTCAAAATAAGTGTTATGAAAAGAGTTTGAAAATCAAAAACATAGTGCTTAGGTTTCTAATTTTTAAAACAATGTTAATGTTTGCACAAAAGTTTGGCTTGGGTTAGAGTGGAGAGAAGAAGAAGAATGGCTAGGTCCTAAACATGCAAAGATGAAGGAAGAGAAATAAAACCACATGGAGTTCCCTTCTTGAGATCATAAAGATGATCCAAGTTGCTCCCATCCTTTGGAATTATCAAGCAATAAGCAAATAACTCAAGCAATCAAGCAAATAACAATCAAGCTCCTAGGAATCTTCCAATGGCTTTTGTATCTCTCACTTTGGATGCTCATGACAATGGTTCTTCTAATTGGCAAGTTTGGATCCCTAGCACACAAGAACACACAAATCAAAAAGTTCCACAATGCAATAGAAAGAATGGACAAGAGTGAGTTTAGAATTAGGGGTCCTTTCAATGTTCATCTTCAAGATTAAGCATTCTAAAGGCATGAGGCCTAGTTGCTCTTTGACAATTTTAGCACTCTAAAGGCATGAGGCCTAGTTGCTCTTCAAACTCCATTAACATAGGTAAGGTCCTAAAATCTAAGTCCTTTGTCCATTTGCATTGGGTTTACACAAACAAAACAAAACAAACACAATAGTATATACACAACAATGTGCTCAAGTGAGCAAAAGACAAATTGCATTAACATAAACATGAGCTCAAGTGAGCAAAGGGAAAAAGCAAATGAAATAATGTACAAGAATATTAAATTGCATTAAAGTAAATTGCAAGAATTAAAAGTCAGTCATTAGTAGTTAGTGTTAGTGTGCCATAAGGCAATTTAGCGCTATGTTAAGCAATCGTAAGTGGACTAATGTAGTAGTCACACCTATCTGAGGCCGGTCAATAAAACTATAGGCAACAAACACAAGTTAGAGACCATGACTAGTAAGACAAGCTCCTACAACTTGCCATGCCAAAAGAAAAGAAGGATGATCTTGTATTGATTTAGGTTTTTTGCTTGACCAAGAAGCAACCTATCCTTAATGCAAAGCAATTCACTTGATCTTTGATCAAGATGAATTTGATTTGAATCAAGGAAGGTTAAGCCTCTCATATGTCAAGGCTAACCACCAATCTTTAACTCATTGATCAAAAAAGCAAAAGAAGAAGAAGAAGAAGAAATGGAAATGTACATAAACGGAATTCAAATGAAATAATCAACACACATTGATCAAACATGAATAGAATCAAAGTCAATCAATGGTAAACAGAGACAAGATGAAGTTTAGAAGTCAAGAAACAAAAATAAAATATTTTTGGCATTTTTGAGAATTAAAATAATACTTGAATTAAAATAAACAAATAAAGGTCAAACTTCAAATCCATTTCAAATCAACTTGGAAAAGTCCAAATGGATCATCCTAAGTTCCACAAGGTCAAACAAATTTTGACAAAAATTTTCATCATTTTTAGAAAACAGAAACTATTTTTAAACAATTAAAAATGAAGAAAATATAACATAATTGAATTAAAATCTCAAATAAATCTCAAATCAATTAAAAATAACCAGAAAAGAGAAAATTCACAAAAAATATTAAATGGCAAAATAAAAAAATATTAAAAATCATTTTCAGAAACTAGAATTAAAAAGGGAAATAATGCAATTGGTCCCATATTTTTTGGATTTAAAATGAAAGAGTTATGAATTTTTGAAATAAAATGAAATAAAGAAAATAAAATGAAATAAATCAGAAATTGCAAAATCCTGGTGCGTTGGATCAAGCTCATTAAATGAGGTGGCACATCAGAGGGATGAGATATGCGCGTGCACGATGGATCAGAGTCAAATGAGAAATACGCTGTATTTAAAATAGTCATAACATTGCATGGCTGAGATTTGATCTGGAAATATCAACCAACTGTCTAGATGCAACCTGGTGTGGTGGACGGTGGTGTACACCACCGTCTTCTCCGGCGAGCAAGCCAGCTCCGGCCAGAGTTGCAGGTTTGCAAAACCTCACCAAAACGTACGATCCTCATATCATTGAAAAGCTGGGGTGATGTACATCACCCCTGTGTCATTGGTTTCTCCTCTAGACTCTCATAGAAGGAGAAATCTGAGATAGAAAATTATGGAGTTCAATCTGAGTTTACTCAATTCATGAAATTAAATACACCAATCAATTGCCTCTTATGAGAGGACTTCAGAGGAACCAACAAACACAAGAAATGAGCAAGATCCAAGGAGATTCGAATGGAAAAAGTTTGAGCAACAACCTTTGAAGTGCAGCTCTACAAGGCACGATCCCTTCCAATTCTTTGATGCAGCTTGGTCTTGAGATGGAAATGAAGCTAGGCTAAGGAATTGGAGTTCAATAATCAACCAAGGAAGTTGAAAGTTGAACTGAAAAATTTGAAGAGAAAATGAAAAATTCCTTTAGGTGAAGGGTGGGATTCCAATTCTGTAGAGTATTATGCGCCTTAAGGTTGGAAATGGATGAAGCTGAGTGTAACACCCTTCTAAAATACCCCAAGTATTTAATTAAAATAATAAAATATCAATCAGAGTAATTATGCCCTGAAGGGTGTCACACAATCATTTCACACCAATCATCAATATATCCTGTCATGCTCATTTATTCAATCAAAATAGGACACTTTTGCATAATTCGCAGCGGATACAAAATAACAACATTCAAATCATGTACTACATTACATGTAAAGTTGTTCAACAACCAAAAGAAAACATAGTAAAACATCCCATCCCGATGTTACATCTACCAGAGCATGACCCACTAAGGACTACACTAGACTCCCAGGACTAGCTTCTATTCAATCACTGCTCGTTACCTGAAAACATAGTTGTAAGGGTGAGTCCTTCAATCGATATAATAAGCATTATAAAATATCATGTAATGCTAAGTAATATAACACATATCATTACCCTAATCAGATTACACATATTCAGCAACGGCAATATCAACTCATAATCATCACCATCATCATACTCAAACTCAAAACAACCATAAAACACACGTATAATATTGGAATACATCCATTCATATTATACGCCATACATACATATATTATGCAATGAGACTCCATGCATGCGGTACCGACTATTCGTGAACATATAGTTCAACCTCACCGACCAAATCCAGGTACGGCTACCAAGCTCACTAGTCCCACTCATTTGAGACCTAGTGACTCACATCACTAATTCCTCACCATGGGAATTAGCTACCACCCCAAGGGCTATGCTATGCACGCTAAATCACCTAGCATGCAAACATCAACAACAATCCACAATAACTCATCACTAATTCCTCACCATGGGAATTAGCTACCACCATAAAGGCCACAACATGCATGCTAATCACCTAGCAATGCTACATCATCAACAACAATTCAAGAATAGATATATGCTCACACTCTAAGCCATAAAACAGTCTATTCACCAATGCACACATAACTGATACATTCACAGCATCACGCATACTATCACACATTAGCAGTATTTTATCACATAAGCATATCATATCATGCCAAATAACAACCACAGTATTAGCACACTCTACTAATACCTATACTACTCAAAACAACGGGAAATGATCCCTAATATATCATACATCATCTGCATTACGTTACTCAGCTGAACAGTTAAAAACTGCACAACAACAGCTCAGGAAAATCACAATCCTGCCCATACGCGTATTGCCTAACCCCATACGCGTATGGCCCATCTCCTGACAAAATCCCATACGCGTAACACCATCTCATACGCGTATGCTACGCGTACCACTTCTCCATACGCGTACCAACAGAGACCAATCTACGTTCAAAACATTATCTTCCTCATCCATACGCGTATTGCCTAGTGCCATACGCGTACCATGCCATCTCATACGCGTATTGCCTAGTGCCATACGCGTATGACCAGAAACCAGACTTCCAGATCTGCTATGGCTTTCTCTGCTACGAGATCTATCCAATTCAACCTTCCACAGTCCAATTTTTCACAATAATTGTTCATATCATCTAACACGAATCATACCCTATTCGATTTCACAAAAATCTAACATTTTTACATCTAATTCCTACGAATTCCTCTCAATCATAACCCAATTTCGTTCATCCAATATTTCACAATTTCATCATAATCATCCAATTCAGAGATCAATCAATGGTTTATCACTACCCATGACATATTATCCCATAATACCCATTAAACGATGATAACCCCCCTTACCTGAGTTAATCCGGCAAATCTCTGAGCTTCAAGCTTTTTCCCTCTTCAACCCTTGTTCTCTGGCTCTCTTTGCCCTTTTCCACTTTTCTGTCTCCTTTTTCCTTTTCACGTGAAAAATAAACCCTTTTACTAAATGGGACCTTTTTCTAACTTCCAACTTTTATTCCAATAAAATAATAACCCAATAACAGTAATTCCAATAATATAAAAATTCCAATTATTTAATTAAATTAATAAATATATTATTAACTCAATTTAAATAATTATCTTATTTTATCGGGGTGTTACAACTCTCCCCCACTAAAAGAGTTTTCGTCCTCGAAAACATACCTCAAGTGAATAACTCAGGATAAGACTCCTTCATCTGACTCTCAAGTTCCCAAGTTACATTGCCACCTGCTGGTCCTCCCCAAGCTACCTTTACCAAAGCAATCTCTTTACCCCGCAACTGCTTCAACTCTCGATCCTCAATCCTCGTAGGTGATGTTTCAACAGTCAGGTTATCTCTCACTTGGACATCATCTACTTGGACCATATGCGACGGATCAGGAATGTACCTCCTCAACTGAGACACATGAAAAACCTCATGCAAATTCGCAAGTGACGGCGGTAAAGCGATACGATAGGCTACCTCTCCTATCCTCTCCAAAATCTGATAAGGACCAATAAATCGAGGTGTCAACTTCTTCGACTTCAAAGCTCGACCAACCCCAGTTATCGGAGTAACACGAAGAAACACATGATCTCCCTCTTGGAACTCAAGTGACTTCCTCCTCTTGTCGTGATAACTCTTCTGACGACTCTGAGCAATTCTCATCTTCTCCTGAATCATCTTAATCTTTTCCGTAGTTTGTTGAACAATCTCCGGTCCAACCACAACACTCTCACCGGATTCATACCAACATAAAGGTGTCCGACATCTCCTACCATACAAAGCTTCAAACGGTGCCATACCAATGCTCGAATGAAAACTATTGTTGTAGGTAAACTCAATCAAAGGTAAGTAACAATCCCAAGCACCTCCTTTTTCCAAAACACAAGCTCTCAAAAGATCCTCTAGTGACTGAATCGTCCTCTCAGTCTGACCATCCGTCTGCGGATGATATGCAGAACTCAATCTCAGCTTAGTTCCCAAAGCCCTCTGCAAACCTTCCCAGAACTTCGATGTAAATCTAGGATCTCTGTCCGAAACAATACTCGACGGAATACCATGCAAACTTACAATCTTCTCAATATACAACTCGGCTAATCTCTCTAACGGATAATCCATTCTGATCGGAATGAAATGAGCCGATTTCGTCAATCTATCAACAATCACCCAAATGGCTTCAAAATTCTTATTTGTCCTCGGCAAACCAGACACAAAATCCATACTGATACTATCCCACTTCCACTCTGGAATAGTCAACGGTTGCATTAGCCCAGACGGCTTCTGATGCTCAATCTTTGACTTCTGACAAGTCAAACAAGAATAAACAAAACTCGCAATTTCTCTTTTCATTCCCGGCCACCAAAATAACTTTTTCAAATCATGATACATCTTCGTAGCTCCAGGATGAATACTCAAGCCACTACGATGTCCTTCCTCCAGGATACTCTTCTTAAGTTCGGTAACATCCGGAATACATACCCGATTACCAAATTTCAAAACACCACTCTCATCAACTCTGAATTCACCACCTTGACCTTGATTCACTAGAGTCAACTTATCAACCAAAAGCACATCGGATTTCTGACCCTCTCTAATCTCATCCAGAATACCACTCGTTAACTTCAACATTCCCAATTTAACATTATTGTGAGTACTCTCACACACCAAACTCAAGTCTCTAAACTGCTCAATTAAATCCAATTCCTTAACCATTAACATAGACATATGCAATGATTTCCGACTCAATGCATCAGCCACCACGTTTGCTTTACCCGGATGGTAATTCAAACCAAAGTCATAATCCTTCAGAAACTCTAACCATCTCCTCTGTCTCATATTCAGCTCTTTCTGATCAAACAAATACTTTAAACTTTTATGGTCACTGAAAACCTCAAATCTTGACCCGTACAAGTAATGTCTCCATAACTTCAGAACAAATACCACGGCTGCCAACTCTAAATCGTGCGTCGGATAGTTCCTCTCATGAACCCTCAGTTGTCTCGAAGCATAAGCTATAACCTGCTTATTCTGCATCAACACACCACCCAAACCCAACAATGAAGCATCACAGAAAACCTCAAATAGTTCTGACGGACTTGGTAATATCAAAATAGGAGCAGTAGTCAACCTTCTCTTTAACTCTTGGAAACCTTCTTCACATTTTGAGTCCCAAACAAACGCTTGCCCCTTTCTAGTCAACATCGTCAACGGTAACGCCAACTTAGAAAATCCCTCAATGAACTTCCTATAATATCCTGCAAGTCCAAGAAAACTTCTTATCTCAGAAACTGACTTCGGAGCTTCCCACTTAGATACCGCTTCTATCTTAGAAGGATCAACAGCAACACCACCTCTTGAAATCACATGACCAAGAAAGCTAATTTCTTCTAACCAAAATTCACACTTAGACAGTTTAGCAAACAACTTCTTTTCTCGTAGAACTCCTAAAACCACTCTCAAATGCTCAACATGCTCTTCTTCAGATTTCGAATACACCAAAATGTCATCAATAAACACCACAACAAACTTGTCTAGGTACGGATGGAAAATCCTATTCATATACTCCATAAATACTCCAGGCGCATTAGTCACACCAAAAGGCATTACAGAATACTCATAATGTCCATACCTTGTTCTGAAAGCAGTCTTCTGAATATCCTCAGTTTTCACACGTATCTGATGATATCCCGATCTCAAATCTATCTTGCTGAACACACTCGCACCAACCAACTGATCCATCAAATCATCAATCCTCGGCAAAGGATACCGATTCTTGATCGTCACTTTATTCAGTTGCCTGTAGTCCACACACAACCTCATAGTACCTTCTTTCTTCTTAACCAATAACACTGGTGCACCCCACGGTGACACACTCGGACGAATAAATTTCTTATCCAACAGATCCTCTAACTGACTCTTCAATTCAGTTAACTCCACAGCAGACATACGGTACGGAGCCATCGATATCGGCCTAGTACCAGGTACCAAATCAATCGAGAACTCAACCTCACGCTCTGGCGGTAATTCATTCACTTCTTCCGGAAACACATCAGGAAAATCACACACCACAGCTAGATCGCAAATCACCAGTTTATCTTTAGCCTCCAAAGTCGCTAACAGCATAAACAACTCTGCCCCATCTGCTACTGCCTCATTCACCTGCCTCGCTGATAGAAACAAACTCTTTCCTTCCTCAATCTCAGGAAAGATCACAGTCTTATCAAAACAGTTGATAGAAACTCGGTTAAACACCAACCAGTTCATACCCAAGATAACATCGATCTGCACTAGTGGAAGACACACTAGGTCCACTCCAAAGTCTCTACCAAAAATACTCAAAGGGCAATCCAAACAAACCGAAGTAGTAGTCACTGAACCCTTCGCAGGAGTATCAATCACCATACTACCACGCATCTCAGATATCTCTAACTTAAGTTTCACAGCACAATCCAAAGATATAAAGGAATGACTAGCACCTGTGTCGATAATAGCTACAAGAGGAAAGCCATTAATATAACACGTACCTCGGATCAAACGATCATCTGCAGAAGTCTCAGAACCCGATAAAGCAAAGACCTTGCCTCCCGACTGATTCTCCTTCTTCGGCTTAGGACACTGCGGACTGATATGACCCACCTCTCCACAGTTGAAACAAGTCATAGTCTTCAACCGGCACTCTGCAGCCAAGTGACCACCCTTGCCACACTTGAAACACTTCTTCTCAGCACTGGTACACTCATGGAAACGATGTCCAGCCTGACCACATCTGTAACACTTGGCAGGGGCACTGGAGTCTCCCCCACTAGGCCTCTTTATCCCACTCTGTCTCTGGAAACCTTTGCCAGCTGCATACGGTTTCCCACGATCATTCTGATTCTTGCCTTTCCTATCAACCCTTTGCTGATAGCTCTCTGCTCTAGCCTTGGAATCCTGTTCAAAAATCCTGCAACAGTCAACCAAATCAGAAAACACTCTGATCCGTTGATACCCAATAGCCTGCTTGATCTCGGGACGCAACCCGTTCTCAAACTTCACACACTTTGAAAATTCCTCATTAGCCTCGTTATAGGGAGTATAATACTTTGACAGCTCTGTGAACTTAGCAGCATACTCAGTAACAGACCTGTTACCCTGTTTCAATTCCAAGAATTCTATCTCTTTCTTTCCTCTGACATCCTCTGGAAAATACTTCCTCAGGAATCTCTCTCTGAACACTGCCCAAGTAATCTCAGCATTCCCAGCAGATTCCAACTCAGTGCGGGTAGCAACCCACCAATCATCTGCTTCCTCTGACAGCATATGCGTACCGAACCTGACCTTCTGGTTATCGGCACACTCAGTCACTCGGAAGATCCTCTCGATCTCCTTCAACCACTTCTGAGCACCATCTGGATCGTATGCTCCCTTGAACATTGGAGGATTGTTCTTCTGGAACTCACTCAGTTGACGAGCAGCTCCCATTCCCACAACATTCAGATTTCCCCCAAGTACTCCAGCTAGCATACCCAGAGCCTCAGCAATTGCAGCATCATCTCTACCTCTTCCAGCCATCTCTATTCTGAAAATCCAACAAGCTAAACAATAAGTACTGATAGGGTTACACAACACCTATCCCGTACAGGGAAAACAGAATAATTACGACTCGACTCGACCGACTATGCTCTGATACCACTAATGTAACACCCTTCTAAAATACCCCAAGTATTTAATTAAAATAATAAAATATCAATCAGAGTAATTATGCCCTGAAGGGTGTCACACAATCATTTCACACCAATCATCAATATATCCTGTCATGCTCATTTATTCAATCAAAATAGGACACTTTTGCATAATTCGCAGCGGATACAAAATAACAACATTCAAATCATGTACTACATTACATGTAAAGTTGTTCAACAACCAAAAGAAAACATAGTAAAACATCCCATCCCGATGTTACATCTACCAGAGCATGACCCATTAAGGACTACACTAGACTCCCAGGACTAGCTTCTATTCAATCACTGCTCGTTACCTGAAAACATAGTTGTAAGGGTGAGTCATTCAATCGATATAATAAGCATTATAAAATATCATGTAATGCTAAGTAATATAACACATATCATTACCCTAATCAGATTACACATATTCAGCAACGGCAATATCAACTCATAATCATCACCATCATCATACTCAAACTCAAAACAACCATAAAACACACGTATAATATTGGAATACATCCATTCATATTATACGCCATACATACATATATTATGCAATGAGACTCCATGCATGCGGTACCGACTATTCATGAACATATAGTTCAACCTCACCGACCAAATCCAGGTACGGCTACCAAGCTCACTAGTCCCACTCATTTGAGACCTAGTGACTCACATCACTAATTCCTCACCATGGGAATTAGCTACCACCCCAAGGGCTATGCTATGCACGCTAAATCACCTAGCATGCAAACATCAACAACAATCCACAATAACTCATCACTAATTCCTCACCATGGGAATTAGCTACCACCATAAAGGCCACAACATGCATGCTAATCACCTAGCAATGCTACATCATCAACAACAATTCAAGAATAGATATATGCTCACACTCTAAGCCATAAAACAGTCTATTCACCAATGCACACATAACTGATACATTCACAGCATCACGCATACTATCACACATCAGCAGTATTTTATCACATAAGCATATCATATCATGCCAAATAACAACCACAGTATTAGCACACTCTACTAATACCTATACTACTCAAAACAACGGGAAATGATCCCTAATATATCATACATCATCTGCATTACGTTACTCAGCTGAACAGTTAAAAATTGCACAACAACAGCTCAGGAAAATCACAATCCTGCCCATACGCGTATTGCCTAACCCCATACGCGTATGGCCCATCTCCTGACAAAATCCCATACGCGTAACACCATCTCATACGCGTATGCTACGCGTACCACTTCTCCATACGCGTACCAACAGAGACCAATCTACGTTCAAAACATTATCTTCCTCATCCATACGCGTATTGCCTAGTGCCATACGCGTACCATGCCATCTCATACGCGTATTGCCTAGTGCCATACGCGTATGACCAGAAACCAGACTTCCAGATCTGCTATGGCTTTCTCTGCTACGAGATCTATCCAATTCAACCTTCCACAGTCCAATTTTTCACAATAATTGTTCATATCATCTAACACGAATCATACCCTATTCGATTTCACAAAAATCTAACATTTTTACATCTAATTCCTACGAATTCCTCTCAATCATAACCCAATTTCGTTCATCCAATATTTCACAATTTCATCATAATCATCCAATTCAGAGATCAATCAATGGTTTATCACTACCCATGACATATTATCCCATAATACCCATTAAACGATGATAAACCCCCCTTACCTGAGTTAATCCGGCAAATCTCTGAGCTTCAAGCTTTTTCCCTCTTCAACCCTTGTTCTCTGGCTCTCTTTGCCCTTTTCCACTTTTCTGTCTCCTTTTTCCTTTTCACGTGAAAAATAAACCCTTTTACTAAATGGGACCTTTTTCTAACTTCCAACTTTTATTCCAATAAAATAATAACCCAATAACAGTAATTCCAATAATATAAAAATTCCAATTATTTAATTAAATTAATAAATATATTATTAACTCAATTTAAATAATTATCTTATTTTATCGGGGTGTTACACTGAGCATCTGTATTTATAGCACAAGGTGATGCAAATCATGGAAAATTCGTGTGCATGTGGAATGAGGGCCTCCATGCATGGGCCTGTACAGGCGAATGGGAGGCCCAAATGCAATTGGTTTAGCATGCTGAAGTCACATAGATCAGGTTTGGACGTGTACATGGCATTGTAATGCAGTGTGCATGAAGTTTTAACAATGTTTCCATAAATGAACATAAATCTTCATCTCTTTGAAAATGCACTTTGCCAAATTGAAACATGGTCATGTGGGTAATGGTTGGAAAGGTCTTGACATGAGGAACAATTGTTATGTTGAACAAAAATCCATTTGGGATTGGGAAATTTATGAAAATAGGCCATGAAGTTCTAGGTGCAAAACATGTGCATGAGAATTTTGCCAAAATGGACCAACTTCAAACCCTTCTGTTTCAGTGATGCAAGCTCCAAATGACAAAACCCTCAACATAAAAGTTGTAAATCTTTTCAATAAAATAAATTTGAAATTAAATTTTTCATCATTTGGAATTTTGATGAGAAAGTTATGGTCACTTGAAGTTGGACTTTTTCAAGATTCAATGGCTTTGGTCCAAAGTGACCTATAATATTTTGTATTATCACATGTGTTTATTTTAGGATTATGAAAATTTATTCAACATAATAAATGAATTAGACATCTTAAACTTTCCAATTCATTTGATACCACCTCAAAATCATGAAAAATGAGTGAGTTAGGTCCTTGGGAAGTTGACCCAAAATTAGGGTTTTAGTCAAAATGACCTGTAATGTTTTGAAATGGATGATGACCTTCCAAGCTTCAAATCAATTTTTGATGAACATGAAAGTTGTTCATATGGTTCTTAAGAATATTTTTTGCTCTTGGGGACATCTTCATTTGACAAACACATCAAAAGTTAGGACTCAGTGGATTTCAAAATAGTCAAATGAATTGACTGATCAACTTCTCAAGTTCAAACTTCAAATCTTGATGAATTGATGATTGAGGACACTCACATAAGCACATATATGCATGAAATGATGCATGAAAGAATTTCCCTTGATTGTATTTGATCATGGGATGAGGTTGCTTCATGAGCAAGGCACAGTCAATGCACAGTTGAATTAGGGTTTCCTTGGGAAACAATCCTCAAACCCTTTGGTTCATCTTGATCAAATTGACAAATTGAAATACTTGGGAGTCATATATGATGATTTATAGCTTTGGGAACCATTGTCATGCTTGTTTTCTCTTTCATCTGGCCATTCTTTGAGCATAGGGGCCTCCTAGGAGCCTTGGATCAAATGCTTGCTTGAGCTACACAACAAACAAAGTTAGTGACATATTTTTGTGCTTTTGGTTAGTGAACAAAAATAAGAAAAGCAATAATATACAATTCAAGCATGCTTGGTGGTCTCAAACCAACTCACACAAGCCCTACCCTAGGGTTAAGGAGCCAATATGTTATGATCCTTGAGGCAAATGCAATGTGCAATGATATGATGCCATGAGGGATCTTAGGGTCAAAATTAGGGTCTTACAGTTCCTGATCGATGTTTGAAATTCTTTGCAAAAATGATATTGGACACGACTCCTACGAAAGACAACTTTTGTCTACAAGTTTTTATGATACAAAAATATTGGTGTCGAAGTTGGGGTTAGAAGTAAGAAAGATTGATTGTTGCATTAGTGGTTGCATGTTGTTTTATGACAATGAGTTTGGTACTAATGATGGAGCGTTAGAGTAATGTAAGTTATGTAAGAGTTCAAGATATAAAGTTCGCAGTAAAGTCATTAATCGTGAGCAAAAACGTGAAGTAGTGAAGTCCATGTTTTATCTTTCGACAATACCAAGGTTAAAAAGAATGTTTGCTTCAATGCACAATGCAAGTCAAATGGCATGGCATCGTACAAATAAAACAAGTTCTGGCACTATGCGACATCCATCTGATGGCGAGGCATGCAAGCACTTTGATTGGATACATTCTGATTTTACTGCAGAACCTAAAAATGTGAGGCTTAGATTATGCTATGATGGTTTTACTCCATATGTCCAAGCGTCGGAAAGTGTATATTCTTGTTGGGCAGTTATTGTAACCCCTTACAACCTCCCCTCTGAGATGTGCATGACAAAACCATACATATTTTTGACTTTCCCCGTTCCAGGTCTGTCGAATCCAAAAGTCGGAATCGATGTGTATTTAAAACCATTGATTGATGATTTGAAGAGGTTGTGGATTAGAAAATGGACTTATGATATATTCTATAAACAAAATTTTACTTTGCGAGATGCCTTGATACTCTCACAACAAGGGAACCAAACAAATAATTCAATGGGGATGATGTGGATGATGATGATGATGATGATGATGATGTGGATGAAGTTATGGATGATGATGTTGATTGATTGATTGATTTATTATTATTTATTTTTAAATATTAATTTTTGTAAAATATTTTGAATTATTTTGAATTTAATCATTTTTAATTGAAATTCATATTTAGAATTTAATTATTAATTAAAATTAATATTTTTAATTGTAAATAAATTTATAAAAAAATTATTATTAATTTTGAATTTTGATTATTTATGAAATATTTTTAAAAATTAAAAATTAGTCTGCATCATGGCCAACACGACGCTAATTAAAAATAATTTTTCAAATTAGTGGCGTAGAAAACACGATGAAAAACTTATTTTTGTGTCGTGAAAATTACGTGGCAAACTTGTCAACATGACCTGCACGTCTATCTTACAATAGAATTGTAGCAAAATTTTGTAACGTGAAAATCATGTCGTTAATGAATGTTTTTTTTATAGTGATTATTCTTTGAGATGTTATTCTTCATGAATTGATTTCCATAACATTCCAAAGTAAACCTCAATAACATTTCAAGTTTCATTGCTTAGAGTGATATTTGCGATCCTTCCCTACCACTGCAAACCATTTTTATTTTCACATCGTCTTGCAGAACTCCAATATGCCGAACCATATAAAATAATATAAATAATGAGGCATATATGATGATCAAATAAAGTAATAAAAGGAAATAGAAGACATGCTTTGAATTGGCAGCAATATACTCCCTCTGTCCCATATTATAAGTAAATTTCTCTTTTTTAGATTAATTAAATAATTAATATATTTAGTCTATATATAGATTAAATACATTAGTTATTTAATTAATCTAGAAAGATGAAATTTGTTTATAATATAGGACGGAGGAAGTAAAATTTACTGATATATTAACGTTATTAAAAGAATCCCTCGAAGATTTGTCATGGATATCAATGAAAAAATTTCCATTGACAAAATCTTCAATATCCTTAGACATGAATTAGTGTGGCAGTATGTCTGGTATATTAGTCTTGCAAATATTAGTTCCTCGAGAAACTTAAGTTTGTTGGAATAAATCTTCAATAAGAATTGATTATTGTATGAAGTCGATATACAGCGTCAACACGAAGAACTCGTTAATATAAAAAATATAGGATACATACTGGATTATATATATTTTATATATTAGTATAATAATACAATTAAGAGCATAATTTGTAAAGAGTTTAAATTAAATTTATGTATATTTAAACTTAGTACTTTTAATTAACGGAAAAAAAATCCACCAAAACAAAATGATATAAATCATATCATATTCACTCCACATTAAAAAAAAAAAACTTAAAATTTGATTCATACATAGACAAGTCAACAATTTCAAGAAATCCCCTGTCATCTAATAAGTCAAACTCATCTCCGGTAACATCCCATATTTTAGTTTTTTCTTGATGATATTTGAAAGTGTTTCTTGATGTGGTGTCATCTTATTTCTCTTCAAAGAACGGATAAATAAATATGTACTCTAATTTCTAAGTATAGAAAAAATGGAATATGAAAAAAATCAGGAATCATTATTGTGTGGTTTTTATATTGGGAAAGTGGAATATGAAAAATAAATTTATTTTTTTTAATTTTAAAATTTTTTGTTGAACACTTCAAAAACGTGTCAAATATATTTTGGGTGTTTGTCGTACACATATCCGTGTCGGATACGTATTCGACGCCACGACCCACCATATGAATGACGTGTTGGAGCTTCATAATCATTTTCCATTGTACATAGTATTAGTATTAGATTCATTAAACTTTTCAATGCAATTTTTAAAATGTATGTTGGGAGTCAACACATAAACTTGATCACCATGAAAAAGTAAATGATTAATTAATCTGTTGGGAAATATTATCTTTCCATCTTGTATTACAAACTCGAAAAATTGTTGACCATTTCTCTCCTTAACAATAGATAGGTCAACAACTCTAATATTTATCTTTTAAACAATAGATAGGTCAACAACTCTAATATTTATCTTTTAAATTTGATTTCCTTTCACCAAATCTCTAATTAGAATAGGTGGCCTTGTCATTGTTGAGAAAAAAAGACTGATGCACAAGTTGTAGAAGAACACTGCGAAATATAAAAAATATTGCAGAAACTGAGATTGTTGAAAAAAGTGTCATTAATAACCATTAGGAAATGATTAAAAGACTGATGCATCACACAATGATTAACACAAGAATCATGAAAAATGATGTCATGTTCAAATTGTAAAAACAACAATTACAAAGAAAATGCTACAAGCAAAAATATGAGATAGATTCAGGCACGGTTTAAATGGCTGAAAATTTTATGACAAAGAAACAGAAAGCTTGGAACTGCAATGGTGTTATCATGGTTATTGTTATGACAAAGAAGATTTCTACATAGGTAAAGATATGAACTTGATAACACAAAGCAAAGTAATTCATCAATGATTGTTAAGATGATAAAGATAACATAAAATCTTGGCAGTAAGAGTGAACATAAAAACGAAAATGCTTAATTATAAAGTAAGTGGTATCATTCAACATGATGAAAAAAAAACGACAAAGTGATGAACATAAAATCACCATAAATACAAAGTAAATATTATGACAAACAAAGTATATGCAGAATGAATATTTATGAAGAAGAAGAAGCAAAGTTATACTATTCAACATGTTTTAAAAAGATACAAACAAAAATATGAGATAGAATTAGGCAAAGTTGAAAAATCAGTAAGTGATAAATAGAAAATTAGGCAAAGAGATGAACATAACATAAAATCTTGAAACTTGTGATAACCATTATATAAAATTAGGAAGTGATAAACATAAACTTGTGCAAACTAAAACAGATGTTGAACAAAATAAAAACATATGCAATAGGGACTTATTCTAAATCATCATATAAATTAGTTATGCATGAGGATAACTTGCATATTCATTCAATAGTGAGAGTGGGAAATATGTAAACCAGGTTTTGATTGTGAGAAAGACAAATAAAATGGTCAAAAGGAAACCTATTCACATTACAAGTTACATATACAAGAGAAATAGAATCAATCATGATCCAAGAATCAAGCTAACTTAATGTATAAGCTACCAATAAGAAAACTAATAAATATAAAATCATGTACTCTAATTACATATGATTTGTGTGGCTAATGACCAGGTACACTGAATTAAGACAATGCATATGGAGGGACCTAGTATAATGTAGCACTATGTGACTTGTCTAACATCCTCCCTCAAACAAAGTTAGTGACATATTTTTGTGCTTTTGGTTAGTGAACAAAAATAAGAAAAACAATAATATACAATTCAAGCATGCTTGGTGGTCTCAAACCAACACACACAAGCCCTACCCTAGGGTTAAGGAGCCAAGATGTTATGATCCTTGAGGCAAATGCAATGTGCAATGATATGATACCATGAGGGATCTTAGGGTCAAAATTAGGGTCTTACAGATGCCTCTATTTAAGGTCATTCTAGCCGGAGATATGAAGGTTAAAATCTTCGTCTCGACGAGGTAGAATGGGCTTAAATAATAACAAAGAGACGAATTTTGGTCCCTAAGAGACCTCATGATGCAAATGTATGTATGCAAAAGTAAAATACTTTGTGGGGATATAAAGGGAAAAATGCGTGAGCAGGTCACGACTTGAAACTTGCTGGGAGACACGAAGGGATTCCATGAAAATAAATCAATGGAAAGACTCGGGCTGACGCAAAGATGCATGTACTGTGGAATATGCCAATACAACAAAACTATCCACAAAGGATACTTCGGATATAAATCCGGACTCAGGTGGGAAATGTCCACAAAGGGACTCAGGCTGGGAAAATCCATAAAGGACTCAGCTGAGGAAACAACAAAATGAGGTATTACTGGTTACTGGGTATTAAGCTCAAGGAGACATGTGATCAAAACACCGGTATAAGGGTGAGAGAACAACATGCTCAGGGGGATTAATATCTAAGACCGGTATAAGGGTGAGAGATATCAATCATCCAAAAACATCTGAGGAAGATCTAAAAAAAGGTATATTTCAACTCAGGAAAATCTGACTCCACAGGTGACAAAGTAATGAACATAAAACCACCATAAATACAAAGTAAATATTATGACAAACAAAGTATATGCAGAATGAATATTTATGAAGAAGAAGAAGAAGCAAAGTTAGTATATTCAACATGTTTTAAAAAGATACAAACAAAAACATGAGATAGAATTAGGCAAAGTTGAAAAATCAGTAAGTGATAAATAGAAACTTAGGCAAAGAGATGAACATAATATAAAATCTTAAGACTTATGATAATCATTATGTAAAATTAGGAAGTGATAAACATAAACCTGTGCAAACCAAAACATATGTTGAACAAAATAAAACATACGCAATAGGGACTTATTCTAAGTCATCGTATAATTTAGTTATGCATGAGGATAACACGCATAAGAACATTCGTTCAGTAGTGAGAGTGGGAAATATGTAAACCAGGTTGTGATGGTGAGAAAGACAAATAGAATGGTCAAAAGAATACTTATTCACATTACAAATCACAATACATATACAAGATAAATATAATCAATTATGATCCAAGAATAAAGCTAACTTAATGTACAAGCTACCAATAAGGAAACTAATAAATACAAAATCATGTACTCTAATTACATATGATTTGTGTAGCTAATAATCAGGTACACTGAATCAAGACAACGCATATGGAGGGACCTGGTATAATGTAGCACTATGTGATTTGTCTAACACCCTCCCTCAAACTTGAGGGTGATGTAATTACTCCAAGTTTGTCTCTTAACTGATTGAATCTTGAGTGAGTGAGAGCTTTGGTTAGGCAATCTGTAACTTGGTCTGCTGAGGGTACATAAGAAATTGTGACTTCATTTTGTAGCACTTTCTCTCTGATATAGTGCACATCAATTTTAATATGTTTAGTTTTAGTATGCATCACTGAATTTGAAGCAAGAGCGTTAACACTTAGATTGTCACACCACATAACAGACTTTCTCAACTGAGGCAATTTTAACTCTTGCATTAGTGAATATATGCAAGTAGTTGCAGTTGCCAAATCTGCTAATGCTCTATATTTTGACTCAATTGATGATCTAGACACTACCTTTTGCTTCCTTGAGGACCAAGAAACTAAAGTTTCACCAAGAAAAACACAGTGTCCTGCAATTTATTTTCTATCATCTATGATTGTTGCCCAATCTACATCTGAAAAACATGTGATGTCTAGATTAATTGATAGTTTAATATGTAGACAATGATCAATGGTGCCTTGAAGATATCTGAAAATTCTTTTTATGTCTTGTCATTGTTCCATTGTAGGAGGACTCATGTACTGGCTCAACTTGCTGACAAAAAAGGTTGTGTCAGATTTTGTGTTGGTTAAATAATGTAGGGTTCCCATGGCTTGTCTGAATAGCGTTGCATCTTTTGTTGGTTCCCCCTCAATGGTAAATTTCCTTCCACTTACCATTGGTGTTGGACATGCAGTGACTTTTTCAAGGTTGAATCTTTTGAGCAAGTCTCTAATGTTCTTGGATTTCTTCAAGTACAAGGCATTATTGTTTCTCTGCACTTCAATTCCCAAAAAGTAATGAAATTGGCCAAGATCTTTTAATGACAACATAATGTAATTATTTGATAAAGGCTTCCAAAAATTTGTTATTGCTACCTGTGATAATGATATCATCAACATAAATGAGGAGAAAAGTTGTGTGATCAGTACCTTTGAGAAGGAATAGTGAAATGTCACTCTTGATGCTCTGAAATCCCCAACTTAACAGTGCATGTTTGAGGCTATGTTTCATACCATAGATTGCATTTGATAGTTTGAAAATGTGATTTGGATGTGTAGAGTTGAGGAACCCCTATGGTTGATGCATGTAGACATGTTCTTTTAGGTAGCCATTGAGAAATGCATTCTTTATGTCTAATTGTCTAATGTCCTAATTGGGATGAACTGTTACTAACAAGATAATTCTAATTGTGATATCCCTTACCATATGGCTGAATGTTTCATCATAGTCTAATCCAAAAGATTGTTGAAAACCCTTAGCAATAAATCTTGCCTTTCTCTTTTCAATGAATCCATCTGCTTTGTACTTGGTTTTGAAGATCCATTTTGAGTCAATAATATTTTATTGGCCTGTGTATGGTACCAAATTCCATGTGTGATTGGACATGAGAGCTTTGTATTCATTGATTCCTTCCAAAGTGGACTAGTGAGTGTCTCCTTCACACTTCTTGGTTCAGTATCTTGCATTTCTAATTCAATGAGACCAATGTAGGGTAATTTTGATTTAAAAATCCTTGCTTTGCTTCTAGTACATATTTTATGAGTTGCGTCAGCTTCATGTTGATCATTGATGTCTCAAATTATCTGATTGTTATTATTGTTTTTCTCAATTGTGTTTTCATTTGATGTCATTATTTTAATGTTTTTTCCTCTAGATTGATTAAGTCACATTCATCTTGAATAATGAGTTGTTGCTGAGTGTCAATACTTGTAGCTGGTGAGATATTATCTTGACTTACAGTTGCTTATGTTTCATTTGTTGGACTCAAATTGTCATCGTCTACACGACATAGATGAAACAAACTATGTAAAAAGTCAGTACTAGATATCTCTTCCAATTGCCATGGACTCAAATTGTCATCATCTTAAAGGCTTCCATGGCTAAATCCATAATCTTAAATGCATTCAACATTAGCATACATCCTCCCAAATTGAAAAGATGTATTGAAGTCTTATAGCAACCTTCCTCAATGGGTTGGATAAAAGGAAACAATGATGGTGTGGCAATGAGAATACCTTCAATGTGTACATGTGGAGCTATTTTTAGAAATGATAAAAATGAGCATATTAACAGTTTCTCTTCATTCCTTGGAAGGGGCAATACTTTGTTGGTTGAATTCACTAGTGCAATCATGGCTATGGAAGTAGCTTTAGACAAGCATTGAGATAAAATATGGATTAAAACTGATTAAGGCTCTCTCCAATCCAAATATTATCCTAAGATCCATCGAGAATCGTTGGTTTAATTTCCTTCATAGAATGTGAAGCTTAAACTTTATGATCAGACACATTTATAGAGAAGACAACATGTGTGCGGATATCCTTGTGATTGATTTAAAAGAAAGAGTATTTATCCATGGCCGATCAACTGCTATTGACTGAAAATGATTATGAAAATGATCAAAAACAACCTTCCTCAAACTATTGACGCAGTCTACCTGAATACCAAGAACTAAAATCTAAATGATAGCATTTGACCTTCTCCAATGGGCGGATCCATTTTTAGAGACACTGTGGCTATAGCCACACCAATTTTTTTCCTTTCATTTTTCATATATATATATATATATATATATATATATATATATATATATATATATATATATATATATATATATATATATATATATATATATATATATATATATATATATAATTAGATCGATCATCAAATCGATGAAAGAAATCAATGGTTTATTATCGAATTACTGTGTCATTGATCAAACCATAGGACTAAACCAATTTAAATCGCATAATTTAATTGAAGAAACCAAATAACTCAATTGAATAAATCAATCTTTATAACAAAAATATAGTTATTAAACCGGTCAAATTAGATGACTGGATCCCTAAATAAATCACGACATCTATCAAATTTCAAAATTTTAAAATATCATAATTTTACAAAATCATTCTTTAAATTTAAATTCTAAACATAATCATTAGACTAAACAAAATAATACAAAATACAAATCAAAATAAATTTCAAACAGAATCTAATTGAAACGTAAATTAAATAACAAAATAAGTGCAATGTCTAATAAATTTAATTTTAAAAAAGAAAAATTATTCCAAAAATAAGTTTTTATTAAGTTCTACTTATATTTTAAAAAACGTCATCGTTTTGTTTGAGGAAATATAACAAGCATTTAATCTGTCCATTTTCCAAAATCGTCGATTCGTTAGTTTTTCTCGATTTTGGTCGGTTCTGGTCGGCTCTCATTGGTTTAATAGTTCATCTGATTCAACAATCAAACTAGATCGATGATCCTTTGGATTCACGATTCGACTGACTAATCTCGTACAATTTTTGAGACATTGTCACCACCTCTCAAGTCTCTGTATCACTTTTATATTTGGTAATTCCTCATATTTGGTAGACGATTTTCATTTATTTTCAATATAATTTAATTCATAATTTATTTTATATTTAGTGAGACCAATATATAATGTTTGAATGCCTCCTTAGCTTCTCCTCGAAGACATAATACCGTCAAAGAATTTCAAATTTATATCTTCCTCTTTTGTAATATGGATTTTGCCATATATACTTGAATGTAATTTAAATATAAAATATTTATGCTGATAAAGGGAGAAATATATACTTTAAAGAAGTGTAATTTTTTTCAATTTTAAACAAGGCCAAGTATATATTTAAACAAATAGACACGTTGTCCCGACACAAAAATAGATTTTAAATTCTGATTGCTGTTATAAATAAAAATTAATTATTTTTAAATGATAATCTTTTTAATATGTCCTTATTTAATTAAAAATATGGAATAGAAGTAATTGAATGAGTTTTTCTGCTAGTAATTAAAAAAGAAAATACACTCCTATAGATTTAACTTTATACAAATTTTAAAAATTAATTATACTTACCTAAAAAATTTAATTACAATAATAACAGTAGTTTATTATAATAGTTACAAAGGTTAATAACGATAAAGAAAGAATTTAATTGGTATTTGAAAACATAAAATAATAAATCAACAATTAATTTCCAATTTTCAGAAAACAAGTGTTTCCATTTTTTTTTTCAATGGTCACTTTCAGACATCAGCTTTCCATCTTTTGACCCCAACTTGTGTTGATCTGTAAAAAGCTTCCAGTTTCATTTCTTTGACTCTTTTTTTTATCATTTTCCAAATGTAGTCTTTTAAAAAGAATCACACATTTTAAACGTGTTTCATTATTACTCACAGTTCAACGTCTTTTGTTATGGTAAAATCATTATTACCGCCTTTAAACATTACTTAAGGTATTTTATAAGACAAAAGTAGATTTTGCATAGATCACACATGATTTGGTTCTTCAATTCATGTCGGTAAGGATTTTATTTTTAATTCATTTTTCTGACTCTTCTGTGGATTTTCTATGAGTGAGAATTGTACGATTGCTGCTGCCCATATTTTTAGAAAAATAGAGTTTCGGTGATTTAGAGTTCAATTAAAAAGTAAATAAAATCAGATGAATAAATGTTTTATTCGGGATTCAATTTTAAACTTTTCTGAATGATTCTACTTTAATTAATAATGTGTAGTAATTTTACAATAGAAAAAATATTAATGCTTTAAGTATTTGATAATTAAACAGTTTAACGATATAATTAAAAAATATAAGTCAAAGACGTAGTAATTAAGAAATTACCCTCCTAAGCTACCTACGATACCTATAACTATATATAAATATATGTCAAAAAGAATTTATATAATATAATATTCACTTTAACGTTATGTATCTCATAATTAAAATGTTATTAAGTAGAGACGGACCAAAAATATACAAAATTTATATATAAATTTGAATAATTAAAAATAAAATCAATAATTTTTGTAAGGATAAATATATTTTTCAAGACAATATTTACCCTTTTGTCTCAAAATAATTGTTACTTTAAATACTAATGCAATATGTTTTTACCGATATATTTATCTATTTTTAAAATTGTTGATTTATAAATATCAACAATTTATTTATATTAATACATAAATATAAATAAATGTTGTTGATCTATTGTCGCACACGAGTCAAAAATGAGTAAATAAAATGTAAGATAAGGAAACGACATTTGAGTCGTATCACAAATACTCTAAGTTAATTTAACTAAAGGAAGAAACGAAAAGGGGGATTTAGGTTTTCGGACAATTGAAAAAAAAAAACGATTACAATTATGAATAACAGATTAATCTATTGGTTCAATAATTTCAGGCTTATCATCGGTTATTATATCATCAATTTCTATTAAATTATAGTGTCGATTAACAAGTGTGATCAATCTTATGTGAATTAGATTTATATTTGTCGCATTAAGCATGACGACTGAAAATCGGATAAAATTAAAGAATAAACTAAGTTAACACGCGAAGTTAAAGAACATGCATCGATCAAATTTTATCAAAACTATTATATGCAACTCGAATTAAGCAAACTAGAATACACAAAACATGATTGAAAGGAATTGAATAAAAATTGATAATATAATAACTTAAAGTCTTGATGAAATTCTGAAATAGTATATTAACCTTGAAGTTTAGTCTGTCATGTAATTCTAATGTTCCCTCTAATTCTTAAAAGTTATCTAGTTTTTTTTTATTCTGAGTTTAGCTTAAATATATAATAAAGGAAACCGGGGCCTAATAGCATCTGATCCGAAAAACATAAAATTCGGCGCAAAACTTATTATTTTACTAAGTCTGAAGGTAAAATAAATTATTCTACCCTCGTGCACTTCGAATCCACTTTTGACTTCAACACGAAACTTATAGCTTATCCTCTCAGCTTTCTAATTTATATTAGAACAAATCAATCCGATTTTCGTAGCTCATGTTATAATCTACAGAGCGAGAAGGTATCAAACTATAGTTTATTCCAAAAATAAGCAACATAAATAAAATCAAAGAAAATTTAAACTTTACTTCAAAAACATATTAAAAGCAATGAAAATAATGCAAAAAGTTATAAAATTGTCTTAGCACAAGGTAAAATATGATATATCAAAATACACTGATCAAATTCTCTCACACTCGAACTTTTACACTCCGAGCAAAACTCTAACTTCAAAATTCAAAACATATTAAAAACAAGAAACCAAAACAAAAACAAAACATAAAATTTAAAATCAAAGTTTTTCAGGATCATAAGGGTGTTAGTAAAATTATCATTCTAAGCTCCAAGAAATATGATGTTAGTGAGTAAATTTCTACGATAATCAAAACAAGTAAGAAGAAAGTTTATCAAAGAGTACATCATAAACAGTATGATCCCCACAAGATAAAATTCTCTCAACTCCCAAGTGTTTAGGTAACTGTTTACACTCAAAGTACATCATAAAAATTAGCATTATCATAAGCTTGAAAATCCTCTAACATCCACAATTGAAATATATGTACACAATAATTAAAAGTACTTTATTTTGGTTGTAACTTGACCAAGGTAAGAGTGAGATATATCCTAAGGGGTACTAGACTAAAATTCAATAGGTCAAAAGAAAATTGAAAGAAACTGCAAGAGTTGAACTAAATAAACTTTCGTTCACTTTCAAACAACAACCTTGCAGCTATTTTTCTTCTTCTTTTTTTCCAGAAGGAATATGTATTGTTATCATTCTTTTTTTTTCTTTTTTTTTTCATTTTCTTCTTCTTCTTCTTTTCTTCTTTTTTTTTCTTTTTTTTTCTGTCAACCTTTGAAACATCACAACTATATTAATTCAACCTCACACAATTCAAAACAAGATTCTTTCAACCCTTGGAATAAGATAATACCATTGTTTTACATTTTTTGGCTTGTAATGAGTTTTAAACAAAGAATGTGATAATAGGCTCAAGGGAATTTTCAAACAAGGGATGATATATTCAGGGTTGTCTTTTTGGCTAACTGACTAAAAAATAAATAAAACAAAAATAAGTTGTCTTTATCATATCAGTGTGCACAAGTAATGAAAAAGCTTCATCAAGAGTCAGTTCAAGTTCCTAGAGACTAACAGACATAGGTGAAACACGCAAGAAATAAAAATATAGATTTTTGAATGTTATCCATTATTATGCTCAAAATCTCACACAAATGATGGACAATTCAACATTTAGTCTTACTTATCATACTAAGAATGCACAAGAAATCAATTATACCACACCACAAGTCTTTAGCCAATAGAACAAAGAAATTACTCACACAACACTTGCAACCCGAAAATCAATGAAAAAACATGCAATTTTTTATATATAAAAAAAACAAGTAAGTAAATGAAAAACAAGAAAACACAAGTAAATGATCCCCACCCACCCACCCACACACTTAAGATACACATTATCATCAATGAAAGAACATAAGTATAAAATAAGAGAGATAGGAAAGAACACACCAGAGGAGTCAAGGTGGATAGATGATCGTATAAACAGTCTTTCCTAATGAGAGCTCTTCTATAGTTTCACCTTCCAATATGGATATCTCATGGAATAACTTGAGGCGGTGTCTATTTACTTTGAAATTTTTATCATTGCCTTTGTTTTTTATTCCAGGATCAAAGGACATTCTTTTATAGGTAAAAGTGTCGAATGGGGAAGTAAAAATGGTCTTCTCTTTGTCCTCTAGTGCAATATAGATATCATTTTTCATAACATCCAAAATCAAGGGGTTAAGGGGTTGCCTCACTTCTTTTGCTTCATCTTCAAGTAAGATCATATGCATACACATGAACCGTCTTATATCAGGAATATCAATCAATGTCCATTCAATTCTCTACTTATGTTCATGCAATAACTGTAACAACTTTTGTTCATGTTCAGATTCAAGTTTAGATGAAATTATTATTGGAATTTTTTATTAAATTTTAAAAACACAGGGAGTGACTTTAGCTCTAAAATAGGTGGTTGCTCAATGAATGGTAAAGTTTCATCAACTTTCTCACTAGAAATCTCACAAAAAATATCAGTAGAAAGATCACTTTGTAAAACAGCTTCAATTTTAGAACAAACTGAACATAGGTGACTATCAGTGCAAATGTCACAAGTATAAGTGTCATCAAAATCCGATAAAGAATGTAAATTAACAAAAAGTGAATCAGGTGAAGCAAATTCTCTTAATGTTCTAATTTGATCAGCGATGATATAATTATCAAATTAACACATAATAAAATAAAATCATAAAGCACTACAATGCAACAATTACGAAAAGGTCCGCAATGTATCTGTTGAGAAAAAGAATGGAAATCTAAGAAATATGAAAATATGACTAAAAATCAAATAAGATAAAATAATGAATTTACAAAAAAAAATTTTTTTTTTAGAATATGAAAATAGAAAATAACTCAAATAAAATTGAAAAGATTTTTTAGGGTAGAAATCCCTTAGAAGTTTCTTCAAAGGAGTAATGTTTGTTGATTTTTTTTTCTGATTTTCTGGAAAAAAAATCGGAGCAATTCAAAACAGTAGCTTAGAGAGTCACCTGATAGACTGAGATACTCACCACTACACTGCAATCCTGAAAATCAATCAACAAAAACAAAAAATCAAAAACAAAAAACAAAAACAAAAACAAAAGAAACAAAAAAAATCTAACAAGACTTTAAACTATGATTCTAAAATTGACTAAAATAAATAGAGAGTCCCCGACAACGACGCCAATTTGATCTACTGTCATAGTCGGGTAAAAAAAAGTAAATAAAGTGTAGAATAAGGAAGTGACACTCGAGTCGTATCACAAGGACTCTAAGTTAATTTAACCAATAGAAGAAACAAAAAGGGGGATTTAGGTTTTCGTACAATTGAAAATAAGGAAAATGATTACAATTATGAATAACAGATTAATCTATTGGTTCGGTAATTTCAAGCTTATCATCGGTTATTATATCATTAATTCTCTAAACGAATTCAATTTCTATTTGATTATAGTATCAATTAACAAGCGTGATCAACACTATATGAATTATATTTCTATTTACCGCATTAAGCATGACAGTCGAAGATGTTGGTGCAAAGGTAGAATGAATGGAAATATTCTATTAAGAATGACGGCTACAAAACATGATAAAAGTTACAATGATTGTCACCCTATTTATAAGCTAAAACTAGGGTTACTAGAATAGGATAAAATACTAAAATACCCTCTAACAAACTTAGGGGCTAAGAAAATGGTACAGCTAATAAATATGAATTACTTCTAATACCATCCCTTAATTCATATTCCATCAAAACTTGTAACACCAATTCCATCCCTTAATCTGAGAAATTGATCAGTCTTGATACCTTTCGTCAAAACATCTGCCAACTGTTTCTGAGTGCTGCAGTGTACAACTTCTAACACTCCCCTCTGAACTTGATGTCTCAGAAAATGATACTTGGTCTCAATGTGCTTGCTTCTCCCATGCAACACTGGGTTTCTGGCAAGATTGATTGCAGACTTGTTGTCAATCATCAGCTTCAGAGGTTTGTTTACTTTAATTTTCAGATCCTGCAATAGATTCAGAATCCACACAGCTTGGCATGCAGTAACAGCACCTGCAATGTATTCAGCTTCACAAGTTGACAACGCCACAACAAGTTGCTTCTTGGAACACCAAGAAATGGGACCTCCCAGAAATTTGAATAAGTACCCAGACATACTTCTTCTGTCAACTCTGTCTCCACACCAATCAGAATCTGAATAACTCAGAAGTTCTGACTCATCCTTTCTTCCAGAAGGAAATAATACTCCATACTTCAGAGTTCCCTTGATATACCTCAGAATCCTGACAGCAGCTTGATAATGGGACCACTTAGGTTTACTCATGAACCTACTAACCATCCCAACTGAATAGCAAATATCAGGTCTGGTATTGCACAAATACCTCAGAGAACCAACCAATTGTTTGAAGGTTGTAGCGTCCACATCCTTTCCATCAGAGTCAGAATCCAGTTTCTGATTTGTATCAGAAGGTGTGACAGCAATCTTACAATTCTTCAGTTCAAATCTCTTCAGAAGTTCTAATTCATACTTGAGCTGATGCAAAATAATACCTTTCTCAGAGTATCTGAACTCCATCCCTAGAAAGTATGTCATTTTGCCTAGATCAGTCATTTCGAATTCATTCATCAGAACTTTCTTGAACTTGGCTATCTCCTGTTCAGAACTTCCAGTCAGCAATATATCATCAACATATAAACATACCAGAGTCATATTTCCTTCAGAAGTATGCTGAACATAGACACCGTACTCCATCTCACATTTCTGAAAGCCTTGCTTCTTGAAAAATGAATCAATCTTCTGATTCCAAGCTCTGGGCGCTTGTTTCAATCCATATAGAGCTTTGTATAATCTGTACACCATCCCTTCCTGATTCTTTTTCACAAATCCAGGAGGTTGTGACACGTAAACTTCTTCTTCTAATGGACCGTTCAGAAATGCAGATTTTACATCTAAATGCATCAGAGGCCAATTCCTATTAGCAGCTATTGCAATCACCATTCTGATTGTTTCATGTCTTGCTACAGGTGCAAACACTTCAGAGTAATCCGGCCCAGGTTTCTGTAGAAATCCTCTGGCTACCAACCTTGCTTTGTGTTTGCCAATTGAACCATCTGGCTTTAACTTCTGCTTGAAAACCCATCTGACGCTGATGGCTTTCTTGTCTTTTGGAAGTTCTGTCAACTTCCAAGTCTTGTTTCTCTCTATAGCATCAAGTTCTTCTTTCATGGCCTTCAGCCAGAGCTTCTGCTTAAGAGCCTCTTCTGTACTTATGGGTTCAGAGTCTACTAACATGGCACACTGAATAACTTCTCCTTCAGAGTCTACTTCAGTGTCTTGCAGCATGTCAAATTCTGCATATCTTCTGGGGATGTTTCTGATTCTTTATGGTCTCTGAACTTGTTCAGAGTCTTGAGCTTCAGAGTTTCTAGCTTCAGATGGTTGACTTCCTCCAGAGCTTTGACCATCTTCAGGGTCTGGCATATTTCCAGAGTCTGAATTGCCACCAGAATCTGGATTACCATCAGAGTCTGGGTCATCAGAGTGTGGATCATCAGAGTCACCTTCATCTTCTGAGTCTTCTCCAGAGTCAGAGTCACTATCAGAATCAGAATCAACGTCAGAGTTTACTCCAACTTCAAAAATTCTTAACTCTGACCTTTCTTCAGAAGGTCTAACATCAGAATCAGATTGAGACTTATCCCAATTCCAAAATTCTAATTCCTTCACAATCACATCTCTGCTGAATTCAATTTTGTTGGTTTCTGGACAATAGAGCTTGTAAGCACCTGTACTGTGGTACCCTATCAGAATCATCACTTTGCTTCTATCATCCAGCTTCTGTCTTCTGGCTTCTGGAACATGTTTATAGCAAACAGAACCAAACACCTTCAGATGACTAACACTTTGCTTATCTCCAGTCCACTTCTATATTGGAACTATTTCCTTCAACTTCTTCGTAGGACATCGGTTGAGTACATACGTTGCAGTGGCAACAGCTTCTCCCTAGAGCTTCTGAGGAAGCTTCTTCTCCTTTAGCATGCTTCTCACCATATCAAGCAAAGTGCAGTTTCTTCTTTCAGTAAGACCATTGTGTTGAGGGGTATAAGGAGCAGTAACCTCATGCTCAATTCCATTCTCCTCACAGAACTTCTTGAACTCTTTGGAGTTGTACTCACCTCCACCGTCAGTTCTAAGAATCTTCAACTTCTGACCACTCTGATTCTTAGCCTTCATTCTGAACTTCTTGAATTCATCAAACACCTCGTGTTTAAACTTAATAAGGGATACCCATGTCATTCTTGTGAATTCATCAACAAATAACACAAAGTATTTATTCCCTCCAATCGATGCTACTGGAAATGGACCACACACATCAGAATGTACAACTCCCAAGGCATGTTTTGCTGTTGGAGCAGTTTCTGACGCAAATGGCAATCGTGGTTGTTTTCCTTCCATGCAAACTTTGCATGACTTTTCAGGCTTCTTAATTGCAGGAATTCCATGTACCAACTTCTTTGAATTCAGATGTTTTAAGCTTCTGAAATTCAAATGACCAAATCTTCTGTGCCACAGCTCACTCTCCTTCTCAGCACTTGTTGCACTAAGACATTCTGAGGCTGCAGTTCTGACATTCACCTTGAATGTTCTATTCCTTCCCTGTTCTGACTCCATAATCAACTTCTGATTGCAGTCATACAACTTCAGAAGATTGTCCTTCATGGTAACTGAAAAACCTTTCTCAATTAATTGTCCCACACTCATCAGATTGCTTCTGATGCCAGGTACATACCACACGTTCTGAATCAATGTTGTTTTCCCATTGTTCAGAATCACTCTGACATTTCCCATACCTTCTGCATTAAGATATTTGTCATCAGCACATCTGATCTTTGTCCTCTTTTCAGAGTCAAAGTCAACCAGCCATTTCTTGTTTCCAGTAAGATGATTTGAACAACCAGTGTCCATATACCACCAGTCTATCAGATCCATATCATCAGATTCAGAGGCCATCAATAGCACAGATTCGTCATCACACTACGCCAAATAAGGGAAAAGAGGGCGCTTATTTTGGCCTATAACAGCGCTTTTAAGCGCCCTCTAAAGTGGCGCTGGCATAGGTAAAGACAGCGCTTTGTTTTCCTGGAGAAAGCGCTGTCTAAAGTGGCCCTTTAAGGGCCACATTATAGTGCGCTTTCAGAAAAAAGCGCCCTCTAGAGTGGTCCATAAAGGGACACCTTAGAGGGCGCTTTCTGGAAAAAGCGCCCTCTAAAGTTGTCAATGTAAAGTGTTTAGAGGGCGCTTTCTGGAAAAAGCGCCCTCTAAAGTTGTCAATGTAAAGTGTTTAGAGGGCGCTTTCTGGACAAAGCGCCCTCTAAAGTTGTCAATGTAAAATGTTTAGAGGGCGCTTCCTACAGAAAGCACCCTCTAAAGTGTTAGTTATTTAAAAAAAAATTGTTTGATAAACAGTGGATATTTAATTGGTAACCTGTTCGCATGCTGCAAAAGTGTAAAATTCATATTGATTTCATCCTTTAATCCAATGTTATACACCATTAATCCATTGATATATACAACATGAATCCATTTATATACAACATTAATCCTCCATATATACAACATAATATATGATTCTTTGATCAACAATATACAACAACATATTCATGATTTAGTAAAAGTACAACAACAATATACAACATATATACAACAACAGCATACAACAACAACATTCCATACATATATGTACAACAATATACAACCTAGCTATATGATTCTTTGATCAACAATGAATTGACACAATTCATCCTTCATTTCATCCAAATGAGCTCTTGAGTAAGATTTGTATTCCTCAAAGTACTACAATTAAGAGAATAAAACATATTCATGATTTAGTAACAAATTAGATGAAATATCCGATAATATTAAAATAAACCCTAAGTTATTATTCCATACCATTTTTGGGATGTCTATACGATTCAACGCAATGATATCTCTCATAAATCTCAATACAAAAAATCCGCAATCGACCGAATTATTTTGCTGAGGACACTATGTAACACCCTTCTAAAATACCCCAAATATTTAATTAAAACAACAAATATATATCAGAGTAGATATGCAATTAAGGGTGTCACACAATCACTTCACACCATTCACCAAAATAACTGTCATGCTCTTTATTTAATCAAAATAAACATTGCATAATTCGCAGCGGATAGAAATCAAATCAATCATGCAAAACATGTAACACATTACATGTAAACTGGTTCAACAACCAACAATAAAACAATTAAAACATCCCTTCCCGATGTTACATCTACCAGAGCATGACCCACTAAGGAACTACACTAGACTCCAAGTACTAGCTCCTACTCAATCACTGCTTGTTACCTGAAAAATAGTTGTAAGGGTGAGTTCCTCAATCGATATAATAAGCATTATAAAATATCATGTAATGTTAAGTAAATTAACACATTTCATCACCCTAATCATATCACACATTCAACAACGGCAACATAAACTCATAATCATACTCATACTCATACTCATACTCAACACAACCACAAAACACACGTATAATATTGGAACACATCCATTCATATTATACGCCATACATACATTATGCAATGAGACTCCATGCATGCGGTACCGACTATTCGTGAACACATAGTTCAACCTCACCGACCAAATCCAGGTACGGCTACCAAGCTCACTAGTCCCACTCATTTGAGACCTAGTGACTCACTCACTAATTCCTCACCATGGGAATTAGCTACCACCCCAAGGGCTATGCTATGCACGCTAAATCACCTAGCATGCAAACATCAACAACAGTCCACAATGACTAACTCACTAATTCCTCACCATGGGAATTAGCTACCACCATAAAGGCCACACTATGCATGCTAAATCACCTAGCATACAACCATCAACAACAATCCACAATGGACATATGCTCACACTCTAAGCCATAAAACAGTCCATCCACAATTACATACATAATATATACATTCACAACATTATGCATATTTTCACACATCATCAGCATATTTATCACATAATCATATCATGTCATGCCAAATAAGTCAATCACAGTATTAGCACCCTCTACTAATACCTATACTACTCAAAACAACGGGAAATGATCCCTACTATATCACACACCGATATAGGCCAACCATCAAATATGTACACAACATTTAAATACCAATTTTCCCACTTTTCAACAGTGTTAACCGGTTAACGCCCTGGGTTAACCGGTTAACGCAGGACATAACACGCTTTCTGGAAAAACTCAACAGTGTTAACCGGTTAACGCCCTGGGTTAACCGGTTAACGCAGGACAGAACACGCTTTATGGCAAAACTCAACAGTGTTAACCGGTTAACGCCCTGGGTTAACCGGTTAACGCAAGACAGACAGCAATTTTTTCCATAATTCAAAACAGTGTTAACCGGTTAACGCCCTGGGTTAACCGGTTAACGCAAGACAGAAAGTTGTCCCTGCGCTAACAGCGAAACGGACACAGAATTCTCCGCATTTTCCACCGTTGGAGGACTTTCGGACCTCCGATTCCGACTCCGTAAAAAGCTATACGTTCGGAAAATCACAACTAACCCAAATACAGATTCAATTACAGTTTTCACATCATCTATTCATCACAATTTTTCAACATTCATAATCCAATTAGGGTCAAATCAACGGCTTATCACTACCCATTACATGTTAACCCATAATACCCATTAAACGACGATAAACCCCCCTTACCTGAGTTAATCCGGCAATCCTTTAGCTTCAAGCTTTTCTCTTCTCCAACCTTCGTTCTCTTGCTCTTCCTCTTTGCCCTTTCTCCACTTCTCTGCCGCTTCTCTGTTTTCACGTGAAAACCCTCTTTACCAAATGAAACTCTTTTTCTTATTCCAACTTATATATTCCAATAATAAAATCCAATAATATTCTAAATTATTTAATTAAATTAATAAATATAATATTAACTTAAATTAAATAATTATCTTATTTTATCGGGGTGTTACAACTCTCCCCCACTAAAAGAGTTTTCGTCCTCGAAAACATACCTCAAGCGAATAACTCGGGATAAGACTCCTTCATCTGACTCTCAAGTTCCCAAGTCACATTGCCACCTGCTGGTCCTCCCCAAGCTACCTTTACCAAAACAATCTCTTTACCCCGCAACTGCTTCAATTCTCGATCCTCGATCCTCATAGGTGATGTTTCAACAGTCAGGTTATCTCTCACCTGTACATCATCTACTTGGACCACATGCGACGGATCAGGAATGTACCTCCTCAACTGAGACACATGAAAAACCTCATGCAAATTCGCAAGTGACGGCGGTAAAGCGATACGATAGGCTACCTCCCCTATCCTCTCCAAAATCTGATAAGGACCAATAAATCGAGGTGTCAACTTCTTCGACTTCAAAGCTCGACCAACCCCAGTTATCGGAGTAACGCGAAGAAACACATGATCTCCCTCTTGAAACTCAAGTGACTTCCTCCTCTTGTCGTGATAACTCTTCTGACGACTCTGAGCAATTCTCATCTTCTCCTGAATCATCTTAATCTTTTCCGTAGTTTGTTGAACAATCTCCGGTCCAACCACAGCACTCTCACCGGACTCATACCAACATAAAGGTGTCCGACATCTCCTACCATACAAAGCTTCAAACGGTGCCATACCAATGCTCGAATGAAAACTATTGTTGTAGGTAAACTCAATCAAAGGTAAATAACAATCCCAAGCACCTCCCTTTTCCAAAACACAAGCCCTCAAAAGATCCTCTAGTGACTGAATCGTCCTCTCAGTCTGACCATCAGTCTGCGGATGATATGCAGAACTCAATCTCAGCTTAGTTCCCATAGCCCTCTGCAAACCTTCCCAGAACTTCGATGTAAATCTAGGATCTCTGTCCGAAACAATACTCGACGGAATACCATGCAAACTTACAATTTTCTCAATATACAATTCAGCAAATCTCTCTAACGGATAATCCATTCTGATCGGAATGAAATGAGCCTATTTTGTCAATCTGTCAACAATCACCCAAATAGCTTCAAAATTCTTAATCGTCCTCGGTAAACCCGAAACAAAATCCATACTGATACTATCCCACTTCCACTCTGGAATAGCCAACGGTTGCATTAGCCCAGACGGCTTCTGATGCTCAATCTTTGACTTCTGACAAGTCAAACAAGAATAAACAAAACTCGCAATTTCTCTTTTCATTCCCGGCCACCAAAATAACTTTTTCAAATCATGATACATCTTCGTAGCTCCAGGATGAATACTCAGGCCACTACGATGTCCTTCCTCAAGAATACTCTTCTTAAGTTCGGTAACATTCGGAATACACACCCGATTACCAAATTTCAAAACACCATTCTCATCAACTCTGAATTCACCACCTTGACCTTGATTCACTAGAGTCAACTTATCAACCAAAAGCACATCGGATTTCTGACCCTCTCTAATCTCATCCAGAATACCACTCGTTAACTTCAACATTCCCAATTTAACACTATTGTGAGTACTCTCACACACCAAACTCAAGTCTCTAAACTGCTCAATTAAATCCAATTCCTTAACCATTAACATAGACATATGTAATGATTTCCGACTCAATGCATCAGCCACTACGTTTGCTTTACCCGGATGGTAATTCAAACCAAAGTCATAATCCTTCAGAAACTCTAACCATCTCCTCTGTCTCATATTCAGCTCTTTCTGATCAAACAAATACTTTAAACTTTTATGGTCACTGAAAACCTCAAATCTTGACCCGTACAAGTAATGCCTCCATAACTTCAGAACAAACACCACAGCTGCCAACTCTAAATCGTGTGTCGGATAGTTCCTCTCATGAACCTTCAGTTGTCTCGAAGCATAAGCTACAACCTGCTTATTCTGCATCAACACACCACCCAAACCCAACAATGAAGCATCACAGTAAACCTCAAATGGTTCTGACGGCCTTGGTAATATCAGAATAGAAGCAGTAGTTAACCTTTTCTTTAACTCTTGGAAACCTTCTTCACATTTTGAGTCCCAAACAAACGTTTGCCCCTTTCTAGTCAACATCGTCAACGGTAACGCCAACTTAGAAAATCCCTCAATGAATTTCCTATAATAACCTGCCAAACCAAGGAAACTTCGAATCTCAGCAACAGACTTAGGAGCTTCCCACTTAGATACCGCTTCTATCTTAGAAGGATCAACAGCAACACCACCTCTTGAAATCACATGACCAAGAAAACTAACTTCTTCTAACCAAAATTCACACTTAGAGAGTTTAGCAAATAACTTCTTTTCTCGTAGAACTCCTAAAACCACTCTCAAATGTTCAGCATGCTCTTCTTCAGATTTCGAATACACCAAAATATCGTCAATAAATACCACAACAAACTTGTCTAGGTACGGATGGAAAATCCTATACATATACTCCATAAATACTCCAGGCGCATTAGTCACACCAAAAGGCATTACAAAATACTCATAGTGTCCATACCTTGTTCTGAAAGCAGTCTTCTGAATATCCTCAGTTTTCACACGTATCTGATGATACCCCGATCTCAAATCTATTTTGCTGAACACACTCGCACCAACCAACTGATCCATCAAATCATCAATCCTCGGCAAAGGATACTGATTCTTGATTGTCACTTTATTCAATTGCCTGTAGTCCACACACAACCTCATAGTACCTTCTTTCTTCTTAACCAATAACACTGTTGCACCCCACGGTGACACACTCGGACGAATAAATTTCTTATCCAACAGATCTTCCAGCTGACTCTTCAATTCAGTTAACTCAACAGCAGACATACGGTACGGAGCCATCGATATCGGCCTAGTACCAGGTACCAAATCAATCGAGAACTCAACTTCACGCTCTGGCGGTAATTCATTCACTTCTTCAGGAAACACATCAGGAAAATCACACACCACGGCTAGATCGCAAATCACCAGTTTATCTTTAGCCTCCAAAGTCGCTAACAGCATAAACAACTCTGCCCCATCTGCTACTGCCTCATTCACCTGCCTTGCTGATAGAAACAAACTCTTTCCTTCCTCAATCTCAGGAAAGATCACAGTCTTATCAAAACAGTTGATATAAACTCGGTTAAACACCAACCAGTTCATACCCAGGATAACATCAATCTGCACTAGTGGAAGACACACAAGGTCCATCCCAAAGTCTCTACCAAAAATACTCAAAGGACAATTCAAACAAACTGAAGTAGTAGTCTGTCATACCCCAAAATTTACCCATCATTTTTCCTGAAAAAAAAAAAAAAAAAAAAAAAAACACGAAAAAAAAAAAACGAAAAAAAAAAAAAAAAAAAAGAAAGAAAAAAAATTTAATTAATTAATTAATTAATTAATTAAATAATTAAAATAAATAAATAAATAAAATATAACAAATTATTTTGGACTTGAGTCTCCCTCATTCCAAGCCCATTACCCACAAAATTAGTCTATAAATACTGAAGTTTCAGACTTGGAGTTACACTTAGAGTTTACACTGGGAGATTCACTGGAGAAAGAAGGAAGAGAAGCAAAACACTCTGAGGTTTCCTTGGAACAAAACCTTGAGGAAAAAGAAAGAGAGAGAACAGAGAAGGACGGATAGAAACTTTGGCATAGGAACCCTGCCAACCCGGAGAATTCAGAATAAAGAAACCCTGAAGGCAGCTCATCCGCCCCGAAGCCATCGCCGCCCAACTCATTCCGATACCACAAGTGGTCAATCCCTTCAACCTTGAATTGGCAAACAGGTTTGCATATCTCTATTGTTTATACTTTCAATTGGCCATATCTACACATATAATGCATCATGATTAAATGTTGATATATAATTTGCTTTCGTATGTGAATTTAAATATGCCTGAATACCCTGAATGTTTGACCATGTTGTTCCTGCGATAAAATGCCATAAAGTTCAAGGTTCCTAACATGGGGCTGTTTTTCTCAAAATTCAAAATCCGTGGCCGTTCGCCTGGCCTTCGCAAGGCGAGGCAGAGGCGAACGAGACAGTACCTGATTTTTCTAGTCTGTTTTTTTTATGTTTTTATCATAGCCATGCATTATTCATCCTATCCTATTTACTGTTGCGATATTTTTCCGGTGTAATCTTCGATTGCACCCTGATTTGGTATTCTGACATGTTTCTTTTTGAGCTTCGAAAAGGTTCACATATCCCAGGAAAAGGTTATTGGCTAGGTATTCCACTTTATTTGTGGGATACCCTTGTGGAGTTTTCACCCTAAATTACCTAATTAATTTTGATGTATTAATTTTAATGTACTAATTTTGATGTATTAATTTTAATGTATTAATTTTAATGTATTAATTTTAATGTATTAATTTTAATGTATTAATTTTAATGTGGGAGAATTCCTCCTAATCACCTAATTAATTGTAAAACTTTGCCTTTGAATAAGTGATCTTGGACCTCTCTTTGTTGCCTTACGATTACGATATTACGGTCATGTCCCGCGAATGTGGGGATACCCTTAGCAAAGACCCTTCGGTTAAATCATCATAAAATAAATTATAGTCCCTCGGATGTTGCATTCGAATATACAATTTTGTCCCTCGATGACCCTCCGATGTTGCCTACGATTAAATGATGATAGCCTCTTCGAATGCTAAGGTATCCTCATAACTGTTGCCTTCAATGACCAATCGATGACCCTACGATGACCCTTTTACATCCAAAGGATAAAACTACTTATTTCTCAATAATAAGGACAGTTTTACCCTCATAAGGATAGGAAATGCCCGTAAAGACCTTGGGTCGGTATAACTCTTAATTGCTGGCTCACAACTTAAAACACTTTTTCGCACCTCACACCTTTCAAAATACCTTTAGAAAATCACCACTTGGTATACATTCATACTAGAATCATTACCGAGTTATATTTTTCTAAACAATTTTCAAAACTAAACGAGATAACCACTTTGTATACATTCATACAAGAATCATTACAAAGTTAAATTCTCTTTTCAAAACAATTTTCCAAACAATTCACAAACACTTTTTTTAGACAAAAATAATATAAGTGATCGAGCAATTAAGAGCCCATGGATAACCATGGATACAAAGGGTGCTAACACCTTCCCTTTGTATAATGTACCTCCCGAACCCAAAATCTAAATTAAGGTCTTTCCTGTTCTTTTCCACCTTTCCTTATTGGATAAAAGAAAAGTCGGTGGCGACTCTTGCTAACCGCGACATTGCGATTAAAACCACAAAAAGTCCAGTTCACCGTATGACAGTTCTGCTTGGGGACTCTACTGGGGAAAATAAATCCCCATCTACTGATTGGAGATATTCGTGTTGAGGACCCTTTCTCGGCTGGGGGTTCTGATTTCTGTCTGATGGTAGAGATATTCAACAGAGCCTGGCTGGGGATGGATGAGATGATCAATCTGTCTGATGATGCCGACCTCTGTTGGGGAATAGCTGGCTGTGCCGGGGAATACTGCCAACTTCTTCTGGGGAAAAAAACAGGCTTGCTGGGGGGAAGAGAATTGGTAGTGGATTCATTGGAAGCATGATTAGACCTTTTCCTTGATCCTGAAGTAGGGTAGTAATTGCTATTGCTATTCTATGCATGTATTTTGGTAAACATTGGTCATATTCAAATGCACATATTAATTCAAATTAAATCAATGGACATTTACGCAACCAAAACAGAAAAGTAAAAAACAAAAGCATCTTTTTTGAAAGAGGGTTGTATTGATTTTTGAAAGAAGGCCTATAAACAGGCAAATTGTGTACAAGGAGACAGAAATCCTAGTAAGAGGAAATTGTCAAAAACAAAGAGAAAGCTATGCAGAAAAACTCCTATTGATTTTAAGTCTACTACTGCCATTATGTCTTCAAGCATCTCATCCCCTGCTGTCGGATAGAAGTGATTGGCTTGGTCAGTCCCTTGAACTTGGATGAAAGTTGACTGAGAACGGGACATAGTCATACGCTTTAATCCCTAATTTTTGCCTGGACCGCCTTTTCAGGTTTTCAGTCCACCAGGATACCCTTTTTTGCCCAAGCCACCTTTTCAGGTTTTCGACTTGCCGGGTGTACATTTTTTTATATATATCCCTAATTTTTGCCCGAACCCTTTTGGTTCGCCGGGATGCCCTTACTTTTGCCTAGATACGTCGATCTAGCGGGTCTTTTTCATGCGCAGTATTTTTTAACTATGTCCGCGTTCACGGGATGCGGGAAATCTTCGCCATCCACTGTAGCAAGTATCATGGCTCCACCAGAGAATACCTTCCTAACTACAAATGGCCCTTTGTACGTGGGAGTCCATTTGCCTCTGGGATCAGTTTGCGGTAGCACGATACGCTTGATTACCAAGTCGCCAATTTGATACACTTGTCGCTTGACCCTTTCGTTGAATGCCTGGGTCATGCGTTTCTGATATATCTGCCTATGACAAACAGCCGCGAGTCTCTTCAATCAAATTTATCTGATCGAGTCGAGTCTGAATCCGTTCCTCTTCATCTAAGCCCGCCTCTTTCATGATTCTTAGCGAGGGAATCTGAACTTCCACTGGTAAGATGGCTTCCATTCCATAGACTAAAGAGAACGGAGTTGCCCCTGTCGAAGTGCGTACTGAAGTGCGATAGTCATGAAAAGCAAATGGTAACATCTCATGCCAGTCTTTGTACATTACTGTCATCTTTTGTATAAGCTTCTGGACATTGTTAGCAGCCTCCACGGCGCCGTTCATCCTTGGCCGGTACGGAGAAGAATTAGAGTGTTTTATTTTGAACCGCGTGCAGAGTGCAGTAACCATCTTGTTGTTCAAATTAGCACTATTATCAGCGATAACTCTTTCAGGAGACAACAAGTTTCTCGAATAGATATTTGATAGAACCCATCTTAGAAATCAATAAAGTGGTATGATTCAACATGTACTGTCTTAGTCGGCGAGCAGCCCAAGCCAAAGCGCAGCAAGCTTTCTCGAGCTATGAGTATCTTGTTTCACAGTCGGTACCTTTTGCTAAGGCGGTATATGGCATGCTCTTTTCGACCAGACTCGTCATGTTTCCCCAACACACCTCATTGGATTTTCTAACACGGTCAAATACATGATTAGAGGTCTTCCTTCAACTGGTGGTGTCAGAATTGGAGGTTCTTGGAGACACTTCTTGATTTTATCAAAAGTTTCCTGACATTCATCATCTCTTGACTGTCCTCAGTAATTTGAAGATAGGTTTGCAAGTAGCAGTCAAGTAGGATATAAACCGGGCAATGTAATTCAAGTGCCCCAAGAGGCTTCTGACTTCTTTCTTGTCTACTTTTAGTACTCAGATCGACAGTTTCAATTGACTCCTCATGCGGCTGTATAGTCCTTTCTTCTTTCAGTAACAGTCTGGCAAGTTCTTCAGGTACTTCACAATCTTCCTCACTTCCATCTTCGGCTTGGTAGATCGGATTTTCGAAGTCATAATGAACAGTAGCAGAACTATTATCAACAGGATCCAAAGTGGATGTGGATACGCAATTTGTTACGTGAGTGTGTGCAAGAAAGCATAGCTTATTTGAAAAATGACAGGAAAGATAAAGAGCGCAATATTTGAATGCAAAAAGTCCATTGATTTATTGAATATGAATATGCTTATGAGAATGACAAAACATTTAACCAAATTTGATACATTGAATAAACAACAAACAATTACTCCTGACTAAAGGAAGTTGGAATAGTGTCTTCAGCCTTCCAATTATCCAAGTTGCAATCGCTATTCACATCTTCTACAGCATTAACAGTCTTGTCATGATCGGGCATAGGAGCAGTGATGACTTTAGGAATATCCAGAGGATCAAATTCAAATTCCCCAGCGTCGATCATATCCTGAATCTTGTTCTTCAGCGACCAGCAATCATTCGTATCATGCCCGGGGCTATCGGAGTGATAGGCACACCTGGCGTTGGGATTATAACGAGGAGAAGTAGTGTTGGGTTTTGCAGGAGGATCTCTGAGGGTAATTAAATTTACTTTTAGCATACCCTGCAGTGCTTGTGCTAAAGTCATATTGATCTTCGTAAACTGCCTTCTTCCCGGGTTAATGTGCCTCACAAATTTCTTGTCCTTTTTCTTCTTGAGCAAGAGAGTCCTTAGTTCCTCCTGCCCCTTGGATAAGTTCAAGATCATCTCCTGGAGTTGAGCATTCTGAGCCTGGAGATCTTTGACAGTTTGTTCGAGGTCCATTTTTCTGTTTGAAGGAAAACCGTGAGAATACTGATCCTTTTAGAGTACCTGTTATGCAATGTCATGTTATGCTATGCAATGTATGAAATGTTTTCAAGGACTTTTGGAATTTAATTTTGCATAAACTACCAAAAAAGAAAGCCACTTTTATTAATAATATTTGATTAATATTCATTATAATAAGAAGTAAAATACAATAAAAGCTCAGGTCTCCCAGGGACGACTTCTTTTTGGGCGAAGATATGTATTGAGTCTTTGTTCCTCATTAAGCTGGCCGGTGAGCTCTAACACCTTCTTCCTTGTAGCACAGAACTGGGCTTCAAAAGTATCCCTTTCCTCTCTCAACTGGATCCAGGACTTCTTTAACTCTTCAACATCGGTAGGCATATCTGGATAAGGAACGATCTGAGGAGTACCTCCTTCAGCTTCTGGTTCAACAATCAGTGGTCCGACTGCCAGATATGGCATGACAAGTTCACGAGCTCTTGTGCGGACCCATCTGAGATAAGGTTCCATAGGAATAGAGTTTTTCTGTCCTAAAGTACTTCTTTTCACCATGCCCCAAGCTCGCACAAATCTTTGACGGAGACCTTGGGAATCGTTATCATAGTCAAACACCGTGCCTTGTATAATTATTTCAGTGGTTTAGAAAAGATTCCGAGGTCCGAAAAAGTTGCCGCAGCTTTACACATGACAAAGTCAGATATTGAAGCTAATTGGGTAACAAGAAGTGGAGTTAAGGGTTTACTTGCCAAATTTCTGATGAATAAGGCCCGAGAATTCTTAAAAGTCATGAATGTCCATGCTTTCGAGGAGATTCTAGCATTACTAATCTATGGTTTGGTGTTATTCCCTAATCCAGATCAATTCATAGATATGAATGCTATTCAGATATTTCTCGCTCGTAACCCTGTGCCTACCTTGCTCGGCGACATTCTGCATTCCCTTCACACTCGTACTATGAAGAGGCAAGGGACTCTCATGTGCTGCATACCTTTGTTATCCAGGTGGTTTATTTCGCACCTTCCTCAGTCAGTCTTGAAGAATGAGCAAAGTTTGAGATGGTCTCAAAGGATAATGTCGCTCTCCCACTCAGACATCCGTTGGTGTCCTCATTTCAAAGAAAACAATATCATCATTGACCGTTGTGGAGAATTCCCTAATGTACCACTCATGGGGATAAGAGGAGGTATTACTTATAATCCTGCTTTAGCCCTACGTCAGTTTGGTTGTGCTCGAAGAGATGGTCCACATGAAATAATTATACAAGGCACGGTGTTTGACTATGATAACGATTCCCAAGGTCTCCGTCAAAGATTTGTGCGAGCTTGGGGCATGGTGAAAAGAAGTAGTTTAGGACAGATAAACTCTATTCCTATGGAACCTTATCTCAGATGGGTCCGCACAAGAGCTCGTGAACTTGTCATGCCATATCTGGCAGTCGGACCACTGATTGTTGAACCAGAAGCTGAAGGAGGTACTCCTCAGATCGTTCCTTATCCAGATATGCCTACCGATGTTGAAGAGTTAAAGAAGTCCTGGATCCAGTTGAGAGAGGAAAGGGATACTTTTGAAGCCCAGTTCTGTGCTACAAGGAAGAAGGTGTTAGAGCTCACCGGCCAGCTTAATGAGGAACGAAGACTCAATACATATCTTCGCCCAAAAAGAAGCCGTCCCTGGGAGACCTGAGCTTTTATTGTATTTTACTTCTTATTATAATGAATATTAATCAAATATTATTAATAAAAGTGGCTTTCTTTTTTGGTAGTTTATGCAAAATTAAATTCCAAAAGTCCTTGAAAACATTTCATACATTGCATAGCATAACATGACATTGCATAACAGGTACTCTAAAAGGATCAGTATTCTCACGGTTTTCCTTCAAACAGAAAAATGGACCTCGAACAAACTGTCAAAGATCTCCAGGCTCAGAATGCTCAACTCCAGGAGATGATCTTGAACTTATCCAAGGGGCAGGAGGAACTAAGGACTCTCTTGCTCAAGAAGAAAAAGGACAAGAAATTTGTGAGGCACATTAACCCGGGAAGAAGGCAGTTTACGAAGATCAATATGACTTTAGCACAAGCACTGCAGGGTATGCTAAAAGTAAATTTAATTACCCTCAGAGATCCTCCTGCAAAACCCAACACTACTTCTCCTCGTTATAATCCCAACGCCAGGTGTGCCTATCACTCCGATAGCCCCGGGCATGATACGAATGATTGCTGGTCGCTGAAGAACAAGATTCAGGATATGATCGACGCTGGGGAATTTGAATTTGATCCTCTGGATATTCCTAAAGTCATCACTGCTCCTATGCCCGATCATGACAAGATTGTTAATGCTGTAGAAGATGTGAATAGCGATTGCAACTTGGATAATTGGAAGGCTGAAGACACTATTCCAACTTCCTTTAGTCAGGAGTAATTGTTTGTTGTTTATTCAATGTATCAAATTTGGTTAAATGTTTTGTCATTCTCATAAGCATATTCATATTCAATAAATCAATGGACTTTTTGCATTCAAATATTGCGCTCTTTATCTTTCCTGTCATTTTTCAAATAAGCTATGCTTTCTTGCACACACTCACGTAACAAATTGCGTATCCACATCCACTCTGGATCCTGTTGATAATAGTTCTGCTACTGTTCATTATGACTTCGAAAATCCGATCTACCAAGCCGAAGATGGAAGTGAGGAAGATTGTGAAGTACCTGAAGAACTTGCCAGACTGTTACTGAAAGAAGAAAGGACTATACAGCCGCATGAGGAGTCAATTGAAACTGTCGATCTGAGTACTAAAAGTAGACAAGAAAGAAGTCAGAAGCCTCTTGGGACACTTGAATTACATTGCCCGATTTATATCCTACTTGACTGCTACTTGCAAACCTATCTTCAAATTACTGAGGACAGTCAAGAGATGATGAATGTCAGGAAACTTTTGATAAAATCAAGAAGTGTCTCCAAGAACCTCCAATTCTGACACCACCAGTTGAAGGAAGACCTCTAATCATGTATTTGACCGTGTTAGAAAATCCAATGAGGTGTGTTGGGGCAACATGACGAGTCTGGTCGAAAAGAGCATGCCATATACCGCCTTAGCAAAAGGTACCGACTGTGAAACAAGATACTCATAGCTCGAGAAAGCTTGCTGCGCTTTGGCTTGGGCTGCTCGCCGACTAAGACAGTACATGTTGAATCATACCACTTTATTGATTTCTAAGATGGGTTCTATCAAATATCTATTCGAGAAACTTGTTGTCTCCTGAAAGAGTTATCGCTGATAATAGTGCTAATTTGAACAACAAGATGGTTACTGCACTCTGCACGCGGTTCAAAATAAAACACTCTAATTCTTCTTCGTACCGGCCAAGGATGAACGGCGCCGTGGAGGCTGCTAACAATGTCCAGAAGCTTATACAAAAGATGACAGTAATGTACAAAGACTGGCATGAGATGTTACCATTTGCTTTTCATGACTATCGCACTTCAGTACGCACTTCGACAGGGGCAGCTCCGTTCTCTTTAGTCTATGGAATGGAAGCCATCTTACCAGTGGAAGTTCAGATTCCCTCGCTAAGAATCATGAAAGAGGCGGGCTTAGATGAAGAGGAACGGATTCAGACTCGACTCGATCAGATAAATTTGATTGAAGAGACTCGCGGCTGTTTGTCATAGGCAGATATATCAGAAACGCATGACCCAGGCATTCAACGAAAGGGTCAAGCGACAAGTGTATCAAATTGGCGACTTGGTAATCAAGCGTATCGTGCTACCGCAAACTGATCCCAGAGGCAAATGGACTCACACGTACAAAGGGCCATTTGTAGTTAGGAAGGTATTCTCTGGTGGAGCCATGATACTTGCTACAGTGGATGGCGAAGATTTCCCGCATCCCGTGAACGCGGACATAGTTAAAAAATACTACGCATGAAAAAGACCCGCTAGATCGACGTATCTAGGCAAAAGTAAGGGCATCCCGGCGAACCAAAAGGGTTCGGGCAAAAATTAGGGATATATATAAAAAAATGTACACCCGGCAAGTCGAAAACCTGAAAAGGTGGCTTGGGCAAAAAAGGGTATCCTGGTGGACTGAAAACCTGAAAAGGCGGTCCAGGCAAAAATTAGGGATTAAAGCGTATGACTATGTCCCGTTCTCAGTCAACTTTCATCCAAGTTCAAGGGACTGACCAAGCCAATCACTTCTATCCGACAGTAGGGGATGAGATGCTTGAAGACATAATGGCAGTAGTAGACTTAAAATCAATAGGACTTTTTCTGCATAGCTTTCTCTTTGTTTTTGACAATTTCCTCTTACTAGGATTTCTGTCTCCTTGTACACAATTTGCCTGTTTATAGGCCTTCTTTCAAAAATCAATACAACCCTCTTTCAAAAAAGATGCTTTTGTTTTTTACTTTTCTGTTTTGTTTGCGTAAACGTCCATTGATTTAATTTGAATTAATATGTGCATTTGAATATGACCAATGTTTACCAAAATACATGCATAGAATAGCAATAGCAATTACTACCCTACTTCAGGATCAAGGAAAAGGTCTAATCATGCTTCCAATGAATCCACTACCAATTCTCTTCCCCCCAGCAAGCCTGTTTTTTTTTTCCCAGAAGAAGTTGGCAGTATTCCCCGGCACAGCCAGCTATTCCCCAACAGAGGTCGGCATCATCAGACAGACTGATCATCTCATCCATCCCCAGCCAGGCTCTGTTGAATATCTCTACCATCAGACAGAAATCAGAACCCCCAGCCGAGAAAGGGTCCTCAACACGAATATCTCCAATCGGTACATGGGGATTTATTTTCCCCAATAGAGTCCCCAAGCAGAACTTCTCATACGCATAACTCATTCATTGCATCATTTCACAGCATACGCATGCATACAACATTCGCATTTATTTTCGAAAGCATAAAACATCTCATGCATCATGACATGGCATAAAGCTAACTTTTCTTTGCAGGTTAATTATCCTCCTGATATAGTCAAAGTAAAGGGCTCATTCAGGCAGACGCCTTTATCAATCACAGACAAGATTCAGATACATATTCCATATGCAATTCATGGGAACATTCATTCTGACAACACTTCGATATCCTCCTAGCGATGGCATCTTTAAGCCCATCCCAGACATTTATTGCAAGTACAACGTATACAGATACAGCCTAACATACGGTTCATTCTGATTCAGCTCAACATATGACTCCTTCAACTCAGATACGATCTAGCATACGATCCATTCTGACCTTCTTCAACTCAGATACGATCTAACAGACGATCCATTCTGACTCAGATACGATCTAGCGTACGATCCATTCTGACCTTCTTCAACTCAGATACGATCTAACAGACGATCCATTCTGACCCTCAACAACTCAGATACGATCTAGCGTACGATCCATTCTGACCTTCTTCAACTCAAGTACAGTCTAATGCACGACTAAGTTAGACCTTCATCTGACCAGATGCTACCTTCGGACAGGTACATTTCTGGATGGTAGTCCAGTATACGGCTACTCCCTTTCCCAGATGCTACCTTCGGACAGGTACATTTCTGAATGGTAGTCTAGTATACGGCTACTCCCTTTCCCAGATGCTACCTTCGGACAGGTACATTTCTGGATGGTAGTCCAGTATACGGCTACTCCCTTTCCCAGATGCTACCTTCGGACAGGTACATTTCTGGATGGTAGTCTAGTATACGGCTACTCCCTTTCCCAGATGCTACCTTCGGACAGGTACATTTCTGGATGGTAGTCCAGTATACGGCTACTCCCTTTCCCAGATGCTACCTTCGGACAGGTACATTTCTGGATGGTAGTCTAGTATACGGCTACTCCCTTTCCCAGATGCTACCTTCGGACAGGTACATTTCTGGATGGTAGTCCAGTATACGGCTACTCCCTTTCCCAGATGCTACCTTCGGACAGGTACATTTCTGGATGGTAGTCCAGTATACGGCTACTCCCTTTCCCAGATGCTACCTTCGGACAGGTACATTTCTGGATGGTAGTCCAGTATACAGCTACTCCCTTACTCAGATGCTACCTTCGGACAGGTACATTTCTGAATGGTAGTCTAGTATGCGGCTACTCCCTTTCCCAGATGCTACCTTCGGACAGGTACATTTCTGGATGGTAGTCTAGTATACGGCTACTCCCTTTCCCAGATGCTACCTTCGGACAGGTACATTTCTGGATGGTAGTCCAGTATGCGGCTACTCCCTTTCCCAGATGCTACCTTCGGACAGGTACATTTCTGGATGGTAGTCTAGTATACGGCTACTCCCTTTCCCAGATGCTACCTTCGGACAGGTACATTTCTGGATGGTAGTCCAGTATACGGCTACTCCCTTTCCCAGATGCTACCTTCGGACAGGTACATTTCTGGATGGTAGTCCAGTATACAGCTACTCCCTTTCTCAGATGCTACCTTCGGACAGGTACATTTCTGAATGGTAGTCTAATATACGGCTACTCCCTTTCCTAGATGCTACCTTCGGACAGGTACATTTCTGGATGGTAGTCCAGTATACGGCTACTCCCTTTCTCAGATGCTACCTTCGGACAGGTACATTTCTGGATGGTAGTCCAGTATACGGCTACTCCCTTTCTCAGATGCTACCTTCGGACAGGTACATTTCTGAATGGTAGTCTAGTATGCGGCTACTCCCTTTCCCAGATGCTACCTTCGGACAGGTACATTTCTGGATGGTAGTCTAGTATACGGCTACTCCCTTTCCCAGATGCTACCTTCGGACAGGTACATTTCTGGATGGTAGTCCAGTATACGGCTACTCCCTTTCCCAGATGCTACCTTCGGACAGGTACATTTCTGGATGGTAGTCCAGTATACAGCTACTCCCTTATTCAGATGCTACCTTCGGACAGGTACATTTCTGAATGGTAGTCTAGTATGCGGCTACTCCCTTTCCCAGATGCTACCTTCGGACAGGTACATTTCTGGATGGTAGTCCAGTATACGGCTACTCCCTTTCCCAGATGCTACCTTCGGACAGGTACATTTCTGGATGGTAGTCTAGTATACGGCTACTCCCTTTCCCAGATGCTACCTTCGGACAGGTACATTTCTGGATGGTAGTCCAGTATACGGCTACTCCCTTTCTCAGATGCTACCTTCAGACAGGTACATTTCTGAATGGTAGTCTAGTATACGGCTACTCCCTTACTCAGATGCTACCTAGTGTACGGTACATTTCTGAAGTGTAGTCTAGTGTACGACTACTCCCTTTTACCATCAGATTCAGCCTACTAGACGACTCATTCTGCAACTCAGATTCGATTTAATGTACGATCCATTCTGAGCTCCAGCAACTCCAATGCGGTCTAACGTACGACCCATTCAGATCCTCAACTACTCAGATGCTACCTAGTGTACGGTACATTTCTGAAGTGTAGTCTAGTGTACGACTACCCCTTTCATCATCAGATTCAGCCTAACGGACGGCTCTCTCTTCAACTCAGATACGATCTAGCGTATGGTCCATTCTGATCCTTTATCCCCAACAGCATATGACACACTCCGACTCCCCAGCGAAGTCGGCAGCCTAATGGATGACTCATTATTCGGTCTAATGTACGACCCAGTGTGGCACCCATGTCTTCAAATTGGCCTAATGTACGGCTCGATCTGAAGCTTTCGTCATCAAACCTCCCGGATGGCATCTTTAAGCCCATCTCCATCAAGACCAACTGTCGATCCTCAAGTGCAAATTTTTGGGGCATTCTAGTGTTCAATAATCTTCCACCTCCTGACCACGAATGGCATACACGCCATCCTAACTCTCTCGGTTCAAGAATATTGAACAGGGGCAGCTGTCATACCCCAAAATTTACCCATCATTTTTCCTGAAAAAAAAAAAATAAATTAATTAATTAATTAATTAATTAATTAATTAATTAATTAATTAAATAATTAAAATAAAATATAACAAATTATTTTGGACTTGGGTCTCCCTCATTCCAAGCCCATTACCCACAAAACTAGTCTATAAATACTGAAGTTTCAGTAGGGGAGTTGGACTTAGAGTTTACACTGGGAGATTCACTGGAGAAAGAAGGAAGAGAAGCAAAACACTCTGAGGTTTCCTTGGAACAAAACCTTGAGGAAAAAGAAAGAGAGAGAACAGAGAAGGACGGATAGAAACTTTGGCATAGGAACCCTGCCAACCCGGAGAATTCAGAATAAAGAAACCCTGAAGGCAGCTCATCCGCCCCGAAGCCATCGCCGCCCAATTCCCGCCGCCTAACTCATTCCGATACCACAAGTGGTCAATCCCTTCAACCTTGAATTGGCAAACAGGTTTGCGTATCTCTATTGTTTATACTTTCAATTGGCCATATCTACACATATAATGCATCATGATTAAATGTTGATATATAATTTGCTTTCGTATGTGAATTTAAATATGCCTGAATACCCTGAATGTTTGACCATGCTGTTCCTGTGATAAAATGCCATAAAGTTCAAGGTTCCTAACATGGGGCTGTTTTTCTCAAAATTCAAAATCCGTGGCCGTTCGCCTGGCCTTCGCTAGGCGAGGCAGAGGCGAACGAGACAGTACCTGATTTTTCTAGTCTGTTTTTTTTATGTTTTTATCATAGCCATGCATTATTCATCCTATCCTATTTACTGTTGCGATATTTTTCCGGTGTAATCTTCGATTGCACCCTGATTTGGTATTCTGACATGTTTCTTTTTGAGCTTCGAAAAGGTTCACATATCCCAGGAAAAGGTTATTGGCTAGGTATTCCACTTTATTTGTGGGATACCCTTGTGGAGTTTTCACCCTAAATTACCTAATTAATTTTGATGTATTAATTTTAATGTATTAATTTTAATGTATTAATTTTAATGTATTAATTTTAATGTATTAATTTTAATGTGGGAGAATTCCTCCTAATCACCTAATTAATTGTAAAACTTTGCCTTTGAATAAGTGATCTTGGACCTCTCTTTGTTGCCTTACGATTACGATATTACGGTCATGTCCCGCGAATGTGGGGATACCCTTAGCAAAGACCCTTCGGTTAAATCATCATAAAATAAATTATAGTCCCTCGGATGTTGCCTTCGAATATACAATTTTGTCCCTCGATGACCCTCCGATGTTGCCTACGATTAAATGATGATAGTCCCTTCGAATGCTAAGGTATCCTCATAACTGTTGCCTTCAATGACCAATCGATGACCCTACGATGACCCTTTTACATCCAAAGGATAAAACTACTTATTTCTCAATAATAAGGACAGTTTTACCCTCATAAGGATAGGAAATGCCCGTAAAGACCTTGGGTCGGTATAACTCTTAATTGCTGGCTCACAACTTAAAACACTTTTTCGCACCTCACACCTTTCAAAATACCTTTAGAAAATCACCACTTGGTATACATTCATACTAGAATCATTACCGAGTTATATTTTTCTAAACAATTTTCAAAACTAAACGAGATAACCACTTTGTATACATTCATACAAGAATCATTACAAAGTTAAATTCTCTTTTCAAAACAATTTTCCAAACAATTCACAAACACTTTTTTTAGACAAAAATAATATAAGTGATCGAGCAATTAAGAGCCCATGGATAACCATGGATACAAAGGGTGCTAACACCTTCCCTTTGTATAATGTACCTCCCGAACCCAAAATCTAAATTAAGGTCTTTCCTGTTCTTTTCCACCTTTCCTTATTGGATAAAAGAAAAGTCGGTGGCGACTCTTGCTAACCGCGACATTGCGATTAAAACCACAAAAAGTCCAGTTCACCGTATGACAGAACTGGCGACTCTGCTGGGGAATATTTAAAAAGAGAGGTTACCTTAAAAACAAGATCACTTATTCAATTTGTCTGATTTATTTTTAAGGGATTGCTTGGGTATGTTATGCTTGAGTGAAAGATCCTACACCCGGATCTAGTGTACCTTAGGTAAGTAGCAAGAGATCATCGCGACTGTCCGGCGTATACTGGAATGGTCAAAATGATGGCTACGGTTAATGTGGCACTTTGGATGTCCTGATGTTCCTCATGTTAGTTGAGGAAATATTTGGCATTCGCGTGGTGTCATAAAAGCATTAACCAGACCTTTAGAACCCTAATTGACTCATCCTGGCCATTAGAAAGTAGTGAGATAACTGGCTTCGGTTCCGACTGGAGTTGGTTGAGACTCGATACTACACTCTTTGAGATTGGACTTTAGGGAAGCTTCGGTCAACCACTTGGTGTTGCACTGAAGTGGACTTAAGGAAAGGTCAATGATTTGAGATCCTTCTAGAACCCGGTTACTATTCTAAGACAGGTTGAACCCACCAAACTTCAGTGGGGAGGGTACTTACCTATGGAACTCATGCAAGCCTTAAAACCTAGGAATGATTGTTGTATGACTTGCTTATGCTTGTTATTTGTTTAATATCATAATATCATAACATCATAACATCATAACATCATAACATTATGACATTGCACTAATCACTTCGAGGACTTAGGGATTTAACTTGGCTCTATTTTGTAAGGCTATGGCTCCCAGGAAGACTATCCGGATAAATTTTGTAGTCATCTCTCCTCAACTCAAGGATTTAGTGTCAGAACTTCCTGATCAGGCTCAGTTCGTCAAAAAGCATGGTTCTCTCCTCGATTTGGTTACCACTGGTTTCAAAGAAGATATGATGAGAGTCCTATTCCAGTTCTTCGATCCTAAACATCATTGCTTCACATTCCCAGATTATCAGTTGGTGCCCACATTAGAAGAATTTTCCCAGCTGCTTGGGATACCTATTCTTGATCAAATACCTTTCAGTGGTTTAGAAAAGATTCCGAGGTCCGAAAAAGTTGCCGCAGCTTTACACATGACAAAGTCAGATATTGAAGCTAATTGGGTAACAAGAAGTGGAGTTAAGGGTTTACTTGCCAAATTTCTGATGAATAAGGCCCGAGAATTCTTAAAAGTCATGAATGTCCATGCTTTCGAGGAGATTCTAGCATTACTAATCTATGGTTTGGTGTTATTCCCTAATCCAGATCAATTCATAGATATGAATGCTATTCAGATATTTCTCGCTCGTAACCCTGTGCCTACCTTGCTCGGCGACATTCTGCATTCCCTTCACACTCGTACTATGAAGAGGCAAGGGACTCTCATGTGCTGCATACCTTTTTTATCCAGGTGGTTTATTTCGCACCTTCCTCAGTCAGTCTTGAAGAATGAGCAAAGTTTGAGATGGTCTCAAAGGATAATGTCGCTCTCCCACTCAGACATCCGTTGGTGTCCTCATTTCAAAGAAAACAATATCATCATTGACCGTTGTGGAGAATTCCCTAATGTACCACTCATGGGGATAAGAGGAGGTATTACTTATAATCCTGCTTTAGCCCTACGTCAGTTTGGTTGTGCTCGAAGAGATGGTCCACATGAAATAATTATACAAGGCACGGTGTTTGACTATGATAACGATTCCCAAGGTCTCCGTCAAAGATTTGTGCGAGCTTGGGGCATGGTGAAAAGAAGTACTTTAGGACAGAAAAACTCTATTCCTATGGAACCTTATCTCAGATGGGTCCGCACAAGAGCTCGTGAACTTGTCATGCCATATCTGGCAGTCGGACCACTGATTGTTGAACCAGAAGCTGAAGGAGGTACTCCTCAGATCGTTCCTTATCCAGATATGCCTACCGATGTTGAAGAGTTAAAGAAGTCCTGGATCCAGTTGAGAGAGGAAAGGGATACTTTTGAAGCCCAGTTCGGTGCTACAAGGAAGAAGGTGTTAGAGCTCACCGGCCAGCTTAATGAGGAACGAAGACTCAATACATATCTTCGCCCAAAAAGAAGCCGTCCCTGGGAGACCTGAGCTTTTATTGTATTTTACTTCTTATTATAATGAATATTAATCAAATATTATTAATAAAAGTGGCTTTCTTTTTTGGTAGTTTATGCAAAATTAAATTCCAAAAGTCCTTGAAAACATTTCATACATTGCATAGCATAACATGACATTGCATAACAGGTACTCTAAAAGGATCAGTATTCTCACGGTTTTCCTTCAAACAGAAAAATGGACCTCGAACAAACTGTCAAAGATCTCCAGGCTCAGAATGCTCAACTCCAGGAGATGATCTTGAACTTATCCAAGGGGCAGGAGGAACTAAAGACTCTCTTGCTCAAGAAGAAAAAGGACAAGAAATCTGTGAGGCACATTAACCCGGGAAGAAGGCAGTTTACGAAGATCAATATGACTTTAGCACAAGCACTGCAGGGTATGCTAAAAGTAAATTTAATTACCCTCAGAGATCCTCCTGCAAAACCCAACACTACTTCTCCTCGTTATAATCCCAACGCCAGGTGTGCCTATCACTCCGATAGCCCCGGGCATGATACGAATGATTGCTGGTCGCTGAAGAACAAGATTCAGGATATGATCGACGCTGGGGAATTTGAATTTGATCCTCTGGATATTCCTAAAGTCATCACTGCTCCTATGCCCGATCATGACAAGACTGTTAATGCTGTAGAAGATGTGAATAGCGATTGCAACTTGGATAATTGGAAGGCTGAAGACACTATTCCAACTTCCTTTAGTCAGGAGTAATTGTTTGTTGTTTATTCAATGTATCAAATTTGGTTAAATGTTTTGTCATTCTCATAAGCATATTCATATTCAATAAATCAATGGACTTTTTGCATTCAAATATTGCGCTCTTTATCTTTCCTGTCATTTTTCAAATAAGCTATGCTTTCTTGCACACACTCACGTAACAAATTGCGTATCCACATCCACTCTGGATCCTGTTGATAATAGTTCTGCTACTGTTCATTATGACTTCGAAAATCCGATCTACCAAGCCGAAGATGGAAGTGAGGAAGATTGTGAAGTACCTGAAGAACTTGCCAGACTGTTACTGAAAGAAGAAAGGACTATACAGCCGCATGAGGAGTCAATTGAAACTGTCGATCTGAGTACTAAAAGTAGACAAGAAAGAAGTCAGAAGCCTCTTGGGGCACTTGAATTACATTGCCCGGTTTATATCCTACTTGACTGCTACTTGCAAACCTATCTTCAAATTACTGAGGACAGTCAAGAGATGATGAATGTCAGGAAACTTTTGATAAAATCAAGAAGTGTCTCCAAGAACCTCCAATTCTGACACCACCAGTTGAAGGAAGACCTCTAATCATGTATTTGACCGTGTTAGAAAATCCAATGAGGTGTGTTGGGGCAACATGACGAGTCTGGTCGAAAAGAGCATGCCATATACCGCCTTAGCAAAAGGTACCGACTGTGAAACAAGATACTCATAGCTCGAGAAAGCTTGCTGCGCTTTGGCTTGGGCTGCTCGCCGACTAAGACAGTACATGTTGAATCATACCACTTTATTGATTTCTAAGATGGGTTCTATCAAATATCTATTCGAGAAACTTGTTGTCTCCTGAAAGAGTTATCGCTGATAATAGTGCTAATTTGAACAGCAAGATGGTTACTGCACTCTGCACACGGTTCAAAATAAAACACTCTAATTCTTCTCCGTACCGGCCAAGGATGAACGGCGCCGTGGAGGCTGCTAACAATGTCCAGAAGCTTATACAAAAGATGACAGTAATGTACAAAGACTGGCATGAGATGTTACCATTTGCTTTTCATGACTATCGCACTTCAGTACGCACTTCGACAGGGGCAGCTCCGTTCTCTTTAGTCTATGGAATGGAAGCCATCTTACCAGTGGAAGTTCAGATTCCCTCGCTAAGAATCATGAAAGAGGCGGGCTTAGATGAAGAGGAACGGATTCAGACTCGACTCGATCAGATAAATTTGATTGAAGAGACTCGCGGCTGTTTGTCATAGGCAGATATATCAGAAACGCATGACCCAGGCATTCAACGAAAGGGTCAAGCGACAAGTGTATCAAATTGGCGACTTGGTAATCAAGCGTATCGTGCTACCGCAAACTGATCCCAGAGGCAAATGGACTCCCACGTACAAAGGGCCATTTGTAGTTAGGAAGGTATTCTCTGGTGGAGCCATGATACTTGCTACAGTGGATGGCGAAGATTTCCCGCATCCCGTGAACGCGGACATAGTTAAAAAATACTACGCATGAAAAAGACCCGCTAGATCGACGTATCTAGGCAAAAGTAAGGGCATCCCGGCGAACCAAAAGGGTTCGGGCAAAAATTAGGGATATATATAAAAAAATGTACACCCGGCAAGTCGAAAACCTGAAAAGGTGGCTTGGGCAAAAAAGGGTATCCTGGTGGACTGAAAACCTGAAAAGGCGGTCCAGGCAAAAATTAGGGATTAAAGCGTATGACTATGTCCCGTTCTCAGTCAACTTTCATCCAAGTTCAAGGGACTGACCAAGCCAATCACTTCTATCCGACAGTAGGGGATGAGATGCTTGAAGACATAATGGCAGTAGTAGACTTAAAATCAATAGGACTTTTTCTGCATAGCTTTCTCTTTGTTTTTGACAATTTCCTCTTACTAGGATTTCTGTCTCCTTGTACACAATTTGCCTGTTTATAGGCCTTCTTTCAAAAATCAATACAACCCTCTTTCAAAAAAGATGCTTTTGTTTTTTACTTTTCTGTTTTGTTTGCGTAAACGTCCATTGATTTAATTTGAATTAATATGTGCATTTGAATATGACCAATGTTTACCAAAATACATGCATAGAATAGCAATAGCAATTACTACCCTACTTCAGGATCAAGGAAAAGGTCTAATCATGCTTCCAATGAATCCACTACCAATTCTCTTCCCCCCAGCAAGCCTGTTTTTTTTTCCCCAGAAGAAGTTGGCAGTATTCCCCGGCACAGCCAGCTATTCCCCAACAGAGGTCGGCATCATCAGACAGACTGATCATCTCATCCATCCCCAACCAGGCTCTGTTGAATATCTCTACCATCAGACAGAAATCAGAACCCCCAGCCGAGAAAGGGTCCTCAACACGAATATCTCCAATCGGTAGATGGGGATTTATTTTCCCCAGTAGAGTCCCCAAGCAGAACTTCTCATACGCATAACTCATTCATTGCATCATTTCACAGCATACGCATGCATACAACATTCGCATTTATTTTCGAAAGCATAAAACATCTCATGCATCATGACATGGCATAAAGCTAACTTTTCTTTGCAGGTTAATTATCCTCCTGATATAGTCAAAGTAAAAGGCTCATTCAGGCAGACGCCTTTATCAATCACAGACAAGATTCAGATACATATTCCATATGCAATTCATGGGAACATTCATTCTGACAACACTTCGATATCCTCCTAGCGATGGCATCTTTAAGCCCATCCCAGACATTTATTGCAAGTACAACGTATACAGATACAGCCTAACATACGGTTCATTCTGATTCAGCTCAACATATGACTCCTTCAACTCAGATACGATCTAGCATACGATCCATTCTGACCTTCTTCAACTCAGATACGATCTAACAGACGATCCATTCTGACCCTCAACAACTCAGATACGATCTAGCGTACGATCCATTCTGACCTTCTTCAACTCAAGTACAGTCTAATGCACGACCAAGTTAGACCTTCATCTGACCAGATGCTACCTTCGGACAGGTACATTTCTGGATGGTAGTCCAGTATACGGCTACTCCCTTTCCCAGATGCTACCTTCGGACAGGTACATTTCTGGATGGTAGTCTAGTATACGGCTACTCCCTTTCTCAGATGCTACCTTCGGACAGGTACATTTCTGAATGGTAGTCTAGTATACGGCTACTCCCTTTCCCAGATGCTACCTTCGGACAGGTACATTTCTGGATGGTAGTCCATTATACGGCTACTCCCTTTCCCAGATGCTACCTTCGGACAGGTACATTTCTGGATGGTAGTCTAGTATACGGCTACTCCCTTTCCCAGATGCTACCTTCGGACAGGTACATTTCTGGATGGTAGTCCAGTATACGGCTACTCCCTTTCCCAGATGCTACCTTCGGACAGGTACATTTCTGGATGGTAGTCTAGTATGCGGCTACTCCCTTTCCCAGATGCTACCTTCGGACAGGTACATTTCTGGATGGTAGTCCAGTATACGGCTACTCCCTTTCCCAGATGCTACCTTCGGACAGGTACATTTCTGGATGGTAGTCTAGTATACGGCTACTCCCTTTCCCAGATGCTACCTTCGGACAGGTACATTTCTGGATGGTAGTCCAGTATACGGCTACTCCCTTTCCCAGATGCTACCTTCGGACAGGTACATTTCTGGATGGTAGTCCAGTATACAGCTACTCCCTTTCTCAGATGCTACCTTCGGACAGGTACATTTCTGAATGGTAGTCTAATATACGGCTACTCCCTTTCCCAGATGCTACCTTCGGACAGGTACATTTCTGGATGGTAGTCTAGTATACGGCTACTCCCTTTCTCAGATGCTACCTTCGGACAGGTACATTTCTGGATGGTAGTCCAGTATACGGCTACTCCCTTTCTCAGATGCTACCTTCGGACAGGTACATTTCTGAATGGTAGTCTAGTATGCGGCTACTCCCTTTCCCAGATGCTACCTTCGGACAGGTACATTTCTGGATGGTAGTCTAGTATACGGCTACTCCCTTTCCCAGATGCTACCTTCGGACAGGTACATTTCTGGATGGTAGTCCAGTATACGGCTACTCCCTTTCCCAGATGCTACCTTCGGACAGGTACATTTCTGGATGGTAGTCCAGTATACAGCTACTCCCTTACTCAGATGCTACCTTCGGACAGGTACATTTCTGAATGGTAGTCTAGTATGCGGCTACTCCCTTTCCCAGATGCTACCTTCGGACAGGTACATTTCTGGATGGTAGTCCAGTATACGGCTACTCCCTTTCCCAGATGCTACCTTCGGACAGGTACATTTCTGGATGGTAGTCTAGTATACGGCTACTCCCTTTCCCAGATGCTACCTTCGGACAGGTACATTTCTGGATGGTAGTCCAGTATACGGCTACTCCCTTTCTCAGATGCTACCTTCAGACAGGTACATTTCTGAATGGTAGTCTAGTATACGGCTACTCCCTTACTCAGATGCTACCTAGTGTACGGTACATTTCTGAAGTGTAGTCTAGTGTACGACTACTCCCTTTTACCATCAGATTCAGCCTACTGGACGGCTCATTCTGCAACTCAGATTCGATTTAATGTACGATCCATTCTGAGCTCCAGCAACTCCAATGCGGTCTAACGTACGACCCATTCGGATCCTCAACTACTCAGATGCTACCTAGTGTACGGTACATTTCTGAAGTGTAGTCTAGTGTACGACTACCCCTTTCATCATCAGATTCAGCCTAACGGAGGACTCTCTCTTCAACTCAGATACGATCTAGCGTATGGTCCATTCTGATCCTTTATCCCCAACAGCATATGACACACTCCGACTCCCTAGCGAAGTCGGCAGCCTAATGGATGACTCATTATTCGGTCTAATGTACGACCCAGTGTGGCACCCATGTCTTCAAATTGGCCTAATGTACGGCTCGATCTGAAGCTTTCGTCATCAAACCTCCTGGATGGCATCTTTAAGCCCATCTCCATCAAGACCAACTGTCGATCCTCAAGTGCAAATTTTTGGGGCATTCTAGTGTTCAATAATCTTCCACCTCCAGACCACGAATGGCATACACGCCATCCTAACTCTCTCGGTTCAAGAATATTGAACAGGGGCAGCTGTCATACCCTAAAATTTACCCATCATTTTTCCTGGAAAAAAAAAAAAAAAACGAAAAAAAAGAAAAAAAAAAAGAAAAAAAAATTAATTAATTAATTAATTAATTAATTAATTAATTAATTAAATAATTAAAATAAATAAATAAATAAAATATAACAAATTATTTTGGACTTGGGTCTCCCTCATTCCAAGCCCATTACCCACAAAATTAGTCTATAAATACTGAAGTTTCAGACTTGGAGTTACACTTAGAGTTTACACTGGGAGATTCACTGGAGAAAGAAGGAAGAGAAGCAAAACACTCTGAGGTTTCCTTGGAACAAAACCTTGAGGAAAAAGAAAGAGAGAGAACAGAGAAGGACGGATAGAAACTTTGGCATAGGAACCCTGCCAACCCGGAGAATTCAGAATAAAGAAACCCTGAAGGCAGCTCATCCGCCCCGAAGCCATCGCCGCCCAATTCCCGCCGCCTAACTCATTCCGATACCACAAGTGGTCAATCCCTTCAACCTTGAATTGGCAAACAGGTTTGCATATCTCTATTGTTTATACTTTCAATTGGCCATATCTACACATATAATGCATCATGATTAAATGTTGATATATAATTTGCTTTCGTATGTGAATTTAAATATGCCTGAATACCCTGAATGTTTGACCATGCTGTTCCTGTGATAAAATGCCATAAAGTTCAAGGTTCCTAACATGGGGCTGTTTTTCTCAAAATTCAAAATCCGTGGCCGTTCGCCTGGCCTTCGCTAGGCGAGGCAGAGGCGAACGAGACAGTACCTGATTTTTCTAGTCTGTTTTTTTTATGTTTTTATCATAGCCATGCATTATTCATCCTATCCTATTTACTGTTGCGATATTTTTCCGGTGTAATCTTCGATTGCACCCTGATTTGGTATTCTGACATGTTTCTTTTTTAGCTTCGAAAAGGTTCACATATCCCAGGAAAAGGTTATTGGCTAGGTATTCCACTTTATTTGTGGGATACCCTTGTGGAGTTTTCACCCTAAATTACCTAATTAATTTTGATGTATTAATTTTAATGTATTAATTTTAATGTATTAATTTTAATGTATTAATTTTAATGTATTAATTTTAATGTGGGAGAATTCCTCCTAATCACCTAATTAATTGTAAAACTTTGCCTTTGAATAAGTGATCTTGGACCTCTCTTTGTTGCCTTACGATTACGATATTACGGTCATGTCCCGCGAATGTGGGGATACCCTTAGCAAAGACCCTTCGGTTAAATCATCATAAAATAAATTATAGTCCCTCGGATGTTGCCTTCGAATATACAATTTTGTCCCTCGATGACCCTCCGATGTTGCCTACGATTAAATGATGATAGTCCCTTCGAATGCTAAGGTATCCTCATAACTGTTGCCTTTAATGACCAATCGATGACCCTACGATGACCCTTTTACATCCAAAGGATAAAACTACTTATTTCTCAATAATAAGGACAGTTTTACCCTCATAAGGATAGGAAATGCCCGTAAAGACCTTGGGTCGGTATAACTCTTAATTGCTGGCTCACAACTTAAAACACTTTTTCGCACCTCACACCTTTCAAAATACCTTTAGAAAATCACCACTTGGTATACATTCATACTAGAATCATTACCGAGTTATATTTTTCTAAACAATTTTCAAAACTAAACGAGATAACCACTTTGTATACATTCATACAAGAATCATTACAAAGTTAAATTCTCTTTTCAAAACAATTTTCCAAACAATTCACAAACACTTTTTTTAGACAAAAATAATATAAGTGATCGAGCAATTAAGAGCCCATGGATAACCATGGATACAAAGGGTGCTAACACCTTCCCTTTGTATAATGTACCTCCCGAACCCAAAATCTAAATTAAGGTCTTTCCTGTTCTTTTCCACCTTTCCTTATTGGATAAAAGAAAAGTCGGTGGCGACTCTTGCTAACCGCGACATTGCGATTAAAACCACAAAAAGTCCAGTTCACCGTATGACAGAACTGGCGACTCTGCTGGGGAATATTTAAAAAGAGAGGTTACCTTAAAAACAAGATCACTTATTCAATTTGTCTGATTTATTTTTAAGGGATTGCTTGGGTATGTTATGCTTGAGTGAAAGATCCTACACCCGGATCTAGTGTATCTTAGGTAAGTAGCAAGAGATCATCGCGACTGTCCGGCGTATACTGGAATGGTCAAAATGATGGCTACGGTTAATGTGGCACTTTGGATGTCCTGATGTTCCTCATGTTAGTTGAGGAAATATTTGGCATTCGCGTGGTGTCATAAAAGCATTAACCAGACCTTTAGAACCCTAATTGACTCATCCTGGCCATTAGAAAGTAGTGAGATAACTGGCTTCGGTTCCGACTGGAGTTGGTTGAGACTCGATAACCAGACCATCAAATATGTACACAACATTTAAATACCAATTTTCCCACTTTTCAACAGTGTTAACCGGTTAACGCCTTGGGTTAACCGGTTAACGCAGGACATAACACGCTTTCTGGCAAAACTCAACAGTGTTAACCGGTTAACGCCCTGGGTTAACCGGTTAACGCAGGACAGAACACGCTTTCTGGCAAAACTCAACAGTGTTAACCGGTTAACGCCCTGGGTTAACCGGTTAACGCAAGACAGACATCAATTTTTTCCATAATTCAAAACAGTGTTAACCGGTTAACGCCCTGGGTTAACCGGTTAACGCAAGACAGAAAGTTGTCCCTGCGCTAACAGCGAAACGGACGCAGAATTCTCCGCATTTTCCACCGTTGGAGGACTTTCGGACCTCCGATTCCGACTCCGTAAAAAGCTATACGTTCGGAAAATCACAACTAACCCAAATACAGATTCAATTACAGTTTTCACATCATCTATTCATCACAATTTTTCAACATTCATAATCCAATTAGGGTCAAATCAACGGCTTATCACTACCCATTACATGTTAACCCATAATACCCATTAAACGACGATAAACCCCCCTTACCTGAGTTAATCCGGCAATCCTTTAGCTTCAAGCTTTTCTCTTCTCCAACCTTCGTTCTCTTGCTCTTCCTCTTTGCCCTTTCTCCACTTCTCTGCCGCTTCTTTGTTTTCACGTGAAAACCCTCTTTACCAAATGAAACTCTTTTTCTTATTCCAACTTATATATTCCAATAATAAAATCCAATAATATTCTAAATTATTTAATTAAATTAATAAATATAATATTAACTTAAATTAAATAATTATCTTATTTTATCGGGGTGTTACACACTACACAGAAAAACAAACAATATATATATAGTTAATTTCTTACAAACACTATTATAAGCAAAAAAACAAACACTATTATAAGCAAAAATAAGATACTTAATATATACCTGAACTCTGATCCAGGTAATGTCCTTCCTATTGCGATAATTCTTTTTCGATCTAAATTTTATTATTGCCCTAACAAAATAAAAACGTATATTGAGATCAATCTGACAGACATAATTAAATATACAAATACACACGAATATTTAGGGGAATTTCACTTACGCGTCAACCGTCTTCTTCATACTCGGATATTTACTCCAATCACCCGATAACGAATCGAGATAATACACTATTAGTCTCGAAAGATCCATAGCAACCAACACCCAGTGACCACTGTAAAATAAAACAAAAATTTAGATGAATGAAAATTTTCTACGTAAAAGATATACATAGATTAGAATGAAATTATTAGAAAGAAAATCTAACCCGTTGCCAGAATTAAACGGTAAAAAATACAAACTGGGTGTAGTATTATCGCCGGCCGCCATGAATCTATCGACTAGATCATTCTTTACGGATGTTGGATTTTTCGTTATTAACGTTGCGTTGATACGGGAAGCAACAATAAAATTGAAACGGTTACACAATTCAGTTCCCCGCAGCAATGTTACATACATATACCTTAAATAGAAACATAATAAACATTAGACTACTCATTGAAATGTGTAAATAAATTGTTCAACTAAGTAAATTATAGATTGATCGGAGTACCATATGTATGTATGAATGACAGCGATGCCCAATTCGTCGTGTTCAAAAAGTTGTTGCATGTCCTCCTTTGCAATTATTTCGAAATGAGCAGCTCCGAAAACACCTTCATCAAAATCTATACTACGAATGGCCCCGTGCATAATATCGGACTCATTCACCATTTTCTCAAGACGCATCATAATTTGAGATTTTGTCCCGGACGTCGTTGGAGGAATATCGTTACCAGCTTTTTTCAACTTTCGACCGGGAACCTAAAAATTCATATAAATTAAATCATGACTTTTTGTGATGCAACAGAATCGTTGCGTATATAATTCAATAGGTATATATATTTGTACCTCTTTTAGAGATGCAACTGACTCGATGCGTCTTGAAATCCCTTTACCAGCTTTATGCGTGGGTCTTGTAGGAGTCTAACATTACCATGTAATAAGGATTGATTAAATATCATAATTGTAGCTGAATTGAAATGTGAATACTAAAGATTCATAATCATTTAGAACATATATACCTCGGCATTTGGGAAAATTAGATCTGACGGCCATCCAACAAAGGATCCGACTGCTTCTCGTATCAACGTTGTCTCTGAAACAACGTCAGGTAATGGTAGAAGCGCGTCGGTATCTAATACAAGGTCAACCGAAACTTTCATATATCCCACCGGGAGGGGATTATGGTGAAGTAATTCACCCGAAGTGTTGTGCACTTTTCCCTTGTCAACCATGCGATAAGTTGGTGACGATAGATACAGCTGACAAGGTGAAATGCCCTAAACCAATAATAAATGTTATTGTTAACGTGTATATGTGTCAAGTAAAAAAGTGTTATTTTAATTTCATAATAACATATATAATTACCTCGGGAAATTTCGGTTGACAATTGATACTAGCTCGGTCACTAGTATCTTTTGCCTCGGAGGCGCACCTTTCCTCTCTATACCTTGCATTCTCGTTTTGCAGTTGGAGTACTTGTGCCCTTAACTCCGCCAAGGTCTCCATCACCTCTTTGTTGGTAGGATTTTTTGTTTTTGGTTTTTTATAAAATGACGACGGAGTCACACCAAAACCCTTACCCCTCACACGACCGGAATACTCAGGAACATTTAGTACTCGACTAAGTACGCTCCTGCAATCCTGGACCTCGGTTGAAGGTAAGGTTTGGGATAAAGTCTCCTGAAATATTATTAGAGGAGATTAAAAATGAATTATATGTCTAACAAAATTTTCGATATAATTAAAGAAATAATGTTACATATACTTACACATTCGTCATAAACAGTTTGGACCGCTTCAACGACAGCCCCATCCTTCCCAACCCGAGCAGCCTTCCATAATACGTGCTCCGGAAGAGATGTTGCGTCACTTTTCTCCTCGGCTAGCTACACATTGAATTAGATTATAAGATCATCAATTATAACATATTGTGACAATGTATAAGCTCATAGCATTTGAATATACTCACAATTCTTTGTTGTAACCGTGCATATCCCGTACGCCCTTTTTTGTACGGATACGCGGGTTTTGATGCCCTTTTCCGATTTATGTCGCTTACTTCCTGGATAAAAAAGTTTAAGGCATATTAGAACCAAGTAACTTAACAATTGTATAATACCATAATTAATAGACATTACATGGAATTTTTCGTTTCTTCGTTTGGCGACAAAGTTAATCCATTCATCGGCTGAAATAATCTCGGCATACTTCATTGGCCGTTTTGCTTCAACAAATTTTCCTTCCTCATCCTTGAGAAATTTGTTGGACAAAAAGGATCGAAATCCTCGGAGTCTTTTTCCGGCCAATTGAATACAATATTTTTGCCGGCTTTCATCGATGTGAAAGGATCTCTAAAAAACATACACATGGAGTGTGTTATTATAAAGTAATATTATAACAATATATGGTCAACAAATAGTCAACAAAAAAAACATATAACAATATATGGTAAGTACCTGTATCTCCGACCATATTTTTTCTTTGCCAACCTTCAAGTCCGGACTTCTCCAATTATCACATGTAATCGGAATATGTTGTCGAACAAGGAAACCAATGTAACTTGCCAACATTGAACCGTTAGGCTCAATTAGTTGGTCTTCAGCACTCCAATGTACTTCAAATTTTACACCCTTGTCTCTTGCACGAATGATTGACTTCATAACAGTCAATCCTCGTTTGATTTCTTTTTCAACATTGTTACGTGATCCATTCGCGTCATGGGTATCGTCTTGGTTAGCCATTTTATCTGTAATATAGAAATGATTCAATAAGACCCAAGTAAGACAATGATTCAATACATGAACACATTCATATACCTTCCATTTCTCTCATGTTACAACAATCTAAACTCTTTTTTTTTTTTATCATTATTGAATACAAACTCACACACACCTACTGCATGCAAAAGACCAATGCAAACTTATGGTGTTTGGAACATGAACAAACTTGCATCCATAATCATCAAACTTCCAAGCACAAGCTCAAACACACTTCAAATGATATCAGTTTTCAATCAGAAATAAAAAACTCAGTTTGCCCTAAACAACATTAATCAACATAATGCAAAAAATGTAAAACTAAGTTTAGAAAATGCCCTAATCAAACACATGAAGAAAGTGAACGGTAACGATGGAGAAGAGAAATACCTTCAAGGTGACGGTAACGATGGAGAAGAAAGTGAACAGTGACGGTGGACGTGAACGTGAACGCAGCAGCAGAAAAAGGCGACGGCGACGATGACGGTGAGGGAGGGAGAACGAACGGAGGACGAGAGTAATCGCAGTAGAGAGAAAACCCAGTTACGTAAACGAAATAGCTTATAGAGAGGGAAAATAAAGAGACATGCAGTATATGTTATAATTTTAATGTTTACTAAAGGGGACCTTAGAGGGCGCTTTTGTAAAAAAAGCGCCCTCTAAAGGGGGCCTAAGAGGGCGCTTCTGAAAGCGCTCTCTAAGGCTTTCCAAAAGCGCCTTCTAAACTGGAAATGTACATGGACTTAGAGAGCGCTTTTTTAAAAGCGCCCTCTAAGGGTAACCTTAGAGGGCGCTTTCACCAAAGCGCCCTCTATTGTTGTCCCTCCATTTCCTCATTATTTTTTTTTGGCTTCACTTTAGAGGGCGCTTTGTTACAGAAGCGCCCTCTAAAGGGGGCCTAAGAGGGCGCTTCTAAAAGCGCTCTCTAAGGCTTTCCAAAAGTGCCTTATAAACTGGAAATGTACATGGACATAGAGAGCGCTTTTTTAAAAGCGCCCTCTAAGGTTACCCTTAGAGGGCGCTTTCAATAAAGCGTCCTCTATTGGTGTCCCTCCATTTCCTCATTATTTTTTCGCTTCACTTTAGAGTGCGCTTTGTTACAAAAGCGCCCTCTAAAGTGCGCTGTCTATTCCAATAGTATGCTCCTTATTTTTTCTCTTCACTTTAGAGTGCGCTTTTGTAATAAAGCGCCCTCTAAGGGGCGCTATCTATTCCAGTTTTTGGCGTAGTGTCAGAACTTCTGGCTATATTTGCTTCTTCTGATTTTCTCTCCTTGTTTGACCAACAGTCTCTAGCAAAGTGACCAAACTTCTTACAACAGTAACATTGGATCTTCTTCTTGTCATACTTCTCTTTTCCCTTCTGAGTATTCTTTTGTCTATCAGAGGTTAAGCTTTCTGACTTCTGACCACCATCAGATCTTCTCCTGGCTTCTGACTGCTTCTGATACCTCCTATCAGAAGTTGCTTTCAGAGCCTGCTGCTCTACTTCCCTTTCAGAAGTTCTCTCAGTCAAACGCAACTCTTGCGCTTCTAGACTGCTCTGCAGCTCTTCAATTCTCATGGTGCTCAGATCTTTGGAATGTTCTATTGCTACCACAATGTAATCAAATTGAGAGGTAAGGGATCTCAATACCTTCTCCATGATTGTTTCTTCAGAAAGATTTTCTCCACACGCTTTCATCTCATTAGTGAAGGAGAATTGCGGTCCAAAACGCAGCGGAAATAAAAATTTCTCCTTTAGAGATCCTTACGAATGGTCATGATCAGTGATAGAATATTTACCTCTTGTGACGGTTGAAACATTTGGTGCAGATCTCTTGTGACGATCAAAACCTTTGATGCAAATCCACGAAGCGATCACGAACGTTGAACGATGACAACGTCTCTACTCAGTCCACACGAACGGGTTTCTTCAATCTCAGTGCTAGCTGGTACGAATGAAGGCTTTGAGTGAGAGAGAGAGAGAGAGTGATAGAAAACGAAAATAATGCAACCGCAAATTTTTGCTTCTGCACAAGGGTTCTATTTATAGAACCACTTGTGTGGGCTTCAAGCTAAAAGCCCACTTAAGTGTATTTTGGCCCATATCTTATAACATGCCCAAAATCACTTAAGCTCATGGTACCTTACCATATTTCGTATTCTACTCAAGTACATCGTACCTTACGATGCTCTATAACTCACTTAAGGGCACCGTACCTTACGGTATTCCTTAGTTACTCTATCTCTCATCAATCCGTCCTTTGTGTGTGACCCTGTAGGTTTTCGTGACGTTGGTAATTATATTAAATCACGCATTTAACATAATAAACAGTGAGCGGTATCTAGCAACACATCACTGCTACCCAAGACACGAAAATGTCATGTGATCTGACAATTCCTTCTATGATAATACTTATGTGTATAATTACCCTTTTGCCCTTTGTCATACGGTGAACTGACTTTTTGTGTTTTTTAATCGCAATGTCGCGGTTAGCAAGAGTCGCCACCGACTTTTCTTTTATCCAATTAGGAAAGGTGGAAAAGAACAGGAAAGACCTTAATTTAGATTTTGGGTTCGGGAGGTACATTATACAAAGGGAAGGTGTTAGCACCCTTTGTATCCATGGTTATCCATGGGCTCTTAATTGCTCAATCATTTATGTTTTTCTAGTTTGAAAAAGTGGTTGAGAGATGTGTAGGAAATGTTTTGAAAAGGAGAATTTAACTTTGTAATGATTCTTGAATGAATGTATACAAAGTGGTTATCTCGTTTAGTTTTGAAAATAGTTTAGAAAAATATAACTCGGCAATGATCCTGGTACGGATGTATGCTAAGTGGTGATTTTCTAAAAGATATTTGGAAAAGTGTGAAGTGTGAAAAGTATCTTAGGTTATGAATGAGCAATTAAGGGTTATACCTGTCCGAGGTCTTTCCGGGCATTTCCTATCCTTATGAGGGTAAAACTGTCCTTACTATTGAGAAGTAAGTAGTTTTATCCTTTGGATGTAAAAGGGTCATCATAGGGTCATCGATTGGTCATTGAAGGCAACAGTTGTGAGGATACCTTAGCATTCGAAGGGACTATCATCATTTAATCGTAGGCTACACCGAAGGGTCATCGAGGGACAAAGGCAACATTCGAGGGACTATGATGATTTAACCGAAGGGTCTTTGCTAAGTGCATCCCCACATTCGCGGGACATGACCGTAATACCATAATCGTAGGGTAACAAAGAGAGGTCCGAGATCACTTATTTAAAGGCAAAGTTTTACAATTAATTAGGTAACCGTAATCAAGTAGGTAATTAGGTCCATATTAAAATCAATACATTAAGATCAATTAAGCCATTAGGGTGGATCTTCGCCATGAAATGAATACATTAAAATCAATTGAGTAATTCAGGGTGAATCTCCATAAGGATCTCCCACACATAAAGTGGGATACCTAGCCGGCCGTTTCCTCGGGAATATGTAAACCTTTGCACAATTCAACACACGGGTTAGAGCATCAAAGTAAAGTACAATTGAAAATTGCACTACAACACAACAGTCATAATCTCAGGCCAAATGATGCAGAATTATAATAAATCTTGGTTAGATAGACATAAGGCATAATAGAAAAGAAACAAAGTAGCCACTGTCCCGTTCGCCTCTGCTTCGCCTGGCGAAGGCTCGGCGAATGCTCGCTACAGGCTCGCTTAGCGATATGCTAGCGAGCGGCCACGGGTTTGGAGTTTGACAGCAGCATGACCTCCGGAAACCTGAACTTGTATGGCACTTGATTACAGGAATAGCATGGACAAACATTCATGATATTCAAGCATATTTAAATTCGCATGTGAAATCCAATTACATATTCGAAACTTCAATCATGATGCTTTATGTATATAGAGATTACCGATTAAAAGTATAAAACAATAGTGACGCGCAAACCTGCTTGCAACTAAGTTGCTATGTTGAAGAGACTTATCGCTTTTGGCATCGGATGGAGTTGGGCGGCGGTAGCTTCGGAGCGGAGGAGCGGCCTTCAGGGTTTCTTCACTCGGAACTCTCTAAAGTAGCCTCCAGGGTTTCTGTGCCAGGGTTTCCGTCCGTCTTTCCCTATCCCTTTTCGTGACTGAAGCTTGGCTATTTATAATGCTCTTGTTGTGACCTAATGGGCTCAGAATGAAGCCCGAAAATTCTGATGTCTGCCAGCTTCGCTAGGCGAGCGTGTAGCGAACGTTCGCTAGGCGAGCGTGCAGCGAACGTTCGCTAGGCGAAGGATTTGCTCGCCTAGCGAGCAGGCCAGTTTGGGCCATTTTCTGGATTGGGCCACTCGTGAGCTGGGCCTTTGTTCCTTTAAGATCAGTGTCATAAAAATGAGTCGGAGTGCCCTGAAAAATGTCTTGAAATATTAATGGGCAAATTTTGGGGTATGACACCCTTATGTCTATATTGAACACAAGGCATAGACCGTGTCATCCTTGTCCAGTTCAATATTGGGCCCATAGACATTTATCCTGTTATGCAGGATGGGCAAATTCCATCTAGGTCACTCATGTCCCTCAGCATGCTTTGTGGAGTACCCATCAACTGTCTTTATGGTTATCCAGTTACGGACAACGTTGGATCAGCAATAAAGCACTCGACTCTACATCTAGGATCCATAGTGGTTTCAGGTCGAAGAGTGGAATACACTATTATCACCATAAGAATAACTTATGACACCTTGCATAACTTTCTATATAGTATTCTCATAGCGGGTCAATCCGGTATAAATATTACTCCTAATATCCATACCTATGTTTAAGACTTGATAACTCTTTATCCATGATCCATGAGATGTGATCATCAGTCTACAAACATAATAGTCTTAATGCTTTAATGTTATCCCACTTCATACTAAAGCTCGACTACGGATACTTTAGGAATAGTGTCCTTATGTTTAATGTGTTCTCATGATTAAGTCACACTTAATACATTAAACGGACTATCTATTCCAAGGACTTTATTAATCAACCATAATAAAGAGAATGCCTTTTATTATTAATAAATAATTCGATACAAGTACCAAAAAGTATTGGCCTCTAGGGCTTACACCAACAATTAGTGATCAGAATCACTCTGGAGATGTATTCAGAAACTTTCTCATTATTCTTCATGTTGAGATTCTCATATTGCTTTCTCAAGGACTGAAGCTTCACCTTCTTCACTGATGCGTCACCACCATAACATCTAACCAGTGTGTCCCACGCAGCCTTTGCTGTCGTTGAATCTGCAATCTTCTCAAACACATTTACATCAACACATTGATGAATGAAGAACAATGCTTTCTGATCCTTCTTCCTTACTTCCTTCTGCGCGTTTTTCTGTTCATCCGTCGCATCTGCTGCTACCGGAACATAACCATCAGTGACAAGATCTAGAACATCTTGAGCACCGAACAGTACACGCATTTGGATCATCCAACGATTCCAGTTTTTACCGTCAAATACTGGAAGTTTGGTGTTCATGTTGTCGTTTCCGTTCATCTTTCTACCTTGCACAGTACACTCAGATTTCTCACACAGTGTTTCCCAACCCACAGAATTAAAATTCTGATCAGATTTTGTTCAAGATTCAACACGAATCTAAGAATCAAAATCAAACACACAAGACCTCACGTTCACTCGTGTTTCCCGTGTTTCCCAATGAATCCGAACCGGAGCTCTAGATACCAATTGTTGGTGCAAAGGTAGAATGAATGGAAATATTCTATTAAGAATGACGGCTACAAAACATGATAAAAGTTACAATGATTGTCACCCTATTTATAAGCTAAAACTAGGGTTACTAGAATAGGATAAAATACTAAAATACCCTCTAACAAATTTAGGGGCTAAGAAAATGGTACAGCTAATAAATATGAATTACTTCTAATAGAAGATAGGACAAAGTTAACTAATAAGCTAAGTTAACATGCGAAGTTATCGATCAAATTTAATCAAAAATATTATATGCAACTAGAATTAAGCAAACAAGAATACACAAAACGGGATTGAAAGGAATTGAATAAAAACTGATAATATAATAACCTCAATTGATGAAATTTTGAAACAGTAGACTAACCTTGAAGTTTAGTCGACCATGCAATCCTAACGCTCCCTCTAATTCCTAAAATTTGTTTAGTTTTTTTATTATGAGTTTAGCTTAAATATATAATAAAGAAAATCAGGCCCTAATAGCATCCGACCCGAGAAATATAAAATTCGGTCCAAAACTTGTTATTTTACTAAGTTTGGAGATAAAACAAATTATTCTACCCTTCTGCATTTCGAAACAGCTCTTGACTTCAACACGAAACTTATAGCTTATCCTCTCAACTTTCCAATTTAGATTAGAACACATCAATCTGATTCTTGTAGCTCATGTTATAACCTGATGAGCGAGAAGGTATCAAACTATAGTTTATTTCAAAAATAAGCAACATAAATAAAATCAAAGCCAATTTAAACTTTACTTCAAAAAATATTAAAAGCAATGAAAATAATGCAAAAAATTATAAAATTATCTTAGAACAAAGTAAGATATGGTATATTAAAATACATTGATGAGTTGCCTATTGATATTAAACATGTAATGTATAATTTATCCCATTTAATTTAACTAAAACTTATCCATTGAACTATAATATATTTAATTATTGAGGTTCTCTTCCCTAAATTATTCTGCTAACTAATAAGAGTATTTTAAAATATAATATTAATTTCATCTTTAAAATTTATTCAATTAATCTTTTCTTAAATTTTATATACAACCTAAATTGACATTTTATTTGATACATAACCATAACTGTTCTATTATATTTCCAAAACAACAAATCATCTTTTACTACCCTTCAATTTGTTCATTCAAACGTATAAAAGAATTGTATAATAATAATATGTGAATGTTATTATTTTTAAATAACTCAAGTGCTAGTGGGCCACTGCCTACAACTATTATTATTATTATTATTATTATTATTATTATTATTATTATTATTATTATTATTATTATTATTATTATCTTTAACTCGAGTTTATTTTAATTATTTAATTTTTAAAAAGATCAGTTTGATCATTTATCTCTTCAAATTGAGTCAAATAAGTCATTTTCGTCTAGTTTTAAGAAAAGGTATCTATTTTTGCTTGTGTAACATCCTTGTTGGCATTTGTTCATCACCATCTTCGTTTTTTCGATGTTTGTTTCCATTTCTTCTATCCTTTGAATCCTAAATGAAATTAGGGCATAAATCTCCTTGAGTTATCACAATTGCTTTCTCTTATGCCAATTACCACCCTGAAATCGCAAAACTTGTAAAAATGAGTTATAGGTGTTGTTCATCCATAGGAAAAGGGAAGAGTCTTGAGAGTATTAATTCTAAGGTTTACAGAAGTTTCAATATTCGATGGAGACCAATTTGTTGTTGTAGAGACATTAATATTCTTCGCAGGGCAACAACCGTTAACAACAATGACAAGCAATTATGGGGAATGTCCATATTTTAAGGTAAGATTTCATACTTATTCATCATTATCGAAAAATTATAGGAAACTATAGTTGGTTAAACATTTTTGTTTGGAATCTTAACCTAAACATGACTCTACACAAATTTGGTATGAGTTCTTTGATTGATTTTATGAAGAAGTGGAAGATGAGAAGGACCAATTTATGATGAAGAAAAAATGGAGGTTGGAAAAATTAACAAAAGAAAATGAGGAGCATATGGATAACCTTGAAAAACTCAATGTCGCAGTTGAGGAACAAAAACAAGATTTGTTGGAACTTGAAGTTGATATGAAGAACATTATGAAGTGGAAGAAATTTTGGAAGATATTGTTGTTTCTTGTTTTCATCGTTTTAATAGTCAAGATGTTTTAAATGTAATTATGAATCAATACAATGGAATTATAAGTTGAATGCAAATAGAATTACGTAGCAGGACTTGTTTTCCAATGGAATTATGTTGAATTCAAATGGAATTTATGTATTAGTTTTATTTTATACCAAAATTATGTTAAATTCATATGAAAATTATGTTGCATTAGTACTTGTTTTGTATCAATATTTGTTTTCAATGGAATTATGTTGAATCCAAATGAAAGTTATGTTGAATCCAAATTTATGTACCGATTTTTAAGTTGAATTTTTCATTTTTTAAGTTGAATGTACCAAAAAAATTTAGTATGTACTAGTATTTTCATCACTATGTATCAGTTTACCATGTTGTATACCAGAGTTTACACCATGTTGTATACCAGAGTCTACACCAGGTTGTATACCGGAGTTTAGACAATGTTGTATACTAGAGTTTGTATTTGTATGTTTAATGTAGCCGTTTTGTATATACCATAATTATTTTGTTCATAACCATTCATTAAAATTCAACAAAGATTCGGTTGTGTAAAATACCACCTTGTTCAAACAGACATACAAAAGGAACTATGCTTGTTCAAATAGACATACAAAAGAAGTAAACATTAAACATCCAACAAATATCACAAATAAACTACATTATCTTCTTTTTTGGTGCGGTCCTCTTTGTTGGAGCAGTCTAGCTTGTTGTTGAACCAATTGCATTCTTTACTGAACTTATTCTGGTTGTTAGACCTTGGGTAACACCAGATGATGATACCTTCCTAACAGTCAACTTCTTTGGCCTCCCTTGATTGGCTGAGATGTCTGACAAACTTGACTTGCCTGAGTTATAGGTGTAGGTTGACTAGCTTATTGAGTTTGTTGACTATCACTAGCACTACCATGAGTTTGTTCATTAGCCCTAGCTTGACTGTCTTAAACTGGTTGAGTAGTTGGTGTTATCTTACAAGTAGACTTATTGTGACATGTCTGCTTGCACCTACTACACCTAACAATCAACCAGATTCTTCTCATTTTACGATATGAGCCATTAATTTCTCCTTGCTCAAGATTCCTCCTCTTCCTTAGTCTTCCTAGCATTTTTGTGTACTTTGGTGGTTTAACATCTAGATATTCTATCCTGACCCACGGATTTAAGCCATTGATAGGATAAATCACAAGATTGTAGATTGCGTGATACCGTAATTTCTTGTAATATTATGGGATGTAGTCATCTACTCTGAGATTCCCACTATTCATGGATAATATTGCATGAACAAATGGAAGGCATGTGCGTTCCTATTTTATGAAAGAGCACATATATTCTTTCTAGATGACAAAAAACTTTATTGTTGGATTTCCAATGTGCCTAACCTAAAAAATGTGTTCAACTAACATCCCATAACACATTGATCTGAATCAGTTTGACATTCTAATGTATCAAAATTTACTAATGAACAAAAAGCATTATACATTTACCTTGCAATCTATAAGTTAGTGTATATGTTGGTTTTCTAAACTTTCTTCTTATTATTGGGTAAAACATCCCCATCACTTAAGTATGGAAATCACATTCTATTACCTGCCAAATTCTCCATAAGGTAGGTTCTGATTTCTTCTGGAAGAGTCACCAATGGTCTAACCCTTGATTCAATGATAACAATATTAAATGCCCCAGACATGTTGTTAAGAGCAGAGTCACATTTTAATTGTGTCCTAAAATATGATTTACTCCAAAATCTAGGTGGTGTCTTCATCATATGTTTAAAATACTCTTTATTGACCATTCTTATTCCCTTCATTTATCTTTTTCATGCTTGTGGATAAGTTGATTTGGCAGCCTTCCATATAATTTCATTCAACAACTTTTTAGGATACTTATTCCTAAAGTTGTTATACAAGTGCCTCATACAAAATCTTTGCTCAACATTAGGTAGTAGCTCATCCATTCCAAATAATAGACCATGTAATACAAACATTAGGTAGTAACATAACACAAATATAACATAAATAAAAGACATGAAAACTTAACACAAATATAACATACCTTTTGTTGATCATAAATGAATGTGTAGGAAAGACATTCATTCCTACCTCTAAGATCATAAATTAGAAGCTCCAAAAACCATGTGCAACTATCTTTTGTTTTCCCCTCCAACATAGTAAAATTTATCGGTAGCATCTGATCATTAGGATCTCTACCACTTGTTTCCAAAATCTATCCTCCATAAAAATACTTTTAAAAAGCATCCATCAATACCAATGGCACGCCTACACAACTTGAAACTCTTCTTACTCGTAACATAACATATGCACAATTTTAGGAAATTGGGACTTCTATCATCAATTCCTTCTTACATGGGGTTGGACATTTAAATTGACTGTTGACCCATAATAAGTTCTTAGGATTTCATGACAATAGCCATAAATTCTCGTGTAATCCTCTAGGAATGAACCATGAACCATGTCACTAGTTACAATTCTTTCCCTAAATGCCTTTGTCGTGTTGGCCTTTACATTCCATTTCCCTTGTGCCTTTTTATTTATATCCTTAATCTTCATTCTAAGATTATTTTTTAAGGAATTTTAAATCTTCTTACTTAACTATTTTATAATCATCATCTTGATATTATAATCTCTACTACAAGTATGGTTGTTAATTACTTTTCTAAGTCTCCAACCCTCTTTACATCTAACCCTAACCTTTTTTTTGTCATTTTTTGTGAACTTGAGGTTCACCAGATTGGACAACATATGTTGGTATTACTTCCTTAAACTCATTTTTGGTACTAAAATATGTTCCTAACTCCCATTTATAATTTTCCATGTCTTTCTGCAACTTGGACATTGGATACTTCTTCTTGGTTGCTCCACTACTCCCTTCACTTTCACACCCACTTTCCAACTCTTCACTCACATTTTCACTCCCCTTAGATTCTTCCTTATATTCTTCCAATTTATGTTTATTTTTGTGCTAGTTCCCTCTTGAGAATTGTCATAGTTAATTAGATTACCAATTTCATCTTCCAGATAATCATCAATCTCATATGAGTCATAAAAAGCAATTTTCAAAGCACTATCATAATTAAAACTCTCACCCTCACTGTCATCTGAGCTTACATCAACATTCGTCACACGTGTATTACCAACATATGTCTCTAATACATAGACGAGGTAACGAAGGACATCATGATAAATTGCCACCAACCCCCTCGACTTTAGAACCGAGGGAATAGTTAAAATCGTCATTGGTTTGATCCCTAACAATAACTTTTTTATATTTTTAAAACTAACGCCACATACCTCTCGGTTTACGACCAAAATCGAGGGGAAAAATATTTTTTATAAAATACTCATTACATTGTTTACAATGAATATTAATAAATTAATTTGTTTACAAACTACATTGTTTATACATAATATTACATTGTTTACACACAATATTACATTGTTTACATAGAATATTAAAGTAAAAATATATAAAATTTTGAATTTGATTCATCATCATCACTGCCACTGAAGATCAAATGCTAGAGTACTTTCTTTGATTGACAACATAGGAAGGTTATTCCAAAAATACAACAACAACATCAACACCATAATGTTAGATAGATTGCAAGAGGAGAAAACATGCTTTGTTCAAGATAGAAAAACAACATACAACACATAACATTGAAGATTTTTTCTGTGTTGTAATCCATATAAAATATGATGCGTACGAGTTTGGAGCGGCTACATATAAGTTAGGTTTAGGGTAAAATCTGAATAACAGGTATTTTTATAGTAAAATTTGATTATCTAATATCTCGATTATTATAGAAACTGAAGGAATAGATAATTAATTTACAAATAAAAACAAAAGAAAAAGAAAGACACCACTTTTAAAGAAATAAAAACATAAATATCATTTGCTGGAATTCGAAGCATGTCATGAAATATTTTCCCCCTCGGTTATATTCAGAAACCGAGGGAATATGTGGTTTTTTTTTAAAACATGGCGCATCTTGGCATAATACCTCGATTTTTTGTTAGGTAAGGTAAAAACTTTGTCATGAAATGTATTATTTGTAGTAGTGAAGGTTCATTTTTACATGAACACCAAATAACATTGAAACCTTAAAATCCTAACACTAGGAAAAGATAAAACCGTAAAATCTGAAACAAATAACAAAGAAAACGGATACTAACTGTTGTCAGCAATGATTCTTCAATGACATTTACACACTCGTGTTTTCTAGATAACGGTTTAACCACCTTCTATTTCTCCTACACTCCCTGTCTCCTTTGATTACAAAATCACATTCACTCCTTGTCTCCTTCGATTATGATTTCTTCTTTAATCGTTGTCTCCTTCGAATTCGCCTTCTTTTGTCTGCTAGGGTTTTGTTAGAACGAAAATGGTTGAGTTGTAACAAATTTTACTTAGCCATTCCATTTTATCTTAAGTTTATCTTCACATCAGCTACTTAATCTCTACATCAATGACTAATCTCCACATCAACACCATGTGTTTCAAATGTGGGTATTTAATTTGACTTTGACTAGCAAATTTAACATAAATAACCAATGTGGCACGCTATGAAGAGATAAATGATCAAACTATTTTTTAAAAGTTAAAAAATTAAAATAGATCCCAAGTGAAAGATAAAAAAACAAAAATAAATTGATTACGCCTTATTATTATTATTATTATTATTATTATTATTATTATTATTATTATTATTATTATTATTATTATTATTATTAATTTTTTTTAGGTTACATTGACAAAACAAAAATACTCATGGTAATGTGAAGCTACTTATAAGCAAACAAGTATAATTCACTATCACTATTTTTTATATTATACTGAATGATAATGGATTAGGTGCCTTTATTTTGGCTACTTTATAGATGGTATTTTTGTTTAAATGCACTAGACAGGTTTGAAATCCCACTCACCTTCCAAAGTAATTTTAATTTAAAGTAAAAAAAGAAAAAAGTTGTAAAGTTTAAAAAGCAGTGATTTATTAATTATATTTTGAGTACTTGATATATAGATAATAGAAAAAGTGATTACTAATTTACAAGTGTGTCTTAAATATATCGATGTAATATAACATTAGTATTATTCACATGGCAACCACAAGCCGCTCATAGACATGTCATGAGCCTATAAATAAAGCCACATTTTCTGCATACTCAATCACATATAGCTCTAATATCAGTGGGGAAAATATGAACTCCCTTCGTCTCATAGCCACAGCTCTCTGCTGTTTAACAGTTCTGTTTGGAGGATTAACTTTCTCCTCAGATGCACAACTTGACCCTAATTTTTACAGTCAAACTTGCCCCCAGTTGCAGGCTATAGTATCTCAAGTCTTATCCAAAGTTGCTAAGAACGACCCCCGAATGCCTGCTAGTCTCATCAGGCTCCACTTTCATGACTGCTTTGTTCAAGTATGTACACATACATATATTTCTCCTGATAAGTAACAACTTTTATATATAAGTTATTTTTATAATAAAACTTATTTCTGTTTCATACAGGGTTGTGATGCATCCGTTTTGTTGAACAAAACTTCTACTATTGTGACTGAACAAGAAGCCTTTCCAAATATCAAATCCTTAAGAGGTTTAGATGTTATAAATCAGATTAAAACAGCTGTAGAAAGTGCTTGTCCAAACAAAGTTTCTTGTGCTGATATTCTTACACTTTCTGCTGGAATATCTTCCGTTTTGGTAAATATAATTATTTTCAGCTAACAACAAACGAATTTTCGCATAAAATTATAATGATTTTATTAAAAAATTTATGTTCACAGACCGGAGGTACAGGTTGGTTGGTTCCATTAGGAAGAAGAGATAGTTTAACGGCAAATCAAACTCTGGCTAATCAAAACCTTCCAGGTCCATCTTTCAGCTTAACTGAACTGAAATCTGCTTTTGCTGATCAAGGCCTCACCACACTTGATCTAGTTTCACTCTCAGGTATGTCGATAACTATTTTTATGATAAAGAAAAAATTGTGATCTACACCACGACAACCGCAATCTTTGTTACAACACCTATAATATATGATAATTTCAGGTGCACATTCATTTGGAAGATCACGTTGCTTTTTATTCTCTGACCGATTATTCAACTTCAACAACACTGGAAAACCTGATCCAACTCTTGATCCAACTTACTTAAAAGTATTACAAAAACAGTGTCCTCAAAACGGGGCCGGAGATAACCGTGTCAATTTCGATCCAACGACTCCTGATATATTGGACAAAAACTACTACAACAATCTTCAAGTTAAAAAGGGTTTGCTTCAAAGTGATCAAGAATTGTTCTCAACACCAGGTGCAGATACTATTGGCATTGTCAACAATTTTGCCAATAACCAAAATGCTTTCTTTCAGAATTTTGCGACTTCGATGATTAAAATGGGAAATATTGGTGTGCTTACGGGAAAGAAAGGTGAAATTAGAAAACAATGCAATTTTGTTAATACAAAGAAGAAATCATCTGAGTTGGATATTACTGCCGTGACCTCTACAGAATCATTTGAGGGGGGTGTGGTTAGTTCCATGTAAGTGTTTTTGAGGGTTACTTTAGTTGAAATAAAGAAGTGATCATAGCTAGGTACTTTTGTGCCATAAGCTTTGTGTTATGTGCCTTGTGCGTGTAAGATAATCTTCTTTTATGTAATGTTTTCAATAATATCCACTCTCTCTATTACAAGCTCTTGTTCCTTAGGATTGATAGAAAGTAAAGATATGATTAGCACGATAATATATTACTTATTGAAAATAATAGTCTAAGATTAGGTAAAACAGTGAGACAAATGCTAATCAAATTTGACTTGAGGGAGAGTGGTGTTGGTAAAGTTTACATTAAACATGTGGCTTCTATGACCAAACACATTTAGTAAGAAAAAAATATCAAAATTAAATATTATTATTAAAAATAAAAATGAGATAGAGCCATAAATGTAAATGCATCATCATGCATAGGGATATCAATTTGCATTTGTTAATGGAAATTTCTGGGGAGATTATTTGTGTGGAGCTCCGAAGTCGGTGAATTTTTTTTCGTGAGGACAGGGATGGAGGAAAAAGTTCTCCCGATGACACTTCAGGGTGGGGATTGGGAAAGTATCATTTGCCCCGCAGATTCCCCGATGACACTTCAAGGTGGGGATTGGGAAAGTACCACATGCGCCGTGGATTCCTTGATCCCGACCATATTATTTAACTTTTATATATAATATATTATATATTATATAATTTTGCATTATATAATAAGGAGTTATCAATGAATCATTTTTTTTATTTTTTTTGTTTAATTGTATAATGCATTATTTCACTACCCAAGTACCCAACCTTATAAAAGTGCATCAATTAGATACACTGTAGACATTCTCTTATTCTTTTTTTCTCAATTCTCTTTGCCTCCTCTATGGTAATTACTCTTCGACTTTACTATACTTCAATTAGTAATATGTTTTTCATTCAATTAGTAACCTGTTTTTCATTCAATTAGTAAATCAGTAGTTATGCTTTCATAACTACAAGTGTCTTTGTTTTTTTTTTGTTATTTATACAAGATGTATTTTTTTAAAAAGGAAAAATATATCTTTTTTGAAAAGAGAAAAGCAACGAAATACTAGTGTCATAGTTCTTATCGAAAAATATAGAAATTTTTTTAAGACTCGTTCTCCGTGGATTTCCGATTCTCCATGGGGATATGTGTGGATGGGGATGGAGAATAATATTTCCCCGTGGCGGGGAAAGGGGATGGGGATGGAAAAAATATTAGGGGACGGGGCGGGAGTGGGGAAACATCCTTCACACATTCTCTGTCCCGTTAACATCCTTAATCATGCATAATTTATAGTACTATATTTTTATTTTATAGTCAAATTAAAATCCAATCACACAACACTTTCATTTAATTCAAATCTTTATTTTTCTCAAATTATCATAAACAAAGTCACCACCATCCAACCCAAGAGCGAGGCCTTCCAATTTAACCAGAAATCCTGGATTCGAACCGGATCCTGGACACGCAGTAGTGTTAAATTTCTTTAGAGAGAGCTTTGCCGCCTATTATAGTCCTTCCCGATTCAATGGATTAGTCTTTATAATTGTGCGTAGAGAATATCTGATTTCTAACCGAAAAAAAGTCACCAATAGAGTGAGGAAAAAAGAGAGAATCCAAAAAATAGAGAGAAGCAGAAATTAAATTGAATTTTTTTACATAAATGATATAATTAAATAAATAATATTTTATTAAAATCAAATATAAAATATTATTTATAAATAAAATAAAAATTATTTGATTATTCAATCTATTAAAATATAAAAAAAATTAATTTGAATTAACAAAAAATGATTATATTTATGTTCAGAGCATATATATTTTATAGTATATATTAGTAAACTGGGTAATGTACAATAAGTCTTTTAGAAAATTGGGTTGAGTCTTTTATGTCGGGTTCTTTACGTGAAGAAGTGGAAAAGTTTTCGGGAACATGCGCATTAAATGCTAGGCTTATCATTGAGGCGATTCATAGGATTTCCTTACACATTTCCATAGATTCATAGGCTGGGACATGGCGGTTCCACTAGATTACTCGAGTGCACTCAAGTGCCATTGCATTTCAAGGAGAGATCTGACTGTTTCTTTTCATATTTCCATTTTCTTCATTCTATGTCGTTGATTTATCTGTCTTGCTTTAGTATATAAGGATGACTTTGGTCTTTTAAATAATTTTCGCCCCCTCTTGCAAACTAAGACATACTTTTCCTATGTGTGAATTCTTTCCACCTTTTCTAGCTCCGACGACTTTTGATTCCATTGTCTTCTCTTTCTGTCTGAGTTTTGCGTTCTCTAATTCACCATCATCTCAATATTTCACTTGTTTTTAACTATTTCTTCGCTTCATTTCCTTCTCAAGTACCATTTCTCATCCTCTTTCTTGCACTTTGTTGTTTTTATTCTTCTGCTCTTATAATGGCCAACATGAGGAATATACCTATAAACATGGTAAGAAAAACCTGATAGTGGTGACTTTTCATTATTCATTAGGATTGAAAACCCAAATATTCCAAAATGTTGGCTCATTAGAGGTTAATTGACCCAACCCCAATCTTATCATGCTTAGCGATAATTCTGGGTCTGGTATGAGTTCTAATGAAGATGGTGATAAACCCTTTAGCAACTCTTCCAACGAGAGTACATGTGAGTCTTTTAAAAAGGGTGGGTGGGTGGACTATGATACTTCGTCTATAATGGTTGTAGTTGCTGATACTTCTTATTATATTTGACCTCTTTCGAATTCTAACATAATTGCTCGAGATAAACTAAGGACATGTTTCTTCGCGATATCTTTTAGGACGGCGAATGGATGGAACTCTACTAACATAGAGGTTAGAAATCATATTGGTTTTTGAAACCATTATGCGGTTCTTGACCAACATTATCAATTTTATGACAATTAGGCATACATGGTTTGCCTAGATCGTGGAGGCTCGATCCTACCTCCTGATGTTGGAGACTACTGTTGGATGGATGCAAACTTATTGGGGATTATTCCCTACTATAGAAGTTCTGGTAGGTAGGAAGAGGCCTTCACTAATGTGGGTCCATTTTCTGACTGTTCGATTTCTCGTGTTGAAGCAGATAAAAGGACATGTAGCTCTTTTGAAGGGTGTTATATTCCCTCCTATGACTGTTTGTTCTCTAGGGTGAAACTTAGACTACCTCTTAATGAATTTGAGCAGGAGGTTATCATGCATTTAAGGATTACCCTCTATAATCTACATCTAGTGGCTTATGCCTTCATCAAGATATTATAGTATTGGTGTAAATATCGGGATCAATAGACTTCTTTCAATATCTTCTCTAACGTCTTCGTTGTGAATCGTACTTTGGTAAAGTGAGACTGCGAACAATTTTGGCATCGCCGCATCAAGTAAAAAGCGTATTTTGTGTCTATCTTGGTAGTTGGAAATTTATTAAGGATCGTTACTTTCTAGTGACCCTGTCGCATCTCGAAAAATACGATTCCTGGCGATGATCGCGGAAAACTTACGTTCGAACAGAGTCGCCACCGAACTTTATTTATCCCAATGAAGGAATAGGAAAATATCGATAAAACCTTTAGGAAATGGAATAATGGTCGTCGCAACCATATTCGGGTTCGGGAGTGGATTACGTAAGGGGAAGTTATTAGCGCCCCTTACATCCGTTGTACTCAACGGGAACCTTTTAGTTCTAATGTGCGTTTCGAGTGTTAATTTATGTTTGTTTGTTATCTTTAGGTTATAAAATTATTAAAAATAGAAATGGATGAGAACCTCAAAAAGGGAAAGGGGAGGTTTTTTATTAGTGTGCTCGCGAAGATATAACAATCTCCTGCCTACGTATCCTTATGGTATAATAAGGAAATCAGAGCATTCGTAGTTCGGGGAACTACGGTTGGTTGGTGTCTTTTAATGAACAACTGTTTAGATCGCATCCTAAAGGCTAAACGTTGGCTTGTCTACTCTCGGCGGAGGCTTAAGCATTAGTTTGTTGTGCGTATCAGAAAGGATTAAATAGCGTTCTTTTTGAAAAGAGTTTTGATCACACGAGGGTGAAAAGTCAGATTAATATGTTGGATATTTTGTTTGACTGGTTGTGTTGAGATATTTTGGTTGGATGACGATTACTTGGATGGTCGAGTAAGACAACTCGTATCCTAATAGTCGGGAAAGGGAGTAGAAAACTCTAGACCACTTTCTTTTTCATCCTCAATTATGGAAAGGATTTGAATGAGGGTTAAGGTATTTTAAACGGATGACGAATACTCGGATAACCGAGTAAGACAACTCGTATCCTAATAATCGGGAAAGGAAATAGAAGACTCTAGACCGCTTTCTGTTTCATCTGAGTGATTATGAAAATTGGTTTGTGTATGGTTGACGTATTTTAGAATGAAAGACAAGTACTTGAATGACTGAGTAAGACAACTCATATCCAAGCATTTGAGAAGAGGAGTTGAAAGCTCAAAACCATCTCCTTTTTCGTATAGTTTGTTAAGAAAATGATTTGATTAAGTTGTATGATTGTGAAAAAATGACAATTGTTCGACTGACCGAGTAAGAGAACTCGTATTCAAACAATTGAGGAGTGAAGTTGAAAACTCAAAGTCGACTCCCTTTTCATTTAGCTTAATGTGAAAATAATTTGATTTAGTCGGGTTTGGAAGTTTGTAGAGGAACGACAATTATTTGACTAGCCAAGTAAGAGAACTTGTATTCAAATAGTCGAGGAGAAAAATTGAAGACTCAAAGTTATCTCCCTTTCGGTTTCTTGTTATAAAAGGATTTTATTTGTTTGTACTTAAATGATTTAGAAATGACGACCATTTGACTAACCGAGTAAGAAAACTTGTATTCAAATAATCGAGGAGAGGAGTTGAAAACTCAAAACCATCCCCCTTTTCATTTTCAAATGAAGTGTTGTTTAGATGTGATTAGGTATTTTAATTTAACTTTCGATGTCGGATCGAGGTTTTAAAATTTGCATTCTTGTGAATGAATTGAATTTATTTAGTGAATAATCCATCTAATCGATTAATTTATACCGAATAGGTCTCATTGTAAGAAGGCCCAAGAGTAAGCCATGTGAGGTTGATGGCGATGCTTTTACAAGCGCTCGACTTACATAGGTGTTTTGAAAATAGGCTCGACTTTGAATCGAGAAGTATGTGATTTATTTTGAAATCGGCTCGGATTATTTTAAAATCGATGAAAGCGACGTGATTTTGTCACGATTATAACATATCATTTCGTGTACACTCAAGGTTCAATATAAACGAATAGATATAGAATAATCATGCACATACACTCCTTAAGATAAATAAACATCTAAATTATGAAGGTCATTTGTGATTCTATAATCAATTAATTACTTGAATATTTAACGAATTATTTTATTTTAGTTAAATAATAAGTAGTAATAAGAAAAAGTGAATATAACCAAATAATTAAATATTAATAATGATAACAACCATATAATTGTGTATTTACCTTTTTAAAAAAATTAATAATAATAATAATAGTAATATAATTACATATTTACTATATATATATAAAAAAATAATATTAACAATAGTGTAATTATAATTTCGAAAATAAAATAAAATAATATTAACAATAGTATAATTATAATTTCGAACAAATAAAATAAATAAACCAAAGTGGTGGCACACACAATTTTTCATAAAAAAAATGAGTAATTACTTACATTTAACTAATAAATAGTGATAATGATAGTAAACTTAATTAATTAATTAAATAGTAAATAATTCTTTTATTATATGACTATGATAATAAGATTTTAGCAAAACAAATAAAAATCATGCTTGAATCAAATAAATTTAAATAAAACCTATGCTAACACAAAAAAAGAAATAAAATGGACCATGAAATGTCTCTTAAGCCCACTAGGGCGTATGGCACCAGGAAAAGGAAATGAGCTTTTTTAAGCAAACAAAGCCCAAATGGGGCGCATGCTGGTAGTCGCCTGGGGGTGCTGATAGTGAAAATAAAAAACATAGCAAAAAAGAAGAGGAATACGAGCCCAAATATACACAGCCCATGAAGGGTTTGGTCAACCTTGTTGACCCAGGGGCTCATCTTTTGGACGGTGACAAGTGTCCAGGGTTGGTGACACTTGTCACCGCCAACTCACCAAACCAAACACGGTTATTCTAAAACAAAAATAGGGAGAATGAATCGTCATTCTTCAATTTCCACTCTCTCTCTCTTCAAACTTCCTACCCTAAAAAATGCTTTGTACAGAGCGTCTCTCTCTCTCTGACCTCTTCGTCGGAGAAGAGAGCGGCGGGCGGCCGTCTGTGACGGCGCCGCCTCCATCTCGCGGTGGTTTAGCCGCCCAAAACTCTACCCCACCTAAAACACAACCTCTGAGTTCGAATCCAGGCTCAGATTTCCGAAAAAAAACACCCCCACTCGTCCAGATCTTGAATCTCAAACGTAAACCTAACTTTTAACCAAAACAACAACAACCACAGTTCGAAGCAAACAAAGAATGAGGGCTTCGCATGCATTAAGGACTCGGTCACAAAGGCAATGCGAAACGCGAGGAAGAGAAACCAACCTGGAACTTAGTCCGACGGATGCGCTTCCAATGAAATCAGGTAGACGAACTCTCCTTCGTAACTTCCTTCCTCTGTTTTCGTTTTTAGGGATTTTAGAAAAATTATGTGTTGTTGTTCTGGGTTTGGAAAAAATATTGCTCTGTAATCTCGTGTTTTTTCTTTAGGGTTTTTAGAAAAATTCTTGTTGTTAACCTTTTAGGGCTTTAAGAAATATTGCTCTGTATTCTTGTTGTTAACTTCTCATCAATCCTTTTATGAAGAATTTCTTAAGTCTTAAAAAAACTCCCCTTTTTCAATTTGTCTCATCCCAGATTATGTGGGATTTGATTTCTGTTGATTTATTCTTGTTTTAGACCAATTTTGACGTGCTTTTTGGATGTTCAAGTTAGCCTTTTGGATAAAGTATTAAACTGAGTAATTTATTTAGTTGTTTTTCAATTCTTTAAGTGCTTTTGAAAAATGCTTTTTAATTAAGCTGTTTTTTCTCTTTGTAGGTTACAGGTGAATTGACTTGATGGAATGGAAGGTGGCTGCTCCAAGACAACAATTTTGAGGCGCGACCAAGTCCAAGGAAGGTCCAATGGTCACCTGGCTTTGGTCCCTAGAATCCTGTTTCCAACAGCAGCACTCTTTCATTTAGTTAAAATGTAATTACTTAGGTTTTTTTAAGACAAATATGTGTTTGGACTATTTGTAACCTGTTGGATTTGAAGTCTAATAGCCGTTAACAACTATGTATTCAACATGATTTTAATATTATTTCAAACAATTTCTCCATATTAATTTCATGCTATCTTATGTATGTATGTAGAACTTTTATGTATGAAAATAAAACAGACCTTGGAAATGGATTAGTGAATTCAAATATTTGAATGCACCTCTTTAATCATGTCCTAACGAAGTAGGTGTATGAATGTGAATGGATTTATAAAGTTCAAAGTGCATTCTTAACCAAGCATGAACAAGTAGCATGAAACAAATCTAATTCAAAATGTATGGAGTTATAAAGTTCAAAGTGCATTCTTAACCAAGCATGAACAAATAGCATGAAATAAATCTAAAAAAATGTATGGTATGTACGAAGTGAAAAGATGATGATTATGAATGTGGTTGACTTATGATTGAAAATTTCCATGGAAAGCTTGAAAAGAATTGAATCATTACTTGTATAAGACAATGGGATGTGCATTGATTTATGAAAAGAAAGTGAATGGTCTAGCATATTATGAAGTGTAGTTTGGCCTAGAATTGTTTTTTTTAATAACTATGATACATAAAGCATGTTGATTTTGTCAACAAATGTGATGGAATTATATAAGGTGGAATGTGTAAATGGACTAGTAAATAGTGATCATAGAAATAATAACATGGCTCTTAATACTTACTAATAAGAAAATAGATTTTGGATTAGTAATGTAAAAATATTCAAACCACATTTTAGATTATGAACACACTTATGCAAATGGGTCTTTGAAACAAAGAGATCTCATGGGTAAACCACAAATGGCGGGACAAAATTGGGGTATGACAGCTGCCCCTATTTAATTACCTCAAACCGATAAGTGATAATGACAGTAGTCTTTACGCATTCACGGTGGGAGATAATTAAATACAAGAAGACCCAAATTTTGTCCTAGGAAATGAAAGGAAGAAAATACAGGAAGAAAATGCGGTGAGAAATAGCCAAAGACATTATCCCACGGTAAAATGGAACAATCGAGACTTTCTAGGAGTCGTTAGAACAGTATCTTGGACGTCATAGTCGAGATATGTTAGCAATGGAATGACATCCCTAGCTAAATCTCTAGATTTTTCAGGATGCTAGAGCAGTATAAAGAAAATCTAACATGAGACTCTTCATATCGATGAAGCAACATCTCAACAGTAAAAGTGAGATTCTTTGTATCGAGTCGAAGCAACATCTTATATGATAGAATTAAGATGTTCTAGCAAGGGAAAGATACCTTAATTGAATCTAAGACTCTCCGAGGATATTAGAGCAGTATCTCTAAAAAAAATCTGAAATGAGACTCTTCATATTGATGAAGCAGTATCTCGAACAGTAAAAAGTGAGATTCTGTGTATCGGGTCGAAACAACATCTTATATGATAGATATAAGATATTCCGAATGAGGGAATGGTACCTTAATTGAATATAAGACTCTTCGAGGATACTTAGAGCAGTATCTCAAACAGAGAAATGAGATTCTTCAGATAAATGAACCAGTATCTCGAATATTCGTCTGTTGGGGGAATTTTAAGAAAAGACTCCTTTTGAGGGAGATTTACTATAAATGCTCTGCAGGGGAAAAGCTCATAAGAGTCTTTTTAGGGTAACCTCTGCTTGGGGAGCAATGATTGTAAAGAAAAATGCTGGAAATATCATTTTTAATCATAAAGTTGAACAATGATTTGCTGAGAAATAATTCTACGAGCACATGCAGGGAAATAACTTTATTTGGAAATGAGAAATGTCTGAGATATACATGAATGACCTTGGATCCTGATATTTTATGTTTGATTCTCGTATGATGTTCCACTTTAGGTGGGAATACCATGCATGGGATGATGCATGAGATGCATGCAAGTATGCAATTTGTTGGGGATATTTGGTTGTGCATGTAGGAATGCAAATGATTTTTGTTTAGTTGAAATTCCCATTTTGTGGGAGTGTTATGCATAAGTATGATGATGATTCATATGACTGTGTTTTTTTTAATTTTCTGTTTGGTAGGAAAACCATGTATGGATGATTCGTGTGATGCATGTGGGAATGCAACTGGGTAATTGGATGTTTTTGTAGGGTTTAATTCTTGATTGCCAATGAGGTTGGACTTTAAATGGGAACTGCCAGATAAGAACTGGTGAAGAAGATTGAACTGCCAAATGAGGACAGAACTTGAAGGATATGTTACAAGACGAGAATTGGGGAAAATAATTAAAATGTCAGACGGGACTGAATTTGTTTTTGTTTGTCAGACGGGAACTGACTTTTAAAGTAGGCTACCATACGAGAACTGGTGAAAATAATTGACTACCAGACGAGAACTAGTATCGGAATAGGTGACCTACCAGACGAGAACTGGTATTAAGAGATAATTAACCAGACGAGAACTGGTATTAAGAGATAATTTACCAGACGAGAACTGGTATTAAGAGATGATTTACCAGACGAGAACTGGTATTAAGAGATAATTTACCAGACGAGAACTGGTATTTGGCAAATGATTTGTCGTACAAGAACTGATTTTTGATATAGTTTGCCAGACGGGAACTGGACCTTGGAATAAATTGCCAGATGAGAACTGGACTTTGAAATAAATTGCCAGACGGGAACTGGGCTTTGAAGTAAATTGCCAGACGGGAACTGATTTTTCTAAAAAAGGTTTGCTAGATGGGAACTGGGCTTTTGAAATAAGTTGCCAGACGGGAACTGGTCTTTTAAATAAGTTTCCAGACGAGAAACTGGACTTTGAAATGGCCAAGCGATGTTGGGCTTTGGTGTCAGATTTTGTGTTTCAAGGCCTTTTGATGCCAAGTTCATGTTATGGGGTTAGACCCGATGAATTTTATGATATGCATGGTTTTATCTTAGAGCAAAGTGACATGACTATTGCATGATGATGATTTATGTAATGATTTACAGGTTTTCAAAATGCCCCTGCGTGGGTATTGGAAGGGAAGGTTCTTTCCAGAAAGGCTTCTATCTGTCAAAAGGTTATTTTATGGGGTGATAGTGTGATTCCCCGACACTCATCTTAAACTCTGCAGTTGATGACGTGTGAAAAAGCTTTCCCTTGAACAGCTTGAAGTCAGGGAGATGACTTGCTCCTGTATGGCTCATCTTGCCCCAATGTGATGGGTTTATGCAAAATGTTTACCTCGAAAGGATTTTGAAAGCAATTGTACCATAATTTGGAGATGGACTGCCCCAGAATTTTGATCCATGAAAGGATTTATCCTTGGTTAATCGACTCTTGGAGTGGTTGACTTTTCTGTGCTCTTGAGGTAGCTTGCCCCGATATGAGCGTTGAAGCGACTTAACTCACCCTAACTGAACATTGAAGGGGTCTTCCCCTAGCCAACAGAACCTCTAGGTGATCTGCCCCTAGTTAATAGAGTCCTGAGATGATTTGCTTTGGATCAACTGATTCTTGAAATGATTTGCACATTTATTAACAGATGTTGGAGACTGTTTAAGACTGGCCAATTCTTGGAGTAATCTTCCTATGATCAACTGATGTTTAGGTGGCATGCACCTGATTCGTGGGTTATGAGGTAGTCTTGATTCGGGTTAGCACCAACGAATGTCCAAGTTCCTCTAATTGTTCCTTATTATTGGAATTTCCCTGACGTCAAGTACTGACTTGCAGTTAAAATTGCTTGTTCAGAAATGGTAATTTTAATGCGATACTCATGCAAGTTTTGAAAAGAATTTATTTGAATGATGTGATAATGTGTGACGAGTGGACCATTTGAATCCAAACGCAATGATGATTTAACAATGCGAAGGATACAACAAGAAGATTTTACCAAAGTAAAAGATTAGCACATTTTTAGGAGTCAATTTACGCAACCTTGCTGTAGTATGCTTTCGGAATAAACCCTACTTTAATTAGGTCTTTTAAGGGTTGTAACGTGGTTTGGTTCACGGTTATCGAAACAAAGGATATGAGGCTCAAAATTGTTTTTGTACCCACCCTTTTTCTTGACGAACTCCAGTCCTATGCTCAGTTAATTCGCCATACACATTCAACTTTTAAGAGTTTGCAGGTGTAAGATCTCTTGAAATGACAGACACTTTATTTTGCTCTTCATGGATATTGGTGACCCTTTGATTCTTGATATGGTGGTCACTAAATCTTGTTTTATTTTGTTGAGGGTTTTCGTGACCTCCTTTGATTTTTGTTTTGATCCCTAACTTTTGCATGGACCGCTTGTTGAAGCTTTGATCCATCAGGATTGCCCCAGTTTTTACCTAAGTCTTCTTTTAGAGTATCGACTTGGCGGGCTTTTTATTGATTCCCTTTTTTAGAATGTGACTGCCAAGTCATTGGTCATTGAAGAACAACCGTCATAACTTTTTGATTTTTCAAGGTTCCTTCGACACTTTAGGATGTGTGCGAAGAATGTCATGTAGTTGATCCACACATTGGATATTTTATCTTGTGATTTGAATGCATAGTCAGATTAACTGAACACTACCCTTCCCCAGGTTTAATGTAAGGTTTTTTAGATCCGAAAGAAACTCCTACTTCAGGCTCGAAGTGGTTGACTAGGGATTAACTCCTTATCTCTCCAGTGTTTGGGAATTTGAAATAATGCATGTACATCATCAGCAAGATTTTATCCGAAAGCATATAGTCAGCAATTATGGGTAACTTGTTTTCGTCATCCTCCCTCAAATCTTTGCTAAAACAAAGGTTATGATAAAGAAAAGTGAATGGGTGAAACAGTGATGTATTTTTGTTTTTGATATAAGAGAAGAAAAATGAGCGAATGCGAGATAATTAACTCAAAACATGCATCATTACTTCATCAATATTACCATTAAAAACAACAATGTTTAAACACAAGCAGCTTTTAACAACAAAGAAACTACAAGTGCAAAAATAGACACAAATCAGTCCAACGATTGCCAGTGTTGAGGATGTCTTCCTTTTTTGATGAAACTATCATAGTTTCCACAAGTTGGTCTAGCTGATTTTTCATCGAGTCCACATCTCCTCCCAATGCAATATGACTTTGCTCCAACGGATCCATAATCTTTCAAGAGCTACTTCAAGTCTGATATGAGTATCGGGAAATCAACTGCAGGCTTTGGACGAAGGGTGGATGAGTTTTTTTGTATATATTTTGTATGAAAGGTGATATGCAATGCATGACGATTGCAAATGCAATGATATGTGTATGAGTTGTAGTGACATGTTCAGGATCACAGGTTCAAAGTGTTTTCAGATGGATCAAAATAACGGGTAAATGACAGGTATCTCTGATTAATGGAACCCCATGGGTAGGCTCTACAGTTGGTAGGTTCCCAGAGTCATGGATATTTCTTGAGGACGTCACTGCCGTGACGAAGACTCGTCGGACAATAGTATCCTTAAGAAGATCTCGTCTAGGTGAGGTCTTTGTATTATCCCAACAAGGAAAACTCCATGAGGATTCTACTACACGACTCTCGAGTCCAGGGTTCTAACAAGGTTCTCAGAGTCAGAGATCGAGGTTGGAAATATTACTGTAAGATAGTAATACGTCCAAGGGATCTCATCTGATTGGGGATTTCGTATTAACCCAACAAGTCTGAAACTTCGTAGGTTAATACTACATAACCGCCAGATATAGTGGGTTAAAAGGTCCCTAGAGTCATTGATCCATCTTGAGAATACTATCGTCGTGACGAAAACTCGTCGGGCAATAATATCTCAAGAGAATCTCCTCTAGGCGGGGTCTTCGTATCTTCCCAACAAGGAAGACTCCTTGTGGGCGTCCACTATGCAACCACCAACTTAATCTTATGGTTTTTCTCAGACTCGGGTAGAGAGCCTATCTCACAAAGTATCACCAATCAGAGAACCCCAATAATACATAACCAATAAAACACCAGACAATAATTATGACAGCAACAAAATAAATAACAAACAAGTAAACAAAATTAACACACCATACATCAACTAAACTAAATTAGGCTTTTCTCTCTTTTGCTTGGAGCTATTCCCCAGCAGAGTCGCCATCTGTCGCATCTCAAAAAATACGATTCCTCGCGATGATCGCGGAAAATTTTCGTTCGAACAGAGTCGCCACCGAACTTTATTTATCCCAATGAAGGAATAGGAAAATATCGATAAAACCTTTAGGAAATGGAATAATGGTCATCGCAACCATATTCGGGTTCGGGAGTGGATTACGTAAGGGGAAGGTATTAGCGCCCCTTACGTCCGTTGTACTCAACGAGAACCTTTTAGTTCTAATGTGTGTTTCGAGTGTTAATTTATGTTTGTTTGTTATCTTTAGGTTATAAAATTATTAAAAATAGAAATGGATGAGAACCTTAGAAAGGGAAAGGGGAGGTTTTTTATTAGTGTGCTCGCGAAGATACAACAATCTCCTGCCTACGTATCCTTATGGTATAATAAGGAAATCAGAGCATTCGTAGTTCGGGGAACTACGGTTGGTTGGTGTCTTTTAATGAACGACTGTTTAGATCGCATCCTAAAGGCTAAACGTTGGCTTGTCTACTCTCGGCGGAGGCTTATGCATTAGTTTGTTGTGCGTATCAGAAAGGATTAAATAGCGTTCTTTTTCAAAAGAGATTTGATCACACGAGGGTGATAAGTCGGATTAATATGTTGGATATTTTGTTTGACTGGTTGTGTTGAGATATTTTTGTTGGATGACGATTACTCGGATGGTCGAGTAAGACAACTCGTATCCTAATAGTCGGGAAAGGGAGTAGAAAACTCTAGACCACTTTCTTTTTCATCCTCAATTATGGAAAGGATTTGAATGAGGGTTAAGGTATTTTAAACGGATGACGAATACTCGGATAACCGAGTAAGACAACTCGTATCCTAATAATCGGGAAAGGGAATAGAAGACTCTATATCGCTTTCTGTTTCATCTGAGTGATTATGAAAATTGGTTTGTGTATGGTTGACGTATTTTAGAATGAAAGACAAGTACTTGAATGACTGAGTAAGACAACTCATATCCAAGCATTTGAGAAGAGGAGTTGAAAGCTCAAAACCATCTCCTTTTTCGTATAGTTTGTTAAGAAAATGATTTGATTAAGTTGTATGATTGTGAAAAAATGAAAATTGTTCGACTGACCGAGTAAGAGAACTCGTATTCAAACAATTGAGGAGTGAAGTTGAAAACTCAAAGTCGACTCCCTTTTCATTTAGCTTAATGTGAAAATAATTTGATTTAGTCGGGTTTGGAAGTTTGTAGAGGAACGACAATTATTTGACTAGCCAAGTAAGAGAACGTGTATTCAAATAGTCGAGGAGAAAAATTGAAGACTCAAAGTTATCTCCCTTTCGGTTTCTTGTTATAAAAGGATTTTATTTTTTTGTACTTAAATGATTTAGAAATGACGACCATTTGACTAACCGAGTAAGAAAACTCGTATTCAAGTAATCGAGGAGAGGAGTTGAAAACCCCAAACCATCCCCCTTTTCATTTTCAAATGAAGTGTTGTTTAGATGTGATTAGGTATTTTCATTTAACTTTCGATGTCGGATCGAGGTTTTAAAATTTGCATTCTTGTGAATGAATTGAATTTATTTAGTGAATAATCCATCTAATCGATTAATTTATACCGAGTAGGTCTCATTGTAAGAAGGCCCAAGAGTAAGTCATGTGAGGTTGATGGCGATGCTTTTACAAGCGCTCGACTTACATAGGTGTTTTGAAAATGGGCTCGACTTTGAATCGAGAAGTATGTGATTTATTTTGAAATCGGCTCAGATTATTTTAAAATCGATGAAAGCGACGTGATTTTGTCACGATTATAACATATCATTTCGTGTACACTCAAGGTTCAATATAAACGAATAAATAAAGAATAATCATGCACATACACTCCTTAAGATAAATAAACATCTAAATTATGAAGGTCATTTGTGATTCTATAATCAATTAATTACTTGAATGTTTAACGAATTATTTTATTTTAGTTAAATAATAAGTAGTAATAAGAAAAAGTGAATATAACCAAATAATTAAATATTAATAATGATAACAACCATATAATTGTGTATTTATCTTTTTTTTTTTTAAATTAATAATAATATAGTAATATAATTACATATTTACTATATATATAAAAAAAATATTAACAATAGTGTAATTATAATTTCGAAAATAAAATAAAATAATATTAACAATAGTATAATTATAATTTCGAACAAATAAAATAAATAAACCAAAGTGGTGGCACACACAATTTTTCATTAAAAAAATGAGTAATTACTTACATTTAACTAATAAATGGTGATAATGATAGTAAACTTAATTAATTAATTAAATAGTAAATAATTCTTTTATTATATGACTATGATAATAAGATTTTAGCAAAACAAATAAAAATCATGCTTGAATCAAATAAATCTAAATTAAACCTATGCTAACACAAAAAAAAAGAAATAAAATGGGCCCTGAAATGTCTCTCAAGCCCACTAGGGCGTATGGCACCAGGAAAAGGAAATGGGCTTTTTTAAGCAAACAAAGCCCAGATGGGGCGCATGCTGGTAGTCGCCTGGGGGTGCTGATAGTGAAAATAAAAAATATAGCAAAAAAAAGAGGAATACGGGCCCAAATATACGCAGCCCACGAAGGGTTTGGTCAACCTTGTTGACCCAGGGGCTCATCTTTTGGACGGTGACAAGTGTCCAGGGTTGGTGACACTTGTCACCGCCAACTCACCAAACCAAACACAGTTATTCTAAAACAAAAATAGGGAGAATGAATCGTCATTCTTTAGTTTCCTCTCTCTCTCTTCAAACTTCCTACCCTAAAAAACGCTCTATATAGAGCGTCTCTCTCTCTCTCTCTGACCTCTTCATCGGAGAAGAGAGCGGCGGGCATCGTCGTCTCGCGGTGGTTCAATCGCCCAAAACTCTACCCCACCTAAAACACAACCTCTGAGTTCGAATCCAGGCTCAGATTTCCGAAAAAAACACCCCCACTCATCCAGATCTTGAATCTCAAATGTAACCCTAACTTTTAACCAAAACAACAACAACCACAGTTTGAAGCAAACAAAGAATGAGGGCTTCGCATGCATTAAGGATTCGGTCACGAAGGCAATGCGAAACGCGAGGAAGAGAAACCAACCTGGAACTTAGTCCGACGGATCCACTTCCAACGAAATCAGGTAGACGAACTCTCCTTCGTAACTTCCTTCCTCTGTTTTCGTTTTTAGGGTTTTTAGAAAAATTATGTGTTGTTCTGGGTTTGGAAAAAATATTGCTCTGTAATCTCGTATTTTTTCTTTAGGGTTTTTAGAAAAATTCTTGTTGTTAACCTTTTAGGGCTTTAAGAAATATTGCTCTGTATTCTTGCTGTTAACTTCTCATCAATCCTTTTATGAAGAATTTCTTAAGTCTTAAAAAACTCCCCTTTTTCGATTTGTCTCATCCCAGATTATGTGGGATTCGATTTCTGTTGATTTATTCTTGTTTTAGACCAATTTTGACGTGCTTTTTGGATGTTCAAGTTAGCCTCTTGGATAAACCATTAAACTGAGTAATTTATTTAGTTATTTTTCAGTTCTTTAAGTGCTTTTGAAAAGTGATTTTTAATTAAGCTGTTTTTTCTCTTTGTAGGTTACAGGTGAATTGACTTGATGGAATGAAAGGTGGCTGCTCCAAGACAGCAATTTTGAGGCGCGCCCAAGTCCAAGGAAGGTCCAATGGTCACCTGGCTTTGGTCCCTAGAATCCTGTTTCCAACAGCAGCACTCTTTCATTTAGTTAAAATGTAATTACTTAGGTTTTTTTAAGACAAATATGTGTTTGGACTATTTGTAACCTGTTGGATTTGAAGTCTAATAGCCATTAACAACTATGTATTCAACATGATTTTAATATTATTTCAAACAATTTCTCCATATTAATTTCATGCTATCTTATGTATGTATGTAGAACTTTTATGTATGAAAATAAAACAGACCTTGGAAATGGATTAGTGAATTCAAATATTTGAATGCACCTCTTTAATCATGTCCTAACAAAGTAGGTGTATGAATGTGAATGGATTTATAAAGTTCAAAGTGCATTCTTAACCAAGCATGAACAAGTAGCATGAAACAAATCTAATTCAAAATGTATGGAGTTATAAAGTTCAAAGTGCATTCTTAACCAAGCATGAACAAGTAGCATGAAATAAATCTAAAAAAATGTATGGTATGTACGAAGTGAAAAGATGATGATTATGAATGTGGTTGACTTATGATTGAAATTTTCCATGGAAAGCTTGAAAAGAATTGAATCATTACTTGTATAAGACAATGGGATGTGCAATGATTTATGAAAAGAAAGTGAATGATCTAGCATATTATGAAGTGTAGTTTGGCCTAGAATTGGTTTTTTTGAATAACTATGATACATAAAGCATGTTGATTATGTCAACAAATGTGATGGAATTATATAAGGTGGAGTGTGTAAATGGACTAGTAAATAGTGATCATAGAAATAATAACATGGCTGTTAATACTTACTAATAAAAAAATAGATTTTGGATTATTAATGTAAAAAGATTCAAACCACATTTTAGATTATGAACACACTTATGCAAATGGGTCTTTGAAACAAAGAGATCTCATGGATAAACCACAAATGGCTGGACAAAATTGGGGTATGACATACCCCCTTGACCCTAGAAGCTTACTCAATGTTCTAAATAGTTCATGAGCCTTCTCCATCCATCCCCTAGGTTTGAGCTAACTATTTGCAAGTATAATATCTGAAAATATTGGGTCCACAACCACTTCGGTCAGGATTCGAACACCTATATCGTTCTTTATAATTCATTGACCCCGATGGAAAAGTAAATGAAAATAGGTTTGTTGGTCTACTAGGAGTGTTTGATTTATGATGAAGAATCTATCATTTTTGACATGTCACTCTCTATGTGAACCGACGGTTTATCGACACTCGGGCGGTTGTGGATGTGGCTACTGTTCAGGAAATGAAGGAAACATTTGGTGAGTAGAAAATATTTAATTTTATGGAGTATTTTTTTTCTTATAACGTCTCATTAATCTTCTCCTTGTTCTTTTCTACAGATAATATGGCGTCTGTTAGGAATCTCTTTATGAGGAAGAAGTCCATAATGACAATTGATGTACTTCAAACTCCTACTCTCCCAAATCAGGTGGAGACGGAAATGGAAAATCTCCCTGTTGATTTTAGGGTCTCACTTGGTGCCCAGGTCCAACCACCTAACCTCAAGCAAGACCAGTTTTCATTTGAAAGATGAAGCAAAAAATCTAATGAATGGGCTACTTATAAGGTCAAGGATATCAATTAGCTAGATCATGGAAGGGTCCCTTCTCAGATTACCCGTAATGTATGGAGTATGCTCAAGGGTTTTCAGATAGTCTGTTGTAGCATGGATGTGCCCCCCGTTGTGAGGGTGTTTCTTTCCTTCTTTAATACTGAAGTTCTTCCCAACAAAGGTTGGGTGACGATGTGTCCCTTGCTATACAGTTATCTACTTAAGCCTTTCATGAACCCTTATGAGGATTGGAAGGATGAATTTGTACGAGTGAGGGGGCGAGGCAATGCTCTCTCGTTACTACAAGGGTGAAAGGCAACCCTTTTTTTCCTCTATCATGGACATTGGATCATTGAATTATCAAAGGGCTAGACATTATGCTCTTTCCCCCCTTGAGAAGGAAGCGATTCATATTTTGAAATGCTTCCATTATCGGGATACTCACACCCTTATCACTTGGGATCCTGAAGACGAAAATGGGGGTACGGGAGTATCTAGGTATGAAAGAATAACTTTTGATCTGATCCCGTGCTTATTTATGTACATGTGATAATAATATTCTTTTATCTGCAGAGGACATGACAAATACCTCTCTTGGCGAGAGAGAAAAATATTTGATTAGAATGCATGTCTTGCCGCAGTGGGTGTGTTTGTAAGTATGGGATGCAATCTAAGAAGAGGGTGAGTTAAGGTTGCCAGATTATTTTTTCAGTTTTGCGCTTAGATCTTATCTTGTTATTTTACTAGAAGCAATATATTAAATGTTATGATCTTAGAATAATTAAATGCATAAAAGTAAATAACACAAGTCAATTATATTAGTTTCCCTTATTGACCAAGGGTATATCTAGTCCCTTCACACCTTGAAGGACTTTTTAGCTTATTAGATCTTTGTACAAGCCTCACACCAAGAACTTTCTTAGAATCTTCTAATATAAACACCAAAATTATGGTGGACTTTTAATCTCCCAAAATCAAAGAACCTTTTTTACAATCATCAAACACTATGATGATTCTCACAAAAACAAAAAGTATAACACTTTATATTTATACAAACTCGTCACCACACACTTTGGTGATTAACTCAAAATACACTTTGAAAATTTTGAATAAGAATAATTCTTGAAGTAATTCCAATATTAATATTGATCTTCTCTTTCTATATATTGCAATTCAATTATATAAACCTTAAGTGCTCAGAAAGTTTGAATGAAACTCTTTAAATGATATGAAATTTATGCACACACTTTTATTGTTAAAATTTGTATGAATACTTGAAATTGTTTGAATTGATGTGAAAAATTAATAATGAAAGAGGTTATTTGGAAACTAATATATCTTTCCTAAATACTTCATAAGAAACCTCTATGATTTGATGCAAAATTTTGAGACATTTTTATGAAGGTTTGCAATAGTTTAGAATGATAATGGTTCATGAAAAGACACAATTCTACATTATGTACAATAATTCATAAATCGGTAAAATGAATACCTTATTTAAAAAGTGCACAACTATTTTCAAATTTAAAACAACGACAGTCATGTAACAGATTTCTTAAATCTGTTAACCAAACTGACTTAAAAAGTGCAACCGACTTGACTTAAAAAGTGCAGATAATGTTTTAAAAATTATCGTTTTATGGCTTTGCTTCAAATATTTTTATGCATGATAATTTGAGAGCTTTAAACATGAAGTCAAGTATTTTTTTTCTTATCCATTAAGGTATTTTATAATGAATTGTAATGATACCTTATATCAATTCAATTTTACTTTGGACCTTTAATGCATATGATCATTTGAAATTTTAGCTTTGATTGAGCTTTACTTCAAACTTTGTCTTATTCAATAAGCTTTTGTCTTCTTTGATAAGACTTTGTCTTCATCAAAACTAAACTTATATAGATGATTAACTATCTTGGTTTAATTCAAACAATTTTGGATTCAAGAGATTGACATTTATTACATGCTGAATTTTTTACTTGGCCTAATTCCATTTTCATGTCATTAGTCTTACTTTCTAGATATAAATTTATTTTCTTTTTCTTTGAACAATTTCTAGAATTATTTAAACATTCCTTATGTAATTCATGGAATGCATTTTTTTTATTCATCGTATGAAGGTTATAATTAATTTCAAAATCACTAGCCTCATTTTCTTCACCGTCAGAATGTCTTCTTATTCCACATATGATTTCTTTGACCTTTCGTCATTATTTCTATTGACTTTGTTCATATTTATAAGTGTATGGCATTCACTTTTGACATGTCCTCTTCTTCTACATTCAAAACAAGTAACCTTCCTTTTTGAAGTTGGTGCTTCTTTTTGACTGATTTCCTTTTTCCTTTCCTACTTTAAGAAATTTTCAAATTTCTTGATTAATGCATCATCTTCATCACTAGTGGATTAAGATTCATCCTCTTGATTACTATCATAACCTTTGATTTTATTTTTTAAGTCAAGACATTTGGGTTTGTTTTATTTATATTCATGCATTTCTCGTCTTTTAAGTTCTAACTCATGTTCTTGAAGTTTACCAAATAATGTTGCCGAAGACATTTTGGAGAGACTTTTTTTTTTCTGATATAGCTATTACCTTTGGTTGTCATGCTCTTGTTAACGATATAAGGACTTTGATATTTAAGTCATCATTTGTGAATTTTTTTTTCCAAGTGCCATCAAATTATTTGACAAATGTGAAAATCTTTTTTGAAGATCAAGGATTATTTCTCCGGGCTGCATTCTAAACATATTATATTCTTGTGATATAGTGTTTAGTTTGGATCTTTTTACTTTTATCTTTTCGTCACGTGTCACTTCTAATGTATCCTAAATTTCTTTTGTTGTTTCACAACTTGCTACATAAAATAATTCATCCATACCTAATGCCGATGCAAGTATATTTTTTGCCTTCTTATCAAACAACACTTTCTTCTTATCGTCATTAGTCCAAGAACCTTTTACATATGCTTGTTCTATGTTATTTATGACCGTTATAGGAATGAATGGAACATTTTCAACAACATCTCATATTTCCTCTCTTTGTGCGTCTAAATACATTTGCATGCGAATTTTCCAGAAGTCATAATATTAACCAACGAAATATGGAGGTTTGTTGATGTTGGAACCAACTACAAAACCAAAATTAATGGAAGCCACAATTTCTGGATCGAGGGTCAAGTTACCTTAACCCGCTCTAATGCTAATTGTAAATATAAGATGCAACCTAAGAGGGAGGTGAGTGAAGGTTGCCCAATTTTTTCTTTCGGTTTTGCAAATAGGATCTTATCTTGTTATTTTAACAGAAGCCAGATATTGAATGTTATGTTCTTAGGATAATAAAATGCATAAAAGTAAAGAACACATGGAAATTATACTAGTTCCCCTTATCAACCAAAGGTTTATCTAGACCCTTCACACCTTGAAGGATTTTCCACTATGTTAGATCTTTGTACAAGTCTTACACCAAGACCTTTGTTACATTCTTCTAACATAAACACAAAACTTATGGTGGACTTTGAATCTCACCGAATCAAATGAACTTATTCATAATGATAAAATTCTATGATGATTCTCACAAAAACATAAAGTACAACACTTTCTATTTATACAAACTTATCACCACACATTTTGGTGATTAAGTCACCATACACTTTGAACAATTTTAATAAGAATGATTCTTAAATTAATTCCAATATGAAAGTTTATATTCTCTTTATATATATTATCATTCAATTATATAAACCTTAAATGCTCATAAATTTTAAATGAAAATCTTTAAATGATATAAAAGTTATGCATAAAGTTTCATTATTAAAATTTGTATGAACACTTGAAATTGTTTGAATTGATGTGAAAAATTAATAATGAAAGGATTTATTTTAAAACTAATGTATTTTTCCATAAATACATCCTAAGAAACATCTATGAATTCAAGAAAAAGTTTGAGCTATTTTCATGAAGGTTTACAATAGTTTAAAATGACAATTGTTCATGAAAAAAATACAATTTTGCATTTTGTACAAGACTTCTTAAATCGGTTAAACGGATACCTAAATTAAAAAGTGCAAAACAATTTTAAAATTTCAAAGAGAAACAATCATGTAACTGATTTCTTAAATCCGTTAACCATCCTGACTTAAAAAGTGCAACTGACCTAACTTAAAAAGTGCAAACAACATTTTAAACATCTGTTTTTTATGACTTTGCTGGAAAGATTTTTATGCATGATAATTTGTGAACTTTAAAGATGAAGATGAGTATTTATTTTATTAGAAATTAAGGTGTTTTATAATTCATTGTAAATAATACCTTAGATCAATTCCATTTTTCTTTAAGCTTTCAATGCATATGATCATTTGAACTTAGAACTTCGATTGCGCTTTACTTCAAACTTTTTCTTCTTTGATAATATTTTGTCTTCTTTGATAAGAATATGTCTTCATAAAAACTAAACTAAAATAGATGATGAACATCTTCTTCATAGGATCCGCCTCCGCCTCTCCCTCAGATTGTAGTTGTTGACGGGGCGAGGCAGATCGAAGCTTCTTGGGCTGGCGAGGCTCGCCCTCCAAAAATTACACAATGGAAGGAGGGTCCTTCTAGGCCCTTAGGAAGTTGGGAGGTAGTAGAAGAGCTCGATAAATAAGGTGGTGTAGTTTTCCATCACGATCCTTCTATGTTGAGTAATCCCACCTTCAATGATATGGAGTTATCTAATCGCCACTTCTCCTTCTCAGAGAACTTTCCTAGTGATTATCAAACGCTCCTTGGCCCAATTCAAATATGTGGGGTGTCTAGAGAATTTCATTAATAAGATTCATTGCGTCAATCATAGTTTAGAGAAAAAAGTCTCGTTACTGAAGGAAGAAATTACAACCATCCTCGCTCAACGTTTTGAGAGGGGAAAAAGATAAGACGTGTTTCTTTACCCTGATCTGGACTTAAGTCCGGTGGATCCCTTTCAGGTGGTTCAGGATGGTTAACTTATGGACGATGAGTAGTTCCCTATTTTTTGATCTTTTTTAATATACCCCTTTTATAATATTGGGAAGCTTCCCGCTTTATTAAATATCATTTGTATAAGCTCATATCTGTATTTTACGGTACAATGATTTACCCTGAGGGGACCAGTGAGTTTTCCTTAATCCCTTATCATTATTGCCAATAGTGTCGATCAACTTATGTCGCATTTATTCACGTAGGGTTCCTCCTCGGAAACCCCCTGATCCGGCGGACAAGGATCCCTTTAAGGAGTCCATAATCTTCGTTTCCTCTTGGGGTGGCAAGGATCCCACTTAAGGGACCATGACTTTTATCTCCTCAGAGTGCGGAAAGGATCCCACTTAGGGATCCAACATTTTGATCGCCTCTATGGGTGATAAGGATCCCACTTAGGGATCCAATGTTTTGATTGCCTCAATGGGCGACAAGGATCCCACTTAGGGATCTAACATTTTGATCGCCTTATTAGGAAATCTTCTCTCGAGTTTTTAGGTTTCCTATAAAGAAGGGAATAGCCAACAAACACAGATTCTCTTAGATAATATAATGAGGGTCCTAATTCAAAACCCTTGGTATGTGCAAAACGCATAAGGAAAATAGTGCACGCCATAAAATAACTTCTCCTTAAAACCGGAAGAGTTGTAATACTCGCCTATAAAAATAAACAATAAAATAACTAAACATTGATAAAGAAATAAGAATAAATGACCGCAATGCAGGTGGCTCCAGAGGGCATTCCTTAGATGCCTTCAATCTTCGATCTCCTCACTATTTGGAAGGGGAGCCTCATTGATTTTGCAAGTTCCTCCTTGCGACTTTATTCCTGAGTCCGCTTTCTTAGCTTTTATGCCTAGGGTGCAGACCCTTTTCAGCTTGAGGCTCTCTGCATAACATTTTCTGGTGATCTTCGGATCTCATTGGCTAACTCCCACTCGCCCACTAGGGAGAAGATACTTCATGCTTAAATATATAGTGGACAATGTGGCACCTAATTGGTTAAAGGCTTGTCACCCTATAATCATATTGTAAGAAGAGGGGGCATCGATAACCAAATACCTGACATTTATTTCTTTGGCTTGGTCTTGATCTCCAAAAGTGGTCTTAAACATGAAGTATCCTTTTACATTTACCCACTCCTTGGAGAATCCAACCACTGAACCTTTGCATGGTTGTAAGTCCTATAGGTAGAGGCGGAGTCTTTCAAATGCCTCATAATACTGATGTCTGAAAAACTTCCTTCGTCTATGATAACTCTTTTTAACTTTCATTTGTTACATCTAACATAATGACCATGTAGTTATCATTGTAAGGATGGATACCAGTTGCACCCTTCTCAGAGAAGGTGATCGTGGTTTGTCGTACCTTTGCCTCGCCTTCAGTATTGTGGTGATCTTTTATATTAAAAAGTTTTCAAGCGCATGTTCCGCGGCCTGAGTTGGTGTCGCCCCCCCCCCCCCCCCCCCCCCCCCCCCCCCCCCCCCCCCCCCCCCCCCCCCCGTAAATCCTGGTGTTGAGTGTATGGCGCATGTAACACCTTAAATTTTTTTATTTGATTTTTATTTATTTGATAATTTCATTTTGTGTTTTTTTTAGATTTTATTGTTATTATTAATAATAATAATAATAATAATAGTAAGAGAATCATTTAGAATTTATAGGATTTATTGAGTTTATTTTAAATTTTTAGAAAAATGAAAAACTAGAGGGAATTTAAATAAGAAGTTATGAATATTAGGGGAAAAAAGAAATGAAACAAAAAGAGAAAATATAAATTTTTATTAATAAATAAATAGGAAATTATGGAATAAAAATTGAAGTTAGTGAGTGAGAAGAAAAGAGAGAGGAAAAACATGTATTCTGTGAAAAGAGAAACACAAGAGAAGGAACCCTAGCACACCAAAAAATCATTCTTCTTCTCCAAAACTCTAGAAGAAAAATCTCATCTCATCAAGAGGATAGTGATAGGAGTGGAACGAGGAAGGAACTTCATCCTTGTCGAGAGCTTTGTGAAATTTTTACACTAACAAGGTGGGGGGATTGTTCTATAAATTGGGATGTTATGTCTAGGATAGCGGGGTTTTCCTTGAACCCATAATTTTATATGAAGTTTTATGTGATTTCTCTTGAGGATGAATCCTAGGCCATGAATCTCTCTCTTGTTGCTCACGATTGGATTTAATTGTATAATTAGATTTGCATTCTCATGAGTTTGATGAATTAATGTTGAGATTGTTTATTGACGAATTGATGAATTTTAGTGATGAAATTATGTTGTTAGATTGATGTTTGAATGATACTAAAAGGTTTAAAAATATGTATTTTTGTTCAAACCCCTCGGGTGTTTCGAAAATACAAAACAGATTAGTCAAAATATTCATAATTTGAGTTAGAAAACTCGTATTGAGGTGCAGTCAGAAGTGTTGGAAAGCTAACGTGTAGACCTATATTATAATAATAATTTCATGATATTTATATCTGTGAAAAATGTTTAGAATAAGGAATTATTGTATAAGGTTGTATGCTGTTTTAGGACATAAGTCCAATATTTTTATAATACTTTATTGTGAACCAAGTTATGAATGGTGAGTGATTAATGTTGGTAATGAGGTGATCAGGAATTAGGTAGGATTGTTGAGGACAAGTTAAGGAGTTATATGGAACCCTAAGGAGTATAACTTATATGAAATTAGCAACAACTAACTAAGATTAATATTCTGCAACTTACAGTTAGTATACCATGCTAGTCTTTTGCCTATAACTTTAGTTACATGGAACTTTTGTAAGTGAAATTAAAAATATTAGGAACTAGATAAGATTTAGAACATGAAATACTTTGAATTGGATTTTTTTCATTGGGGCAAGGATGAGGAAACTTATTTGTAAGTATATCCAATGTTTTGAAATTCTGCAGCACAATTAATTGACATACTATTAGTGTTTTTGGTACAACTCACTCTACATAAGTCTTTTAAGAGTAAACTTTATATCATAAGAAATTATAAAAAATATCCTACGTATTAGACTTAATAATTATCTCATTTAATTAAGCACAATAGAAGAAATACTACTTACAAGCCGAACAAAACATTATGCCTGGTGTCTGCACCAATTCATATTGTTCGATTAAATTATACCAATTGGGACCTTAAGTTCAAAAATAAAAATCATAGTCTTGAAATATACATTATAAGCTTTCCATAACATGTTCATTTACTCGATTCTGACTATGTTTGATATTGCAAATAATTATTTGCAGTTGAGGTACGGTTAGTAGAAAATAAGATTCAGGACTACTTTGATAGCAATATTGTTGCACAAATTGAATGAGAAGATATATGATATGTGAAACTGTTATTGTGTCGATGTTGTATGAATATGTTTTGAGGATATGTAATTTTTATTGTTGCACGATGTTATTACATGTTGATGACATGAAGTTGTTAATCTTTTAGAACACTAGTTTAGTGTTTTGATAAGATGTTTATGTGAATTAAGTTGTTAATACTTTAAGACATAAGTCCAAAATTCTGATGATATGAAACTAGTAGACTATGAATGAACTGTGCGAATGTTTTAGGACAATGGTCCAATGTTAATGAAATGATTGTGTGAAACAAAATATGGATATTAAGGATATTAGTCCAATAGTTGATCATTGTTGAGTGAATAAAATGTTGAGTGTCTAAGGACATGAGTCCAATGTATTAATGAAATTTTCATATGAATCAAGTTATCAATTAATACAGATTTAGTCCAATGTCTTGATAATATGTATATGATATTAAGTTGTTAAGTTAGCATGCAAGTGCATTGTTGATGTGATATATTGGTGTACTATGAATTATCGTGTTAATACCCTGAGGTTCGATAAGAACTGATGTTAATTTTGTTTAGGTTCACAAGAAACTGGTGTTAGCCTTAATCGGTGGTGTTAAATATTGGTGTTGATTATGTTTAGGTTCGAAAGAGTTGGACTTTTAGCCTAATTGGCGGTGTTATTAGGTTCGCAAGAGCTGATGTTAGCCGTAAGTGGTGGTGTCAAATTTTGGTCATAGAGGTTTCGATGGGAGATTGCATTTGTTTGAAGCATCATGCATCATATATTTCAGAATTAGGTTAGGACTTCAGTCCGATGTTAGAAGTTTGGTCCGGTGTTTTAGGAGTTTGGTCTGGTGTTTTAGGATTTCAGTAAAATAACTCTGAATCTGGTGATGGTACCACATGCATGTGAGTATATGAGATGAGCATTGCATATTATTCTTGTATATGTTTAAAATATGGTGTGATTGTGATTGATGGTATATGTATATGTCTGAAATTTGAATTGATGTTACATGTAAGTTGTGAGAGGTTAAGCAATGTTATGTGTATCTATGTGAAATATAAACTGATGTTATATGTACGTCGTGGAATGCTAATTGATGTTTTATGTATATGTGTGAAACATGAATTGATGTTACATGTAAGTTATGAGATGTTAATGGATGTTACATGTATAGTGTAATATGTGACTTGAGGTTATATGCTTATTGTAAAATATTAAATCATGTTATATGTATGATGTGAAATATGGATTGAAGTTATTTGATTATTGTGAAATTCCAAACAATGTCGTATGTGTATGGCGGAGGATTATGTGATGTTATAAGCATAACGTGAATGTTATGTGACTGTATAAGATTGCATGAGAATTGTGCATATCTTATTTGTCCCACTCTTAATTTACGTATACCATTATTAATTTCTAGAATTTATTCTCACCCCTTTTATGTTCTATGTTCCTCTATATGAACCCCTGGGCAGATTATTCCTAGTTTGAGACTGAGGAGTGATTGTTGTTGTTGTTGTTTATGGAAGATGGTGTAGATGGCCACTTCGACTACTTGCATTGCTTTTATGTTTTGTCAGACCATAAGTCAGTTATTAGTTTATTTTGGAATAGTAGCTCTAATATTGTAACATCGGGGTTGGGATCACTACTACAAATAAAGTTTTCTATGACGAAGCTTACACCTTAAACAATAAACAACTGAGGGTATAGGTCCTGGGAGCGCCATGTTTTATTTTTTTTTAAAAACCAAACAACCTTTTCCCTCGGTTTTTACAAAAATGACATAAATAGTTGCTCAGGGTTTAAGATTTGATTCCCAGCTCCGACACTTTTATGTTTTATTTAGAACCAAAAATGCGCATTTATTTTTTTATAGATTTTGTGTCGGATATTATTCCTTAGTTTTTAAATAAACTGAGATAAAAGCTCTCTAGTTTTTTATTCCTTTTGGGAAAAAATGGCGCCTTTATTTTTTATAGATTTTACGTCAGATATGTTACCTCGGTTTTTAGTAAAATCGAGATAAATACTCTATAAACTTGTTATTCCCTCGGAGTTAATGTTAAGTCTAGCTCATTCACTTTTTAAGCCCGAACGAACAAAAGAACACCATTCTTCTTCAAGGAGGAACGAAGCTCGAACCAACACTTTTCTTTACAAGCCTTTCATCATATTTCTGTATGTACAAGTTCTCCATTATTGGTGTTGTTGTTTGTTGTTGTTCTTATTGTTGGTGGTGGTGTCGCTGTTGTTGTTATTATTTTGAGACTGATTATTTGTTTATTGTTTTGTTAGTTGTGTACTATTTTTATTTTAATTTCAGAAGCTTTATGTGATTATAGATCGTAGTTGGATGAAAGCCAATAGATTAAGTAAAGAGTATGAGAATAGAGTAGTGCAATTTCTTGATTTTGCTAAAAAAAAACCTTCCTAAAAGTAATAGGATTTTTTGGTGTCCTTGTAAAAAGAGTTATAATATGAAAAAACATCCAAGGGATGTTATATTCAATCATTGTGTTTTGATGGAATTATTCAAAATTACATGAAATGGGTATGGCATGGTGAAGTACAAAAATGAGACCTCTGTCACATACAATTGAAGATGATGAATTTATAAATGATACTCTAGAAGACATGATTCATGATATTGGAGTATATGCTTTCAAGAAAGTTAATGTGGTAAATACTTTGAAAAGAGACATGGAAGATTTGTTGTATCCGGGATGTAAACATTTTACAAGAATGTCAATTGTGTTAAGACTATTTAATCTTAAGGCCAAAGGTGGGTAGAAAGATAAAAGTTTCACGGAATTGCTTGAATTGTTGAAAGAAATGCTTCCCAAAGGTAACACGTTGTCGAACCATAGTTATAAGGCCAAGAAGACATTGTGCCCAATGGGTTTGGACTATATCAAAATACATGCATGTCGTAATGATTGCACCTTATATAGGAAAGAGTTTGAAAACTTGAATGAGTTCTCGAGGTGTGAGGAGTCATGCTACAAGAAGAAAGACAATGGTGTTGATGACGATGATAGTGTAACTAGCAAGGGTGTTCCTCCCAAGGTGATATGATACCTATCAATAATTCCAAGGTTCAAGAGATTGTTTCCTAATGTTAATTACGCAAAGAATACTAGATGGCATATAGATGAAAGAGTGTGTGATGGAAGAATTTGCCATGTAGTTGATTCATTGTAATGAAAGAAAATTGATTCCTTGTTTCCATATTTTTCCATTGAACCGAGGAACCTTATGCTTGTACTTGCTACCAACGAATGAACTCTTTTGGTATTTTGAGTACTAACCATACCTCATGTCTCTTTCTTCTCATAATTTATACCTTATCTCCATGGTTGTGCATGAAACACAAGTATATGATGATATCAATGATGATTTCGGGTCTAAGACAAACAGTGAACGACATAGATGTTTATTGAATGTCATCGATTGAAGATTTAAGACTTTTGTGGGAGAAAAGTATTGATCTTGATGATTTATATACATGTGATAACTTTAATTTGTGTGTCATGTTATTTTGCACAATCAATGACTTCCCTGCATACAATAATTTGTCTGAGTACAACGTCAAGGGACATAAAGTGTGTCCTATATGTGAAGTTGATACATGTCAACACCAATTGCAAAAAGGAAAAATACAGTTTATCTTGGGCATCAAAAATTCCTAAGACCTAATCATCTATATCGTAGATTACGAAAGGCTTTTAATGGAGAGCAGGAGTTTGAGATCGCTCAAACGCCCTTAACCAGGAGGGAAGTTTATAAAAGATAATAAAACATTAATGTTATCTTTGTAAAGAAAAAAAGCCCGTGGAGAAAAATATTTGGAAAAAGAGGTCAGTGTTCTTTGACTTTCCATACTGGTCTAGTCGTGATGTAAGGCATTATCTTGATGTGATGCATATGGAGAAAAATATATGTGATAGTTTGATTGGAACACTTCTAAATATTAAAGGCAAGATAAAAGATACTAAGAAATCCCGCAAAGATATGGTTGTGATGGGTATACGGAAAGAGTTAGCCCCAAAAGAAATAGGAAATAGAACCTATTATTTCCTAGCATGTTACACTCTATCTAAAAAAGAAAAAAGAAAAAGTTTTTGTCAATGTTTATAGAGTATCAAAGTTCCCCAATGATACTCATTAAATGTGAAGAAACTTGTGTCAATGAATAATCTCAAGTTAGTTGGCTTAAAACCTCATGATTGTTATGTATTGATACAACAATTTCTACTAGTGGCTATTCGTTCCATTTTACCAAGAAATGTAAGGGCAACTATACTATATTATGCTTATTCTTCAATGCTATATGTAGTAAAGTTATTGATCCTGGAAATTTGGACAACTTGGAACATGAAGCTGTAATTATCTTGTGCCATTTAGAGATGTTTTACCTCAATCATTCTTTGACATTATGGTTCACTTAGTTGCTCGTCTAGTAAGGGAGATAAGAATTTATGGTCCGGTTTATTTATGGAGGATATATCAGATAGAGTGTTACATGAAGATTTGAAAAGGTATACAAAGAATCATCACCATCCGGAAGCTATGGTCGTTGAAAGATACATTATAGAAGAAGCTATTGAGTTTTGAACAAACTATTTGTCAGAGGAGAACTCTATAGGAATTCTTGAGTCTTGTCATTATGGATGTTATGATGGTAGAGGTATTCAAGGTTTAAATGTTAAGACATTTGACCAAGAAGTAGTTCTTCAAGCACATTTGCATATATTGAATAACCTTAGTGAAGTTCAACCTTACTTGAATGCTCACAAAAGTCTTATAAAGGAAAAATTTCCCCGGATGAATGAAAGATGATTGTCGACAGAGCATAACAAAACTTTCATAAATTGGTTTAACGAAAGTGTTTCTAAAGAGAGTAGCCCATCAGATACAATTAAATGATTGTCACATACGCCTAAGTTTAATGTAATTACTAGGAGTGCATACGATATTACTAAATATTCAGTCTATACAAAATCAAAGGATGATCGTAGCACCATACAAAATAGTGGGGTTACGGTTGAGGCTGAATCCATGTATTTTTCTAGTTCCAAAGATAACAATCCTATACTGGCATATAGAGCGTATTTTAGTGTCATTGAGGAGATTTTAGAGATTGATTATATTGCTTTTAAAGTTACTTTATTTAAGTGCAAGTGGATTGACAGTAACATAGGTGTAGAAACTGATGAATTAGAATTCACACAAGTTGATCTTCGAAAGGAAACTTATAGGAATGAACCATTCATCGTGGCAATCCAAGTAAAACAATTTTTTTATGTCACTGATCTTGCTAGCACTAGATGGTCCATTGTTCTTCAAGGAAAACATTTTCCTGATAGTAATGATGAAAATTAAGATTTTAACTATGAGCCCCTTGTTTAGCAACACATGTACCTCAATCATATGAAGAAAATTATTCAGATGATGTGTATGTTATTCGCCGTGATCATGAATAAGGGATATGGGAAAACTAGTAAGTAAATGTTTTATATCACTTATTAATTTATATTTATTTATTTTACTATTTTTAATTCCTTGTACTATATATTTAAAGTTGTTGTTGATTATCCTAATTGGATTCAAATTTTGTTCAAATTATAGGTGCTTAACGAACAATGACAAATCCTATTGGACAGCCAACAAAACTTTTCATTTTAGTTATTTCTTTTGTTGGTTAATTATTTGTTTTAGCTTTGTTGTAAAATTATAAAGTGTGTTCCATTTTGGGTTTGAATTTTGTGTTAACAGTGAATATTTGTGGTACAATGTTTCAGATTGAGAATTTGGAAAAATGTACAATGTTTCTGTTTTAGGAATATGTAATATATGGTTCTGTAATACAGGTGCATATGATAGTACTAAAAAAACGTATCCCCTCGGTTTTAACATAAAACCAAGGTAATAACATAGAGATATTACATTGGCTATACACAACACAGAGAGTTAATATTGGGCACTATCGCACCTCGAAAAAAGAATACAACCTCTTAAAGGCGCATCGCACGCTCGCGAAATGGACTAACAGAGTTACCACCGAACTTTATTTATTACCAAAGAGGAAAAGGGAAAATATCGATAAAACCCACAAAGAACGACAATGATATGGTTGTTGCAACCAAATCAAGTTCGGGAGTCGATTATACAAGGAGAATGTATTAACACCTCTCACATCCATTATACTAAATGAGAACCATTTAGTTAGTTTGTACTCAACGAGAACCATTTAGTTAGTTTGTACTCAACGAGAAATATTTTGTTTTTTGAAAATGTTTGGCTTTCTTAAGTTATTAATGTGTCTGACAAGATTGCGGGTCTTGCTTCTACGTATCTCTGGGTGCAATGGAGAACTCAAGGCTACATAGTTCTGGGTAGACAATTTTTGTTTGTTGGTTGATTTTAGCGAAGACTATTTTGTCACAATCGACGGAAAAACATTGCTTACCCAAAACAGTTTAGAGGAACGGGTGTTTGCATCACATTGAATGGATTTCTACATATCAACATTCACGGGAAAATGCCACGTATCTCAACTCACACATTTATGGACGAAACATTGTTTTGCATCATCTCGAGACAAAATATCTTTCATTTGTGAAAAGTTTTTTAAAGATCACACGACAACGAGAAAAAAGAGTTCGATTGGTTGGATGTCTTTTTGGGTTGGAAGACAATGATTTATGACTTGTAAGCTCTTACGACTTGGGTCTAATACTCGGAACTATGACTAGACCTTTCACCCAGGTAGCCTTTTTCTTTCAATTTTGTTATGAAAGGGTTTGGATATTTATAAGTGCTTTGAGTTTAATTTGAAAAACTCACTTGATGTTGATCGAGGTTTATTTTGTGTTGCAGAATAGTTGTGAAATGATTTTGAATTGAAAATAAAATGGTTTAAAATTTGAGTGGGTGTTGAAATGTTTTTGAAAGTTGGAATGATGAAACTTGGTGTTGACCAAGTATTTTTATTGTTTGTAAAAAAATTGATTTTATTTTGGTCTATTATTTAATTAATTTGATTAACGATCTATATAAGATTAAAATAAAAGCAAAAGAATAAAGTACAAATAACAAACAAAGGATAGGGGGTACATTTGACATTTTGGAAAATAATAAAACAAATATGTAACAAATAATAACAATAATATGAAATTATCCAATCAAAATAATTAATAATAAGCAAAACAAAAGAAATAAAATAAAAGAGGAAATGGGAAGAAAAAAAATTAAATGGGTGCATGTTAGTATGAGGGTGGAAAGCAAAGAAGCATGACCCAAGACACATCCCACTAAACCAAATCCTATTTACTAAGCATAATAATAATAATGGAAAGAAAATAATAAGAAAAAAACAAAACAAAGAGGAAAAAGAAAGAGCGAGTCAACCGCCCTTCTCTTAATCTCCCAACACTTTTTTTTTCAAAATTTAAACACTATCAATGTCACAGTGACACATGGCATAACAATAAAACAAAAAAAAATGTCAAATTTCTCTCTATCGATGTCTCTTGTTACAAAAAGTAAAACACAACACAGTTTTCTCGTCTCTCTTTTCGTTTGTGAGTTTGTTTACAAGCAGGGGGCGGCTGGCCGACTGTCGGTGATGGCGCCCCCACCTCTCTCTCACTATTTCTTTTCACTTCCCTCTCATGCTATCTATTTATCTTTCAAACATAATCACAACAACCAACAAGAACACAAAAAAAAATCATACACATCACATCAAGTAAAGGGAAATGATATAAGCAAAAAATAAAAAGGAGAATGAAGTTACCAACGACTATGGATCTAAGCAGGGAAACAACGTCGGTGGTGGTACAACATAAACAGAGATGCTTGATGAGGTTTGGGGTTGGGTGGTTGTTCCATTTTGTTGGCCGCGGTTATGGAGTGATGGAGTTTGAAGTGGTTTAGTGTTTTATGGAGTGTGAATGAGGTATGTTGGAAGAAGATTTTACGTGATGTTAAGGTAGTGTGTTGGAAAGATAAAGAGAGAAATAACAATTTGTTTAAATAAGGATTTGTATGGATGAGATGTATGTTGATGGATGTGTGTAGTATGAAGTTGGTGTGTTCTTGTGGTTATGGGGGGAATTCATGTTTTACCTTGTGCATGAATAGTTTTTTTTTCAAGTTTTCACTTTTTGTTGGTCTGATTCATGGAGAGTGAGATGATGTTATGGTAATGGTTTGTAGTGAAAAAAGTGTTATTGTTATTAGACATGGATAAAGGTTTGTTGTTCTTGTATGATGAAGGTTATAAGGGAGAGTGTTGTGTGGAGGTTTATGTTTGGAAAGAGAGAGCTTGTATGGTTGTTGTAAGTTAGATTGTGGAGTATGGTTATGAAGGTTAGTGTTTTTTTTTAACATTTATGGTGTTGTTGATGGAAAAATGAGGTTGTGAGTGGTGAGGTTATGAGTTGTATGAAAAATGAAAGAGAAGATGATAAGTATTTTGTGAAAGGTGGTGAAACGTGGTTGACACGGAAGAAAATATGGTGTTCTTCTTATTTCATGCAAGTGAGAGGTAAACGAAGATTAAAAGAAGAATTAGGGGAGTTGAGTTTTGCATAACAGTCACATGAAAAAAGATACACCAAGAAGCATTAACTTTTTTCCAACTCTCTTATTTCTCTTTTGTTATTTTTTTGCTTCTATTTTTATTAAAAAAAAGTGAGTGAGATGTTGGAATGTAATGGGTGTATTATTTGGATCTGGTTTTTGTTACATGAAAGAGATGGTTTTTATCATTTTTCTCTTTTCTTTTCAAGCTGAGAGAGAGAGAAGTTATTAGTGAAAAATGGAAGCATGATGGTATGTTGAAAGGTGTGTGTCATGAAAATAATGTGAGAAAGCATCTCCGTGTGAGGATGCGCCACCTACTTGGTGTTTATTGGTCTGTTTATTGAAATTGGGATAGACCAATGGAATGAAGGGGAATGCCCCATTTCTGATTGATTTTCTTTGTCTAGGTTTTTTGCATTGTCACTCCAAAATCGGTCATGTGTTTATATAGTGAAAGGTGTTGGGTTACCAATTAAATCAAATACCAAGAATACCCTTAGATATTTTTCTAGATATTTATTTGAGATCAAGATAAGGACAAAGAGTACAAATTAAGTTTTTTCATTGAAAGCGAATAAAATCAAATTGATTAAATATTTGCTTCTATTTATTTTTTGTTGACATTTTGGTAAAAAAAAAAAAAGGAATTAAAATAAATAAAAATCGGTTGTGAACATGCACGAAAAAACAAAATGAACACGTTAAAATGGTCTACGCAAAATAAACTTCTGGAAAACAGACAGATAAAGGTCGAATTTTGCAATAAAAATACTCGATTGAAAAGGCTCAGGCTGATCAAGATGCAACTGCAAATGGAATAAAAAAACTAAACGAGCATGCCGGGTTAAACTACGCAAACCATGGGTCAATAAAAATAAAAATTGGCAGCCCAATCTTAAAATTTTCCGCCCGCTAAGTTTACGTGCATTTGAGAAACGATTCAACTGGTTTGTCTATAAAACCAAAATCTTATTCTAGTATACTTTTTAAGCATTAGGCGGAAAGAAATGCATTCTATGATATATAGATGATGCAAATGTCTTATGAATGCATTGACTTATTGATTGAGGGGAAAAATTGGGGTATGACAGTTGCCCCTATTTAAGTATGTTCGACTAGAGAATATGAAGAGGGACATTCTTCATATAATCGCGGTGGGAGATAGTTAAATACTAAATGACCCAAATTTTATCCCTTGATGAAATGATATGCTATGTTATGAATGCATGAATGACTCTTTTTTGTTTTGCTGAGGATATGATGTGATATGAGATAAACATGAGGTTTTATGATAGATGAAAAATGAAAGGTGGAACAGTGAAGAATGATGGAAATATGCGATAAGGGCGATCCCCAGGAAATGAAAAGGACGGAAAGGGTAAATGACTCACTTGGGATAACAGTTTGATGGAGAAAAGACACGAGGGGATATGCTAGCCAGCGTTGGACTTTTAAAAACAGAATGTCATACAACGCTAGGCATTTAAAGACAAAATGCTAGATAGTGTTGGACTTTTAAAGACAGAATGTTAGACGGTGCTAGATTTTAAAAATGAGATGCCAGACCACACTAGGCTTTACCCGTAGGCATCAGTAATATATATTGGCTTCAAAAGCGGAGGTTGCTAGACAAAGATGGACTTTAAACCATAGACATCAGTATCACATATTGGCTTCAAACGGAGGTTGCTAGACAAAGCTGGACTGTGTGTCTGCGAAAACCAGACTATGTTTTAAGGGCGGCAAATCAAAGCTGGACTTTTGAAAATGCCTGCAAAAACTGGATTATGGTTTAAGGGCACAAAATAAAAATGGACTTTTGAGGTCAAGGGATATAGAATCCACCAAAGAGATCGGGGTCAATGCAAAATGAGCATGAATTACACTTTGGGTGGCTCGCCCATTTTCTGAACTTTGAAGGGGTTCTTGACTAACTGACTCTTAGAGTGGTAGAATTCTAATTAACTGACCTTTGGAGAGTTGGACTTATTGAGCTCTTTAGGTGGTTTTCCCTAGTTTGAGTCTCAAAGAGATTTTCTCAAAGTGATTTGCCCATTACTGGACTTCTGTCACATGATCAAATTCTTCAACTGGTTATGCATTGTTGGGATTCCTTTGGTGCTAAGTGCTAACTTGAAATTAAAATAGTTCATTCAAAATGGTAATTTTAATGCAGTGCTTATGCAAGAGAGTTTGACATACGCATTCAACTTCCAAGAGAGTTTGAAAGTTTAAGGGTAAAGATGAGGATTCAAGATGAGATTTTCTTGAAATTACAGCCACCTTATTTTTTTTCCTTGTTGAGGATTTGATGACCTCTCTTTTTTTCTTTTTATCGGTAACTTTTTCCTAGATCACTTCTTTGAAGCTTTCAGTCCGCTGGGATGCCCTGATTTGTGCCTAAGTCGTTATTTGTGGTATTCAACTTAGCGGAATTTTTTTTGAAAGGTCGTGACTTCCATATTATTGGTTGGTGAGGATCAACCACCATAAATTTGGATTTTCATGACTTCTTCGACACTTTAAGATGTGTTCGAAGGATAACATATGGTTGATCCTCAGGTGGGATGTTTTCTTATGCAAAGTCAAATTAATTGAAAAACCACCCTGCCCCTAGTTAAGATTAAGGTTTTTTAATTCTGAAAGAAAAACCAACTTCTAGGCTCAAAGTGGTTGACTAGAGATTAACTCCTTATCTATTTAATGTTTAGGGATTTGAGACAATGCCTTACATCATCAACAAAGTTCTATTTGAAAGTATACTGTAGCAATTATGGGTATTTTCCTTTTCATCATCCTCCCTCCAATATTTGCTTAAAAAACATTTAATGAAGATAAGTGAATGAGAGAAATATGTTTTTTTTTCATAAATGAATGAAAAATAGCAAGAGGGAATATGAATGGATTGATTCAGAAAATGAATGATCACTTCAATAATATAACCATTAAAAAGAAAAATGTTTAAAAACAAGTAGCATTTAGCGGGTTAAGAAATTATAAATGCAATGATAAAAATGCCCAAAATTGCTAGTGTTGAGGATGACTTCATGTCTGATCCACGGGCTTTAGAAGATGCCCCTTGAGGTCTTCGCACTTATCAGGTCGAGAGGTTTATCATCATATTAGGGCATCTTTAGAAAGTCAACTACTCACTGTCAATAAACTCTTGCACTCTAATTTTGAAATCGGTGCAGTCTTCGGTAGGATGCCCCAATGTCCTAGCATGGAAATCACATTGGACGTTTGGATTGAGCCACTTTGGAATTGGTGATATCAAATGCTTGAGTGGTTTGGGATCCACCAATCCTCTTTATATTAATTACGGCAGTAACTAACAGTATGTCATAGGTATATGGTCAAAACGAGGACGCCTTCCCTTTTGATTGCGTCGAGGCTTGGGTTGATTTTGTTGTCGAAGTTGCTTGTTCAGATTTCGAGCCAGCTGATTATATGGTTTAGGCTATTGTTGCTGGTATTGAGGACCAGGGAGCAATGGTTGTTGGCATGGTACATCCGTTGCATGTGGATATTGATAATAAATCACTAGAGACGGAGCTTGGTGAGTTTCCATGATTGCATTAATTTCATCTTCCTCTCCCTCTTGGGAATCACTAGAGGATTCATTCTCACCAGTCTGACTACTCAAGGCGTCATTTTTTCTTCCAATTTTGAGGTTCCTCTCGATGCATTCTCCAATTTTCACCAGGTCAGAGAAGACTGATGATGCAATTCCTACCATTCTTTCGAAGTATGAGCTCTGTAGGGTATCCATGAAAATGTCAAATAATTCTCTGTCCAAGAGTGGTGGTTGCACTTCAGCTTCCAACTCTCTCGACCATTGCGCATATCCTATGAAGGATTCGTCACTCTTTTGAGATAAGCCTTGCAACTGCTTGCGACAGGAGCCATGTCTAAGTTGTGCTTGTATTGCTTTAAAAAGGTGTTGGCTAGGTCCATCCAAGACTAAATATGGATACTTTCTAACTTCATGTACCAACTCAATGATGCCCCACTTAAACTGTCTTGAAAATAGTAAATCATCAGCTTATCATCGTAGGTATAGAAAGCCATTTTTCGGCAGAACATCACCAAATAGATCCTTGGGAAGCTATCTCCTTTGTACTTCTCAAAGTTAGGTACTTTAAACTTCAGGGGTATAACCAAGTCTGACACCAAAAACATGTCGTCAAGATACAATGTGCTAAAGTCTTTCACCGCCCTCAATTGTTTCTCCATATCATGAATTTTTTCTACAATTTCAGCAACTTTAGAATGCTTTATTTTTGTCATCAAGCGGTAACCTTGAGAATTTGGATCGTTAATTATAAATTGAGGATTCCCTTCATCAATATGAATAATGGGGTTCCTCTGCACAATGGGGACCACATTGGATAACGGGATATGCATCGACTGAGGTTGAGTAAGAGTGTTCACTTGTTGAGGAGCATAGTTAAAGGGAAGATCATACATTGAGTTAGTCACCATAGTAAAGCCTGACGGGGGACGACATTCTCCATAACAGCTTGCTGAATATTGTTCCTTGACATAGCTACCACAACTTCCAACGTCTGGTCTACCTGGCCTTCTAAGAAGTCTATATTACCTCTTATCTTCGCTTGATCCTACTTTCAATGCTTTATTGTCTTTCAACAGCTACCACAAGTTCAATATGGGTGTCGGGAAATCAACTAGTTGATTATGTACAAAGGCGAAATGATTTTTTGGGGAAATGCTATGCATGTATGCTGATGGATGCAAATGCATGAACTTTTTCTTTTTTTCATGAAAAAATGCAATGCCATGTATATGCATATATTTTATTGTATTTTTTTAGCAACATGGTTTCAAAGGTTCGGGTATGCATGATGGACATATCTGATTGCTTTTGCACAATGGTTTTCACTAGACATGGTTTATGGTTCACAAAGGTTCCCCAAGTCACAGATTCCATAAGAACGTTTTCCGCTTGCGGAAACTACATGTTGAGCATCAATTCCTTCAAGGGAACCTACTCTAGGTGAGGTCTTGATGCCGACCCTAACGAGAACTACATCTCGCAGACCCGCACTACCCGACCATCATTCCTAGTAGGCCAAAGGATAAAGGTTTTATAAAGGTTCTTAGAGTCATGGACCATAACAAAAACATTGAAGCTTGCAGCAACTACATGTCGGTCCACAACACTTTCAAAAGGATCTACTCTAAGTGTGGTTCTCGTTTCGATCCTAACGAGAACGACATCTTGCGGACCCTCACTACTCTACCATTGTCATATCTTATGTTTGCACTCTAGACTCAAGTATAGAGTCTTTCCCATAAGGTGCTTGCAATCAGAGTGTCCAATCCAATACCACAACATAATGGAGCCATATAATAGATTATAAGATGCAATAACATAATAGAGATAACAAAAACAAAATTTAAAGAATGGCCACACAAATAAAGCAAACAAAAAACACACAAGAAACTAAACTAGGCTTGACCCTCTTTAGGGAACCAGGGTCCCTAGTAGAGTCGCCAAATATCACACCTCAAAAAAAGAATACAAACTTCGAGAGGCGCGTCACACACTCACGTAATAGACTAACAGAGTCACCACCGAACTTTATTTGTTCCTAAAGAGGGAAAGGGAAAATATCGATAAAACCCCTAAAAGAACGATAATGATATGGTGGTCGCAACCAAATAGTTGATTATGCAAGGGGAAGGTATTAGTACCCCTCACGTCCATTGTACTCAACGGGAACCATTTAGTTAGTTTGTGCATAAGTGTTAGCTTTGAAAATGTTTGGCTTTCTCAAGCTATTAAAAAGTTTAAAGAGAAAAAGAAATGGATCACAAAAAGTTTTTTATTAATGTGCCTGACAAGATTCTGAGTCTTGCTCCTACTTATCTCCATGTGCGATGGAGAACTCAATGCTACATATTTCTAGGTAGAAATATTTGTTTGTTGGTCGATTTTAGCGATGGCTATTTTGTCACAATCGACGAAAAAACATTGCTTACCCAAAACGGTTTAGAGGAGCGGGCGTTTGCATCACATTGAATAGATTTCTACATATCAACATTCACAAGAAACCATCACTTATCTCAACTCACACATTTGTGGACGAAGTGTTGTTTTGCATTGTCTCAAAATGAAATATCTTTCGTTTGTGAAAAGGGTTTTGAAGATCGCACCACGGCAAGAAACAAAGTTTGATTGGTCGGATGTCTTTTTGGGTTAGAAGTGTAACACCCTATTTTCTCCATGCATAATTGTATAATAAAATCAGAGTATTCACACAATCAAATAAGATTTCACACATTCCCTTTTCAAAACATACATGCCCTGTAACACTTTATCAAATAAAAACAACAATCAACACCTTCACTTAGGGTGTCAACGCATGCTCACCTTCACTTAGGTATCATTGCAGCGAAATTTATCATAATAAAGCATGCATTAACTAAATTATTTAAATTTCAAATACACTCTATAACATTAACAAAATCATAAATGCAATCTCTTCAAAACCTCAAAACATCAACCATGAGAGTATACTTTAAATCTCTACTCAACATAATAGAAGATAAATCACAAACGTTTCCACCAGTGTTACATATCAGAGAATGCAAACTAAACTGCGAAAGAAAAAGAAGAAACAACCTCATGTCATCCTTCACTCTAAGCAGCTACTTAGTTACCTGCTTATTTGTACCCTGAAGAGGAGCACATACAACAACAATATCAACAGAGGGGTGAGAAATCACAAAAAATAATAACATGCATATAGTGCAAGGTAGGATATCAAACACACATGTTCTACATAATCTCATTCATAATATATCATAAAACATCCTCACACCCATACTCATCAATCAATCACAACTCAACAATCCTCCATATAACTCATTATGCAATGCAACTCAACTATGCAACTTTATGCATATTCACGTGGTACCAACTCAACATTTGGTTCTTCATATGAACTGGGCTCCACTCTCTATGAACCCATAGCCCCCTCTCTGAGATCCACGCCCCCTCTTTGAGCTTGGGACAAACCATTAATCCCCTCTATGAACTAGCAGACATGCCTCTTGACATAACTCTTACGATGCATGATCATATCATCAAATAAATATGTTGAGACCCCTCTCTGATCCTAACATAAATGTAGGAGAATGGCCATCCAAGGCGCAGCGGAATTTAAAAATTTCTCCATTAGTGATCCTTACGAATGAGCATGATCAGTGATAGAATCGTTACCTCTTGTGGCGATTCAAACCTTTGGTGCAGATCTCTGATTATGATCAAAACCTTTGATACAGATCCACGGGGCGATCACGAACGTTGAACGATGACAACGTCTCTACTCAGTCCACACGAACGGATTCCTTCAATCGCAGTGCTAGCTGTTATGAATGAAGGCTTTGAGTGAGAGAAAGAGGGAAACAAAATTCCAAGTCTCTACTTGAATTTCTGTCTGAGTGAATTAGAGTGACCATGCTTCTACCCAAGGGGTTCTATTTATAGAACCACTTGTGTGGGCTTCAAGCCAAAAAGCCCACTTAAGTGCATTTTGGCCCATATCTCATAATATGCCAAAATCACTTAAGTATTTGGTACCTTACCATATTTCGTCTCCCACTTAAGTGCACCGTACCTTACGGTGTTCCTTAATTATTCTATCTCTCATCAATCCGTCCTTTGTGTGTGACCCTATAGGTTTTCGCAACGTTGGCAATTATATTAAATCACGCATTTAACATAATACACAGTGAGCGGTATCTAGCAACACATCACTGCTACCCAAGTCACGAAAATGTCATGTGATCTGACAAAACCTCCTGTGATAATAATTATGTGTATAATTACCCCTTTGCCCTTATGTCTATATTGAACACAAGGTATAGACCATGTCACCCTTGTCCAGTTCAATATTGGGCCCATAGACATTTATCCTGTTACGCAGGATTGGCAAATTCCATCTAGGACACTCATGTCCCTCAGCATGCTTCGTGGAGTACCCATCAACTGTCTTTATGGTTATCCAGTTACGGACAACGTTGGATCAACAATAAAGCACTCGACTCTACATCTAGGATCCATAGTGGTTTCAGGTCGAAGAGTGGTATACACTATTATCACCATGAGAATAACTTATGACACTTTGCATAACTTTCTATATAGTATTCTCATAGCGGGTCAATCCGGTATAAATATTACTCCTAATATTCATACCTATATTTAAGACTTGATAACTCTTTATCCATGATCCATGAGATGTGATCATCAATCTACAAACATAATAGTCTTAATGCTTTAATGTTATCCCACATCACATTAAAGCTCGACTACGGATACTTTAAGAACAGTGCCCTTATGTTTAATGTGTTCTCATGATTAAGTCACACTTAATACATTAAACGGACTATCTATTCTAGGGACTTTATTAATCAACCATAATAAAGAAAATGCCTTTTATTATTAATAAATAATTCGATACAAGTACCAAAAGTATTGGCCTCTAGGGCTTACACCAACAATCTCCCACTAGCACTAGAGCCAATCTGGCATACCCCGTATGCCCATTGATCTAGTATGGCCATCATGCTTCTGCTGCGCAAGAGGCTTTGTCAGTGGGTCAGCTATATTGTCAAGTGTAGGTACTTTACATATTTTCACATCTCCTCTATCTATTATCTCTCGAATGAGATGATAACGCCTAAGTATGTGTTTGGATCGTTGGTGAGATCTAGGCTCCTTAGCTTGTGCGATAGCACCATTGTTATCACAATAGAGACCAATGGGATCCACAATGCTAGGAACTATGTCAAGTTCACTAACGAACTTTTTGATCCAAACAGCTTCCTTTGCTGCACTTGAGGCAGCAATATACTCGGCCTCGGTTGTAGAATCAGCAACTGTATCTTGCTTTGAACTTTTCCAGCTCACAGCGCCACCGTTTAAGCAAAACACATAACCAGATTGCGATCTAAAGTCATCCTTGTCTGTCTGGAAGCTAGCATCGGTGTAACCAATTACAGCCAATTCTTCCTGACCTCCATATATCAAGAATGAGTCCTTAGTCCTTCTCAAGTACTTAAGGATATTCTTAACAGCTACCCAATGGGCATCACCAGGATCAGATTGGTATTTACTCGTTGCACTTAAAGCATACGAGACATCTGGTCGAGTACATAACATGGCATACATGATAGATCCTATTGCAGATGCATATGGAATCTTATTCATGCGTTCCCTTTCTTCCTTAGTTGAAGGGGATTGTGTTTTTGATAGACATATGCCATGTTGCATAGGTATGAATCCTTTCTTGGAATCATGCATATTAAAGCGTCTCAGCACTTTGTCTATGTATGTACTCTGACTTAGGCCAAGCAGTTTTTGTGATCTATCTCTATAGATTCTGATTCCTAATATATAGGCTGCTTCACCTAGGTCTTTCATAGAAAAGCATTTCCCCAACCAAGTCTTTACTTGTTGCAGGGTAGGGACATCGTTTCCAATGAGTAATATGTCATCTACATATAATACCAGGAACACGATCATGCTCCCACTAACCTTCTTGTAGACACAAGGCTCATCTTCGTTCTTAATGAATCCATATTGTTTTACCGTTTCATCAAAACGAAGATTCCAGCTTCTGGAAGCTTGCTTCAATCCATAGATTGATCTTTGTAGCTTACATATCTTATGGGCTTCTTCTGGTATGTCAAATCCTTCAGGCTGTGTCATGTACACATCCTCAAGAAGATTCCCATTAAGGAAAGCAGTTTTGACATCCATTTGCCATATTTCATAATCATGATATGCAGCGATAGCAAGTAAAATTCGAATAGATTTAAGCATTGCAACTGGTGAAAAGGTTTCATCATAGTCAACACCATGAATTTGTTTATATCCTTTTGCAACCAGTCTTGCCTTATAGGTATGTACCTTACCATCCATGTCAGTCTTCTTTTTGAAGACCCACTTGCATCCTATAGGATTAACTCCTACAGGAGGCTCTACCAAGTTCCAAACTTGGTTCGTCTACATGGAATCTATTTCGGATTTCATGGCCTCTAGCCACTTCTCAGACTCGGGACCAGTTATGGCCTCTTGGTAGGTCACAGGCTCATCTTGATCCATGAGTAATACATCACCTTGATCTGTTATGAGATATCCATATCTCTCAGGTAGGTGACGTATCCTGCCTGACCTACGCTGGTCTTGTTCTACTTGAGCAGGTTGCTCTTCCACAACCATTTGTGTTTCCTGCTCTAATTCCTCCATAGGTGTATCGATGCTTTGTGATTCTTGAATTTCTTCAAGCTCTATTTTCCTCCCACTGGTTCCTTTGGAAATAAAATCCTTTTCTAGGAAAACTCCAGTTCGAGCGACAAACACTTTGCCCTCAGAAGGATTGTAGAAGTAATACCCTCTTGTTTCTTTAGGATATCCCACAAATAAGCATTGGTCAGATTTGGGCTCAAGCTTAGTTGAAATTTGTCGTTTCACATAAACTTCGCAACCCCAAATCTTCATGTAAGACATATATGGTCTCTTACCACTCCATATCTCATATGGTGTCTTATGAACCTTTTTGGATGGAACACGGTTAAGTGTGTAAGCTGCGGTCAACAACGCATGTCCCCAAAAGGAGTTTGGAAGATTGGCTTGACTCATCATGGATCGGACCATGTCCAACAGGGTTCGATTTCTTCTCTCAGACACACCATTCCATTGGGGTGTTCCAGGAGGAGTGAGTTGGGATATGATCCCACACTCTTTTAGATGGTCATCAAACTCTAGGCTTAAATATTCACCACCTCGATCTGATCGAAGAGCTTTAATATTCTTACCTAGTTGGTTTTGTACTTCATTCTTGAATTCTTTGAACTTTTCAAAGGACTCTGATTTGTGTTTCATTAAATACACATAACCATATCTACTGAAATCATCAGTGAATGTGATGAAGTATTGAAAACCTCCTCTGGCTGATATGTTCAGTGGACCACATACATCAGTATGTATGAGGGCCAAAAGATCATTAGCTCTTTCACCTTTTCCTGTGAATGGAGACTTTGTCATCTTTCCAATTAAACAAGATCTGCATGTCTCATATGATTCATAATCAAAAGAGTCCAACAATCCATCTTTATGGAGTTTGGAAATGCGTTTCTCATTTATGTGGCCTAATCGACAATGCCAAAGGTAAGTTGGATTTAACTCATTAGGCTTCATCCTTTTGGTATTAATGTTATAAATAGGCATTTCAAGATCAATGACATATAGTCCATTGTTCATTTGTGCAGTTGCATAGAATATATCATTCAAATAAATTGAACAACAATTGTTCTTTATTATGAATGAAAAACCGAACTTGTCCAAACAAGAAACGGAAATAATATTCCTGCTAATTGCTGGTACATAATAACAGTTCTCTAACTGAATTATTAAACCACTAGGTAAAGTCAATTCATAAGTTCCTACGGCTAAGGCAGCAACCTTTGCTCCATTACCAACTCGTAGGTCGACTTCACCTTTTGCCAATTTTCTACTCCTTTTTAGTTCTTGTACATTTGTACAAATGTGAGAACCGCATCCAGTATCTAATACCCACGATGCAGAAGTAGATAAATTAATTTCAATAACAAAAATACCTGAAGTTGGAGTCTCTACTCCATTCTTCCTATCTTCCAGGTACTTCGGGCAGTTCCTCTTCCAGTGTGCGGTCTTACCGCAATGGAAGCAGGTGCCTTCCTTTTCTATGCTTCCACTAGGCTTCAAAGCAGCACTAGTGGGTTTGGGTTTGGCAACTTCCTTGCCTTTCCCTTTATTATGTTTGAGGACAATCCTCATGTCTCGGTACCAATCCAGAAAATTTGTCCCAGACAATTTTTCTTTGTCAAGGTTTGATCGCAATATGTTATTAGAGGTGTTTGTTGTCATGGTAATCTACACAAGGATTAATGAAAATATAAGTATCATTGACATATTTAATTAGGCCTTTAATTAAACATGCTCCCACTATTTTACTCAAAACAAATGACCCTCATCATCTGATTCGGAAAATCCCGTTGGAAGATTTTCTAGTGGGTCGAGATCCATATTTCACTTCGTTCTAAGTCCGCGTAGGCGGATTACACAAAACTAGGTTATTTTAGGTAGGAATTCCTTCCAATTGTATCTCATACAACTCTCGAAAATTTCAGTTGGGTGAATAACTCCTTATTCTAATCCATCATATGGATTATTCCCAACTCTTGCTTCTAAACATATATATAATCTTATTATAATTTGTTTAGTTAAGTTTGACCCATTGTTTTAACAGTTGGATATTACAATTATCCCATCGCACCTTACTAATATATAGAGCGGTGCACCTCGCGTAGGCGAAACCTACACTATCCATTACTAGTCTTGATGAGTGTTAAAACTTGGAAAGCATAAACTTAATATTTAATTTTGAGGGAATTGCAATTTTTCTGATCTCACCGGCTTGTTTATCATATAAACCGTCTCTCACATGCATCAACATACATTCACATGCATCAACATACATACAAACAAAATGAAACAGTTATGGCCCCTAGCGCAATTGTTCTCCCAAGCCAATGAGAGAACCTAAGCTAACCTACAACGATCTAAGCTTCTCCAAGCAAGATCTTCAAGGTTGTCCTCCTTTGACACTGACTTCTTTGCTTTCTTCATATCATTACATTACATGAAAGAAACTCGTTTTACATACGAGGGAGTGAGATGAGAAAAGAAGTTACATTTGGGAGATTAAGAGAGAGGCACGACACGCAGGTCGTATTTTAAAACCCAAAACAAAAACAAAGGAAAACTAAGGCCATAACCGATCACCACAAGACAATAATAAACACTTTATTATTATTATTAATTCCTTTAATTAATAAAATCAAATTAAATTTCGATGACCGATCACATTACGCAGAGTTAGCCGGGGGTCCGCTGCCCGGACAGCGGGAACGGGTGTTCCGCTGCCCGGTCAGCGGACGGGGGTCAAGGGGGCAGGGGTCAAGGGGGCAGCGCCCCTTGCGGGGTCGAAGGGGCAGCGCCCCTGCTCAAAAATTTTAATGAACAATTCATTTAAAATTGACGTCGTTTTTCGTATCAACACTTGATACTTCAAAACACTTTTTCTAGCCGAACGGGTGAATTTTTCCTTGCGTTAACCGGTTAACCATATGCGTTAACCGGTTAACACTGTTTGAAAATATTTAGAAAACTCTTTTCTACCTTGCGTTAACCGGTTAACCAAATGCGTTAACCGGTTAACACTGTTTGAAAATCTCAAAAAATTTATTTCGCATTCCGTTAACCGGTTAACCATATGCGTTAACCGGTTAACACTGTTCCAAAAATTTAAAAAAATTATTTCGTATTACGTTAACCGGTTAACCATACGCGTTAACCGGTTAACACTGTTCGGAAAAGTGTTTAGGACGCACAACTCTTGTGCAATCAAACCCCAATCGCATAACTCTCTAACAACACAACCCTTGTGTCGTCACTAACCCTGATGCACCAATTTCAGACCGTCAAACACATCTCGATTGTTAATTCAGTATGATTGATCAACATGTCATTGCTTCACCATACTAATGTCGGATCAAGAAGCAAATGACCATTGATCGCTCAAAGGAAAACAATCATCGAGGGTTTGAATGAACGAAACAAGAACACTATATCATATATAATGTATTTTGCATCAGGATTACATATATCACATATATGTAACTTGATCGATCTCAATTTAACCTTTGATTCATTCTGTCTTTAATCATATTATTACAGAACAAAAACAGTTATCAGATTCATGGTTTCGTAACCAGGCTCTGATACCACTGTAGGAGAATGGCCATCCAAGGCGCAGCGGAATTTAAAAATTTCTCCATTAGTGATCCTTACGAATGAGCATGATCAGTGATAGAATCGTTACCTCTTGTGGCGATTCAAACCTTTGGTGCAGATCTCTGATTATGATCAAAACCTTTGATACAGATCCACGGGGCGATCACGAACGTTGAACGATGACAACGTCTCTACTCAGTCCACACGAACGGATTCCTTCAATCGCAGTGCTAGCTGTTATGAATGAAGGCTTTGAGTGAGAGAAAGAGGGAAACAAAATTCCAAGTCTCTACTTGAATTTCTGTCTGAGTGAATTAGAGTGACCATGCTTCTACCCAAGGGGTTCTATTTATAGAACCACTTGTGTGGGCTTCAAGCCAAAAAGCCCACTTAAGTGCATTTTGGCCCATATCTCATAATATGCCAAAATCACTTAAGTATTTGGTACCTTACCATATTTCGTCTCCCACTTAAGTGCACCGTACCTTACGGTGTTCCTTAATTATTCTATCTCTCATCAATCCGTCCTTTGTGTGTGACCCTATAGGTTTTCGCGACGTTGGCAATTATATTAAATCACGCATTTAACATAATACACAGTGAGCGGTATCTAGCAACACATCACTGCTACCCAAGTCACGATAATGTCATGTGATCTGACAAAACCTCCTGTGATAATAATTATGTGTATAATTACCCCTTTGCCCTTATGTCTATATTGAACATAAGGTATAGACCATGTCACCCTTGTCCAGTTCAATATTGGGCCCATAGACATTTATCCTGTTACGCAGGATTGGCAAATTCCATCTAGGACACTCATGTCCCTCAGCATGCTTCGTGGAGTACCCATCAACTGTCTTTATGGTTATCCAGTTACGGACAACGTTGGATCAGCAATAAAGCACTCGACTCTACATCTAGGATCCATAGTGGTTTCAGGTCGAAGAGTGGTATACACTATTATCACCATGAGAATAACTTATGACACTTTGCATAACTTTCTATATAGTATTCTCATAGCGGGTCAATCCGGTATAAATATTACTCCTAATATTCATACCTATATTTAAGACTTGATAACTCTTTATCCATGATCCATGAGATGTGATCATCAATCTACAAACATAATAGTCTTAATGCTTTAATGTTATCCCACATCATATTAAAGCTCGACTACGGATACTTTAAGAACAGCGCCCTTATGTTTAATGTGTTCTCATGATTAAGTCACACTTAATACATTAAACGGACTATCTATTCTAGGGACTTTATTAATCAACCATAATAAAGAAAATGCCTTTTATTATTAATAAATAATTCGATACAAGTACCAAAAGTATTGGCCTCTAGGGCTTACACCAACAATAAATACATTAACAAATCGAGTAATCCCCTCTCTGGATTACATCACACCAAAATCACAAAATGCACATTATCAATCAACAGTGCAACACAAGCATGCTAATAATTCATCTCAACAAAATTATATTTCAAACATGCAACAATACAACAAACATAACTCAAAATAATCCATATTTATGACATTCACATATTTCTTACTTCTGCTCAACGGTTAACATCTTGCCATAGCAACGTATAATTTAATGCAACTCAAGTATTCAATCAATCTCCTCAATTAGATTATTATTCATACATGCAACAACACAATAGTCATAAATATCATCTCAATACATAATGACATCATCACACACTACGCCAAAAAGTGCTTTTGGCAGCACCAAAAAGAAAGCGCTTTTTAAAAAAAGCGCTGTAATAGCTTGAAAAAAAATTCGCCTATGCAAAGAAAGCGCTTTTAAGGTAAAAGCGCTCTTATAGGTCTCCACTTATGAAAGCGCTTTTAAGGTAAAAGCGCTCTTATAGGTCTCAGTCTCACATCTATGAGTTTCACACTTATGAAAGCGCTTTTAAGGTAAAAGCGCTCTTATAGGTCTCATGGGTTTCACACTTATGAAAGCGCTTTTAAGGTAAAAGCGCTCTTATAGGTCTCAGTCTCACATCTATGAGTTTCACACTTATGAAAGCGCTTTTAAGGTAAAAGCGCTCTTATAGGTCTCATGGGTTTCACACTTATGAAAGCGCTTTTAAGGTAAAAGCGCTCTTATAGGTCTCAGTCTCACATCTATGAAAGCGCTTTCATGGTAAAAGCGCTCTCATAGGTCATTTATAAAAATTATAATAAATCTAATATTACAAAATCCCTGACTTTCAGAAATCCCTCTTTCACTCTCTCTCGTTCGAAGCTCTCGCTGCCCTGGAAAAAATTCCACAGAGTACCTGGAAATCTCAACGATAAACACTGCAAATTTGAAAGAGACTGCATTCGAAAGAGAAGGATTCAATACCTGGAAATCTCATTGCGTTTTAAGGTTAGGTTTTCGTGTCTTTCTGTTTTGCCCTAGAAGTCAAAGAATAGGTGGTCGATTTTGGTTTGAATGGACTTGCATTGCTACATTATGGGTTATTTATTCCTCATTTCTCTCTATAAATATTCCAGAACCTTCCTTCTTACAGTCAGTGTCCGAACTCCGATCTCAACCATCCATTGTAAGTTCCGCCACCAAACTCTCAAATTTCCACTCCGTTTTCCTCTTTTTGATTCTGATCCGTTTTGTTTCTCCTTGAATTTCAACGTGATTGATTCATTGTTTCAGATTTGTGTAAAGTTGAAGAAAATGGCGACAAAGAGAAGCGTTGGAACATTGAAGGAAGCTGATTTGAAGGGAAAGAGGGTTTTCGTTAGGGTTGATCTAAACGTTCCTTTGGATGATAACTTGAACATCACCGATGATACCAGAATCCGTGCTGCTATTCCTACCATCAAGTACTTGACTGGTTATGGTGCTAAAGTCATCCTCTCCTCCCATCTGGTAACCCTTCTATACTCTCTTTGCATGACTGTAATTTGTGTTTTCATTAGATTGATTACTTTTACTAGTTTTATCTTTGTTAATCATACTGCAAAGATTCGGTGTTGTTGTTATGGCTTTTGTTGTGATTTAAGTTAATTTTCCATTTGAGTTAGATCCGGTAAATATTTTAATTTAAAGGTTGAAGTAATGGGTATGTGGTTTCTGTTTTAATTTTGCTTATTTTGCATATTTCAATGTTGAGATGTATTGAAGAGGAGTTTGAGAAACTATGAATGTTTGATAGTAGTAGTAACTTGAAATTAATTCTTGAATGTGTTGTTTTCAGGGACGTCCAAAGGGTGTAACACCTAAGTACAGTTTGAAGCCCCTTGTACCAAGGTTGTCTGAACTTCTTGGATCCGAGGTGTGTGTTTACTAAACTGGTCTGTTTGTTCTATTTTGGGATTCTATCAAACCATTCTTATTTGCTGGTTTACTTTTTTTTTAATTATGTTGATTTCTCTTGATTATTATAGGTTACGATTGCTGGTGACAGTATTGGTGAGGAGGTTGAGAAGTTGGTTGCACAAATTCCAGAAGGTGGTGTTTTGCTTTTAGAGAATGTGAGGTTCCACAAGGAAGAGGAGAAGAATGATCCTGAATTTGCCAAGAAGTTGGCTTCCCTTGCTGATCTTTATGTGAATGATGCATTTGGCACTGCTCATCGTGCTCATGCTTCTACAGAAGGTGTTGCTAAATACTTGAAGCCCTCTGTTGCAGGATTCCTCATGCAGAAGGTATGTTGGAAGTAAATGTAATTCCATGATATATTTGACAGTGTTGTTAATTAGTGGCTATAGTAGAAGCAATGCTATAGAACTATAGTGAACATCACTATTTTTGTGATATTTATTCATTGTATGCGATCTTCATTACAGAAGAAGAATGGGTTGCTTTTGTAGCCCAAAGAAGAGACGAAAATTTCAAGAAAGTGAGTGCCACAAATCGCGAGAGAGCGTCAAATCCCACGTATGCATACAAAAAAGGGCGTTTGGGATATGCACGCTTAGAGGAAAAAATTGTAAGTATACAAAAATGCTACGATCTTATTAATTGTCTCAATGTGTTATAATTGATTATCTTATTATTTGTGTCAATGCGTAGTTAGACGAGGGATCTTCCAGTGACTTCTTTGCCAAAAAAAGTGCTTTTGTGCCTCGATACCAGATATCTCTTGAAACACTTGTTGACTCATCAGATATGGCAACAGCTGGTGCTATTCGCTTACTGGATATGGAGGAAGATATCTTTGGTTATTCATGCACTGAAACAATCGGAAAAGAAGATCTGGAACATATTTTTCGGCATCAAGAATTAGGCCGTATAACATATTAGTTTTGACTTGTGTATAGTTCTTTATAATTTTAGTGATATCTTTAATTTCATGGATAGATTAATGTGTTCATTCTTGTGTTGGTTTGCTTTAAAAAATTACAAATGCTTGAATTATGACTCCAAATGTGTTCAGTGCCTATCTATCCTTGTGTTGGTTTGCTTGAATTATGACTCCAAATGTGTTCATTCTTGTGTTGGTTTGCTTGTGTTGGTTTAAAAAATTACAAATGCTTGAATTATGACTCCAAATGCTTGAATTAGAGAGGCTTGATTTACAGGTTTATGGGATTATTCCCAAAAAATATTACAGGTTGAAATGGTAGGCTTAAACTGAAGGCAGCGTTTTGTTATTTTACTAGAGGAAAAGACAGCGCTTTTTAGTAAACAAAAAGCGCTGCTAAAACCTATAGCAGCGCCACCTACGGCAGCGATTTTAAGCGCTTTTAAAGGCCAAAAAAAGCGCTCTCATAGGTCTTTTTTGGCGTAGTGACACCCTCAATTCACACAATAACACCGTTCTAAAAACATAATCATCAAGTAGTTCATAAGGTAGTTATATGTGTTAGCTTCCGAATGCTTTGAATGATGTCTCATTTGGAATTATGGAATGAAAGTTATGGTTGAAATCGTCGGACAGTGCAACAAATATTCTGCCAGTTTGGAGTCAATACATAACATTTGTGCAATGGCTCCCAGCACGTATGTAGCGGCTCCGAGCACCTATGCAGCACTACATATTGTGCCGTTTTTTCAAAAAAAAACTGCTATTTTTGCCTAAAAAACCAATTTTTAACATATTTTGAAAGTCTTTTAATTACTGTTATAAAACCATCAAAACACTTCCTAACACCAAAATAGCTTATTTCAAACATCTATTTTCTCATATTAAAACCTCACTCTTATTAATCCCTAATTCTACCAATTAACATACCAATTCAATCACAATTTCATCAAATCATCATCAAATCACATCTCTAAAACCTTCATTGTTGCAACAATGGTGGAAAACACACATAAGTACACAGTTCAGAATTTCAAACATCAACTCATATGAAATTCACATCAAGATAATAAGGAGAATATCACTCCTCAAGAACACACACATAAATCATCTCAATCATCATCCCTATTGGAGGTTAAAGACTCATCTACTCTACCCCTCACACATAAGACATTATTGAAGCTTATTCTCCCCCCTCACCTTAGATTTTTCCAGCAAAATTTCTTCAAAGCTCTTTCAATGGATGCTCTTCCTTTGCTCTAGCCATTGCCTCTTCCTCTTTCCACCCAATTTTGATTTACGTTTGAAAATTCTCACAATTCCTAACTAACATTTTTATTAGTAACCTAATCCATCAATTAGAGGCTTCCAGCATTACCCTCACTTATTCTCCTATTAACCAAAATGCCCTTATCATCTCTAATTTTATTTTAATATACATACTATTATTTAATTATTAAAAATGGTCTCTAATAATTCTAGTCCACCTCTACCAATCTCTAATAACTCTCTACACCCTCACCTCAAGGTCACACACCCCTGACATCCAACTAACCTTTTTCTTCCAATTTGTTATGAAAGATTTTGAATATTTACAAGTATTTTGAGTTTTATTTGAGAAAATGCACTCGATGTTGATCGAGGTTTGTTTTGTATTGCGGAATAGTTGTGAAATGATTTTGAATTGAAAATGAAATGGTTTAAAATTGGAGTGGGTGTTGAAATGTTTTAGAAAGTTTGAATGATGAACTTGGTGTTGAACAAGTATTTTTATTGTTTGAAAAAAATTGATTTTATTTTGTCTATTATTTAATTAATTTGATTAACGATCTATCTAAGGAAAAAATAAAATCAAGAAAATAAAGTACAAATTACAAACAAATGATGGGGAGTACATTTGACATTTTGGAGAACAATGAAATAAAATATATAACAAACAATAAGAATAATATGCAACTACCCAATCAAAATAAATAATAAGCAAAACAAATTAAATGAAATGAAATAAAAGAGGAAAAGGGCAAAAAAATTGAAATTAAAGGGATGCATGTTAGTATGGGGGTGCAAAGCAAAGAAGCATGGCCTAAGACCCATCCAACTAAACCAAACCCTATTTACTAAACATAATAACAACAATAACAATAATAGTTTTTTACCAACTCAAAAACTCCACACAATCAAAAGAACAAAGAGACAAAGACATAATGATTTTTATCCTAGTTCACTTGAAATCAAAGCTACTCCAATCCATCCGCCAAGGTGATTTTGCCTTATACACAATGACTTAATCCACTATAACCAAACATATTACAAGGGAATCACAAAGAACAACTTTCTTCGTATTCTCAAGGATCCGAATACAACTTAGTCTCCTTAAGGAAATCACAAGGAATAACTTTCTTTGTCTTTTCAAGGATCCGACTACAACTTAGTCTCCTTAAGAAAATCAAACAAACAAGTTTAAATACAACTTTTTGTGTTACAAGTTGCTTACAAGCAGATTTTCCACAAATGAAATATAAACACTTAAAGAAAAGTAAGCACAAATTGAAAGGTTTTTGACATAGAAATCAATCTTATAAATTGTTGCATTAGCTTTCAGAATCTTTAGTCAAAACCTTGACCACGTCAGCGTCTGGCTGGAGATCTTCAGAGTCTTCAGCTAAGTAACAAAACTTCATAATCTTCAGTCAAAACCTTGACCGCGTCAGCGTCTGGCTTGAGGCCTTCAGAGTCTTCATCTAAGTACCAAAACTTCATAAGCTTTCCATTCTTCAGAAGCTTGATAATCAGAGTTACATCTAGAAGCAGAAACAGAGAGATCATTGCAGCAATAACATAGCGTCTTTCCAGAACTTCTTAGGAGTGAATCAGCATTGAAGCAGAAAAAACATTGCAGCAACAACATATCATCTTTCAGAACTTCTTAAGAGTGAATCAACACAGAAGCAGAAAGAACATTGCAATAGTAACATATCGTCTTTCAGAACCTCTCATAAGTGAATCAACATAGAAGTGGAATTCACAACAAATGACCAGAAACTGATGATGTGGCACTTCATAAACTCAGAATCAGAACAAGCTATTAAAGCTTCACAATAACAAACCATTAAAGTACCAAAATTATTCCCACACAAATATTGTATTGTTACCATAAAAACTCAAAGTTATAGATATAGAACCAAATCTTGTTCTAACAATCTCCCACTTTTTTATGATGACTAAACCATATATTTTTATGAACAGTTTTGTACAGGGTAATCACATAAACATACATCATACAGAAGCATAAATCTCCCCTTGAGATGTACAATCCTAAAAAGATAAAATCTGAATGAAAGAACACTTTCCTAATTAACCTTTTTGCATAACCATAATGATCTTCTATGAGAATCTGGCTTATATTCAGAAGTCGCTTGAACTTATCTAGAACACTGGTTGTCAAAGTTAACACTTTGATGAACTTCACTTCAGAAGCTTGGTTGGACTCTCTCTGAAAGAGCTTCAGAGCCTGGTTCTTTTTGAAAGAGCTTCAAAGTCTAGTTACAAACCCTTTTTAAAAAGCTTCAGAACTTAGTTAAAACCTTAAAACCTGGTTGAATCAATTCTGATTAACATGGAATTCACAATTCCTCAGAACTTGATGCCTGATCATGTCTATTTGGAAGTCTTTCTCAAACGGTGAAGTTAAAACTTCAGACTCAGAGAGTAAACAATATTTCTCAAATGGTGAAGTTAAAACTCCAGACTCAGAGAGTAAACCATTTCTGCAAAAACTAGTAACTTAAGTTCTGATCTGAAAAGCTTCAAGAGCTTCTGATGTTCTTGACTTTCCCTGAAAAATAATTCATAAACTATTCTTCGAAGTAGTTGTTAGCAGAAACATTAAAAATGTTTGGGTTCTGATTCACGAACATACGTATATCAAAATCAATTATGTTTCTCCCCCTTTGACATCGATAAAAAAGACATAGATAAAATAAAATAAGGAAACAACAAGATTTTATTAATACCAAAATGCCATAAGGAACAATAGTTTAAACGTTTGCAAAACAAATACAAAAATACTTAGACAAAATAAAATAAAAGTGCATAATTTATTTTGAAAAACTAAGGGTTCCGTGGCGGAGGAGGAGACATCAATTTGGATAGAATCATTTCGAATAAAAGATCCTGCATATCCAAGTGATGTCTGACAAGGGAACTTTCTTCCTTCATCTCAACAAGAGTCTTCACAATCACTACAGGAATTACCCCAAAATAAGTTCCAGTAGCATTTTGATTCTCATAAACAACAATTTGTTGTTCTAGCTCACTGTCTTGAGTTTGTTGTTGATCTTCAGAAGCAACTTGCTTGCCTTGGTCCAGCTGAGTAGAAGCGTCTTCCATGATAACATCTGGATGTCCAGAAGCTTCCTCAGTCTCCTTTACTTCTTCCTTAATTATAGGAGCGGGAAGCCATAGTGGAGCACGTTGTAACTGCAAGGCTTCCATTGTTGGTTCAAACCTTGAACAAAAATTCCTTTCAGAAACTTTTCATCCAAAGTTCTTCAGCTTTGAAATCTTGGAATTAATCCATCTCTGATATGCTTCCTAAGGCGCATTATTTTCTGTTGTATTAGTGGATATAACACTAGTCCACATAGCAGTGCGAAGATTTTTTTTTGAATCTGATTCAAATTTCTTCAGAATCTTACCAACATTAGGTTCTTTAAGTTTTGGTTGGCTAGGATATCTGGCAGAAACATCAGTGATTGTAGGGTGAAAATCAGGGCCATATACATTTGGAATAACAAGAGATGGAAGGTTTGTATATTTTTCATCATCAAAATTAGCCACAACGTGATCTGGTTCAAAATTGAACAAGCCTTTGGGAGTGCCCTCGGACTCTTGGTCACCAGAATCTCTCGAAGGAGATTTTATGGGTGGCTCATTTAGATTATTTGGTTAGGGAACAGAAACATCTAGAGATGGTGGTGGAATGGATGAAGATATAATTGGGGGATGGGGTGGTGTTTGTGGTTTCTATTGTTGTTGTTGAGGTAAAATTATTGGATTTAGAATTGAGAAGGGGTTAAGATATGGAGGTGGAGGTGGTGATTTTGGTAAGACACTTTCAAAAACATTAGTATCAGAAACTAAAAGAGTTCTAGCCGTAGGAGACGTACCATGGATGGGTGCATTAGAGGCCTTGGATGATTGTTGGGCAACACCAAAAGTATCCTACAGAATCATAGCTTTCTGATGCTCACTGTGAGGCATATCATCTTCATCCAGAAACATTGCCACCTTCTTCTTCTTCTTATGATGTTCAGAAGTTCCTTCTGTTGTTGTTGATTCTCAACCATTGAAGAAAGTTGAAGGAGGTGAACAGTTGCAGATAGAGTTTGGAGGTTTGAAAGAGAATAAGTGTGGGAATAATGTGAGCGTAATGTGGAATGTGAGTGTAGTGGGTTTATATAAAAACATTTAGTAATGATTAAAGAAAAAGATATGCCGTCATAGGGGGAAATGTAAAAGTTTTAACCTAGTTCCAAGAAGGAGAAACCCAATGTCTCACACCATCATCACGCATGCTCAGAAAGTGGGACAAATGTCACCACTAAGAATCACATGATATCAAACGAAATGACAATCATTAAATGGAATAACTATTCAGAATCAAGAAGACACATCGATAAGATTTATTCTGGTCAGAACCTTTCTGATTCATGAAACTTCCTCACATCAGAAAGCTCATGTCTCAGAATCAAAAAACACTAAATTCTCATAACCTAATCAAGAGTTTTAGAAGCTTAACATTCTGATAACATCTTTTCATTATGGACAAGATTCCATATATAAATTTTTTAGAATGAAAAAGAAATCTATCCTCAGCAAGGGGTTTTGTAAAGATATCAGTCTATTGATGGTCTATATCAACAAATTTTAAATGGAAAATACCCTTCTGAACACAGTCACATAAAAATGATGTTTAATCTCAATATGTTAAGCCCTAGAATGCAAGATAGGATTCCTGGATAAACAAATAGCAGAAGTATTATCATAAAGAATAGGAATGTTACTCTAAAAAATCTGATAATTTTCCAGCTGACTCTTCATCTAGAGTATCTGAGTGCCGCATCCAGAAGTTGCGATATACTCAGCTTCGGCTGTTGAAAGCGCAATTATTGATTGTCTTTTGCTAGACCACAAGATCAGATTATCTCCCAAAATTTGACAACTTCCAGAAGTATATTTCCTTTCTATTCTGTCTCCAGCATAGTCAGCGTCACAATAACCTACTAACTTGTATTCACTTGATTTTTTATAAAACAAACCAAGATTAGTAGTACCTTTTAGATACCTAAAGATTCTCTTAACAACAGTTAAATGAGTCTCCCTAGGGTCTGATTGGAAGTGAGCACACAAACAAACATTGAATAAAATATCAGGTCTAGAAGCAGTTAGATAAAGGAGAGAACCTATCATACCTCTGAATAGCTTTTGATCTACCTTACTACTTACCTCTTCCTTCTCCAGAATGCATGTAGGATGCATTGGAGTTTTTGCTTGCTTGCATTCTGACAAGTTAAACTTCTTCGGAAATTATCTTGTATACTTGCTTTTATGGATGTGTGTTCCTTCTAAATGTTGATCAATTTGAATCCCCCTGAAAGACCCTAAGTTCTCCCATCAGACTCATTTCAGATTCAACCTGCATTAACTTAGCAAAATTTATGCATATTGAAGCATTGGCAGAACCAAATATAATATCATCAACATAAATTTGCACAACCAAAATATCATTCTTAAAGGTTTTGCCAAATAGCATTATGTCCATTTTCCCTCTGGTAAAATCATTTTCTAAAAGGAAGTTACTTAGTCTTTCATACCAAGCTCTAGGAGCTTGTTTCAGACCATATAACGACTTTTTAAGTTTGAAAACAAAATATGAGTTTTGATAACTTTCAAAACCATGGGGTTGGTGAACATACACTTCTTCAGAAATGTATCCATTCAAGAATGCACTCTTAACATCCATCTGATACAAAATTATGTTATGATTTACTGTAAATGAAAGTAAAAATACGAATAGACTCTGACCTGGAAATTGGTGAAAAGGTTTATGTATAGTCTATACCTTCTTGCTGACTATAAACTTGTGCTACCAGTCGAGCCTTATTTCTGAAGACTTCACCTTTCTCATTGAGCTTGTTTATGAACACCCATCTGGTTCTAATGACATGGACACCCTTTGGTTTCTGAACAAGATCCCAAACATCATTTCTCGTGAATTAATTTAGTTCCTCTTTGTCGCATTACGCGAAAAACCGGCGGGAAAATACACAGAGCCGCCACCGTGCGTTATTTATCCCAAAGGAGGGAAAGGAAACGCTCGAAGTAAACCTGGAAAGGAATGGTCTTGCTACCAGAGATTGCAAGGATCGGGAGTCGGCTATGCGAAGGGAAGGTATTAGCACCCCTACGCATCCGTCGTACTCGACGGGATCCACGCTCAGAAAGAATAGAAGAAAGGTTGCTAGATAACTGCTCAAAACACTGCACAAGACTGGAATAAAACACAGATGAAAGACGGGAGAAAGTAACTCGACAGGATGTTACATCCTGGTCCTACGTAGTCTGTCAGACACAGACATCAGAGTCGACGTAGTTCGGGGATAGGGGAAACGTGCTCGCTAGGATGTCGCATCCTATGCATACGTATCTTCTCTAACCAGAGAAAGAATCGGAGCACTCGTAGCTCAGCTAACACACGCCAAACAAAACACGAGCAGGAAACCAACTGCCAATCGCTGGACTTACGTCAGACTCCGAACAAACAAACACACACAGGAAACCGACTGCCAATCGCTGGACTTACGTCAGACTCCAACAAACAACCACACACAGGAAACCGACTGCCAATCGCTGGACTTACGTCAGACTCCAAACACACATAAGGGGGTGAAAAAGAAAAAGGGCGCCCGGAGAGATCAGCTCATCTCCTGCCTACGTACGTCATCTGGTATGAGGATCAGGGCGACGTAGTTCCCCTTAACAGGGAAAAAACTTCTATCCTAACCAGAGATTAGGGAGATAACAGGCTACTAGGGAGACTACGACTCGAGCCTAGAAGTTGTCATACATACGATCCCTAAGTTGAGGTCTCTAGTCCTAACTTAACTTGCACATGGAGCAAGCTAGCCTAAACATCAATCAAGCAAACACAAGAACAAGAGAGCAAGCACACACACTATATGCAAACAAGTGGCTCATACAAGGCTAGGCTTTAGTCAAGGGGTCAAATCAACCTCGACAAACAAGCCAACTGGAAAGGGGTGTGGTTAGCTCTTAACCCTAACATTGAGAGTTAGGGTGAAGCAGATGAAATGGGAATGAGGGTAAGACCTCATAGCTCTTATCCCTGTCCTGGGAGAGCTTCAAGCAATGAAAGTGTGGGAGTCCAGAATGTGGGACTCTATTCCACATGACTGACACAACAAGATTTTGGGTTTTTATTCAAAGTGCATCAACACATGGTATGAGCAGGATGAATGACACAACAGAATAGCAGGGGATGGATTGCACATCCCTTTTATCTGCCAATGCCTCTTCACTTAGGAGGTCTTTGAATGTACAAGGCACAAAGATAAACAAACGCAAACATTGCCTCTTAAGGAGGGCTTCAGACAGGTGCCTGCCAACATAACATGACAGGTCTTCCAGACTACATGAAGAGTAGGAATTTACCTAAGTGGTATGCCAACCACAAGCAAAGCAAAGCAAAGTTCGAATGAACTTAAAGCAACTTAGGTACCTGTGTTAACAACTAAACACATCAGTACAATACTCAGACAAACAGACAACAGTCAATAGATCTCAACAGACAGACAAATCCAATATGCACAATGAGTAAGCCATAAGGCAAACACTCAAGTGAATTATCATCAAAGCCTACAAAACAAACAAATGTTAGCCAACAACAACAAATGACCAAGCTCAAATGAAGGAGCAACATCAATCATGGAGATGCATACTTGAACCTGAAATTCACAACTCAAATGGTAAGTCCAAACCACTAGGTCAAAGCCTAGGGTCAAAGGTGAAGAAAAAATTCAAAACAGGAGCTGAAATTCAATACAATGCAACTTCAAACACATATTAACATGTCCTAAAAAGGACCAAAGCAAAATCATCAAGCAAAGGCATTTCATGTGCAAGAGAAGTCAAAGACAATTTCAAAGCTCACAAATGATCATCATGAAGGAAAATTCCCAATCAAAACAAAAATGCTTTAAATAATTCTGGAAAAAATTATGAACATTCAACACATCCAATCCAATCATCATACAAAAAATCGGAAGCATCAAAGCTCAATTGGCATGGAAATTAAATTGCACAAGTTGAACAACCAAATGTGTGACACAAATTGTCACACCATGCAAACATGTACATAAAACAGAAATGGCAAATGAGAAAAATACCAAACCAAACCTCAAACATCCATCAACATGTTAGGAACAATCATGCAAAATTTCAAAGCATTTGGATCAATATCAAGCATTTCATGATAAGATGAATGGAGCAAGGTCACAAATGTACACATGATCACATATTCTAACACAATTCAAAAACCAGCCATGGTAAAAATCAGGAGATTACACCAAAAAAAACTAGACATCACAAGGATCATTTGGCAAAAAATTGGAGGTGAATTGGATCAATATTCAATGAGATATGAATTTTTAAAATTGGCTAAAAAAATGAATAAAAAATGATCATGGCATGAAATAATGGAGGGAAACATTAAAAATGGAATGAAATTTGAAAAACTGGCGCATGTGGGATTCGAACCGGGTGCACATTCAAAAAGCGCTGGCCAAAACGCACAGCATCATTAATTGATGTGGCACTTGGTCAGCAGGTCAATGCCTGCGTGTACGGGGTCAAAGCAATGTTGGCCAATAGAACAGCCAGAGGTACGCACACGTGGACACTGGACATGACTAAGCCCTAGCCAGCTGTGCAAAAACCAGGCGGTCGCTACATCGTCACAAAGCGGACGCTAGGATGAAGAACTTCATCTTCCTCACGAAGATGAAGATGAACAGTATGAATGTTCAAACATTTTTTCCAGATTTACCTAAAACCTATATCATTCAAAAGCTCATGCAATGGAGATTCCAAATCAACCAAAAGTTAAGCCTAGATCATAATCAATCAAGAGAATCGAACAATAAAAGTTTGGTACACAAAACTTCATTCACACATAACTCACTCAATAATGCACCATTTCATGTGAAATTTCCACCAGATTCATCAGTGTTAAAAGATCTACACAAATATGTACATAGATTTGAGGATTATGAAGGTCGAAAAATCACCTCTTGAAGAGCAGGTTCTGGATTCACACGATTCAGCACTTGTAATGGTCCAAATCAGCTCCAGAATACTTGTTATGATGATTGATGAAGAATTTGAAGCTTGGAAACGTGTAGATCTAGCTCACCAATCAACTTCCATGGCAATGTTCTTGAACTTCAACTGCTCGATTATGGCTCCAATTCTTCAAACAAATGCTGGATTCACACTCAATCACACTCACTGATCATGAATCTTCAATAAAAACCAGTTGCTATGTTGAAGAAATTTGAAATTTGATTATGAGAAAATTTTTGAGGGAGAGAAAATTGTGAGATCTAGATCCAGAAAAAAAAATCCCCAATTCTGTTGTGATTATGAATATATATGCTTCACTAATCCACTCTTAATCCAAATTAGGCATGGTTTAGTTAAATTTAATCAAGATAAGGTGCATGGCAAAAAATGACAAATTGGAGGGTGTGTGAAGCATGCACACGTGAACAGTAACCATTACCAGCTCAAATGCACTTAAAATCATTTTCTTAACACATTGGCAATGGTAAAAAGTTCATGTAATGCACCATTTTTAAATTTTGCAATTTCCCTCCAAAATGGGCATGAGTATGCAAATGATCATGTGATAACATTTTATGCAATGTGATGATTGATTTGGAAACTTCATGACGTGAGAAGCATTTTAGAAAAAGAGGCACCAAATTTGGAGTTTTGGTTCGAAAGATGTGGCCATTTGAAGTTTCAAGCACACTTTGCAATGATTTGATCACATCTCTTTAACCATTCATCATAAATTCATGATCTTGGACTTTTTGGAAATGGGAGAGAAAGATCTTCAACTTTCATGTTGGAAAAAATTTCATTTAAAGCCTCTTTGATGTTGGAAAGTTGAGTTGAAGTTGGTCCAAAAACTTGCCATTTTTGGAAACTTGAAATTACAGGTCACTTTCCATTTTTGGAAACTTTTGATCTGGCTTCAAATCCTTCAAGGTAGATGTTTGACATGATGAATAAACCTCTTTTGGACATGAATGAGGTGTCTCAAACTCTTTCTCCACCTCCTAGCCCTCAGTTGACTTGCAGTTGACTTTTATGGGCCCTAGATGACCTGAAACTGCCCTGTGGACTTTGAGCCTTCAACACTTGGTCAAATTGCTTCAAAATGAACCTTGGCTCATATAAGCTCTCTAGAATCACCATAGGGCTTTTATCTCAAGGAAAAACCTTGCTCTTTGCACATATGAATTCTCCTAATACCAGTCTTGACTGATGAAATGCTATGCAATGTTAATGACCTAAAAATGAAATGAATGTACAAATGGGGGGGTGCAAATTTGAGGTGCTACACTCTTGCATATCCATAATCCATTCATTATCCAGAAGAGCCTCATCAAAAGATGTGGGCTCTATCAAAGATACCAAACCCAGAAGAGTTTCTTCAGAAGGTTTGAACGAGGATCAAGTTCTGACTGGTGCGTCTTTATCCCCCAGAATCAATTCTTCATAATGAGAAGTTACTGGGTTACTCTTCTTCTGATGAGTTGGACCAATGACAATTTCTAGTTGAGTCGCTTCTAAGTCTTTTGCTTCAGTGTCCTTAGCTTTTTCTTTTGAGTCTTTATCTCCAGAATCTTTATTCGTGGATTCTGAAAAATTGATCTTCATATCTGCAAATTTCTCAACTAGCTTTGACTTTTCAAGGTTAAGCTTATCATTGAATCTAACATGAATTGATTCCTCGAAAATTTGTGTCTTAGTGTTAAAGATTTTGTAGCCTTTTGAGCGTTCAGAATATCCTAACAATAAGCACTTATGTGCCTTAGAATCAAACTTTCCAAGATTCTCTTTAGTGTTTAACATAAATCAATCACAACCAAAAGGATGGAAATACGAAATGTTGGGCTTTCTGTTCTTCCACAATTCCTAAGGAGTCTTACCATAATAGGTTTAATATAAATCATGTTCTGAATATAACATGTTGTGTTAATTGCCTCTTCCTAGAAATGCTTAGCCATATCAGTCTCTTGGATCATGGTGTGGGCCATTTCTTACAAAGTCATATTCTTCCTTTCTACAACCCCGTTTTACTGTGGAGTTCTAGGATAGGAGAAATCATGGGAAATTCTATTTGCATCAAAAATATTTTCAAAGTTCTTATTTTCAAATTTGCCACCATGATCACTCCTGACTCTAACTATTTTGCAGTCCATCTCTGTTTGCACTTATGAATAGAAGGTAGAGAACACAAAATGCGACTCATCCTTGTGTTTCAAGAACTTTACCCATGTCCAATGATCTTCCCTTTCTGGTTTCTTATGAAACCAACAAAGCCTTCAGGCTTAAGTTCCAAACCTTGGAACATATGCCTTCTACCCATCATTTGTTGCGAGCATCCATTGTCCAGATACCATGATTGGTGTCTCAACTGAGTTTCTAAGGATGTCTGCAACATAAATGATCTTATCCTTAGGTACCCACTTTTTGGGTCCTCTTTTGTTAGTTCTCCCAGAGTTTTCTTACAACCTTGGGTTTTTGTGCAGTAGGATAATCAAGGGGAATTTGTGCATGATGCTTAGGTTTCAGAACTAAGTTCTTCTTCTGTGTCTTTGCAGAACAGTCAATCTCAATGCCAACAAGAACGAAATGCTCATAGAGAGGTTTCGATTTTACCTTCTGACTTTTGTTAGGTTTTCTAGTTTATGTACAACCAAGACCTTTCTTGCCATTTCTGCTAACTCCATAGATCACGGAAGCCATTTTGCTTCTATATATGCTTTTATCCAGAAAGTACTAGAATGATCTGTCATATTTGATGACACAATCAATACCAAAAGCTTTTGAGATTATTTCTTCCTTTAGTTTTGAAATTTTGCTTTTCAAAGCAGAGTTGTTACTTTCTACAGAAAATATTTTTTCGTTTAGGGAAGAAATATCCTTCTCAAGCTCACTATAAGTTTAAGAAGCAACTACTTAGACTTGTTTAAGGTCCTTGTACCTACTCTGAAGACTTTGGTACTTTTCCAGTATGTCAAATATACATGACTCTAAATCAGAACGAGATAGTTTGGAAAATACCTCTTTAGAATCAGAGTCTGATTCTGACTTTGACAACACTTTGTCTTCTAGTTCTTTAGAACCTTCAGAATCAATTGTAGTTACCATCGATGCAACATTGGCATGTTCGTCATCAGAATCTTCTTTTTCTGATTCTGAGTCGTCCCATGTAGCCATAAGCCCCTTCTTGCCTTTAGAAAACTCTTTCTTAGGCCTTTTGTCCTTCTTTAGCTTAGGAAACTCATTCTTATAATGGTCTTACTCCTTGCACTCGTAGTAGATAACCTCTTTACCAGAACCTTGCTTCTTTGGTCCAGATGAATCTGAACGACCAACAATTTCTAGCTCCTATGAACTTTCCTTTTCCATTCTTCTTGTGCCTCCATGGTCTGTTGACCCTCTTGGAAATTGAACATAACTCATCATCATCTTCTAAGTCTTCATCAGAATCTTCTGATTCTTCCTCAGCTTGATAAGCCCTTGTCTTTTTAAGCTTGAACTTCAAGGCAACAAATTTACCTCGCTTTTGAGGTTCATCTTTCTCGAGTTCTATCTCATGGCTTCTCAAAGAACTAACAAGTTCTTCAAGACTAATATTGTTCAAGTCTTTTGCCTACTTCAAGGAAGTTACCATAGGTCTCCATTTTTTGGAGAGAATTCTAATGATTTTCTTGATATGGCCAGCTGTAAAATACCCTTTGTCCAGAACCTTGAGTCCTTCGACAAGCATCTGAAATCTTGAGAACATACTCTCAAGGTTTCATCGTCTTCCATTCTGAATGCCTAATATTTCTGGATTAAGGCCAAAGCCTTTGTCTTATTAACTTGAGCATTCCCTTCATGAGTCATTCTCAAAGAATCAAATATAGACTTAGCAGAATCTATGTTTGTTATCTTTACATACTCAGTATAAGAGATAACATTAAGTAATATCTTTATAGCCTTATGATGATTCTTGAAATCCTTCTTTTGTTGACTTGTCAGAGCACTTCTTGATATATTGTTTCCTTCAGCATTTACTGGGTGAACGTAGCCATCGACTACAAGATCCCAAAGATCAATATCATATCCCATAAAAAACTTTCAGTTCTATCTTTCCAGTAATCAAAATTTTCACCATGAAAGACTAGTGGTTTAGCGATGTAGTGATCTTTCTCGTTGTTGTTAGGCGCACCATCTCGTTGTTGTTAGCAGCGACCATTGTTTCTTGTAACACCCCTTTTTCTACCCCAAATTATTTAGCATATAATCAGAGTAAATAAGCACGCATATAAAGAAAAGGGCGTCACATCGACGTTTTCGAAACTTAAACTTTTCAAAAACCAACAATACACCTGGTCATTCAAAATAACACATTTCACTCATCATGAATATTCAAGCAATATGCGTTCAGAAAATTATGACTCATCCAAATATATATTCATTCACAGTTTTAGCATAATTTAATCATCACAATTCAAGAGTATTTATCAAGACCTAATAATTCCAAAACCATGCCAATTAAGGATCTCAACCTAAAACATGTTCCTACCCACTGACCCAATCATACTAACCCATAATAATAAGGATTCCCCCCCTTACCTCGTCAATCTGATGGAACCCTAGCTCCTCTTTACGTTTCCTCTCCTTTTCCTCTATTGCCTTCAATGCTCAAGTGAATTCTAATTCCCACTTCCCTCACCTCTTACTATTTATAATAGTATTCTAGTTGGGCTTAATTCATCTAATTTAATCACCAGGCCCAAAATACCTAATATTTAAATACCTCTATTTAAATTCAAATAATTAACCACTCACTATGCACACCCAGTTAATTAATTAATTCAATTATTTAATTATTTCTCATATCCACTAGATAATGAATTGATACATCAATTAATTAATTAACACTCCACATAATTAAATTAAAATATAATAATAATAGTATAATAATTAAATACTAAAAAAATGGGTTGTTACAACTCTCCCCCACTTAAAAGATTTTCGTCCTCGAAAATTTACCTTAAACGAACAACTCCGGATATGATTCCCTCATCTTATCCTCGAGTTCCCACGTAATATTTCCATTGGCGACTCCGCCCCATATCACTTTTACCAAAGCAATCTCCTTACCACGAAGCTTCTTCACTTCTCGATCTTCAGTTCAGAGTGGTTCGTTTGAGGAATTTTCGAGGACGAAAATCTTTTAAGTGGGGGAGAGTTGTGACAGCCCAATTTTTTAGGAATTAATTATTATATTATATTTAATTATTTGGAGTGTTAGGTAATTAAGCGGTTGTGAGGTAGTATAATAATGGATTAATTAACTTAATTAGTGTGGGAATTAATTATTTAGTTGATATGAGAGATAATTAAATAATTGAATTAATTAATTAACTTGGTTGCATAGTGAGTGGTTAATTATTTAAATTTAAATAGAGGTATTTAAATATTAGGTATTATTGGGCCTAGTGATTAAATTAGATGATTTAAGCCCAACTAGAATACTATTATAAATAGTAAGAGGTGAAGGAAGTGGGAATTAGAATTCACTTGAGCATTGAAGGCAATAGAGGAAAAGGAGAGGAAACGTAAAGAGGAGTTAGGGTTTCCATCAGATTGACGAGGTAAGGGGGGAATCTTTATTATTATGGGTTAGTATGATTGGGTCAATGGGTAGGAACATGTTTTAGGTTGAAATCCTTAATTGGCATGGTTTTGGAATTATTAGGTCTTGATAAATACTCTTGAATTGTGATGATTAAATTATGCTAAAACTGTGAATGAATATATATTTGGATGAGTCATAATTTTCTGAACGTGTAGCTTTTTACGGAATCGAAATCGGAGGTCCGGAAGTCCTCCAACGATGAAAAATGCGGGGAAATCTGCATTCTGTTTCGTTGTTAGCGCAGGAACAGCTTTCTGTTTTGCGTTAACCGGTTAACCCAGGGTGTTAACCGGTTAACACTGTTACGATATTGAAAAGTTACATTCTGTCTTGCGTTAACCGGTTAACTCAGGGCGTTAACCGGTTAACACTGTTAAAATTTGCCAAGAAGCGCATTCTGTTTTGCGTTAACCGATTAACCCATGGCGTTAACCGGTTAACACTGTTTGAAAAGTGAAAAAATTGATATTTAAATGTTGTGTGCATTTTGGAATGAAATCTATGTGTACATATTTGATGATTGACCTATATTGGTGAATAATATATTGTATGAATGTGTATGTATACCATTATTGGACTGTGAATGATTTCTGGTTATGGATGTGTATATGTAATCATAAATGATGTGTGGTGATGAATGTGTATATGTACCAATTGTGAGTTATGGTGATATGTGGAATGTTAAGACGGTATAGAAGTTCTTAATTGCATATGTGTTGGTATGTGTGCATTCATTCATAGCATGGTCGACTTCATTGTGGAAGTGGTTAAGCAGTGATCCTTCATTGGAAACAGACGTAGCAGACGTTAATCCTTAATTGGGATTAGGCGTAGTATTTAAGCGGTGATCCTTCATTGGAAACAGACGTAGCAGACGTTAATCCTTAATTGGGATTAGGTGTAGTATTAAGCGGTGATCCTTTATTGGAAACAGACGTAGGGCTTTGGTCTTGTCCGGATCATAAGCGTGGCTTGGATTCTAGATATTGAATCGGAAAGCGGTGAAACTTTGAGTTCACATTGAGGTACCACATGCATAGAGTCACATTGTCTTGCATTGAGTCGTTTATAATTATGTGATAATTGATGTGGGTGTGATGTATGTTTGAAAAATGTGTAATGATTGTATGTTAATATCATTGATATAATAATACAAAGTGTGATGAATTCTTGAATTGTTGTTTTAATTCATTGTGCCTTATTATGCTATTTCATAATAATTTGAATTCTCACCCTTTCTGTTTGAATGTTACCTTTACATGGGTATCGTGCAGATACTACAGAGTAGTATTGCTGGAGTAGGTGGACGGTAGCTCGCTCAAGAATAACTAGAGAGTTTCCGTATTTAGTTTGAAATTAGGTAATGAGTCAATGCTCTGGTCATGTAACACTGGGTAGATTAGTGATATTGAACTCGTAGCTTATTTTGATATGCTTTATGTCATTAATTGTTTTATTTTATTTGATCATGGTATGGGACATGGATCATCTTATGAAATACATGAGTATTCTTTATTTTCCGCTGCGAACGCATATTGCTTGAATAATCATGATGAGTGAAATGTGTTATTTTGAATGACCAGGTGTATTGTTGGTTTTTGAAAAGTTTTAAGTTTCGAAAACGTCGATGTGACGCCCTTTTCTTTATATGCGTGCTTATTTACTCTGATTATATGCTAAATAATTTGGGGTAGAAAAAGGGGTGTTACATTAGTGGTATCAGCGTTGACCGGTTAACACTGTTGCGATTTATGAAAAATTGCATTCTGTCTTGCGTTAACCGGTTAACCCAGGGCGTTAACTAGTTAACACTGTTAAAATTTGCCAAGAAGCGCATTCTGTTTTGCGTTAACCGATTAACCCAGGGCGTTAACCGGTTAACACTGTTTGAAAAGTGAAAAATTGATATTTAAATATTGTGTGTGTTTTGGAATGGAATTATGTGTACATATTTGATGATTGGCCTATATTGGTGAATAATATATTGTATGAATGTGTATGTATGCCATTATTGAATTGTGAAAGGTTTATGATTATGAATGTGTATATGTACCAATTGTGAGTTATGGTGATATGTTGAAGGTTAAGACGGTATAGAGGGTCTTAATTGCATATGTGTTGGTATGTGCGCATTCATTCATAGCATGGTTGACTTTAGGGGTGGCAAAATGGATGGATATAGATTGGATCGTTAATGGATGGATCAAAACAATCCATTAACAATTATCAATCCACTAAAAGTTTTTTAAAAATATCCAATCCAATCCATCCATTAAGAATAAAAATCCATCAAATCCATCCATTATCATATTTATAGTGGATGGATATCCATCCATCCATTTTTTTTCTTTAAAATTTTTCTTTCAAATTTATTTTTAAAAAAAGTTTTTTACTTTTTTTTAATAAAACAATATCAGTTTTTTTTTCAAAAAAAATATATTTTGTATTTTTGAAAAAAAAAATTTAAAAATTATTATTTTTTATATTCGTAAAAAAAAAATTAAAATAATTTTTTTTATATTCGTAAAAAAAACAATATCAATTTTCTAATTTAAAAATAAGATTTTTTTTTTAATTTTTGAAAAAAATCGATTTTTTGTATTTTTAAAAAAAAATTGATTTTTTTTCAAAAAAAAAAATTATTTTTTATTTTTTATAAAAAAAAAATAATATTTGAAAAAAATATTTTTTTAAAATTAGATAAAAAAATTCATTGGATCATTAAAATGTGTTGGATGGATTGGATCAATCCATGCTTATAAATGGATGGATTGGATCAATCCATTAACTTAATTTTTTATGTAGTGGATGGATTGGATGGATGGGATGGATTTTCTCTTAATGGATCCAATTGTCACCCCTAGTTGACTTCATTGTGGAAGTGGTGAAACTGTGGGTTCACATGAGCAGACGTTGATTCTTGATTGGAATCAGGCGTAGTATTAAGCGGTGATCCTTCATTGGAAACAGACGTAGCAGACGTTAATCCTTAATTGGGATTAGGCGTAGTATTAAGCGGTGATCCTTTATTGGAAACAGACGTAGGGCTTTGGTCTTGTCCGGATCGGAAGTGTGGCTTGGATTCTAGATATTGAATCGGAAAGCGGTGAAACTTTGAGTTCACATTGAGGTACCGCATGCATGGAGTCACATTATCTTGCATTGAGTCGTTTATAATTATGTGATAATTGATGTGGGTGCGATGTATGTTTGAAATATGTGGAATGATTGTCTGTTAATGTCATTGATCTAATAATACAAAGTGTGATGAATTCTTGAATTGTTATTTTAATTCATTGTGCCTTATTATGCTATTTCATAATAATTTGAATTCTCACCCTTTCTGTTTGAATGTTACCTTTACATGGGTATCGTGCAGATACTACAGAGTAGTATTGCTGGAGTAGGTGGACGGTAGCTCGCTCAAGAATAGCTGGAGAGTTTCCGTATTTAGTTTGAAATTAGGTAATGAGTCAATGCTCTGGTCATGTAACACTGGGTAGATTAGTGGTATTGAACTCATATCTTACTTTGATATGCTTTATGTCATTAATTGTTTTATTTTATTTGAAGTGATTATTGAGAGATGATCATGGTATGGGACATGGATCATATTATGAAATACATGAGTATTCTTTACTTTCCGCTGCGAACGCATATTGCTTGAATATTCATGATGAGTGAAATGTGTTATTTTGAATGACCATGTGTATTGTTGGTTTTTGAAAAGTTTTAAGTTTCGAAAGCGTCAATGTGACGCCCTTTTCTTTATATGCGTGCTTATTTACTCTTATTATATGCTAAATAATTTGGGGTAGAAAAAGGGGTGATACATTAGTGGTATGTAACACCCCTTTTTCTACCCCCAAATTATTTAGCATATAATCAGAGTAAATAAGCACGCATATAAAGAAAAGGGCGTCACATCGACGTTTTCGAAACTTAAACTTTTCAAAAACCAACAATACACCTGGTCATTCAAAATAACACATTTCACTCATCATGAATATTCAAGCAATATGCGTTCAGAAAATTATGACTCATCCAAATATATATTCATTCACAGTTTTAGCATAATTTAATCATCACAATTCAAGAGTATTTATCAAGACCTAATAATTCCAAAACCATGCCAATTAAGGATCTCAACCTAAAACGTGTTCCTACCCATTGACCCAATCATACTAACCCATAATAATAAGGATTCCCCCCTTACCTCGTCAATCTGATGGAACCCTAGCTCCTCTTTACGTTTCCTCTCCTTTTCCTCTATTGCCTTCAATGCTCAAGTGAATTCTAATTCCCACTTCCCTCACCTCTTACTATTTATAATAGTATTCTAGTTGGGCTTAATTCATCTAATTTAATCACCAGGCCCAAAATACCTAATATTTAAATACCTCTATTTAAATTCAAATGATTAACCACTCACTATGCACACCCAGTTAATTAATTAATTCAATTATTTAATTATTTCTCATATCCACTAGATAATGAATTGATACATCAATTAATTAATTAACACTCCACATAATTAAATTAAAATATAATAATAATAGTATAATAATTAAATACTAAAAAAATGGGTTGTTACATTTCTCACACAAAATGGATCGGTACTGAACACGGTGAAGTGTTGATAAAACTTTATCACAATCATAACTGGAGCTCTGATGCCAATTGAAGGTGTGAAAAACACCAGAAAGGGGGAGTTTAAATTGAGTTTTAAAAAGAAAAGCTTTTTACCAACTCAAAAACTCCACACAATCAAAAGAGAAAAAGAGATAAAGAACAAGGATTTTTGTCTTGATTTGCTTGAAATCAAAGCTACTCCAGTGCATCCGCCAAGGTGATTTCACCTTATACACAAGGAATTAATCCATTATAACCAAATAGATCACAAGGAAATCACAAAGAACAACTTTCTTTGTCTTCTCAAGGATTCGACTACAACGTAGTCTCCTTATGGAAATCACATAGAATAACTTTCTTTGTCTTCTCAAGGATCCGACTACAAATTAGCCTCCTTAAGAAAATCAAACAAACAAGTTTGAATACGGACTTTTGTGTTACAAGTTGCTCCTACGCAAGCAAATTTTACAAAAATGAAATACAAACACTTAAAGAAAAGTAAGCACAAAGTTGAGAGCTTTATCACGTAGAAAATAGTCTTGTAAATTGTTGCATTAGCTTTCTTCAAGTCTCCAAGTCCTACTTTTATAGCATAAGAAAGAGAGCATTAGAGGGAAAATCTGGGATACCAAAAAGTAACTGTCCACTAACATATTAGTGACAGGTGTGGTGAATAGTATTGTCCTTCGCCTATGTTTTCAGGTAGTGGAAGGAATATTTGATTTTTACTATGTACTATTTGATCATGTATCCACTTTGGTCTTATCTTGAAATGCATTGGCTTCTGATGAAAAGTTGATGAAGCATGAAAAGAATGAACACAAAACTGAAATTAGAATCTTCAAAATCTTCAGTCAAAAACTTGACCACGTCAGCGTCTGGCTTGAGATCTTATGAGTCTTCAGCTAAGTAACAAAACTTCATAATCTTCAGGCAGAACCTTGACAACGCCAGTTTCTAACTTGATATCTTCAGAGTCTTCAGCTAAGTATCAAAACTTCAGAAGCTTGCCATTCTTCAGAAGCTTGATAATCAGAGTCACATCCAGAAGCATAAGTGGAGAGATAATTGCAACAGCAACATAGCGTCTTTCCAGAACTTCTCAGGAGTGAATCAGCGAAGAAGCAGAAAGAATATTGCAGCAACAGCATAGTGTCTTCCAGAACTTCTTAAGAGTGAATCAGCATATAAGCAGAAAGAACATGCAGCAACAATATAACGTATTTCAGAACTTCTGATGAATGAATGAGCGCAGAAGCAGAAAGAACATTGCAACAACAATATATCATCTTTTAGAACTTCTCATGAGTAAATCAGGACATAAGCGAAATTCAGAACAAATGATCAGAAACTGATAACGTAGCACGTCATAAACTCAGAATCTGAACTGGCTATTAAAGCTACAGAATAACAAAACATTAGAGTATCAAAATTGTCCTCACATAAATACTGCTTTGTATCATTAAAACTCAAAGGTATATATGCAAAACCAAATCTTGTTCTAACAATTATTAGTGGTGAGGTTGTGAGTTATATGAAAAATAAAGAGAAAAGAATATTATATTTGGTGAAAGGTGATGAAAAATGGTAAACATAGAAGAAAATAAGTTTTTGTTCTTCTATCATGCAAGTGAGAGGTAAATGAAGATTAAAAGAAGAATGAGGGGGTTGAGTTTTGCATAACAATCACATGAAAAGAGATAGACCAAGAAACACTATCTTTCTTTTAAGTCTCTTATTTCTATTTTGTTATTTTTCTTCTTCTTTTTTCATCAAAAAAGTGACTGAGATGTTGGAATGTGATGGGTGTATTATATGGATATGGTTTTGGTTACATGAAAGAAATGGTTTTTATTATTTTCCTCTTTTCTTTTTCAAACTGAGAGAGAAGTCATTAGTGAAAAATGGAAGTATGATGGTGTGTTTAAAGGTGGTTGTCATGAAAATAACATGATAAAGTATCTCTGTGTGAGGGTGCGCCACCTGCTTGGTGTTTAGTGGTTTGTTTATTGAAATTGGGAGAGACCAATGGAATGAAGGGGAATGTGTTGTTTCTGATTGGTTTTCTTTGTCTAGGTTTTTTGCATTGTCACTCTAAAATTGGTCATGTGTTTATATAGTGAAAGTTGTAGGGTTACCAATTAAATAAAATACCAAGAATACCCTTGGATATTTTTTTAGATATATATTTGGGATCAAGATAAGAACAAAGAGTACAAATTAATTTTTTTTCAATAAAATCAAATTGATTAAATAATTGCTTATATTTATTTTTTATTGACATTTTGGTAAAAAAAAAAGGAATTAAAATAAACAAAAATCGAGCGCGAACATGCACGAAAAAACAAAATGAACATGTTAAAGTGATCTACCCAAAATAAACTTTTGGAAAACAGACAGATAAAAATCGAATTTTGCAATAAAAAATGCTTTGTTGAGAAGGCTCGGGATGATCAAGATGCGACTGCAAATGGAATCGTAAAAACTAAACGAGCACTCAGGGTTAAACTACGCGAGCCATAAGTCAATAAAACTGACAATTTCCAGTCTGATCTCGAAATTTTTCACCCGCTAAATTTACGCACATTTGAGAAACGATTCAACCGTTTTGTCTGTAAAACCAATTTTTTATTCTGGTAGACTTTTTAAGCATTATGCAGAAAGAAATGCATGATATGATATGTAAATGATGAAAATGTCCAGTGAGTGCATTGATTTATTTATTGAGGGGCAAATGTCCACTTACTTTAGCCTTTGTGTGAGCTTGAGTTTGAGCCTGAGATTGAGATGGTTATGTCTGAGCCTAAGGTTAATGTGTTTGAGACTGATCTGGTTGTGTTTGAGATTGACCTTAAGTTCCCTGAGCCTGAGACTGAGTTGCTTGTGTCTGAGATTGAGCTTGAGTTCCCTGAGTTTGAGACTGAGTTGATTGTGTCTGAGATTGAGCTTTAGTTGCCTGAGTTAGTTGTGTATGAGATTGAGACTGAGTTGGCGGATACTTGCAAGTAAGCTTGTTATGACCAGTTTTTATTTTGCACTTACTACATTTAATATGTAGTCCAGTCCTCCTCAGTTTACGACCAGTGCCATCAACTTCACCTTGCCCCAAATTCCTTTTATTTTTTGGCCTTCTTGGCATTTTTCTAAATACTAGTGGCTGCACATCATTATAGACTATCCTTTTCCAAAGGTTGAAGCCACTAATAGGGTAGATTAAATGGCTGTATACCTCCTAATATTTTCCTTTTTTTGTACATTTCTGGTATGTAATTATCTACCTTGAAATTTATTCTTTTCATGGAAGAAATTGCATGCACACATGGCAAGGTTGTCAGTTGCCATTTTCCTACATGTACACCTTTGATCTTGGAAGTTGACACTGAACTTATCTCCAGCATTTTCAAGGTGCCTAACCTCAAAGATATGCTCAACAGACATTCTGGAAAACAAGAGATAATCTCAACAAACATAACATTATGAGTATACATAACATAACATAACATAACATAACATTCTGAGTATACCTTAAAATATGCATTCCAATCACACCCTTCTTTACATATCACTCTTACCCTTTGTTTATCATTTTTAGAGAACCTCAAATCCCTTCCTAACCGAATTGCATATGGAGTAACTGCCTCCTCAAAATCATTCTTTGTTGCAAAATAGGTTCCTAATTCCCATTTGTAGTCTGAGATATTTTTGGGAATTTTGAAAAAATGATACTTCTTCCTATGACAGTTACTTTCATCATCAGTTTCACACCCACTCTCCAATTCATCAATAGCACCTTCACATTTCTCACTAGCACCTTCACATTCCTCGCTATGTTTTTGCCTTTACCTTATGCCTCCTTGTCATAACCCAATAGATGTGTAATATCCTCTTCCACTAAAATATCATTGTTTTCACCTGAGTCTTGAAAGGAAACATCTAAGGCACTGTCATACTGGAAACTCATATCATCACTATCACTCATATCCTTAGCCCCATTAACATCAATATTATTATCTCCTACCTCACTCTCACTCATATCCTCATCCCTATTAACATCAACATTATTATCTCCTACCGCACCATCACTCATATTCTTAGCCCCATTAACATCAACATTAATATCACCTACCTCACTGTCACTCATATGCTCAGCCCCATTAACATCAACATTTGTGCCTCCAACCTTAGCCTTATTCAAGTCACTTCCACCATCTGCTTTACCATTGAGAACATCTTCAACCAGTTTTCCAATGACATCTTCAGTTTCATCAACAGTAACTACAACCTTAGCTAGGTTATCAGTTTCATCCTCTATAGGTCCATCATAGTAATTAGGTTGAGAAACTAAATGTTGCACATACAAATATACACTCTTATGTACCTTACATAAATCAATTATCTCTTGGGAACCTCACTCAAAGTAAACGAACCAATTGTTGGATCCTTGTATATTATTGTTCCAGGTTCCTCATATCCCAGTTCTTTAACAATCACTAACACCTCAAAATAACCTCACTTATCAACATCACACTTCACCTCAACAACTGAACCCCCATATGGTGTATAACTACATGCACATATTCATCCATAATATACCTAAAAATTACAACATTTTGAATCAGGAACACAAAACCCTAAAATGCAAATCCAGATGTGAAGGTGTGAAAAACACAAGAAAGGGGGTTTGAATTGGGTTTTACAAGCAAAAGCTTTTTCCAAAACAAAAACACCACTAACAAGTTTAACAATGAAGAGATGAAAACACAATGATTTTTATCCTGGTTCGCTTGAAACTCAAAGCTAATCCAGTCCACCCGCCAAGGTGATTTTCCTTATAATAAACACAAAGAATAACCTTCTTTGTCTTCTCAAGGATCCAACTAAACCTTAGTCTCCTCAAGGATTCACAAAGAACAACTTTTTTTGTTTTCTCAAGGATAACCTCCTTAAGGAATCAAACAAATAGTTTGAAGAATATTTAGTGTATTACAAGATGCTTCTACAAAAGTAGATTTAAACAAATGAATAATAAATACTTAAAGAATACTGTATACAAAAGATTATAGTTTTTCACAAAGAAAAGTAGCTTTTCAAAATACTTGTGCAGATTTGGAACGCAAAGTTCATAAATTGATGATGTTGCATATCATATGATCAGAATCATAAATGGTTGTTAAAGCTACACAATAACAAACCATTAGGGTACCAAAGTTATTCTCACACAAATATAACATTGTTATCATCAAAACTCAAGGTATTGATGCAGAACCAAATCTTGTTCTAACAAGATGTACCCTAAAATGGAATTGGGCGAAGATTAAAAAGAAGAAAACGAACATTACTAGTATTAAAGAAAGATGAGAAAGATGAGAAATCTAGGTTCTTTATTCGTTCTTTCTACGTTCTACGTTCTTCATGCTTTCTTTGTTCTTTGTTCTTCGTTCTTCTTTCTTCATTCTTCGTTCTTCGTTCTGGGTTTGAGAAAGATGAGAAATCTGGGTTTGAGAGAACTTCAGAGATTTGTGAGGAAGATGAGAAATCTGGGTTTGAGAGACATGTGAGGATAAAGGTGTTGCCTTTTATGTATTACATTTCCAGGTCATCATAAGCTAATACATGTGTGTGCCACCTATGCATCTCAATTGACTTTGACTAACATTTTGGACGGTAAGGAGAAACATGAACCACTTTAAATAAATAAGGGATCAAAATGGTACTTTTTAAAATTAAGGGACCAAAATGAACCCAAAGCTAAACATACAGGACAAAAAGGGTATTAAGCCAATATTTTATTGTTAATTTTTAATATTCAGAATGCTTTTATAATGAGGGTTTTAGGTTTCACGCGGATCACTATGGTAGTATCTTGAGCGTTGATGACAACAAATATTTGTGTAAGGACGATGAAGAAACTAAATAAACATGCTTATATTTTCCCTTGGTTATTACTAAAAACTGGGGTGAAATGTGTTTTTTTAAATAAAAAATACAATAAAATATGTTTCATCCCAAGTACCACATACCTCTCGGTTTCATTAAAACCCGAGGGGCAAAAGCTTTATTTATTTTTCAAAATTACATTGTTTACATAGAATATTAAAATAAATTGTTTAAGCAAATCCATATTTTGATAATGAATTCTTGGAGAACAATATTTTTTTTCAAAAATCTGATAAGTTATCTGTTTCAACCAAGAGAATTTTTTTCTGCACTTGTAATCCATCCCAGAGAGATTTCATTATCTACAACAAAAAATTTCATGGTAAATGCTTTCACATGAAAGAGAACGATGATTGTCTTTAGGAGTAAATTTCTCAATGTTGTCAACCAAGGAAAACAATAAATTTCTCAATATTTTCTTTGATTGCTAACATAGGAAGGTTATTCCAAAAATACAACAACAACATCAATACCATTATGTTGGGATGGATTGCAAGAGAAAAAATGTTTTGTTCAAGATAGAAGAACATTGAAGATTTTTTCTATCTTGCAATCCATCTCAAGGAATAGTATGTACAAGTTTGAAGCGGCTACATATAAGTTCAGTTTAAGATAAATCTGATTAACGAGTGCTTTTATAGTAAAATCTAATAATCTAATCCCTCATTATTAAATATAACCGAAGGAATATATCATTAATTTAAAAATAAAAAATAAAATAAAAAGAAAGACACAACTTTTAAAGAAAAAACATAAACTATTGTTGTTGGAATTCGAAGCATGTCCTAAATTATTTTTTCACTCGGTTATGTTTAAAAAATCGAGGGAATATGTTATATTTGTTATAAAAAAATAAAACATGGTGTGTCTTGGCATTTTACCTTGGTTTTTGGTTGGGTGAAGTGAAAGTTTTGCCATGAATTGTATTACTTGTAGTAGTAAACATACTTCTTTGCTCCAACTTTTTCGGTGTCATACTTCTTTTTCAAAGCCTCCCAAACATGTTTTGCAGTATCGTAGTTACTGTAATAATATACATGTCATCTACGAGTCCATTCAAAATGTGATTTTTGAATAGATAATCATTCTCTTTCCATAGGGAAATTTATTTCCCGAGTTGTAACTCGTTCGCTTAAATTTGTGCATTAGATTAAACTTCAATAGAATTAATAGTTCCATCTAAATCCACAAATTTCTTATCGTTAGTTTGTTTAGTTAATCTAGAATGCGCAATAGGAATGTCTTCGGTCATAATGTAGACAACCTGTTTTAGGGTTAAGCAAAACCATATTTTTTGTTGCTAACGTTTGAAGTGAATTCCCTCAAACTTGAATGGTTTGTCAGAGACAGCTGTCACAGAAGTACCAATAATTTCTACAGCAACTATGATAGTTTGAAAATATCTTAAACATGTTGTTTTACATTTTTGATAAACTGACATTGAAGAATTATCAGGTCAAGTTGCTGAGTACGTCACTCTCTTTAAGACGTTTTGTGGCATTGCTTAAAATTGTGCAAAATAGTCAATCAACCATGGTGCCTTCAGGATAAAACAACTTTGTTCTATTTTTCACGATTACTACTTGCAAGGTAGATAATTAGGCTAGAAATACACCATTTGATGGTACAAAAACCAGTCAAATATGATATAAATAACATTCGTAATGTATGGTATAAAAACCAGTCATCATAATTTCTCAGACGATGAAAAATTCAAATAATTCTCAAAAGAGAATTCGATAATGGTCGTTTGACCACTCGAAATAATTTCTCAAACAAGGATAAATTCAAATAATTCTCCAAAGAGAATCTAAAAAAAAATACATGATAATTTCTAAAACAATGAGAAATTCAAATAATTCTCTAAAGAGAACTCAAGAAAATACTCAGAAAATTCCACGAGTAGAGAGAAGTTGATGCTTCAACAATTCAAAAATTGCAAAGTAATGAGAGTGAGGAAGAAAAAAATCAAAAGAAAATTTTGATGTATTTTGGAATGAAACATGTGTTTACTTTATATAACAAAGTAAATTAACCAAAGTATCTAATCTAAATAATGTAAGATCAAGATTTTTTTCAATTAACACATAAACACACTTATTTTTCTAACGATAATAATGTATGATTTTAAGAGTTTTTATAAATTAGTATTTGTATATATTGGCATGTTACAAATAATTTCGTTAATGATGTTAGAATTAATTTATATTTTGTAGAAACTTGTTGACAAAGTTTATTAGAGGGTATTTTAGTATTTCCCTAAAGTTCCACTTGAATTTAAGCAAGTGAATGGTGAGAACAACTTGTACCTTCATTCCTTTTGCAGTGTGTGTGTGTGTGCATTTTTCTGTGCAACCATTTTGTAACCATTTCAAGAGTAGTGGAAGTTTGTTATTATTCTCTCTTATCTCTCTTGTTCATTGTTTATCTTTATCGCCTTGTGCACCAACAATTGGTATCTAGAGCTCTGATTCATAACCACAGGGAAACACGAGTGAAACGGTGAGGCGTTGTGTGATTGATTTCTGTTCGGAGAATTCGTGTTGAATTTCTGTTCAGAATCGTAACAGAATCACATATCTTGGTTCTGCGAGATTGGGAAACATTGTGTTTAGGTGAGATCCGAGTGTATTGCACAAGGTTAAAGATGAACGGAAACGGTAATTTGAGTACCAAGCTTCTAGTGTTTGATGGCAAGAACTGGAATTGTTGGATGATTCAGATGTGTGTGTTTTTTGGAGCTCAAGATATTCTTGATCTCATCAACGATGGTTACGTTCAGGTTGTACTTCCATAAAATGCAACAAATGCGAAGATAAATGCTCAGCATGATCTGAGGAAGAAGGATTAGAAGGTGTTATTCTACATCCATCAGTGTGTGGATGTGAACTTGTTTGAGAAAATCATTGATTCAATGACAGCGAAGGTTGCGTGGGACACATTGGTGCGGTGCTACGGTGGTGATGCATCAGTGAAGAAGGTAAAACTTCAGTCTCTATGTAAGCAGTATGAAAATCTCAACATGAAGAATAATGAGAAGGTATCTACCTGACTATATCTCCAAAGTGATTATGATCATAAATGAGATGAAGTCGTGTGGAGAAATCATCTCTGAGGAAAGTATCATTGAGAAGGTACTTAAATCTCTTCTTACTCCTCAGTTTGATTACACATTATAGCAATTAAACATTCTAAGGATCTGAGCACCATGAGAATAGAAGAGTCGCAAAGCAGTCTAGAGGCGTAAGAGTTGTGTCTGACAGAAAGAAACTCTGAGAGAGGGGTAGAGCAGGCTCTGAAAGGTTCTTTTGTCAAGAAAGACCAGAAACAGTCTTGGTCAGAAGCCAAGAAAAGAAACGGTAGGTCTCAGAAGTCAGAAACCTCAACTTCTGGAAGTCATAAGGGAAAGGAGAAGTATGACAAGAGAAAAGCTCAATGTTACAGTTGTAAGAAGTTTGGCCACTTCGCTGCAGATTGTTGGTCAAACAAGGAAAGGAAATCAGAAGAAGCGAATATGGCCAGAAGTTTTGATGATGAACATGTGTTATTAATGGCTTCTGATTCGGATAATGCGTCTCTAGAAGACTGGTGGTATATGGACACTGGTTATTTAAACCATCTTACTGGAAATAAGAAATGGCTGGTTAATTTTGACTTTGGGAAGAGGACCAAGATCATATGTGCTGATGATAAGTATCTGAATGCTGAATGAATGAGGAATGTCAGAGTGATTCTGAATAATGGCAAATCTGCGTTAATTCAGAATGTCTGGTATGTTCCTGGCATGAAGAGCAATCTGATGAGTGTAGGTCAATTAATTGAGAAGGGATTCTCAGTTACCATGAAGGAAAATATTTTGAAGATGTATGACTGTAATCAGAAGCTGATTATGGAGTCAGAACAAGGAAGGAATAGAACATTTAAGGTGAGTGTTAAAGCTGCAGACTCCGAATGTCTTAGTCCAACAAGTGTTGGGAAGGAAAGTGAGTTATGGCACAAAAGATTTGGTTATTTGAACTTCAGAAGCTTAGGACATATGAATTTAAAGAAACTGGTATGTGGAATTCCTGCAATTAAGAAACTAGAAAAGTCATGCAGTGTGTGCATGAGAGGGAAGCAACCAAGACTGTCATTTACATAAGAAGTAGCTCCAAGAGCAAAATATGCTTTGGGAGTAGTGCATTTTGATGTGTGTGGACCATTTCCAGAACCTTCACTAGGAGGGAATAAATACTTTGTGTCATTTATGCACGAGTTCACAAGGATGACATGGGTATCCTTTATAAAATTCAAACACGAGGTGTTTGCTGAATATAAGAAATTCAGAATCAAGGATGAGAAACAAAGTGATCAGACTCTAAAGATTCTCAGAACAAATGGTGGAGGTGAGTATAACTCTACAGAGTTCAAGAAGTTCTGTGAGGAGAATGGAATTGAGCATGAAGTGATTGCTCCATATACTCCTCAACACAATGGTCTTGCTGAAAGGAGAAACCGAACTTTTCTTGATATGGCAAGGAGCATTCTGAAGGATAAGAAGCTTCCTAACACTTTGTGGGGAGAAGTTGTTGCCACTGCAGCATATGTGCTCAATAGGTGTCCAACCAAGAAGCTGAAGGAAATTGTTCCTTTTGAGAGATGGACTGGAGATAAGCAAAGTGTGAGTCATTTCAGAGTATTTGATTCTGTCTGTTATAAACACGTTCCAGATGCTATTAGAAAGAAGCTGGATGATAGAAGCAAGGTGATGTTACTGGTGGGATATCATAGTACATGTGCTTATAAGCTTTATTGTCCATTCACTAATAAGGTTGAAGTCAACAGAGATATTGTTGTGAAAGAGTCAGGAGTATGGGATTGGAGCAAATACCAATCCAAATCTCGTGCAGAGTTAACTTCTAAAGAGTTTGATTCTGATTCTGAAGATGAGTTAGAGCCTGAAAATGGTTCTAAGAGTGAATCAGAATCAGAAGGCGAGATTGATTCTGATCCAGATTCTGATGGTGATTCAGATTCTGGTGGTAGTCCAGATTCTGGGGATATTCTAGATTCTGAAGGTGGTCATGCTTCTGAAGTAGATATTTATGGAGTTCCAACATCTTATATTGTTCCAGAATCAGAAGGTTCTGAACTAGTTCAGAGGCCACAAAGAATCGGAAACATTTCGAGAAAGTTTGTAGAGTTTGACATGTTGCAAGATATTCAAGTAGATTCTGAAGGGGAAATTATTCAGTGTGCCATGTTAGTAGATTCTGAACCTGTGAGTACGGAAGAAGCTCCCAAGCAGAAAGTCTGGATAAAGGCCATGAAAGAAGAACTTGATACCATAGAGAGAAACAAGACTCGGAAGCTGACAGAACTTCCAAAGAAGAAGAAAGTCATCAATGTGAGATGGGTTTATAAGGTGAAGCTAAATCCAGATGGATCAATTGGAAAACAGAAAACAAGTTTAGTTGTAAGAGGTTTTCTACAAAAACCTGGGTTAAATTACTTTGAAGTGTTTGCGCATGTAGCAAGACATGAAACAATCAGGTTGGTGATTGCGATAGCGGCTAACAAGAATTGGCCTCTAATGCATTTAGACGTGAAATCTGCATTTCTGAACGGTCTATTAGAAGAAGAGGTTTATGTGTCATAACCTATTGGATTTGAGAAAAAGAATCAGGAAGGGATGGTGTACAGATTACACAAAGCCTTGTATGGGCTGAAACAAGCCCCTAGAGCTTGGAATCTGAAAATTGATTCACCTTTCAAGAAGCAGGGATTTCAGAAATGTGAGATGGAGTACGATGTCTATGTTCAACATACTTCTGAAGGAAATATGATTCTGGTGTGTCTATATGTTGATGATATATTGCTAACAGGAAGTTGTGAATATGAGATAACTAAGTTCAGGAAGGAGTTGATGAATGAGTTTGAGATTACTGATCTAGGAAATATGATTTATTTTCTAGGGATGGAGATTATGTACTCTAAGAAAGGTATAATTTTACATCAACTGAAATATGAACTTGAACTTCTGAAGAGGTTTGAGCTGCTGAGTTATAAAGTTGTTGGCACACATGCTGATACAAATCAGAAATTGGATTCTGATTCTGATGCTGATGATCTAGATGCAACAACGTTCAAGAAGTTGGTAGGGTCTCTGAGGTATTTGTGTAATACTAGACCTGATATTTGCTACGCAGTTGGAATGGTGAGTAGGTTTATGAGTAAATCGGAGTGGTCTCATTACCAAACTGTTGTTAGAATTATGAGGTATATAAAGGGAACTCTGAAGTATGGAGTTTTGTTCCCATATGGTGCTAAAACTGGCTCAGAACTACTGAGTTACTCAGATTCTGATTGGTGTGGAGACAAAGTTGACATAAGAAGTACTTCTGGATACTTGTTTAAGTTTCTATGAACTCCTATTTATTGGTGTTCCAAGAAGCAACCAATTGTTACTCTGTCAACCTGTGAAGCATAATATATTGCAGGTACTGTGACTGCATGTCAATCTGTGTGGCTTCTGAATTTACTGTAGGATCTGAAGATCAAGGTAAACAAGCCTCTGAAGTTGATGATTGATAATAAATCTGCAGTCAATCTTGCCAAGAGCCCAATGTTGCATGGAGAAGCAAGCATATTGAAACTAAGTATCACTTTCTGAGAAATCAGGTTCAGAATGGAGTGATAGAAGTTGAGCACTGTAGCACCCAGAAGCAATTGGCAGATGTTCTGATGAAGGTTATCAAGACTGATCAATTTCACCGTTTGAGGGATGAAATTGGTGTTGTTAGTTTTGGTTAAGCTGAATATGAATTAAGAGATGGTGTTAGAATTAATTCATATTTTGTAGAAACTTGTTGACAAAGTTTGTTAGAGGGTATTTTAGTATTTTCCTAAAGTTCCACTTGTATTTAAGCAAGTGAGTGATGAGAAAAAATTGTACATTTGTTCCTTTTGCAGTGTGTGTGCATTTTTTTTTGCAACCATTTTGTAACAATTTCAAGAGTAGTGAAAATTTATTATTATTCTCTCTTCTCTCTCTTGTTCATTGTTTATCTTTATAACCTTGTGCACCAACAAATGTCTAATCACCGACAATCATATATATAAAACTAGACAAATACCTAGTGCAACGCACATGTTAGTTATAGATATTGTTAACTTAAATATTTCTTTTTAATATTTTTTAAAGAAAACTAATTTATTGAATAAAAAAAAGAATGATGGAACATAAATTTAATTTATTAAAAAGCTATCAAAAATTCAAAAAAACTTAAAAATATAAAAAAATAAAAAATAAAAAACATCAAGTATCATAATCAAGTGTTATAGAAAATTATTAATTTTAACTAACTGATTAAATAAATTTGTATCTTATATTATACGTGTCAGCCATTTCTTTAGCGGCTCATTTATATTACTGTAAAGATAAAAATTGAAGTATGAAATAATTATAGATTGTGTTTTATAGTTGTTCTATTTGATGAAAATATCTTAAAAAATATATTAATCGTTACTGATTTTTTCAGTAACACATCTGTCTCGTGTGTGAATTTTATAATAAACTTAGTATATTATTATAATTATTTTTATGTTTATTTAAAAATTACTAAATTTATCAAATTACTTAATAATAAATATTTATTTCATGTATGAATTATACACACCAATAAATATTTAATAACTTGTTTGAAATATGTTAATTTTAAATATTAAGAAATATAACTAATTTATTATAATCAATGTAATTGTTGTATTGTCAATATCATTGCTAAGCCAGAATTTGAAATGTTAATATAATTATTAATTTAATATTGTACAATTAAAATTATGTTACTATAATTTAATTTATTATAATATGTGTTTTAAGGCAATTGTGGAAAGAGGAATACTAATTCTGAGATCAAAACAAACAGAAAGCTAAAGAAAAAACTACCAGCTATAACAGTCCCAACCAATAAAGAGGAGGAGCAAAACATAATTACAAATCTTAAAACACAGAAAAAGATAAAATTAGATAAAGTTTGAGCTCTCCAATCCAAGGACATAGGTTGGAGAACCGAAACCACAAAACATCCAATGGAAGTTGCAACCACTCACCCCTTTATTGGTTTAGAAACAGAATAGGGTTTCTAAGCCAAGCCGAAAAGGCACATGATTTTTCGATGGATCTACCAAGATACCATTTTCAAGTCAAAAATATGCTCATGTCTTTTTAATGTCATAGAAGATCCCGAAAAAACAACATCATTTCGAATTTTCCAAATTGACCTGATCACGACAATGCCAAATCATCCTTAACCCCTATCTAGTCCTAGGACCTCCAATTGGAGGAATAAACATCTGAAAAAAGGATCAAGGTATCTCTAGGTAAAACAACACACCACCCTAACCACCTAAAAGTTCTATACCAAACTGAGGATGCAACCTCTCAGGTCACAAAGAGATGGGAGATTGTCTCAATGTGTAACGAACAGAAGGGACAAGAAATAGTCTTAGAGCACAAATGGACTCCCATCTTAAGTAAGTTATCTCTAGTTGGGATATGATCCTGAAAAAGTTTCCCAGAAAAAAATTATAACCTTAGAAGGGGCCTAGCTACACCAAATAGCCAGAATGGATAACTCTACAGGAGAGATTGACGACTAGGGGGAAATGCTTGAGCCAACAGATAAAAGTATGTAGGAGACACTGAATAAACTCCACCACTCAACTCACGCCACCTCCACTCATCACTATCAACATAAGGGGTGAAGTCTCTGATCACAAACTGAAGCTCGGTAAAAAGAGCCAACTCATAGTCAAAGAGAAAAGTTCTCCTCCACTTAAGGTCCCAGGTCCAACTCTCCCCCTCCCATTTACCGACCTCTCCAATAGATTTATTGGTCTGGTCAGAAATTAGAAAAAAAGCCTAGGGAATCTAAGACGAAGTGGAGAGTCACCAACCCAAATATCCTCCCAGAATGAGGTAAGGAGGTCAGAACAAACTTTCACGTAGAGACCATCCATGAACCAGCCAGTAGAGTCATCACCTGTAGCTCCTAGAAGGGAACCCCCTTTCCACCAAGGCGAGTCCGATCGAAGACAACCAACTCTCCTTCCCAGGATAGAAGTCGTAGGGGCTACACCATATCTAGCATTGAGAATATCACATTAAATATACGACGCCCTTGGAAAAAAATGCCATCTTCACTTACCCAATAAGGCCAAGTTGAGCAACCAAAGGTCACAAACACTTAGTCACCCTAACTTCTTAGGCTTACATACATCCACCAATTTGGCCCAGTCTATCTTGGATTACCCTCTCACTCCTCCCCAAAGAAATCTCATATGAATCTTCACTATTTTCTTGCATACCTTGACAGACATCTTCAAAAAAGATACGAAGAAGATATGGATGTCATTGATAATGGAGTTAAGGAGGATCACTCTCCTCCCATCGAGACATACATATGTTTCAACGAAAGAAACCTTATAGATAAGATATTAAGTAGAGGCTCACATGTAGACGTTAGGACGAGGTTAACTCTAACCGGGAGACCAAGGTACTTAAAAGGAAGGGAATCCTTCTTACAGTGAAGAAACTCACAAGTAAGATCTAAGAAACCTAGTCAAAATTCACCCTAATAAGAGATCTCTTAACAAAATTCACCCTAATAAGAGAGCTCTTAGCAAAGAGGCAAGCTCAAACCCACAGAGAATAGCCTTGATAGTCGAGAGGTTATCAACAGTATCATCAACCATGATAATATTATCGTATGCTTATTGGATATCGGAAACCACCAAGTCCGCAAACCCCATTTTAAGACTTGATAAAATATACAACTCAACATGCCTAGAGATCAGACCACTCAGGCCTTCAGCTACCAGAAGAAAAAGGTAGGGGCTAGAGGATCACCTTGCTTTAGCCCCCTTTGTATATTGATCTCTTGGGCTGGAAATCCATTAACCAAGACAACAAGATTACCAAAAAAAATACACATGCTCTAATCCAACTCCTCCACTTATCATTAAAAGCAAATCTTTCTCTTCTCCTAACTTTGATTGGGTTCCTTGGAAGCTCCGTAATAGGTGGAATTCTTGCATCAATGCTTTATTGGATATGTCTTTCATCATTACTCATACTTTCAGATAAAGAAATAGTTGTGCGAATTTATTTGCTAATCTAGACCACACAACTACGACCTTCACTCTTTTTAACTCTATTCCCCGTTCATGTTAAAAATGACTATGTAAAAAATAGGTTAGGTTTGTCTTTTTATAAATTTCGATACTTTTAAGTTTTGGTATAATCTCCAACTTTTTTGTGTGTCAATCTTTTTTTTAATATATTAATCTATATTAAAAAACAAAAACAAAAAATAATGGCAATTGGTTTTCTCAATATTACAAGACAAAATACGCGTGCAATGCAGGGTTTATTTTATATATCATTGCTCTCTAATGTTAATGAAATATATAATATATTTGAATAATTAAAAAATTGTAATCTAAAATTTGACATATATAACTAAAATCAAACAATTAAAATAGTAGAGAATATACTTTATATCTAATATATAAACATTTCAATGCAATTAAATATAACATTATCATAATTTGGTTTTAAATAATTGTACTAAATTTCCAAAATTAATTTTTATAAATTTAAAATCAATTTGTTTTTTTTTTTGTATTTATTTACATGTTAAAGATAAATATCGTCCATGTGTTTCTTCAATATATTGATAAAAAACAAATATTTATCTCTTTCTTTCTTTTTTAAAATTATCTTGATGACAAATTTATCAAAAAATATTTATACTAATCAATAAAAAATATTTATCCTTTTTTTTATATTTCAATTATCAATTAACATATGTTTCCGTATGTTTTTCTAATATTTACGTTTGACAACTGTTAGTCATGTGTTTATATATATTTGTGATAAATACTTGTCCAATATTTTTTTATTTGTCAGTGATAAATATTTATTATGTATTTTTTTATACTTATAAATAATAGAGCTTTTTGCCGTAGTTTTTTTAAAATTTATAATGAAAAATATGTATCTCATTTTTTATAATTCTAAAAGAAAATAATTGTCACGTGTTTTACTATATATTATCGAATAACAAATATTTAATGTGTCTTTTTTAATGGATCAAACACAACCGGAAAAAATTGTTAGTGTAAACTATTATTTGAATAAAATATAAAAAAAGTCAAGTACTAATTTTTTAATGAAAATTGGCAGTTACAAATGTAGCTTGTAAAATTTAAAAAGAGTTTATTAGTGAGTCAATGGTGACTAATTTTATTAAGTTTATATTCAAATAAACTTAGAAGATTATGACTATGCTCATTTTTATTTTAAAAATATTAAAAATATATTAAATTTATCTAATTAATTAATGATAAATATTTATTTCGTGTATAAATTAACTCTATAGGTGATTTTTACGCTTTAATGACTTCTTCTTAAGTGATTTGAATAAAATTGAAAGTGAAACAATTGTTAACTTATAAATGTTCATTTTTGTTTTGAAAATATTAAATAAACACCAATTTTAACTATTTATTTAATCATATTATTATCTTGTGTTTGATTTTATAATAAACTTAAAATAGAATATTATAGTTATTTTTATTTATATTTATAAAAAATAAAAAATAATATTAATTTTAGTTACTTGATGTTTTTTTTAAAATAACCACTTTTTTCAATTTAAATACTAAAATAACCTATTTTTCAAATTAATTACCGGAATAACCACCTTTCATTACGGATGCGCCAATTGAATTGATGCATCTAATTAGCATTTAGAGGAGGCATCCAAGTCACTGGCGCATGCATGCAGCCAAGCATGCGAAGGCGCTGCATGCATTGGCGCATGCATGTAGGCATGTGAGTGTGCGCCACATGCATTGGCGCATGCATGTGTCTTGTGTGTGTGGCGCCTAGAGCAATGACGTATGCATGTGTGCTGATCTATAAATACACTGCGCATCTCCCATAATTTTTCACACAACTTCTTACCCTCCTTCCATTTTCCTTCATTTTCCTTCAATCTCCTTCAATTTTCTTTTCTTTAACCATGTATGAATACTCATATATTCACAAGAGAAATATCGATTTAATCTTTTCAGCAGTGCAACCTCCGATAAAAGATCCGACTTTGGAATATAGAAACGTTCGAACGTCTTAATAGGATGTTGAACCGTTGGTTAGATGAAGAAATTGTAGAAGGTGAAAGGATCAGAAGAATTCAATGGCTTGAGTCCACGTTCTACCAAAATGGTGAAGTTCATGTATGGGTGGATATTAAGGCTGACATAGACATTCACAAGATGATGTATACTATATTCAAAATTGTTTTGATGGTTGTAATCACATAGTTATGTTGTTGTAATCGCATAGTTATGTTGTTTATGTGTTGTAATTGTTAGTAATGATATTTTATTTGTTGTAGTTTGGTGTGTTGTTGTTTATGTGTTACTTATGTGTTGTATGTGTTGTATTTGTTTGTGATGGTATTTCCTCACAAAGTTATCATATGAAATAAATGTTGTTTTTAATATAAAGCAAAAGAGTTACAATTAAAATTATCTTGTTGTGCTTGTTCCAACACTGGGACAATTAGTACGATTATGACCGGGCTGGCAACATGAACTACATAATATAACCATTTTGTTCGCCGTATCCATTCCGGTTCGAATACGAGTGTTGTTTGTGCGATCCTTTTTCTTTCTTCGTATTATTTCATTGTGCCAGAGAATGTCCCCTTGATATGTAGGCCGGTAATCCTCTTTTGCTACCACTGAAAAGCTAATTTTGTAAACATTGGAAAGAGTTATGACTTTGTAAACGTCGAATAGTAAGTAGGATGAATCCTGTCGAACCTTTGAACATGCCGCTATGACATGGGAGCAGGGCAAACGAAAGACTTGGAACATTCCGCAGTCGCACCAACCTCTATCTAGTTCCACTCTATATTGTCCCCTCGACATGCCTTCATTGTGATCCATGGACTCAGCAACACTGTACCAACCTTTAGTACGGTCAAACACCGTAACCACATGTGTGTTAGCTTTGGCAGTTTTCTCTCTAATAAATTTCATTGAAGCATCACTGAACAACTGCCCAGATTGTAACACTGAACTCCATTTAGAACGTCTGGTCTCAAACAACGCCCCTAGGAAGAAATAGGTTACTTGCACTAAAGCGATTATAGGTAGGTTTCGGATGCCTTTGAAGACAGAGTTCATTGATTTCATAAGATTTATTGTCATGTGGCCCCAATGTTGACCGTTGTCGTATGCCCTAGTCCATTTCTTCAATGGAATATTGTTAATTCACTGTACTGCATCTGCGTTTGACAATCTAATGTCTTTGCGGTAGTGTTTGAAAGAAGGTTCTATTAATGCATACCCTGCATTGATAACCTTCTTCCACAACGTTTTGTCTTTGATCTCTCGCATGCAATTTTGAGCGATATGTCTAATGTAGTAGACATGCGTCGACGGAGGATCCTGCCAGCCATTATCAATGTTTTTGTAGGCACTCACTCTTGAAGGATGTTGGTCTGAGATCAAACATAAGTTAGGTTGAGGAGCAACGTGCAATCAGAGATTTTTTAGAAAAAACTTCATCCCTCAGCAGTCCCCCCTTCAACTAGGGCAATTGCGATTGAAAAAATGTTGTTGTTGCCAACTTGTGCCACTGCCATTAGTAGCGTAACTTTATATTTTCCATACAACCATGTACCATCAATTTGTATAATAGGTTTACATAAAGAAAAACCTTTGATGCATAGTTGATACGCCTAGAAGAGTCGGTAGAATATTCCATTACCAATAGCACAAGTCTCGTTTGGGGTATACGCCGACAACGTTTCCATATTGACAATAGTCCCTGGAGCATAATTTTTAATAGCTACCAAGTATTTTGAAAGTTGTTTGTAAGACTCCTCCCAATTACCAAACACTTTTTCAACCGCCTTAGTCCTAGCTATCCAAGTCTTCCTGTATGATGGAGTATAGTTGTATTGTGTTACAATATGCGAGATTATTGTACTCACCTTTAACGACAGATTGTCGCTAATGACAGACAAAATTTTATCGCATATTAACTGAGAGCCGAGTTTGTGATGATCTTGCATTGGGTTCATGATTAAGCATGTATGAACTGGACCCATATAACCAATCTCACAAGAACCACTCCTCTTCTGATAAGATGCTGACAACCGGAACAGGCAGAGCTCATTTCAACAATAAATCTTATACATCGTTGCATTAGTTCGATCAACCCTATAATCAGCTGATAATTCCATGTGATACTTTTTAATGGCTTTGACACAGTCTTCTTTTGTGTGAAATGTGTCTCCTTCTTTCAATGATCCTTAAATTTGCACATAAGGATTGTAAAATATATCTGGCGAAGGTTCATCTGCACCCAAATTCAAGTTTGTCATATGTTGAGATGAACAATATACATGACTAGCTGGTAATGACTCTTCTTCTTCTTTATCATTCACCATTAAATCAACCAATAACTCAGCTTATTCTTCTTCCTCGTCAACAACATTGACTTCAACTTGTTCATATATATATATATATATATATATATATATATATATATATATATATATATATATATATATATATATATATATATATATAATAAAATAGTAAGAAAAAAATCTAAAAAACCCTCAAAGAGGGTTACGTGTCAGTATTGTATAAAGAGAAATAAAGGAAGAAAAGTATATATATTTGTTAGCTACCTATTTTCTTAAGTCTAAAGGTGATGCCTGCAAACTGAGTAATACTAATCCTAGATGTTAGTCCTTGTTTCTAATATATGCTCCATACTCATCTTTTCATACATAAACCTGGGAAAAAGACACTTCAGTAACCATATATAAAAGAAGGCACCTAAAACAAATCAATATACCCGTTGGCTTGTTTAGATATATAGTTTTCTTTGTTTCCATTTCCAATTAAAGAAATATTTACATACTCATTCTCACATAGTACACACTCTTACTAAAGAAATTTGGTGATGGAAATTAACTAGGGTGTGCGTGCTTGCCTAAGGATATTAAAAATTCTACTTCAAAAAATAAAATATTCATGTTCCTATTTCTGTTTCTGAATATTCCTGTGAAAATTTTAAAAAATAAATGTGATCGAGTAAAATATTTCATGATTTCAATCAATATATATATCATAGTAATTTATTTTAAATATGAAAACAATGAATAATCATATCAGAACGATAAGTTGAAGTTTATCATCTCCCATGTTTCTCTACAATATACAAGAAAACAAAACATAGACAACATGCCTAGTCATCTTTATTTAGGGTCAACCAGAAAGATAAGTAGTAGGGCATACAAAACAAAATCGATGACGAAAACTTTCAAACAAAGAATCTATGGAGTAAATAAAGATTTCCTTATTCATGTAATATATTTGGATTTATCATAAGTGAAAAAGAAAAAGCAGAAACTATAAACCACGTGACGAGTGCATCATTGTATTCATAATAGTACTAGTACTAGTGAGAAAAGATTCGAATTACGAAATTGAAGCCAAAGAGGTGGATTGGTCCTTATCACTATGATAATGTCGAATCTCGATGATAAATGTGTTACTTTTGTTTTTAACGCTACTGGAGTAAAGTTTATAGATATGAGCTCTTAAACTTAAACATTGTCCTCAAATCTTATTTCAAGATCAATATTATTAGTTCATCGTCATAATTAAGATTTAAATCCTCATTGAAAATTGTGTTTTAAATTTAATATAATTTTATAATTAATATTTTTATTATTTTTTTCAATATGAATTTTTTATTTGTGGATTTTTTAACATGTACCCGTAGGACACAAGTTAGTATTATTCAAAAAATAAATAAATTAAATGACATTTTTACTCTTTTTCCACACTAATTAAACCACATAACACAACCATAAACCATCTCCATACTACATCAGTACATTACTAAACAAAAAATAAATTACAAAAATAGGAAGTTTTGTGTTAGTAGGTATTGTTAGGATAATTTTAGTAGTTGAACTTTATAACAGGAAAACAACAAGTCAATTGAGTTGCTGTTTAATTTTAATGATGACAACACTTAATATCAAACGATATTTAATGAAGTCAGTATCTGTTGAAGATAATTCAAATGATTGAAGATGTTCAAGATGATTGATTAAGTTATCTTTTTGAAGATGCTCTCACTACTACAAAATATAAATTTTGTAATTTACTACGACCATTTATTCCATCAAAGTAATATCTATTTATCACATGCATTTTTTTCTTTCTAATTTTATTTTTCTTATGATCCAAATTAACAACCGTGGTGAAATATGAAGGAGAGACACGCTTCAAATCCCAACACCAATATTTTTATGTTTTTTCGTTACAAAAAAAATGTGTTTCCTTAATTTCTATTTTTAAATAAAAATTAAACTATTTTAAACCACAATCCTTATTGACAATTGGGGTTAAATGTCAGGGACATTTCACCACGATTTCCTTTATCAACTGTGATGAAATATTTTACCTATATAAACTAACTTAACTCACTTCAGAACAATTTGCACTTCATACATGAAACTCTACCTTATCTCAATCTCACAAAACTTCAACATATTTTTACAAAACTCAAACATAACTTCTTCAATTAGTATGGATCAAGGAAATGTGTCACAAATCTTTGCAAAACAAAAACATGAAACTCATTTCTTTGTCTTCCTCTTCACATTTCCGGTATGTACGTGAAACATTTTCCACCATTCTTTAATTTTTTTTGTTGTTAAAACTATTTGTCTTTTAGGATTTATTGTTTTTCTTTTTACTGAGACATTAAATCATATATATTGAATGCTTTTTTTGTGGAGTTGTTTTCTTATTTTGTTGAGTTAATAAGTAGGTTAACAATTATTGTTGTTGTTATTAAGATTAGATTAAAGGTTTTATGTTGTTGTTTTTGTTGAGATAATTGAAAATTTTATGTTATTGTTAGTTATGTTGTTGTTCTTGTTGATACAAGTAAGAGGTTTTTGTTAACGTTGATGTTTTTGTTGAGTAATATATGTTGTTTATGTTGAGTTATATATGTTATTGTTGTGGTTTTTTCAGTTTTATTGTTGTTTTTTTGTTGAGTTATGTTTTTTTTTTGTTGAGTTATGTTGTTACTTTTGTTGATACAAGTAAAAGATTTTTGTTAATCTTGACATTTTTGTTGAGATAATAGTAAAAGATTTATGTTATTGTTGTGGTTTTATTAGTTATGTTTTTTTTTAGTTATGTTGTTATTTTTGTTGATACAAGTAAGATGTATTTGTTAATGTTGGTGTTTTTGTTGAGTTATATATGTTGATTTTGTTGAGTTGTATAAGTTGTTTTTATTTAATTATATATGTTGTTGTTTTTGTTGAGCTATGCTATTTTTTTTATACAAGTATAATATTTTCGTTAATTTTGATGTTATTGTTGAGTTATATATGTTATTTTTGTTAAGACAAGTAAAAGGTTTCAGATATTGATGTGGTTTTTATTAGTTATGTTGTTACTTTTGTTGAGTTATGTTGTTGTTTTTGTTGATACAAGTATAATGTTTTTTTGTTAATGTTTATGTTTTTTGTTGAGTTATATATGTTGTTTTGTTGAGTTATATATGGTATTGTTGTGTTTTTTTTGTTAGTTGCGTTGTTATTTTTTTGTTGATATAGGTAAAATATTATGTTGTTATTTTTGTTGCTCAATGTTGTTATTGAGAATGTTATTCCTTATGCAATTTTCAGTTTTGTTGTTCCTTTTGAGTGACCGCATTTGGTAAAACAACATGGACAACACAAAATGTAAATTATGAAGAGGCATCATATGGGATAAGATGTTCCAATATGTGTGCATCATCTGGTCTCAGTCTATAAGTCAAGTTTCGTGAGTAAATTTGAGTGTTATGTTTTCTCCCAGAGGTTATTACAATGAGTTGGTTAGTTTTATTTAGTGTTAAAGTTTGTTCAAGTTCAAGAAACTTGTTGAGCAAGATGTTTGGAACATATTGTATGACACATGGGTGCGCGTTCTGCATAGAATGCATCATATGATTCAATATTGATTCTTGTACGATCAAATGATTACTTTTGAAAGAAGTTTGTTAATCTAAATCAATTTGGATTTTTTTTATTAATCCATAAGTCTGAAGAAGATTTAATTAGATATGGTTTAATTAAAAAGATTTAGATTTGGCATAAATAAGAATATTTGATTTGATTGGATTTGCATTGAATAAAAGATTTATTTGAGTATGCTTTGAAGGAAGTTTTGTTTCAGATTCAGTTTATTCAAATATTGATATGCAAAGATATTGATTGAAGATTTATATTCCTTGAAGAGATCTTATTGAATTTGTTTTTACTTACAAGATTTAGAGTTGCACTTAATGAGGAAATTTCCAATCTCTATTAAAGATGATTTGAAGTATGGTTCAGTTTTATTAAGAGATTTATTCTGAATCCTTTATCTGAGAAGATGGAATTATGATTTATATCAAGTAAAGATTTTGTTTGATTTGTTCAAGATTCATGGACAAATGTCAAGCCAAATGTTCCACGATCCGTGAGACATCTATCTCAGACTAATTACAAAGATTTCAATCCTTCTAGTAATGATTTGAATGATCGTGTGTGTTTTTGGAAGGTGTGTGTAACACCCCAAATTTTGCCCTAAGATTAGTCGAACCATCTCGCGTTCTGTTGCATTTTTGCATTTAACTAATTACTAACAAGTTCTTGTAGTTGGTTGATTTTTGCAGGAAACATCGCGTGGTGCGCTCTTTAGCTTATGAAGGGCAAAACGGTCATTTGTTTACAGCCGGCCGTCAAGTTTGAATTTTGAGTTGTAATCAGGAACTTTGGTTTGTTTGATCTGGTTGGGAGATTTTAATCGGAAATGGTGTCGGAAGCGAAGTTAGTCGGATAACCATATTGCATTGTACCGTCATTTTATTTTAAATTAATTTTATTTAATTCTATTTTATATTTCATTTCATTTTAAAATAGATCATCTCATTTTAAGTTTTATTTTATTTTAAAATAATTAATCTCATTTTAAGTTTTATTTCATTTTAAAATAACTAATCTCATTTTAAGTTTTATTTCATTTTAAAATAACTAATCTCATTTTAAGTTTTATTTCATTTTAAAATAACTAATCTCATTTTAAGTTTTATTTCATTTTAAAATAGCTAATCCCGTTTTAAGTTTTCATTTCATTTAATCCCGTTTTAAGTTTTCATTTCATTTTAGATAACTTCATTTTAAAAAAAAATTATAACTTTATTTCATAGTTTTATTTTAATTCTATTTCCAACATTAAACAAACAGCATATGCAGTGGTTTTCATTTTGTTTTGCATAATCATAATAATAGTTTTCCACAAAAATAAGGAATTTTTATTAACTCTTTACACAAAAATAATAATACATAAAATTACAAAAATAATAAGTACATTTTCTACAAAAGGAATCATAAAATTCTTAAGTTACTATACTGTCCGATGTCTATTCGCTCCGATTCTCCGACTTTTCCGACATATCTTCAAACCTGCAAAATGAGCAAAAACAAGGAAATTGAATCGGTTAATTTGACACCCTCAGAGATATCATCATCGGATGTCCGGTTCGCGACCTCGGCCAGAACAGGGCAGATGTTTGTTCTTATCGAAAGGCACCGAAAGATGAAGAGGAAAACTGCATTTTGAGATTGCTTGGCCAAAAAGAGATTATACAGAAAAGAGCTTATTTGAAAAGCCGGTTTGAGAGGAAAATTGCATTTTGAGATTGCTTGGCCAAAAAGAGATTATACAGAAAAGAGCTTATTTGAAAAGCCGGTTTGAGAGGAAAATTGCATTTTGAGATTGCTTGGCCAAAAAGAGATTATACAGAAAAGAGCTTATTTGAAAAGCCGGTTTGAGAAGTGATTTTTCTCAGGAGGACGGTTTGCCCCAAATGGGACCTTAACTCCAATCGTCCTATGAAAAAACACAATTCCAACAAAAAGTCCAACAAGCTGAAATAGTTCAAACAAAACCAATTCAGAAACCAGTTCAGAAAAACAGTTCAGAAAACCAGTCCATCGAACCGGTTTAATTAACAAGTTTTCAAATCCACTGGATCCGTTCAACAATCCAAGCAATAGTTTTTTCCGAAAAAAAAGCAAGCAAATCTAAGAAAACTTTAGAAAACCACACAAGATCCTGTCAAACTCAGCACCAATATCTCCTGGAAAAGAGGCGTTAAGTTCGCAGCGGCGTCGCAAAAATCGTCCAGGCCCATCAAACGGAAGTATAAGAGTTTCATATGGTTCTTCAAAAAAGAGGATCGAAGAGAAGAACTTGCCGCAACGGCTCAACAACAACAGAGGTTCAGAGGAGCCTCCGCTCCTTCATCATCACCTCGGATCACAAACGGAGAAAGAAAAAGAAGCAAACCTTGAGAATAACGATCTGAACCTAGCAAAGGAAAGCCATCGAACCGTCACCGTCGAAGCCGCAGCCAGAGGCCTCAGAAAGTTCTTATCACCGGCCGTTCTTCACCATCAACAGGTATAGATTTTCGGTCATTACTAATTTTTGGATGATTTCTGTATGTTTCGTGTTTAGGTATAATGAATTGAAGAAGAAATAGGAGCATGCATCAATGGAAAGGAAGGGGAAAGAAGCTTTCGGAAAAGCATCCATGGCGGCGAGGCACACATGCAGGAAGCGAAGAAGAGGAAAAAGGATTGTCAAACCCTAACCAAGACAACCTAGCCTTTTAATTTGTTTCTGCTTTACTGTCCTTCACTATCTTCCACTTTTCTTTTGTTTTGCTCTTTATTTTATTATAATAAACACTATTTTTTTAAAAATATTAATATTGAAAAGTTAGTAGGGGTTTAATAATTGGGATTCCTCAAATAGTTGTAGATTTTTATATAGGTTTATTGTAATTAATTTGTTTTAGTAACTTATAGTAAAAAAATATCCTTATACCATTAACATGTTTTAACAATAACCTGTAGTTAGTCTTATTAATTTACTAACTTTTAAAAAAAAAAATTTGTTTAATTAGCAATATGAGTCGTTGGTTAAAGTTAGATTAATGGTAAGGATAAAAGGTCCGCTTGTTAGAAATCTTTGTTTTAAATTAAGAATTAGCTTTTTTTTTTTTAAATAAAACTTAATTTTCTTTCTTATCGTAAAAATGTAAAAATTAAAATTAAAATAGATCTTTTTTTTTTTTGTAAAATAATTAAAAATATGACAGGGGTTTTTTTCTTAAAATAATAATGAACCCGTAACAAAATTTGTATTTTTCTCCTTCAATTTAGCAGTTTCATTTTTGCCGTTGATTTCTGTCTAACTTTTCACTAATGTTCTTTGTGTTTCTCCTCAGATCATGCTTAAATTCCGATTAATATTTATTCAGTTTATTTTGTTCCATGGATGTAATTTACGCGAGGCCATGGTCGCAGTTTATTTTATTTTTGCATTTTTTTGGGATTTGTAATTTACGCGAATGATCATCGCGACAGCTTTCTTTACTTTCAGCACTTTATTTCTGCCATATAATATTTTGCCATGTTTGCATGTTTTCCCGTTATTTCCCTTCCGAAGGAATTAGGTCTAGCCGTTTGACCACCGAGTCAATAGCCTTACCCTTTGAATGTTTCAAAACCCTAATCAGCTTAGGCGTCCCGCCGCGGACCCAAATGCCCTTTACCCTAGCTTTAGGTCAAAGAGTCGTACTCTGTTGTAGGGTTTCCCGCCGTGGAATCCCTAATAATTTCAACCCTAATTTTAATTAACAAATTCAACGTAGAGGTTGGAGCCTCCGCACTCCCCGTAAGCGTGTCCTTAAGATACGTTTATTCCCCATTGAAACCTTGACCACAGTCAAGACGTTTCTAACCTCCCTTACGAGGGGAACTACAATTACTCTGATTCCATTCCCGTCAGGATATGTAGGCACAAGATGCGACGTCTTGCCGAGTAAACTTAGGACTAACCCTTAGGTCTCTTTTAGGTCACTTTATCCTTTAGCTCAGTACATATTCCCAACAGATAATAAAAATAAAAAGACATACAATAAACAAAAGGTTCCTGTAGAGTACTACAGAAGTTTAGGGTGCTAGTACCTTCCCTAAGCTTAACCAACCCCTTACCTAGGTATCTCCCCGCATTGTGCTTACGATGCAAGTATAGGTTTTTCCTCTTTTGACCTTGTCCTTCGGATAAATCAAAGAGCGGTTGTGAATTAAGAATTGTGATTCAAGCTAATTAATAGTTTGATATCCTATTTCCACCGCAACAGAAAATGGCGACTCCACTGGGGAACAACATAATTAAGGGTTGCCCCTATTTTGTTTATTGTATGATATTTTATACTATTAATTGTATGTATATATTATTGTGTATTATGGGGGGTATCTTTGTTGTGAGGTAAGTCCTACACCCGGATTTGAGTGAACTTATTATAGGAGGTGATAGATTCAACGAAGCTTATAGGGAGTTGAATCCCGACCAAGCCGACTTGAGAATCACCGCTCAGTTGAGGCCCTTTTGAAAGGTAGTTCTGTTGAACGAGTAATCGTGAAGACACTTACTATCTTCGATGGGAGCCTATGACACTGGGGACCGTAGTTACCTTAACACCACTTTGGCCTTATATAGGACGTAGTGCGGGGACTATGAGGGAGTAATCCCAAAATAGTTGCTACGCGATACCACACTCAAAAGAGGTTCTCTTGAGAATATTATTAACCACCGAGTCAATTGGGAAATTGATAATATCCGAAAGATGGACTGATGACTTTGGGCACCGATTTAGAACCCTTGTTCCGCAGGTACAATTAACCCTATAGTACATACCTCTGTGGGATGGGTAGACCTTGACTTCCGCTCATATACCTTTAACCTAGGACTTTGTGTGTTTATGTGCATTACATCCATAAAACATCACATTGCATTACATCTCATGGAATTCAAACTTTATTTATGAACATCGCAGGCTACCATGGATTACAATAAGAGAAACACCTTGAAATACTCTTTTAAGAATTTTAAGTTGGATGACCTAAGGAAGCTAGGAGCTTTGGTTGAAGATCAAGAGGGGTTCAAGGACAAGTACGGAAGGCTATTATCCTTATTGAGAATCCAAGTGAAGGATGGGCTTCTTTCTACGTTACTACAGTTCTATGATCTGGATTACCATTGTTTCACGTTCCCAGATTATCAGCTATTACCTACCTTAGAAGAGTACTCTCAGTTGGTGGGGTTACCTATTATGGATAAGTCTTCGTTCCCTTTCTTAGAGAAGGACCCTAAAGAGGAAGACATTGCTAAAGCCATATGCTTAAATGTGTCCGACATCAAAGGCAATATGATCGCCAAAGGCGGAACTGTAGGGTTACCTACGCTTTTCTTAATCAAGAAAGCCCAATATTATGCCGATCATTTAAGCATGCCTACCTTTGAAACAATCCTTGCTTTGCTTATTTATGGAATGCTACTCTTCCCAAGTTTTGAAGGATTCGTTGACATTAACGCCATCAAAATATTCATGAAGAACAATCCAGTACCAACGTTATTGGGTAACACTTATCATTCCATACATCTCCGGAATTTTCATGGTGGAGGAATGATCACCTGTTGCGTGCCTTTATTATACAAGTGGTTTATTTCGCACTTGCCCAAGTCTTTTTTGAGTCTTGACAAGGGATTTTGGTCACCAAGGGTCATGGCGCTGACACACTCGGACATCGTTTGGTATAATCGTGTGTATGATGGAATACTAATTATCGACAGCTGTGGAGACTTTGCCAACGTACCTTTACTTGGTTTTAATGGAGGAATCAGCTACAATCCAGTCCTAGCTCGCCGACAGTTAGGGTATCCCTTGAAAGAACCGCCTAAAAGTGTTCATGTGGAGAAAATATTCTTTAAGGGTGACAAAGAACTTCAAGATCAGATTGTATCCGCTTGGCGTCATTTGCACAAGAAAGGCAAAGAAAGTTTGGGAAAGCCGAATTGTGTGTCTATGGAACCTTATCTTCGTTGGGTCCGGGAAAGAGCCATCAAGCTGAAGATGCCTTATCCTCGCCAAGATCCTTTACCTCCGAGAAGAGAACCTGTTTTAGTATTCATGTCCGAAGCTGAAAAGTTGGAAATCGCTTTGAAGAGATCACAACATGAGGCAGAAACGTGGAAAAATAAATATCAGGTTATCGTCAGTGAGAATGAAGAGCTACAAATGCAGCTGCAGGCGAAGAATGAAGAAGTGCTTTCCTACAAAAAGAGAAGAATCTACGAGGATTTATTTTCCTCCGACTCTCCGCCTACTCGTTGAAGTCGTGGACTACGCTTCCTTAGGGCTTTCGTAGCTTTTATTTATTTTTTTTATTTTTTTTCCTTGTTAAGATTTTTTAAGAATATTTATTTGTAATCCATTTTCAAATTAATAAATAAAGATCCCAATGGTATTCCGCGATGTTCGTAAAGGCTTGAATTCCATGAAATCTTTCATTCGCATTTTGCATCACATTTTGCATTTCATGTGTCTCCCGGTTGTCTCATACTCGGTTCTAACGCGTACAGTTTCGTCACCCTGAATCGATACAACACTAGAGCTCAAGCTCGAAGAAGGATGGAAGAGCACGCTCAAGAGATGGATCGCGTTAACAACGAGCTAGCAGACCTTCGAGGGAATGTAGGAACGATTATGGAACTACTTCAGGTTATCAATGCAAAGATGGATACTCAGCCTACTGTGGTCTCTGAGATCAACACTACCGCTGCCGTAGATCCGCCGGTTGTTTCAGTTGAGAACCCGTTTCCTTATGGTCTTTCGCAGAGTTTCATACATCCGCCTGTTGTTACGTCAGTTCAACAAACTATGCCAGTTGCACAAAGTGGTCAACAAGCCATGCCGGTTATACAGAACGTTCAACAGACTGTGCCTTTGGTTCCCGAGCCTCCAAAGGTGGTCCCTACCTTCACACAAGCTAATGTCCATACTCGGGTGCAGCCTTATCTTAATGAGCCTGTTTATGAAATTCTGGATGATAATGATGAAGGGTACCAGCCGCGTGATAGGCTCCGCGAGGAGGTTGTTACTATTGATAAAAGATTAAGAAAGATGGAAGGAGACCAGATCTTTGGTGCTGCTGCTAGAGACATCTGTTTGGTTTCCGGTTTAGTTATTCCGCCAAAGTTCAAGACTCCGAACTTTGACTGCTATGAAGGGACTACATGTCCGAAAAGCCATTTGATAATGTACTACCGTAGGATGGCTGCCCATGTGGAAAATGACAAGTTGATGATCCACTGTTTTCAAGACAGTCTGAAAGGTGCCTCGTCGAAGTGGTATTTAACATTGGACCAATCTCACATCAAGTCTTTTCAAGATTTGTCTGACGCTTTCATTAAGCACTATAAGTACAACATGGATTTGGCTCCTGACAGGAGACAACTTTTGAGTATGACGCAGAAAAATTCTGAAACCTTTAAGGAATACGCCCAACGATGGAGGGAAATTGCTTCCCAGGTTGAACCTCCATTGACTGATAAAGAATTAGCTGACTGGTTTGTTGACACCGTTCGTCCTGAGTTCTATGAAAGGATGGTGGGTAGTGTAACCACGAATTTCGCTGATATTGTTGCTGTTGGATTAAAGGTTGAATTAGCTATTAAGAGTGGAAAGATGTCCAGTGGTTCTAGCAGTATGAGTTTGAAGGACCAAGCTAAGAAGACTTCCGTCAATCCTCAGAGAAAGAAGGAGGGAGAGACTCATGCTGTGTCTTCAGATAGGAGAAGGAATAGGCAGTATCAATATCCTCCACAGTATCCCCAACCACAGGGATACCCGGTTCAGTATGCACCACCGTCATACGTGGCTGCTGTTGCACCATCTTTCAACCAACAAGCTCCACAAGCGCCCGTTTATCAGCCCATGCAACAGGTTCCTGGTTATCCGCCTCCGGTTTATCCTCCTCCGAACTATCAACAAGCATCCAACGCTCAGGCGAGTCAACAACCGAGGAACCAGGCACCTCGCCAGAATGCTCCAAGGAGACTATACAAGACTTGTCCACCGATTCTGATGATGTTCACCGAGTTGTATCCTTACTTGGTGCAACGCGGTTTGGTCACTACTCGAGCTTTGGGACCGCCTCCGAATCCTTTGCCAGCCAACTACAACGCCGCCGCTCATTGTTTATTTCATGAGGGTGCGCCAGGTCACGACTTGGAGAACTGTTATGCTTTGAAAAACCTTGTGAGGGATCTGATGGAAAAGAAGATTCTGTCATTCAACGATCCGCCGCCCAATGTCAAAAGTAACCCTTTGCCTGACCATGGGGCTGTTAATGCCATTGATGCTTCGTCTGAAGAGAATTCTATCCTTGATGTAGCTCAGATTAAGACTCCACTCAAGGCATTCCATTCAAAGCTGTTTAAAGCAGGCCTAGTATCTGTTTCCCATATCGGTTGTACGAGCTGTAAGGGATGTGATAAGGGTTGTGTTATGGTTCGGAAAGATGTCCAGAGATTGATTGATGATGGTTTTTTGCAAGTAGTTAACCAGGTGAAAGAAGTAGCCGCAATTGAGCCTACCTTCAACTTGCCAGAATCAAGGGGTAGGATACCAGTGTTTAATTTGCCAGCACCAAATTCTGTCATGCCAGTGTTCAGTATACCGACTCCTGTTACTCCAACAGTGGACCAGCCTAAACCGTTGATTATCGAAAAACCGAGCCCATTTCCATTCAGTGATCCCAAAGCAGTACCTTGGAAGTATGATGTAACCGCGATTGACAAAGAATCTGGGAAGGTCATTCCAAGAGAAGAAGTGAAGGTTGATGGTGAAAGTGTGACTAACATAGCTGGGGCAAGCAGGATGACTCGCAGTGGTCGCGTGTACACTCCCCATTTTGATGAGGCTCCACCTAGAGAGACAACTACTAACACTGCTGTGCCTGCCAGAGATAAAAATAAAGAGGTTGTTACTAATGATGCAGATGCTGAATTCTTAAGGATCATCAGGAAGAGTGATTACAAAGTCGTTGATCAGCTTCATCAGACCCCTTCGAAGATCTCTATCCTGTCTCTGTTATTGAATTCACCCGCTCATAGGGCTGCTTTGCAGAAAGTGTTGACGCAAGCTCATGTCGCTCAAGATATTACTACCGGTCAGTTTGATAGTGTGATCGCCAATATTACCGCATGTAATACTCTTAGCTTCAGCAATGAAGAGCTACCGAAAGAGGGCCCGAATCACAACCGTGCTTTGCACATATCAGCGAAGTGTCAAGAGGATAATTTAGCCAGGGTGCTTGTGGATACCGGTTCATCTTTGAACGTCCTACCCAAGAGAGTTCTTAGCAAGTTGGCTTACAAAGAAACTATGGTGAAGCCTACTTCTTTGATTGTCAAGGCGTTTGATGGTTCTCGTAGAGCTGTGATTGGAGAAGTGGAACTTCCAATTCTGATTGGTCCGCATGTTTTCAATATCACTTTCCAAGTCATGGATATCAATCCCAATTACAGTTGTCTACTTGGAAGACCTTGGATCCATGCTGCTGGGGCTGTGACTTCTACCTTGCACCAAAAGATGAAGTTTGTAGTTGATGATAAGCTGGTGATTATTCACGGTGAGGAGGATTTAATGGTCAGTAATTTATCTTCGTTCCGTTATATTGAGGCCGATGAAGACGCGTTGGAAACTTCTTTCCAAGCACTTGAGATCGCCAATGCGGTGTTAGTGGAGGTCGAAGAGACTGTGGAAGGCCAGAGTAATCCATCTTTTTCATCCTTAAAGAGTACCAGATCAACAATTGACAGGGGCATTCCTGAAGGTTGGGGAGAGATAATCAACGTCAAGACCAAAACTGATCGCCACGGGTTGGGTTACAGACCAACTCATGATAAAGCTTCTACAAATGTCGAAGGGCGTCCGAAGATTTACCAAGAAGTGTTTATCAGCGGAGGTTTTCAAGTTAATGCCGTCAGCGATGGTGATGAAGATGACGATTTAAGCAACCTGGTGTTCAAGAGTAGTGCAACATTGAGCAACTGGGAGGCTATAGAGATTCCTGTTATTTTTCCAGTGTCAAAGTAATTTAATGTCTCATTTGTGTTTTCAAATCCATTAGCTCTGCCCCAGGCTATTGGATCGCATTGTAGGGCCACCTTTCATTTCAAACAATTATTAATAAATGCATTTTGTTCTGTTCCAAATTGTTCCACTGTTTTTTTTTCACCTTTAAAAATGAAATTGGAAATCTTTTCAAAAACAAACTAAAATACATTTTCACTTCTCTCATTTTCATTAAACATTTAATAAAATAAGCCTTTCAACATGCAGTGACATTACAAACCTTGTTGAATCTAATGACGATATTGTCTCTCCTGATTGGGATTCACCCATTTATCAAGCTGAAGATGAGGGTGAGGAAGATTCTGAAGTACCCACTGAACTGACAAAGTTGGTCGAGTACGAGTACACGGAACTTCAACCAGATAAGGAGCAGGTAGATTTGGTTAATCTTGGCACAGACGAGGACAAGAAAGAGGTCAAGGCTGGTACAATGCTTGGGGCTGAGATCAAGCAGGGGTTGATAAAGCTTTTGAAGGAATACGTTGATGTGTTCGCATGGTCGTATCAAGATATGCCAGGTTTAGACACAGATATTGTAGTTCACAAACTACCGCTTAAGCCAAAATGTCCTCTTGTCAAACAGAAACTTCGAAGAACGAGACCTGACATGGCTTTGAAGATTCGAGATGAGGTTAAGAAACAGTTGGATGCGGGTTTCCTTGCAGTTGCAAAGTATCCTGATTGGGTTGCCAACATTGTTCCAGTGCCCAAAAAGGACGGTAAGGTCAGAATGTGCGTAGACTACAGGGATCTGAACAAAGCTAGTCCAAAAGACGATTTCCCATTGCCTCATATTGATACCCTTGTCGACAATACAACTAGTTTTGCAGTTTTCTCATTTATGGATGGTTTCTCCGGTTATAATCAGATCAAGATGGATCCAGCCGACCGAGAAAAGACTACATTTATTACCCCTTGGGGGACCTTCTGCTACAAAGTTATGCCTTTCGGTTTGAAGAATGCAGGGGCAACCTATCAGCGGGCCATGACTGCCCTCTTCCATGACATGATGCACAAAGAAATTGAAGTTTATGTGGATGATATGATCGCCAAATCTCGAAACGAAGAGGACCATTTGGATCATTTGATAAAGTTATTTGAACGACTCAGAAAGTACCAGTTGAAGCTGAATCCCGCTAAGTGTACCTTTGGTATTCGATCTGGAAAACTACTTGGTTTTATTGTCAGTCAGCGAGGAATTGAAGTAGACCCTGATAAAGTCCGAGCCATTCGAGACATGCCAGCTCCGCAGACTGAAACACAAGTCAGATGTTTTCTGGGGCGTTTAAACTATATTTCTAGGTTTATCTCTAATTTGACTGCTACTTGTGAACCGATCTTCAAGTTGCTATGCAAAGGCCAGACTATTGATTGGAATCCTGACTGTCAGCGGGCGTTTGAAAAGATCAAGGATTACTTGCAAGAGCCTCCTATCTTAATCCCTCATGTTCCTGGAAGACCGTTGTTCATGTACCTTACCGTTCTTGAGAAGTCTATGGGTTGCGTACTTGGGCAACATGATGAGACTGGAAGGAAGGAACATGCCATATACTATCTAAGCAAGAAGTTCACTGATTGTGAAAACAGATATTCACTCTTGGAGAAGACTTGTTGTGCGCTAGCATGGGCTGCTAGACGTCTCCGGCAGTACATGATTTGTCATACCACATTATTGATTTCGAAGATGGATCCAATAAAGTACATTTTCGAAAAGCCGGCTCAGACGGGGAGGCTTGCCCGTTGGCACATGTTGCTATCGGAATATGACATCCAGTACGTACCGCAGAAAGCTATCAAAGGAAGTATTTTATCAGATTATCTGGCAGATCAGCCTGTAGAAGATTATGAGCCTCTCAAGTTCGACTTTCCTGATGAAGACATCCTATTGATAAAGAGAGATTGTGAAGAGCCAGGTCCGGAGGAAGGTCCGGAACCGGGTCTCTGGTGGAGGATGATGTTTGATGGTTCTTCAAATTACAGTGGGCATGGTATAGGCGCAGTTCTGATGAATCCGAAAGGTGGGTTCACCCCTTTTACAGCAAGGTTAGACTTTGAATGTACAAACAATGTCGCAGAGTATGAAGCATGCATTCTTGGCCTTGAAGCAGCTATCGACCTCCGAATCAAACTTCTCAAGGTAAGTGGAGATTCAGCCTTGGTTATTTATCAAGTAAAGGGTAAATGGGAGACGAAGCACGAGAATTTAATCCCTTATAGAGCCTACATCATCGAGTTGATTAAGTATTTTGACGAGATCAAGTTCGAACATGTTCCGAGATCTGAGAATCATGTGGCTGATTCTTTAGCCATGTTAGCATCCATGTGGAAGGTCAAATTGGTCAATGAAGCACCTCTCATTCGAATTGAACGCAGGACCGAGCCCGCGTACTGTCAGGTGGTCGAAGAAAATGAGGTGGATGAAAAGCCCTGGTTTCATGATATTAAGAATTATGTGCTCAAACAGGAGTATCCCGAGGGTGCTTCCTGTCTTGACAAGAAGACATTGAGAAGACTGGCATCCCGTTTCTTCATCAGCAATGGTGTGTTATACAAAAGAAGTTACGACATGGTTTTGCTCAGATGTGTTGACAAGCATGAAGCAGACATGTTACTTCAGGAGATTCATGAGGGAACCTTCGGGACTCATGCCAATGGTTATGCGATGTCTAAAAAGATGTTAAGAGCTAGATATTACTGGTTAACGATGGAGTCTGACTGTATCCAATACGCCCGGAAGTGTCCCAAGTGCCAGATCTACGCTGACAAAATGCATGTTCCTCCTGCACCGTTGAACGTTCTGACTTCACCGTGGCCTTTCTCCATGTGGGGCATTGACGTGATTGGGGCAATTGAGCCAAAAGCTTCCAATGGTCACCGGTTCATCCTAGTTGCTATTGACTATTTCACCAAGTGGGTAGAAGCTGCTTCCTACGCCAATGTGACCAAACAGGTGGTTGCCCGCTTCATCAGGAAAGAAATTGTTTGTCGTTATGGAGTTCCAAGTCGGATCATAACTGACAATGGTACCAATTTGAACAATAAGACTATGAAGGAGTTATGTGATACCTTCAAGATTGCACATCATAATTCTTCTCCATACCGTCCTAAGATGAATGGAGCTGTTGAAGCTGCGAACAAGAACATAAAAAAGATCCTACAAAAGATGGTTAAGACTTACAAGGACTGGCATGAGATGTTACCATTCGCTTTGCATGGATACAGAACTACTGTTCGGACTTCAACAGGGGCAACACGTTTCTCACTAGTATATGGAATGGATGCCGTCCTCCCCATTGAAGTTGAGCTACCTTCCTTAAGGGTATTGAGGGAAGCCAAGCTAGATGAAACCGAGTGGGTTCAAGACAGATTCGACCAGCTAAACCTCATCGACGAGAAGCGTTTGACGGCTATGTGCCATGGGCAGCTATACCAGAAACGGATGAAGAGAGCCTTCGACAAGAAAGTCCGAATCTGTGAGTTTCAACAAGGAGAACTTGTACTCAAGAAGATCTTGCCAGTTCACAAGGACATGCGCGGGAAGTGGATGCCCAATTACGACGGTCCATTTGTTGTTAAGACAGTCTTCTCCGGAGGATCGGTAATTCTTACAACAATGGATGGAGAAGAGCTCGCACATCCTGTGAACTTCGATGCAGTCCGAAAATATTATGCCTAAAGAAAAAATAATACTATGGCTCGCTAAGTTGAAAACCCGAAAGGGCGGCTTAGGCAAAAATGAGCGTTCCGGTGGATTGAAAACCCGAAAGGGCAGTCCAGGCAAAAGTTAGGGACATGGCATTTCACTGCATCGGATGACACCAAACATCGCAGATACATTTACAGAAGTCCACTTCAAATCCAATCACTCTCTTCATGAGCAAGGTTTTGGGTAGTCTTGGTCATTAGGGATAGTAGGTCGTTGGATTCAATGTAACCTTTCCCATATTGCCAATTTAAAATTGTAATTTTCCATGGAGCTATGCCTTTAGCAAGTTACCATTCTTCAATAAAATTTACCTTTCGCTATTCAATTTCCTTGTTCACAGTATCTCCGTTTTATTTTGTTATGCAATTTGCTTTTGTTAATAAAATTTGAACGTGAAAAGTGTTTTCAAAACCAAAATAATTTTCTCGAAAATACATTTGGAAACAAAAGTTACTTTGACTCATGGAAATCTGTGAAGGATCTTTTCGCTCCCCGGTAAGTCTCGGTGTTGCATAAGCATTTGATCATTACCATCATATTCCCAAAGACAGTCCCCAGCGAGATTTTAAGTTGACAACACTTTTGTGATTCATTCGATAATCCCCAGTGACTCTCAAGACTGCAGAGCTATCCCCAGTATCCTCCAAGTGATATCTATTCTGGAAGGCCCATCCTCAATGGGATCATCTGTTCCTCAATAGAATTGCCTTACTTGCCTTAGGAATACTTCCCCCAGGAATGTCTGTTGAGTTCTCCCCAGTAGGAAGCCGAGGTACTATTCCCAGGAAGTTGCTACGTTGTCTCCATGAAGTGGCCTAATTCCATATCGTCCCCGCGAAGCGGATATTTATCCCCGGAAGTCTCTGATCCTAATAGTTCTTTGGCTGACTATGGTTCATGACAGCTATCCCCCACGGATAGTCCTGACATCGTATCCTCATGCATAAGTCAAAGATCCCCAGTGGAAGTCGTGATATCATACTCTCCAGTAAAGCCGTATCATATCCCCATATGAAAGTCACGATATTATCTCCCCAGGGAAGTTATACCTTGAAGCCAAATTCGGTTCTCCCATCAGCTCTTCTTATCCCCTAAGAGGGGTACTGTTGCAGAGGTCCCCGGGTATTCCCATCGAAATGCTTATTTCATCTCAGGTCCTCCGCTCGTCGGTTTTGTCAGCATACACATGAGCCTAAGCAGTGCATATTCATTGCATGACGTTTTTACATACACAGTAGTATACACTTTGGCATGCGCATTAGCATGTTTGCTATTCATCGTCATCCTTTGTCGTTACCTCCGAGTAACTAGGTTAGTCCGCTCTCTCCAAGTAGATCGTCAGCCTAAGCATAAAATACTATTTATTTCCAGCTAATCGCCACAGAGTTCAACCCTCGTGGGCGATGGTTATTTCAGCTATCTTTCCGTGTTAGGATAGGATAATCCCCATTTGAGGTTATTTCCCCAATGGAGTCTTTCTAGCCCAGTTCCAGATCGAACTTCGGTCCCGTCGGTCACTGAACCTACCTGGACGTGCATTTATTTTGCACTATCTTTCAAGGAAATCATCTACAATCCTTTGCAGACAAGCGACAGTTCCTAGCCGAGGAGCGTATCACCTACATCAAACCTTAAGACGTTGGGTCGCCGCACTCATTCTTGAGCATCCCGTCGTGGACATATCCTTCCCTAAACCTTAAGAAGGTGAGTCGCCGCACTCATGTTTGGGTGTCCCGCTGTGGACATATCTTTTCCTAAACTTCAAAATGTTGAGTCGCCGTACTCATTCTTGGGCCTCCCTCCGTGGACCATTTTATCCTTTAGTAAAAGAAGAATCTGAATCGTATTCCGGGCGCCGACCTTAGATATGAAGAGGTTTATCTATCAGATGAGTGACAATTCCCTCCAACGGAGCTCATCAATCAATCAATTTTTCATCTATTATCCACAGATAAGCAACAACCTCTTTATTGGAAAGCTTATTCAGTTTGGCATATAAGTCCCTTCCAACGATAAGTGGCAGTTCTCTCTCGAGAAAGCTTATTAGGGCATTTCCATTAAAGTCCATTTATTTTGGCATACAGCCGGTTTTACCACGTATATTTCCTACGGATTCCTAAAAATTCCGTTTGATCCTGTCACGAGGGAGAGTTTCCAGAAGCTCGGAGGTTATGCTTTGCTCAATGCCCCAGCATCTTGTTAATCGATCCTACAGTCGTGCTGATCCTACTTTTTTACCCTAGGCTATCAGCCGGTCACACCTGAACCTGTTGATCATTTACTCTCAGATATTCCCCAGTGGAGGCCGTTCCATCGGTGCCATCTCCATTGAGGATCCCGTTTTACTATTCCCTTTCTAAAAGTGACGGTTGGTCGTGCTCGCACCAGTTGACCATCATCTTTAGAATTCCCCGTGTCACGCTGTTTCCCCAGTGCGTCATATTCCCCAGTGTTGTTCGTTCATTGCGTCTGTCCCCTGTGTCGTCGTATCGTCTGTATCATTGCATTTATCATTCCATCATCCGCATCATACGCATCATAGCATGGTCAGGATTATTCTATTCCGTTTTGTCCCTAGCGGTGCATATCGCCGCATCTAAGGGCAAAATTTTCGGTTATCTATATTTAAATCCCTTTCACCATGATTTCTCGAGTCTACGTCGCTCAAATCATTCGGCGAAGTTATTTAAATAGGGGCAACTGTAACACCCCAAATTTTGCCCTAAGATTAGTCGAACCATCTCGCGTTCTGTTGCATTTTTGCATTTAACTAATTACTAACAAGTTCTTGTAGTTGGTTGATTTTTGCAGGAAACATCGCGTGGTGCGCTCTTTAGCTTATGAAGGGCAAAACGGTCATTTGTTTACAGCCGGCCGTCAAGTTTGAATTTTGAGTTGTAATCAGGAACTTTGGTTTGTTTGATCTGGTTGGGAGATTTTAATCGGAAATGGTGTCGGAAGCGAAGTTAGTCGGATAACCATATTGCATTGTACCGTCATTTTATTTTAAATTAATTTTATTTAATTCTATTTTATATTTCATTTCATTTTAAAATAGATCATCTCATTTTAAGTTTTATTTCATTTTAAAATAATTAATCTCATTTTAAGTTTTATTTCATTTTAAAATAACTAATCTCATTTTAAATTTTATTTCATTTTAAAATAACTAATCTCATTTTAAGTTTTATTTCATTTTAAAATAACTAATCTCATTTTAAGTTTTATTTCATTTTAAAATAGCTAATCCCGTTTTAAGTTTTCATTTCATTTAATCCCGTTTTAAGTTTTCATTTCATTTTAGATAACTTCATTTTAAAAAAAATTATAACTTTATTTCATAGTTTTATTTTAATTCTATTTCCAACATTAAACAAACAGCATATGCAGTGGTTTTCATTTTGTTTTGCATAATCATAATAATAGTTTTCCACAAAAATAAGGAATTTTTATTAACTCTTTACACAAAAACAATAATACATAAAATTACAAAAATAATAAGTACATTTTCTACAAAAGGAATCATAAAATTCTTAAGTTACTATACTGTCCGATGTCTATTCGCTCCGATTCTCCGACTTTTCCGACATATCTTCAAACCTGCAAAATGAGCAAAAACAAGGAAATTGAATCGGTTAATTTGACACCCTCAGAGATATCATCATCGGATGTCCGGTTCGCGACCTCGGCCAGAACAGGGCAGATGTTTGTTCTTATCGAAAGGCACCGAAAGATGAAGAGGAAAACTGCATTTTGAGATTGCTTGGCCAAAAAGAGATTATACAGAAAAGAGCTTATTTGAAAAGCCGGTTTGAGAGGAAAATTGCATTTTGAGATTGCTTGGCCAAAAAGAGATTATACAGAAAAGAGCTTATTTGAAAAGCCGGTTTGAGAGGAAAATTGCATTTTGAGATTGCTTGGCCAAAAAGAGATTATACAGAAAAGAGCTTATTTGAAAAGCCGGTTTGAGAAGTGATTTTTCTCAGGAGGACGGTTTGCCCCAAATGGGACCTTAACTCCAATCGTCCTATGAAAAAACACAATTCCAACAAAAAGTCCAACAAGCTGAAATAGTTCAAACAAAACCAATTCAGAAACCAGTTCAGAAAAACAGTTCAGAAAACCAGTCCATCGAACCGGTTTAATTAACAAGTTTTCAAATCCACTGGATCCGTTCAACAATCCAAGCAATAGTTTTTTCCGAAAAAAAAGCAAGCAAATCTAAGAAAACTTTAGAAAACCACACAAGATCCTGTCAAACTCAGCACCAATATCTCCTGGAAAAGAGGCGTTAAGTTCGCAGCGGCGTCGCAAAAATCGTCCAGGCCCATCAAACGGAAGTATAAGAGTTTCATATGGTTCTTCAAAAAAGAGGATCGAAGAGAAGAACTTGCCGCAGCGGCTCAACAACAACAGAGGTTCAGAGGAGCCTCCGCTCCTTCATCATCACCTCGGATCACAAACGGAGAAAGAAAAAGAAGCAAACCTTGAGAATAACGATCTGAACCTAGCAAAGGAAAGCCATCGAACCGTCACCGTCGAAGCCGCAGCCAGAGGCCTCAGAAAGTTCTTATCACCGGCCGTTCTTCACCATCAACAGGTATAGATTTTCGGTCATTACTAATTTTTGGATGATTTCTGTATGTTTCGTGTTTAGGTATAATGAATTGAAGAAGAAATAGGAGCATGCATCAATGGAAAGGAAGGGGAAAGAAGCTTTCGGAAAAGCATCCATGGCGGCGAGGCACACATGCAGGAAGCGAAGAAGAGGAAAAAGGATTGTCAAACCCTAACCAAGACAACCTAGCCTTTTAATTTGTTTCTGCTTTACTGTCCTTCACTATCTTCCACTTTTCTTTTGTTTTGCTCTTTATTTTATTATAATAAACACTATTTTTTTAAAAATATTAATATTGAAAAGTTAGTAGGGGTTTAATAATTGGGATTCCTCAAATAGTTGTAGATTTTTATATAGGTTTATTGTAATTAATTTGTTTTAGTAACTTATAGTAAAAAAATATCCTTATACCATTAACATGTTTTAACAATAACCTGTAGTTAGTCTTATTAATTTACTAACTTTTAAAAAAAAAAATTTGTTTCATTAGCAATATGAGTCGTTGGTTAAAGTTAGATTAATGGTAAGGATAAAAGGTCCGCTTGTTAGAAATCTTTGTTTTAAATTAAGAATTAGCTTTTTTTTTTTTTAAATAAAACTTAATTTTCTTTCTTATCGTAAAAATGTAAAAATTAAAATTAAAATAGATCTTTTTTTTTTTTGTAAAATAATTAAAAATATGACAGGGGTTTTTTTCTTAAAATAATAATGAACCCGTAACAAAATTTGTATTTTTCTCCTTCAATTTAGCAGTTTCATTTTTGCCGTTGATTTCTGTCTAACTTTTCACTAATGTTCTTTGTGTTTCTCCTCAGATCATGCTTAAATTCCGATTAATATTTATTCAGTTTATTTTGTTCCATGGATGTAATTTACGCGAGGCCATGGTCGCAGTTTATTTTATTTTTGCATTTTTTTGGGATTTGTAATTTACGCGAATGATCATCGCGACAGCTTTCTTTACTTTCAGCACTTTATTTCTGCCATATAATATTTTGCCATGTTTGCATGTTTTCCCGTTATTTCCCTTCCGAAGGAATTAGGTCTAGCCGTTTGACCGCCGAGTCAATAGCCTTACCCTTTGAATGTTTCAAAACCCTAATCAGCTTAGGCGTCCCGCCGCGGACCCAAATGCCCTTTACCCTAGCTTTAGGTCAAAGAGTCGTACTCTGTTGTAGGGTTTCCTGCCGTGGAATCCCTAATAATTTCAACCCTAATTTTAATTAACAAATTCAACGTAGAGGTTGGAGCCTCCGCACTCCCCGTAAGCGTGTCCTTAAGATACGTTTATTCCCCATTGAAACCTTGACCACAGTCAAGACGTTTCTAACCTCCCTTACGAGGGGAACTACAATTACTCTGATTCCATTCCCGTCAGGATATGTAGGCACAAGATGCGACGTCTTGCCGAGTAAACTTAGGACTAACCCTTAGGTCTCTTTTAGGTCACTTTATCCTTTAGCTCAGTACATATTCCCAACAGATAATAAAAATAAAAAGACATACAATAAACAAAAGGTTCCTGTAGAGTACTACAGAAGTTTAGGGTGCTAGTACCTTCCCTAAGCTTAACCAACCCCTTACCTAGGTATCTCCCCGCATTGTGCTTACGATGCAAGTATAGGTTTTTCCTCTTTTGACCTTGTCCTTCGGATAAATCAAAGAGCGGTTGTGAATTAAGAATTGTGATTCAAGCTAATTAATAGTTTGATATCCTATTTCCACCGCAACAGTGTGATTTGAATTAAACACAACAAGAATAATCAAGAGGATTTATTCAAGGAGTTTGTCACGGCGCAAAAAACACCAAAGTTTATTTATTCCAAAAGAAAATGGAAAATGTTAATAAAACTCTCAAAGAAAAAAGAGAACGGTTGTCACAACCAAATTCGGCTTCGGGAGTTGGTTATGCGAGAGAAAGATATTAACACTCCTCACGTTCGTTTTATTCTACGAAAACCATTTAGTTAGTTTTACAAATAGGTGTTAGCGTATGTTATTTTCTTTCTTCTAATTATTACAAGTTTAAAAGGAAAAATAAAAGGACTAAAAATGAGGTTTTTATTTGGGTGCTTAACAAGATTGCGAGTCTTGCTCCTACGTATCCTCAGGTGAGATGAGGAATTCAAAGCTACTTAGTCCTAGGAAAGACAAAAGTATTTTTTGGATGTTTATTATGATGCTTGACATGATGTTGAATTTTGCTCCTAGGTATCCTCTGGTGCGATGAGGAATTCAAAGCTATGTAATTCTGGGCAAGAAAAATATCATTTTAGATTTTTTTGTTATAGTGTTTGACGAGACATTGGATCTCGCTCCTATGTATCCTCTAGTGCGATGAGGTATTCAAAGCTATGTTGTTATAGGCAAGAAAAATATATTTTTGGATTTTTTGTTATAATGCTTGACGAGACGTTGAATTTCGCTCCTACGTAACCTCTGTTAAAATAAGGAATTCAAAGCTACATAGTTTTGGGTAGCAAATAACTGCTTGTTGGTTGATTTTAGTGATTGATGTTTAGGTCGCATTTTAGCGGTTAAACGTTGCTTGTGTGGTCGCACGTGGGAGAGTTAAGCGTATGTTTGTATCGCGGTATAATGGATCATGTTTGATCGCATCTTAGCGGTTAAATATTGCTTGTATGCTCGCGCACTAGAGGCTTAAGAGTTTGTTTGTATCGTAGTAGAATGAATAAAACATTGTTTGTTTGTGAAACGGTTTACGGTCGCACTAAGGCAAAAAAAGTTGATTTGATTGGTTTGAATTTGTTTTTGGGTGGATGACAACTATTCGAACGGTGGGATATTTATGACTATCATCCAAATACTCGGGGACTAGGATAGATAATTACGTCCAATTAATCCTCTTTCTTCCAAGTTATTTATTAAGTTTGTGAGGTGAATTAAGTCGTAATTCCTTAACAGAAGACAAGTATTTAAACGCCAGTCTAATTACCATCATCATCCAAATAATCAGGACTAGGATGGATGATTACGTCCAACTACTCCCTTTTCATCCACTAAAGAATGAACTAGATTCATTTATTTATTATATTTTTAACGGAAGACGAATAGTCGAGCGGTATGCTAATTAAGACCATCATCCAAATACTCGGGAACTAGGATGGAGAATTACGTCTAACTAATCCTTTTTCATCTGGTTTTATTATGAATTTTTTTTCGAAACGATGAGTTTGAAAAAGAACTTAATGTTGATTAAGTGTTTGATTCACGTTGTTTTGAAAATGGTTTAATTATGAAACGATTATGAATTTGACGGTTAAGCAGTTTATGGTTTTGAAAATACACTTGATGTTGTTCAAGTATTTTTTCATTTTGAAAGATTGATTTTAATGGTCGCTTATTTTATTAATTAATTGACTAATTTAATCTAAACAAAATCAAATAAAATAACAAAAGTAAAAATAAAAGTGGTGTGTGAAATTTACATGTGTAAAAATAGAAAGGAAGCAAAGCCCTAAGCAATTAAAAAGATAAAAAAAAAATAGCTAAAGGGGGTGCAACCCTGAAAGAAGCAGTGGGATTTGAGTAAAATGGTAGGCCCAAAAGCATGACCCAACTGAAATCCAAAAAAAAAAAGAAAAAAGAGAAAAGGAACAAAAAGATAAACTCAGAAAGCGCTGCAGCCATCTAATTCACATCATGCAGTTGCGGTTGCCTCTCAAGATCAAATGAATCCTAGCCATTAGATGGCAGGTCCAAGGCCCATGAGATGAGGCGCAGAATAGGGATTGCATATGTGGGATCTCAAACAAATTAAAACAAACAGTCAAATGTCAAGTTGACACATGGCTATAGGAAAAAAACAAGAGATTGATCCTACGATTGAGGGAATGTTTGGAAAATCTCAAGCTGCCTTCTTCCTCTTTCGTTCTCACTCATGAAGAAACAACAAATTCCAATACTAAATATTTCCAAAACTTAATTTCAATAGGAAGACAACATGGAAATGGAAGCAACATGTGATTATAATCTTGAACAACCATGAAATCGTGATTAACAATAATAAATCTACATCAAAATATCAAAATTCAAAAATCAAAAACTCCAACTACAAAGCTTTGATCCGGATTTTTTTTGTACGTTTTAGATAAAATTAAATAATATAATCATGCTTAAGATGATGTTGGGAATCTATTATGATGTTCATTTGTTTGAAACATGCTAGATTTGCAAATTCTGAAATTTGTGTTCATGCGAATTCATGAACACTCATTAACTCAAGAGTCCTAATTGAATGAGGGATGTGACGTGTAACAAGTCCAAAAACATGAATATGTCAGGAAATCAACAAAATGGTGGGGATTTAAGGATACCTGAGTGAAGAACACGAAGAACGATATGAACTTTCCAGCGAGATATGCAGTTTTCGGCCAAGCTCTTGTGAGGCTCCGGTGAGGTGAGTTTTTTTCTTTTCTCTACAGATTCGATCTCCTTGTGATCTCCTCTATCTTATTCCATCATAATTTCATTGTTTTGGATAACTTTTTCAAATTCGAATTCAATTGATTTGAACTGAATCTGAGTGGAATCGCTTGTGTAATGCATGGACAATAGTCTTAGTATTGAATTTGGAATTTTTTCATTAAAACGAAGAGATTCTCAAACCAATTTAGATTTTCAAGATTTTTTTTAAAGTTTCTTAAATATGAAAAAACTTGAAATTGGAGAGTGATTTGATGCAGAGCTTTGAGGTTGCTTTGTGTATAATTCTTGTGTAATTTACTGATGAGAATGTGAATGATTTTATAGGCTTTAGAATTAGAGTAAAGGATAAGATAAGGATTGAGAGGAAATGCACAAAGTGTGTCCATAAATTTGAATTTTATTTGGTGTGATTTGATTTGAATTTGAATTTGAGCAAAATATTTGCACTGTAGTGTGAATTTGTTTGGATGTATTGTGAAATTGGTTAAATATGGATGATGTATGTATGCATGATCACGTATGGTCATTTTGGGGGAAAAACTGTGATCAAGTTTTGTTCTTTAGTGCTAAATTGTTGACTTTTTACTGACTTTTCTTTTATGACGTGAATGAATGAATGGTGTATGATTGTATGATGATGCAAATTCATGAATTACTATGAGAATAAATGAATTAAAATGCATGTTCTTTTGTTTTGTTTTATGTGAAATTAGAGGCTTAGATGAAAGAATCAAATGAATGCACATGTTCATGATTATTCTTAATTAGAAAAAATAATCAATTATTTTATGACAAAAATGCATATGATTAATATGTAGAAACAAAACATGTAGGCAAAAATGAAAAAAAGCTTGAGACAAAATAAGGGTATGACAGTTGCTCCTATTTAATTACCTTGAACCCGAGAGTATGAGTGAAAAAGGTCTTCATACGTTCATGGTGGAAAATGTTTAAATACGAAAAAACACAAATTTTGTCCTCTAAAAACGGAAATGAAACATGGAAGGGTTAGGAAAACATTTAATGCTTATATCAAGGTGAAAACAGATTGTCGTCAACACGAGTGTTGATACCTAGATCGACAACAAGATCACAGTCAACATGGGTTCTGATACCTATATCGACAACAAGATCGTCATTAAAATGATTGATGATACCTAGATTGTCATCAACACGAGTGATGATGCATAAATTAACAACAAGATCATCGTCAACACGAGTGTTGATACCTAGATCGACAACAAGATCGTCATCAAAACCGTGTTCCACTTTATTCCTGAGTGGAATTTGTAACTGTTGGAACAAAAGTGTCCATATCCTTTGGGTTTTGATGATAATAAAGTAATTAAGTAAAAATTAAGTATACTAACATATGTTCAAGTATGTAGGATCATAAGCTCAAAATTCTACTCAGAATTGACCCTGATGAAAGCATATATAGAGAAGTTAATAGATTCTGAAGGATCAGAATCTAAACGTGGTATCTCAGCTTTTAGTGATAGCTCAGACTCTGAAGATCTTAGCTAAAGGTTCTCAGCTTCTGATTTGTACTCTGTCTCCATAGCAAACCAATCTTGTTAACGTCAGACATATGGAAAAAGTCAAATAGAGTTTCTTAGTTCAAGGCTCAAGAAAAGTTGATGTGATCTTATAAGTTTTCCCTAAAATCTTGGTTGTTACCTAGTATGAGAAAGACGCGTTTAACAAAGTGATTACACAAAGGGTGAAGATCTTAATCAGATTCATCTTCCAACATCACTCTCTCTCTCGGAACTGGTGCTTTACAAAGAACACTTGTGCAAGTTACTTTCCAATGACTCTTTTTCTACCATCTATAAAAAGGATTTGAAGATTTGAAGGAAGGTTAATCACTCACGAACAATCTAACAAGATTAACTTTGAGCTAATGTATTTATCTGTTTATTGCACAAGATTTTAAGATTTCTTATCTTTGTATATCCTAGAAATCTTAACTGTTAAGAATCTTTGTGGTTGTTGTATCACTTCTATACTTCTGATATAATTGTTATCTTTTATACTAAACTATTTATTTAAAGTAGAGGAAGTCTCTTTCTAGTTTGCTTGAGTTGTGGAAGTCTCTTTCTAGTTTACTTGAGTAGTCAAAGCCTCTTGCCTGTGTACTTGAGCAGAAGTCTCTTGTTGGATTGCTTGAGCTGAAGTCTCTTTCTAGTATGATTGAACAGTTGAAGTCGCTTGCTAGTTTGCTTGAGCAAAGTGTAATCAATTTGATTATAGTGAAAATATCTTGTTGGACAAGGGGACTGTACTACTATCAATTTAGGAGAGGAACCAAGATAAACTCTGTTTGATGCTTTTCTACTTGCTTATGAATATTATTCTTCCGTTACTAACAACTCTGTGATCAGATTCTGAACTTGCCCAGTTTCTAAAGTTGGTTTATCAGAAGTGAAAAATAATTAAATTACACAATTCACCCCCCCCCCTCTTGTGTATTTTTCTCACCTTCAGTTGGCATCAGAGCACGGTCCGTGCTAAACACTTTACAATGGTACAGTCAAAGATCCTAAGAAAAATAATTGTTAAAGGAATTAAAGGCATTTTATTATGGTGTACGAGGTACAAAACATTCATGTATAATGTCATATTCTTCATAATATGCATCAAATTCTGTAGAAAAGTATTCACCACTCATATCACTCCTAAGGACTTTGATACTTCTACTTAATTGATTTTCTACTTCCGCTTTATAAATTTTGAAGGAGTTAAATGCATCATTTTTATGCTTTAACAGATATACATGTGCGAACATAAAGCAATAATCGATAAAGGTTATGAAATACTGGTTTTCCAACAGGTTAACATTCCATTAAATTCACACAAATCAGAGTGCACAAGATCAAGCAAATTTTATTTTCTTTCAATGCTTTTGAAAGATCTCTAGATCATTTTTTATTTAACTCATATTTCACATTTTTTGAAATCATGAATATTGCATGAGATCAATCTGGATTTAATTAGTCTATTGATAATACTAATACCAATATGTGCTAATCTAAAATGCCATAAAGAAATAGATTCAAGCATATAAGAAGAATTAGAAATTTCATTAATAATACTATCAATAGTACAAAGTTTGATCATTCCCTTAACAAAATATCATTTTCCTACAAATACCCTGTTACATATTAATATTAGTTTTCCTGATTCGTAAACAAACTTAATTCCCAATTTTCCCAACAAGTCCCCACTAACAAGATTCCTATTCACGCCGGGGACATGAAGTACATTGGCAAGAGTGACTTTCTTTCCTGAAGTGAAATTTAGCTTGACGGATCCCGTTCCAATGATTCTAGATCGTACTTCATTTCCTATATGCACTTCTTGTGTATCATTTACTTCATAATAGGTTTTAAATGCTTCTTTTTCATAAGAAACATGCACGGTAGCACATGTATCATACCACCTTCCTTGCATTTTTACTTTGATTGTCATAATCTCTCTCACCGTGACAATCATGTCGTCATTTGTATGAACAACATTAACTTTATTTTGGACTTGTTATGCCTGCAGTCTCGAGCAAAATGGCCTAGTTTACCGCACACATAGCTGCCGCTTTTTGGTCCTTTAGGTCCGCTAGAGTTATTGAACTTATTGTGTCCCTTCTTAGGGCCAAGATGGTTCTTTATGCCATAATGTTTCCTCTTTCATTTTGCAATCACATAATTAGTTTTAGAGTATCCAACGGATTCTGACTTTTCTCTATCCTTCATCTCCTCCTCGATTCAAAGGTGTTTCTAAAGTTTCTACAACAAGAAATCCTCAAGATTATGCAACAATTTATTCCTGTATCCTTTCCACGAAGGTGGCAATTTTGCAATCATTGCACCAACTTGGAAAGCTTCTAGAATGTCTATTTTTATAGATTTTATTTTATTCACGAGAGCCTGTAACTCGTGTACTTGTGCAAAAATAGGCTTGGAGTATAATCTTTTAAAATCAAACTATTTAGATATTAAGAACTTTTTCATACCTTCCTCTTCAGCCTTGAATTTGAATTCGAGTGCTTTCCAGATCTCTGTTGCAGATTGGGTATCCGTGTATAAATCATAGACATGATCAGATAATGCATTCAGAATATGTCCACGGTATAACAATTCATCTTCCTTTCATTTCTTTCTTCCCTTCTTGACTTCATCGGTGTGATCTTCGGTTGGATCTGAAATTGGTGTTAAGTCAGGATCTAAGACATAGTGAATCTTCAAGGCAGTTAATAGAAATATCATCTTGTTTTGCCAACGGGTGAAGTTTGTTCCATCGAAATTATCTAACTTGACAAGGTCCTGGTTCATCACTTTGATGCTTGAAATTGAAGCATCGATGACTATGATTTGAGATACTATAAGATTGTTAGATAATACTTCTAGATTGAATGGATCCAGGATGAAATCGTGAACAAAACACTTTCCTTATAGTATTTTAAGCACTCCCGAATGTCTTAGAGTTTCTATGCAGGAATGCTCATGATAATTCAGTTTATACTTGAGTTTTCACAAGACGGATGAAAACTAAAATGCAGGGAAGAGAATCTGACATTTTCTTGAAGAGGATATGTTTTTCGTGATGTGATTTATGAATTCAAAATGATTTATTTATAGTCCATGTTTGTGTTGTTTCATAAGGTTGTGACCCTAAATGAAACAACATCCTTTCATCACACCTTTACCAAGAGATGTGTTGTTTCACCTACAACAACGTTTTCCAAGAGTTGCAGGTTTTCATTGAGCAACACTTTACAAAGGGTTGCCTATTTCCAAACTCAAAATTCAAACTTAAGTAACAATAAAAAAATAAGAGCAGCAACCAAGCCGCTAGAGCGCCACTGGCGTCGCCGAATAACGCCGCGAGTGGCCCTATTTGCTCAAGTGCCGCCTACAAGCCGCCACTAGCGCCTCTACGCCCACACCCTCGGACCCGGTCCCAGAGTCGGAGCCTGTGTCGTCACCGTGTATAGAGGAGACAAGTGGAATCATGTTTGGGACCACCACACTAGTCCAAGTGTCACTTTATCCTCTTTTACCATTTTATTGAGTTAATGAGCATAACTCTTTATAAAGGCTTTTAATGTGAGTGTCACTTTCTATGTGGGACTATTTCCCAAGCATTTATTGACATTTACTCACATCCATTTTCTTATCATTTTGGATTAAACTCGTGGACATTTATTGTTCATAAATTACAACAACAATCACTTGCACCTGTTGCACCTTAATCATCTCTTCAATTGCAATTAAAGATGTCACATTCTTCATTATACACATTTAAGAAAGTTCATTTTTTTTCTCTAAAAAAATACTAGATATGGCCCTGAGTGTATCCTTGGTGGAGTTCTGAAAAAAGAGAGCCAACTTGTACTCCTTTGAAGTGTTGTTGTTCATGGCAAGTTGATGTTCATGGCAGATGCGTATTCATGGTGTTTTGGTTACTTCATGAAGAGAGAGAGAGAGAGAGAGAGAGAGAGAGAGAGAGAGAGAGAGAGAGAGAGAGGAACCTGTTATGCTCTTGTTGTTGTTCATAGTAAGTAAGGAGAAAAGTATAACATAGAAGGTTAAACAAGGTATCTTTAGAGTGTGTTTGAATGAAGCCTTTTAATGAGAGAAAGTAATTTTTTGAGAGAATTTCAAATGACTTGACCAAAATTGATTGTGTGGATAAAAAATATGGAGAATTGTTAAAATGATGTAAATTTATAGAGTATTTTATTCATGTTAAACTTAAGGAATTTAAAATGACACCAAAAAGTAAAGAATTTCAAATTTTTTATTCACTATATATAATGCAAATATTAAACTGTTTATTATTAATTTTTCAAAATTTGCAAAATGATCCTCATATTTTTTGAAAATTTCAAATTCACCCCTAAAATTTTCAAAAAATTGCAAATACGTCCCTAATAATTTTCAAATTTTACATACTGCTCCCTTCAAACTTTCAAAATTGAAAATTAATCCATATTTTTCATCATTTAAATTTGGCCTAAAGTTTTTAAAATTTATAAAAATGACCTCAAAAATGTAACAGTAATACTTCATCAAAACAAAAGAATTTAAAAATAAATGAATTTCAATTGAATCATTTAAATTGCTCAGAATATTGACCTCCTTAAAAAATCTCAATTACCTTATCAAAACGCATTTTAAGCATTATATATTTTTTAGTGTATACGTTTATTGAAGCATTGATGGCAAAGCACTTTTGCATCCATTTTATGTTGATGCGAGAGTTCAAATCGCACCTCCTTAAAAAATTTCTATTTTTTAAGTTATCTATTAAATGTCCCAAAAACACTTTTAAATAAAATTATTAAATTATCATGTAAAAAACATATAAATAATTTATTACAATTTTTGGGTTAATTGCAACTTTAGTTATTCTATTTTATTTTTTTTCTTATGTTGATCCTCCCATTTTAAAAACCATGGTTTTGTTCTCTCTTTTAACTTTTTTTTGTTGGACTTTGTTTCCAAAAGTGACTAAAATCAAACACAATTTTTTATGATTTTTAAAATATAATATAATTAAATAATAATATTATAGCAGGGTATTCGTTACCATTAGAGATATTGACTAAATCCAAGGTAAAACATACAAGTCGAGTCGCCACCGCACTTCTATTTATCCAAAGGAATGGTTAGAAAACGAACAAAAACCTAAAAGTTTTATCAAATCAAAAACTAGTAAAAATGTCAGAGATCTGGGTAAGGGGGTTGGTTATGCAATGGGAAGGTTTTAAGCACCCAAAACATCCTAGGTACTCCTAGGGAGCCCTTTTCACATTTGTTGTAAAGTTGGTGTTTTTGTGAAAATTTATTTGTGCAAACATGATTGAAGAGATGAGAAAAGAATATACAATTTATTTACATTTTGTGTTTGAATGGATGAACCCATTGCCTACGTACCATCTTAAAAAAGATTAGGATCAAAACCTCGTAGTTCGGGATAAAAATCTCAAAATGAGTGAGTGGATTGATTGGTCCAAAAGCCTTAAGGTCTTTTGTTATCCAAGGGAGAAAACTCAACCTAAAACCACAAATCCACCATGTGAGGATAGCTTCAACATACTAGTGAGTGGTTAACCCTATAATAAGCATGGAAGACTCATTGTCCATCCCTAAGGATAAAGGTGAGTATTACATCTACCTCAAGGATAACTCAAACCTAATAGCTAAAGGTTATGAAAAAGTTTTGATTAAGAAAGTGGCCATTGAAACCACAAAAGATATTTGAATGGGTTATATTTACCAATGAAAAGTATTTACAAAATAGTCAAAGTTGACTTAATGATTCAATTCAAAATAAGTGTTATGAAAAGAAAGTTTGAAAATCAAAAGCATAAGGCTTAGGTTTCTAATGTTTGAAAACAAATGTTAAATGTTTGCACAAAAGTTTTGGCTTGGGTTAGAGTGGAGAGAAGAAGAAGAAAGGCTAAAGTCCTAAGCATACAAGAGGTAAGGGAAAAGAAACAAAACCACAAATGGAGTTCCTCTCTTGAGATCATATAGATGATCCAAGTAGCTCCCATCCTTTGGAATAGGCAATCACACAAAGCATAAACTCAAGCAATCAACAATCAATGAATTCTTGGAAAAGTTCCTCAATGTATCTTGGATCCCTCTCTCTTAGAAGCTCATGGTAATGATTCCTCAATTAGGCTCAAGTTGGAAATCCTAGCACAAGAAAACACACATCAAAAAGTTCTATAAACAATCAAAGAATGGACAAGAGGGAGTTTAGAATATGGTCCTTTCAATGTTCATCTTCAAGCTTTAAGCATTCTAAAGGCATGAGGCCTAGTTGCTTTTTGACATTTAAGCACTCTAAAGGCATGAGGCCTAGTTGCTCTTCAAACTCCATTAGCTTGGGTAAAGTCCTAAAGTCTAAGTCCATTTTGTCCATTTTTTTGCATTTGGTTCACAATCAAACAAACAAAACACAAGCACAAAAGTATATACACAATTATGTGCTCAAGTGAGCAAAAGGCAAATTGCATTAACATAAACATGTGCTCAAGTGAGCAAAGGAGAAAGCAAATGAATAATATGTACAAGAATAATAAATTGCATAAATGTAAAGTGCAAAAAGTAAATGTTAATGGTTAATAGTTAGTGTTAGTAGTTAGTGTGCCATAAGGCAAATTTAGCGCTATGTTAAGCAATCGTAATTGGACTTATGTAGAAGTCACAACTATCTGAGGCCGGTCAATAATAATGTAGGCAAACAACACAAGTTAGAAGTCTTGATTAGTGAACCAAGTTCCAACAACTTGCCATGCCAAAAGAAAAAGAAATTGATCTTGTATTGGTTTAAGTCCTTTGCATGATTTAGGAAACAACCTATCCTTAATGCAAAGCCATTCACTTGATCAATTGATCAAGATGAATTAGATTTGGATCAAGGAAGATTAAGTCTTTGCAATCAATGTTAACTTATCAACCTTCAACTCATTGATCAAAAAGAAAAAGAAAAAAAAAGAAGGAGATGAAAATGAAAATGGAAAATGGAAAGAAATAAGTGCATTAAATGAGATGGCATATACCAATCAACAAATATTGACCAATGATATTGAGGATCATGGTCAAACACTCAAAAACAGAAATGAGATGAAGATTGGAAGTCAAGAAATGAACAAAATATTTTTGGCATTTTTAATATTAAAAAATAAACTTGAATTAAAATAATAAAGAAAGGTCAAACTTCAAAATCACTTCAAATCAACTTTGAAAAGTCCAAGTGATTTATCCTAAGTTCAACAAGGTCAAACAAAGTTTGACAAAAAAATTCAGCATTTTTAAAAGTCAGAAACTATTTTTAATCAATTAAAAATGAATAAAAATAACCTAATTGAACTAAAATCTCGAATAAATCTCAAATCAATTAGAAAATTGATGAGAATATTTTTCATAGATCCATCATTATTCAAATAGGTTAGGAAAATATTTTTGTATTTTTTGAATATTGGAAACTATTTAAAATGAATTAAAAATAACCAGAAAAGAGAAAATTCACAAAAAATATCAAATGACAAAATAAAAAATATTAAAAATCATTTTTAGAAACTAGAATTCAAATGGAGAAGAATGCAATTGGTCCCATATTTTTTGGAATTAAAATAAAGAAGTTATGAATTTTTGAAGATAAAGAAAATAAAAGAAATAAAAACAGAAATTAAGAAAATCAAAAAACAAGGAGCGTCTGATAAAGCCTCATTAATTGACGTGGCTTATTAAGCGCTCCAGAAGTGCACTTCCATGGTGAGTCCAAGTCAATGCAACCACACACTTAATTAAAAGAAGTCATAAAGATGGAAGGTGGAGATTAGATCTGGAAATCAGATCCAAGGGCCCATATTCAACCTGGCAAACGGACGGTGGTGTACACCACCGTCTTCTCCGGCGAGTCCAGGGATTCCGGCTAAAGTTGCAGGTCATCAAATCTTAATGAAAACGAGCGATCCTCATATCATTGGAAAGCTTGGGTGATGTACATCACCCCTGTACCATTAGTTTCTCTTCTAGATCTCCATAGAAAGAGAAATCAGAAGAAGAAAAATATGGTGTTCATGCTGAACTTCATGTTTTTACAAAATTGAAAGCACAAATCAAATGCCTCTAATGAGAGGACTTCAGCCAAGCCAAGAAACTCAAGAAATAAGCAAGAAACAATGAGTTTCGAAGAGAAAAAGTTCTGATATCCACCTTTGAAAATGCAGGTCTGGAGAGCACGATTATTCTCAACTAAAGCTTGCAGTAGGATCTAGTGATGAAGATGAAGCAAGGCTAAGGAATTATAGGTCTGAAAATCAACCAAGGTAGTTGAAATTCAGATCTGAATTTTTTAGAAGAAAGTAGAAATTCCTTTAGTGATGGCTAGGTTTTGATTTCTGCAGCATTTCAGATTGATTCAGGGATCGAAATTGAATGAAATGGTGCTTCTATTTATAGATGGAGAGGCAAGGCAATGGTGATCAAACTCATGTGCATGAAATTGGGTCCTTCATGCATGGGCCTGTACAGGCGCATGTGAGGCCCAAGATCAAATGCAAATGCAAGCTGAGCTCATTCTAAAGTGAAATGGACGTGTATAATTGATGGAATTGGCTTGTGTATGAAGCTTCACCATGAATTGAATAATTGTGCCTAAAACTTCCCCTCTTCGAAAATGCCATTTACCAAATCCAAACATAAGCATGTGGGTAATGGTTGGAAAGGTCTTGACATAAGGAAAACATTTTATGTTTAGCAAAAACTCATTTGAAGTGTGGAAATTTATGAAAACAGGCCATGAAGTTCATAGTGCAAAACATGCTTTTGAGAATCTTGCCAAATTGAACCAACTTCAAGCCCCTCTATTTTGATGATGCAAGCTTCAAATGGAAAAACCTCCAACACAAAAGTTGTAGGTCGCTTCAAGAAAATCAAAATGGACTTAACTTTTGCATCATTTGGATTTTTGATGAAGAAGTTATGGGCACTTGAAGTTGGACTTTTTTGCCTTTCAATGCATTTGGCCCAAAGTGACCTATAATGTTTTGCATTATCACATGTATTTCTTTTGAGATTATGAAATTTTGTTCAACATAACATTTGAAGTAGACATCTTAAGCTTTCCAATTAATTTGATCCCATCTCAAAATCATAAAAAATGAATGAGTTATGTTCTTGGGAAGTTGACTCAAAATTAGGGTTTCAGTCAAAATGACCTATAATGTCTTGGAGTGGGAGATGACCTTCCAAGCTTCAAATAAATTTTTGATGAACATGAAAGTTGTTCGTATTGTCCTTAAGAACACTTCTGCTTTTGGGATCATCTCCATTTGACCAACACATAAAAACTTAGGTCTCAGTGCATTTCAAAATAGTCAGATGAATTGACTGATCAACTTTCCAAGTCTACAACTCATACCTTGATGAATTGATGATTGAGGACACTCAAATATGTTCAAATATGCATGAAATTATGAATTAAAGAACTTCCCTTGATTGTATTTGACCATGGGCTGAGGTTGCTTCATGAGCAAGGCACACTTCGTACACAGATGAACTAGGGCTTCCTTGAGAAACAACACTCAAACCCTTTGACTTGCTTTGATCAAAATGATGAATTGAGGTACCAGGGAGGCATATTTGATGAATGAGAGCTTTGGGAACCATTACGATGCTTGCTTTCATCTTCACTTGGCCATATTTTTGCACAAAGGATCTCCTAGAAGCTTTTGACCTTGTGATTGCTTCAAGCTACAAACAAGAAATGTTAGTGACATATTTTTGTGCTTTTGGTTAGTAAACAAAATGAGAAAAGCAATAATATACAATTCAAGCATGCTTGGTGATCTCAAACCACTCACAAGGAGTCCCACCCAAAGGCAAAGGGAACCAAGATGCTCATGATCCTTGAGGCTTTGCAAATGCAATGTTATGATGCCATGAGGGATCTTAGGGACAAAATTGGGGTCTTACAAATATAAATATTAATTAAAAATATTTTTTTATTTTTTATCATTATCATCATTGTCACCTTATTAAAAATTAATTTTTTTATTCTAATCATTATTGTCACATGTGTAAAATTGACGGGGACTAAAAAAATTGCAAGAAAAGTAAAGTTTAGGCATAAAAAACTGATTTTTTTTAAAATTAGATTAAAATATTAAAAATATATAAATAGGGGAACCAAAAGTGCATTTAAGCATTCTTTTTTCTTGAAATTTTTTTTTTCTTCTGAAAAATAAATTAAATATATTTATATTTAATTTTTAAAAAAATATATATTTTAACTATATAAGTATATTTTAAATTAAATATGTTTTTATTCAAATCAAAATTAACTATAAAACATGTTATGGATATAATTGGTTTATAATTTTTTTAAGAAAATGAAATTCAGGTATGTTAATTGACTATAGTTATGAAAATTAACCGTCCATAAATATCTCTCCCTTCTATAACATAAAATTAAATCTTTCAAATATAATAAGTAATAAATCGAGGAATCCTTCTAAAATACCATTATAGCCACTTATCCAAATAAGCACACAAAACAAGAGCAACTTAAAGACATACATATTTCTCAAAAAAAAAACCATAAGTAATTCAATAGAATGATACTAACATAGAAAAGAATAGAGAAGAAGAAGAAGATACCTGTTCTCATTACAGTCTGGGTGTATGGACAAAAACACTCCTATAAGATTAAGAACAGTCCAAAAACAAAACAAAAATCTAACAAACATTTCAATCACCACCTGCATCATCATTAAATAAAACCCTAAACTCAAAAACACCTAACACATAATATAACATTAAAAAAAACATTGAATAAGGTTACTTTGAAAGGAGGTACTGAAAACTCTTCTTCAGTAATTTTCGACAAGATCTTATCTATGACCAAGTTATTGCTCGTAGATGCGAAGTGATTTGCGATTCAGATTTTTATGATGAGAAAGATGAACGAAGGTTTTGATAAGTCAATTAAAGAAGGATTGACATTCCAGTTTCCATGGTGAGAGAGATGAACAAAGAGTTTAAGGTAAGGTTTGAGAGAGAAGCATTTTAGAGAAACAAAGTGTTTTTGTTTTATTTTTTTAATTTTTTATTAGTAATATTTAAAAAAGACTCTAAAACAAATTATTTTGTGTGATTTGAAAAAAAAGACGCAATTTAAATTGGTTAAGTGCTGGCTAAGACCGTATATACTATTTTTATAAATAAATATAAAAAATAAATAAAAATAATATGGATCTGTTGGACACTAAATAATTTTATTTTATTTATTTATTTAGCATTTTTTTAATGTTAATGCGTTTTTAAGTACAAACCGTTTAGATCTTCCATATTTGACGGTATCTCACCATCTGAATATGAACAAATGGGGACTGTCATTTCTGATTTGTCAACTAAAAACATGATTTTGAAAGAGAAACTTAAGACTTATGAGGAGTTGATTCGTGCATTACAGAAAAACTCGTGTTTACTTAAAGATCAATTATTCCATTTTACGAAAAGTTTTTATTTAGGTCATCAACCTCCACATTCGGATCCAACTCCGTCTTCGCTTACTTCTTAAAATACATTATTAATTTTTTTTTAGAACACCCGTTTGTTTGTCATCTCTTACTTTCAAGAACAATTATATTACTATTTTATTGTAATGTCTTAATTTCATGAGTCTTGTTTGTACTATTTTAATTTAATATTTATTATCAAGTACAAAACAAATACTACTTTGATTTTAACAACATATGTTTTGTACTATTATAGTTATGATTTGAAGAATATTTATGATATTAAAAAAAAATAGTGTTTCATATTGTGTATTTTATTTATTTTAATTTTTTATATATATTAAATTCATTTGAATTATTAATATTATAATTTAAATTAAGCAAAAAAATTATAATTTTAATAATTTAATGCAAGATTTCACTAATTAGTGATGGAATGCAAACGCCACTAATTCATTGTAATTTAGTGACGGAATAAATCCGTCGTAAAGAACGAAATGTGATTTAGTGATGAAAATAATCCCTCATAGAAATAGTATATATTGATTGGTACTAACTAGTGACGGAATATAAACGTCACTAACTCTTAATTAGCATGTAGTTATAGATTTCTCACAAATTACTGACATATTTCATTTTGAATATTAGTGACAGAATTTTACAGTTAGTGACGAATTAATTTCGTACTAATTTGTGATGGAATCTGAAATCTCTCACAAATTGTTTGCGACATTGAAATTCAATACGGATATTGACACGTCACTAAGTCCATCACTAAATTATTTCGTGACGAAATTTTACTATATTTGTGACGAAATATTGTCCTCTCTAATCCAATTTTTTGTGTGCACAGATACTAAGATTAAATCATTTTAAAAATTAAATAAATAAATTTGTTAGAATCCGTCTATATAATATAAAGACGATGCTAATTTTTTAGAATTAAAACATATTTTTCACGTAGTGAACGTCCTCGTAAAGCAGCTTAAAATTAAATTCAGAAAAAATCATCTCAGATTCTCGAAGCTCTATTCACTCAACTCTATCGGAACATAACTTTTAAACTTCCTACAACTATATCGGACCATAATTTTAAATTTGGAAATTTGGAGATAGCTTATTATTTTCAAACTATGATCTTGTAAATTTGGAAGAAGTTTACCAATTTATGTTTTTTCTTAAAAATTTTTTAGTAGATTTAATACTTTTCTCAAAATTTAATTATTTTTAATAGCAAGTAGAAATAGAGGACAAGAGATACTACATTTAAAACGCGAAGATGCCAACTATGTGGTCACTATTTTCATCTTATTCAATGTTTTATATTTTTCCTTCTATATTAGGTCTATATCCCTCTTTTTTTTTCCAACTATATATTACTAACTAGTAACATCACCCTAAATTTGTAGAAATACTTTGAACAAGATTATGATTTATTTATCAGTTTATCGAAGACTTTGACAAGTGTTAATTATTTTTCAAAGACTTAATTGTTAATCTCTTGAAATATAATCACTAAGCAACAATTTTGTCTTAATCTTAAGTATGGATGCATGTTATATTCTTAGCAATTACTACTAACATTCATAGCAAAAGCAAGCCATTTCACATGCACATAGTCATGTTATGACCCTATAAATAAAGACTCATATTGTATCTAGTTAATCACATCTTCAAAAACCTATAGCTCTCATATTTCTCAGATATGAAAATGAACTTCTGTCTTCTCATAGCAATAGCTCTTTGCTTTGTTGCGGTTGTGTTAAGAGGACTACCAGTACCATCATCCTTCTCCTCAAAACCACAGCTTGATCCATTGTTTTACAGTAAAACATGTCCTCAATTGCCTTTTATTGTATATCAAATTTTATGGAATGTTTCTAAGACGGATCACCGAATGCCTGCGAGTCTCATAAGACTTCACTTTCATGATTGTTTTGTTCAAGTATGTATGGTTTTCTCGAACTCAACATTATTTATCTATGAATGTCTCTAACTCTAAGATCTTGTGTAAATGTTGATATAGGGTTGTGATGCATCAGTTTTACTGAACAACACCGCTACCATCGTGAGTGAACAAGGAGCTTCTCCGAATATCAACTCGTTAAGAGGCTTAGATGTTGTGAATCGAATCAAAACTGCGGTGGAAAAGGCTTGCCCTAATACAGTTTCTTGTGCTGATATTCTTGCACTTGCTGCTGGAGTATCATCTGTTCTGGTAAATATGGCAGCGCGGAAGCTTTTTGTCCGTTTATCTTCTATTTCTGTATAATCTTTAATACAAATCTATATTCGCAGACTCGAGGTCCATGTTGGATTGTGCCATTGGGAAGAAGGGATAGTTTAACAGCAAATCAAGCTCTTGCTAATCAAAATCTTCCATCTCCTTCCTTCAATCTAACTCAACTTAAATCTTCTTTTGCTGTACAAGGCCTCAACACCAATGATCTAGTAGCACTCTCAGGTATAATATATATATATACATGCATGCAACAGTTTCTAAATAAGTATTCTATAGTGAAAATAGTTTATGATTTACTTATATGCTTTTATTGCAGGTGCTCATACATTTGGAAGAGCACGTTGTTCATTATTTGTCGATCGATTATACAACTTCAACAATACTGGCAAACCTGATCCAACTCTTGATACAGCATACTTGAAAGAATTGCAGAAAGAATGTCCTAAGAATGGACCTGGAACAAACCGTGTGAATTTCGATCCAACGACTCCTGATATATTGGACAAGAACTACTACAGCAATCTTCAAGTTAAAAAGGGTTTGCTTCAAAGTGACCAAACGTTGTTCTCAACACCAGGTGCAGATACCATTAGCATTGTGAACAAATTTGGAAATAACCAAAATGCTTTCTTTGAGAGTTTTAGGAATTCAATGATTAAAATGGGAAATATTGACGTGCTCACGGGAAAGAAAGGAGAAATTAGAAAACAATGCAATTTTGTTAACAAGAAATCTTCTGAACTGGATCTTGCCACGGTGAGATCCAGAGAATCGGTAGAGGAGGATTTAGTTAGTTCAATCTAATGAATGGGTGTTACTTTACTTTAAAAGTTTAAATGTGGTGATTGCCATTTATTAATAAATAAGTGATAGCTAAGTACAATAATGCCATGTTGTTTTGTGCTACGTGATTTGTGTGTATTTCATAGAGTTTTCATAATATTTCCTCTGTTTTTTTAAGTGTCATTTTTTAGAAAAAAAATTGTTCACTTTTAAATGTCATTTCAAAGTTTAAAATGGTATTGATTGTTCTTTTGTCAAAAGTATCCCTAGTTAAAAGGAAACGGAAGGAGTAATATCCTTTCTTTCTATTTGCTGGCAAGACTTCTTAGATTATTAATATAAAAAAAATTCTTCTCGTTTCGACTAAATATCGAGGAAAAAAGTCAGAAGGGACAAGAACTACTACAACAATATTCCAAGAAATTTCATGACGCGTTATATTGTTTTTTTCAAGAAATTATTGAATCCCAACAACGGTAGTTTTTTTTTAAAGTGACACATTTCTTATTATTTAAGATTTTTTTTTTATTAAATATTATATTTCTCGATTTCTCAAATAACTGAGGGATATCCTATACAGATTTTACTATAAAATGATTCATTCACTAAGATTTACCTAAGCATAACTTACAAGTTCGGTCGCTCCATACTCTTAAATATCATTCTGTCTGATGGATTGCGAGACAAAAAAAGTTATGTTCTATGTTGTCGTTATTCTTACACCAACATTTAACAAATCAGTTTTCCGTTTTTGCAATTTATCTCACGTAATAGTGTTGTTGTTGTGCTTGTTATTGTTCACGTCAATGTTTAATGGAATAACTTTCCAATATTGCTAATCAAAGAAAACTTTATATCTTTGATATTGATTTCTTTAGTTGACAACATTGAGAAATTTATTCTTAATTATATTGCAACACATCAAGAAATTGGTGAATGGTAAAAAATTGAAAAATGAAACAATACATGTTACTTCGATTTTTTTTCCATTCACTACTTTTTTGGCATTAAAAGTCATTTATTACCTCGGTTCTTTTAGAAACCGGGGTTAAAATCGAAGAACAAAATAAGTGTGTTTATTAAGTTTCTTTGCAATCCTTACACAAATCTTTGTCGACCATTTAGTGATATCAACGCTCAAGACACTACCATTAGTTATCCGCGTGAAACCTAAAAGACATTCATTCAGAAGACTCATGCCATATTATAAAAGCATTCTGAATATAAAAAATTGATCATGAAAGCATTTGTCATGAAAATATTGAGACTTATTTGTTTTGTATCATAAACATTAAAATATTATTCTCTATGATGGATTGCAAGAGCATAAAAATGATTGAGTTTAAGGATCAAATATTTGAGTTTAAGGTTTGTGTTATTAAATAATCATATAACTGAAAGTTATTTTATTTATCTAACCTTTTTGTTTTCCTTTAATCATAAACAAATGTATAAAATATCCAACAGTTGATCTTCCCCAAGATTCAATGAATGAGGATTCAACATTTGTTCTTCACCTATTGTGATGACGATGAATCATATTCAAATTTTGTTTATATATTTTTACTTTAATATTCTATGTAAACAATGTAATATTTTGTGTAAACAATATAATTTGCAAACAATTTAATTTAATTTTTTGTGTAAACAATGTAATTTGTATTAAAAAAATATTTTTCTCCCCGGTTTTGGGCATAAACCGAATGGTATGTGGTGCTAGTTTTGGAAATATAAAAAATATTATTGTGGGGGATCAAGCCAATGACCATTTCAACTATCCCATCGGTTATTCAGAAATCGAGAGTTAAAGTTGCAAATTTCCATGACGCCCTTCGTTACCTCACTTGTATCACCGAGGTAAAACCGCCTCCGCATCCGAGATAACATGTGTTTTTGTAGTAGTGAATGATTATTATTGTTGTTTGTGTGTTAATTTGTGTATGGTTTGTATATGATTTTGATTTTATTTTCCGAAAGCATGTAATTATATATCTTAGTTGGATGAAAGTCAATAGATTAAATACCGAGTATGAAAATCGAGTGTGTTAATTCCTTGAATTTGATGAAAGAAACCTTCCAGAAAATGAAGGAATTTTGTATTATCCTTGTAAAAAAATGAGAGAATATGAAAACACACGGAAAGAAGGAAATACTCAATCAACTAAGTTGTGATGGAATTTGTCAAAATTATACGACATAAGTGTGTCTTAGTGAAGTGATAAAAAAAACTTCGTCACATAGAGTTGAACTTGATGAAGATATGTGTGATTAACTAAAAGATATAATCCGTGATATTGGAGAAGATTCTTTTAGGAGAGTCCATGTGTTTGATATCTTACATAGTAACAAGGAACCGTTATTTCTGGAGTGCAAATTTTTTAGACGATTGTCAGCTGTGTTAAAATTGTTTAACTTTAAGGCAAAAGTGGGTGGAAGGATAAAGTTTCACGGAGTTTCTTGAATTGTTGAAAGGTATGCTTCCATAAGGTAACACATTGGAGAACTATAATTATGAGGTCAAAAAGATATTGTGTCCAATGGGTTTGGATTATGTCAAAATATATGCATGTCGTAATGATTGCATATTAGACATGAAATAATATGAAAAATAGGATAAGTTCCCTAGGTGTAGGGAGTCACACTACAAGCTGAAGGACAATGATGTTGATGATGTTGATAGTGTGAGCAAAAAGGGTCCTCCTGCCAAGATGATGTGGTATCTACCAATAATTATATAATTCAAGACACTGTTTGCTAATTCTAATGACACAAATAATATTAGATGACAGTGCATATGAAATAAAATTTGATGAAAAAATTTGCCATGTGACTGATTCTTTGTAATGGAATAAAATTGATTCACTGTTTCTGGATTTTGGTTGCGAGGCAAAAAAACTCAGGATTTAACTTTCCATATATCAAAGAACCTATTTGATAATTTGAGTACTAACTAGACTTCATGGTTTGTTATTCTCATAAGTTACAACCTATCTCCATGGTTTTTCATGAACCGCAAATATACGATGTTGTATATGATGATATCGAGTCCAAAACAACCTAGAAATGTTATAGATGTTTATTTAAGTCCATTGATTAAAGATTTTAAAAAAATGGGAGGAAGATGCTGATGTTAATAATGCGTATCCCGGTGAAAATTTTAAGATGTGTGACATGTTGTTTTACATAGTCAATGATTTTCTCGCATAAAGTAATTTATCTGGGTACAACGTTAAGGGACATAAAGTGTGTCCTATATGTGAAGGTGATACATGCTTCCACCAACTAAAGAATGGAAAAAATATTGTTTACCTTAGGCATCAAAAATTTCTAAGACCCAATCAACCATATCATAGCTTGCAAGGTATCAAATTTCCCAAGGGTACTCTTTAAATATCAAAAAACTTGTATCAATGAAAGATCACAAATTAATTTCCCAAGGGTACTCTTTAAATGTCTTGATGCAACAACTTATCCTAGTGGTTATTCGTGGCATTTTTCCAAAACAAAAGAGCAAAGGAAAGTGTAATTAGATTGTGCTTAATCTTCAATGCTATTTGTAATAAAATCATTGATCTAGGAAATTTAGATGAGTTGGAACATGAGGCTCGATTTAACTTGTTTAATTGGATATGTATATCCCACCATCATTTTTTTGACATAATGATTCACTTAATTGTAATGGCAGAGCCAGACTACAGAGTTTGGGGTGAGCACCAAATTAAACTATAATTTATAAATCAAATATTCATACCATAATGTATATAAATTTTCTAAATTGTAATAAACACAAAGTTGAACATAAAATGCTTAAAAAATATTACTTAAAAATACCTTGAAATAATGCTCTGTGATCTTTAAGTAGCTTGAAATCATCAATAATAATCTTAGAATCAATACTTGCAGCAATTTCTCTTTCAATGTTAATTGTCTTGCTATATCTTAAAAAATCAGCTTCCATTTTACTTCTCAATCTTGTCTTGATAATTTTTATTGCGGAAAAAGATATTTTAGTACTACCTGTAGATACAAGAAAGTCATGATAAGGCGGAGCAATCTATCAATCAAATAGTAATTTTACTTCTTTTTTGTTGCAACCAAAGATTTACATAATTCTTAAATAGTTAATAAATTGTTCAAACTCGATGTTTGAGGAGCGTCAATAATAAAATGCTGAATTTGAAATTGAAAATTAATTCTCTCTTGCTCATTGAAGTCCATAGGACAATACTTTTCAACTAGAGTGCAAATAATATCAAGGTTAAAATCCTTGTAATTATTCTTGGGAGCCAAAGCACAACTTAGAGTTAACAAATCAATTGTTTGCTCATTAAATATGTTATTTAACTCTTGTAATTGTTTGTCAATGGTAATGAAAAATATTTCAACTCTAAAATAATGCTCAATGGTTACCTGGTTATCTTCATGACGAGAACGACCAAATTTTATTGTTGAATGAATATCATTAAGATCAGGAATCTCAATATCATGTTTTTCACAAAAAGACTTCACAGAAGTAAACAATTCATCTCAACCATCTTCTCTCAATTCTTGAATAAGAGTTTTTGTTGTACAAACCAAATGCATAGCATTAATTACATTATGAGATTATTGTTATAAGACTTGACAAAGGATATTTGTGATCCTTATAATTTCTTTCTTTCCTCTTGAAAAAAGAATCAATTTTTCTACTATTCATTATCACTTTTATGCTAAATAATCAATTAAATAAATTAAAAAAAATACACTTTACAAATTCCAACACAACACAACAAAAAATACACTTTACAAATTCCAACACAACACAACAAAATCCCAAAATTCTCTAAATTCATAATACCACTTACAAATTCCAATCAATCTCAAAATTCTTTAAATTAACAATCCAATCTTACCTATCTTACTAAGTTAGTAATAAACCAGTTCAAACCAAGATAAGTTCACAAGCCAAATAATATTATCACAATACTAATTAAAAAAATCTAACAACATGTTATTAACATTTGTTTACCAGAAAGAGAATGACAAGCTAACATTTACTTTTCAAAAGGATACAAAAATTTCTTTTTAAAAGAGTTTTATTTAAAAACATTAAAAAAGCAAGTTAGATGAAGAAGAAATATTGTTAGAGCACACTCGTGGCGGTCTTCGGCTGCAGCGTGATGGGCGGTGGAGCAAATAAACAACGACGGTAAAGGAAGAAAATTGTTAGAGAGAGAGAGAAAGAGAGAGAGAGAGTTGTTTCTGTAAATGGGTTATAAAAAATATAAATTTATTAGGACTTGTTTGGTTAATAGTCTAAAGGAAAACTTATTATTTTTCATTTCAAATACGGGTAATATGGTATTTTCACTATATAAAAAAAAAGTTTGGGGTAGTCGTGGCCCCATGTCATAACTATTGTGGCTCAGTTTATTTAAGGTGGATGTATCCGATAAACTGATACATTAAGATATTTAAAGGGTATACGAAGAAGCATCACCGTCTAGAAGCATCGATCATTGAAATGTATATTATAGAATAAACTATTGAGTTTTGTTCAAACTATTTGTTAGAAGCAAACTCCATATGAACTCCTAAGTATCTTCATGATGAAAGATATAAATGTAAAGATACTCACACTTTAAATGTTAAGACAATGACCCAAGACGTAGTTCTTCAAACACATTTGTATATATTGAATAATGTTGATGAAATTCAACCTTACTTATCCACTCACAAAAGACTTATTAAGAAAAAATTTCCCCAAATGAGTGAAAAATTATTGTTGACAGAGCATAACAAATGTTTCATAAATTTGATTAATGAAATGGTTTCTAAAGATAAATGTGTATCTGAGACAATTAAATGAATATCATATATGCTTAAGTTTAATGTACTAACTTGGAGTGCATACGACATTAGTAAATTTTCATTCTATACTAAATCTAAGGATGCCTACAGTATCATGAAGAATAGTGGGGTTATGGTTGAGGTTGAATTCATGTACTTCTCTAGTTCTAAATATAAGAATCACGTAATGACATCTAAACCATACTTTGGCGTCTTTGAGGAGATTTGGGAGATTGATTGTGTTATATTTAAAATATCTTTATTTAAGTGCAAGTTGATTGACATCAACACTGGTGTATAAACCAATGAATTACGATTAACATGGGTTGACATTTGCAACGTGTAAGACTCGAATATTTTAGTCCTTCTTAGACTTTAATATTTTATTCCTTTTTATTTATTAAAATAATTTATATTTTAATTTTAATCAGATTCATCTTTCAACGTCTCTCTCTCAAAACTGATGCTTTACAAAGAACACTTGTGCAAGTTACTTTCCAACGACTCTTTTTCTGACTCTATAAAAAGGAGTTGAATATTTGAAGGAAGGTTAAGCACTCACAAACAATCTAACAAAAGTAACTTTGAGCTAAAGCATCTATCTGTTTATTTCATAAGCTTTTAAGATTTCTTATCTTTGTATATCTTAGAAATATTAAGTGTTAAGAATCTTTGTGGTTGTTGTATCACTTCTATACTTCTGATATAGTTGTTATATTTTCTACTAAACTATTTGTTTAAAGTATAGAAAGTCTCTTGTCTGTTTTCTTGAGTAGTGAAAGTCTATTGCTAGTTTTCTTGAGTAGTGGAAGCCTCTTGCCTGTGTGCTTGAGCAGAAGTCTCTTGTTGGATTGCTTGAGCAGAAGTCTTTTTATAATGTGATTAAGCAGTTGAAGTCTCTTGATAGTTTGCTTGAGAAAAGTGTAATCAGTTTGATTATAGTGAAAATATCTTGTTGGACAAGGGGACTGAACTACTCTCAGTTTAGGAGAGGAACCAGGATGAATTATGTGTGATGCTTTTCTACTCTCTTCTGAATATTATTCTTCCGCTGCTAACAACTTTGTAATCAGATTCTGAACTTGTTCACTTTCTGAAGTTGGTTTATCAGAAGTGAAAAAATTAACATACACAATTCACCCCCCCTCTTGTGTATTTTTCTCACCTTCAATTGGCATCACAGCATGGTTCGTGCTAAACACTTTACAGTGGTACAGTAAAAGATCCTAAGAAAAATACTAGTTTAAAGGAATTAAAGGCATTTTATTGTGGTGTACGAGGTGCATAAAATTCATATATAATGTCATATTCTTCACAATATGCATCAAATTCCAAAGAGAAAAGTATTCACTACCCATATCACTCCTAAGGACTTTGATACTTCTACTTAATTGATTTTCTACTTCCGCTTTATAAATTTTAAATGAGTTAAAGGCACCATCTTTATGCTTTAAAAGGTATACATGTGTGAACATAGAGAAATCATCGATAAAAGTTATGAAATACCGGTTTCTCCCACAGGTTAACATGCCATTAAATTCACACAAATCAGAGCGCACAAGATCAAACAAATTTTATTTTCTTTTAATGCTTTTGAGTGGTTTCTTGATCAATTTTTATTCAATACATATTTCACATTTTTCGAAATCATGAATTTTGCATGAGATCAATCCGGATTTAATTAGTCTATTCATAGTACTAATACCAATATGTGCTAATCTAGAATCCCATAAAGAAATAGATTCAAGCATATAAGAAGAATTAGAAATTTCATTAATAATACTATCAGTAGTACAAAATTTGATCATTCCCTCATCATAATATCATTTTCCTACAAATACATTGTTACAGGTTAATATTAGTTTTCCCAATTCATAAACAAACTTAATTCCCGATTTTCCCAACAAGGCCCCACTAACAAGGTTCATATTCATGTCGGGGACATGAAGTACATTGACAAGAGTGACTTTCTTTTCTGAAGTGAAATTTAGTTCGAAGGATCCCGTTCCAACAACTCTAGATCTTACTTCATTTCTCGTATGCATTTCTTGTCCATCATTTTACTTCATAATAGATTTTAAATGTTGTTTTGTCATAAGAAACATGCATGGTAGCACATGTATAAAACCACCATCCTTGCACTTTGCCTTTGATTGCCATAATCTCGCTCACTGTAGCAATTATGTCGTCATTTGTATGAAAACATTAACTTCATTTTTGGACATGTTATGCCTACAGTCTCGAGCAAAGTGACCTAGTTTGTCGCACACATATCATCCACCTTTTGGTCCTTTAGGTCTGCTAGAGTTATTGAATTTGTTATGTTCCTTCTTAGGGCTAAGATGGTTCTTCATGCCAGCATATTTCCTCTTTCCTTTTGCAATCACAATAATGGATTTAGAGTATCTAACAGATTCAGACTTTTCTACATCCTTCATCTTCTTCTCGATTCGAAGGTGTTTCTGAAGTTTCTCCAATGAGAAATCCTCAAGACTATGCAACAATGTATTCATGTATCCTTTCCATGAAGGTGGCAAGTTTTCAATTATTGCACCAACTTGGAAAGCTTATGGAATGTCTATTTTTACAACTTTTATTTTATTCACGAGAACCTATAACTCGTGTACTTGTGCAAGAATAGACTTGGAGTCTAACATTTTAAAATCACAGTATTTAGATATTAAGAACTTTTTCATACCTTCATTTTCAACCTTGAATTTGAATTCAAGTGCTTTCCATATCTATGTTGAAGATTGGGTATCAGTGTATAGATCATAGAGACGATCAGATAATGCATTAAGAATATGTCCACGACACAAGAATTCATCTTCATTTCGTTTCTTTCGTTTCTTTTTGACTTCATCGGTGTCATCTTCGATTGGTTTTGAAATTAGTTTTAAGTTAGGATCTAAGACATAGTGAATCTTCAAGGCAGTCAATAGAAACGTCATCTTGTCTTGCCAACGGGTGAAGCTTGTACCATCGAAAGGATCCAACTTGACAAGGTCCTGGTTCATCACTTTGATGCTTGAAACTGAAGCATCGGTGGCAATGATTTGAGATACTATAATATTGTTAGGTAATACTTCTATATTGAATGGATCCAGGCTGAAATCGTGAATGAAACACTTTCCTTAGAGTATTTCAAGGACTCTCCAATGTCTTAGAGTTTCTATGCAGGAATACTCATGATAATTAGGCATATGCTTGAGTTTGCACAAGACGGATGAAAACTCAAATGTAGGAAAGATAATCTGAAATTTTTCTGAAGAGGATATGTGTTTTGGGATGTGATTTCCGAATTCTGAATGATTTATTTATAGTCCATGTTTGTGTTGTTTCACAAGGTTGCGTCCCTTGATGAAACAACATCCTTTCAGTACACCTTTACCAAGAGATGTGTTGTTCCACATATAACAACATTTTCCAAGAGTTGCATGTCTTCACTCAGCAACACTTCACGGAGTGTTGCCTAATTTTGAACTTAAAATTCAAACTTAAGCAACAATAAAAAATAAGAGCAGCAACCAAGCCGCCAGAATGCCACAGTCGTCACAGTATAACACTGCAAGTATCCTGATTTGCTCAAGTGCCGCCTACAAGCCACCACTAACGCCTCTATGCCCACACCCTCGGACCCGGTCTCAAAGTCGAAGTCGGTGTCACCACCGTGTATGAAGGAGGAAATGTTTGGGACCACCACACTAGTCTGTAAGACCCCAATTTTGTCCCTAAGATCCCTCATGGCATCATAACATTGCATTTGCATAGCCTCAAGGATCTTTAAGCATCTTGGTTCCCCTTGCCTTTGGGTGGGACTCTTGTGAGTGGTTTGAGATCACCAAGCATGTTTGAATTATATATCATTGCTTTTCTCATTTTATTCACTAACCAAAGCACAAAAATATGTCACTAACATCTTTTGTTTGTAGCTTGAGTAATCACAAGGCCAAAAGCTTCAAGAAGGTCATTGGTACAAATGCATGGCCAAGAGGAGGTGGAAGCAAGCATGGTAATGGTTCCCAAAGCTCTCATCCATCAAATATGCCCCCCCCCCTAATATCTCAATTCATCATGTTTGATCAAAGCAAGTCAAAGGGTTTGAAGTTTGTTCCCCAGAGAAACCCTAATTCATCTGTGCACCACAATGCCTTGCTCATGAAGCAACCTCAGCCCATGGTCAAATATAATCAAGGGAAGTTCTTTAATTCATCATTTCATGCATATTTGAACTTATTTGAGTGTCCTCAATCATCAATTCATCAAGATATGAGTTGTGGACTTGAAAAGTTGATTAGTCAAATCATCTGACTATTTTGAAATACACTGAGACCTAACTTTTTATGTGTTAGTCAAATGGAGATGGTTCAAAAATAAAAAATGTTCTTAAGGACAATATGAACAACTTTCATGTTCATCAAAATTTGATTTGAAGCTTGGAAAACCATCTTCCATTCCAATACATTATAGGTCATTTTGACTGAAACCCTAATTTTAGGTCAACTTCCCAAGGACATAACTCATTCATTTTTTATGATTTTGATGTGGGATCAAATGAATTGGAAAGCTTAAGATGTCTAATTGAAATGTTATGTTGGATAAAATTTCAAAATCGCAAAGAAAATACATGTGATAATGCAAGACATTATAGGTCCTTTTTGATCAAAGGTATTAAAAGTCAAAAAAGTCCAACTTCAAGTGACCATAACTTCTTCTTCAAAAATCCAAATGATGCATAAGTCCATGTTTATTGTCTTGAAAATATATACAACTTTGATGTTGGAGGTTTTTTTATTTGAAGCTTGCATCATCAAAACAGAAGGGCTTGAAAGTTGGCTAATTTTAGAAACCTTGCCTTGGCATGTTTTGCACATCACACTTTAAACTCAAATTTCATAAATTTCCACATTCCAAATGGATTTTTGACCAACATAACATTTGTTCCTCATACAAAAACCTTTCCAACCATTACCCATATGCCTATGCTTGGATTTTCTAAATGGTATTTTCGAAGAGGTGAATGATTAGGTTCAATTGTGGAATTCATGATGAAACATTGTTGCACAAGCCAATTCAGAGCAAATTACACGTCCAAACCCTTGGCATTTGAACTCAGCTTGCATTTGGCTTTGCTTTTGGGCCTTGTGCATGATCATGCAAGCCCATGCAAGTGGTATCCAAGTTTATGCACACAGATCATTCCACCCTTTCCTTGCCAATTCAGCTATAAATACATGCTTCATTGCCTCCATTTAGACACCCAATTTCAACCTGAAATGCTGCTGAAATCGTTCCCTAACCATCACTAAAGAAGCAATTGCATTTTCTTCAAAAAATTTCAGATCTTGAATTCAACTTCATCTGGTTGTTTTCATAGATCTAATGCTTCTAGACCTTCACTCCACACTCCATTGAACTTCTGTTTTGATAAAGCAAGCAAGGTTTCAAGCTCAAATCATCAGAACTCAAACTTGAACTCCATCTGGTATTTTCTTCGATTCTTCTAATCCTTTGACCTATTGGCTGTGATTTTGTGTTGGCTGAAGTCCTCTCAATAGAGGCATCATGTTTATGCTTTTAATTTTTGAAATTCATTGAGTTCATGATGAACACCAGATTTTTCCATCTCTGATTTCTCAAATCATAGAGATCTAGAATGGAAATGGATCATACAGGGATGATGTACATCATCCCAGCTTTCTATTGATGTATAGATCGCTTGATTTGGTTAAGTTTTGAAGTTCTGCATTTTGGCCGGAATCTGGAAGCTCACCGGAGAAGACGGTGGCTCCGGTGGCTTCATCGTCCCCAGTTTAAATCCTGGCCGTGTGATCTGTTTTCCAGATTGAATCAGGAGCGTTGCCTGTTATGACTTTTATTTGTCTCACATGTGCACGCATTGACCATGGATCACCATAGGCGCGCGCTTCTTGGCCTCATGATTTGCCAGCTCAACTAATGAGCTTAGATCAGACGGTCACGCTTTTTTCCAATTTCTATTTTCTGTTTTATTTTCCTTTTATTTTCTTTAATTCCATATTATTTCAAAAATTAATATCTTCTTCATTTTTAATCCAAAAAATATGGGACCAATTGCATTATTTTCCAAATAAATTCTAGTTTTTATTTCTGATTTTTAATATTTTTTTTATTTTGTCATTTGATATTTTTTGTGAATTTTCCCTTTTTTGGTTATTTTTAATTCATTTTAAATAGTTTTTGATATTCAAAAAATACAAAAATATTTTCCTAACCTATTTGAATGATGATGGATCTATGAAAAATATTCTCATCAATTTTTGAATTGATTTGAGATTTTAGTTCAATTAGGTTATTTTTATTCATTTTTAATTGATTAAAAATAGTTTCTGACTTTTAAAAATGCTGAAATTTTTTGTCAAACCTTGTTTGACCTTGTTGGACTTAGGATAAATCACTTGGACCTTTCAAGGTTGATTTGAAGTGATTTTGAAGTTTGACCTTTCTTTAATATTTTAATTCAAGTTTAGTTTTAATATTAAAATGCCAAAAATAGTTTACTCATTTCTTGACTTCCAATCTTCATCTCACTTCTGTTTTTGATAGTTTGACCTTGACTTTCAATGTTATTGGTCAACATATGAGGATTGGTATATGAGGTTTCATTTAATGCACTTTAATTTTGTCATTTCCATTTCTCTTATCCATCTCTTTTTTTTTCTCCTTTTTTTTTCTTTTTGATCAATGAGTTGAAGGTTGATAAGTTAGCATTGATTAGAGGGATTTAACCTTCCTAGATTCAAATCTAATTCATCTTTATCAATTGATCAAGTGAATGGCTTTGCATTAAGGATAGGTTGTCTTTTAAATCATGCATAAGGCTTAAACCAATACAAGATGAATTCTCTTCTCCTTTTGGCATGGCAAGTTGTTGGGACTTGGTTCACTAATCAAGACTCCTAACTTGTGTTTGTTGCCTACATTATTATTGACCGGCCTCAGATAGTTGTGACTTCTACATAAGTCCAATTACGATTGCTTAACATAGCGCTAAATTTGCCTTATGGCACACTAACTACTAACACTAACTATTGACAATTAACATTTACTTTATGCAATTTACTTTAATGCAATTTACTATTCTTGCACATATTATTCATTTGCTCTTCTCTTTGCTCATTTGAGAACATGTTTATGTTAATGCCATTTGCCTTTTGCTCACTTGAGCACATAATTGTGTATATACTATTTTGCTTGTGTTTTGTTTTGATTGTGGTGAACCAAAGTGCAAGGAAATGGACTTAGTTTCTAGGACTTTCCCTATGCATAGAAATGGAGAATTGGACTTAGTTTCTAGGACCTTCCTTATGCAAAATTGGAGTGAAAGGATCTTAATGATGAAAATGGAATTAGAAGGACCAAATCTCTAAACTCTCTCTTGTCCATTCTTGTTTTACTTCATGGAACTTTTGATGTGTGTGCTCTTGTGCTAGGGGTTTCCATTTGAGCTTAATTGGAGGACCATTGCCATGTTCATCTAAGTGGAAGAAACAAGATGCATTGAGGATCTCTTTTGAGACTTGTCTGATTGCTTATACTTTGTGGTTGCTTATTCCAAAGGATGGGAGCTACTTGGATCATCAATATGATCTCAAGAGAGGGACTCCTAGTGTGGTTTCATTTCTTTCCCTTTCCCTTTTATTTTCCTTAGGACTTAGCCATTCTTCTTCTTCTCTCCACTCTAACCCAAGCCAAAACTTTTTGTGCAAACACTTAATCATTGTTTTCCAACATTAGAAACCTAAGCCTTATGCTTTTGATTTTCAAACTTTCTTTTCATAACACTTATTTTGAATTGAATCTTTAAGTCAACTTTGACCATTTTGTGCATACTTCTAATTGGTAAATATAACCCATTCAAATTCTTTTTTGTGGTTCCAATGGCCACTTCCTTAATCAAAAAATTTCATAACCTTTAGCTATTAGGTTTGAGTTATCCTTGTGGTAGATGTAATACTCACCTATATCCTTAGTGATGGACAATGAGTCTTCCATGCTTATTATAGGGTTAACCCCTCACTAGCATGTTGAAGCTATCCTCACATGGTGGATTTGTGGTTTGGTTGAGTTTTCTCCCTTTGATAACAAAAGACCTTAAGGCTTTTTGACCAATCAATTCACCAACTTGTTTTGAGATTTTTACCCCGAACTACGAGGTTTTGATCCTAATCTTTTTATAAGATGGTACGTAGGCAATGGGTTTATCCATCCAAACACAAAATGTAAATAAACTTGTATATTCTCTTCTCATCTCTTCAATCATGTTTGCACAAACAAATTTTCACAAAACCAACAACCTTTGCAACAAGTATGAAAAGGGCTCCCTAGGAGTACCTCGGATGTTTTGGGTGCCTAACACCTTCCCATTGCATAACCAACCCCCTTACCCAGATCTCTGTTTCTTTTACTAGTTTTTGTTAAAACTTTTAGGTTTTTGTTCGCTTTCTAACCATTCCTTTGGATAAATAGAAGTGCGGTGGCGACTCGACTTTGTATGATTTACCTTGGATTTAGTCAATATCTCTAATGGTAACGAATACCCCGCTACAGAAAAGTGGCGACTCTGCTGGGGAGTAAAGCGTCCTAGTGGGTTTTGCCAACTTTTCATGCTTGTTATATTGTATTGTTTTGTGACATATCTTTTGTGCAAATTTGGGATTACTGTATTGTATGTAATGATTGATTTGCTTGATATTAATTCCTTGTATGCTTGGTGATCTTTGTGAGATGAGTTCTATACCCGAACTCGAGTGCACTTAAGATAGGAGAATGGCGTAGTCTTGTTGACTTGTGTGGAGTTATTCCTTAGCAAGTTGACATGCAAGTCCATTCACTTGGTGGAGGTCATGTTGGGATCAATAATGTCACACAAGTAGTTGTGGTTAGACATTATTCTTTTCAATATAGACCTTAGAAGCCAAGGACCTTAGTTTACCAAGCCCATCTTGGCCTATTTTTATGATGTAGTGCAAAAATCGTTCAAGTGTAAGATTTGATACGATTGTTACGCGATACTACACTCATAAGAGTCTCTCTTGAGAATATTCTTGGAATACGAGTAGTCGTTTATCCGATAATATCCGAAAGATGGGATGATGACTATGGGAACCTCTTGTAGAACATGTTTGGCAGGTTTAAACTCTAGTACACTCCCTTTGGGTGGTTCTTAACCGAGACTCCATGCTCGTGACTTGTAACAAACCCTTGATTCATGGTTGATCCGTTCATATATCCTTAATATCAATGGAACTTGGGTGTTGATAAGGTGTAAACCATAATCCACCAAAATGGATGATTGATGTTAAGGATGATATGATCCATCCCATGACCTTTGTTTGGTGTGCTTTGCTTGATCCTTGAGTGTCATTGTTGCATTCATGCATTCATGCACTCATTTGCATCCATATCATCAATAATAAAAGAAATTTTTCAAGGAACTTAAGGGGTTTATTTGCAAAATTTTTAGACATGGAAAGACAAAGAAGGAATACAAAGAAGTACAGCTTCAGACAACCAGATTTGAAAGAGTTAAGTAATCTGACATCCTATGTATTAGATCTCTTGGGTTTCAAAGCTCGTTTTGGGAAGCTTCTTCCTCTTCTGACTACTCAGGTGGACGAAGGATTGATGAGTGTATTAGTGCAGTTTTATGATCCCTTGTACCGTTGCTTCACGTTTCCGGACTTTCAGCTTTTGCCTACCCTTGAGGAGTATGCTTACCTTGTGGGTATACCTATCCTGGATCAGTTGTCGTTCAGTGGCTTGGAGAGTATTCCTACTTCTCAAGAGATAGCAGACATGTTGCACATAGATGAATCCCTGGTCGGTGCTCATATGACTACCAAAGGTGGAATTCAAGGTCTCCCTTCTGAGTTCCTCATTGCTCAAGCTACTATATGTGGGAAGGCCATGAGTGAGGACGCCTTTGAAGCCATATTCGTACTTCTCATCTATGGGCTAGTGTTGTTCCCCAACATCGACAAGTTTGTGGATGTGAACGCTATTAGGATCTTTTCTGCTCTTAATCCCGTTCCGACTCTGTTGGGTGATACCTATTTCTCTTTGCATATGAGGAATGCAAAGGGTGGTGGTGCCATTGTGTGTTGTTTGCCTCTGTTGTATAAGTGGTTTATTTCTCACTTACCTCAGACGATCGCTTTCAAGGAGAACAAGGGATGTCTACGGTGGTCCACGAGACTTATGTCTCTCACTAATGACGATATCTCTTGGTATAACCATGTATATGATGGTGTGCAGATTATTGACTCTTGTGATGAGTTCTCCAATGTACCTCTTCTTGGTACATGTGGTGGGATTAACTACAATCCTGTTTTGGCACGTCGTCAGCTTGGGTTCCCCCTAAAGGATAAACCTAATAACATTTTGTTAGAGGGTGTGTTCTTTCAAGAGGGTAAAGATCCCCAAGGCTTGAAGGGCAGAATGGTACGCGCTTGGCGCAAGATTCATAAGAAAGGAAGGAAGGAGTTGGGTCCTAAGAATTGCATCGCTTTGGAGCCTTATATTGCTTGGGTAAGAAAGAGAGCTTCTGAGTATCTCATGCCTTACGAGTATCCGAGACCTACACCTTTGGTTATGGTTGGGCCTTCAACCCTCCCTAACCAAGGAGTAGAGGAGTTGAGAGACGAAGACCATTCACGTGCTTGGATCCATGAACGCGAAGAGTTGCTTCAGCAGATTAAGGAGAAAGACGCTTTGATTGAGTTCCTCGAGCATCAAGTTATTGATGATCCTAATGATGCATGGACTTCTCTACTTCCTCAGTCTTCCCGGTTTTGGAAGAGGAAGTACGATCGACTCGCCAAAGAGAAGGTGGATATGGAGGCAGCCTACGAGAGGGAAGTAAAGAGGCTTCACGCATCTTATCTTCCTGTGTCCCGAGCCTTAGATGATTGTTTCTAGGGATCCATAGGATGATTATTTTCCTTTTCTCTTGTATATGATTGACAATGTTGTACTTCTTTCCCTTGATGTTATTTTATGAGATATTTCTATACGCGATAAATGTTAAATGATTCCAAAAATTTGCAAATAAAACCCTTGAGTTCCTTTGAAATAAAAACAAATAATGTGCACAAGCATTGCATGCATCATGTGCATAAGCAGGTTTTGTTTCCGGCCTCTTGTCCTATGGTCTAACTCTGTGCTCTTCATTTATTTTGAAGACAAGCTGACTCACCGGTTCTACACTAGAGCCAACTCTGGAAGACTGATGGATCAACTAGAGCAAGAAAACCGTGAACTCAAAGAGGAAGTGGCTAGACTGAGTGCTTTGATGGAATCGTTCTTGGATGCCCAGAGCCAGTCTTCTCCGACGCCTTTAACTCCTCCCCAGAGGACAGTTATCTCAGAGATTGTTTCCTCTACTGTGCCTGCTGTCAGTGCACACTTCGCTCCGTCAGCCATGCCAACCAGGTTTCCGTGGGGGATGCCTCCTAATTTCATGCCTGAGGGTCCTGCTCCAACTTTTGCTTCTATGCCGGCATCTAGCCCGGTCCTTGCTGTTCCTCCTCCTGTCGTGCATACCATGCCTAGGGTAGACGACACCATCTATCATTCTGAGCCATCTGAGGGCCCAGATATCTATGAGAAGATGGACGCCATGAATGATCAATTTCTTGAGCTTCGCAAGGAATTGAAAACTCTCAGAGGAAAGGATCTCTTCGGCAAGTCTGTTGTCGATCTCTGCTTAGTTCAAACGTGAAGATTCCTATGAAATTCAAGGTCCCTGACTTTGAAAAGTACAAGGGAAATACTTGTCCTCTCAGCCACCTGGTCGTGTATGCCAGGAAGATGTCTACTCAAACTGATAACGACCAGTTACTCATTCACTACTTCCAGGACAGTCTGTCCGGTGCTGCTCTGCGTTGGTATATGGGTTTAGACAGCGCGAACATCCGATCCTTCAACGATCTTGGCGAGGCCTTCGTCAAGCAATACAAATATAACGTGGATATGGCTCCCGATAGGGATCAGCTGAGGGCCATGTCCCAAAAGGACAAGGAAACATTCAAAGAGTATGCCCAAAGGTGGCGAGAGGTGGCAACGCAGATCGTGCCTCCGCTAGAAGAGAAGGAAATGACCAAGATCTTTCTGAAGACCTTGAGTTCATTCTATTACGAGCGGATGATTGCTAGCGCTCCTTCTGACTTCACCGAGATGGTGAATATGGGGATGCGTCTGGAAGAAGGAGTCAGAGAAGGGCGTCTGACCAAGGAAGAAGGCTCTTCTGCCAAATGTTATGGGGCGTTTGCAAAGAAGAAAGATGGAGAGGCACATGCTGTGACCTCCCATGTGAAACCTGTAAGACCCCAATTTTGTCCCTAAGATCCCTCATGGCATCATATCAAACCATACCATTGCCTCAAGGATCTTTGTGCACCTTGCCTCCTTCCCTGTGGGTGGGTTGTCTTTTGAGAGTGGTTCTTGATCACCAAGCATGTTTAGCATATGTATATCATTGCTTTTCATTTGTTTACTAACCAAAAGTACAAAAATATGTCATTTAACCTTGTTACTTGCAGATGAAGCAATTACAGGTCAAGGCAGTCATTGAGCTATAGATGGTGGCCATTCTGAAGAATTTGGGCACCATGATCATTCACAAGAGTTCATATGAGTTGTGATATCATTTTGAATCAAGATTTCAAGTGGTAGAGGCTTGAATTTCATCTGAGCATAGCCAGGTCAACTGAAACCCTAGAAAAGTCAACACAAGTTAACTGTGCATTCAATCATGGATTTGAAGGTGGGAGATGGTTAGAGAGACCTCATTCATGTCCATACAAGTCTCATTTGACATTTCAAACATCAACAATGGAGAATTTGAGGTCAGATGAAAACTTTCCAAAAATAGTAAGTGACCTGTAATTTGGAATTGCCAAAAATGGAAAGGTCTTCTCCTCAAGATTACATCACCAAGAAAGCTCCAAATGAAATTTTGTCCAACATGAAAGTTGAAGATCTTGCTCTCACCTTTCCAAAAAGTCCAAGAACATGAATTTCTCATGTATGGTTGAAAAGATATGGATCAAACATGGCCAAGCAAATTTGAACTTCAAGCATGCATAACTTTTGAACCATAAGGCCAATTGAAGTGGTTCTTTTTGCAACATTTCTCTTTTGACATGAACTATCCAAAACATGCATCACATATCATGCATTTCCATCACAAAAATTTTGGACTTTTCATTTGAATTTTGGAGGGAAAATCCAAATTCAAAAATTATGCATTGCATTCACCTTCTACCAATTGCATTTGCCTCCAAACAGCATTTGAAACTCATTCCAAGCTAAAATCGTGCACTGTAGCATTGCATTACACATATAAGGGTGCTTTGGCCAATTTGCATAAACACTTTAATTTCACTAATCTCTTGGCATTAGCTTAAGCATGATTAACAAGCATCATTAGGAGAGCATATATAATCATAATCCTAACAGAAATCATAACCACACTTCACAAATCTCAGATCTAGAATTTTCTCTCCAATTTTCTCTCAACTTTTTCATCCAAATTCTTCATAAACATTGCCTTGTTCTTGATTTGTGCATCATCCACAAGCATCAGTGAAGGTTTTGGAAGCAAGATCTAGAAGAATTGAGCTGATTCGAGGACTGTTGAACTTTGCATCCATTAATGGCAGTTGAAGTTTCTGGACAAAGCAAGCACGATTGAGCTATTCTTCCTCATCCATTCATCTATCTCATCATTGGAGAACATCTGTTTCAGCTTTCCAGGACCTGAATCGCGCAATTCCACTTCTGTTGCTCCTTGAAGGTCAGAACTCGAATACTTCCATTCATGAAATTATTGTGTGCTTATGGTAGATCTTTGAACATAGAGTATGCTGAGCTTTAGATCCATGATTTTCGTGGAGAAATGACATAGTTATTGTAGTTTAAAGTTTGATGGATGAAACTTCATTTGCTCGAATCTTTTAATACATGTTGATTTAGAACAAATTAGGTATGGCATGATGATGTATGTTGGAAGACGAGTCTATTGGTATGCTCATTGTGAATTTCTGTGCATAAGTGTTCTTGAGTATGAAGAACACGATGAACATTGTTGAATGTTAAGGTTTTCATTTTCCAGGCCATGTTTGATCTTCATAAGCGCGCTTTGCATGTGTTTCTCTGTTAGCGTCCATGCGTTGGTCCACGTGGTCATTACTTGGCGTATTGATTGGTTGATGTTGATTTGCGCTGCCACATATGCATAAGTGAAACGGTGCGTTTCACATAAAACGCGCCATATTCAAATCTGTTCCCACTTCGATTCCGGGCAAAAGCATTTCCAATTAGACCTTTAGCATTTTATTTCATTTCTTCATGTATCCATGTGCTATGCTCTTTCATGCTTTTTTATTTTTTTCATTCTTCTAAAAATCATAACTCCATGAATAATCATCCAAATGGCATGGGATTTTTTGCACTTTGTTCCTCATGATGTCTACTATTTTATGACTATTTTTCCAGAAATTGTTCTCGGTTGGAATTTAAATTTGCCTAGGGTTTATGTATGCATATGCTATCTTGTACCTTGCTTGCCATTTTCTTTGTGAAATAATGATGGTTGATCCAATGAATCTGAAATTTGGCATGCTTAAACTAGACATCCTAATTGACATTTTGGTGTTGAGTTTGCATTTTTTGCATTTTTGGTTGTTGAGATATGATTTGTTTAATATAGGTGTGACAATGTGTGTCACACCTTTGCTTGCTCAATTTGATGATTTTCTTTGCCATGCCAAATAAATGCCAAATGATGTGATTTTTTGCATGATGTTTCTTCTGGATGTTAGGATTGATCATGAATTTTTGTGGAATTGTTAGATCCATTTCTGATTTGTTTGAGATTTTCTTTGCTGGTTGACCATTTGTGGACTTTTGATGAGTGTTGAACTTCAATGATTTGGGAAATGCTTATGCTTTATCATATGAACTTGAAATTTTGCACATTGTTTCTAGACACTTTGAAGTTTATTGTGGCTTTGGTTTGAGGTCTTTACCACTTGTCATCTCTGTTTTAGGATTTCCTTAAGTTGATGCATCAAGTTGTGCCTCAATTGAGTTTGTTTGTGATTACCTTGCCTTATGGAATTTGATTGCCATGCTTATACTTGTCCAAATGCCTTGATTTTTGGTGTGTTGATCATTTGATGAGTGCTGTTTAGCCATGATTTGTCTTGAGATTTATTGAACAATTTTTGAATTAATGTGCATTTGTTCCTTCTGTTGCTTCAATGTGGTTTCAACTTGCCTATCTTGACATGTATTGATTGTGAAATTCTTTTGGTTGATGCTATTGACATGAGACCTTTTGGATTATGTTCTTAATCGGTTGAGTTTGATTCATGTCAATTTTCATGTTCTGTTTTGGATTATTTCTCCTTCTTTGACCCTAGGCCTTGACCTAGTGGTTTGCTTCTCATGTTTGAGCTTGTTTTCAGGTTAAGAAGTACATGGCCATAAGGGGATTAATTCACATTGCTTGAGTTGGTTTATTTGATTCATATTGACTAACCTTGACTTGTTTTGTAGGATGCTTTTAGCTCATTTGAGTTGAGCTTGTGCCTTGCACTTTGTAGCCTTGCTTGTTTGATTGTGTATTGACCGTTGACTGTTGGATTATCTGTTTGACTTTTTGACTTGTATACTGATTGAGTTGGATTGTTTTCAGGTACATTAGTTGCTTAAGTTCATTTTGAACTTGCTTTTGCTTGGTTGCTTAACCAATTAGGTATAATTTCTCTTCTTCATATAGTCTGGAAGACCTGGCCTGTTATTTGGTCAGGCACCTGTCTGGAGTCCTCCTTAAGAGGCAATGCTTGTGTTTGTTTATCTTTGTCCTAAGCAGGAAAAGTCCTCATGCGAGGCAATTGGTAGATAAAAGAGATGTGTAGTCCATCTCCTACTATTCAGTGTGTCATCCCTTTGCTCACATTACATGTTGATGCATTGTGGATACTAACCCAAGATCTATAGAGTCATTCATTTGTGGAGAGAGTTCCAACTTTCTGAACTCCCACACCTTCTATCATTCAATGCTCTCCCTGACCAGGGATAAGAGCTATGAGGCACACCCCTCATCTCCATTTCATCTGCTTCACCTTAACTCTCAATGTTAAGGTTAAGAGCACAACTTACCCCATTCCAGTTGACTGTAAAGTCTAACCTTGATTGAGCCTAATTTCTTGTGTATAGTGTGTGCTAAATGACTTTGTTTGTCTGTTTACTTGATTCATCTGTGCATATCTGCTTGAGTGTGCCTTAGTGCATTTATCATCATCATTTGTATATCATTTCATAAGCTTTGCTTTATAGCATTTTTTGCTTTGTCCATGGAGGAGACAAGCATAAGTCCATTACTTGGCAGTTGTTCCAATGATATGGTGTGAGACTAGTGTAAGTCCATTGATTGGCATCCGGTATCATTGTTTTGTTTTAGGAGATTGGTGTAAATCCATTGATTGGTATCCGGTATCCGCTTTTTGTTTTGTGAGATTGGTGTAAGTCCATTGATTGGCATCCGGTATCATTGTTTTGTTTTAGGAGATTGGTGTAAATCCATTGATTGGTATCCGGTATCCGTGTTTGTTTTGTGAGATTGGTATAAGTCCATTGATTGGCATCCGGTATCATTGTCTTGTTTTAGGAGATTGGTATAAATCCATTGATTGGTATCCGGTATCCACCTTTGTTTGTGAGATTGGTGTAAGTCCATTGATTGGCATCCGGTATCACCTCGCTTTGTTCGTTTGCTTACTTGCTTTGTTGCCTCATTCCAAAGGACACACTTGAATCATCTTCCATATGATTTCAAGAGGTGAACACCTAAGAAGTTTTACTTCCTCCCCCCTTTTGTGTGTGTTTTCAAAACTCCCCTTTCACATTGTTAATTCAAAAACTTTGACATATATTGTGCAAACATTTTCATCTCTTTTCAAATTAGAAACCTAGGCTTTATGCCTTTGATTTTTCAAACTCCATTTCATAATACTTCTTTGAATTGAATTCTAATCATACCTTGACCACTCTTTTGTGAATAAATTCTAATTGGTTAATCCAACTCATTCAATTGTTTTGTGGCTTTGTCCATTCTTGTTAAGTTTTCATGCATTAGCCATAGGTTTGATTTATCCTAGTTGGTTGATGTTAATCTCACCTTCTTGTTGTCGCATCCTGCGAAAAATCAACCGACGAAGCTCGAATAAAAACACACACAGAGCCACCACTGCGCGTTATTTATCCCAAGATAGGGAAAGGAAACGCTCAGAAAAACCTGGAAAGGAAATGGTCTCGCGACCAAAGAGAAAGGGTAAGGGAGTCGGTTACGCAAGGGGAAGGTATTAGCACCCCTCACGTCCTAGGTACTCCTAGGGATCCACGTTCTAAAATAAAGAAAAGGTTGCTAAACATCACACACACACACGGGGAACGCAGGTGGGGTTAAGAGAAGGGAGCTCGATAAGGTATCGCACCTTAGGCCTACATATCTTGTCTGGAACAAGAATCAGAGCCACTGTAGTTCGGCTTACGCACGCCAAACAACACAAAACATACAAACATATGGCAAACATGGAGCCCGACAACCACTGGATGGAATTACGTCGGCATCCGAACCAAAACACGCACAAAACGGCAAACGTGGAGCCCGACTGCCAATCCTGGACTTACGTCGGCATCCGAGCCAAAACATAACCAGATAACAAGTAAACACACGCAAAAAAGAAAACGGTTGCCCGGAGAGACCTCGCACGGTCTCCTGCCTACATACCTCGTCTGGCACGAGGATCAGGGCGATGTAGTTCCCCTGAAAGGGACTAAATTACTAACCAGAAACCAGGGGAAGACACGACACTAGGGAGACTACGACTCGAGCCTAGATGTTGTCATGCAAAGTCACCCTAAGTTCGGTTTTCTATCCTACTTGCATAAGAAAACTATTCCTATCCAAGAAAGAAGCAAGCACACAAGCATACAGCATAATTCAAGCATACATCAAATGAGAACAAGCATCTCAAACAGATATCCACACAGCACGCACTATAACCAAACAAGTGGCTCACACAATAGGTTTGACTGCCGAAGCGAGTCGTCTGTACGGGCTGGGTTTGCTCTTAACCTTGCCATTACGAGGCTAAGGTGAAGCAGATGAAAGGTGAAGTGAGGATGAGACCTCACAGCTCTTATCCCTGACCAGGGAGAGCTTCTGACAAATGAGCATGGGTCCAGAATGGGGGGGACCCTTCTATACTCAGAGACTCTGACACAATGTGCACTGCACAAGATCTTGGGCTTGTGATCTCAATGCTACAACCATGTAATGGGAGCAAGGAGAAGACTCAACTGAATAGTGGGGGGTAGACTGCATACCCCTACCTTCCACCAATTGCCTTATTTAAAGGACTTTCACCTGCTTGGCACGAAAAATAAACAACCACAATCATTGCCTCTTAAGGAGGACTTCAGACATTTATTTGCCCGGCCCGGTAACAGCCGGGTCTCCAGACTACATGAAGTCAAGAGGACCTACCTCAAAGCAAGTTGCTTAAGCAACGCAAAGCAAAAGTTCACAAGGAACTGAGCAACTAAAAGTACCTGGAAACAGTCAAACACAGTTAGTACTCAGACAGACAAAACTAAACAGCAAAAGTTTAATCAGTTAATCTATACAGATCAACGCACAACAAAGCAAGTTCAAAGCTCAATCCCAAACTTCACAACCTACAAAACAATGTTATGTTAGTGTACAAACATCAAACAACATCAATTGCATTTAACTTGATTCATCCTCCATGTGCACTATGCTTTTGATCCTGAAAAATCAAGCAAATATTAGCAACAAGACCACTAGGCCAAGCCTAGGGTCCAAAGGCAAGAAAAATTCCTAAACAGCAAGGTATTCTCAAACCAAAGTCAAATTAATGTCAAACAAGAGCCAACACCATTAGTCTCATGTTTATATCATTCGTCATGTTCATGTTATGCACAAAACAAGGCAAATTAGTCCAAATGAAGCATCAAACATGCAAACAGAACTATTGCATTCAAATCCACATCAAAACACTTCCAAAAATTCTTAAATAAATTACACCTAAACAGGGGATAATCAAGGGATGGCACACCAAATTTCAGCTTAATTGGGCAAAGGTAACCATGTCAATGAAAATCAACAAAAACAGACACAATTACATGCTCCAAATCACAACATCAACACATGAACTCACTTCAAAAATTCATAACTCAATGAAAACAAAAAAGAAATGGATGAGACCAAAACAGGGATGTCACACAATGTGTCTATTACAAGCATGCCAAATTTCATGATTATACAATACCATATGAGCATTTCACATCAAAATTACAAACATGTACCACATGGACTTGCATATTTGACCAACAGAGATGAAAAATCACAATCAATTTGAAAATGCAATGTAAAATTCCACAAAAATTCACATAGCATACTAACATGTTAATCAACCATCATGCAAAATTTCACATCATTCTACCAAGCCTAGGTCACACAAAAAAATCCAGCAAATTGACATAAAGAGGTGTGACACAAATTGTCACACCTAAGTTCCAAAATTCACAACTCAATGATCAGGTATCAAAAACTCATGAAATGTACATATAAATGAACATCAGCCAGTCAAAAATCATCACAAAAATTTTCAAGAATTTATTTTACATTATGAGCATTTCATGAACCAAATGGTAAAATGTATCAAACGTGAACACATGTGAAATAAGCCTAGGTCAAACATTATTTTTGCCATGCACAACTTTGACCAATAGGTCAAAAAAAACCTAGAGTCAACAACAAAGTCATAGAAAAAATCCTCATATTTTTCTGAATTTTCTACAATTTTTTATGAATTTTTTAACATCATTATGAATTTTTAACAATTTATTTGAATTAATTTTATTGCACAATGGCAGTTTGGTAATATTCCAGCGCGGGGGCGGTAAACTCCGAATTTGAATTTTCAAACAATTTTTCAGATCAAACCACACAATTCTCATCGTTCTCACTCAGGCAAAATCCAGAAAACTCAAGAACATGGATTTTTCAAAACGTCACCGAAATGGACAAGCGTATACTCATTCGAACCGCATGAACGCGTACAATCCAAATGTGAAATCAATTTAACCTAACAGTTCATGAATCTCTCCAATCGAGCATGTTAGGGTTTGGTAACCAATGTTTAAATCCAGATTTCCTAGCCTATGGTTCATTATTCTCAAAACTAAGCACATCACCGTGATCTATGAGCAACACACTATAGAACGCACACAAGCATTAAGAGAATCGTGACGGTCGAAAATTTGACATACCTGCTATGGCAGTGTTTGTTCGTGCAGCTTTTGCGCTCAAATTAGTGAAACAGATGCTACATAAGCTCCATGAAGGTGATTGGAATGCTCAAGATTAATTGCCATGGCTTCTATTGCTCAAAATTCGATTTCACCATTGATGGAGCTTCTTGGAACAGTCACGATTCAAGGCTTCTTTCTCTTCAATCTCCAAAAACAGTTGGTGATGGTGATTAGAGGAAGTGGATGCAAAAAGAATTTCAAGAATTGGTTGAGATTTGATGAAGTTTGATGGAGTTTTGTGCCTATGGTGTTCTTGAGGGTTTGAGAGAATTTCAGAGGTTTGAGATCCAATCTTGGTAAATGTAATTTTCTGTTATGTTTAGAATGAAATTAGGATTATATATGATGGCTTAATCATCCCTTAATCATGTTTAATCAACCAAATGCACATGTTAATGAAATGGCTAATTTTGCAAATGAGGGCAAAATGGGAATTTCCAAGGCCAGCTCATTGCCACCTGTTTGACAGCTCATGCAACCTCCAAATACCATGTGTGAGCTGTTGAAACTTGTCTCACTCTCATTGGTTGTATAATTTGCAAAATCACCATGTGGATGGTTTATGTCCAATTTTGCCATTTCATTTTTCAAACCAATTCTCAAATTACAAGGTCTATGCATGAAATGGTGATTCCAACAAATTTTAAATGCCATTCATGAGGTGTTGCAAAAATCCCCACTCAAAAATTCCAATTATTTTGAAAGTTGGACAATTTTGCCCTTGGTCCAATTTAACTGTCCAGTTGAAAAGTGACTTTTTGCATTGACCACTTTTGGAAAAATCCAATTATGCACCATGAAAGTACATGTCAAATGGAGTTTGTGCATATAAAGAACTTGCAATTTGGACAAACCATGTGGAAGTTATAGCCTCCTGATTATGGGTCATTTTTTAATTTCACTGAGCCATAACTTGACAACCATACATGGGATTTTCAAGTTCTTGGACTTTTTGGAAAGGTGAGAACAAGATCTATAACTTTCATGTTGAACAAATTTTCATTTGAAGCTTCCTTGGACACGTGGCTTTGAGGTCAAAACTTTCCATTTTTGGAAACTTCAATTACAAGTCACTTTCTATTTTTGGCAGTTTTTGTTCTGACTTGATTTTCTTCATTTTTAAGCTTTGCAATGTCATTTAACACTTGTTCCAACATAAATGAAGTGTATCCAACTCATTTCCACCTCCAAATTCATCAGATTATGTACAGTTGACCACAGTTGACTTTTCATCTGACAGATGAATCAGGCAATGCATAGATCAAATTGAACCCCAATCTTCAACTGAAATGGCTCAAGGGTGAAACCCTAGCCTCAATTAACTCAATATAATCAAATAATTAACCCCATAACTATCACAAACCCCATCTCCTGATTATGCCCTGACTAGCCCAATGCAACTGATTAGGGTTGACCAGTGGTCAAAACCCTAATCTCAAGGAATGAGCTTCAATGTTCTGATGACATCCCACCATGATGATGATGATGTATCAACTCAATCAAGATGAAGACCAACATCCATTGAGAATCATGAAACCCTAATTCACAGCCCAATCCTCAGATGGCCAATGATTAGTCAATAAACCCTAGGCTCGCACTTTGACTCCCTCATCTTCTGATCAAGACTTGGGAAGATGGCTTGCACAATGTAACCACATGATATGCAATATGAAATGCCTAATGCCCTAAAATGAAATGCAAATATGTTAATGCTAGTCCCAAGAGAGGAGGGCAAATTTTGAGGTGTTACAGCTGCCCCTATTCAATCCACTGTGAACCTGTCGATACGAAATAGCCTCGGCTTTCGGATGATCAGGATGAAGAGTGATTGAATACCAAGAACAGACGAACAATTTGCACTCTGATGGGATAATAATTAACAACGCCTGTCAGCATCGGCGAAGAAACAAACTCTTGAAACGTCGACCTGGATACCAAAATAAATGGTAGCACAGGGATAACCATGGCCTGATCGCCACACATCCGCTCGGGACTATTATTCTCTCTTCTTTTTATGCTTTTCTTGAACCCCAAGGTTTTCTCTATTTTTTATTTTCTTGAACCCCGGAATTTTCTGCGCTAACGATCCTCGGATCTCTGCATTTGAACCCCGCTCTCCTTTTTCATTTTCTTGGCCTGAACACCACTTCGGTCTGAACACCTCTTCGGTCTGGATACCACTTCGGTCTGGATACCACTTCGGTCTGGATACCGGGAAACTGGCCGGATTGCCGCAAGCTGCATCGATCTAATCATCGTGAGCTTCTTCGATCTGGAAATCGGAACTGGCCGGAGTGCCACAAGTTCTTCGTCCTGACTGTTGAGAACCTCTTCGATCTGGAAATCGGAAACTTCTTCGATCTGGAAATCGGAAACTTCTTCGATCTGGAAATCGGAAACTGGCCGGATTGCCGCAAGTTCTTCGTCCTGGTTGTGGAGAACTTCTTCGATCTGGGAATCGGAAACTTCTTCGATCTGGAAATCGGAAACTGGCCGGAATGCCACAAGTTCTTCGTCCTGATGGTTGAGAACCTCTTCGATCTGGAAATCGGAAACTTCTTCGATCTAGAAATCGGAAACTGGCCGGATTGCCACAAGTTCTTCGTCCTGATGGTGGAGAACTTCTTCGATCTGGAAATCGGAAACTGGCCGGAATGCCACAAGTTCTTCGTCCTGATGGTTGAGAACCTCTTCGATCTGGAAATCGGAAACTTCTTCGATCTGGAAATCGGAAACTGGCCGGATTGCCACAAGTTCTTCGTCCTGATGGTGGAGAACTTCTTCGATCTGGAAATCGGAAACTGGCCGGATTGCCACAACGACCCATGCTGAGAATGACAAGCCCTGAGCCGACTGCTCTCTATTCAACCCTGACAGACAAACACTTCGCGTTTAGCTGAGGATTATCTTCTTTCTTGTTTTTCTTTTTGGACCCCGAAACTTTCTTGATTAACATTCCCATCTCTGCTCGACAGAAACTTACCCTCCAATATCGTACTACTGGGGAATATCCTTGATTAAAACCATGATGCTAGACTCCTCAGAGTAACACCTTCACTGTCTGATAAAACCAATCCTCAAGCGGTAACCACGGCTTGAATCGCGCTGACCGCGTAACGTCTTTTGATTTTATTTCCATCTCTGTCCGACGGAAACATTTCCTCCAATATCGCACTACTGGGGAACATTGCTGATCTGACGTTATGATGCTAAACTCCACAGAGTAACATCTTCGCTTTCTGGCACAACCACCTCTCAAACGGTAACCACGGCTTGAGACTAGCTCTATGCTTGCAACAATGATGCATGATCTTTTTCTACGTAATGCTCCATAATTATGGAAATGCTACGCGATTTATTTTTTCTATGCAATATGCTATGCTTATTCTACATGATGAATGCATAAAAAGCATCCCCCTCAAGGGACTCTTCTGGGAAGCACGAGACACTCCGTTGAGGAACTCGTCAATACTCCGATTCTACCATGCTGGGGAATAATACTGCTGCTGGGAAAAGGCAACCCTTGCTGGGAAGAACCTCCTTTGCACCCAATCCGCTCGAGAAAACTGCTGGGGATAAGCACCACCAACACTCTGTGGGGATACAACAATCTTGACTTGCTAGGGATATCCATCCTGACTCTGCTTCGGGAAACCCTCACAGATACCTGCTGACTTCACTGGGGAAATGCTCACAGATACTCCGCTGGGGAAAAGCAATCTCCAGACTCATCTGGGGATGCATCACTCTATCATCTGTTGGGGATAACCATCCTGATCCTGCTAGGGAAACGAATACTACTCCGCTGGGGACAACCCACGCAATCCATATGTAGAATCAACTCAGCTGGGGATGCAGAAATTCGTCCGCTACGGGAACTTGTTCAACCCACTGGTAGGACGAACACTGCTGGAGATATATTTCATTGAAACCCGCTCCACTCGGGGAACTGCTGGAGATATATTTCTTTGGAAAAGACCCGCTCCACTCGGGGAACTGCTGGAGATATATATCATTGAAACCCGCTCCATTCGGGGATAACAACCTTCTGGCCTGGCTGCTGAGGAAACACCATTGTAAACCTGCCGGAGATAACCACCATGACTCGGCTGGAGAAAGTCCACAGACCTTGGATCTGCAGGGGAGCTAGTCCTACAACTCTGCTTGGGGACCTAGCTGGGAAATGAGAAAAGTTGGTACAGAACACCCGTCGAATCGTCGAACCACGGTATCCATCTCCCAATCTCGTATCAGCTTTCCACTTTTGAGAATTCCCAGACTCATCTGGACCTTTTCTGCTCCATCATCTTGTATTCCAAAATCGCGCCGCGATCGACGGGACGTACTCCTGGGAATTATACAGAACTTTCAATTTTCCGACTTTGAAGAGTCTTCTTGATTAATTCCAAAGGTCGTCGGACGTCTCGTCGTCTCTCCGTCCTTTCTTCATACACTCGTCCCTGATCGGACTCTGCGGGGAATCGCATACTTTCAAGTCTTCCGACTTTGAAGAGTCTTCTTGATTACCATCAAGGATCGTCGTGCGCCTCAACGTCTTCTCTTCCTACCGTCCTCCTCTGGGGAATTTCTACAAACTTTCAAGTCTTCCGACTTTGAAGAGTCTTCTTGATTACCATCAAGGATCGGCGTACGTCTCAACGTCTTCGTCATTCTTTCATATTCATTTGTTCCTGATCGAACTCTCTGGGGATCCGTTACACAACTTCTACATCACAACCTGCAAGTGAGTGACGAATACCGAACAGTTCCTGCAAAACAGATCGTCAGATAAAACCGTGCCCCAGGCGTGTCAAGATTTCAACACTTGGGTCACTCAACCTTCCGAATAAGATTTCAAGATTTCAATCTTATAAACATGCATTGGAAGGAAACCTGTATGTTTTAAAAATGCAAAATTCTTTATCAAAATAATCGGATGTTTTTGCAATCAAAGCGGTAATGAAAAACAAAAACAAAATTATTTGACTGAATATGCATTTTATTGATTGGAAAAGTGTGTGGCTCAAATTGAGCAATACAAAGGAAGCAATTCCTGAAAAGAGGTAATCGCGCACAAAAGGAAAAATCTATCCTAATGGCAATGTGAAACCCGTGATCTCATCGAGTTCCAACTCGGTTACACCCCATATGTCCTCAGACTCTCCTTGCTTTCTGCCTTCTGAACAAGACAATTCTGACTGATCCCTACCGGGTATTATCCATGATGCTTTAACCAAAGCGCAAACAATCATGCTGGACACAGTTGTCCGTTTCAATCCCTCTTTTGCTTGGACCGCCCTTTCGGGTTTTCAGTCCACCGGGATACCCTTTTTTGCCCAAGTCGCCTTTCCAGGTTTTCGACTTGCCGGGTGTACATTTTTCCATTTATCCCTAATTTTTGCCCGAACCTTTCTTTCTGTTTTTGGTTCGCCGGGATGCCCTTTTTTGCCTGGACTCTTTTATTCTTTTTGTCCAGCGGGTCTCTTTTTCACGAAGTATTTTTTAACTGCGTCCGCATTCACAGGGGATGGAAAATCTTCGCCATCCATGGTCGTTAACAACAAGGCTCCACCAGAGAAAACCTTCTTGACCACGAACGGACCTTCATAATTTGGCGTCCATTTGCCCCTTCGATCGTTTTGAGGAGGAAGGATCCTTTTCAGCACCATATCTCCTACGTGATACACCCGAGGTCGCACCTTCTTGTCAAAAGCACGCTTCATCCTTTGCTGGTATAACTGCCCATGACAGATAGCTGCTAGCCTCTTTTCTTCAATCAGGCTTAACTCTTCATACCGGGTCCTTACCCATTCAGCCTCTTGCAATTTTACGTCCATCAGGACTCTCAACGAGGGAATTTGAACCTCAACGGGTAAAACCGCCTCCATCCCATATACCAACGAGAAAGGAGTTGCCCCGGTAGATGCACCGAAGATTAATACCCAGGATACCAGTTTCCTACTTAATCACACCGTCGGTGCATTCAAACATTATCCGGGCAACAAAATCTTATTCTCCTTAACCTCCCCATCAGACATCTGAATCCGTTCGGATTTGGGGTCAAGCCCCTCCTCCGGGATCGGCTACTCTCAATCCTTCGATTAGAGCACCTCGAGATGTCCTCATCAGGGAACTCAAACTTCATCGGTTGATAACCTCAACGGGTTGCAGAGAGATGTAATCAGACAATACACCCCTTGATTGCTTTCTGAGAGCATCACAAATCAGTCAACATTCTTTTGCTCTCTCACAACCCATCCGGTTAATGCTGGATTCTCAAACCCATACTCGATCGAATCCATCTTGAAATCCACAAAGTGGTATGAACCAGCATGCACTGTCTCAGTCGGCGAGCAGCCTATGCCAAAGTACATCAAGTTTTCTCGAACAGTGAATGTATTGTTTCACAGTCGGTAAACTTTTTGCTTAGGTAAATTGCATGCTCTTTTCGACAAGACGCGTCATGCTGACCCAATACACCTCGTAGACCCCTCGAAGGCCGTCAAGCACAGATTAACAGTCTATTTCCACAGGAGGTATCAGAATCAGAGGTTCCTGCAACTTATTATTTTTTTTTTATTCTTTCAATGCCCCTTAGCAATCATTATTTCACCTGACCGTTTGATCTCTTTTTTTTCTTGACTGGATTCCCACGTGGCTGTTAGATGAGATGTGAACCATGACATGTAGTTCAATCTTTCTAAGAAACCACGAACCTCTTTTTCCTTATCCTCGGTTCAGGCATTTATTTTTTTTTAGCAGGATCAACCTCGATTCCTCCCTTATAATGAACCCCCAGCAGCTTACCGGCCTGCACTCTGATAGTGCGCTTATCTGAATTCAACCTCAGTTTGAATTGTCTCGACTGGTCAAACGACTTGCCCCCAGTCTGCCAGATGCCCCACTTCCGTATGGGACTTTGCTATCATGTCATCATCATAGCATTGGATTTCATGATGAATCATATTATGAAACAAAGTCACCATGGCTCTCTGATACAGGCACTGGCGTTCTGCTTCTTTAGAGGACAGTCTCCTTTCCACGGTAGCTTGTGCACAACGACATCGGTATCCGACCCTGGCGTATCCTAACATGACCAGGCGAAAGTATCCACATACTCCTTCAACAAGGCTACCATTCTGCTCTCGATTCGCCTCTGAAGCGGCTCTAATTTTTTTCCTTCCTGACCTCGGCAGTATACCGGTTAACAAGCTCAACTCGCTCCTCAAGCGGCTGAATCACCTTCTCCTCTTGTTTCAACAACCTGGCTAATCTCCCAGCAGATCACAATCTTCTTTGCCTTCTTCTTTGGCATGATAGATCGGATTGTCGAAGTCATATGAGGTGTAACCAAATTGTTGTCAACGAGATCCGGAGAATTATTTTTGAATTCGGGACGAGACGAATCAAAAGAAGAGAAAAATGAAAATAAACATTGCCATTTTTATTTGTTTTTAAACTGCAAAAATAAATGAAAAACAGGGAACACCGCTTTTTGACTGAAAAACATCCATTTATTAATGATGCAGAAAATGCAAATTTATGAACATGAGGTGGCCCTTACAATGAACCATTACGTGTCGGGCAACACATATGGCTTCCATGCATATAAACTGAAAACAAGAAATATTACTCTTCCAGACGAGTGTCAGTGATGATCTTGTTTAGGCCTTCCAGCTTCCTGGTACGCACGATTTTATCCACCCATCAAACTTGCAGTTACCATCAGTCTTTTCACCCACTGTATAGGCGTAATCCGAATCTTCAGTAATTGCACTCACCATCGCTTGACCATGTGCCGGCATGGGATTGGCATTAACGTTGGGAGACGGTGCAAAGTTAATAGCCTTGGAGTCCACCAGGTCCTGGACAACATTCTTGAATGCTCTACAGCCCTCAATGTTATGCCCCGGTGTTCCAGAATGAAATTCACACTGGGCGTTCTCATCATAATTGGGTGGCCTCTGATCTGATCTCATCGGAACCATCGCCCTCGGCTGAACCAACCCAAGATCCATCAACTTTTTGAACAGAACCGCATATGTCACGGGTGGCTTGTCAAAATAGCGATCAATCCCTTTTCCTCTCATCTGGTACCCGGCTCTCTGTTGAGGTGGCTGACGTTGCTGTCGTACTGACTGATTACCAGCAGGAATGGTTACAGCAGCAGCATAAGGGTGATAACGATCCTTACCGCATTCTCTTTTAGTCTGCGCACCACCTGATTCAACCTTCTTCTTGGGCTGAACACTGTCAAGGGATTTCTTCACCACAGAGCCAGAGGGATTTGTTACTTCAGATGACGGAGCCTTTCCCTGAACTTTCTCTTTGATCATCCAGCCCTCAATCCTTTCTAATCTCTCGACCATGGCTTTCTGCCCCAAGGCAAGCCCTTGCACAACCCTGAACAAATCCCTCACCATCTCTTTCAGTTCGAGGATGTCGGCGTTGGGAGGATCCATCAGTTTGGATTTGTTGCCCCTAGCAGGATATCTGAGCAAACAAGCTATGCGCACCGGTTGACACCTACAAAATAGCAAATGGGTTATTATGCATGAATGCAACGTCTGTCCATATGAGGAAGATTCTGTCCTTTGATTCTGGTTTCATCGAGACAGACAACATTTTGACATCCATATTCTGAAATTCAAGATGTCTCTCAACCAGATTCTCAATCAATAATACTCCCCATATGGCTAGACGTGAGTTTGATGCAGATGAATGCAAAATGAGAATGATGCATGAATGCAATGCACTGTGCCATCCTCCAAGTCCTCTGATCATCTGTTGCTCCGAAACCTGGTTTCTGAACTGATCATACCCATCTGAGGAAACTGTAACCACAACTCTGACCCTCGGGTTCCGAAATAAACGGAAGAAAGATACATCATCATCATCATCACCAATCTCTGAGCAGATACCCATCATCATCTGAATCGGCCCGGGGAATCCTGAAATAAACGGATCCTCACTGATAAATATCTCGGCCCGGGGAATCCTGAAATAAACGGATCCCCACTGATAAATCACGGACAGCATTCCGGCGTCACGGCAATAAATGACCATAAATCCGACTCATAAACATGTCTCTGAATCACAGATCAAAAGTCACCATCTGAACATGCATCTGAAAGAATCACCCCCCCCTCACAGGTAAATTCTAATCAGGTCACCCTAAGGCGGATAATAGTCTCGACAATCGGGCAAAGATACTCAATGGGTTTGCCCTTTCGGGTGTGCCATTGTAGCTCTCCTGAGATCGTCTAAACCAAAGATCCGGGAATGAACGGTCACCAGAGTCAACAACCCAAAAGAGATAATCCAACCTAAGCGGAATAACTCCACCCGGCAGGACTCTCTCAAATGAACCTCGTCCGGCTGTGGTGACATGTCTCCGCATCATGTCGTACAACATGTGAAGAGACATGAGACCACGCTAATCCTAGGTGTGCACTCAGGCCTGGGTATTGGGCCTCACTCAGAACACCCACCCCAAAACAGAGGAACCACCTGCACAGAGGACGGCAACAACATGATAGTATGATGCATGCAGACATTAATGCAAATATAGATACACACTGGTTAGAATAATAAATGCAATAAATCAAACATCACAAGCAACCTAAACTAATCCTAGAACGCTAGGAGAGACTCGCTCAAGGGAAGATGGACCAGCACAGGTCTACATCCGATATTCCCCAGCAGAGTCGCCAGCTGTCGCATCCTGCGAAAAATCAACCGGCGAAGCTCGAATAAAAACACACACAGAGCCGCCACTGCGCGTTATTTATCCCAAGATAGGGAAAGGAAACGCTCAGAAAAACCTGGAAAGGAAATGGTCTCGCGACCAAAGAGAAAGGGTAAGGGAGTCGGTTACGCAAGGGGAAGGTATTAGCACCCCTCACGTCCTAGGTACTCCTAGGGATCCACGTTCTAAAATAAAGAAAAGGTTGCTAAACATCACACACACACACGGGGAACGCAGGTGGGGTTAAGAGAAGGGAGCTCGATAAGGTATCGCACCTTAGGCCTACATATCTTGTCTGGAACAAGAATCAGAGCCACTGTAGTTCGGCTTACGCACGCCAAACAACACAAAACATACAAACATATGGCAAACATGGAGCCCGACAACCACTGGATGGAATTACGTCGGCATCCGAACCAAAACACGCACAAAACGGCAAACGTGGAGCCCGACTGCCAATCCTGGACTTACGTCGGCATCCGAGCCAAAACATAACCAGATAACAAGTAAACACACGCAAAAAAGAAAAAGGTTGCCCGGAGAGACCTCGCACGGTCTCCTGCCTACATACCTCGTCTGGCACGAGGATCAGGGCGATGTAGTTCCCCTGAAAGGGACTAAATTACTAACCAGAAACCAGGGGAAGACACGACACTAGGGAGACTACGACTCGAGCCTAGATGTTGTCATGCAAAGTCACCCTAAGTTCGGTTTTCTATCCTACTTGCATAAGAAAACTATTCCTATCCAGGAAAGAAGCAAGCACACAAGCATACAGCATAATTCAAGCATACATCAAATGAGAACAAGCATCTCAAACAGATATCCACACAGCACGCACTATAACCAAACAAGTGGCTCACACAATAGGTTTGACTGCCGAAGCGAGTCGTCTGTACGGGCTGGGTTTGCTCTTAACCTTGCCATTACGAGGCTAAGGTGAAGCAGATGAAAGGTGAAGTGAGGATGAGACCTCACAGCTCTTATCCCTGACCAGGGAGAGCTTCTGACAAATGAGCATGGGTCCAGAATGGGGGGGACCCTTCTATACTCAGAGACTCTGACACAATGTGCACTGCACAAGATCTTGGGCTTGTGATCTCAATGCTACAACCATGTAATGGGAGCAAGGAGAAGACTCAACTGAATAGTGGGGGGTAGACTGCATACCCCTACCTTCCACCAATTGCCTTATTTAAAGGACTTTCACCTGCTTGGCACGAAAAATAAACAACCACAATCATTGCCTCTTAAGGAGGACTTCAGACATTTATTTGCCCGGCCCGGTAACAGCCGGGTCTCCAGACTACATGAAGTCAAGAGGACCTACCTCAAAGCAAGTTGCTTAAGCAACGCAAAGCAAAAGTTCACAAGGAACTGAGCAACTAAAAGTACCTGGAAACAGTCAAACACAGTTAGTACTCAGACAGACAAAACTAAACAGCAAAAGTTTAATCAGTTAATCTATACAGATCAACGCACAACAAAGCAAGTTCAAAGCTCAATCCCAAACTTCACAACCTACAAAACAATGTTATGTTAGTGTACAAACATCAAACAACATCAATTGCATTTAACTTGATTCATCCTCCATGTGCACTATGCTTTTGATCCTGAAAAATCAAGCAAATATTAGCAACAAGACCACTAGGCCAAGCCTAGGGTCCAAAGGCAAGAAAAATTCCTAAACAGCAAGGTATTCTCAAACCAAAGTCAAATTAATGTCAAACAAGAGCCAACACCATTAGTCTCATGTTTATATCATTCGTCATGTTCATGTTATGCACAAAACAAGGCAAATTAGTCCAAATGAAGCATCAAACATGCAAACAGAACTATTGCATTCAAATCCACATCAAAACACTTCCAAAAATTCTTAAATAAATTACACCTAAACAGGGGATAATCAAGGGATGGCACACCAAATTTCAGCTTAATTGGGCAAAGGTAACCATGTCAATGAAAATCAACAAAAACAGACACAATTACATGCTCCAAATCACAACATCAACACATGAACTCACTTCAAAAATTCATAACTCAATGAAAACAAAAAAGAAATGGATGAGACCAAAACAGGGATGTCACACAATGTGTCTATTACAAGCATGCCAAATTTCATGATTATACAATACCATATGAGCATTTCACATCAAAATTACAAACATGTACCACATGGACTTGCATATTTGACCAACAGAGATGAAAAATCACAATCAATTTGAAAATGCAATGTAAAATTCCACAAAAATTCACATAGCATACTAACATGTTAATCAACCATCATGCAAAATTTCACATCATTCTACCAAGCCTAGGTCACACAAAAAAATCCAGCAAATTGACATAAAGAGGTGTGACACAAATTGTCACACCTAAGTTCCAAAATTCACAACTCAATGATCAGGTATCAAAAACTCATGAAATGTACATATAAATGAACATCAGCCAGTCAAAAATCATCACAAAAATTTTCAAGAATTTATTTTACATTATGAGCATTTCATGAACCAAATGGTAAAATGTATCAAACGTGAACACATGTGAAATAAGCCTAGGTCAAACATTATTTTTGCCATGCACAACTTTGACCAATAGGTCAAAAAAAACCTAGAGTCAACAACAAAGTCATAGAAAAAATCCTCATATTTTTCTGAATTTTCTACAATTTTTTATGAATTTTTTAACATCATTATGAATTTTTAACAATTTATTTGAATTAATTTTATTGCACAATGGCAGTTTGGTAATATTCCAGCGCGGGGGCGGTAAACTCCGAATTTGAATTTTCAAACAATTTTTCAGATCAAACCACACAATTCTCATCGTTCTCACTCAGGCAAAATCCAGAAAACTCAAGAACATGGATTTTTCAAAACGTCACCGAAATGGACAAGCGTATACTCATTCGAACCGCATGAACGCGTACAATCCAAATGTGAAATCAATTTAACCTAACAGTTCATGAATCTCTCCAATCGAGCATGTTAGGGTTTGGTAACCAATGTTTAAATCCAGATTTCCTAGCCTATGGTTCATTATTCTCAAAACTAAGCACATCACCGTGATCTATGAGCAACACACTATAGAACGCACACAAGCATTAAGAGAATCGTGACGGTCGAAAATTTGACATACCTGCTATGGCAGTGTTTGTTCGTGCAGCTTTTGCGCTCAAATTAGTGAAACAGATGCTACATAAGCTCCATGAAGGTGATTGGAATGCTCAAGATTAATTGCCATGGCTTCTATTGCTCAAAATTCGATTTCACCATTGATGGAGCTTCTTGGAACAGTCACGATTCAAGGCTTCTTTCTCTTCAATCTCCAAAAACAGTTGGTGATGGTGATTAGAGGAAGTGGATGCAAAAAGAATTTCAAGAATTGGTTGAGATTTGATGAAGTTTGATGGAGTTTTGTGCCTATGGTGTTCTTGAGGGTTTGAGAGAATTTCAGAGGTTTGAGATCCAATCTTGGTAAATGTAATTTTCTGTTATGTTTAGAATGAAATTAGGATTATATATGATGGCTTAATCATCCCTTAATCATGTTTAATCAACCAAATGCACATGTTAATGAAATGGCTAATTTTGCAAATGAGGGCAAAATGGGAATTTCCAAGGCCAGCTCATTGCCACCTGTTTGACAGCTCATGCAACCTCCAAATACCATGTGTGAGCTGTTGAAACTTGTCTCACTCTCATTGGTTGTGTAATTTGCAAAATCACCATGTGGATGGTTTATGTCCAATTTTGCCATTTCATTTTTCAAACCAATTCTCAAATTACAAGGTCTATGCATGAAATGATGATTCCAACAAATTTTAAATGCCATTCATGAGGTGTTGCAAAAATCCCCACTCAAAAATTCCAATTATTTTGAAAGTTGGACAATTTTGCCCTTGGTCCAATTTAACTGTCCAGTTGAAAAGTGACTTTTTGCATTGACCACTTTTGGAAAAATCCAATTATGCACCATGAAAGTACATGTCAAATGGAGTTTGTGCATATAAAGAACTTGCAATTTGGACAAACCATGTGGAAGTTATAGCCTCCTGATTATGGGTTATTTTTGAATTTCACTGAGCCATAACTTGACAACCATACATGGGATTTTCAAGTTCTTGGACTTTTTGGAAAGGTGAGAACAAGATCTACAACTTTCATGTTGAACAAATTTTCATTTGAAGCTTCCTTGGACACGTGGCTTTGAGGTCAAAACTTTCCATTTTTGGAAACTTCAATTACAAGTCACTTTCTATTTTTGGCAGTTTTTGTTCTGACTTGATTTTCTTCATTTTTAAGCTTTGCAATGTCATTTAACACTTGTTCCAACATAAATGAAGTGTATCCAACTCATTTCCACCTCCAAATTCATCAGATTATGTACAGTTGACCACAGTTGACTTTTCATCTGACAGATGAATCAGGCAATGCATAGATCAAATTGAACCCCAATCTTCAACTGAAATGGCTCAAGGGTGAAACCCTAGCCTCAATTAACTCAATATAATCAAATAATTAACCCCATAACTATCACAAACCCCATCTCCTGATTATGCCCTGACTGGCCCAATGCAACTGATTAGGGTTGACCAGTGGTCAAAACCCTAATCTCAAGGAATGAGCTTCAATGTTCTGATGACATCCCACCATGATGATGATGATGTATCAACTCAATCAAGATGAAGACCAACATCCATTGAGAATCATGAAACCCTAATTCACAGCCCAATCCTCAGATGGCCAATGATCAGTCAATAAACCCTAGGCTCGCACTTTGACTCCCTCATCTTCTGATCAAGACTTGGGAAGATGGCTTGCACAATGTAACCACATGATATGCAATATGAAATGCCTAATGCCCTAAAATGAAATGCAAATATGTTAATGTTAGTCCCAAGAGAGGAGGGCAAATTTTGAGGTGTTACACTTGTCCTTAGTGATTGAATTGTAAGACTTCCTTGCTTATTATAGGGTTAACCCCTCACTAGCAAGTTGAAGCTGTTCTCACATGGTGGACTCGTTGTTTGTATAAGGTTGAGTTTTCTCCCGTGGATAACGAAAGACCTTAGGGCTTTTGTTTTAAAATGAACCCACTCATATTTTGGAAATCTTTTAGCCGAACTGTAATTCTGGTGTAGTCAGAGTTCAGATGTTCTACTCCATATCATGAATCTGATCTAACATTTTTGCAAATACAGCAAGACAATTATATAAATTATGATCCAGTACTCATATGCACACATTCACAGATGTTACAACATCTGCTAATGCAAACACAGGAAAGAAGAACATCTAGTTCTGTCCATCTAGTGCAAACACACAATAGAGATCAAACATAGCCCTTATGTTTATTTATCCTGCCCAGTTATCAGCATGATGTCTCATTGGTTTGAACATCACCTGTCCCAACATTACAGATGAGTGAACTGTAACAGATCAACCAGTCCATCAATATCAGCAGTCAATGATGAATGTCATAACGTTCTGATTGACATTCAGACTGCAGGCTATGTGTCATGTCTGTTATTCCCTTCATAAACAGACTAAAACTAGACTGAGTTATAACAGACAAAATATAGTGTGCAGAAGGTAAAAACACAAGCAGTTGTTAACCCAGTTCGGTGCAACTCACCTACGTCTGGGGGCATACCAAGCCAGGAAGAAGATCCACTATCAGCAGTATTAATTCAGAGTTAAACTCCCCCGTTTACAACTCATCACTTAATCCCTACCCAATGCAATCTATACCTAGGAACTCCTAGATAGAAACCTCCAGTTTCCATTCCTATCACTACAAATACAATGTAATGTTCAAACACCTTGAACTTGCTTCACAGCTCCATTCAAGAACATAATCACTCTTGCCTACAGGCTTTGAGTTACAAATACTCTCAGCTTTTACCACTGAGAAACACATGGTAACCTTCCCACAGATTGGGAGGTTTACCTCACACACACCTCTAAATTTTCATTCTAAGAGGCTTACAAAAACTAGGTTACAATATGCTATTTATAACCTAATCACCCAACTGGATTTGGGCCTTCAGAAATCGCAGCAAACTTCTTCTTTGCTGTTACAACGTCAGCAGAAACTTTCTGCTACAAACAAGGTCTTCAATCTTTTAGTTCCTAAAATATCTCCATATTTAGTTCCTAAAATATCTCCATATTTAGTTCCTACAATATCTCCATATTTAGTTCCTAAAACATCTCCATATTTAGTTCCTAAAATATCTCCATATTTAGTTCCTAAAATATCTCAAGACCTCCACAAATAATGCCACATAGGATTCTAACTAATTTCCACATATTAGTGTGCTAACAAATAGGCTATTTGTTAGGTTCCTTAAGTGTAGCTTGGTTGTTGATTTCCTGGATTTTCTCTCAGCTGTTGAATCCATGAAGAATAGCCTGAGAAAAAGCTGAAACAGAAAACTGAACAACCTACAATATAGCATATGCTGTCAGGAATGAATGCCACGACATTCAGCTTGACATCAAGGATCATATGCTAAGTCTGTTTTTCCAGAAAACAGACTGTACTTTTTTGCTGACCTGTATATGACCAAAATGACCATACTACAGTAACAACTTACATTAATAAATGTCAAAGTATCCAGTTTGACATTTACACATTTGGCCTTAAGTCAGTTCTGTTATCCTCTTGAAGAATAGACTAAGAAACATACTGAAGTGTAGTAGAACACCACTCTGTCTATTATTCAGTATATGCTGTCCATGATGAATGTCATAACATCCAGTTTGACATTCATATAGTAGGCCTTATGCCAGGTCTGGTATTTCCTTGATAACCAGACTGCAAATGAATACTGAGCTCTAACAGCACACCAACTGTTCTATTCCTCAGTATCTGCTGACAGGGATGAATGTCACAACATCCAGTTTGACATTCAATAAATCCTGTATTAGCTAATCCTGCAGTAACTACTCAAGTGTGTCATGACATCAGTCAAGACATCAGAGTACAGTTAGATATTCTAACCTACAATGCAGTCACACATACACACCATGTCATGACATCAGTCAAGACATTAGAATCCAGCTAGTGTTTTACCATATAATGCAGCCAATCAAACACCTACAAACTCCCCCTTTGGCAAATTTTTGGCTAAAACACTTTGATCCCCATAACAGAGTTCATAGCAGCGGAATCACACATCTAGCAGGAAATAGGCCTAGCTAATACACTCAGAGTGGCAGCACACTCACACACATGGAAGTTAAATAAAACTTCACATAACACACATCAGCTGCAGGGGAGGGAATCTTGAATCTGTCATGAACATCTATTTTAACACAATAACACTCTGTTGTCTTGGGGTATCACCTGTTACTCCCCCTTTTTGTCAAAAATGTTGCCAAAGCAACACTTTAAATTACAGACCACAGAAAAAAAAAGAATTACACACAAATGACAGAATTACAGACTTGGTTTTGCCTCACAGTTTCAACCAAGTTAGCACCCACCTGATCTTGCTTCACAACTTTGATCAAGTAGTCACACACTGTCTTCACAGCAGGTGTATCAGGTGTCATACCTCGTTATCTGAGAACACATAGACCACAAGCTTGGTGATTACTTGCAGCACAAAGATAGAACTCCCCCTGTCATGAACAACCAACTCTCCTCTTGAAACTTGGAGATCACACATGACCATATCCAACACCCCAAGGTTGGACCTTCACATACTTCCTGATTCAAAGAGAACCCAGACCACTTGATGAATGGAAAACATAAGACGCATCTTCATGTCTTCAAGAGCACACCCTCTGTTCAACCCTCTTGGTTGAACACATCCACACTCTGTGTCAATCTCTCATCTAACCAGAACAGAACACCACTTCACAAAATGTTCTAACATTAGTTAGGACATCCGCACAACATAACAGGGAACGCCATCTGATAATCTTCAGATATCACTGAGTCACCAGCTTACTCCAAAAGGACCCAGACACAAGTTGGGACATATACATTCTCATCCCATTATAAGAGATACTCTTCCATAGATAGCTTAGAACTTCTACCACAAGCTCCAAGAGATGAATAGAAAACACCTCCTTTTGTCTTCAACTTACTACTTTTCTGCTCAAAAGTAATTTGTCTCAGACTTTCCTCAAGAATAATCAGCTGCCATATGTGGATTATCTTGATTCTTCGAACTCACTTCTAAGATAGACCAAATGCCACTGGTTGATTACCTCCTTCATGAATCCTCATATGAAAAAGTCAAATGCCATTCTTTGACCTCTCCATGTCTATCAGACCTCTCCCAAAGATATTCTGACCTTCCAAGTGAGACTTGAACTTCAAGCTACATGTTGAACAAAACTTAGATTTTCTAAGACATGAACATGTAACATCCTTTCTATCCAGCAACTCCAAAGAACTGCAACGAGAACGACCTTTTTGAAGTATCCAATCTACCACCCTGTAGACCTTTCTATCTCAAGTTGATGTGCCACTTCACCAACTAAGAATCTGATGTTGAACCAAATGTCACAACATTGTGTTTTGACATCTAGTTGTTGAATTCAGCTCCTTCTTCTGCCACTTGAAAGAACTTCCTCCCTTCACAGAACAAGAGTTCAATGTTCTCATAGACTTGATTGTGGAACCAAGTTTGAGTAAACAACCTCCATTCTGCAGGTTTGCAGTTAAGTCATCCAAGCTCACACCTTGATGAATCCCTGCTTCTTCTCCAAAGACATCAGACACTCTGATGTATGAGTCTTCAGAAGGACCAGTTAGAAACTAACCCTTCAGCTATACCAAGGATTCCACATCCTAAAGCAAGGCTGTTTCCATGATGTCAAGACTGCTGCCACTTGTTCTTGACTCCACAGTGTGCATAAGCTAATGCACTTCCTTACCTAGATCAGAAATAAACTGATCCAAGTAACCACCATCAAGACTATGATGTCTTCTTCTTCTTGTACATACCAAGGCTGAACATGTTTCTTGCCAGGAAACCTTTTCAGAGATCATATGCTTTTGCTGCCACCAAAGAGATAGATCATAAGCCAATGTACTATCCTTCCTGTGATTCTGCACAGGGTCTTGAAGAAGTGATGTTCCAACATCTTTAAGAACATCAGTTATCTTGAGCTCCAAGGATAATCAATTAAACACTTGTACTTGGCACAAGTAGACATTGATCTTAAATCCTTTTCCAATTATCCTTTCAGATACTTCCACTATAAGAATACTTTGAAAGTACTCTTCTTGTGTCAACATCTTCTGCTTGCAAGCACGTCGATAATTTTGAAAGTCTTCCCAGATTAAATTCACCCTTAGGAATGAGAGAGATGAATTCTTCCTTGCAAATGTGTCACACAACCACCAGAACCCATGTGACACAGGTCAACAGCCAACCAGACCCTAGGCTGACCAAATGTGAGGAGGTTAACCAAAACTCCCCCTCAAATTAACAATCATGGAAACTTCACACCAATATCCATGCATTGTACAGACATGTCTCAACATGACATACACAATCCCTACCAGTGGCACTAACTCTATGAGTTATACCTAAGCATCCTCCAATCACACCAATCAGACTTTGGCTGACCATAAGTACTAAAGGAACACCAGTCAATAGCAGACATGCATTGCCAAAGCATACTACATCAACCAACCTATGAATCTTCATATTCTCACTCCTTGAAAGAACTACCACTTCTGATCGTGGTGCTTGAATAACAAGATTCATGGTCCCAATCCTCTTAAATGAAGTAGCAGTCAGGTTACCCCATTATTGACTTCTAACATCCAGAGGACTTGTCTTCCAACACACCATAGTACTCCAGAGAACAGCTATCCAACCCTGATCAATCGACAGGAGTAGGGCAAGCAGCAGGAAATTGCGCAATGTCACATCTCAGCCAGCTCCACTTCTAGAGACCAGACCTCTACATGTGACCTTCTTGAGCATACACACAGTTGACCCTACCCTTGTCAACTTAGCACACACAGATGTCTCCTCTTCCAGGTCAGGAGTAGGTTCCAAACAAGGTCTCCCTTTGTTTGACACCTAAAAACATCTGCTCTTCAACCAGTAGCTGCATACTTGTTGAACAACATGTTCTAACATCACATAGAACATTAGTTCCACCTCCTTGGAACAAACTCTCCTTGAAATTCTTCAAGGTCTTCATATACATTACCCAAAAGAGTAAAAGAATCAGTGATCAGTTGATTCTTACCATCCTGAAGTGAGAGCGTCATGATGAATGGACTTGAGGAGACTCGAGTATCTTTGACATCTTCAATAGATTATGATGAAGTCTTGAATACAACAGCCTTTCATCCACATGAGGGGAAACTACATCAGAGTTTGAGTTTTGCCTGGTATTATGCAGCGGAAATCATAATACAACTCAACCTATGAACACACACTTCACCGGTTCAGCCTCCAAGACCATACCAAGTTTGAATGTGATTCAATACTGGCACAGCTGTCCCACACAAAGGCCAATTGCCAACCTCCAGAGACAGGTACACACCATTCCTGTCATGAACAGTCCATCCACCTACTTCAAGGGACCATTCAGGGAAGTTACAGAACCTTCCACAGGTTCCAACATAACTTCTTGCAAGATACCAGAAAGTATCACCCATGGATCTCATCCAGAAGCAGAACAGGATGCCTGCTCTGATACCATTTTTAATTCTGGTGTAGTCAGAGTTCAGATGTTCTACTCCATATCATGACATCTGATCTAACATTTTTGCAAATACAGCAAGACAGTTATATAAATTATGATCCAGTACTCATATGCACACATTCACAGATGTTACAACATCTGCTAATGCAAACACAGGAAAGAAGAACATCTAGTTCTGTCCATCTAGTGCAAACACACAATAGAGATCAAACATAGCCCTTATGTTTATTTATCCTGCCTAGTTATCAGCATGATGTCTCATTGGTTTGAACATCACCTGTCCCAACATTACAGATGAGTGAACTGTAACAGATCAACCAGTCCATCAATATCAGCAACCAATGATGAATGTCATAATGTTCTGTTTGACATTCAGACTGCAGGCTATGTGTCATGTCTGTTATTCCCTTCATAAACAGACTAAAACTAGACTGAGTTATAACAGACAAAATATAGTGTGCAGAAGGTAAAAACACAATCAGTTGTTAACCCAGTTCGGTGCAACTCACCTACGTCTGGGGGCATACCAAGCCAGGAAGAAGATCCACTATCAGCAGTATTAATTCAGAGTTAAACTCCCCCGTTTACAACTCATCACTTAATCCCTACCCAATGCAATCTATACCTAGGAACTCCTAGATAGAAACCTCCAGTTTCCATTCCTATCACTACAAATACAATGTAATGTTCAAACACCTTGAACTTGCTTCACAACTCCATTCAAGAACATAATCACTCTTGCCTACAGGCTTTGAGTTACAAATACTCTCAGCTTTTACCACTGAGAAACACATGGTAACCTTCCCACAGATTGGGAGGTTTACCTCACACACACCTCTAAATTTTCATTCTAAGAGGCTTACAAAAACTAGGTTACAATATGCTATTTATAACCTAATCACCCAACTGGATTTGGGCCTTCAGAAATCGCAGCAAACTTCTCCTTTGCTGTTACAACATCAGCAGAAACTTTCTGCTACAAACAAGGTCTTCAATCTTTTAGTTCCTAAAATATCTCCATATTTAGTTCCTAAAATATCTCCATATTTAGTTCCTACAATATCTCCATATTTAGTTCCTAAAACATCTCCATATTTAGTTCCTAAAATATCTCCATATTTAGTTCCTAAAATATCTCAAGACCTCCACAAATAATGCCACATAGGATTCTAACTAATTTCCACATATTAGTGTGCTAACAAATAGGCTATTTGTTAGGTTCCTTAATTGTAGCTTGGTTGTTGATTTCCTGGATTTTCTCTCAGCTGTTGAATCCATGAAGAATAGCCTGAGAAAAAGCTGAAACAGAAAACTGAACAACCTACAATATAGCATATGCTGTCAGGAATGAATGACACGACATTCAGCTTGACATCAAGGATCATATGCTAAGTCTGTTTTTTCAGAAAACAGACTGTACAATTTTGCTGACCTGTATATGACCAAAATGACCATACTACAGTAACAGCTTACATTAATAAATGTCAAAGTATCCAGTTTGACATTTACACATTTGGCCTTAAGTCAGTTCTGTTATCCTCTTGAAGAACAGACTAAGAAACATACTGAAGTGTAGCAGAACACCACTCTGTCTATTATTCAGTATATGCTGTCCATGATGAATGTCATAACATCCAGTTTGACATTCATATAGTAGGCCTTATGCCAGGTCTGGTATTTCCTTGATAACCAGACTGCAAATGAATACTGAGCTCTAACAGCACACCAACTGTTCTATTCCTCAGTATCTACTGACAGGGATGAATGTCACAACATCCAGTTTGACATTCAATAAATCCTGTATTAGCTAATCCTGCAGTAACTACTCAAGTGTGTCATGACATCAGTCAAGACATCAGAGTACAGTTAGATATTCTAACCTACAATGCAGTCACACATACACACCATGTCATGACATCAGTCAAGACATTAGAATCCAGCTAGTGTTTTACCATATAATGCAGCCAATCAAACACCTACACGAACTACGGCGTTTTGATCCTTACCTTTCATGGAAGGTACGTAGGCAACGGGTTCATCCGTTCAAACACAAAAATAATAAATTGTACATTCTTTTCTCATCTTCCCAATCATGTTTGCACAATATGTCATAAACAAATAAACTTTTTATACAACAAGTGTGAAAAGGGCTCCCTAGGAGTACCTAGGACGTTTTGGGTGCCTAACACCTTCCCATTGCGTAATTTACCCCTTACCCAGACTCTCTGATCTTTTCATTAGTTTTCTACGTGTAAAACTTCTTAGGCTTTTGTTCGCTTTTTAGCCAGTCCTTTGGATAAATAAAAGTGCGGTGGCGACTCGATTTCTTTGTATGCTTTGCTTTTGATTTAGTCAATAAATCATAAAGTGACGAATACACCGCTATAGAAAAGTGGCGACTCTGCTGGGGATAGATCCTTGGTGGTATTTCCTACTTTTCACCCTTGTTGTATGATATATTGTTTATGTGTTATGTGCCATATTTTTGTACAATTTGGGATAACTGTATTGATTGTAATGTTTGAATTGCTTGATATACAATTGCTGTTTGCTTTGGTGATCTCTGTGAGATGAGTTCTATACCCGAACTCGAGTGCACTCTAGGATAGGAGAATGGCATAGTCTTGTCGACTAGTGTGGAGTATTCCTTAACCAGTTGACTTGCGAGTCCATTCACTTGGTGGAGGTCATGTTGGATTAATAATGTCACACAAGTTATTTGTGGTTAGGCATTATTCTTTCAATCACGTGCCTTAGAAGCCAAGGACCGTAGTTTACCAAGCCCATCTTGGCCTATTTTTAGGACGTAGTGCGGAGGTCGTTCAGATCTCAGATCTGATGCGATTGTTACGCGATACTACACTCATAAGAGTCTCTCTTGAGAATATTTTTGGAATACGAGTATTCGTTCCTCCGATAATATCCGAAAGATGGGACGATGATTATGGGAACCTCTGGTAGAACATGTCTGGCAGGTTTAAACCCTAGTACACTCCTTTTGGGTGGTTCTTAACCGAGACTCCATGCTCGTGACTCTCAACAAACCCGTGATTCATGGTTGAGTCGTTCAGACAACCTTAATATCAATGGAACTTGGGCGTTGATAAGGTGTAAACCATAATCCGCCAAAATGGATGATTGATATTAAGGATGATTGAGTCGGTTCATGTACCGTTAATATCAATTGAACTTGGGTGTCGATAAGGTGAAAACCATAATCCACCAAAATGGATGATTGATATTAAGGATACTATGAGCTTTCCCATGACCTTTGTCTGGTGTGACTTGCTTGATCCTTGAGTGTGATTGTTGCATTCATGCATTCATGCATTCATCTGCACCCATATCATCAAAAAATGAGAATTTTTTTTTCAAAGAACTTAAGGGGTTTCTTTGCAAAAAATTTCAGATATGGAAAGACAAAGGATTATTCAATGAAATAATTTCCATATGCGATAAAATGATTAATATTTCAAAGTTTGCAAATAAAATCCTCGAGTTCCTTTGAAATAAAAACAAAGCATATGCACAAACACTTCATGCATCATTTGCATAAGCGGGTGTTGTTCTCAACCTTTGGTCTTGTGGTCTGATCCCCGTGCTCTTCATTTATTTTGAAGACGCACCTCGCCGGTACTACACCAGAGCCGATTCTTCGAGATTGATGGATCATCTTGAGCAAGAGAATTGTGAACTTGAGGAGGAATCTGCCAGACAGAGTGCTTTTGATGGATTTATTCCTGGGTAGCCACTTGTCTTCCTTCATTGATGCGGAGGATGAAGTTGGAACACATTTCTAAGCTTTATCTATTGCTGAGCCAATTGAGAAGAAGTCTCCTTCATTTGCTTCCTATCGTGATGCGAAGCTGGCCATTGAATGTGGTGCAGTTGCTGGTTTAGGGAAGATGATTGAGCTTGAAGACAATAGATCCCGGGCTGGCATTGGCTACTGTTCTGGGGCATTCAATGAACTTGGGATGTTCAAGAGTGGTGAATTCATCTATGCTGATCAACTTGAAGAGGCTGCTGCTATCTTGGAAGAGGATGCAGAGGATTTGAGCAATTTCATCATACCTGGTGGTATCTGCCACAATTGGGTCGCTGTAGATGTTCCTACGGTCATCCATAGATCAGAGTAATGGTTCACTTTGTTCAAAACCCTTCTCCCATGCCAAAAGGAGAAGTGATGACATTGTTGGCAGCATATATACAATGATATTTCATTCAATTAATGCATTGTTAAACATTTGTTTTTCCATTTGTTTTCACTTTTTGCTTTTGCATGAAATCAGTGATCCAACTTTTCATCTGCATAATGATTTGCTTGTTTAAATTCTAAAGTTTTATTATCCAAAATCATTATGCAGGTTGATTCTAAAACCCATTGAACATAATGATCCAACGCCATCTCCCAATTTTGAATTCCCTGTATTCGAGGCAGAGGAAGATGATGTTGAAGGGATTCCTGATGAGATTACCCGTCTCCTTGAGCACGAGAAGAAGATCATTCAGCCGCATCTCGAAGATCTGGAAACAGTCAACTTGGGGTCTGAAGATTGTGTTCGTATGGTGAAGATTGGGGCACTTCTTGAAGAGTCTGTCAAGAAGAGATTGATTGAGTTGCTACGAGAATATTCAGATATCTTTGCTTGGTCATATGAAGACATGCCGGGTCTAGATACAGATATTGTGCAACATTTCCTGCCTTTGAAGCCTGAATGCGTGCCCGTGAAGCAGAAGCTCAGAAGAACTCATCCAGATATGGCAGTAAAGATCAAAGAGGAAGTTCAGAAGCAAATTGATGCGGGGTTTCTGGTGACTTCTACATATCCTCAATGGGTGGCCAATACTGTGCCTGTGCCTAAGAAAGACGGAAAAGTCCGTATGTGTGTTGACTACAGAGATTTGAATAAAGCTAGTCCGAAAGATGATTTTCCTCTACCACACATTGACATGTTGGTAGACAATATAGCTAAATTCAAAGTCTTTTCCTTTATGGACGGATTTTTCGGTTATAACCAGATCAAGATGGCACCCGAAGATATGGAGAAGACAACATTCATCACACCTTGGGGAACATTCTGTTATCGAGTGATGCCCTTCGGTTTGAAGAACGCTGGAGCCACGTATCAACGAGCTATGACTACCTTGTTTCATGATATGATGCACAAGGAGATAGAGGTCTATGTCGATGATATGATCGCTAAGTCCCGAACGGAAGTTGAACATGTTGAGCATTTGTTGAAGCTTTTTCAGCGTCTGAGGAAGTTTAGACTTCGCCTGAATCCGAACAAATGTACATTTGGAGTCCGTTCTGGCAAGTTATTGGGTTTTGTTGTCAGCGAAAGAGGTATTGAGGTTGATCCTGCCAAGGTCAAAGCAATACAAGGGATTCCTGCACCCAAAACTGAGAAGCAAGTCCGAGGTTTTCTTGGCCGCTTGAATTATATTTCCAGATTTATATCCCACATGACTGCCACATGTGCGCCGATATTCAAGCTCCTCCGGAAAGATCAATCTCATGATTGGACCGAGGATTGCCAGAAAGCTTTCGACAGTATCAAAGAGTATCTGTCTGAACCTCCGATCTTGTCTCCGCCTGTAGAAGGAAGACCTCTGATCATGTATTTGACTGTTCTTGAAGACTCGATGGGTTGTGTACTCGGTCAACAAGATGAATCAGGGAAGAAAGAATCTGCTATATACTATCTCAGTAAGAAGTTTACTGATTGTGAGTCTCGATACTCTATGCTTGAGAAGACGTGCTGTGCTTTGGCCTGGGCTGCTAAGCGTTTGCGCCAGTACATGATAAATCATACAACTTGGTTGATATCCAGAATGGATCCAATTAAGTATATTTTCGAGAAGCCTGCTTTAACTGGGAGGATTGCCCGTTGGCAGATGTTGTTGTTTGAGTATGATATAGAGTATCGAGCTCAGAAAGCTATCAAAGGTAGTATCTTGGCTGACCATTTAGCGCACCAGCCTATTGAAGATCACCAGTCAGTTCAGTACGACTTCCCAGATGAGGAGATTCTGTATTTGAAAATGAAAGATTGTGATGAGCCTACACTTGATGAAGGTCCGGAACCTGGTTCCAGATGGACGATGGTGTTTGATGGCGCTGTGAATCAGTACGGAAATGGAATTGGGGCAGTAATCATTACTCCTCATGGCACGCATATTCCGCTTACAGCAAGGCTAACTTTCAAATGCACGAATAATATGGCTGAGTACGAGGCCTGTATTATGGGACTGGAAGAATGTATTGATTTGAGAATCAAACATCTTGATGTGTATGGTGATTCGGCCCTAGTTGTTAATCAGATCAAGGGTGAATGGGAGACGAATCACCCAGGTCTCATTCCGTATAGAGATTATGCGAGGAGGATTTCAACGTTCTTTACTGAAGTTGACTTTCATCATATTCCTCGAGAGGATAATCGGATGGCAGATGCTCTTGCTACGCTTGCTTCGATGATTGTAGTCAAGTATTGGAATGAAGTACCCAACATTGCCGTGATGCGCTTGGATAGACCAGCTCACGTATTTGCAGTTGAAGAAGTGAATGATGACAAGCCTTGGTATTTTGATATTAAGAATTTCCTCCAGAACCAGGTCTACCCGCCTGGGGCATCTGTGAAAGATAGGAAAACTTTGAGAAGGTTGTCAGGAAGTTTCTACCTCAGTGGTGAAGTGCTATACTAGAGAAATTTTGACATGGTTTTGCTCAGATGCGTGGATAGACACAAAGCAAACCTGTTAATGACTGAGGTCCATGAGGGTTCATTTGGTACTCATTCCAACGGACATGCCATGGCTAGAAAGATGTTGAGAGCAGGCTACTATTGGCTGACAATGGAGTCTGACTGCTGCAAATATGTGAAGAAATGCCACAAGTGTCAGATTTATGCGGATAAGATTCATATTCCTCCGACACTTCTGAATGTGATTTCATCACCATGGCCTTTCTCTATGTGGGGAATTGACATGATCGGCATGATTGAACCAAAAGCGTCCAATGGGCACAGGTTTATTCTCGTAGCAATTGATTACTTCACCAAATGGGTTGAAGCCGCATCATATGCGAATGTGACCAGGCAGGTGGTTGTGAAGTTTATCAAGAACCAGCTGATTTGCCGTTATGGTGTGCCAGATAAGATCATTACTGATAATTGATCTAATCTGAATAATAAGATGATGGATGAGTTGTGCGCTGAATTCAAGATTGCACACCATAACTCCTCTCCTTATAGACCAAAGATGAATGAGGCTGTTGAAGCTGCTAACAAGAATATCAAGAGGATTATCCAGAAGATGACGGTTACGTACAAAGATTGGCATGAGATGCTGCCATTTGCTTTGCATGGTTATCGTACATCTGTCCGCACTTCAACAGGGGCAACCCCTTTTTCTCTTGTTTACGGCATGGAGGTTGTTCTCCCAGTAGAGGTGGAGATCCCATCAATAAGAGTCTTGATGGAAGCCAAGTTGACTGATGCTGAATGGATTCAGAGTCGTTATGACCAGTTGAATTTGATTGAAGAGAAGCGATTGACTGCCATGTGCCATGGTCAGTTGTATCAGCAGAGAATGAAGAAAGCATTCGATAAGAAGGTCAAGCCTCGTGTGTTTCGAGAAGGTGACCTCGTGCTCAAGAAAGTCTTGTCTTTCGCGCCCGATTCCAGGGGCAAGTGGACTCCAAACTACGAGGGTCCATATGTTGTTAAGAGAGCCTTTTCAGACGAAGCTTTGATGCTTACAACAATGGATGGGGAGGATTTCACTCGTCCTGTGAATTCAGATGCAATCAAGAAATACTTTGCCTAAAAAAAGTATATGCAAATGAAAAACAGAATAGCTCGCTAAGTTGAAAACCCGAAAGGGCGGCTTAGGCAAAAATGAGCGTCTTGGTGGAGAACCCGCAAGGGTGATCCAGGCAAAAGTTAGAGACTTGAAAAAGAATATTTGCATCCCGCTAGATTGAGTACCTCACCCTGGGGCAATCTAGGCAAAATTTAGGGATTTGGCAAGTAACTGCATCCTGACAAGACTTTCTGTTCCGCAACTGTCTGTTCGTTAGAGGTTCTCGATTCGTCGTCAACTGAAGCTTCGAATACATCGAGATTCAAATTGGTAGAGAAAGGATCATTATGTTCAATGTAGCCCTCTTCCAATATATATCACTGATTTCAAATTTGTACAGATCTATGGAGTCTTGCCATTTGCAGGCTACCATTCCATCAAATCAATTTGAGCTTTTTATCCAATTATTTGCATTCTTATTTGTTTCAATTCAACAAATGTTTTGCATGTTTTAATTGATAAAATGTCATTGTTTTAAACAAATAAAAATTTTCAAAAAAATCGTTGTTTTAAACAAAGTGAACATTCACAATGATGAAAGGATACTTAAGAATTTCTCAGTGCTCTCCCAAGGGTGGCATGATTTCCGACAGGTAAGACATTTGTTCATATTCCTGGCATGGTTGTATCCTCTTTCTCCTGCTTTGTTGTTGGGGTTGTTCCCCAAGCAGAGTTGTTGTTGTGGGTTGTTCCCCAAGCAGAGTGCTTGTTGAAGACTTCGTTTTCTTCTCCAGCAGTATTCTCTCCCAGCATGGGTGTTTTCCTTTTGGAAGATGCGGTAACAGGTGGTTTGAAACCCAGGTACCCCGTCTCTCTCCAGAGCAGTCGCCAGCAGAGTTGTTGTTTCTCTCCTCAGCATGGTTGCTTTCTTTTTGAAGATTCAGTGGTTGGTGGATTGATATCCCGGTACTTTACCACTTTCCTCAGCATTGTCGCCAAGCGGATTTGTTACTAGCTCCCCATCAGAGCGTTTAGCCTTCAGCAGAGTAGGGATTATTTTCCTCCTCAACAGTTGTTGATTTGTTTTTGGAAGGTGTAGCTTTCAGTGGTTGATTCCCCAGCTCTCCTCCATATCCCCAGTGGGTCCCTCAGTGGATTCCCTAGCCGTCAGTAGATTTGTGGTTTGGTGGATTGTATTTATGTGAAATCCCCAAAAGAGTTGGTATCCCCAACAGAATCAGGATTGCATCTGTGATAATACTCTCAGAGTCTCCGCCAGAGCTGGTATCCTCGACAGAGTTGATATTGTGGCAGTTTTTGCCTGTTGAAATCTCTGTTTTCCCCAGTAGGGTCGGTTGGTGGCCTATCATCCAGAGATTGTGTTGATTTCCTGATTGCTTTTGATCCTCAGTAGAGTGGCTTGTTGCAGAATCTACTTGTGTGATTTGTTTTTCCTTCAGTGGGTGTATTCCCGATGGAATAGCTACTTGTGTTCTCCCCAGGTAGAGTTGCTTGTGCAGTAGATTCTACATGGATGATCTGTTCTCCCTCAGAGGGTTATTCCCCAGCGGAGTTGTGTGGAGTTGCTTTCGTAGCAGTTCTCGCTTGGGCAATGAACTTTTGATGCTGAGGATCCCCTGCAGATATCTCGGGATTTCTCCTGTTTCCCCGATAGATTTGTCTTCGTGGCTGGTTATGCCTGTTGTGACTTTCTGTTCGCCAGTTGGGTTGATTGTTGATCCATTACTCAGAGATTTTATGATTTCTTTGATATCTCTGATCTTTTGCCTCCTCGCAGATCTTGGCTTTTCAGCATGTGGATCTCCAGCAGATTGGCTTTCCAGTTGGTTCTTCCCCTGGAAGTGTAGTACCGGGCGTTTGATTCCTGGGCCTGTTCGTGTTAGATATGTCTGTTTTGTCAGCATTCATCAAACATAAATTACACATATTCATGCATAATCATAAAACATTCAGATATTCATGTTGCATTTTTGCCATATATCTTTTGTTTGTTGTCTCCTGCTATGGGTGATATAGATCTCTCAAATAGATCTCCCCAAGCGGATGTCGGGTTTTTAATCTCTCCATATAGAGTCAACCCATAAGCAGAAAGTGTCTGTCTTTTCTTCTGTAGTTCCCCACTGAGATATATCTTCGTGGATGACGGTTTCTTCCGTTTCCTCCCAACACATATATTGGGATGGATGTTCCTATTGAGTTATATCCTCATAGGATGAGTCTTGATTCAGTCTGTCTTTTCGGTTTGGTCCCGAATTGGCATTTGTCAACTGTTTCTCGTGCTTCCCTGTGGAATAAATGAATGAATTGCCCAATAACCGGCATTAATTCTTTTATCCCCAGAGGAATCTGTTTGGGCCTCTACCCTTATACCGGTAGTTGTAAGTCCTATGTTTCTTGCCTTCTTGGCGGAATTTGTGGTTATATACCTTTTATTCCTCAGCAAGAGTTGTTTGGTTTTCTACCCAATATTCGGTAGTTGTAAATCCTTGTTTTCCTGCTCTCTAGCAGTTTGTGGTTTGTTACAAACCCTATTTTGTTTCCCGTGCGGTTTTGTGATTCTTCCATTCCCCACGCGGAGTCGTTTGGTTTTCTACCCAGTATTCGGTAGATGTAAACCCTAATTCTTGTATCCTCATCAGAGTTTGGCTACTACCCCGTATTCGGTAGTTGTAAGTCCTATCTCTTTTCCCCTAGCAGAGGTAACCTTTGTGGTTCGTTCTGGTTGATGGTGGATTTTGTGCTGTTGTGGTTTTATTCCCAACGGAGTCTGTGCTTTTTGTGGATAATTGCCGGTTGCTAGCAATTTTATCCCCAACCAGAGTTTTGGTATTCTACCCCGTATTCGGTAGTTGTAAACCCTAATTTTTCCCCTTTGCAGAGTTAACCTTGTTGTTCATCTTAACCGATGATAGTTACTCTTTGTGGTTATCTTCTTTCAATATTCGATGATTGATATTCCCTCCTTGCTTCTGGATAATTGCCTTTTGCTAGCAATTGTATCCCCAACAGTCTTCTGGATCATTGTCGTATGCTTGCAATGTTATCCCCTTTGAAGTCGCCAGTAAGTGCCCGGATAATTGTTGTTTATACAATTCATCCCCAGCGAGTCTTCTTTCATTTACCCGTTTGCTCGGTAATGATTGTTGCTCCCTTTGATTGGTCATCATTATATACCTAGTTTGGTATCCCGATGCCTTTCTTTTCGGTCGATTTATCCTTTGTTAACCCAGTAACCGGTTGTGGATAGTCTTCCATGCGAGTATGTTATCCACGTTCTGACGGTAATGGATAATATATCTTATGCACTCTTCAGTCGAAGCCTGTTGTGTTTCCCCAGTCGAGTAAGATTCATATTCCTTTGTGGAATCGAATATTCTTTGTTCTTGGATAATTGCCGGATGCTTGCAATTTACCCCTGTGAGTTGTCTTTCGTTTACCCTTTTGTTGTGGTATCGATTGTCTCTCTTTTTGGTTGATCACCTATTATATACCCAGTAACCGGTATCTCTGGTGTCTCTTCCTTTTCAAGTGTATTATTCACGTTCTGACGGTAATGAATAATATATCTCTTTCACTCTTTGGTTGAAATCCTTTGTTGATCTTCCCCAGTAGAGTAAGATTCGTATTCTTTGTAGAATCGAATATCCATCCTTTGACAAGTTTGTGTTTTGGATGATGAGTGTTTTGGCATATATACCAATTCACGTTTTCGGTAGGTCACCTATTATATACCCCGGTATCTCTGGTGTCTCTTCCATGCGAGTGTATTATCTACGTTCTGACGGTAATAGATAATATATCTCATGCGAGTATTCTATCCACGTTCTGACGGTAATGGATATTATATCTCATGCACTCTTTGGGTTTGTGTCCCCAGTTGAGTAAGATTTGTTTTCCTGTTGTGGATTCGAATGTCCATCCTGTAAGTCGATTTGCTTTTTCAAGCCCCCTTTCGGATGATGAGTGTTTTGGCATATATACCAATTCACGCTTTGGTCGGTCACCTATTATATACCCAGTAGCCGGTATCCCTGGTGTTCCTTCCTTTCTGCTCCCTATTATGACCTTGGTCCCCTGTGGAGTCAGATTTTCCTGAGTTGTTGTACCTTTTTCAGGTCTTTCTCAGATGTTTGGTTGATTGATATCTCTCACCCTTATACCGGTCTTAGATATTCATTCTTCCTGAGTTTGTTACCCTTATACCGGTAACACCTCATTTCTTTGCTGTTCCCCAGGAATCTCTTTGTTAGACCTTCCTCGGTGGAATGTTTCTTGTTGTGATTTTACCCTTTTGCTGTATTGGTGTTTTCCCCGATATATGCAATTTTCCCCGGAAGGGAGGTTCTTTGTGAATCGTTCCTTGGTCCGAGTCTGAATTTTCATCCGAAGTATCCTTTGTGGATAGTTTGAGTCAGCTTGTGTCTTTCCAATAATTTGTGTCTTCCTTTGGAATTCTCCTTTTCCGGTGTAAGTCCTTCACTCCCCTGTGAGGTCTCCAGTCCAGTCGTGTTTTGTTCACGAAGTGTCAGTTTGTTCCCCTAATTCAGAGTCGTGTCCTGCTCACGCATTTCTTTTCCTTTTATTATCCCCACAAGAGTCCTGGTAGGGTCTCTGTTCCTGGTGAGTGTATTACTCCGAAGGATTGTCTTTTCTTCTGTGTGACTTATATCCCCACAGAGTTTGTGTCTTTTACATGCATACATTTGCATCATGAGGTCTCTTAGGGACCAAAAGTTGTCTCATTACTGTTATTTAAGCCCATTCTACCGCGTCAAGATGAAGATTTCTAAACTTCATTTCTCCGGGTAGAATGACCTTAAATAGGGGCATCTGTAAGACCCCAATTTTGTCCCTAAGATCCCTCATGGCATCATATCATACCATACCATTGCCTCAAGGATCTTTGTGCACCTTGCCTCCTTCCCTGTGGGTGGGTTGTCTTTTGAGAGTGGTTCTTGATCACCAAGCATGTTTAGCATATGTATATCATTGCTTTTCATTTGTTTACTAACCAAAAGTACAAAAATATGTCATTTAACCTTGTTACTTGCAGATGAAGCAATTACAGGTCAAGGCAGTCATTGAGTTATAGATGGTGGCCATTCTGAAGAATTTGGGCACCATGATCATTCACAAGAGTTCATATGAGTTGTGATATCATTTTGAATCAAGATTTCAAGTGGTAGAGGCTTGAATTTCATCTGAGCATAGCCAGGTCAACTGAAACCCTAGAAAAGTCAACACAAGTTAACTGTGCATTCAATCATGGATTTGAAGGTGGGAGATGGTTAGAGAGACCTCATTCATGTCCATACAAGTCTCATTTGACATTTCAAACATCAACAATGGAGAATTTGAGGTCAGATGAAAACTTTCCAAAAATAGTAAGTGACCTGTAATTTGGAATTGCCAAAAATGGAAAGGTCTTCTCCTCAAGATTACATCACCAAGAAAGCTCCAAATGAAATTTTGTCCAACATGAAAGTTGAAGATCTTGCTCTCACCTTTCCAAAAAGTCCAAGAACATGAATTTCTCATGTATGGTTGAAAAGATATGGATCAAACATGGCCAAGCAAATTTGAACTTCAAGCATGCATAACTTTTGAACCATAAGGCCAATTGAAGTGGTTCGTTTTGCAACATTTCTCTTTTGACATGAACTATCCAAAACATGCATCACATATCATGCATTTCCATCACAAAAATTTTGGACTTTTCATTTGAATTTTGGAGGGAAAATCCAAATTCAAAAATTATGCATTGCATTCACCTTCTACCAATTGCATTTGCCTCCAAACAGCATTTGAAACTCATTCCAAGCTAAAATCGTGCACTGTAGCATTGCATTACACATATAAGGGTGCTTTGGCCAATTTGCATAAACACTTTAATTTCACTAATCTCTTGGCATTAGCTTAAGCATGATTAACAAGCATCATTAGGAGAGCATATATAATCATAATCCTAACAGAAATCATAACCACACTTCACAAATCTCAGATCTAGAATTTTCTCTCCAATTTTCTCTCAACTTTTTCATCCAAATTCTTCATAAACATTGCATTGTTCTTGATTTGTGCATCATCCACAAGCATCAGTGAAGGTTTTGGAAGCAAGATCTAGAAGAATTGAGCTGATTCGAGGACTGTTGAACTTTGCATCCATTAATGGCAGTTGAAGTTTCTGGACAAAGCAAGCACGATTGAGCTATTCTTCCTCATCCATTCATCTATCTCATCATTGGAGAACATCTGTTTCAGCTTTCCAGGACCTGAATCGCGCAATTCCACTTCTGTTGCTCCTTGAAGGTCAGAACTCGAATACTTCCATTCATGAAATTATTGTGTGCTTATGGTAGATCTTTGAACATAGAGTATGCTGAGCTTTAGATCCATGATTTTCGTGGAGAAATGACATAGTTATTGTAGTTTAAAGTTTGATGGATGAAACTTCATTTGCTCGAATCTTTTAATACATGTTGATTTAGAACAAATTAGGTATGGCATGATGATGTATGTTGGAAGACGAGTCTATTGGTATGCTCATTGTGAATTTCTGTGCATAAGTGTTCTTGAGTATGAAGAACACGATGAACATTGTTGAATGTTAAGGTTTTCATTTTCCAGGCCATGTTTGATCTTCATAAGCGCGCTTTGCATGTGTTTCTCTGTTAGCGTCCATGCGTTGGTCCACGTGGTCATTACTTGGCGTATTGATTGGTTGATGTTGATTTGCGCTGCCACATATGCATAAGTGAAACGGTGCGTTTCACATAAAACGCGCCATATTCAAATCTGTTCCCACTTCGATTCCGGGCAAAAGCATTTCCAATTAGACCTTTAGCATTTTATTTCATTTCTTCATGTATCCATGTGCTATGCTCTTTCATGCTTTTTTATTTTTTTCATTCTTCTAAAAATCATAACTCCATGAATAATCATCCAAATGGCATGGGATTTTTTGCACTTTGTTCCTCATGATGTCTACTATTTTATGACTATTTTTCCAGAAATTGTGCTCGGTTGGAATTTAAATTTGCCTAGGGTTTATGTATGCATATGCTATCTTGTACCTTGCTTGCCATTTTCTTTGTGAAATAATGATGGTTGATCCAATGAATCTGAAATTTGGCATGCTTAAACTAGACATCCTAATTGACATTTTGGTGTTGAGTTTGCATTTTTTGCATTTTTGCTTGTTGAGATATGATTTGTTTAATATAGGTGTGACAATGTGTGTCACACCTTTGCTTGCTCAATTTGATGATTTTCTTTGCCATGCCAAATAAATGCCAAATGATGTGATTTTTTGCATGATGTTTCTTCTGGATGTTAGGATTGATCATGAATTTTTGTGGAATTGTTAGATCCATTTCTGATTTGTTTGAGATTTTCTTTGCTGGTTGACCATTTGTGGACTTTTGATGAGTGTTGAACTTCAATGATTTGGGAAATGCTTATGCTTTATCATATGAACTTGAAATTTTGCACATTGTTTCTAGACACTTTGAAGTTTATTGCGGCTTTGGTTTGAGGTCTTTACCACTTGTCATCTCTGTTTTAGGATTGCCTTAAGTTGATGCATCAAGTTGTGCCTCAATTGAGTTTGTTTGTGATTACCTTGCCTTATGGAATTTGATTGCCATGCTTATACTTGTCCAGATGCCTTGATTTTTGGTGTGTTGATCATTTGATGAGTGCTGTTTAGCCATGATTTTTCTTGAGATTTATTGAACAATTTTTGAATTAATGTGCATTTGTTCCTTCTGTTGCTTCAATGTGGTTTCAACTTGCCTATCTTGACATGTATTGATTGTGGAATTCTTTTGGTTGATGCTATTGACATGAGACCTTTTGGATTATGTTCTTAATTGGTTGAGTTTGATTCATGTCAATTTTCATGTTCTGTTTTGGATTATTTCTCCTTCTTTGACCCTAGGCCTTGACCTAGTGGTTTGCTTCTCATGTTTGAGCTTGTTTTCAGGTTAAGAAGTACATGGCCATAAGGGGATTAATTCACATTGCTTGAGTTGGTTTATTTGATTGATATTGACTAACATTGACTTGTTTTGTAGGATGCTTTTAGCTCATTTGAGTTGAGCTTGTGCCTTGCACTTTGTAGCCTTGCTTGTTTGATTGTGTATTGACCGTTGACTGTTGGATTATCTGTTTGACTTTTTGACTTGTATACTGATTGAGTTGGATTGTTTTCAGGTACATTAGTTGCTTAAGTTCATTTTGAACTTGCTTTTGCTTGGTTGCTTAACCAATTAGGTATAATTTCTCTTCTTCATGTAGTCTGGAAGACCTGGCCTGTTATTTGGTCAGGCACCTGTCTGGAGTCCTCCTTAAGAGGCAATGCTTGTGTTTGTTTATCTTTGTCCTAAGCAGGAAAAGTCCTCATGCGAGGCAATTGGTAGATAAAAGAGATGTGTAGTCCATCTCCTACTATTCAGTGTGTCATCCCTTTGCTCACATTACATGTTGATGCATTGTGGATACTAACCCAAGATCTATAGAGTCATTCATTTGTGGAGAGAGTTCCAACTTTCTGAACTCCCACACCTTCTATCATTCAATGCTCTCCCTGACCAGGGATAAGAGCTATGAGGCACACCCCTCATCTCCATTTTATCTGCTTCACCTTAACTCTCAATGTTAAGGTTAAGAGCACAACTTACCCCATTCCAGTTGACTGTAAAGTCTAACCTTGATTGAGCCTAATTGCTTGTGTATAGTGTGTGCTAAATGACTTTGTTTGTCTGTTTACTTGATTCATCTGTGCATATCTGCTTGAGTGTGCCTTAGTGCATTTATCATCATCATTTGTATATCATTTCATAAGCTTTGCTTTATAACATTTTTTGCTTTGTCCATGGAGGAGACAAGCATAAGTCCATTACTTGGCAGTTGTTCCAATGATATGGTGTGAGACTAGTGTAAGTCCATTGATTGGCATCCGGTATCATTGTTTTGTTTTAGGAGATTGGTGTAAATCCATTGATTGGTATCCGGTATCCGCTTTTTGTTTTGTGAGATTGGTGTAAGTCCATTGATTGGCATCCGGTATCATTGTTTTGTTTTAGGAGATTGGTGTAAATCCATTGATTGGTATCCGGTATCCGTGTTTGTTTTGTGAGATTGGTATAAGTCCATTGATTGGCATCCGGTATCATTGTCTTGTTTTAGGATATTGGTATAAATCCATTGATTGGTATCCGGTATCCACCTTTGTTTGTGAGATTGGTGTAAGTCCATTGATTGGCATCCGGTATCACCTCGCTTTGTTCGTTTGCTTACTTGCTTTGTTGCCTCATTCCAAAGGACACACTTGAATCATCTTCCATATGATTTCAAGAGGTGAACACCTAAGAAGTTTTACTTCCTCCCCCCTTTTGTGTGTGTTTTCAAAACTCCCTTTTCACATTGTTAATTCAAAAACTTTGACATATATTGTGCAAACATTTTCATCTCTTTTAAATTAGAAACCTAGGCTTTAGGCCTTTGATTTTTCAAACTCCATTTCATAATACTTCTTTGAATTGAATTCTAATCATACCTTGACCACTCTTTTATGAATAAATTCTAATTGGTTAATCCAACTTATTCAATTGTTTTGTGGCTTTGTCCATTCTTGTTAAGTTTTCATGCATTAGCCATAGGTTTGATTTATCCTAGTTGGTTGATGTTAATCTCACCTTCTTGTCCTTAGTGATTGAATTGTAAGACTTCCTTGCTTATTATAGGGTTAACCCCTCACTAGCAAGTTGAAGCTGTTCTCACATGGTGGACTCGTTGTTTGTATAAGGTTGATTTTTCTCCCGTGGATAACGAAAGACCTTAGGGCTTTTGTTTTAAAATGAACCCACTCATATTTTGGAAATCTTTTAGCCGAACTACGGCGTTTTGATCCTTACCTTTCATGGAAGGTACGTAGGCAACGGGTTCATCCGTTCAAACACAAAATAATAAATTGTACATTCTTTTCTCATCTTCCCAATCATGTTTGCACAATATGTCATAAACAAATAAACTTTTTATACAACAAGTGTGAAAAGGGCTCACTAGGAGTACCTAGGACGTTTTGGGTGCCTAACACCTTCCCATTGCGTAATTTACCCCTTACCCAGACTCTCTGATCTTTTCATTAGTTTTCTACGTGTAAAACTTCTTAGGCTTTTGTTCTCTTTTTAGCCAGTCCTTTGGATAAATAAAAGTGCGGTGGCGACTCGATTTCTTTGTATGTTTTGCTTTTGATTTAGTCAATAAATCATAAAGTGACGAATACACCGCTACAAAACCTAGAAGACCCTCTGTGAGGAGGAAGACTGTGTGTCCCGCCAGTAGCCAGCACCACGTGGCTCATATAGCACCTGTGTTCAGAGACAATCAGCAGTACCAGCAACACAATAACCATCAGCAATCACCTCAGCAATATCAGCAACAACAACATCGTCCGTAACAGCAGACGTACCAGCCTCGAAACAGTAATCAAACCAGCACTAGTTACGAGAGGAAAAAGGTCACTTTTGATCCTATTCCGATGACGTACGCAGAATTATATCCCTCGTTGATAGAGAGGAAACTGATTACTCTGAGAGACCCACCGGCTATACCTGTTAACCCCCAGTGGTGGTATAAGCCCGGATTGCATTGTGTATACCATTCAGGTGTTCCCGGTCACGACATGGAGAATTGCTATCCTTTGAAGACCAAGGTTCAAGACCTTGTGAGGTGTGGCATTTTGTGTTTTGAGGACGTAGGTCCTAACGTGAAGAAGAACCCATTGCCCGAGCATGGGAAATCTGTTAACATGGTCCAGGGCTGCCCTGGAAAATACAAGGTCAAATATGTTAGTCATATTCGACAGTCTCTGGTTGAGTTGCACCGTTTGCTGTGTGAGTACAATCACTATGAGCACAATCATGATAGATGCCGAATCTGCCCTGTTAACCGATTGGGTTGTCGCCAGGTGCGTAAAGATCTTCAGGAAATGCTGGATGAAGAAGTTATTGAGATTCTTCAAAACAGAAATGTTGACGAAGATGAGCCTGAGGTCAATGTAATCTCCTCGGTGTTCCGGATGCCCGAGCCTGTTATCATCAAGTATGATGGTAGCAAGCAGAAGGTTTCTCCTTCTCTGATTATTAAGCCTGCCGGTCCTGTGCCGTACTCATCTGAAAAAGTAATTCCCTTCCGTTACAATGTTGTTGCTGTAGAAGGTGGGAAAGAGGTGTCTTTACCATCCTCCTCCGTTGTAAATATCGCTGATGTAAGTGGTTTGACCCGTAGCAGTCGCGTGTTTTCAGCACCACCAAAGCCTCAAGCTAATGCTGATTATGTTGTACGCCCGATTGGGAATGCGGTGAATCCTCCGAATCCGGCACTTGCTGTTAAACCCTCCTCTGTACTGAAAACTCCTACTTCTGTTGGCCCTGGTGGCAATGAGAAAGAAGATTGTGATGAGATGCTAAGGCTCATCAAGAAGAGTGAGTACAACGTTGTAGACCAGCTTCTACAAACGCCATCCAAGATATTCGTATTATCATTACTTCTGAATTCAGAACCACATAGAGAGGCTCTGCAGAAAGTTTTGGATGTGGCATATGTAGATCATGATGTCACAATAGAGCAATTCGATAGCATTGTTGCAAACATCACCGCTTGTAACAATTTGAGTTTCTGTGACTCTGATCTCCCTGAGGAGGGAAGAGACCACAACTTGGCATTACACATTTCCATGAATTGCAAAGACGATGCTATGTCCAATGTGCTGGTGGACACTGGGTCATCCCTGAACGTATTGCCAAAGTCCACTCTTTCAAAATTGTCGTATCAAGGGCCTCCCATGAGGCAGAGTGGAGTTGTTGTGAAAGCCTTCGATGGGTCACGTAAGACTGTGATTGGGGAAGTTGATCTCCCAATCAAGATCGGACAAAGTGATTTCCAAATTACCTTCCAGGTTATGGACATTCACCCATCGTACAGTTGTCTCTTAGGCAGACCATGGATTCACGAGGCTGGCGCCGTGACATCCACCCTACACCAGAAGCTGAAATTTGTGAAAAACAAGAAACTGGTAGTGGTAGGGGGAGAAAAGGCTCTCCTGGTTAGCCATTTGTCTTCCTTCTCATACATAGATGATGAGGATGAAGTTGGAACTCATTTCCAAGCTTTATCTATAGCTGAGCCTATTGAGAAGAGAACTCCTTCATTTACTTCCTATAGAGATGCGAAGTTGGCCATTGAGTGTGGTGCAATTGTTGGTTTGGGAAAAATGATTGAGTTGGAAGACAACAAGTCCCGGGCTGGCATTGGCTTTTCTTCTGGGGTTTTCAATGAGAAAGGGTTGTTCAAGAGTGGAGGTTTCATCCACGATGGTCAGGATGAGGAAGTTCACTACGCCAAATAAGGGAACAGAGGGCGCTTTTTTTGGCCTATAACAGCGCTTTAAAGCGCCCTCTAATCTGGCGCTGGCATAGGTAAAGACAACGCTTTTTTTCCTGGTGAAAGCGCTCTCTAAAGTGGCTCTTTAAGCCCTTTAAGGGCCACTTTAGAGGGCTCTTTTTAAAGAAAGCGCCCTCTAAAGTGGAAACTTTTAAGGGTTTAGAGGGCGCTTTTACTGGAAAGCGCCCTCTAAAGTGGAAATTAAAAGGGTTTAGAGGGCGCTTATTTTGGAAAGCGCCCTCTAAAGTGGGTGGTTATTTAATTTTTTTTTTTAAAAAGCGCTATATTTTTTTATTTATTTTAGACAACCTGTATATTGAAGTAGTACACCTAAAACTGTATAATTTGAAGCCCTTTTTCACACATTGCATTCAACAAGCCTTATATACAACAATCCATACATATACAACAATCCACTGATATATAATCGTTTAACTTCTAAAGATTCTAAATATACAACCAATTCATAACTTAAAAAGAAATAAAACTAAGTAGCAAAAGCATCTCTGAGATGTATGTTTTTTTTGCTAGCCGCAGTCTTCTTAGCAACAACCTCTTTTTGTTCAATATCAATAGCATGAACCTAAAATATCATAAAATTAGTTAGGTGAAGTATAAGATCAAGAATTAACATTTTCTATGCATAAATATCATATAATTGTGTTTATACCTTTTTTTTTTATGCAACTGACTCGATTTGCTGCGTAATCCCCTTATATTTTTGGTCGCTTATCTTTTGAAGATAGAATTGATATTTGTTTAGATGGACATGTTCCATTGTCGTAGAGGGATACTTTCAACTATCCAGCATCATCATCTACGCGAATGAGGCTTGACGACAATGGAACATCTCCATCTAAAGAAATATCAATTGATAGTTTCAAGTATCCCTTGCCCCTTGCACGAATGATTGACTTCATAATAGCCATTTTACCTGTAATAAAGAAAACAATTAAAATCAGATGACAAATATAAAAACAATTAAAATTATAAAAGCCATTTTACCTGTAATAAAGAAAACAATTAAAATCATTTGACTTGTACCTTTTTCACTAAGTTCTCTTTCTTTTCTTGGTTGGAATATGTTCTACATGTCTCTTAACAACACGGACGGTTGGATTGATCCAAATACCCTCATTATGATCATTTCTAATATATGAACCATTTGATATAATATTCTCATCTTGATCATTTCTGGTAAACGATTCAATCTCAACATCAATATCACCTTGATCTCCAGTGTTTTCATTAATTACTTTGTTGGAAAAAAGAACTATAGACCATTTCGTACTTTTCGGATCATTGACATAGAACACTTGTCTAGCTTGAGAGGCTAGAATAAAAGACTCATCTTTGTATCCCACCCTATTAAGATCCACTTGCAAAAATCCTGACTTATCCATTCGAATGCCGTTATTATTTTCAACCCACTTGCAACCAAATATAGGAATCTGAAACTTCTCATAATCAAACACCCAAATGCGCTCGATAACACCAAAATACGACAAATTTGCAAATTTGGGGTTTAAGTCCTTCACACTTGATATGTGTATTGCTTCAGCTACCACGGTGACACCACTACTCTGCATAGTACTTTTATCATCTTGTTCTTTGGTATAAAATGTGTATCCATTAATCGCGTATGCGCTGTAAGAAAAAACATGGAAACTTGGACCATATGCTAAGCATCTCAACCTTTCTGTTATTGAAGCGGGATCTGAATAATACTTTGAATAAATATGATCCTTAAACCAAGGTATAAAACATCGATTGTGCTCTTGTACTATCCAATTTTCATTTCTATTGGGATTTAAACCTCGGAGAACATCCTTGTGAATTTCAACATACGGCTCAACCTCATTCTCATTGTGCAGAACATACAAATGCACTTGATCCCGTTCGACCCTTGATACTGCCACGATTTTATTTCCAATTAGATTTTTTCCTTCTTTCTTTTCGACAAGCTGAGACTTGGGGAGCCCGATTGACTGAACATTAGACAAATATTCAGTACAAAACTCAATCGCTTCTTCAACAATGTATCTTTCAACCATACAACCTTCTGGTCGACTTCGGTTCTTCACGTACCCTTTTAATATTTTCATATAACGTTCAACAGGGTACATCCATCTCATATAAGCTGGTCCACACAATTGTGTCTCTTTCACAAGATGAACAACTAGATGAACCATTATGTCAAAAAATGATGGAGGAAAAAACATTTCAAGCTCACACAAAGTAATAACGATTTCTTTTTGCAACATTGGTAAGATCGCATGATCGATCACCTTACTGAAAATTGACTTGAAGAAAGAACACAACTTAGTTATAGAGCTTCTTACTTTTTCTGGAAGAATAGAACATATACCTATTGGGAGAAAATGTTCCATTATAACATGGCAATCATGGGTCTTTAAACTCTTTAACTTGAGGTCTTTCATAGACACAAGTCTTCTAATATCTGAAGAGTACCCTTCTGGAACTTTAACTTCACTTAGAAACTTACACAATGTTTTTTTCTCCTTTCTAGATAGAGTATAAGCAGCAGGCGGTAGATATGTTCGTTTTCCTTTCTTCAAGGGTCATAATTCAGTTCTTATTCCCATCGCTATCAAGTCCTTTCTTGCCTTAAGGCCATCCTTAGACTTTCCTTGTATATTGAGTAACGTGCCAATAACACTTTCAAATACATTTTTTCAATATGCATAACATCAAGAAAATGTCTCACATACAAGGACTTCCAATACGGCAATTAAAAAAAACTGACCTCTTCTTCCACCCACTTTTGACAAGTGTGTGGGCAAAAGGCTTGCCAAACTGAGTATCCAAATCTTTCACCTTTTCAAAAATTTGATCACCCGTCAATATAGGTGGAGCTCTGCCTTGTTCTGTCTCTCCATTGAACGCCTTTCTCCATCCACGGTAGTGATGATTTGAATTTAAGAATCTCCGATGACCGAGAAAGACATTCTTCTGACCAAACTCCAAGCGCTTCCAATCTGTTTTATCTTCACAAATAGGACACGCACATTGACCTTTTATGCTATACCCTGATAGATTTCCGTATGCTGGAAAATCATTAATTGTGCCAAACAACATCGCCCTCAAGTTGAAACTTTCTTTCCTATATCCATCATAAACCTCCACACCGGTCTCCCACAAAATCTTTAAATCTTCGATTAAGGGCTTCAAGTACACGTCTATGTCATTCCCTGGTTGTTTAGGTCCAGAAATCAACATAGACAACATCATGTACTTACGCTTCATACATAGCCATGGAGGTAGGTTAAATCATAATAATCACAGGCCATGTACTGTGTGAGATACTCTGGATACCGTGTGGGTTCATTCCATCAGTAGATAATGCCAAGCGAAGGTTTCTTGATTCTTCTCCAAATTCAGGATAATCATTATCAATTTTCAACCACTGTGGTGAATCTGCCGGATATCGATACTTTCCATCTATAATTCTTTCATCTGCATGCCAGGTCAAGTGTCTTGAATCGGTTTCACTATGAAACATGCGTCTAAATCTCGGAATTGAAGGTGAGAAAAACAAGAAAGGGGGGGTTTGAATTGTTTGAAAAATAAGCGCTTTTGCAAAATGAAATCACACAATGATTTTATACTGGTTCGCTTATAACACAAAGCTACTCCAGTCCACCCGGCCAAGGTGATTTCGCCTTCAACAAGGACTTAATCCACTAATCTTGAAAGATTACAAACAACCCCTAAGAGAAAAGAAAATCTCTTAGTCCTCTCAAGTCTACAGACTACAAAGAGTCACTTGAGGAAATCAAATAAAAATAGATACAAGATGTGTAATCTAGAGTGCTTCTAAGAAAGCAAATATTACAAACTTAAGAACAAATTTTTCACTTGATAAGCAAAAGCTTAGTGAAAATCTTTGAAGAACAAAGATGTTTTTCTTGAGCGTGATATGATTTCAGTATAGTTTTGGCTAGTGATTTCTTCGTATGTACTGAATGAGATTTCTTCTCTATTTATAGGAGTTGAAGTAGAGTTGAAGTAGCGTTGAATCTATTGGATATTGAGATGTAATTACGCCATTCCATTAATAGCTTCTGCAGTAGACTTTTTCACTTAGAAGTGACTACTTACCACAATTAGTATCTTTTCTCTTGGAAGTGGAGATTAACGTCTCTTTCTAATTGAGGAAATCCATTTGCAGAACTTTAACTTGGCTTAAACGTTACTTCATCATGATTAACAATTCTGATTAGAGTCTTTGTGTATCTGGAGAAATTGGCTTCTGATGTTATTTCTTGAATGTTCAGATGGCGCTGATAACTTCAGAGTTTGCAGAAGACATTTGTTCAGAGTCAGAGCTTCTAGACTTTACTTCATGTTCAGATGCTTCTGATACTTGCAGTTTTGTCCAGAGTTTAGAGCTTCTTGAATGAGATTCCTCTTTAGGTGCTTCTGATACTTGAGATTTTGCATCTGATCTTGTTTTGCATCTGATGACATCATCAGACTTATTTCTTCTTTCTTTAGAACCCTGCACACTTAGAAACTTTTCGTTAGGGTACCACTTTTGGTTTCATCCTTTGTTATCATCAAAATCATGGAATCTATTGTAGAACTATTTTTGTTCTTACAATCTCCCCCTTTTTGATGATGACAAAACAAATAAAAATTATCAGATGAAACATGAAAAATATTAGATCAGATAGACAAAAGCTCCCCCTGAGTTAGTACTAGGGAGTTCAGAAGTTCTTACCAGAGCTTTCCAAGTAATTAGGTTTCTGAAAACTTTCTGCAAATGCTTAACTTTAAAGTTAGAGTTATTTAATCAGAGCTATTATTTAATCAGAGCTATTTATATCAGAACTATTTCTATAATTGTTGCAGAATGCTTAAGGTTTTAGACATAATTTTCATCAGAGCTATTTAATAATTTCTCCCCCTTTTTGGCATAATCAAAAAGGCATAAAAATAAAAAGAATAATAGAGAGAAAAACACTTCATTAAAAAGCACAAAGGCAAAACAGCAGTCAAAAACAACAGATTCAAAGAAAATCAGAGCTAAAAAAGAAAAGACAGAAGCAAAAAAACACTAGGCAACCAAAAATAAATCCTAAGTGCCTAAGGGTTTGGAGGAGGAGGAAGTCTCTGTAGTAGCATGGCAAACATATTCTGGAGGTTTTCATTCAGAGCGTCTTGCTTGTCCATCCTTGCCCGGAGCTCACTCTGATCTTGCTTGATCTCTTTCTGATCTTGCTTGATCTCCTTCAGAGTGTTAAGAATCAGAGGGATCGCAGAGGAAGACTCCCCCTGAATCAGAGCCTGCTGAGTTTCAGCTTCAGCAGCAGCTTGGGCTTCTGCATCTGCCTTAGCCTTGGCTTCAGCTTCCTGAATTCTCAGAAGTTCTGCTTCCTTTGCCAGGCGTTCTTCTTCCAATCTCTTAGCTTCTTCTTCTGCTTCCTTAGCCAATCTTTCTTCTTCTAATCTCTTGGCCTCAGCTTCTCTAGCCAGTCTCTCTTCCTCTAACCTTCTGGCCTCAGCTTCTCTAGCCAGTCTTTCCTGGAGTCTTTCCTCAGAGTCTCTGATGTAGCCATTTCTGACTTGTTCAGAGATACTCTTCAGCCTATAAGACTCAGAGGTCATCCAACTAATAACTCTGTTCCAGTGTGTCCTAACAGATTTAGGATCATCACTGACTTCAGAATTTTTAGCCAGAGACTTGATCTTCTGGACTGAGGATTCTGCAACCTGTATAATGGCCTCCTCAAGGGTAGGTGTGATAATTTTAGGTTCAGGTTCAGGTGAATGAGGTGGAGAGTTTTGAGGGCTGAGATTTAGAGGTTGAGGTTCAGTTTCTGGTTCTGGCTGGGGTTCAGATTCTGCTTCTGGTTGAAGTTCAGAATCTGGGTCTGGTTGAAGACTGGGGGATGAAGCATAGAGTGGGTTTACATCTAATGGGTCAGAGTCTGGGCTAGGTACAGCGGGAATTAATGGTGGAGTGATATAAGGTTCAGATGGGCGAATTACAGATGGTTGAGTTTCAGAGGGTGTGGTGGTTGTTTGTGGTGGAATAGAAGTTCGGAGGGGAGAGGTTACTTCAGTTTGTGTTTGAGTTTGTGGGGCGAAATTTTTAGCATAAATTTCAGCTATTGTTGGGGAGTTTGGGTCAGAGTGTTCTTGATCAGAGGACTCATGATCAGAGAACTCTTGGTCAGAAGAAGGTGAAAGGTAAGGTGGTGACTCATATTCAGAGGATGAGGAGGAGCTGTGGTGGTATAGTTGATTAGGGTCAGAGGTTGTTGTAAAAGTACGGGCAATTTTTAGAACAGGTGGAGGTTGAGAGGTTCTAATGGTAGAAGGTGGTATTTCTGAGGTTGTAAAAATTGGTTGAGAGGAGAGAGGGTTAGAGGAAGCCATTACAGATTCAGAAGAGACAGGAGGAATGGACTTACCAGAGGAGACATTCAGAGGTGCTGAAGCTTTGGTGCCAGAGGTTTCTCCAATTCTGGCTTTCTTTGCCTTCCTTGCTTCCTCAGCTATCTTCTTCTCAGAAAGGCCTCTTTTGTATCTGACCAGATCTTCTACAGAATCCAGACAGTCTTCTAGGCGAAAATCAGAGATATCAATGCCTTCATCCAGACGATCCTGAAGATAGATAGCAATGGCGTCTCTGGGTTCGTTCTTGAAGAACCTTTCAAGGCCATGAGGCATCTTCCTCTGATCTTTCAGAGCTTCCCAGGTCACATTCATAGTGGGCTTGACTCTGATGTCCTTGATGATTCCCATACTCCTCAGATTTCTGGCATTCAGAGGCTTTCCAACGTCTATTGCCAGATCATCCATACATCTGGTCTTCTCCAGAGCATCTACCAGCCCATGCTCAATGAAGATGTCAGAGAGCAATCTTCCCAGAGGGATGTAGGATCTGGGCTTCATATTGTTCCTTGTTTCTCTGACTGAATCCCTCAGATATCTGAAGAGAAGAACAGGGAGGTTGATTGGAATACCCTTCTGAATACAGTAGAGGATGCACTTCTGATCAGCATTTATATAATCTGAAGAGTTGGAGGCTGGACGATGATGGATTGTTCCCAGGATAATCTTCAGCCAAACTCGGAGGTTCTGATGAAGCTCCTTATTCTTAGATGGGTTTCCTTCAACATTTGCCTTGAAGATTGTAGGGTTAATGACTTCTGTGATGCGCTTGGACCTTGGAGGAATGTTGTAAATCCTTTTACCTCCAGCTTTCTCCATATTCAGCAAAGAAGCAATAGACGCTTCTGTGATAATGATCTTCACACCCAGAACAAAAGAAACGATGAACTCATCATCAGCATCTGCACATCTCCAGAATTCCTTCACCAGAAGAGGATAGATTGGACCATACAATCTGTTGAAGTAGGTTTCCCAACCTTGCTTGCGAAGATCTTCAGTTAAATCAACGCCATTTCTTTTCAAATTCTCAAAGTCCACCAGCGATTCACACAGTACATCCAAACCTTCAAAGGGAGTAGAAAGATGAATGTGTTGTTCACGTTCCAAAATGTGAGGTTCTTTGTAAACTGGGGTTGTGGTAACATCTACAACCATGGGTGTTTGAGTGTTTGAGGTTTGGGGGTTAGAAGCAGCTTCCATTTGTTGGGAGAAGTTAAACACTGCTTGTTCTTGAGGATTCATGACGAAGATTGAAGAAGAAAATGAAGAACTGAGAAGGTTGCAGAGAAAACTTCGAGAGAGGGTTTAGGGTTTAAGAGTGAGTGAGAGTGATGAGTGTGTGAAATGTGAGAAAAGTGTTTATATACTAAGGGTAAAAACACATGCAAAACGACACACATACCAGCGTTAGCACAAAAACCAAAATAGCACGTTTGGGGAAAAATGATTACAGCTCATTAATGAATGTCTAATCCCAACAGTAAGCACACTGCTCAAGGAGATTTCAAGCGTTCTGACCTTTGATTTCTATTGACAGCTGTCTAGAAGTTCTAGGGTTAGACGCATGTTCCCCACGTGTTGATGTTTCTGATCTTCAGGAATACCAAAGGATTTCTGAAGATTTCTAACTCAGATATCTTCTTAACTTGGTAGAAGTATCAGAGTCAGAGACAGAAGTATATTTGTTTTTATCAGAGTCTCATTTTACATGTTCAGAGCCAAATTTTACTCAGGACAATTTTTAATGTTCAGATTTTCTAAGATGAAACGAAATCTATCTTCAGCTAGAGGCTTAGTAAAGATATCTGCCCATTGATGTTCTGTATCAATGAACTTCAGCGTTACTATCCCTTTCTGAACATAGTCTCTAATAAAATGATGTTTTATTTCTATGTGTTTGGCTCTGGAATGCAAAATGGGATTCTTACTCAAACAAATAGCAGCAGTATTATCACAAAGGATAGGAATGTTACTCTCAAATATTTGTAGATCTTCTAGCTGATGTTTCATCCAGAGCATCTGAGTTGTGCACAGTGATGCTGAGATGTATTCTGCTTCTGCAGTTGATAGAGCAATTGTTGACTGTCTTTTGCTAGCCCAGGAGATTAAGTTGTTTCCCAGAAGCTGGCAATTTCCAGATGTACTTTTTCGTTCTATTCTATCTCCTGCATAATCTGCATCACAATAACCAGAAAGCCTATACTCTGATGTTTTCTCATACATCAGGCCCAGGTTAGGAGTTCCTTTCAGATACTTAAGAATTCTCTTAACAGCTGTTAAATGAGATTCTCTAGGATCTGATTGGAATCTGGCACAAAGACAAACGCTAAAGAGAATATCAGGACGAGTAGCAGTCAGATAGAGAAGAGAGCCTATCATACCTCTATAGAGCTTCTGACAAACCTTGTTGCTTACCTCTTCCTTCTCCAGAATGCAAGTTGGGTGCATAGGAGTCTTTGCAGAGTTGCATTCAGACATATCAAACTTCTTCAGAACGTCTTTAATGTACTTGCTTTGATGAATGTACGTGACTTCTGGAGTTTGATTAATTTGAATTCCCAGAAAGAACTTTAGTTCTTGCATTAGACTCATTTCAAATTCTGCCTGCATTAACTTAGAAAATTCTTGGCAAACAGAGATATTAGCAGAACCAAAAATAATGTCATCAACATAAATTTGGCATATCATGAGATCATTTTTATGATTTTTACAGAAGAGTGTAGAATCAACTTTCCCTCTGATAAAATTTTGTTCTAGAAGAAAATTACTTAAGCGTTCATACCAAGCTCTGGGAGCTTGTTTAAGTCCATATAAGGATTTCTTAAGTTTGAAAACATGTTCTGGAAAATTTGAGTTTTCAAAACCAGGAGGTTGATTAACATACACTTCTTCTGAAATATAACCATTTAGAAATGCACTCTTGACATCCATTTGGTATAATTTTATAGAGTGATTAATAGCAAATGATACAAGAAGACGAATAGACTCTAACCTTGCGACTGGAGCAAAAGTTTCATTATAATCAATACCTTCTTGTTGACTATAACCTTGAGCTACCAGTCGTGCTTTGTTTCTGACAACTTCTCCTTTCTCGTTCAGTTTGTTTCTGAAAACCCATCTGGTTCCAATGACATGAGTGCCTCTGGGTTTAGGAACGAGATCCCAGACATCATTCTTGGAGAATTGATCTAACTCTTCTTGCATAGCTGCCACCCAATCATTATCTTGAAGAGCTTCATCACAGGACGTAGGCTCAATCAGAGACACTAGTCCCAGAGGAATATCTTCAGAAGTTCTGAAGGTAGATCTGGTTCTAACAGGTTCATCTTTGTTTCCCAAAATCAACTCTTCAGATACGTTGCTACGACTCTTGACTTTCCTTGGAATTTCTGGAGATTTAATTTCTTCAGAGTCTGGAGTGACAGTTGCTTCTGGAGTTTTCTCAGATTCTACCAGAGTGATCTCTAAATCTGCAAACTTTTCAACTAGCTTTGACTTTTCAGGGTCAAGCTTATCATCAAATCTAACATGAATTGATTCCTCCACAATTTTGGTTTCTGTGTTGTATACTCTGTAGCCTTTAGAGCGTTCTGAGTATCCTAACATAATACCTTTCTGTGCTTTGGAATCAAACTTGTTCAGATGTTCTTTAGTATTTAATATAAAGCAAATGCATCCAAAAGGATGAAAATATGAAATGTTGGGTTTTCTTCCCTTACACAGTTCATAGGGAGTCTTATCCAGAATAGGTCTAATAGAGATTCTATTCTGAATGTAACACGCTGTATTTACAGCTTCTGCCCAAAAGTGCTTTGCTACATTTGTTTCATTGATCATGGTTCTGGCCATTTCTTGGAGTGTCCTATTCTTCCTCTCTACAACTCCATTTTGTTGTGGAGTTCTAGGGCAGGAGAAATCATGGGATATTCCATTTGAATCAAATAGTTCTTCAAAATCTTTATTTTCAAATTCTCCACCATGATCACTTCTGACTCTAATAATTTTGGAGTCAAATTCTTTTTGCACTTTAGAACAGAAACTGGTGAATACAGAGTGAGACTCACTCTTGTGCTTTAGGAATTTTACCCATGTCCAGCGGCTGTAATCATCAACGATTACTAGTCCATACTTCTTTCCATTGACTGATGCTGTTTTCACAGGACCAAATAAGTCAATGTGAAGAAGCTCCAGAGGCTTGGAGGTAGAAACAACATTTTTCTTTTTAAAAGATGTTTTTGAAAACTTTCCTTTCTGACAAGCTTCACACAGAGCATCTGAAGAAAACTTCAGTTTAGGTAAGCCTCTGACTAACTCAAGTTTAGTTAGCTGAGAAAGCTTTCTCATGCTAATGTGGCCTAAGCGTCTATGCCATACCCATTGCTCTTCGTGAACTGACATTAAACATTTAACATTTTGATCTTTTAAATCAGAAAGATTTATTTTATAAATGTTGTTTTTCCTCTTGCCTGTGAAAAGGACAGAGCCATCGTTCTGATTAATGGCTTTACACGTTTTTTGATTAAAGATTACATCATAACCGTTATCACTTAATTGACTTATGGATAACAAGTTATGCATTAATCCTTCTACATAAAGAACATCAGATATAGAGGGAAGAGTACCATTACCAATAGTTCCGGAGCCTCTGATCCTTCCTTTCTGATCTCCTCCGAAGCCTACAAAGCCAGCGTCTTTAAGTTCCAGGCTTTGGAACATAGACTTTCTTCCCGTCATATGTCGCGAGCATCCAGAGTCCAGGTACCATGACTGGTGTCTGAACTTTGCTGCATAGGATATCTGCAACATAGATAATCTTATCTTTCGGTACCCAGAATCTCTTGGGTCCTTTCAGATTAGTTTTCCCAGAGTTTCTTACAACTTTGGGTCTTCTAGCATTTTTAAATTTGTGTTCTTGTGTGTGTGTATAGTGGTATGAAAAAGGCGATTTAATTTGGTTACTGGTAGAAGTTTTATCAGAATCAGAATCATACCCAATTCCCTTTTTATTATTCTGACCTACTCCATAAATCATGGATGCCATAATACTCCTATTTATCCCATTCTTCAGAAATTGTTGAAAGGCTTCTTCATACTTATAAATAATTTCATTTGAAGTTTGTGGTGCTTGAGACAACACTTCTTCTAATTCTAAGCTTTTTGTTTTAGCTCCATCTCTTTCTAACGTTAAAGATTTGATTGTATCTTCATGTGCTAGAATTGTTGTCTCAAGTTCACTACATTCTTCAGATTTTGCTTTAAGAAGGCCTTTAATGCTTTTAACTTTTTGTTTTAATTTCTGAAGAGAGGTAAGAGTTTCTGATAAACATGATTCTAAGTCAGATCTAGAAAGTTCAGAAAATACCTCTTCAGATTCTTCATCTGAGCTGCTGGATGTGGTAGCCATAAATGCTACGTTGGCTTGTTCATCAGAGTCAGATTCTGATGATCCTGATTCACTATCGTCCCAGGTCGCCATTAATCCCTTCTTTGTTCTGAAGGCATTTTTCTTGAAGCTTTCTTTCTTAGAGTTATCTTTCTTCAGCTTGGGGCATTCATTTCTATAATGACCTGTTTCTTTACATTCAAAACAGGTAATATCTTTATTAGGTTTACCTTTTGAAGTTGACTCTGATCTATCCCCTCTGGGTCTTGATCTTCTGAAGTTGTTGTTGTTCCTTCTTTTCCAGAGTTGCTTAACTCTTCTGGTTAGTAAGGACAGTTCTTCTTCATCATCAGAGTCTTCAGGTTCAGAGTCGTCAGTATCTGCAGTTTCTGCCTGGAGAGCTTTGGTTCTGTCTGACTTCCGTCTTTCAGGTCTGGACTTCAGCGCCACTGACTTGTTCCTTTTCTGAGGCTCATCCTCCTCTAGTTCTATCTCATGACTTCTGAGAGAGCTAACAAGTTCTTCAAGGCTGATGTTGTTCAGATCCTTTGATAGCTTCAGAGCAGTAACCATTGGTCTCCATTTCTTTGGCAGACTTCTGACAATCTTCTTAACATGATCTGCAGTCGTATATCCCTTGTCTAGCACTTTAAGACCTGCAATAAGAGTTTGGAATCTGGAAAACATAGCTTCTATAGCTTCGTCATCTTCCATCTTGAAGGCTTCATACTTCTGGATCAACGCCAGAGCCTTCGTCTCCTTGACTTGGGAGTTTCCTTCATGGGTCATCTTCAGAGAGTCAAGTATATCTTTAGCCGTCTCTCTGTTGGTGATCTTTTCGTATTCGTTGTATGATATAGCATTTAGAAGTATTGTTCTGGCCTTGTGATGATTTTTGAACTCACGTTTCTGATCTTCTGACATTTTGCTTCTGGGAACTTCAGCTCCATTTAAGGTTGGAGGTTTGTATCCATCTGTGACAATGTCCCAGAGGTCAGCATCATAACCCAGAAAGAAACTTTCGATTCTATCTTTCCAGTAATCAAACTTTTCTCCATCAAAAACAGGAGGCTTGGCATTGTAAGAATCTTTCTCATTTGAGTGGGCCATTTGTTTTTCTCGCACTGGATCTCTCTACACGGTTAAGTGTTTGATTTGAAAAATCAATAACAGAGCCGGAGCTCTGATACCAATTGAAGGTGAGAAAAACAAGAAAGGGGGGGTTTGAATTGTTTGAAAAATAAGCGCTTTTGCAAAATGAAATCACACAATGATTTTATACTGGTTCGCTTATAACACAAAGCTACTCCAGTCCACCCGGCCAAGGTGATTTCGCCTTCAACAAGGACTTAATCCACTAATCTTGAAAGATTACAAACAACCCCTAAGAGAAAAGAAAATCTCTTAGTCCTCTCAAGTCTACAGACTACAAAGAGTCACTTGAGGAAATCAAATAAAAATAGATACAAGATGTGTAATCTAGAGTGCTTCTAAGAAAGCAAATATTACAAACTTAAGAACAAATTTTTCACTTGATAAGCAAAAGCTTAGTGAAAATCTTTGAAGAACAAAGATGTTTTTCTTGAGCGTGATATGATTTCAGTATAGTTTTGGCTAGTGATTTCTTCGTATGTACTGAATGAGATTTCTTCTCTATTTATAGGAGTTGAAGTAGAGTTGAAGTAGCGTTGAATCTATTGGATATTGAGATGTAATTACGCCATTCCATTAATAGCTTCTGCAGTAGACTTTTTCACTTAGAAGTGACTACTTACCACAATTAGTATCTTTTCTCTTGGAAGTGGAGATTAACGTCTCTTTCTAATTGAGGAAATCCATTTGCAGAACTTTAACTTGGCTTAAACGTTACTTCATCATGATTAACAATTCTGATTAGAGTCTTTGTGTATCTGGAGAAATTGGCTTCTGATGTTATTTCTTGAATGTTCAGATGGCGCTGATAACTTCAGAGTTTGCAGAAGACATTTGTTCAGAGTCAGAGCTTCTAGACTTTACTTCATGTTCAGATGCTTCTGATACTTGCAGTTTTGTCCAGAGTTTAGAGCTTCTTGAATGAGATTCCTCTTTAGGTGCTTCTGATACTTGAGATTTTGCATCTGATCTTGTTTTGCATCTGATGACATCATCAGACTTATTTCTTCTTTCTTTAGAACCCTGCACACTTAGAAACTTTTCGTTAGGGTACCACTTTTGGTTTCATCCTTTGTTATCATCAAAATCATGGAATCTATTGTAGAACTATTTTTGTTCTTACAGGAATAACAGGAAAATACCACAAGACTTTTGCTGGAGACAACTTGTTCTTATATCGCGAGACACCGCATTTAGGACACTCATTTAACGATGCATACTCATTTCGAAACAAAACGCAATCGTTTGGACATGCATGTATCTTATCATAGCTCATGCCAATAGAGCACAACATCTTTTTGGTCTCATATGTTCGATTGGGAAGAACATTATCCTCAGGAAGCATATCTTTCAAAAGGGCTAATAACTCTGTGAAACTTTTATCCGACCATCCATTGCCCGCCTTTAAGTTGTACAACTTTAATACCGCAGACAATCTTGTGAATTTAATGCAACCATCATACAAAGGTTTCTCTGCATCACTTACCAACCTCTCAAACATTTCGGGACAATCCTTAAGATCTCCTTCAAGTGCTTCTGCAATCTCTTCAACTCGATCACAATCGTATGTATCTGCGCCACTATAGTTTGAGGCATAGGTCGTACTATCCCCCGGTTCAACATTCTCGTTACTTTTCTCACCATGCAAATTCCAACATGTATAACTTCGATCAATTCCGTGCCTCATTAGATGCGATGTCAACTGAACTGCGTCAACCCGTTTCCCATAACAACAACCCAAGCAAGGACATATCATTCTACTGGGGTCTTCGGCGTGCGCAACGACAAACTTAACGAATTCTGATACCCCATTCTCGTACTCTCTCGATAATCGATTGGAAGACATCCATGTATTATCCATTACTAATTAGAATAAACAAAAAACAATTTCAGAAGAGAAACCAAAAATGGGATGAGACAAAACAATTTCGCTTTATTGAGTTAGTCTCTGTGCAGGGCATTCATGTCTCCAACAACAACCCAAAACCAAAACAATTTTGGTTTATTGAGTTAGTTTCTCAACATTTTCAGATATCTCTGACTTCAATATCATGAGAATGTATGAACCATGCATTAAGCATTAGTGGTATGCACTAATTTGTAGCATAGTTATATATCATCATATAGTTTTTACAAAAGATAAACATTGACTAGAAAATATATATGTAGAATTGTATAATGGTCTAACTGAAAGCTAACAGAAGAATAGTCGACTCTAATTTACTCTATCAAATAACGTCCATACCTAAACTTCTTAAGTTACTAGCTACGCTATGTATGCTAGAATAAATACACTCATAAGCTGCATAGTGTACCTTTGATTGGTAGAAGGTGTTTTAGATATTGCTGCCTCCTTTTTCTACATCGAGAAACAAATGGAACAATTGGTGAAATTTAACCCATAATGCCTAGTCTCCATTGCTAGCATTGCAACGCAATAATTATTGTTGAGAATACTCAATAAATGTATGAACCAAGAAAAATGAAACCAAAAATGAACAATAGCGAACGTTAGAAGAGAAACCAAGTAATATGAAGATTAGAAAAATACCTATGGTGTCAAAATCGAACAGCTAACAACGAATTAATAGAAGGAGGAAACGTCGTAGATCTAACAGAGGTGGAAGGAGAACGCCTTAGAAGTAGCGAAAATCGTAGCAGTGAGAACCCTAACGTGAAAAAGAACGAAAATAACAGAGAGTGAAATAACAAAACGCGCAGTATGTTATAATTTTAATGTTTACTAAAGGGGAGCTTAGAGGGCGCTTGTGGAAAAAAAGCGCCCTCTAAAGGGGGCCTAAGAGGGCGCTTATGAAAGCGCTCTCTAAGGCTTTCCAAAAGCGCTTTATAAACTGGAAATGCACATGGACTTATAGAGCGCTTTTTTAAAAGCGCCCTCTAAGGGTAACCTTAGAGGGCGCTTTCTAAAAAGTTCTTTGTATTGTTGTCCCTCTATCTCCTCCTTATTTTTTCGCTTCACCTTAGAGGGCGCTTTATTACAAAAGCGCCCTCTAAAGTGCGCTGTCTATTCCAGTTGTTCGCTCCTTATTTTTTCGCTTCACTTTAGAGTGCGCTTTTGTAATAAAGCGCCCTCTAAGGTGCGCTGTCTATTCCAGTTTTTGGCGTAGTGGTTGCTGCTGTCTTGGAAGAGGATACAGAGGATTCGGGAAATTTCATTATCCCTGGAGGGATCTGCAACAATTGGGTCGCTGTGGATATCCCTACAGTTGTCCACAAGTCAACGTAATGATCACTTTGTTAAAAAACCCTTCTCCCAGGCCAAAAGGAGGAGTGATGACATTGTTGGCAACATAAATACAATGATATTTTCATTCAATAAATTCATGTTAAATGTTTGTTTTTCCAAATTATTTTCCCTTTTTGCTTTTTGCATGAAATTGGTGATCACATAAAACCCTAAAAATAAAATAAGATCAATCCTTTCATCTGCATAATGATTTTCCTTGTTTGATTTCTAAAAGCTTTTCATATCCAAAATCATTATGCAGGTTGATCAAACCCATTGAACATAATGATCCAACACCATCTCCCAATTTTGAGTTCCCTGTATTTGAGGCGGAAGAAGATGATGTTGAAGAGATTCCTGACGAGATTACCCGTCTACTTGAGCATGAAGAGAAGATCATTCAGCCGCACCTTGAGAATCTGGAAACAGTCAACTTGGGGTCTGAAGATTGTGTGCGAGAAGTGAAGATTGGGGCACTCCTGGAAGAATATGTTAAGAAAGGGTTGATTGATTTGCTACGAGAATACGTCGATGTCTTCGCCTGGTCATATGAAGACATGCCTGGTCTAGATACTGATATTGTGCAACATTTCCTGCCACTAAAATCTGAGTGCGTGCCTGTGAAGCAGAAGCTCAGAAGAACTCATCCTGATATGGCAGTGAAGATCAAGGAAGAAGTTGAGAAGCAAATTGATGTGGGGTTTCTGGTGACTTCTACATATCCTCAATGGGTGGCCAATATTGTGCCCGTGCCTAAGAAAGATGGAAAAGTCCGGATGTGTGTGGACTATAGAGACTTGAATAAAGCTAGTCCGAAAGATGATTTCCCTTTACCACATATTGACATGTTGGTAGACAATACAACTAAATTCAATGTCTTCTCATTTATGGATGGATTTTCCGGATATAATCAGATTAAAATGGCACCCGAGGATATGGAGAAGACAACATTCATCACACCTTGGGGAACATTCTGTTATCGAGTGATGCCCTTGTTAGGGACCAATTAGTACTATTTTTTATATCATTTTATTGGTCCCTTTTACCAAGTTTTGATGTAATTACACACTTTTATTCTCACTATTTTGTATAAATGCAATTAGGTTTAATTTATTTTGTTTTGAATAGTTATTTCACATATTTGTTAGTTTTGTAGAGTTTTTTTGGATGAGAGAGCTTTTGGAATGCAACACCATAATTTGGAAGAAGTATTGAATGCAAATTGGAGGCCTATTCTTGAAGATTAACACTTGGAAGAACAATTACACGAAGCTTGCAAAGTAAGGAAGCTGAGTAGCTTCAGTTCGCCCAGCGAACTGAATGACAGTGTCAGTTCGCGCCGCGAACATAGTTCGCCCAGCGAACCCTGCGAATCCAGCAAGCTGATTTTGGGTCAAAAGTGATGTTTTCAAGGCCAGCTGGTTTTGCCATTTTGGTGTCTGTCTTGGAATAGCTTTTCTGCTTTGGATGAGAATGATCAATTAAGGAAATGTCAACCCTTTTTGTAGAGAAAAATACATTATTCTAGGGCATTCATTCATTATTCACACATTGATACATTGAGATATTTTGGAAGGGAGAAAAACAGAGTTTTTCTTCCATTATTATTTTGTTTGTAACAATGATGATGAGGAGCTAAACTCCATTTTGTCAAGATTGGAGGTAGTAGCTATTCTCATATGTTTATGTATTCTATTTGATTATATATATGATAAAGATTGTTGATGTATTGAATACTGTTTTTGCCCTAAGTTGAAAACCAGATTTGAGTAGTTGTCGAGAGAGATTATTTGAGTCTTGACATAAAACAGATTTTCAAGTAGTGAATAAGTTGTAGAGATAGATTTATTCATTACTCTTCTTTGGTATTAAACATTAAAGATTGCTATATTGATAGTTAGGTGGAGAGATCATCTAAGGATCAATATAGTGATTATCACAATATCATTTAGACATAAATGACTTTGAGAGGATACTTGAACATCATCAATAATCTTAAATCTATATATTTATCATAAGGAATCATAAGTATTTAGAATAGTGAACTCCAATCTTGCCAAGCTTTTACATTTGATTAAAACCATTTTACTGTTTTTAGTGACATTTACTCCCAAGATAAATTTCCAACCAAAATAACTCTGTTACTTTCTAAACTTATAACATTTGGATTATAGAACGGCGGTAATATCAACCAATCTCTGTGGATACGATATACAAATATTTGCCGAAGATATACTTTTCAACAAATTGGCGCCGTTGCCGGGGATTGGTGTTCGATATTACAAGCATTGCAATAATTCATTGTTTTAAGTTTTGTTACTTTTATTACTATCCCTCTTTTGTTTCACTTGGTTTGTTAGTTTTGTAGATTCTAGTGCATGCAAGGAAAAGCTACCGAGGAGCAACTTCAATTCGATCCTGAAATTGAAAGAACACTTTGAAAGCTCAATAGCAAAACACGAAGAAGAAGGAAACTAGCCGAAGAGAGGAACCGGAGAGAAGAAGCATCTACTTCCGCCCTTGTTCAAATCGAAGAAGTGGTTGTAGAGGCTTGTGAAGGAAACATGGCGGATGACAATCGTACCGAAATGTCCGCTAATAGTCCAAGAAGAAATGCCCAATTTTCCCGTGGAGGAAGAAATACGGAGATGAAGACCGGAATCCTCCAACTTCTCTATGCAAATCCATTCACCGGAATGGACCATGAAGATCCGTATACCCATCTCACCAAATTCTATGAGATTGCGGGTTCTACAGGAATAGACGAAGCGGGTGAAGAAACATTATTCAAGAGGATGTTCCCACACTCCTTAGTGGGAAAGGAAAAAGAGTGGTACTGTGATCAAGAAGCAAGAGTGATAACGGATTGGAATTTGTTAGAAGAAAAGTTCTTAGAAAGATATTTCCCTCAATCCCGATTCATGGCAGCCAAAACGGCTATTGCAGTATTCACTCAAGGAAGCAACGAGTCTTTAAATGAGGCTTGGGAAAGATTCAAGTCAATGTTGAGAAAATGCAAGGGTCATGGTTTTGATGAGCTCACTCAAATCCATATTTTTCTAAATGGGCTCCAATCAACTCACAGAACATTTTTGGATGCTACCGCGGGTGGCTCTCTTATGTCAAAGAATGCTGAAGAAGCTAAAGTCATTATTGATCGGATGACACTTAATGATCGTCAAAGTTAACATGACCGTAGCCCTTCACAACGTAAACTGGGAGTTCTTGAGTTAAATACCAATGACGTCATTCTTGCTCAAAACAAGCTACTCTCTCAACAAGTGGAGTTGCTTACTCAACAAATGGCCAAGCTTCCACATCAAATGAAGGAAATTCAAGGGTCTCAAGTTCGACATCAAGTAGCATGTTGCGAATTATGTCAAGGAGATCATCCTACTGGTTTTTTCCCTCCACTGGAAGAAGTGAGCTATGTGAACAATCAAAATCAAGGCTATCAAAGGAACAATCAAGGTTATCAACCATCAAGGTTCAACAACCAAAATTTTCAGCAGCAAAGTCCTTACCAACACCCAAATTCTCAAGGACAACAATCGCAAGGAGGAAATTCCAAGCTAGATGACACTCTTCAACAATTCATGCAAGCCTCCATGGCAAATCAGAAGAACAACGAGGCAGCAATCAAGAATTTGGAAAATCAAATAGGTCAACTTGCGAAACAACTGTCGGAACAAACTGCAGGATCCTCTTTCTCCGCTAACACTCAAACTAATCCAAAGGAGCATTGTAAAGCAATTTTTACTAGAAGCGGTAGAGAGTTGACAAGTGAAAAAAGTGAGGAAATCACAGTAGAAAATGATATGGATGCTATGCTGGAAAATGAGGATGTGGCTTGTGGGAAGGAGAAAGTGGCAGAAACTGCTCAGTTCGCGCCGCGAAAACAGCAGAATCAGCAATTGCTAGAAGAACAGCAGTGTGAAGCGGAAATGAAGAAGGAAATTAAACCAAGAAAAAAGAAAACAAGAGACAAAGGAGTGAATGTCATTCCAGTTCAACATCTACCCTATCCGCACGCACCATCAAAGAAGGATAATGCTAGACACTATGCACGATTTATGGACATATTCAAACAACTTCAAATCAATATTCTATTTGCCGATGCATTAGAGCAAATGCCGCGGTATGCAAAGTTCATGAAGGATATTCTCACAAAGAAAAGAAGACATGTAGAAGACGAGACAATCTTGCTCGATGCACGTTGTAGTGCCATCCTTCAAAAGAATCTCCCAAGAAAGGAATCCGATCCGGGCCGAGTCGTTCTACCGGTAACCATTGGAAGCACATACATCGGTAATGGTTTGATTGACTTGGGGTCTAACATCAATTTAATCCCCCTCTCCATTGTGAAAAGATTGGGAAATATGGAGATCAAATCGACAAGGATGACTCTGCAGCTAGCCAACAAGTCTACCACTTCACCATACGGGATTGCTCAAGACATGTTAGTGAAAGTGGACAAATTCTTGTTTCCGGTGGATTTCGTGATAGTAGAGATGGATGAGGATCGTGATGTGCCTTTAATTCTTGGAAGACCTTTTATGAAAAGCCCGGATGATGATTGACATAGATGATGGACTAATGAAGGTGAGAGTGCAAGACGAAGAGGTGACCTTTAATCTTTTTGAAGCAATGAAGCATCCAAATGACAAGCATGATTCTTTCCGAAATGACGCAATTGAAGAGAAATACCATGATGGAAAGGTCCGTCACAAGGAGTTTCATGTCGGACAAATGGTATTGCTTTTCAACCCAAGGTTGAAATTATTTCTTGGCAAGCTGAAGTCAAAGTGGTCAGGACCGTTCGTTGTCAAAGAGGTGCGCAATTATGGAGCCATTGTGATCGAGGATCCAAAGTCACAAGAGAGCAGGACTGTAAATGGTCAAAGACTCAAAGTCTACCATAGTGGTGATGTTAATCGTGATGAGTGTGTCGTATCTCTATCTGAACCGGGCTAATCAGTGGACCGTCGAGCTCTAAACGACGTTAAACAAAGCGCTTGTTGGGAGGCAACCCAACGCTGTAAGTCTGCATTTTTTTTCTTCTGATAAGTTTATTTTCTGCTGTGTTAAATTTTGTGAAATTGGGTTCTGTTTTTTGCCGTTCGCCCCGCGAACTGAATTCAAAGCTTTAGTTCGCGCCGCGAATAAGGTTCGCCCCGCAAACAGTGAGTGGCAGAACCAATTTTTTTTGAAATTTCCTTCAGTTCGCCCAGCGAACTGAAAAAAAAAAATTAGTTCGCCCAGCGAACTGAGCGTGGCAGAACCATTTACGTTCTGTTTTATGTCATTTTCGTTTCATTCCTATTTTCACAAACTTAGGAGATTCTTTCAACAACCTCGCTGCTCCACTTCCAAACCTCCAAATTTCAAAACTATTCCTCTCCATTCCCTTCCTAGGAGGATTATGTTGATTATGCTAAGTGGCCTGAGGGCAGGCCAATTTTTTTTGGGGGGGTGCAGGAGGTGGTGCGACCCATGGCGATGAGATGAAGGAAGTTGAACATGTAGAGCAGCTGTTGAAGCTTTTTCAGCGTTTGAGGAAGTATAAGCTTCGTCTGAATCCCAACAAGTGTACATTTGGAGTCCGTTCTGGAAAGTTATTGGGCTTTATCGTCAGTGAAAGAGGTATTGAGGTTGATCCTGCAAAGGTCAAAGCAATACAAGAGATGTCTGCGCCCAAAACTGAGAAGCAAGTCTGAGGTTTTCTTGGTTGCTTGAATTATATTTCCAGATTCATATCCCACATGACTGCCACATATGCGCCGATATTCAAGCTCCTCCGGAAAGATCAGTCTCATGATTGGACCGAGGATTTCCAGAAAGCCTTCGACAGTATTAAGGAGTACATGTCTGAGCCTCCGATTCTGTCCCCACTTGTGGAAGGGAGACCCTTGATTATGTATCTAACTGTTCTTGAAGACTCAATGGGTTGTGTCCTTGGTCAGCAAGACGAAGCAGGGAAGAAAGAATATGTTATTTACTATCTAAGTAAGAAGTTCATTGATTGTGAGTCTCGATACTCAATGCTTGAGAAAACATGTTGTGCTTTGGCTTGGGCTGCTAAGCGCTTACGCCAGTATATGATAAATCATACGACTTGGTTGATATCCAGAATGGATCCAATCAAGTACATATTTGAGAAGCCTGCTTTAACTGGGAGGATTGCCCGTTGGCAGATGTTGTTGTCTGAGTATGATATTGAGTATCGAGCTCAAAAAGCTATCAAAGGTAGTATCTTGGCTGACCACCTGGCACATCAGCCGATCGAGGATTATCAGTCAGTTCAGTATGACTTCCCAGATGAGGAGATTCTGTATTTGAAGATGAAAGATTGCGATGAGCCTACACTCGATGAAGGGCCAGAGCCTGGTTCCCGATGGAGTAAGGTGTTTGATGGCGCTGTAAATCAGTATGGAAATGGTATTGGGGCAGTGATTATTACTCCTCAGGGCACACATATTCCTTTTACAGCAAGGCTAACTTTCAAATGCACGAATAATATGGCTGAGTATGAGGCCTGCATTATGGGATTGGAGGAATGCATTGATCTCAGGATCAAGCATCTTGATGTTTATGGTGATTCGGCCCTTGTTGTTAATCAGATTAAGGGTGAATGGGAAACGAATCAGCCTGGCCTCATTCCATATAGGGATTATGCGAGGAGGATTTCAACGTTCTTTACTAAGGTTGACTTCCATCATATTCCTCGAGATGAGAATCGGATGGCAGATGCTCTTGCTACGCTAGCCTCAATGATTGTGGTTAAATTGTGGAATGAAGTTCCCAATATCACTATGATGCGTTTGGATAGACCAGCTCACGTATTTGCAGTAGAAGAAGTGAAAGATGATAAGCCGTGGTATTATGATATCAAGTGTTTCCTTCATGGCCAGATTTATCCGCCTGGGGCATCTGTGAAAGATAGGAAAACTTTGAGGAGATTATCTGGCAGTTTCTACCTCAATAGTGATGTGTTATACAAGAGGAATTTTGACATGGTTCTGCTCAGATGCGTGGATAGACACGAGGCAGGCCTGTTAATGACTGAAGTTCATGAGGGTTCATTTGGTACAAATTCCAATGGACATGCCATGGCTAGAAAGATATTGAGAGCAGGCTACTATTGGATGACAATGGAGTCTGACTGCTGCAAGTATGTGAAGAAATGTCATAAGTGTCAGATTTATGCGGATAAGATTCATATTCCCCCGACACTTCTGAACGTGATTTCATCACCATGGCCTTTCTCCATGTGGGGAATTGACATGATTGGCATGATAGAGCCAAAAGCGTCTAACGAACACAGATTTATTCTCGTAGCAATTGATTACTTCACCAAGTGGGTTGAAGCGGCATCATATGCAAATGTGACCAGGCAGGTGGTGGTGAAGTTTATCAAGAATCAACTCATATGCCGATATGGTGTGCCAGACAAGATCATTACTGATAATGGATCTAACCTGAACAACAAGATGATGAAAGAGTTGTGTAGCGAGTTCAAGATAGCACATCATAATTCTTCTCCTTATAGACCCAAGATGAATGGGGCTGTTGAAGCTGCTAATAAGAATATCAAGAAAATTATCCAGAAGATGGTTGTTACATACAAAGATTGGCATGAGATGCTGCCATTTGCTTTACATGGATATCGTACATCTGTCCGCACTTCAACAGGGGCAACCCCTTTCTCTCTTGTTTATGGCATGGAAGTTGTACTCCTAGTAGAGGTGGAGATCCCATCAATGAGAGTCTTGATGGAAGCCAAGTTGACTGATGCTGAATGGGTTCAGAGTCGTTATGACCAGCTGAATTTGATAGAAGAGAAGAGATTGACTGCCATGTGCCATGGTCAGTTGTATCAGCAGAGAATGAAGAAAGCTTTTGATAAGAAGGTCAAGCCTCATGTGTTCCGAGAATATGACCTTGTGCTCAAGAAAGTCTTGTCTTTCGCGCCCGATTCCAGGGGCAAGTGGACTCCAAACTATGAAGGTCCATATGTTGTTAAGAGAGCCTTTTCAGGCGGCGCTTTGATACTTACAACTATGGATGGGAAGGATTTCACTCGTCCTGTGAATTCAGATGCAGTCAAGAAATACTTTGCCTAGAAATAAAAACAGAATAGCTCGCTAAGTTGAAAACCCGAAAGGGCGGCTTAGGCAAAAATGAGCGTCTCGGTGGATTGAAAAACCGAAAGGGCGGTCCAGGCAAAAGTTAAAGACATGAAAAAATGATGAATATTTATATCCCGCTAGGTTGAGTACCTCATCCTGGGGCAATCTAGGCAAAAATTAGGGATTTGGCAAGTAACTGCATCCTGACAAGACTTTGTTCTACATCTGTCATCCGTCAGAGATTCTTGTTCATTCGTCATCAACCGAAGCTTCAAATACATTGAATTCAGAATTGGTGGAGAAATGGTCATTATGTTCAATGTAGCCCTTTTCCAATATATACCACCAATTTCAAATTTGTAAAGATCTATGGAGTCTTGTCATTTGAGCCTTTTATCCAATTATTTGCACTCTTATTTGTTTCTATTCAAGAAATGTTTTGCATGTTTTAGTTGAGAAAATATCATTGTTTTAAACAAACAAATTTTTTCATAAATTGTTTTAAAACAAAATGAACATTCACAAAGACGAGAGGATACTTAAGAGATCCTCAGTGCTCTCCCAAAGGTGGCATGATCTCCAACAGGGTAAGACATTTGTTCATATTCCTGGCATGACTATATTCTCTACCTCCGGAACCCTGAGTGGTATGATTTTGAGAGGTTCACCAGTTATCCCTTCAGCAGAGCAGTTGATTCTTTCCTCCTCATCAGATGTGCTCTCTCTGGAAGATTTGATTTTTGGTGGTTGGTCCCCAGAATCCCTTTATCCCTCGGGTAGATTCCCCAGTAGAGTGGCTTGGGTGGCAGATTCTACCTGTGCACTAAACTCCTTTCCCCAGCTGAGACTGATGATTCATCCCCTGCAGAGATATTGTTGTCTCTGATCCCCGACAGATTGGATACTCTCCGGTGATTCTAGCTCTGTCTCTTGAGATGTAGTACCAGATGGTTGATTCCTGGACCTGTTTGTGTTAGATATGTCTGTTTGTCAGCATTCATCAAACATAAATCACGCATATACATGCATAATTATAACATTCAGATATTCATGCTGCATTTCTTTGCCATATATCGTTTGTTTGTTGTCTCCTGCTATTTGGTGGTATATATTTCCCCAAGCATATGTGTGCGTCTGATCTCTCCATATAGAGTCAGCTCCATAGGCAGAAAGCGTCTATCCCTTTCTTCCATATTCCCCACTGAGATACATCCTCGTGGATGACGATTGTTTCCATTTCCTACCAACACATATATTGGGATGGGTTCCCCAATTGAGTTATATCCTCATTAGGGTGAGTCTTGATTCAGTTTGCCTCTTTGGTTTGATCCTAAATTGGCATCTTATGACTGTTTCCTTTTGCTTCCCTGTGGTATAAATGAATAATTACTCATGATTAGTGATCATTCATATTACCCCGGCGGAACCTGTGGTCTTCTACCCTGATACCGGTGGTTGTAAACCCTATTCTCTTTCCCTTGCAGAGTTAACCTTTGATTCATCATAATTGATGACGGTTACTTTTCCGTGGTTTCCTATCCAGTATCCGGTAGGTGTAATCCCCTCCTTGGTGGTTATCTTCATTCAATATTCGGTGTTGATATCCCCTTATTTGCCTGGATAATTGCTCTGATTTCGCAATTTATCCCCAGCGAGTTATCTCTCGTCTACCCTGTTGTTGGTAACGGTTGTTTCTCTCCTGAATTGGTCATCATTATATACCTAGTTTCAGTATCCCGATGCCTTTTCTTTTCGGTCGATTTATCCTTTATTAACCCAATAACCGGTTGTGGATAATCTTCCATGCGAGTATATTATCTACGTTCTGACGGTAATAGATAATATATCTCATGCGCTCTTCGGTCGAAGCCTTTTGTTCTTCCCCAGTCGAGTAAGATTCGTATCCCCTTTGCGGAATCGAATATCCGTCCTATAATCGAGTTTGCTTTTAGCCCTCTGTTGGATGATGAGTGTCTTGGGAATATTCCCCAATTCACGCCTTGGTTGGTCACCTATTATATGCCCAGTAACCGGTATCCCTGGTGTTCCTCCCTTTCTGCTTCCTATTATGACTGTTATCCCCTGTGGAGTCAGATTTCCCTGAGTGAAAATATACCTTTTAGGTCTTCCTCGGATGTTTCGGAGTTTTGATATCTCTCACCCTTATACTGGTTTTAGATATTCGTTTCTTCCCGAGCATGTTGTCTCTCTGACCCTTATGTCGGTGTTCAGATCACATGTCTCATTGAGCTTGTTACCCAGTAATCGGTAACTCCTCATCTCGCTGCTTCCCCAGGAGGGTCTTTTTAGACATCCCCAACGATCTTTGAGTCAGCTCGAGTCTTTCCATTGGTTTATCCCCTCTGGAATTCTGCTCCCCAAACCTTGTGGCGTGCCCTGCTCACGCATTTCTTTCTTATTCCCGTAGGAGTCCCCAAGATGTTTGGTCCCGCAGAACATTTTGCTCATGTGGATTGTCGGTGTCTCCTGTTTGTCTTTACTCCTTTGTGGATACATATCCCCACAGAGTGTTACCCTTTTGCATACATACATTTGCATCATGAGGTCTCTTAGGGACCAAAATTCATCTCTTTGTTATTATTTAAGCCCATTCTACCTCGTTGAGACGAAGATTTTGACCTTCCCTTCTCCGGCTAGAATGACCTTAAATAGGGGCATCTGTAAGACCCCAATTTTGTCCCTAAGATCCCTCATGGCATCATAACATTGCATTTGCATAGCCTTAAGGATCTTTAAGCATCTTGGTTCCCCTTGCCTTTGGGTGGGACTCCTTGTGAGTGGTTTGAGATCACCAAGCATGTTTGAATTATATATCATTGCTTTTCTCATTTTATTCACTAACCAAAAGCACAAAAATATGTCACCAACATCTTTTGTTTGTAGCTTGAGTAATCACAAGGCCAAAAGCTTCAAGAAGGTCATTGGTACAAATGCATGGCCAAGAGGAGGTGGAAGCAAGCATGGTAATGGTTACAAAAGCTCTCATCCATCAAATATGCCCCCCTAATATCTCAATTCATCATGTTTGATCAAAGAAAGTCAAAGGGTTTGAAGTTTGTTCCCCAGAGAAACCCTAATTCATCTGTGCACCATAATGCCTTGCTCATGAAGCAACCTCAGCCCATGGTCAAATATAATCAAGGGAAGTTCTTTAATTCATCATTTCATGCATATTTGAACTTATTTGAGTGTCCTCAATCATCAATTCATCAAGATATGAGTTGTGGACTTGAAAAGTTGATCAGTCGAATCATCTGACTATTTTGAAATACACTGAGACCTAACTTTTTATGTGTTAGTCAAATGGAGATGGTTCCAAAAGAAAAAATGTTCTTAAGGACAATATGAACAACTTTCATGTTCATCAAAATTTGATTTGAAGCTTGGAAAACCATCTTCCATTCCAATACATTATAGGTCATTTTGACTGAAACCCTAATTTTAGGTCAACTTCCCAAGGACATAACTCATTCATTTTTTATGATTTTGAGGTGGTATCAAATGCATTGGAAAGCTTAAGATGTCTACTTCAAATGTTATGTTGGAGAAAATTTCAAAATCTCAAAGAAAATACATGTGATAATGCAAGACATTATAGGTCCTTTTTGATCAAAGGCATTAAAAATCAAAAAAGTCCAACTTCAAGTGCCCATAACTTCTTCATCAAAAATCCAAATGATGCAACATTTAAGTCCATGTTGATTTTCTTGAAAAGATATACAACTTTGATGTTGGAGGTTTTTTCATTTGAAGCTTGCATCATCAAAACAGAAGGGCTTGAAAGTTGGCCAATTTTAGAAACCTTGCCTTGGCATGTTTTGCACATCACACTTTAAACTCAAATTTCATAAATTTCCACATTCCAAATGGATTTTTGACCAACATAACATTTGTTCCTCATACAAAAACCTTTCCAACCATTACCCATATGCCTATGCTTGGATTTTCTAAATGGTATTTTCGAAGAGGTGAATGATTAGGTTCAATTGTGGAATTCATGATGAAACCTTGTTGCACAAGCCAATTCAGAGCAAATTACACGTCCAAACCCTTGGCATTTGAACTCAGCTTGCATTTGGCTTTGCTTTTGGGCCTTGTGCAGGATCATACAAGCCCATGCAAGTGGTATCCAAGTTTATGCACACGGATCATTCCACCCTTTCCTTGCCAATTCAGCTATAAATACATCCTTCATTCCCTCCATTTAGACACCCAATTTCAACCTGAAATGCTGCTGAAATCGTTCCCTAACCATCACTAAAGAAGCAATTGCATTTTCTTCAAAAAAAAATAGATCTTGAATTCAACTTCATCTGGTTGTTTTCATAGATTTAATGCTTCTAGACCTTCACTCCACACTCCATTGAACTTCTGTTTTGATAAAGCAAGCAAGGTTTCAAGCTCAAATCACCAGAACTCAAACTTGAACTCCAACTGGTATTTTCTTCGATTCTCCTAATCCTTTGACCTATTGGTTGTGATTTTGTGTTGGCTGAAGTCCTCTCAATAGAGGCATCATGTTTATGCTTTTAATTTTTGCAATTCATTGAGTTCATGATGAACACCAGATTTTTCCATCTCTGATTTCTCAAATCATAGAGATCTAGAATGGAAATGGATGGTACAGGGATGATGTACATCATCCCAGCTTTCTATTGATGTATAGATCGCTTGATTTGGTTAAGTTTTGAAGTTCTGCATTTTGGCCAGAATCTGGAAGCTCACCGGAGAAGACGGTGGCTCCGGTGGCTTCATCGTCCCCAGTTTAAATCCTGGCCGTGTGATCTGTTTTCCAGATTGAATTAGGAGCGTTGCTTGTTATGACTTTTATTTGTCTCACATGTGCACGCATTGACCGTGGATCACCATAGGCGCGCGCTTCTTGGACTCATGATTTCCCAGCTCAATTAATGAGCTTAGATCAGACGGTCACGCTTTTTTCCAATTTCTATTTTCTGTTTTATTTTCCTTTTATTTTCTTTAATTCCATTTTATTTCAAAAATTAATATCTTCTTCATTTTTAATCCAAAAAATATGGGACCAATTGCATTATTTTCCAAATAAATTCTAGTTTTTATTTCTGATTTTTAATATTTTTTTATTTTGTCATTTGATATTTTTTGTGAATTTTCCCTTTTCTGGTTATTTTTAATTCATTTTAAATAGTTTTTGATATTCAAAAAATACAAAAATATTTTCCTAACCTATTTGAATGATGATGGATCTATGAAAAATATTCTCATCAATTTTTGAATTGATTTGAGATTTATTTGAGAATTTAGTTCAATTAGGTTATTTTTATTCATTTTTAATTGATTAAAAATAGTTTATGACTTTTAAAAATGCTGAATTTTTTTGTCAAACCTTGTTTGACCTTGTTGGACTTAGGATAAATCACTTGGACGTTTCAAGGTTGATTTGAAGTGATTTTGAAGTTTGACCTTTCTTTAATATTTTAATTCAAGTTTATTTTTAATATTAAAATGCCAAAAATAGTTTATTCATTTCTTGACTTCCAATCTGCATCTCACTTCTGTTTTTGATAGTTTGACCTTGACTTTCAATGTTATTGGTCAACATATGAGGATTGGTACATGAGGTTTCATTTAATGCACTTTAATTTTGTCATTTCCATTTCTCTTATCCATCTTTTTTTTTCTTCTCCTTCTTTTTTTTTTCTTTTTGATCAATGAGTTGAAGGTTGATAAGTTAGCATTGATTAGAGGGATTTAACCTTCCTTGATTCAAATCTAATTCATCTTGATCAATTGATCAAGTGAATGACATTGCATTAAGGGTAGGTTGTCTTTTAAATCATGCATAAGGCTTAAACCAATACAAGACCAATTCTCTTCTCCTTTTGGCATGGCAAGTTGTTGGGACTTGGTTCACTAATCAAGACTCCTAACTTGTGTTTGTTGCCTACATTATTATTGACCGGCCTCAGATAGTTGTGACTTCTACATAAGTCCAATTACGATTGCTTAACATAGCGCTAAATTTGCCTTATGGCACACTAACTACTAACACTAACTATTGACAATTAACATTTACTTTATGCAATTTACTTTAATGTAATTTACTATTCTTGCACATATTATTCATTTGCTCTTCTCTTTGCTCATTTGAGCACATGTTTATGTTAATGCCATTTGCCTTTTGCTCACTTGAGCACATAATTGTGTATATATTATTTTGCTTGTGTTTTGTTTTGATTGTGGTGAACCAAAGTGCAAGGAAATGGACTTAGTTTCTAGGACTTTCCCTATGCATAGAAATGGAGAATTGGACTTAGTTTCTAGGACCTTCCTTATGCAAAATTGGAGTGAAAGGATCTTAATGATGAAAATGGAATTAGAAGGACCAAATCTCTAAACTCTCTCTTGTCCATTCTTGTTTTACTTCATGGAACTTTTGATGTGTGTTCTCTTGTGCTAGGGGTTTCCATTTGAGCTTAATTGGAGGACCATTGCCATGTTCATCTAAGTGGAAGAAACAAGATGCATTGAGGATCTCTTTTGAGACTTGTCTGATTGCTTATACTTTGTGGTTGCTTATTCCAAAGGATGGGAGCTACTTGGATCATCAATATGATCTCAAGAGAGGGACTCCTAGTGTGGTTTCATTTCTTTCCCTTTCCCTTTTATTTTCCTTAGGACTTAGCCATTCTTCTTCTTCTCTCCACTCTAACCCAAGCCAAAACTTTTTGTGCAAACACTTAATTATTATTTTCCAACATTCGAAACCTAAGCCTTATGCTTTTGATTTTCAAACTTTCTTTTCATAACACTTATTTTGAATTGAATCTTTAAGTCAACTTTGACCATTTTGTGCATACTTCTAATTGGTAAATATAACCCATTCAAATTCTTTTTTGTGGTTCCAATGGCCACTTCCTTAATCAAAAAATTTCATAACCTTTAGCTATTAGGTTTGAGTTATCCTTGTGGTAGATGTAATACTCACCTATATCCTTAGTGATGGACAATGAGTCTTCCATGCTTATTATAGGGTTAACCCCTCACTAGCATGTTGAAGCTATCCTCACATGGTGGATTTGTGGTTTGGTTGAGTTTTCTCCCTTTACCTTAAGGCTTTTGGACCAATCAATTCACCAACTTGTTTTGAGATTTTTACCCCGAACTACGAGGTTTTGATCCTAATCTTTTTATAAGATGGTACGTAGGCAATGGGTTTATCCATCCAAACACAAAATGTAAATAAACTTGTATATTCTCTTCTCATCTCTTCAATCATGTTTGCACAAACAAATTTTCACAAAACCAACAACCTTTGCAACAAGTATGAAAAGGGCTCCCTAGGAGTACCTCGGATGTTTTGGGTGCCTAACACCTTCCCATTGCATAACCAACCCCCTTACCCAGATCTCTGTTTCTTTTACTAGTTTTTGTTAAAACTTTTAGGTTTTTGTTCGCTTTCTAACCATTCCTTTGGATAAATAGAAGTGCGGTGGCAACTCGACTTTGTATGATTTACCTTGGATTTAGTCAATATCTCTAATGGTAACGAATACCCCGCTACATAGTCCATGTGCCAATTTATCCTCTTTTATCGTTTTGTTAAGTTAATGAACATAACTCTTATTAAAGGCTTTTAATGTGAGGATAATTTTCTATGTTAGACTATTTCCCAAGCATTCATTTGCATTTACTCTCATCCACTTTACTTGTCATTTTTGAACAAATCCATGGGCATTAATTGTTTATAAATTACAACAACAATCACTTGCACATGTTGCACCTTAATCATCTCTTCAACTGCAATTAAAGATCTCACATTCTTCATTATACACATTTAAGAAAGGATAATTGTTTTTTCTCAAAAAATACTAGATATGGCCATGGGTGTATCCTTGGTTGAGTTATGAAAATAGAGAGCCACCAGGAATTTGCTAACCTTTTAGGGTTTCAAAGCAGCCTCGATGTTGTAGCTGAAGTTTGTCATTGTGATTTTATGCAGGAAGAGCTATACATCTTCTAGAGCGATATTAACGACGAAGGAAGCCCCAACCCGTCCACCCATATTTCCATTCGTACTCATAACCCAACATTCTGGTACTTTCAGATGATGTTAGCCTAAACATTTTTCGGTAGAAGCGAAAATAGTGAGCATGTCAGTGCATAAGATATTTTCTTTCTCTTTTGTATCACCCAGTCTCGTCATGTTGAATCTAGAACCTTCCTTATGGAAAACCTAAAACCCATTGCATTATCTACCGTAGGACCTATCCATGTAAGTGAGACAATTACTCACATTGCTTATGCCCTAAGCCTCCTGAACCAACTTTCTCACTTAGTTCCTTATTGTGGCTACACCCTAATTGATTTGGACCATTGTCTAGATCGCGGCTTGGTGAGACGAGTTTTCTTTAGCACCGAGCACTACAAACTCCTCATTAATAATGAAGTCGTTCACCACTTCGCTTTACCACACCATAAAAGAACTAGTATTCATAATAGGGAGAATTAGACTTATGCTTTAGAGGCCCAAGGAGAAACACCAACAAAACCTGCCACCTCTCCTACACCTGAATATCACCCTACACCCCCTCAGATAGGATCACCGTCTTTTTCTCTAATGTCAAAATACAAAGGCGTAACATTGGCTATGAGCTCAGTGCAATGCGCCAGGAGATGGTTGCCCTTCGCGAAGAACTTATTGACCTTACTTTGCAAATGGAAGTGGATAACGCCACTCATGCCTAAGAAATAGATTACCTCTACCAGGATATCCACAGTCTTCAACTCCAAATCGCAGAAGCTCGGGCATCCTGTCCTCACCGAGATCGCTCACATAGGTCTATCTAATAGATCTTCACTAGTCTTCTGCACACTTGATACATTAAAACATTGAGGCCAATGCTTAACTTTTGTGTGGGGAGGATTTATGTTTCACCGTCTTTAGACTCATTTTTGTCGCAATTAGATTTAATTTACTATCATTATTTACTTCACCATTTGTTTTTAGACTCATATCATATTTTTTGTCCCGTTATTCACATTAGTTTTTCAGGATTATTTTCATCTTTATTCATTGTTATTTTCAGCTAACTTTTTTTATCTTTCCACTTACACTGTTTGGTATTATTATTGTTTCTAACCCATATGCAAGTTTTATTTTTCAATTTTGACAATCCAGCAAAGCAAACCTTCAAGAAATGGCTAACACCCCCAAAAATGCACCCAAACACTCCCAAAAGCCCAAAAATTCACAAGAAAAGCCCATCTTCTGAAATTACACAGATGGCGTTCGCCAGGAAATGATGGCGATCGCCACGGGTCCTGGAACGTCAAAAGCGTGACAGAAGCTGAAAAAACACTTTTCCCTATTTTCAACCTATCTTCTTCGTCCCAAAACCTATTATCTTCCACCATTAACTCACATAAAAATCCCACTCATTCAAATTTACTCTCCATTGCTCCATTTCCTATTACCTTCTCCATAAATCTACCAAATTCCTCAATCTCAAATTCCCTCATTCTCACAACTTCACCAAAATACTCCATTTTTTCATTTTATCCACAACCATGGAAGCAATGGGTGATGGACATATCATTTTTCAACAAGGAAAGGATGGCACCAGGAAAAGGAAGAAATATGAGGATTTGTTAAGCCGAGACATTTTCTCCACAACGTATGTCGATAACACTTGCTTGCACAGGTTAGGAATTTTTAATAGTGATTATTATTTGGTCGGCACATTAGGATTGCAAGATCTGTTTGAATGTAGAGACCGCACTTACGTGAATCTGACACGGGAGTTTCTTAGCTCACTTATCTACTCTGTAAGTCCAAACACAGCAAGCACTGCATGCACAATTAAATTATGTATGTTTAATGTAGAATATGAATACACGACTGAGGAGATTGCAGAGTTGTTAGGATTTCCTTATGGGAAAGGTGTCCCGTGTGAAGCACCTATAGAAACTGATTGGGCATTTGAGGCAGGTACATTTTGGCAGGAATTAATAGGTTTTTCTACGAACACCTTTGAGGGTAACTTGGCTTCGGAAATTCATAACCCGGCCATCCGTGTCTTTCACCAAATGTTGGCAGATACCATTTTTGGCAGAGAATACACAAATAAGTTGAATGCTAAAGAGATATTCTATCTGCAAGCTGCACTCACACAGATACCATTAAAATCGGCCACATTCATGGTGGCCTACATGTGTGTAGTTTTGAAAAAGAAAAGAGCCATTTCTTTTGGAGGATTGATTACCTCCTTTGCCCGTGCTCTGGGGCTCGATCAGGAACTAGCTACCTTAGAACATCTATCATCGCGCACCATTGACCTGCAATTTCTCATAAACTAGCGACTATGTAGAGTTAAGAAAGAAAGAGGATACCACCTCATGGTTAATAAGAAAGCCATTGAGAGTTTTGTTTTGCCTTGTCCTGATCGCACCGATGTCCAAAGGAGAGAAAATTGGACTTATGATTGGCTTGCTCCCGCCACTAACCAAGTACCCCAAAGCATCCATCTAGATGATACCGCTGACGATGATACTGGTGACGAATATGATTGGAGAAACATGTCTCTCGTTATAACCCTCATCCCTCTCATTTTTCACATGCACACACTACACATATGCCATCTAACCCTTTTGCAGGTACCTCTTATGGTTTCTATTATGACGAAGATATGTTACGAGAATAGAGAGCTCATGAGGAGGAGCATGATGACTTGTTTTACGCCATGCATGAGAAATAACAAGATATGATGGAGTTCATGCGGGAATCACAATGCCAAACAGACTGCTCCCTAAGATCGATGATGGAAACCCAAGCCACCATGTCAGCCCAACAAATGTGTCTGCAAGCTTCACAAGCACGTGATTTTGGTCTTGTGCATGCTAACCAGGAATCTATAATATGGAACCTCCAGAGTCTAGAGGCGTACAATGCCTCACTATCATCACGAGTCCAGCAACTCCAGATTTCCCAGAGTTCACGCCACCGGAGTCTGAGCCGTCATCCAGGGCACCAGGACCAGATAGGAGAAGGCAGTAGAGGTCATCAGTAACATATTGTCTAGGTTCTTCCGTTCCTTTTTCACCTTTTATCGAAACATTAGGTACAATGTTCAGTTTAAGTGTGGGAGAGGAACCTTACTGTTTTCATTTTTTATATCGTTTTTAGCTAGATTTATTGTTTTAGTATTATTGCTTAGAAGTTTATTCACTAGTTTAGTTTGTTTGTTGTGTCATTTCATGTGATGTCGAGTCTTTATGCGTGGTTTTCTGCTGTTTATTAATTCTTCCAATTAATGAGCCATACAAAAAAATTGAAAAAGAAAGTAGGTGTTTAATTTGAAATTTTAGGCTATTAGACAAATTAAAACTAGGTTATATAGACTTAGGAAAACCCCCAAAAGATCAGTATCGACTTAACACCGTAAGTCTCATAATTATAGAGATCTATTTGGATACGTGTTATACTATGGCCTTGAAATCTCTCCCCTAAATAAGTCTTTAAGTATTTATCTTAGCAGTCAGCACCATCTGAATTACCACTGAGTAAGCGGGATGATACAAATAGGTGACTGATCCAGTGCTAAAAAGAAAGGAAAAGAAAAGTTAAATCTGGAAAAGAAAGAAATAGAAAAAGGAATCCACCTTCTAAGTCATGTGACCCTCACCCGGTAATTTAGCCTAACGACTGTGAAACCTCTAAGAATATTGCATATTCATCAGAAATGTTTAACATGATACGGATCATGGTCACTAATAGGTTTGTTTGCCGTGTGTGAACAGATAGAGGGCTTAATGTGATTGTGCCTGAATGATAAATGATGAAAAATGGGATGAGTATGTTAGGCTCAGGCATAATGACATGATGTGAATTGGTTTATATAGGAAGGGAATTTATGACCGCAAATGCGGAATGTGTTATTACGATACCCTTAGTTTGCAAGTTAGTACCTATCAATATGGACTTGAGAGAATTAAAGTCTTTAGCCTAGAATAGTTACATGAGCACCACTATGTTTCTTCTTATGATCAAGAACGTTTGCTTGAGGACAAGCAATGGTTTAAGTGTGGGAGATTTTGATAACATCAAAATGCACCACATATTTGGCTCGATTTGCACATGTTTTACTGTCATTTTGATTTCATTTCTAGTATTATGGTAGTCTTTTGTCTGGATTCCAGGTACTTAACCATGTGTAAGGCATACGCAAAGAAACGAGGCAAATCGGTGGGAAAACGGAGAAAATGCATATTTTGCACTCACGGCGACCAGCATGGCGATCACCACAAATCTAGCCACGATGTGGCTGACGTGTCCCATGACCCAACGGTCAAAAAGACTAAGTCCCCCCATTTTGCGAAGGTGGCGTTCGCCACAGGGGGTGTGGAAATCACCATCCCTTATAAGAGTGAAGTAGTCAAATGGTTGAAGCATTCTTTCCCACTTTCCCCTTTTTCCTCTCACACGAATTTAGCCACATTGACTTGGTATCCAGGGTTTTGTAACACTATAAATAGAGGTTTAATTTCACATTTTAAGGTATCCAAGCTTAGTACAACTTAAGCCATATATTCCTATTTTTGAGAGCTTTAATTCTTCACATCAGAGAATTATCGCATTGCGGCTGTTATTGAGTTTGGAGCATTTTATTTTGGAGCACTTATAGTTTTATCTTTCCAGCATTTATTTTCTCGTTCAAGTTTCCCTTCGATTTATTTATGTACCAGATTCAAGACTTCGTTTGGAGTAGGTTCTTATTATTATCAGCTTTATTTATTTCTTTTGTCTATTTACTTCTTATTATCAGCATTATTTATTTCTTTTATTCATTTACGTTATATGCTCGTTATTTTTCTTGCCTTACCTTAAATTCGAAGTTAAATTTATTTCACTGCACGTTCGTAATTTTGATTGAATCACTTATTATGTTTAATTTGCAAACCCTCGCTTTATTGTTTACTATGACCATGTCCAGCTAATCTACCGGTGCTGGAATGTGAGGACCGTCAATTAGACGGTACTCGATCTGTTATTACTTTAGGATTAATATCAGGGTTGTTTTGGTTTTTATCTCGATTTTTCATAAATTAAATTGGTCAGGTTGCTACGAGAGTAGGACCGTAGATACATCGGGTAAGATTGAAAGTCGTTTGGTACCTGAGATAGAATTGTTAAGTTTTTGATAAATAAACCCCGTGAGAGCACTTTATTAATTAATAAGGACAAGTTGATATTTCTAGAAAGTGATTTTAAAACTATTTTCGGACGCCTTTATAAGTTTAGAATCCGGTTATCCGAGCGAAAGTCGTGAACCCTTTAAATTCAAAATTTCCAACCAAAATTACTTTTTTACTAAGCAACATAATCTAATTTCTAAAAAAGGTTTTCACTACTTTAACGCAAAGCGTACCGGGCACGCGAGAGCGGATGGCCTAATTTAGAGAGTAAAATCTGGTTCCGAATACGCGAGAGCGACGATTCATTTTTAATTAGTTATTATACAATGAAAGAAACATTGCCCCGTAAGTAGTTCTACTTAGGAATAATAAGAGTAATGTTTATCGATGAGAGCCATATTCCGGTATTATATTTATGAATTTATTCAAGTCCATTATTTTTACTTCGTTGTTCCTATTCCTAATCTTTTACGATCACCTTAGATAAACATTGTAGCAATAGAAAAAAATAGATTGACTATTAGGTCTCTGTGAGTTTGATAACCTTTTATATTACTCTGATACACTCCGTATACTTACGGAAAACACCCATCAGCGACATATCAAATGGACCTATTTGATAATCTAAGTACTAACCAGACTTCATGACTTGTTATTCTCATGATTTACAACATATCTTCATGGTTTTTCATGAATCTCAAATATATGATGTTGTTTATGATGATATCGAGTCCAAAACAGCCTATAAATGATATAGATGTTTATCTAAGTCCGTTGATTGAAGATTTAATTTTTTTTGGAAGGAAGGCGTTGATGTTAATGCATATTTGGGTGAAAATTTTAAGATGTGTGACATGTTCTTTTGCATAATCAATTATTTCTTGCATACAGTAATTTATTTGGGTACAACGTTAAGGGACATAAAGTGTGTCCTATATGTGAAGCTGATACATACTTATACCAACTAAAGAATGGAAAAAAGATTGTTTACCTTGGGCATAAAAAATTTCAAAAACCCAATCATCCATATCATAGATTGCAAGGTATCAAAGTTCCCATGAACACTCTTTAAATTTCAAGAAACTTGTATCAACGAAAGATCGCAAATTAATTGGATTAAAATATCATAGTTGTCGTGTCTTGATGCAATAACATATCTAGTGGTTATTCTGGCATTTTGCCAAAAAAAAAGAAGTAAAGGAAACTATAATTAGATTGTGTTTAATCTTCAATGCTATTTGTAATAAAATCATTGATCTAGGAAATTTAAATGAGTTGGAACTAGGAAATTTAAATGAGTTGGAACATGAGACTTCATTTAACTTGTTTAATTAGAGATGTATTTCCCACCATCATTTTTTGACATAATGATTCACTTAATTGCAGTGGCGGAGCCAAACTAAAGAGTTTGGGGTGGCCACCAAATTAAAAGTTTAATTTATAAATCAAATATTCAACCATAATGTATATAAATTTTCTAATTTGTAATAAACACAAAATTGAACATGAAATGATTAAAGAATATTACTTAAAAATACCTTAAAATAATGCTATGCGGTCTTTGAGTAGCTTGAAATCATCAATAATAATCTCAGAATCAATACTTGCAGCAATTTCTTTTTCAATGTTAATTGTCATGCTATATCTTAAAAAACCAGCTTCCATTTTACTCCTTAGTCTTGTCTTGATAATTTTCATTATGGAAAAAGATATTTTTGTTAAATGCAATTAAGTTTCTGTTATTACCGGCTAGTTTTCCAAAAATAACATAATTTAATTATTGGGTCACTTTAGTTGTATTTTGAGTTGTATTTTTTGTTATTCTCTCAATGTATAAATACTCTTGTAATATTCCCAATTCCAATAAATTCCAAATTTACTATTCATCCAATATCATTTTGTTCTCTCTAATTCTCTCTCAACTTCATCTTCCCCAATTTCTTATCTTCCACTATTGTCAAACCTTCAATTTGAGTCTTTATGTTCTTACATTTGGCATCAAGAGCTTTGGTTGTTGATCCTAATCCGCTGCAATAATGGCAACCGTTTCCAATGATCGAATTCCCACCAATCTCCCGATTCTTGATTCGAAGAGGTATGATAAATGGGCGAAACAAATGAAGGTCTTGTTTGGTTATCAAGAGGTGCTTGAGATCGTCGTCAATGGAGTTACACAATTAGGGGCAAAGGCTACCGACATTCAAAGAGCTACACACAAAGAAGAGAAGAAGAAGGATTACAAAGCCCTATTCTTGATTCATTCGTGTGTTGATATCGATAATTTTGAGAAGGTTGGCGATTGTGAATCGGCGAAGCAAGCATGGGAAATCTTGGAGAAAGCATATGTAGGGGCCGTCAAAGCGAAGGTTGTAAGGTTACAAACTTACAAGCGACAGTTCGAGTTAACACAAATGAAAGACAAAGAAACGATCAACGACTACATTACGCGCATTACCCGGTTAGTTAATCAAATCAAATCTTGTGGAGAAACGATTCTTGAGCAGAATGTTGTATCGAAAGTATTGCGTTCGTTAACGTCGCGTTTCGACAACATAGTTGTGGCTATTGAAGAATCAAAGGATCTAAAAACTTTGAGCAAGGATGAATTGCAAAGTTTGTTAGAGGCACATGAACAAAGGATGGATGAGAGAGGCGCCGACAAAGCCAAAGCGGAGATTGCTTTGCAAGCGCGTTTCAATGAAAAGAATAAGAGGTCGAAAGGAAAATTTGCGGCGAGAGGTAAATCAAATTTTCAGAATTTTGGTTCAAAACGATTCCCAAAATTCAAAGCATTCAACGAGTGAAAATGGTGAAAGCAGCTCCCAGGATAGTGGTCATAGAAATGGTTTTAAGAAGCGTGATATGAGTAAGGTGTAATGCTACAAGTGTAAAAAGTTTGACACTTTGCAAATTCGTGTCGTGGTAAATCGAATGAGAATCACAATAATGAAGCCAAGGTTGTTAGGGAAGAGGTAGATGATGAGGACACACTTCTAGTAATGATCACGGAGGAGAGTTATGGCAATACGGATGTTCCGGGCAGCAACTACAGTAGTGACAGTTTGCGGGACAGCAGCTATACCATTCCGGAAAATAGCGAGAAAATGCATTCGGATCGAAGTGCATTGGTTACCGTTCGTGATGGAGTCCAAGGGAGAGATGAGTGGTACTTGGATTCCGGTTGTTCAACACATATGACGAGTCGAAAAGATTGGTTTGTGCAAATCAATCAAGCGGCAAAAAGTAAAGTCAAATTTACCGACGACACCACTTTAAGCGCCGAAGGGGTAGGAGATGTTTTGATCGGAAAAAGGAATGGTGTACATTCAAGGATCAAAGATGTCTTGTATATACCGGGAATTAAGTGTAATCTTTTAAGCATTGGCCAATTACTTGAAAGAGGATACAAAATTCGTTTGGAGGACAAGTATTTACGCGTTTTGGATTCAAATGGTGTGTTGATTCTAAAAGCGCCGATGGCTTCCAATAGAATCTTTAAGGTTGAGTTAAAGGTTATGGAGCATCATTATCTAGCTACCGCGACAAGTAGAGATGAGTGGTTATGGCATTACCATTTTGGTCACCTTAATTTTAGGGATCTAAGAATGTTGCATTAAAGTGAAATGGTAACGGGGCTGCCACACATTAGTATTCCAACTGAATTGTGTGAGGAATGTGTGAAGGCTAAATAACACAAGAATGTGTTTAGCAAAGATGCGGGTCGAAGAACCAAAAGCTTACTTGAGGTGGTATATTCCGACGTTTGCGGACCGATGCAAGTAGAGACTTATGGTGGCAATCGATATATTGTTACGTTCATTGACGATTTTAGTAGGAAGCTTTGGACATATCTTATCAAGAGAAAATATGAGGTATTTGGAGTTTTCAAGAATTTCAAATCCATGGTGGAGCGCCAAAGCGGTCGAAAGCTCAAAATTCTCAAAACGAATGGTGGAGGTGAGTATACCTCTAGTGAGTTTGGGAAGTTTTATGATCTTGAGGGAATTGTACGTGAGGTGGTGCCTTCGTATACGCCTCAACAAAACGGGGCTGCCGAGAGGAAAAATCGTACAATAATGAACATGGTGCGTAGTATGCTTTGTGGGAAAAATTTGCCTAAGGAATTACGGGGTGAGGTCGTGTCTACAGCCACCTACTTGTTGAATAGGTGTCCCACTAAAAAGCTGGAGAAACTCACACTGGAAGAGGCTTGGAGTGGCTTCAAACCGAATTCGAATCATTTGCGCGTTTTTGGATCGATTGCATATCGTCATGTACCGAACCAACTTCGATAGAAATTGGATGATAAGGGTGAGAAGATTATATTTGTAGGATATAAACTCTACTGGAGGGTACAAGTTGTTCGATGAAAAAAATCGGAAGATCGTTGTCATACGGTGAACTGGACTTTTTGTGGTTTTAATCGCAATGTCGCGGTTAGCAAGAGTCGCCACCGACTTTTCTTTTATCCAATAAGGAAAGGTGGAAAAGAACAGGAAAGACCTTAATTTAGATTTTGGGTTCGGGAGGTACATTATACAAAGGGAAGGTGTTAGCACCCTTTGTATCCATGGTTATCCATGGGCTCTTAATTGCTCGATCACTTATGTTATTTTTGTCTAAAAAAGTGTTTGTGAATTGTTTGGAAAATTGTTTTGAAAAGAGAATTTAACTTTGTAATGATTCTTGTATGAATGTATACAAAGTGGTTATCCCGTTTTAGTTTTGAAAATTGTTTAGAAAAATATAACTCGGTAATGATTCTAGTATGAATGTATACCAAGTGGTGACTTTCTAAAGGCATTTTGAAAGGTGTGAGGTGCAAAAAAAAATGTTTTAAGTTGTGAGCCAGCAATTAAGAGTTATACCGACCCAAGGTCTTTACGGGCATTTCCTATCCTTATGAGGGTAAAACTGTCCTTATTATTGAGAAATAAGTAGTTTTATCCTTTGGATGTAAAAGGGTCATCGTAGGGTCATCGATTGGTCATTGAAGGCAACAGTTATGAGGATACCTTAGCATTCGAAGGGACTATCATCATTTAACCGTAGGCAACATCGGAGGGTCATCGAGGGACAAAGTTGTATATTCGAAGGCAACATCCGAGGGACTATAATTTATTTTATGATGATTTAACCGAAGGGTCTTTGCTAAGGGTATCCCCACGTTCGCGGGACATGACCGTAATATCGTAATCGTAAGGCAACAAAGAGAGGTCCAAGATCACTTATTCAAAGGCAAAGTTTTACAATTAATTATATAATTAGGATGAAACTCCACATTAAAATTATTAAAAATAATATATTAAAAAATTAATACATTAGAAATTAATACATTAAAAAATTAATTTAGGGTGAAACTCCACAAGGGTATCCCACAAATAAAGTGGAATACCTAGCCAATAACCTTTTCCTGGGATATGTGAACCTTTACGAAACTCAAAAAAAGAAACATGTCAGAACACCAAATCAGGGTGCAATCGAAGATTACACCGGAGAAATATCACAACAATAAATAGGATAGGATGAATAATGCATGGCTATGATAAAAACATAAAAAAAACAGACTAGAAGAATCAGGTACTGTCTCGTTCGCCTCTGCCTCGCCTAGCGAAGGCCACGGATTTTGAATTTGAAAACAGCCCCATGTTAGGAACTTTGAATTTTATGGCATTTTATCACAGGAATAACATGGTCAAACATTCAGGGTATTCAGGCATATTTAAATTCCCATACGAAAGCAAATTATATATCAACATTTAATCATGATGCATTATATATGTAGATATGGCCAATTGAAAGTATAAACAATAGAGATACGCAAACCTGTTTGCCAATTCAAGGTTGAAGGGATTGACCACTTGTAGTATCGGAATAAGTTAGGCAGCGGGAATTGGACGGCGATGGCTTCGGTGCAGATGGGCTGCCTTCAGGGTTTCTTTACTCTGAATTCTCCGGGTAGGCAGGGTTCCTATGCCAAAGTTTCTATCCGTCCTTCTCTGTTCTCTCTCTTTCTTTTTCCTCAAGGTTTTGTTCCAAGGAAACCTCAGAGTGTTTTGCTTCTCTTCCTTCTTTCTCCAGTGAATCTCCCAGTGTAAACTCCAAATCTAACTCCCGGTCCTGAAACTTCAGTATTTATAGACTAATTTCGTGGGTAATGGGCTTGGAATGAGGGAGACCCAAGTCCAAAATAATTTGTTATATTTTATTTATTTATTTATTTTAATTAATTAATTAATTAATTAATTTTTTTTTTTTTTTTTTTTTTTTTTTTTAGGAAAAATGATGGGTAATTTTTGGGGTATGACAGCTGCCCCTGTTCAATATTCTTGAACCGAGAGAGTTAGGATGGCGTGTATGCCATTCGTGGTCTGGAGGTGGAAGATTATTGAACACTAGAATGCCCCAAAAATTTGCACTTGAGAATCGACAGTTGGTCTTGATGGAGATGGGCTTAAAGGTGCCATCCGGGAGGTTTGATGACGAAAGCTTCAGATCGCGCCGTATATTAGGCCAATTTGAAGACATGGGTGCCACACTGGGTCGTACATTAGACCGAATAATGAGTCATCCATTAGGCTGCCGACTTCGCTGGGGAGTCGGAGTGTGTTATATGCTGTTGGGGATAAAGGATCAGAATGGACCATACGCTAGATCGTATCTGAGTTGCAGAATGAGTCGTACGTTAGGCTGAATCTGATGACGAAAGGGGTAGTCGTACGTTAGACTACACTTCAGAAATGTACCGTATGTTAGGTAGCATTTGAGGGGATGGACATCCGAACGGGTCGTACGTTAGACCGTCGCAGAATGAGTCGTCTGTTAGGCCGCATCTGATGATGAAAGCGGTAGTCGTACGCCAGACTACACTTCAGAAATGTACCGTACGTTAGGTAGCATCTGAGGGTTGTAAGATCCAAACGGGTCGTACGTTAGACCGCGTTGGAGTTGCTGGAGTTCAGAATGGATCGTACGCTAGATCGTATCTGAGTTGCAGAATGAGCCGTACGTTAGGCTGTATCCGAAGAAGAAAGTAGTCGTACGCTAGACTACACCCCTGAATGTACCGTACGCTAGGCAGCATCTGAGGATTTGAAGGTCCAAATGGGTCGTACGTTAGACCGCATTGGAGTTGCTGAAGAAGTCATATGTTGGGCTGAATCAGAATGAACCGTACGTTAGGCTGTATCTGATAACCTGTATATGTTGTACTTGCAATAAATGTCTGGGATGGGCTTAAAGATGCCATCGTTAGGAGGATATCGAAGTGTTGTCAGAATGAATGTTCCCATGAACTGTATTTGAAATATGTATCTGAATCTTGAATGTGATTGATAAAGGTGTCTGTCTGAATGAACCTTTTATTTTGACTATATCAGGAGGATAAATAACCTGCAAAGAAAGGTTAGCTTCATGCTATGTCATGATGTATGAGATGTTTCGTGTTATGCTAAAATAAATGCGAATGTTGTATGCATGCGTATGCTGTGAAATGATGTAATGAATGAGTTATGCGTATGAGAAGTTTTGCTTGGGGACTCTACTGGGGAAAATAAATCCCCATCTACTGATTGGAGATATTTGTAACGATGACCCTTTCTCGGCAGGGGGTTCTTGATTCTGTCTGATGGTAGAAATATTCCACAGATCTTGGCTGAGGATGGATGAGATGATCAATCTGTCTGATGATGCCGACCTCTGTTGGGGAGTAACTGGCTGTGCCGGGGAATACTGCTAATTTCTTCTGAGGAATAACAGACTTGCTGGGGGAATAGAATTGGTAGCGGATTCATTGGAAGCATGGTTAGACCTTCTCCTCGATCCTGAAGTCGGGTAGTAATTGCTATTGCTATTCTACGCATATATTTTGGTAAACATTTATCATATTCAAATGCACATATTAATTCAAATTAAATCAATGGACATTTACGCAAACAAAACAGAAAAAGTAAAACAAAAGCATCTTTTTTGAAATGAATCGCATTGATTTTGAAAGGAGGCCTATGAACAGGCAATTTGTGTACAAGGAGACAGAAATCCTAGTAAGAGGAAATTGTCGAAAACAAAGAGAAAGCTATGTGGAAGAAGTCCTATTGATTTTAAGTCTACTACTGTCATTATGTCTTCGAGCATCTCATCCCTTGCTGTCGGATAGAAGTGATTGGCTTGGTCAATCCCTTGAACTTGGATAAAGTTGACTGAGAACGGGACATAGTCATACGCTTTAATCCCTAATTTTTGCCTGGACCGCCTTTTCAGGTTTTCAGTCCACCAGGATACCCTTTTTTGCCCAAGCCGCCTTTTCAGGTTTTCGACTTGCCGGGTGTACATTTTTTTATATATATCCCTAATTTTTTCCCGAACCCTTTTGGTTCGCCGGGATGCCCTTACTTTTGCCTAGATACGTCGATCTAGCGGGTCTCTTTCATGCGTAGTATTTTTTAACTATGTCCGCGTTCACGGGATGCGGGAAATCTTCGCCATCCATTGTAGCAAGTATCATGGCTCCACCAGAGAATACCTTCTTAACTACAAATGGCCCTTCGTATGTGGGAGTCCATTTGCCTCTGGGATCAGTTTGTGGTAGGATGATACGCTTTATCACCAAGTCGCCCATTTGATACACTTGTCTCTTGACCCTTTTGTTGAATGCTCTGGTCATGCGCTTCTGATATATCTGCCCGTGACATACAGCCGCAAGTCTCTTCTCATCAATCAAATGTATCTGATCGAGTCGAGTCTGAATCCATTCGTCCTCGTCTAAGCCCGCCTCTTTCATGATCCTTAGAGAGGGAATCTGAACCTCTACTGGTAAAACGGCTTCCATTCCGTAGACTAAAGAGAAAGGAGTTGCCCCTGTCGAAGTTCGTACCGAAGTACGATAACCATGAAGAGCAAATGGTAACATCTCATGCCAGTCTTTGTATGTTACCGTCATCTTTTGTATAATCTTCTTAATATTCTTATTAGCCGCTTCTACAGCGCCGTTCGTCTTTGGCCGGTACGGAGAAGAGTTATGGTGTTTTATTTTGAACTGCGTGCAGAGTTCAGTAATCATCTTGTTGTTCAAATTAGTGCCATTGTCAGTGATAATTCTCTCAGGGACGCCGTATCGGCAGATGAGGCTGTTCTTGATGAATCGTGCCACCACATTCTTAGTAACAGAAGCAAATGAGGCTGCCTCCACCCACTTTGTGAAGTAATCAATAGCAACAAGGATGAAACGATGTCCATTAGAGGCGGTAGGTTTAATCTCGCCAATCATATCAATGCCCCACATTGCAAAGGGCCAAGGCGCTGTCAACACGTTTAATGGAGCAGGAGGCACATGTACTTTATCCGCATAGATCTGGCACTTATGACAAGTTCTGGAGTGATGGTGGCAATCAGTTTCCATGGTAGACCAATAATACCCTGATCTCAGAATCTTCTTGGCCATCGTATGTCCACTAGAATGAGTCCCAAAGATACCGTCGTGCATGTCTTCCATAATCTTCTCTGATTCCTTTCTATCCACACAGCGAAGCAAAGTCGAATCATGGTTACGTTTGTACAATATTCCATTACTCAAAAAGAATTTAGCGGAGAACTTCCTCAGAAATTTCCTGTCATTGATGGATGTCCCTTCAGGGTATTCTTGAGCTTCTAAATATCTTTTTATCTCGTGGTACCAAGGCTTCTCTTCTACTTCATCAGCGTTAAGTTCATAACAATATGCTGGTTCGTCTAGTCGTTCAATGGTAATCCGGGGAGCTTCATTGTCCCATCTGACTCTGAACATAGATGACATGGTAGCTAATGCGTCTGCCAACTGGTTCTCCTCTCGTGGAATATGTTCGAATGTGATCTCTTCAAAGTATGGGATTAATGTCAACACCCGTTCTCGATAAGGGATGAGATTCGGATGTTTAGTGTCCCATTCTCCTTTGACCTGACTGATTACCAAGGCTGAGTCTCCGTACACCTTCAAGAACTTGATTCTTAGGTCTATAGCAGCTCTGAGTCCCAAAATACACGCTTCATACTCAGCCATATTGTTGGTGCATTCAAAACATAGTCTAGCGGTGAAAGGTGTATGGCCACCCTTGGGGGAAATGATCACGACGCCAATACCGTTGCCCAATGCGTTAGACGATCCATCAAAAACCATAGTCCATCGGGATCCCACTTCAGGTCCTTCCTCTGGTCCAGGTTCTTCATAATCAGTAACAAGCATGACATCCTCATCTGGGAACTCAAAATTCATAGACTGATAATCATTCACTGCCTGATGAGCCAAATGATCAGCTAGCACGCTTCCTTTGATTGCTTTTTGGGTGGTATACTGGATATCATACTCTGTTAAAATCATCTGCCATCTTGCTATTCTTCCGGAGAGGGCGGGTTTCTCAAATATGTATTTGATAGGATCCATCTTAGAAATCAACAAAGTGGTGTGATTCAACATATACTGTCTTAGTCGGCGAGCAGCCCAGGCCAAAGCACAGCAAGTTTTCTCGAGCAGTGAGTATCTTGTTTCACAGTCGGTAAACTTTTTGCTAAGGTAGTATATGGCATGCTCTTTTCGACCAGACTCGTCATGTTGCCCCAACACGCACCCCATTGAGTTTTCTAAAACGGTCAAATACATGATTAGAGGTCTTCCCTCAACTGGTGGTACCAGAATCGGAGGTTCTTGGAGGTACTTCTTGATTTTGTCGAAAGCTTCTTGACATTCATCATTCCATATCATCTCTTGATTTTTTCTCAGTAACTTGAAGATGGGTTTGCAAGTAGCGGTCAAATGGGAAATAAATCGGGCAATGTAATTCAAACGTCCCAAGAAACCTCTGACTTCTTTATCCGTACGGGGAACTGGCATCTCTTGAATAGCTCTCACCTTGGCTGGGTCGACCTCAATACCTTTACCACTGACAATAAAGCCCAAGAGTTTACCAGATCTTACTCCAAAGGTGCATTTGTTCGGGTTCAGTCTCAACTTGTATTTCTTCAGCCTCTCAAACAGTTTGTATAAATGATCGAGATGTTCTTCTTCAGTATGAGACCTGGCTATCATATCGTCCACATATACTTCTATTTCATGATGGATCATGTCATGGAACAAAACCACCATAGCACGCTGGTACGTTGCTCCTGCGTTCTTTAAACCAAACGGCATTACTTTATAACAGAAGGTGCCCCATTGCGTCACAAACGTAGTCTTCTCCATGTCCTCAGGTGCCATTTTGATCTGGTTATAACCCGAGAATCCATCCATGAAGGAGAATACCTTGTGTTGAGCGGTGTTGTCTACCAGAACATCAATGTGTGGCAGTGGGAAATCATCCTTGGGACTCGCTCTATTCAAATCTCTGTAATCCACACACATTCGCACCTTACCATCCTTCTTTGGCACTGGTACCACATTAGCAACCCATTGAGGATAAGAAGTAACCGCCAGAAAACCAGCATCGAATTGTTTCATGACTTCGGCCTTGATTTTCTCGGACATTTCAGGACGCATGCGACGAACCTTTTGCTTAACAGGACGACAATCTTCCTTCGTCGGCAAACGATGCACTACTATATCGGTATCCAGCCCTGGCATGTCTTCGTAAGACCAAGCAAAAATCTCCACATAGTCATGTAGCATTTGAATCAATCTTCTTTTGACACTGATTTCCAAGCCTGCTCCTATTTTGACTTCTCTCTTGTCCACCTCGGTACCCAGATTTACAGTCTCAACTGACTCCTCATGCGGCTGTATAGTCCTTTCTTCTTGTAGTAACATTCTGGCAAGTTCTTCAGGTACTTCACAATCTTCCTCACTTCCATCTTCGGCTCGGTAGATCGGATTTTCAAAGTCATAATGAACAGTAGTAGAACTATTATCAACAGGATCCAGAGTGGATAGGGATCTGCAATTCGTTACGTGCGTGTGTGTAAGAAAACATAGCTTGTTTGAAAGATAATAGGAAAGACAAAGAGCGCAATATTTGAATGCAAAACGTCCATTGATTTATTGAATATAAATATGCTTATGAGGATGACAAAAACCCTTAACAAATTAGCTATCGTGCCCCGGGCATAGACACGATGCCTTAAGAAGTTTAATTGTAAAAGAAAATTAAAATTTGCAACTCTAAAATAAACAATAACAATTACTCCTGACTAAAGGAAATCGGGATAATGTCTTCAGTCTTCCAATTGTTGAGTCCGTCACCAATTGTTGGGAAAATCCAGCTATCCAAGTCGCAATCACTATCAGCATCTTCCATAGCATTAATCTGATTTTTGACTATCTTTCCAGAGTTAAACCCCAGGCCAGCTTTATCAGACTTGTACGGTACATTGATCAGTTGACCCCAACCAGCACGATCACCATTTTCAATCGCGGCTTGAGCATCTTTCAGAGAGATCATGACAGGGGGAGCACGAACAACCTTGGGCACAAGGGGAGTTGGCTTAAGGACAGGACTGGGTGGAGGAACCACTTCAAATGACTGAGAAGGAGTCTCAAAGAATTCACCATCCATCTCGACGTATTTGAAGGCTTGCACACTACTGACAATATACTCTTCTTCTCCACATACAGTGACAACCATGCCTGCTATTGGATACTTCAGCTTTTGATGAAGCGACGAAGCTACCGCACCTGCCCCATGGATCCAAGGGCGCCCCAACAAGCAGGAGTAGGCGGGACGAATGTCCATCACGTGAAAGGTAGTGTTGAAGACTTGAGGTCCTATCTTGATAGGGAGAACCACTTCACCATAGACAACACTCTTCGCACCATCGTAAGCACGCACCACAACATCACTAGGTTTCAGTTCAATGCCTTTGTAGTCAAATTTATCGAGTACAGCTTTCGGGAGCACATTCAAGGAAGAGCCGTTGTCGATCAACACGTGAGCCAGGGTGATCCCCTCACACTCGATGGAGATATGCAGAGCTTTATTGTGATTCTTTCCTGCTGGCGTCAGGTCAGCATCGGAAAAGCCTAGGCCATTGTCAACAGTTAAATTAGCAACATAATGTTCGAATTGATCGACGGATGTTTCTTGAGGCACTTGAGCGGTCTTCAAGAATTTCATCAATGCATTGGCATGGGATTCAGAGGATAACAACAAGGACAACATTGAGATTTTGGACGGAGTATGCCCCAATTGTTCCACTACATCAAAATCGCTCTTACGGATGATTTTCAGCATCTCTTCCATTTCCTGTTTGGCAACATCTTCAGAAGTAACTTCGACCGATGTCTCTGACTGAGGAGGATTGACTGGTCTTTTTCCTCGAATTTCGGGAGCGGGAGGTGAGATTTCTGGAGAGAAGATCCTTCCACTTCGAGTAATTTTACTAGTCCCCACAATATCATTAGGATTAGCAGAACTACCAACTTGCTTTATGCCATGGATGTAAACGTCGCCTCCATAGTTCCACGGAATAGCTTTGCTGGAGGAATATGGCACGGGGCCAGGTGCGGTAATAATCAGGGGAGCCACTTTGGGCTCAGCGGTAATCTTCACAGGCACTCTAGTAGCGGTAATCTTCACTGGAGCTTTGGACCTAGCAATCACAGATACCTCTTCAATAGAGTTGTCCACCTTAGGAACCCTTTCAAATAGAATTGTACGATCATCCATCAGCCGTTGAATGCCGTTCTTCAACTTCAAACAATCATTGGGTCGGAGTACACAGAGATCGCAATCTTCAGCACAACCTGGAAATAAACCAGCTTGCAATAAATTCTTCTTAACGATCAGGAGAGGAGATGCTAAATCAGCAACGTCAGTAACGTGAGAATTGTCGTCCACAACATTAACATTCTGGTCATGATTAGGCATAGGTGCTGTGATGACATTGGGGGTCGCCGGAGGATCAAATTCAATTTCTCCAGCGTCGATCATATCCTGAATCTTGTTCTTCAACAACCAGCAATCATTCGTATCATGCCCGGGGCTATCGGAGTGATAGGCACACCTGACGCTGGGATTATAACGAGGAGAAGTAGTGTTGGGATTTGCAGGAGGGCCTCTGAGGGTAATCAAATTGGCCTTTAACATACTCTGCAGTGCTTGGGTTAAAGTCATATTGATCTTGGTAAACTGTCTTCTCGACCTGTCTTGTCTGTGTTGGAAGTTCTGAGATGGCGGTGCGGCAATTGTAACTGCCCCAACAGTATGGTCACGATTCTTCTTGTTATGCTTCCTCTCACTGTACACAGCATTTGATTCACTCTTTCCCTGATAGGACTTTTTGGTGCTTGCAGAAGTAGCTGCCTGTATCTTTCCACTTCGAATGCCGCTTTCAACCCGTTCACCTGTCAAGATAAGTTCAGTGAAACCTGACGAGGAACTTCCCAGTAGATGGCTGTAGAATGGGCTAGTCAGTGTACCCATGAACATGTCCACTAACTCTCGATCAGTCATAGGGGGTTTGACTCTGCCAGCCAAATCTCTCCACTTTTGAGCATATTCTTTGAAACTTTCTTTAGAGCCCATAGTCATATTTTGTAGCTGTAGCCGAGTAGGCGCTAACTCAGAATTATACTGGTAGTGCTTGTAGAAAGCTGTTGCTAAATCAGTCCATGTGCGGATGTTAGAGCTCTCAAGCTGATAATACCACTCTAACTGTGTGCCAGACAGACTCTCTTGGAAGAAATGGATCCACAGTTTCTTATCAGTAGTGTGCGGCTGAATCTTTCTCACATAAGCCCTTAGATGCATCTGAGGACAAGAGGCACCATCATACTTAGTGAAAATGGGAACCTTGAATTTGCGGGGAATGACCACATCAGAGACCAGACCCAAGTTTTCGAAATCCAGACCGGGCACTTTCTGCCCCTCCATAGCTAGCATACGTTCTTCCAGCAACTTGTACTTATCATCCTTCGGAGAGTACTGTTCATGTTCATAATCTTCATCGTCGTCCTCAGAATTGACGAGATTAGGATTCTCATCTTCCGAATCATTCTCGGTCTCTTCTTCTGAATCCTTCGGAATTCTAATCTTGACTCCTGTAACCTGTCCCTTAAGCCTTCTCCCCGGGTTGATGTAACCCACAGGTTTCTGGTCCTTCTTCTTCTCCATCAAAAGAGCTTTCAGTTCTTCCTGCCCCTTAGATAAGCTCAGCATCATTTCCTGGAATTGAGCATTCTGGGCCTGGAGATCTTTGACAGTTTGTTCGAGAGCCATTGTTCAATCTGTTTGAATCTGCTGGAATCTGTTTGATGGGAAAATCGTGAGAACACTGATCCTTTAGAATACCTGTTATGCGATGCAATGCAATGTATGAAATGTTTTCAAGGACTTTCGGGATTTAACTTTGCATAAACTAACAAAAAGAGCTTTTTTTTTTCTCTTTTGTTTTTGCTTTTGTTTTTGTTTTTTCTGTTTTTTTTTAGCAGAGTTAAATCCCTAAATCCTTGAAATGGATAGTACAATGCCATGATGTTATGATGTTATGTTGTTATGATGTCATGTTGTTAGATAAATAACAAGCACAAGCAAGTCACACAACAATCATTCCTAGGTTTTAAGGCTTGCGTGAGTTCCATAGGTAAATACCCTCCCCACTGAAGTTTGGTTGGTTCAACCTGTCTTAGAATAGTAACCGGGTTCTAGAAGGATCTCAAATCATTGACCTTTCCTTAAGTCCACTTCAGTGCAACACCAAGTGGTTGACCGAAGCTTCCCTAAAGTCCAATCTCAAAGAGTGTAGTATCGAGTCTCAACCAACTCCAGTCGGAACCGAAGCCAGTTATCTCACTACTTTCTAATGGCCAGGATGAGTCAATTAGGGTTCTAAAGGTCTGGTTAATGCTTTTATGACACCACGCGAATGCCAAATATTTCCTCAACTAACATGAGGAACATCAGGACATCCAAAGTGCCACATTAACCGTAGCCATCATTTTGACCATTCCAGTATACGCCGGACAGTCGCGATGATCTCTTGCTACTTACCTAAGGTACACTAGATCCGGGTGTAGGATCTTTCACTCAAGCATAACATACCCAAGCAATCCCTTAAAAATAAATCAGACAAATTGAATAAGTGATCTTGTTTTTAAGGTAACCTCTCTTTTTAAATATTTAGGGTCCCCAGCAGAGTCGCCAGTTCTGTCATACGGTGAACTGGACTTTTTGTGGTTTTAATCGCAATGTCGCGGTTAGCAAGAGTCGCCACGACTTTTCTTTTATCCAATAAGGAAAGGTGGAAAAGAACAGGAGAGACCTTAATTTAGATTTTGGGTTCGGGAGGTACATTATACAAAGGGAAGGTGTTAGCACCCTTTGTATCCATGGTTATCCATGGGCTCTTAATTGCTCGATCACTTATGTTATTTTTGTCTAAAAAAGTGTTTGTGAATTGTTTGGAAAATTGTTTTGAAAAGAGAATTTAACTTTGTAATGATTCTTGTATGAATGTATACAAAGTGGTTATCCCGTTTTAGTTTTGAAAATTGTTTAGAAAAATATAACTCGGTAATGATTCTAGTATGAATGTATACCAAGTGGTGATTTTCTAAAGGCATTTTGAAAGGTGTGAGGTGCAAAAAAAAAATGTTTTAAGTTGTGAGCCAGCAATTAAGAGTTATACCGACCCAAGGTCTTTACGGGCATTTCCTATCCTTATGAGGGTAAAACTGTCCTTATTATTGAGAAATAAGTAGTTTTATCCTTTGGATGTAAAAGGGTCATCGTAGGGTCATCGATTGGTCATTGAAGGCAACAGTTATGAGGATACCTTAGCATTCGAAGGGACTATCATCATTTAACCGTAGGCAACATCGGAGGGTCATCGAGGGACAAAGTTGTATATTCGAAGGCAACATCCGAGGGACTATAATTTATTTTATGATGATTTAACCGAAGGGTCTTTGCTAAGGGTATCCCCACGTTCGCGGGACATGACCGTAATATCGTAATCGTAAGGCAACAAAGAGAGGTCCAAGATCACTTATTCAAAGGCAAAGTTTTACAATTAATTATATAATTAGGATGAAACTCCACATTAAAATTATTAAAAATAATATATTAAAAAATTAATACATTAGAAATTAATACATTAAAAAATTAATTTAGGGTGAAACTCCACAAGGGTATCCCACAAATAAAGTGGAATACCTAGCCAATAACCTTTTCCTGGGATATGTGAACCTTTACGAAACTCAAAAAAAGAAACATGTCAGAACACCAAATCAGGGTGCAATCGAAGATTACACCGGAGAAATATCACAACAATAAATAGGATAGGATGAATAATGCATGGCTATGATAAAAACATAAAAAAAACAGACTAGAAGAATCAGGTACTGTCTCGTTCGCCTCTGCCTCGCCTCGCGAAGGCCACGGATTTTGAATTTGAAAACAGCCCCATGTTAGGAACTTTGAACTTTATGGCATTTTATCACAGGAATAACATGGTCAAACATTCAGGGTATTCAGGCATATTTAAATTCCCATACGAAAGCAAATTATATATCAACATTTAATCATGATGCATTATATATGTAGATATGGCCAATTGAAAGTATAAACAATAGAGATACGCAAACCTGTTTGCCAATTCAAGGTTGAAGGGATTGACCACTTGTAGTATCGGAATAAGTTAGGCAGCGGGAATTGGACGGCGATGGCTTCGGTGCAGATGGGCTGCCTTCAGGGTTTCTTTACTCTGAATTCTCCGGGTAGGCAGGGTTCCTATGCCAAAGTTTCTATCCGTCCTTCTCTGTTCTCTCTCTTTCTTTTTCCTCAAGGTTTTGTTCCAAGGAAACCTCAGAGTGTTTTGCTTCTCTTCCTTCTTTCTCTAGTGAATCTCCCAGTGTAAACTCCAAATCTAACTCCCGGTCCTGAAACTTCAGTATTTATAGACTAATTTCGTGGGTAATGGGCTTGGAATGAGGGAGACCCAAGTCCAAAATAATTTGTTATATTTTATTTATTTATTTATTTTAATTATTTAATTAATTAATTAATTAATTAATTAATTAATTAATTAATTAATTAAATTTTTTTTTTTTTTAGGAAAAATGATGGGTAATTTTTGGGGTATGACAATCGTCATAACCCGGGATGTGACTTTTGATGAAGTCAAAAGTGCAGAAAATGCAGCAGTAACCGGTTACCCTACTAGCAGTAACCGGTTACTCACAAAAAAACAGCAGCAGCAGTTTTTTAAAATCGCTACTCCAGAGGCTTCCGACACCGCTGTACCAGCACCTACAATAGCGTAAAATGATGTTGTTAATAATGGTAGACCAGTGAGGCAAAGATCCTTGCCTCATAGACTCCGAGATTACGAAAGATTCCAAGATAACGAAGTGAATAACGATGGTGACTTTGTTCATTTCGCGCTTATGGCCGAATCCGAACCGGTAAATGAGGAAGAAGCCTTAAGTGATCCTAAGTGGATATGTGCAATGAAAGAGGAGCTGTAATCTATTGAGAAAAACGGTACTTGGGAGTTGGTCGATTTACCACTTGGAAAGAAACCGATAGGTGTGCGATGTGTCTATAAGGTTAAAGCAAATCCCAAAGGTGAAGTAATCAAGCACAAAGCTCGATTAGTGGCGAAGGGGTTCTTGCAACGAGAAGGTATAGACTATGAGGAGGTATTCGCATCGGTGGCTAGATTAGAGACTATTCATTTGGTTGTTGGTATTGCGCATAGCAACAATTGGATGGTTTACCAAATGGATGTCAAATCTGTGTTTTTGAATGGTCCTCTTGTTGAGGAAGTCTATGTGGGAAAGCCACCCGATTTCGTGATAAAAAATCAAGAGGTGAAGTATTACAAGTTACACAAGGCGTTTTATGGTTTGAAACAAGCTCCAAGAGCTTGGAACAGACGTATTGACGACTTTCTTATTGACATTGGTTTCAAACGATGTGTATCTGAACATGAAGTTTATGTGAGATCGGATACGAATGATGGTGTTATTATACTTTGCTTGTATGTTGATGATCTCTTGATTACGGGAAACCATGACAAGAGTATTTCAAGGTTCAAAAGTGAGCTCATGAGAGAGTTTGAGATGACGGACCTTGGTGTCATGAATTACTTCCTTGGCATAGAGTTTCACAAGTCAAAAGTGGGGTTGCTTATGCACCAAAGGAGGTATGCTCTAGATATTTTGAAAAAGTGTGATATGGAGCATTGTAATGCTTCTATTACACCTTGTGAGGCTAGAGTGCAGCTGTCCAAAAGTGATGAGGAGGATGATGTCGATTCAACGCTTTACCGGAGCTTGATTGGATCGTTACGGTATTTGTGCAATACGCGACCGGATTTGGATTTTAATGTCGGTATTGCGAGTAGATTCATGGAGAGACCTAAGGTGTCTCACTTGGCGACGGTCAAGAGGATCCTTAGATATGTGAAAGGTACTCTTGGCTGCAGAATTCTCTTTCCCGCATCGGACACGGGGAGTAAGTGCAATTTACTTGGCTACACCGATTCTAATTGGTGCGGAGATAAAGATGACCGAAAATCGACGGCGGGGTACATCTTTATGTTTGGTAGTACACCAATCTCTTGGTGTTAGAAAAAGGAACCGGTTGTACCACTCTCTTCTTGTGAGGCCGAGTACATTGCGGCGTCGTTAGGTGCGTGCCAAGCTATGTGGCTTATGAATCTATTGAAGGAATTTGGATGTGGTGATGATGTTGCCACCACACTGTTTGTAGACAATGTTTTCGCAATAAATCTTATGAAGAATCCGATTGCACACGGAAGGAGCAAACATATTGAGATACGGTTTCATTATTTGAGAGAATTGGTTGGTGATGGAAAGCTTAGATTGAGCTATTGCCGAAGCGAAGACCAAGTCGCAGATTTGTTGACAAAGGGTGTGACAAATGATGTGTTCAAGAGGCTGAAGAAGTGCTTGAGCATGGTGGACTTGGAGCAACTAAAGTGAGGTGATGTGTTAAATGCAATTAAATTTCTATTATTACCTGCTAGTTTTCCAAAAATAACGTAATTTAATTATTGGGTCACTTTAGTTGTATTTTGAGTTGTATTTTTTGTTATTCTCTCAATGTATAAATACTCTTGTAATATTCTCAATTCCAATTAATGCCAAATTTACTATTCATCCAATATCATTCTATTCTCTCTAATTCTCTCTCAACTTCATCTTCCCCAATTTCTTATCTTCCACCATTGTCAAACCTTCAATTTGAGTTTTTATGTATATACAGGGAGAGTCGTGATAAGGCGGAGTAATCTATCAATCAAATAGTAATTTTACTTCTTTTCGGTTGCAACCAAAGATTTACATAATTCTTGAATAGTTAATAAATTGATCAAACTCGATGTTCGACGAGCATCAATAATAAGATGTTGAAGTTGAAATTGCAAATTATTTCTCTCTTGCTCATTGAAGTCCATAGGACAATACTTTTCAACTAGAGTGCAAATAGTATCAAGGTTAAAATCCTTGTAATTATTCTTGGGAGCCAAAGCACAACTTAGAGTTAACAAATCAACCGCTTGTTCACTAAATCTGCTATTCAACTATTATAATTGTTTGGAAATGGTAGTGAAAAATATTTCAACTCTAAAATAATACTCAATGGTTACTTGGTTATCTTCAAGACGAGAACGACCAAATCTTGTTGTTGAATGAACATCATTAAGATCAAGAATCTAAATATCATATTTTTCACAAAAACACTTCACATAAGTAAACAATTTATCTGAACCATCTTCTCTCAATTCTTGAATAAGAGTTTTGTTGTACAAACCAAATGCATAACATTAACTACATTATGAGATTGTTGTTGTATGGCTTGACAATGGATATTTACGATCCCTATAATTTATTTATTTCCTCTTGAAAAAAGAATCAATTTTTCTACTATTCATGATCACTTTTGTGTTGCATAATCAATTAAATAAATTAACAAAAACTACACATTAGTTGATTATTATTAAACTAAATTTCCAACACAACACAACACAACAAAATCCCAAAATTCTCTAAATTCACAATATTACTTACAAATTAAAATCAATCTCAAGTTTCTTTAAATTCACAATCCAATCTTACCTATCTTACTAAGTTAGTAATAAACCAGTTCAAACCAAGATACGTTCACAAGCCAAATAATATTATCAGAATACTAATTAAAAAACCTAACAACATGTTATTAACATGTTTTACCAGAAAAAGAATGGCAAGCTAACATTTATTTTTTAAGAGGATAAATTAGGTTTACAAAAAAAATATTATTTAAAAACATAAAAAAAAACTAAATCTTGCTCAAGACTCAAGAGGAAGAAAGTTAGATGAAGAAGAAATATTGTTAAAGCAAACTCATGGCGGTCTTCGGCTACAGCGTGATGGGTGTGGTAGACCGAACAAATTGCGACGACAAAGGAAGAAAATTGTTAGGGCTTGTTTCTGCAATGGGCTAGGAAAAAGGAAGAAATTAGAGAGAGAGAGAGAGAGAGAGAGAGAGAGAGAGAGAGAGTATAAATTTATTAGGACCTATTTGGTTAATAGTCTAAAGGAAAACTTATTATTTTTCATTTCAAATACAGGTAATATGGTATTTTCACTATATGAAAAAAAATGGGGTAGTCGTGGCCCCATGTCATAACTATGTTCTGCCAATGCTTAATTATTCATCGCATAAGGAAGATTATATACTGTGACTCAGTTTATTTAAGATGGATGTATTCGATAGAGCAATACATGAAGATATTTAAAGGGTATATGAAGAATCATCACCGTCTAGAAGCTTCTATCGTTGAAATTTATATTACATAATAAGGTATAAAGTTTTGGTCAAACTATTTATTAGAAGCAAACTCCATCTGAACTCCCAAATATCGTCATGATGAAATATATAAATGTAAAGGTACTCACAGTTTAAACGTTAAGACAATGACCCGAGATGTAGTTCTTCAAACATATTTTTATATATTGAATAATATTGATGAAATTCAACCTTACTTATCCACTCACAAAAGACTTTTCAAGAATTTTTTTCCCAAATGAGTGAAAAATTGTTGTTGACAGAGCATAACAAATGTTTCATAAATTTGATTAATGAAAGGGTTTCTAAAGATAATTGTGCATCTAAGATAATTAAAATGGATGTCATATATGCTTAAGTTTAATGTAATAACTTGGAGTGCATACGATATTAGTAAATTTTCATTCTATATTAAATCAAAGGATGCCTATAGTATCATGAGAAATAATGGGGTTATGGTTGAAGCTGAATCTATGTATTTCTCTAATTCCAAATATAAGAATCATGCAATGACATCTAGATCATACTTTGGCGTCTTTGAGGAGATTTAGGAGATTTATTATGTTACATTTAAAATATCTTTATTTAATTGCAAGTTGATCGTCATCAACACTAGTGTATAAACCAATGAATTATGATTAACACAGGTTGACATTTGCAAGGTGTAAGACTCGAATATTTTAGTTCTTCTTAGACTATAATATTTTATTCCTTTTTATTTATTAAAATAATTTATATTTAGATGTTAAAATATTTATTATTTTTAAGTAAATATTTATTATTTTATTGATTTTATTCTAATACTCTATGTAATTTAATTTTTTGTAGAAATAAAATCAAATATTATTGATAGTACATTAATTTTATAAATTTTGTTTTGATTATTTTATTTGTAATAATATAATTATTTGATCTCTTAAAATAAATGTAAAATTTAAATTACTAGTATGGGTTGTATTGGACATAAACTATTGAGGTCAAGAGAAGAGAGTTGACACATTCTCTTTATGCACACACATGTGGAGTAGCTAAAACAAAAAAGAGAATTGTTAATCTCACCCTATGAGATGGAATATCACCATATGAAATCAAAAATATCTTTCAGATTCCGCAAATGCATCTCTAGACGGCGTCTTTTACACCACTAAAACACAATTCAATTGAGTCATATCCTTTTTTTCAAAAATATGTTCTGGAGATACATCTCTGGACCAACCCTATCATTTTATTCCTAATTCACCAATTCAATGACTTTTCCAGAGGCGCATCTCCGGAATTGTGAAGTGGAAAATTGAAAATGTGTGATCTTTGCGGCGTCAACTTATTTCATAGATGCATCTCCGAAAAAGTCAAACGTCAGTTTTTGATAAAATAGAACCTTACATGATCAAACTTCATTTCCAACCTTTATCAAAACTCTTGCAAAAAAACATTTCATTCTCAATCAAGCTTTTAGCTCAAAAACTTCAGTCTTGTATTTCATCGTTTCAAAAGGAGCACGAGAAGCTAAAATTCAAGGTAAAGATCATTCATTTCATTTTTTATTACTCATATTAATCTTATTTTTATGTTGTCAAATGTATGCTTTTTTCAGAAATGCATCTCCAGAACTCAGATGAGTTCCTACAGAAATAGATTTCCGGAATATTCACTATTTCAGTTTTTAAATCTTTTGTGTTTTTGTTTGCATTAGTTATGGTGCACCCGAATTTTTCCCCAATGTGTCTACAGATGCCAAAAGTTTGTAGTGAAAGAGGTAGGTGTTTGCCAACAATTTACAACCGGATAAGAATTTTAATTTCATTATCATATACTTCAATGGACACACACAAAGGCATCTAAATTCGGATTTAGTATTGTAATTGAAAGGCCCAATAATGATTTGAGTAGAAGAATTGTATTTATAACAAATAATGTGAGAATATAGTTAAACACGTAGTTGAGATGAAACAAATCGAGGAATATATATATATATATATATATATATATATATATATATATATATATATATATATATATATATATATATATATATATATATATATATATATATATATATATATATATATATATATATATATATATATATATATATTTTTTTTTTTTTTTTTGTGACTATTTCATAGTGCTTATTAAAATAACTTATACATGTCCATAAGTTGTTTTGAGTTTATTTTCTTGAGCTCTCCATTGTTGGAATTAAAACAAATTTTCAATGTAAAATTTTATCAAATCTTAGAGAATTTTGAATCAATCTTGATGAACAAGAATCAATTTTATGATTAATTATTCCTCTTGTTCTTCACTCTTTACTCAAGTGAATCAACCAATTTTGGTTGCAAGATGATTCCGTTGCACAATTCATAATGAAAAAAGAAAGAAAAAAGAATTTGGGGAGAAAAAGAAGTTAGGGTTCCAACGAGAGAAAGAGGAAGAAGAAATATTTGTGCAGAGTTTCTCTCTGCCTTCAAACTAAATTTTATTCATTTTTTTATCTTTATACAACTGCTTACAAACAATGATAGGGTACCTACCTATTTATAGGCTTAGGTTGCTTACACACCAAGCAATCTCCAACTAACCTAACTAACTCACCTAAAACACATAAGTAAAATTAAGTCTGAAATTCTGTATACATTTTGATAGCTATACATTTCAACACACAAAGCATTTCGACAATAACAAACTCTGTCGAAATGATGCTTTGACACAAAGAATCACATTCTCAATACACCACCTAATCTATGGTGTCTAAGTTATCTACATTCATCATTGATCTCAATTTCTTGAATACTTCGACATGTACTCCTTTTGTCATGATGTCTGCAATCCGATTCTCATTTCTACAGTGTTCCAAGTTCAACTTCCCTTTTTCTACTTGTTCACGAATATAATAGGACCTCATTTTGATGCGTTTGCTTCTTCCATGTGCTATCGGATTCTTTGCTAGATGAAAAGCATACATGTTGTCAATCTTCACGGTAATTTCTCCATGATTCTTCCTTTTAATTTCTTTGACCAAATTCACCATCTACGTTGCTTGACATGCATAGAGAGAAGGATATATGTATTTTGCTTCATGCGATGACATTACTACTATTGTTTCTTTTCTTGAGATCTAAGAAACTGGTGCACCACCTAGCATAAACATATAACCAACTTTGGATATTCTATCCTCAACATCACTACACCAACATGAGTCAGTGTTACCCACTAACTTACATTCTTTTCCTTCATCAAATGCAAGAAATATATGCCATAGTCGAGAGTTCCTTTGAGATACCTTAGTATCCTCTTCGTCGCTGCTAGATGTGATACCTTTGGCTTCTGCATGAATCCACTCATCATACCTATCATGTATGCTAGATCAGATCTTGTGTGACAAAGGTATCTTAATGACCTAATAAGTTTTCTGTATTGTGTTTGGTCGATATCATCTTCATCTGAGTTTTTCGATAGTTGCAGTCTTAGTTCACCAGGTGTCGAAGTCGAATTGCAGCCTTCCATCTCAAATCTCCCGAGTATCTCGCTTGCATGTCTTCTTTGATGTATCATCAAGACTTTACTGCTCTTGTAGAATTTGATGCCAATGAAGTATGAAATGTTCCCCAGATCATACATTTTCTCCCTTAGGAAACTATATATTTTCTTATTCCAAGCTTTTGGAGCTTTCTTAAGTTCATACAGGGCTTTGTGCAGCATGCATACCTTGTTTTTTGTGCCTTGTTTCACAAACCCAACTAGTTGTACAACATAAACTTCTTCGTCTATGGGTCCATTCAGCAATGCACATTTCACATCCATCTGACACATATACCAGTTGTTCATGTTTGCTAGACCAACAACCAACCGAATTGTTTCGATCCTAGCAACAGGTGCAAAAACTTCGTCGAAGTCGATTCCTTCTTTCTGAAGAAATCCTTTTACCAAAAGTCTTTCCTTATGTCGATTTACTTTTCTTTGAGATCTAGCTTCACCTTGTATAGTCGTTTCACATTGATTGCCTTTTTGTTTGAGGCAGTTCGAAAAGGTGACCAAGTGTTATTGACTTCGATGGACTTCAGTTCCTCATTCATTGTTTTCATCCACTTCAAATCTTTTAAAGCCTCAGTTGCAGTGACTGGTTCAACATATGCATAGAAAGTATAGTGTACCAGCTCACCTTCATCATCGACCATACAATCTGGTGTAATCACACATTCTTGCAACCTTGCAAGCATGTGTCTTGTTTTTTGAGGTCTGCTTGTGCTTGCTTGACCTCTGACTTCTTGTCGAACGTCTCTTTTGACTTCACTTGTTGATTATTCACATAATATTCTCACTAAATCCTTCTTTACATTTTCAATCCAATCCCATTCCTCAGGCTCATCTATGATCACGTCCCTGTTGATCATTACTTACTTGTTTAGCAGTTTGAACAAACTTGTATCCTCTAGTCGAATGATATCCTATTAGGATCATTTGACTCGACTTTTCATCAAGTTTTCTTATCAATTTATTAGGCACATGTCTATGTGCTATAGATCCAAATACCTTCATATGACTCAAGCTAGACTTGACACCAAACCAATATTCTTCTGGTATGATTCCTTTTAGCCTTTTCATCAGACATATGTTCAGTATGTATGTTGCAGTCAACACAACTTCTCCTCATAATTCTTTGGGTATATTCTTACCTTTCAACATACTTTTCACCATATTCATGATGGTTCTGTTGTTCCTTTCAGTAGTTCCATTTTGTTGTAAAGTGTAGGGTGGCGCCATCTCATGCATAATCCCTTCTTTCTCACATAATGTGTCGAAATCTTTCGACACATACTCTCAACCACCATCAATCCTCAGAATCTTAAGCTTTCGAACACTTTGACTTTCAACCATATTTTTAAACTTGGAAAATACCTCAATCACTTCACTTTTCTTCTTGATCAGGTAAGTCCATAGTTTTTGACTGAAATCATTTATGAATGTAATAAAGTATATGTCACCTCCAAACGAATCCACCTAGTTAGAACCACATACATCAGAATATATGATTTCAAGAATGGCCTTCGACTTGCTTCCTGCATCCTTGCTGAAGTTATTCTTGTGCATCTTTGCTTACACACATTTCTCACACACTTCATTTGGAATTTCGGTTTCTGGTAACCTAGAAACCATATTTCTTTTTTTCATATCTCTGATGTCTTTTAAGTTGAGATGGCCAAGTCTATAGTGCCATATTCATTCATCCATGCTAGCTGCAGTTGTAAAGCACTTGTGCTCCATCACATTAAGTTTAACCCTGAAAGTTCCATTCTGAGACATATATGCCTTCAAGATTAACCTTCCACCTAAGTCGAGAACTTTCATCATCTTATCTTTGATCTACCCTTTTTAATTCTTTTTGACCAATTGTCTTATGCTAAGAAAAATACTTTTTACGCCTGGTATATACATTACATTGGAAATTTTGACCTTTTTCCATCTTTCCTCATAATCAGAACATCATCAATACCTTCTGATTCCAGAGTATTGTCATTTGCAAATTTCACCAAGTTCTTCATCAAGGTTTTTATGTTTATAAACCAATCTTTCCTACCAGTCATATGTGATGATCATCTTGAGTTCATGTACCATTGATCCTTGAATCTTTCTTCATCTCTTGTTGTGACCATCAATAACATATCTTCTTCTTCATGCTTTGCAAGCTTTTCATCAATTTATTAATTCATTTGTTTTTCAGGACAATCACTAGAATAATGACCATACTTCTGATAATTAAAACATTGAATGTGACTTTTTTCAGGTTTTCAACCACTACTTTTTCCTCTACTTGCGACACAACCTCTGTGGTTGCTTTGGTATGAAGGTCTTCTTTGATTCAACAAATTTCCTTCTTGTTAGTTTCCTATACCAGTCGAATTATTATAGTCTCCTCTACCTTTATTGTCGAACCATTTTCCTTTATCGTCCTTTTCTCTTGTTGATTGCGCCTACAAAGCCACATCACTCTTTCACTTGCTTGCAACTCTTTCAGTCATTATTTGTTCATGAGATTTAAGTGTCACTTGAAGTTATTCCTTTGTCAATGTTGACAAGTCTTTCGATTCTTCTATGGATACTACCACATGATCAAATTTTTTAGCCAATGACCTCAAGATCTCTGTGACAACTTATATTGATGTCAACACTTCTCCATATACCTTGATTTGATTCACCAATTTCGTAACCCTGATGAAAAAATTAGTTTTGTTTTCACTTTCTCCCAACTCAAGTAATTCATATGTTCTTTTGTGAGTTTGTAACCTTATTTCTTTCACCTTCTCAACGCCTCCAAACGATTTCTCCAGAATTTCTCATGCTTCTTTTGTTGATTCTACATCATTGACATTTTTGAAATTATCTAGATCAACGCATTGTTGAATCGTAAAGACGGTTTTATAATCTTTATTATTCAATTTTTTATGTGCAGTCTTTTGTTCATCCATCATTTTTTCTGCAAACGGCATCACTCCCTCCTTCACAAAATTCCATAGATCTTGATAGCAGAAAAAAAACTTTATCTACTTGCACTAATTCTCGTAATTCTGATTCTTCAAAATTGGAAGAATCGTCGGGAAATGTCCATTGATGATTCATTGCGCTATGCTTCCCAAGAATCACAAACCAGTGCTCTATATACTAGATGTTGGAATTAAAATAAATTCTCTATGTGAAATTTCACCAAATTTTAGAGAATTCCGAATCAATGTTGATGAATAATAATCAATCTTTCTGATTGATTACTCCTCTTATTCTTCACTTTTTTGTCAAGTGAATCAACCAACCTTGATTGCAAGATGATTCCATTGCACAATTGATAATGAAAGAAGAAATAAAAAATAATTTGGGGAAGAAAAGAAGTTAGGGTTTCACTAAGAGAAGGAAGAAGAAGAAGAAGAAGAAATTCTGCAGAGTTTCTCTCTTCCTACAAATTGAACTTTATTCAACTTTTTCTCTTTATGAAACTGCTTACAAACAATGATAGGGTATATCACTATTTATAGGTTGAGATTGGTTGAACATCAAGCAATCTCCAACTAACTTAACTAACTCAGCTAAAACACACAAGTAAATCTAAGTCTAACGTTTTGTCAACATTTCGACACACATACCATTTCGACAACAACGGACTCTATCAAAATGATGTTTTGATACAAAGAATTACATTCTCAACATCCATGATAACTTATAAAAATCAATAATAACTTATATGAAAATTGTTGAACTTTATTTTGTCTTTTATCGTGAAAATAGCTTAAACATATAAGTCGTTATCAAGTTGTTTTTCCAAACAAGACCATATAATGATAACTTGTTTAAAGATTTATAGCCAAATGAAGCTTTAGAAAAGACTGATTATATTATAATCAATAATTTAATTCAATTAACGAATGATATGAAACTAATTACTTTCAATTTACTAATTAACTTCCCTTCTATTGAGTCTCTTCTAGCATGAGGATTAACAATTATTTGTGAAATGCATGTTATCCTGTGAAGCTATCTAAATGCATGAAATTAATTTATTGTGATTTTGAAGGGTATATATATCCGTTGTATGGAGCAGAGGGAAGGGTGTACGTAATTGTTTGAAGTTCTTTTTTTCTTTTTCTTATGGAATATATTGTTGAGTTTATTTTTCCTTCCTATTTGGAAAAAAGCTCAAATATGATTAGTTCATTTATCTCACTTACTTAAGTGGAGATGATCAATTTAGGATTGAGAGAGACAGGGAGAAAATAAGGATTCAAAAGAAAGAAAAGATGAGAGAAACCTATTCTTGTTTTTCTGCAACCAATCTCACTAAAACGACCATCCCAAATTTGTTAACCGTTAGATCAAGCTCAAATTTGGAGGGTAGATTTAAAATACTTTTATCTAACTTTTCACCTTTCAAAATTGCAAAATAAGGTATGAGCTGGGAGATATCTGCTTCGCACGAAAGCTGAAAATTTTGGTAATTGTTTCAGTTTTTTTTATCCTTATTTGTAAGTTTGTTTGCTTTGTGATTTGCGGTTGTTAACACTAGTTTGTGAATCACTTTAAGACTCTCTTGTACCCTCAATTGATTATAGTGGAGCTATTTTTTAGTATGAATGACTCATAGTTTTTACTTTCATATTGAGGGATTTTCCACGTTAAAATATATATGCTTTTTTTAGCTTTACTTGTTCAATTTGACGTCTTATATTTGTTGTTGATCCTCAAAGTTCCTACAAATGCGGAGAATTTTATATACGGTGCGTATTGGTCTATTATTGTGTGTTAATTCCCATTACATAGTGGCATCAGAGCTATTGGTTATAAGTTATTTTACTTGTTTGAATGATGGAGTCAAATACAAAGATGAAGATGGTATTGTTGAATGATTCTGATTATCATTTATGGAAGGGCAAGATGAAAGACTTACTATTTGTGAAGAAATTTCATTTATCAATTTTTAGTTATGCAAAGCTAGATTACGTGTCTGGTGAAGAATGAGAGTTTAAACATCAACATGCATGTGGTTTTATTCGAAAATATATGGAAGATAATGTTTATAATAATATTGCTAATGAGACCCATGCAAAAACGTTGTGGGAGAAGATAAAGTCCTTGTATGTCTCTAAATCAGGGAATAATAAATTGTTCTTGTTGAATAGCTTCATAAGTTTGAAGTATAACAAGGGGACTTGTATTTCAGATCACTTTAGTGAATTTCAATGGCTCCTTGATCAGATGTCAAGAATGAGCATCAAATTTGATGATGAACTTTTGGGACTATTTCTATTATTATCTTTACTAGAGTCCAGGGAGAAGTTTCAGGTTTCTATCAGAAGTTTTGCTCCTATAGGTGTTGTTTCTTTGGAAACTACTAAGGGTGGTATTCTTAATATTCTTAATAAGGAGATGAGAAGGAAGGAACATGGTTCTTCATCTAAATCTGAGGTACTTGTCACTGAAAATATGGGGACAAGTTATAAAAAGGAACCGAAGGTTAGTAGAGAGAATAGTAGAAGTAAGTCAAGCCATGATACAAGAATCAAGAGTGTCATTATTATTACAAAATAGGACACGTATAGAACTATTCCTTCAATGGAAAAGAGATAACAAAGGCAAGAAGGGTAAGTATAAACAAAAAGAACATGAAGATCATGATGATGATCATGTTACTACTGCTACTAGTGATGATCTTATTATTCTCCGTGATCATGAGTATGTTAATCTTGTATCAGACGAGAGCATGTGGATAGTTGATAGTGGTGTTACATTGCATGTTACACCAAGGAAGAATTTATTCCCATCTTATACTTATGGTGATTTTGGAGTGTTGAAGATGGGTAATGATGGTGTATATAAGGTAATTGGTGTTGGTGATGTTTGCTTGCAAACCAACATGGGAATGCAATTGTTGCTTAGAGGTGTCAAACATGCTCCAGATGTCCGTTTTAATTTGATCTATGTGAATATGCTTGGCGATTGTGATTATGACAATCACTTTGGTTCTGGAAAGTGCAGATTCAATAAAGGTGACCTGGTTGTGGCTAGAGGGGAAAAAAATTTTAAATTGTATTAGACAAAAGCTTTGGTTGTTAAGGTCAGGGTGAATGTTATCGACATGGAAGCATCTTTGAGGCACCGAAGACTTAGTCATATTAGTGAAATGAGAATGATTATTTTGGCCAAAAAGGATGTTCCTCCTAGATTAAAGAACGCTGATTTGGAGAAGTGTTCTTATTGCATGGCTGGTAAACAGACTAGAGTATCTTTCAAGAGAAATCCTCCCTTAAGGAAGTTAAAGTTGATTCAATTGGTATATTCTGATATTTGTGATCCATTAAAGGTAAAATCCTTTAGTGGTGCATTTTATTTTGTTACGTTTATTGATGATTGCTCTAGAAAACTATAGGTTTATGCCTTAAAGACAAAATACCAAGTGTTGGAAAAGTTTAAAGAATTTCACGCTTTGGTTGAGAGGCAGACAAACGAGAAGTTGAAATGTGTTCGTTTAGACAATGGTGGAGAGTATTATGGACCATTTGATTCTTATTGTAAGCAACATGGTATTGCACATGAAAAAACTCCTTCTGAAACTCCTTAGTTGAATGGTTTAGGTGAGAGGATGAATCAAACACTAATTGAGAGAGTGAGGTGTATGCTCTCTGAATATAAGTTGCCTAATCATTATTGGGGTGAGGCGTTTTACATGACAATGCATGTTCTTAATCCTACTCCTACTGTTGCTTTGAACAGTGAAGTCCAAACAAGTTTTGGTTTGGAAAGAATGTCAAATATGATCATTTGAGAGTCTTTGGTTGTAAGGCTTTTGTGCATATTACAAAGGATGAAAGATCCAAGTTGGATGCAAAGTCAAAACAATGTATCTTCATCAGCTATGGGAAAGATGAGTTTGGTTACAGGTTGTATGATCCTGTAGGGAAGAAGCTTATCTGAAGCTGCAATGTGGTGTTCATGGAAGACTAAACTATTAAAGACATTGATAAGGTAGATAAGGCTAAACTTAAGAAAGATATCAGTTTGTCTAATGTCGATCCAATTTGATTACCTAGTCACAATCTGGATGCTATTGGTGGTGATGATCAGAATGGTGAGCCATATTGTAACAACCCAATTTTAGTAATGATTTCTTATATTATTATTACTATATTTTATTTTATTTATTTAGAGTGTTAATTAAGTAATTGGTTGTTAGGTAGTATAATAATCGATTATATTACTTAATTTAGAGTGTTAATTAATTATTTAGTTGATATGAGGTATAATGAATAATTGAATTAATTAACTTGGTGTGTATATTGTGTTGGTTTAATTTATTTGAATTAAATAGAGATATTATAATACTAGGTCTTATTGGGCCTAATAATTAAATTAGGGGTATCATTACTTAAGTCCAAATATAACACTAGTATATAAGAGGTGAGGAGAGTGAGGAGTAGGATTAATTTGATCATTTGACGGCAATAGAGAAAGAGAAGAGGAAAAGTAAGGAGAAGAGGGGAAGAACAAGAGAGAAGCTAGGGTTTCCAGAAAATTGAAGAGGTAAGGGGGGAATCCTTATTATTATGGGTTAGTATGATTGGGTCAATGGGTAGAAATATGTTTAGGTTAAAATCCCTAAATTTCATGGTTTTGGAATTGTTAGGTTTTGATAAGTATTCTTGATTTATGGTGATTGATTGTGTTAAAACTGCAAATTGACGTTATATATTTAGAGTATTGTATGAGGTATAATTTTCTGAACGTTTAGCTTTTTACGGAATTGAAATCGGAGGTCCGAAAAACCTCCAACGATGAAAAACGCAGAAAATTCTGCATTCTGTTTTTGTGTTAACCGGTTACCCTAGGGGCGTTAACCGGTTACTTGCTAAAAATCTGCCCAAAAATTCTGCATTCTGTTTTGTGTTAACGCATTCTGTTTTGCGTTAACCGGTTAACCAAAAGCGTTAACCGGTTAACACTGTTGAAATTTTCCAGGAAGTGTATTATGTGTCGCGTTAACCGGTTACCCAAATGCGTTAACCGGTTAACACTGTTGAAAAATGAAAAATTGAGATTTTAAAAGTTGTATTCAATTTGGAATGAAATCTAAGTGTGCGTATTTGATAATTAGCCTATATTTGTAAAGGATATATTGTTATGAATGTGTATATGTACCATTGGTGGATAATTCATAGAGTTGAATTATGGTAATATGTGGAATGTTAAGATGGTAGAGATGATCTTAACTGCATATGTATTGGTATTTGTACATTCATTCATGGCATGGTCGACTTCATAGTGGAAGCGGTGAAACTGTGGGTTCACATGGTATTAGACGTTGATCCTTGGATGGAAATAGGCGTAGCAGACGTTGATCCTTAATTGGAAATAGGCGTAGTGGCTTTGATCTTGTCCGAATCGGAAGCATGGCTTGGATTCTAGATATTGAATCGGAAAGCGGTGAAACGTTGGGTTCACATTGAGGTACCGCATGCATAGAGTCACATGTCTTGCATTGAGTCACATTAGAGTTATGTGAAAATTAAATGTATGCATTGATGTGATTGTGATGTGTGTATGAGATATGGTAATTGAATTTGGTGATGTTTGGATACATAACTTGGCAAAATATGTGATTACGTGATAATTGTAGTTATATGTATATTTGGGAATATAATATTGGATTTTAATATTATACTCCTTGAGTTTTGATGGATGTTTGAATCATGTGAAATAAATGTTAGTTAATATTATTGACATAGTTATACAAGGTGTGATGAATTTCTTTAATTGTTGATTTAATCATTGTGCTTTATTATACTTCTTCATAATGATTTGAATTCTCACCCTTTCTGTTTGAATGTTGCCTTTACATGGGCATCGCGCAGATACTCAGTAGTAGTATTGCTGAAGTAAGTGAAAGGTAGCTCATTCGAGATTTAGCCGGAGAGCTTCCGTATTTTAGTTTGAAGACTAGGTAATGAGTCAATGCTCTGGTCATGTAACACGGGGTAGATTAGTAGTATTGAACTCGTATCCTATTTGGATAGTATTATATTATTTCTTGTGAACATGCTTATTTGCAATTGCTGTTTGAGAGGCCATAGTGTTGGTGTAAGCCCTAGATGCCAATACTTTTGGTACTTGTATCGAATAATAAAAGGCTTTTCTTTATTATGGTTGATTAATAAAGTCCCTGGAATAGATAGTCCGTTTAATTTATTAAGTGTGACTTAATCATGAGAACACATTAAACATAAGGACACTATTCTTAAAGTATCCGTAGTCGAGCTTTAGTGTGAAGTGGGATAACATTAAAGCATTAAGACTATTATGTTTGTAGACTGATGATCACATCTCATGGATCATGGATAAAGAGTTATCAAGTCTTAAACATAGGTATGAATATTAGGAGTAATATTTATACCGGATTGACCCGCTATGAGAATACTATATAGAAAGTTATGCAAAGTGTCATAAGTTATTCTCATGGTGATAATGGTGTATACCACTCTTCGACCTGAAACCACTATGGACCCTAGATGTGGAGTCGAGTGCTTTATTGCTGATCCAACATTGTCCGTAACTGGATAACCATAAGGACAGTTGATGGGTACTCCACGAAGCATGCTGAGGGACATGAGTGACCTAGATGGAATTTGCCCATCCTGCATAACAGGATAAATGTCTATGGGCCCAATATTGAACTGAACAAGGATGACATGGTCTATGCCTTGTGTTCAATATAGACATAAGGGCAAAAGGGTAATTATACACATAAGTATTATCACAGAAAGGTTTTGTCAGATCACATGACATTTTCGTGTCTTAGGTAGCAGTGATGTGTTGCTAGATACCGCTCACTGTTTATTATGTTAAATGCGTGATTTAATATAATTGCCAACGTCACAAAAACCTACAGGGTCACACACAAAGGACGGATTGATGAGAGATAGAGTAACTAAGGAATACCGTAAGGTACGGTGCCCTTAAGTGAATTATAGAACATCGTAAGGTACGGTGTACTTGAGTAGAATAAGAAATATGGTAAGGTACCATGGGCTTAAGTGATTTTGGGCATATTATAAGATATGGGCCAAAATACACTTAAGTGGGCTTTTAGCTTGAAGCCCACACAAGTGGTTCTATAAATAGAACCCTTGTGCAGAAGCATTCATTGCGGTTGCATTATTTTCGTTTTCTCTCTCTCTCTCTCTCACTCAAAGCCTTCATTCGTACCAGCTAGCACTGAGATTGAAGGAATCCGTTCATGTGGACTGAGTAGAGACGTTGTCATCGTTCAACGTTCGTGATCACTCCGTGGATCTGCATCAAAGGTTTTGATCGTCACAAGAGATCTGCACCAAAGGTTTCAATCGTCACAAGAGGTAAATATTCTATCACTGATCATGACCATTCGTAAGGATCTCTAAAGGAGAAAATTTTAATTTCCGTTGCGTTTTGGACCGCAATTCTCCTTCACATAGTGCCAACGATTCTGAATATGGTTTTATTTTACCTTGAGGAGATTATTGAGAGATGATCATGGTATGGAACCACCGTCCGCTGACCGGGCAGCGGAAACCCCGGCTAACTCTGCGTAGTGTGATCGATCGCCGAAATTTAATTTGGTTTTAATTAATTAAAGGAATTAAAAATTAATAATAATAATAATAATGTGTTTATTATTATCATTTTGTGGTGATCAGTTATGGCCTTAGTTGTCCTTTATTTTGTTTTGGGTTTTTAAATACGACCTGCGTGTCGTGCCTCTCCTTTTAATCTCTTAATGTAACTTCTTTTCTCATCTCAATCCCTCGTATGTAAAACGAGTTTCTTCTGTAATGTAATGAAGAAAGAAAAGAAGACAATGTTATGAAGAAAGAGAGGAATTCAATATCAAAGGAGGACAACCTTGAAGATCTTGCTTGGAGAAGCTTAGAGAAGAATTCAATATCAAAGGAGGACAACCTTGAAGATCTTGCTTGGAGAAGCTTAGATCGTTATTAGGTTAGCTTAGGTTCTCTCATTGGCTTGGGAGAACAATTGCGCTAGGGGCCATAACTGTTTCATTATGTATGTTGATGCATGTGTATGTATGTTGATGCATGTGAATATATGTTGATGCATGTGAGAGACGATTTATATGATAAATAAGCCGGTGAGATCAGAACAATTGCAATTCCCTCAAATTAAATATTAAGTTTATGCTTTCCAAGTTTTAACACTCATCAAGACTAATATCAGATAATGTAGGTTTCGCCTACGCGAGGTGCATGATCTATATATTAGTAAGGTGCGATGGGATAATTGTAATATCCAACTGTTAAAACAATGGGTCAAACTTAACTAAACAAATTATGAGAATATTATATATGTTTGCTTTCCGAGTTTTAGCACTCATCAAGACTGGTATCGAATAATGTAGGTTTCGCCTACGTGAGGTGCATGTTTTGTATTAGTTAAGGTGCGATGGGATAATTGTAATATCCAACTGCTAAAACGATGAGTCAAACTTAATTATAATTTTATTATATATGTTTAGAAGCAAGAGTTGGGAATAATCCATATGATGGATTGGAATAAGGAGTTATTCAGCCAACTGAAATTTTCGAGAGTTGTATGAGATACAACTGGAAGGAGTTCCTACCTAAATAACCTAGTTTTGTGTAATCCGCCTACGCAGACTTAGAACAGAGTGAAATATGGATCTCGACCCACTAGAAAATCTTCCAACGTGATTTTCTGAATCAAATGATGAGGGTCATTTTTTTTGAGTAAAATAGTGGGAGCATATTTAATTAAAGGCCTAATTAAATATGTCAATGATACTTATATTTTCATTAATCCTTGTGTAGATTACCATGACAGCAAACACCTCTAACAACATCTTGTGATCAATCCTTGATAAGGAAAAATTGTCTGGGACAAATTTTCTGGATTGGCACCGAAACCTGAGGATTGTCCTCAAACATGATAAAAAGCTGTATGTCTTGGAGACACCTGTTCCTGAAGAGGAACCTCCTAGTTCTGCACCTAAGGCAGAAAGAGATGCTTATAAGAAGCATGTCGATGATGCCAATGAAACTGCTTGTCTCATGCTAGCTACCATGAACTCAGAATTGCAAAAGCAACATGAGAACATGGCAGCGTTCGATATGATCGAACACTTGAAGATGCTCTATCAAGAGCAAGCAAGGCATGAGAGGTTTGAAGTTTCAAAAGCCCTTTTTCAAAGCAAGTTAGCTGAGGGAGCCCCTGTAGGTCCCCATGTACTCAAGATGATTGGGTATGTGGAAAACCTTGAGAGATTGGGTTTTCCCCTCGAAAGGGAACTTGCGACTGATTTGATCTTGCAATCGTTGCCAGATAGTTTCAGTCAATTTGTCCTAAATTTCAATATGATTGATATGGACAAATCTCTTCCTGAACTGCTCGCCATGTTAAGAACTGCCGAGCAGAATCTGAAGTCAAAAGGGAAGTCCATTCTGATGATCGGGAATGGAAAGAGACAGAACAAAAGGCCCACCAAGCAGGGTGATAAAGGGAAAGGCAAGGAAGTTGCCAAACCCAGACCCACTGTTGCTGCTTTGAAGCCTAGTGGAGGCATAGCAAAGGCAGGAACCTACTTCCATTGCGGTAAGACCGGTCACTGGAAGAGAAACTGCCCAAAGTACCTGGAAGATATGAAGAATGGAGTAGAGACTTCAACTTCAGGTATTTTTGTTATTAAAATAAATTTTTCTACTTCTGCATCATGGGTATTAGATACTGGATGCGGTTCTCACATTTGTACAAATGTGCAGGGGCTGAAAAGGAGTAGAGATTTGGCAAAAGGTGAAGTTGACCTACGAGTTGGCAATGGAGCAAAGGTTGCTACTTTAGCCGTAGGAACTATGTATTGACTTTACCTAGTGGTTTAATAATTCAGTTAGAGAACTATTATTATGTACCTGCAATTAGCAGGAATATTATTTCCATTTCTTGTTTGGACAAGTTTGGTTTTTCATTTATAATAAAGAACAATTGTTGCTCAATTTATTTGAATGATATATTCTATGCTACTGCACAAATGAGCAATGGACTATATGTCCTTGATCTTGAAATTCCTATTAATAACATTAATACTAAAAGGGTAAAACCTAACGAGTTAAAACCAACTAGGTAAGAATATTAAAACTCTTTGATCAGATCGAGGTGGTGATTATTTAAGCCTAGAGTTTGATGACCATCTGAAAGAGTATGGGATCCTATCCCAGCTTACTCCTCCTGGAACACCCCAATGGAATGGTGTATCTGAGAGAAGAAATCGAACCCTGTTAGACATGGTCCGATCCATGATGAGTCACGCCGATCTTCCAAACTCCTTTTGGGGACATGCACTATTGACAGCAGCTTACACACTTAACCGTGTTCCATCCAAAAAGGTTGAGAAGACACCATATGAAATATGGAGTGGTAAGAAACCACATATGTCTTACATGAAGATTTTGGGTTGCGAAGTTTATGTGAAACGACATATTTCAACTAAGCTTGAGCCCAAATCTGAAAAATGCTTATTTGTGGGGTATCCTAAAGAAACAAGAGGGTATTACTTCTACAATCCTTCTGCGGGCAAAGTGTTTGTCGCTCGAATTGGAGTTTTCCTAGAAAAGGATTTTATTTCCAAAGGAATCAGTAGGAGGAAAGTAGAGTTTGAAGAAATTCAAGAATCACAAAGCATTGATACACCTATGGATGAATTAGAGCAGGAAACACAAGTAGTTGTGTAAGAGCAACCTGCTCAAGTAGAACAAGACCATCGTAGGTCAGGCAGGATACGTTACCTACCTGAAAGATATGGATATCTCATAACTGATCAAGGTGATGTATTACTCATGGATCAAGAACGGAGATGAGCCTTGTGTCTACAAGAAGGTTAGTGGGAGCATGATCGTTTTCCTGGTATTATATGTAGATGACATATTACTCATTGGAAACGATATCCCTACCCTACAATAAGTAAAGTCTTGGTTGGCGAAATAATTTTCTATGAAGGACTTAGGTGAAGCAGCCTATATATTAGGAATCAGAATGCAATCTGGTTATGTGTTTTGCTTAAATGGTGGCGCTGTGAGCTAGAAAGGTTCAAAGCAAGATACAGTTACTGATTCTACAACCGAGGCCGAGTATATTGCTGCCTCAAGTGCAGCAAAGGAAACTGTTTGGATCAAAAAGTTCATTAGTGAACTTGGCGTGGTTCCAAGCATTGTGGATCCCATTGGTCTCTATTATGATAACAATGGTGCTATCGCACAAACTAAGGAGCCTAGATCTCACCAACGATCCAAACACATACTTAGGCGTTATCACCTCATTCGAGAGATAATAGATAGAGGAGATGTGAAAATATGCAGAGTACCTACACTTGACAATTTTACTGACCCACTGACAAAGCCTCTTGCGCAGCAGAAGCATGATGGCCATACTAGATCTATGGGTATTAAGGGTATGCCTGATTGCCTCTAGTGCTAGTGGGAGATTGTTGGTGTAAGCCCTAGATGCCAATACTTTTGGTACTTGTATCGAATAATAAAAGGCTTTTCTTTATTATGGTTGATTAATAAAGTCCCTGGAATAGATAGTCCGTTTAATGTATTAAGTGTGACTTAATCATGAGAACACATTAAACATAAGGACACTATTCTTAAAGTATCCGTAGTCGAGCTTTAGTGTGAAGTGGGATAACATTAAAGCATTAAGACTATTATGTTTGTAGACTGATGATCACATCTCATGGATCATGGATAAAGAGTTATCAAGTCTTAAACATAGGTATGAATATTAGGAGTAATATTTATACCGGATTGACCCGCTATGAGAATACTATATAGAAAGTTATGCAAAGTGTCATAAGTTATTCTCATGGTGATAATGGTGTATACCACTCTTCGACCTGAAACCACTATGGACCCTAGATGTGGAGTCGAGTGCTTTATTGCTGATCCAACATTGTCCGTAACTGGATAACCATAAAGACAGTTGATGGGTACTCCACGAAGCATGCTGAGGGACATGAGTGACCTAGATGGAATTTGCCCATCCTGCATAACAGGATAAATGTCTATGGGCCCAATATTGAACTGAACAAGGATGACATGGTCTATGCCTTGTGTTCAATATAGACATAAGGGCAAAAGGGTAATTATACACATAAGTATTATCACAGAAAGGTTTTGTCAGATCACATGACATTTTCGTGTCTTAGGTAGCAGTGATATGTTGCTAGATACCGCTCACTGTTTATTATGTTAAATGCGTGATTTAATATAATTGCCAACGTCACAAAAACCTACAGGGTCACACACAAAGGACGGATTGATGAGAGATAGAGTAACTAAGGAATACCGTAAGGTACGGTGCCCTTAAGTGAATTATAGAACATCGTAAGGTACGGTGTACTTGAGTAGAATACGAAATATGGTAAGGTACCATGGGCTTAAGTGATTTTGGGCATATTATAAGATATGGGCCAAAATACACTTAAGTGGGCTTTTAGCTTGAAGCCCACACAAGTGGTTCTATAAATAGAACCCTTGTGCAGAAGCATTCATTGCGGTTGCATTATTTTCGTTTTCTCTCTCTCTCTCTCACTCAAAGCCTTCATTCGTACCAGCTAGCACTGAGATTGAAGGAATCCGTTCATGTGGACTGAGTAGAGACGTTGTCATCGTTCAACGTTCGTGATCACTCCATGGATCTGCATCAAAGGTTTTGATCGTCACAAGAGATCTGCACCAAAGGTTTCAATCGTCACAAGAGGTAAATATTCTATCACTGATCATGACCATTCGTAAGGATCTCTAAAGGAGAAAATTTTAATTTCCGTTGCGTTTTGGACCGCAATTCTCCTTCACATAGTGCCAACGATTCTGAATATGGTTTTATTTTACCTTGAGGAGATTATTGAGAGATGATTATGGTATGGAACCACCGTCCGCTGACCGGGCAGCGGAAACCCCGGCTAACTCTGTGTAGTGTGATCGATCGCCGAAATTTAATTTGGTTTTAATTAATTAAAGGAATTAAAAATTAATAATAATAATAATAATAATGTGTTTATTATTATCATTTTGTGGTGATCAGTTATGGCCTTAGTTGTCCTTTATTTTGTTTTGGGTTTTTAAATACGACCTGCGTGTCGTGCCTCTCCTTTTAATCTCTTAATGTAACTTCTTTTCTCATCTCAATCCCTCGTATGTAAAACGAGTTTCTTCTGTAATGTAATGAAGAAAGAAAAGAAGACAATGTTATGAAGAAAGAGAGGAATTCAATATCAAAGGAGGACAACCTTGAAGATCTTGCTTGGAGAAGCTTAGAGAAGAATTCAATATCAAAGGAGGACAACCTTGAAGATCTTGCTTGGAGAAGCTTAGATCGTTATTAGGTTAGCTTAGGTTCTCTCATTGGCTTGGGAGAACAATTGCGCTAGGGGCCATAACTGTTTCATTATGTATGTTGATGCATGTGTATGTATGTTGATGCATGTGAATATATGTTGATGCATGTGAGAGACGATTTATATGATAAATAAGCCGGTGAGATCAGAACAATTGCAATTCCCTCAAATTAAATATTAAGTTTATGCTTTCCAAGTTTTAACACTCATCAAGACTAATATCAGATAATGTAGGTTTCGCCTACGCGAGGTGCATGATCTATATATTAGTAAGGTGCGATGGGATAATTGTAATATCCAACTGTTAAAACAATGGGTCAAACTTAACTAAACAAATTATGAGAATATTATATATGTTTGCTTTCCGAGTTTTAGCACTCATCAAGACTGGTATCGAATAATGTAGGTTTCGCCTACGTGAGGTGCATGTTTTGTATTAGTTAAGGTGCGATGGGATAATTGTAATATCCAACTGCTAAAACGATGAGTCAAACTTAATTATAATTTTATTATATATGTTTAGAAGCAAGAGTTGGGAATAATCCATATGATGGATTGGAATAAGGAGTTATTCAGCCAACTGAAATTTTCGAGAGTTGTATGAGATACAACTGGAAGGAGTTCCTACCTAAATAACCTAGTTTTGTGTAATCCGCCTACGCAGACTTAGAACGGAGTGAAATATGGATCTCGACCCACTAGAAAATCTTCCAACGTGATTTTCTGAATCAAATGATGAGGGTCATTTTTTTTGAGTAAAATAGTGGGAGCATATTTAATTAAAGGCCTAATTAAATATGTCAATGATACTTATATCTTCATTAATCCTTGTGTAGATTACCATGACAGCAAACACCTCTAACAACATCTTGTGATCAATCCTTGATAAGGAAAAGTTGTCTGGGACAAATTTTCTGGATTGGCACCGAAACCTGAGGATTGTCCTCAAACATGATAAAAAGCTGTATGTCTTGGAGACACCTGTTCCTGAAGAGGAACCTCCTAGTTCTGCACCTAAGGCAGAAAGAGATGCTTATAAGAAGCATGTCGATGATGCCAATGAAACTGCTTGTCTCATGCTAGCTACCATGAACTCAGAATTGCAAAAGCAACATGAGAACATGGCAGCGTTCGATATGATCGAACACTTGAAGATGCTCTATCAAGAGCAAGCAAGGCATGAGAGGTTTGAAGTTTCAAAAGCCCTTTTTCAAAGCAAGTTAGCTGAGGGAGCCCCTGTAGGTCCCCATGTACTCAAGATGATTGGGTATGTGGAAAACCTTGAGAGATTGGGTTTTCCCCTCGAAAGGGAACTTGCGACTGATTTGATCTTGCAATCGTTGCCAGATAGTTTCAGTCAATTTGTCCTAAATTTCAATATGATTGATATGGACAAATCTCTTCCTGAACTGCTCGCCATGTTAAGAACTGCCGAGCAGAATCTGAAGTCAAAAGGGAAGTCCATTCTGATGATCAGGAATGGAAAGAGACAGAACAAAAGGCCCACCAAGCAGGGTGATAAAGGGAAAGGCAAGGAAGTTGCCAAACCCAGACCCACTGTTGCTGCTTTGAAGCCTAGTGGAGGCATAGCAAAGGCAGGCACCTACTTCCATTGCGGTAAGACCGGTCACTGGAAGAGAAACTGCCCAAAGTACCTGGAAGATATGAAGAATGGAGTAGAGACTTCAACTTCAGGTATTTTTGTTATTAAAATAAATTTTTCTACTTCTGCATCATGGGTATTAGATACTGGATGCGGTTCTCACATTTGTACAAATGTGCAGGGGCTGAAAAGGAGTAGAGATTTGGCAAAAGGTGAAGTTGACCTACGAGTTGGCAATGGAGCAAAGGTTGCTACTTTAGCCGTAGGAACTTATGTATTGACTTTACCTAGTGGTTTAATAATTCAGTTAGAGAACTATTATTATGTACCTGCAATTAGCAGGAATATTATTTCCATTTCTTGTTTGGACAAGTTTGGTTTTTCATTTATAATAAAGAACAATTGTTGCTCAATTTATTTGAATGATATATTCTATGCTACTGCACAAATGAGCAATGGACTATATGTCCTTGATCTTGAAATTCCTATTAATAACATTAATACTAAAAGGGTAAAACCTAACGAGTTAAAACCAACTAGGTAAGAATATTAAAACTCTTTGATCAGATCGAGGTGGTGATTATTTAAGCCTAGAGTTTGATGACCATCTGAAAGAGTATGGGATCCTATCCCAGCTTACTCCTCCTGGAACACCCCAATGGAATGGTGTATCTGAGAGAAGAAATCGAACCCTGTTAGACATGGTCCGATCCATGATGAGTCACGCCGATCTTCCAAACTCCTTTTGGGGACATGCACTATTGACAACAGCTTACACACTTAACCGTGTTCCATCCAAAAAGGTTGAGAAGACACCATATGAAATATGGAGTGGTAAGAAACCACATATGTCTTACATGAAGATTTTGGGTTGCGAAGTTTATGTGAAACGACATATTTCAACTAAGCTTGAGCCCAAATCTGAAAAATGCTTATTTGTGGGGTATCCTAAAGAAACAAGAGGGTATTACTTCTACAATCCTTCTGAGGGCAAAGTGTTTGTCGCTCGAATTGGAGTTTTCCTAGAAAAGGATTTTATTTCCAAAGGAATCAGTAGGAGGAAAGTAGAGTTTGAAGAAATTCAAGAATCACAAAGCATTGATACACCTATGGATGAATTAGAGCAGGAAACACAAGTAGTTGTGTAAGAGCAACCTGCTCAAGTAGAACAAGACCATCGTAGGTCAGGCAGGATACGTTACCTACCTGAAAGATATGGATATCTCATAACTGATCAAGGTGATGTATTACTCATGGATCAAGAACGGAGATGAGCCTTGTGTCTACAAGAAGGTTAGTGGGAGCATGATCGTTTTCCTGGTATTATATGTAGATGACATATTACTCATTGGAAACGATATCCCTACCCTACAATAAGTAAAGTCTTGGTTGGCGAAATAATTTTCTATGAAGGACTTAGGTGAAGCAGCCTATATATTAGGAATCAGAATGCAATCTGGTTATGTGTTTTGCTTAAATGGTGGCGCTGTGAGCTAGAAAGGTTCAAAGCAAGATACAGTTGCTGATTCTACAACCGAGGCCGAGTATATTGCTGCCTCAAGTGCAGCAAAGGAAACTGTTTGGATCAAAAAGTTCATTAGTGAACTTGGCGTGGTTCCAAGCATTGTGGATCCCATTGGTCTCTATTATGATAACAATGGTGCTATCGCACAAACTAAGTGTCGCATCCTGCGAAAAATCAACCGGCGAGACTCAAAAGAAAACACACAGAGTCGCCACTGCGCGTTATTTATCCCAAGATAGGGAAAGGAAACGCTCAGAGAAACCTGGAAAGACATGGTCTCGCGACCAGAGAGAAAAGGTTCGGGAGTCGGTTACGCGAGGGGAAGGTATTAGCACCCCTCACGTCCTAGGTACTCCTAGGGATCCACGTCCTAGAATAAAGAAAAGGTTGCTAAACATCACACACACACACGGGGAACGCAGGTGGGGTTAGGAGGAACGAGCTCGATAAGGTATCGCACCTTATGCCTACATATCTTGTCTGGAACAAGAATCAGAGCCACTGTAGTTCGGCTTACGCACGCCAAACAACACAAAACAACAAAAACAAACAAGGGTGGCAAACATGGAGCCCGACAACCACTGGATGGAATTACGTCGGCATCCGAACCAGAACACACTCAAAACGGCAAACGTGGAGCCCGACAGCCAATCACTGGGCTTACGTCGGCATCCGAACCCAAACACACAGTCAGATAGCAAGTAAACGCACGCAAAAAAAGAAAAAGGTTGCCCGGAGTGGTCTCGCACGACCACCTGCCTACATACCTCGTCTGGAACGAGGATCAGGGCGATGTAGTTCCCCTGAAAGGGAGAAACTCTCTCTTAACCAGAAACAGAGGGAAAAACACGACACTAGGGAGCTGAGACTCGAGCCTAATGTTGTCATGCCAAGTCGCCCTAAGTTCAGGTTTCTAACCTACTTGCATCAGCAAACTAACCTAACCAGGAAAGAAGCTAGCACACAAGCATACAATCATATATCATCAAATGAGAACAGGTATCTCAAACAAGCATGTCAATCAGATATCCACATAACACGCACTATAGCCAAACAAGGGGCTCAATCAATCAGGTTTGACTGCCTAAGCAATCGTCTGTACAGGCTGTGTTTGCTCTTAACCTTGCCATTACGAGGCTAAGGTGAAGCAGATGATGGGATGAAGTGAGGATCAGACCTCACAGCTCATATCCCTAACCAGGGAGAGCTGACAAATGAGCATGGGTCCAGAATGGGGGAACCCTTCTATACTCGATGACTCTGACTCAATGTGCACTGCACAGGATCTTGGGCTTTTGATCTCAATGCTACAACCATGTAATGGGAGCAAGGAGAAGACTCACTGAATAGTGGGGGACAGATTGCTTGTCCCTACCTTCCACCAATTGCCTTCTTTGAAGGACTTTTCCTGCTTGGGCTTAAAAATAAACATACACAAGCATTGCCTCTTAAGGAGGACTTCAGACAATTTGCCCGGCCCGGTAACAGCCGGGTCTCCAGACTACATGAAGTAAGGAAGTTACCTCAATGCAAGTTGCTTAAGCAAAGCAAAGCAAAGCAATAGTTCACAAGGAACTGAGCAACTAAAGTACCTGGAAACAGTCAAACACAGTTAGTACTCAGACAGACAACCATAAACAACAAGTATACAATCAATCAGTTTAACCAAACTATGCACAACACAAGGTAAGCTCAAAGCTTAAGCCTAAGCTTCACCACCTACAAAACAATGCTATGTTAGTATACAAACATCAACAACATCAATCAAAATTGATTTGGATCATTCTCCATGTGCATTATACCTTTGCTCCTGAAAAATCAAGCAAACATTAGCAACTAGACCACTAGGCCAAGCCTAGGGTCCAAAAGCAACAAAAAGTTAAAACAGCAAGGCATTCACAATCAAAACTCAAATTAAAGTCAAACAAGAGCAAACATCATTGGTCCCATGTCTATATCATCCATTATGTTCAATTCATGCACAAAACAATCCATATTGGTTCAAATGAAGCATCAAACATACAAACAGAAGTATTGCATTCAAATCCATACCAAAACACATCCAAAAATTCTCAAATTAATTACACCTAAACAGGGGGGATTCAAGGTCTACCATGTCAAATTTGAGCTCAATTGGGCAAATGGAACCATGTCAATGAAAATCGACAAAAACAGACACAATTATATGCTCCAATTCACACTATCAACACATGCTTCCACTTCAAAAATTCATATCTCAATGAAAACAATAAAGAAATGGATGAGACCAAAACAGGGAGGTCCTAACATGTGTCTACTACAAGCATATCAAATTTCATGATCATACAGTACCATATGAGGATTTCCCATTCAATCTACCAACCTATGTCACATGAGCTTGCATAAATGATCACCAGAGATGAAAAATAGCAATCAATTTGAAAATGCCACATAAAATTCCACAAAAATTCACATAGCATCTTGACATGTTAATCAACCATCATGCAAAATTTCACATTAATCCAACAAGTATAGGTCACTCAAAAAAATCCAGCAAGTTGACATAATGAGGTGTGACACAAATTGTCACACCTAAGTTCCAGAATTTGCTGCTCATTGACCAGGTATCAAAAATGCATGAAATTTACATATAAATGAACATCAATGAGTCTACAATCATCACAAAAATTTTCAGCCATTTATTTTATGATATGAGTATTTCATGATCAAATTGCCAAAATGTATCAAAATGTGACATACATTAGAAAAGCCTATGCCAAATAAAATATTTGCCAAGCACAACTTTGACCAATAGGTCAAAAAAATCCTACACTCAAAGACAAAGTCAACACAATTTTTTCCATATTTTTCTGATTTTTTTTCTATTTTTTCTGAATTTTTTAATGTGTTAAATATTTTCTAATAATTAAATGAAATTAACTAAAAATCATCAATGGCATTTTTGTAAATCTTCAGTGGCGGGAGCGGGAAACTCCCAGTTTGAAAATTCAAACGCTTTTTTGGATCTACAGCGTGTTTCTTCATCTCTTTCGTCCAGAACTTTTCCAGAAAATTGAAAAAATGATGAACAACAAAACTTCATGAAAATTAGCAAGCTTATAGTCGTTTTAACCGTCTAACCACGAGGAACACGAATATCACATTATTACATCCTAATTGTTCCTAAATCAACCAAATCGAAGCACTTAGGGTTTGCATTCATAACTTCAATTCAAGATTTCGTGAGCTACAGGCAATCATTTGCAATTCTAAAACTATCACAATGCTCCACGTAACATGCTCTTTCTAACGCATATGATTATTGGACAAATGGTGAGATTCGAAAAACCTTCATACCTGGAATGGCAGTCTTGAAATCAATGCTTTTAGAGCTCCATTTGTCAAAACAGCAACAGTAGAGGGATAGGGAAGGTGAATGCTATGCTCCGTTTCAATTTCTTCCACTCCTAGTGCGCACAGTTTGGATTTGCCATTGATGAGGTGAAATTGGACAGTCACGATACAATGCTCTTCTTCCTCCAATCTCCCAAAACAGTCCTAGCACATGATGATACCAATCCAAAGCAAAAAGAATTTTGAGATTTGGTTGAAGGATGAGGAAGATTGATGAAATTGAAGATTTGGTGTTCTTGATCAATCTTGAGAGAATGAAGAAATTTCAGATCCAATCTTGGTAATTGTGAGAGTCTGTTATGATTAGGAGATGATTTAGAATATATATGGTAGCTTAATCATTCACTCATCAAGTTAATTAGTTAAATGGTAATGTTAAGTGAAAGTGTCATTTTCAAAGGAGGGGTAAAATGGTCAATGCACTATGACAGCTAGTGCCAGCTGTTTTGACAGCTCAAGCAATCCCCAAATGACATATGTGATGTGTAGAAACTTGTTCCATGTCCATTGGTTGAGTATTTCTCAAAATCACATGTGTGTGGTAATTGATCCATTTTTAGCATTTCATTTTTCAACCCAAAACTCAAACCATGTGCATTAACCATGAAGTGAATATTCAAACACACTTAAAATGCCATTCCTGAGGTGTTGGAAAAAGTCCCATTCAAAAATTCCAATTATTTTGAGAGTTGGACAATTTTGCCCCTGGTCCAATTCAGCTGTCCGGTTGAAAAGTGACTTTTTGCCTTGGCCATTTTTGGGAAAATCCAATTATGCACCATGAAAGTACATGTCAAATGGAGTTTGTGCATATAAAGAACTTGCAATTTGGACCAACCATGTGGTAGTTATGGCCTCCTGATTACGGGTCTTTTTTGAATTTCACTGAGCCCTAATTTTCAAACCATACATTGGATTTTCAAGTTCTTGGACTTTTTGGAAAGGTGAGAACAAGATCTACAACTTTCATGTTGGACAAATTTGCATTTGAAGCTTCCTTGGGCACGTGGCTTTGAGGTCCAAAACTTTCCATTTTTGGAAACTTCAATTACAAGTCACTTTCTATTTTTGGCAGTTTTTGTCCTGACTTGATTTTCTTCCTTTTTAAGCTTTGAGATGTCAAATAACACTTGTTCCAACATGAATGAAGTGTATCCAACTCATTTCCACCTCCAAATCCATCAGATCATGTACAGTTGACCACAGTTGACTTTTTCAGCTGATAGATGAATCAGGCAATGCATAGATCAATCTGAGCCCCAATCTCCAACTGAAATGGCTCAAGGGTGAAACCCTAGCCTCAATTAGCACCATATAATCACAAAATGAACCCCATATCCATCACAGACCTCATCTCCTGATCCAGCCCTGATTGGCCCAATACAACTGATTAGGGTTGACCAGTGGTCAAAACCCTAATCTCAAGGTATCTTCTTCAATCTTCTGATGACATCCAACCATGATGATGATGATGTATCAATTCAATCAATATGAAGACCAATACCCTTGAGAATCATGAAACCCTAATTCACAGCCCAATCCTCAGATGGCCCATGATCAGTCAATAAACCCTAGGCTTGCACTTTGACTTCCTCATCTTCTGATCAAGACTTGGGAGAATGGCTTGCACAATGTAACCACATGATATGCAATATGCAATGCCTAATGCCCTAAAATGATATGCAATATGTTAATGCTAGTCCCAAGAGAGGAGGGCAAATTTTGAGGTGTTACAGCTGCCCCTATTCAATCCACTGTGAACCTGTCGATACGAAATAGCCTCGGCTTTCGGATGATCAGGATGAAGAGTGATTGAATACCAAGAACAGACGAACAATTTGCACTCTGATGGGATAATAATTAACAACGCCTGTCAGCATCGGCGAAGAAACAAACTCAAAAACGTCGACCTGGATACCAAAATAAATGGTAACACAGGGATAACCATGGTCTGAACACCACACATCCACTCGGGATTATCATCCTCTCCCTTTTTTTCTCTGCTTTTCTTGGACCCCGAAATTTTCTTATCTCTTTTTCATTTTCTTGAACCCCGAACGTTTCTCTGCTTCTTTTTCTTATTTTCTTGAACCCCGAAATTTTCTCTGCGCAAACGATCCTCGGACCTCTGCATTTGAACCCCGGAAAATGCCTCAGCACTCCTTCTTGCCAACATAATGAACCCCGATCTCCAGTTTGAACCCCAGTCGCCTGACGATAACTCTCGATCGCCAGAATGAACCCCGTTCTCCAGAAAATGTATCCACATTTCCTTTTCTCCATTTGAACCCCGTCTCCAGAAAATGTATCCACATTTCCTTTTCTCCATTTGAACCCCAGAAAATGCCTCAGCACCTCCTTTTCTCCAATCTCTCGTGATAATTCCGCTGGCAACGACGGAACTAACACCAAACCACTCTGAGGGCGACATGTCAGAGGGTAAACCTTCATAAAGAAGGTAGCATGTGTATCTCTTCCTCAGAAGACACCTATAACGACCTCCACTGGCATCCGCCAAAGTCTAAGGTGACACATGAACAGAAGATAATCCTGCGGACCTCATCCTGGATATAATCTTCAACTCCAATCTTCATTTGAACCCCAGAAAATACCTCAGTATCTCCTTTTCTCCATTTGAACCCCGGAAAATGCCTCAGCATATACTCTTCTCTGATTGAACCCCGATCTCCAGAAAATGTCGCAACATCTCCTTTTCTCCATTTGAACCCCGGAATCGCGCTGATCGCGTAACGTCTTCTGATATCATTTCCATCTCTGTCCGACGGAAACATTTCCTCCAATATCGCACTACTGGGGAACACTGCTGATCTGACGTCATGGTACCACACTCCTCAGAGTAACACTTTCAACCAGACACTGACTGATGACTGGGAGAAAACTCGACGTTTACTGGACATCGAACAATGATGTTTATAGGACATCGAAAAAAAACTCGACCAGACACTAACCAATGACCGGGAGGAAACTCGATGTTTACAGGCACCGAACAATGATGTTGACATGACATCAAACAATGATGCGGACAGACATCAAACAATGATGCGGACAGACATCAAACAATGATGCGGACAGACATCAAACAATGATGCGGACAGACATCAAACAATGATGCGGACAGACATCAAACAATGATGCGGACAGACATCAAACAATGATGCAGACAGACATCAAACAATGATGCAGACAGACATCAAACAATGATGCGGACAGACATCAAACAATGATGCAGACAGACATCAAACAATGATGCGGACAGACATCAAACAATGATGCGGACAGACATCAAACAATGATGCAGACAGACATCAAACAATGATGCGGACAGACATCAAACAATGATGCAGACAGACATCAAACAATGATGCGGACAGACATCAAACAATGATGCGGACAGACATCAAACAATGATGCAGACAGACATCAAACAATGATGCGGACAGACATCAAACAATGATGCGGACAGACATCAAACAATGATGCGGACAGACATCAAACAATGATGCGGACAGACATCAAACAATGATGCGGACAGACATCAAACAATGATGCGGACAGACATCAAACAATGATGCGGACATACATCAAACAATGATGCGGACAGACATCAAACAATGATGCGGACAGACATCAAACAATGATGCGGACAGACATCAAACAATGATGCGGACAGACATCAAACAATGATGCGGACAGACATCAAACAATGATGCGGACAGACATCAAACAATGATCGACCAAACACTTACTGATGTCTGGGAAGAAACGGTGGTTCCCAACTCACAATGCTGAACTCCTCGGAGCATCGTCTTCGCTGTCAGACAAAACCAAACCTCAAGCGGTAATCACGGCTTGAATCGCGCTGATCGCGTAACGACTTCTGATATCATTTCCATCTCTGTCCGACGGAAACATTTCCTCCAATATCGCACTACTGGGGAACATTGATGATCGAATCCTGAGGCTAAAACTCCTCTGAATAACACCTTCGCCTTTGGTGAACCCCAAATCTTCAAGCGGTAACCACAGTTTGGGTTGCGTTGAATACATCCCTTTTCCATCTCCGTCCGACGGAAGGAGTCTTCTCCAGTGTCGTACCACTGGGACAATACCTGTGATCCAATCATGAGGCTATACTACTCGGAGTAACACTTTCATTTTCGGGCAAAATACCTCTCAAACAGTAACCACGGCTTGAGACTAGCTGACGTTTGCAATTATGCATGCTTGATTTCTTCTGCGCAATGCTCCATAATTATGGAAATGCTACGCGATTATTTATTTTTCTATGCAATATGCCATGTTTATTTTTTCATGATGAATGCATAAAAAGGTATCCCCCTCAAGGGACTCTTCTGGGGAATACGAGACACTCCGCTGAGGAACTCGCCACTGCTCCGATTTCCACCCTGCCGGGGATAGCACTGCTGCTAGGAAATAGACAACCCTTGCTGGGGATACAGATCCTTTGCACCCAACCCTCTCGAGGACATGCTGGGGAATACCTCCTTTGCACCCCACCCTCTCGAGGACATGCTGGGGATACAGATCCTTCACTGCACTCTGTGGGAATACCACAGTCTTTGACTTGCTGGGGATATAGATCCCAACTCTGCTTCGGGAAACCCTCCCAGATACTTGCCGACTTCACTGGGGAAATACTCACATAGGCCCTGCTAGGGGAATAGCAACCTCCAGGCTCAACTGGGGAAACATCAATATATCACCTGCTGGGGATAACCATCCTGATCCTGCTAAGGAATTGCATACTACTCCGCTGGGGACAACCCATACACTCCATAGGTAGAATCACCTCAGCTGGGGGCGCAGAAATTCGTCCGCTACGGGAACTTGTTCAATCCACTGGTAGGATGAACACTGCTGGAGATATATTTCTTTGAAAAAGACCCGCTCCACTCGGGGACTAGCTGGGGAGATGAGAAAAGTGGGTACAACATCCATCGACTCGTCGAACCATGCTATCCACCTCCTACTTTCGCATCAGCTTTCCACTTTTGAGAACCCCCAGACTCATCTGGACCTTTTCTGCTCCATCATTTTGTATTCCAAGTCGCTCCGCGCTCGACGAGAGACGTACTCCTGGGATATATACAAAGATTTTCAATTTTCCGACTTTGAAGAGTCTTCTTGATTATTTCAATTGTCGTCGGACGTCTCTCGTCGCCTCTCCATTCCTCCTTCATCCCTGATCGAACTCTGCGGGGAATCACAAACTTGCAAGTCTCTCGACTTTGAAGAGTCTTCTTGATTATCATCAAGGCTCGTCATACGTCGCAACGTCGCTTCGTCGTTTCTTCATACGTTCGTCCCTGATCGGACTCTCATGGGGATCTCCCTTGTCAAAGCTTCCACATCACAACCTGCAAGTGAGTGAAAAACATCTAACAGTTCCTGCAAAACAGATCGTTAGATAAAACCGTGCCCCAGGCGTGTCAAGATTTCAACACTTGGGTCACTCAACCTTCCAAATAAGATTTCAAGCTTTCAATCTTATAAACATGCATTGGAAGGTACCTGTATGTCTTAAAATGCAAGATTCTTTATCAAAAATATCTGGATGTTTTTGCAATCAAAGCGGTTATGAAAAACAAAAACAAAATTATTTGACTGAATTTGCATTTTATTGATTTGAAAAGTGTGTGGCTCAAATTGAGCAATACGAAGGAAGCAATTCCTGAAAAGAGGTAATTGCGCACAAAAGGAAAAATCTATCCTAATGGCAATGTGAAACCCGCGATCTCATCGAGTTCCAACTCGGTTACACCCCATATGTCCTCAGACTCTCCATGCTTTCGGCCTTCTGAATAAGACGCTTCTGATTGCCCCCTACCGGGTATTATCCATGATGCTTTAACCAAAGCAAACGATCATGCTAGGACGCAGTTGTTCGTTTCAATCCCTCTTTTGCCTGGACCGCCCTTTCGGGTTTTCAGTCCACCGGGATACCCTTTTTTGCCCAAGTCGCCTTTCCAGATTTTCGACTTGCCGGGTGTACAGTTTCTTCATTTTATCCCTAATTTTTGCCCGAACCTTTCTTCTGTTTTTGGTTCGCCGGGATGCCCATTTTTGCCTGGATTATTTTGTTCTTTTCGTCCAGCGGGTCTCTTTTACACGAAGTATTTTTTAACTGCGTCCGCATTCACAGGGGATGGAAAATCCTCGCCATCCACGGTCGTTAGCAACAAGGCTCTATCGGAGAAAACCTTCTTGACCATGCTGGGGATTCATGACTGAGTGTCCGTTTGCCCCTATGCTCGTTTTGAGGAGGAAGGATCCCTTTCAGCACCATATCACCCACGTGATATACCCGAGGTCGTACCTTTTTGTCAAAAGCACGCTTCATCCTTTGCTGGTACAACTGCCCATGACAGATGGCTGCTAGCCTCTTTTCCTCGATCAGGCTCAACTCTTCATACCGGGTCCTTACCCATTCAGCCTCTTGCAATTTCACGTCCATCAGGACTCTCAAAGAGGGAATCTGAACCTCAACAGGTAATACCGCCTCCATCCCATATACCAATGAGAAAGGCGCTGCCCCAGTAGGCGTGCGCACCGACGTTCGATACCCATGTAATGCAAACGGCAACATCTCATGCCAGTCTCTGTAGGTTACCATCATTTTCTGCACAACCACACCGTCGGGGCATTCCAACGTTATCCGGGCAACGAAATCTTATTCTCCTTAACCTCCCCATCAGACATCAGAATCCGTTCGGATTTGGGGTCAGGCCCCTCCTCCGGGATCGGTCACTCTCAATCTTTCGATTTGAGTACCTCGAGATGTCCTCATCAGGGAACTCAAACTTCATCGGTTGATAACCTCCCAATGGGTTGCGGAGCGATGTAATCAGACAATACACCCCTTGATTGCTTTCTGAGAGCATCCCAACTTAGTCAATATTCTTTTGCTCTCCTCTCGCAACCCGTCCGGTCAATGTTGGCTTATCAAACACATACTCGATCGGATCCATCTCGGAAATCCACAAAGTGGTATGAACCAGCATAAACTGTCTCAGTCGGCGAGCAGCCTATGCTAAAGTACATCAAGTTTTCTCGAACAGTGAATGTATTGTTTCACAGTCGGTAAACTTTTTGCTAAGGTAAATTGCATGCTCTTTTCGACAAGACTCGTCATGCTGACCCAATACACCTCGTAGACCCCTCGAAGGCCGTTAAGTACAGATTAACAATTGTTCCTTTCACAGAAGGTATCAGAATCAGAGGTTCCCTGCAACTTACTCTTTTATTTTTTCCAATGCCCCTTGGCAATCATTAATTCGCCTGACCGTTTTTTTTTCAACAGTCTTGAATACGGGTTCGCACGTGTCGGTTAGAGGAGATGTGAACCATGACAGGTAGTTCAATCTTTCTAAGAAACCACGAACCTCTTTCTTTATTCTCGGTTCAGGCATTTTGTTTTATTATTTTTTTCTTTTTTTTTTTTTTAGCGGGAGCAACCTCGATTCTTCCTCTCTTATAATGAACCCCAACATCTTACCGGACCGCACTCTGAACGTGCACTTATCTGAATTCAACCTCGGTTTGAATTGTCTCAACTGGTCAACGACTTGGCCAGATCTGCCAGATGCCCCTCTTCTGTTTGGGACTTTGCTATCATGTCATAGCATAACATTCAATTTCATGATGAATCATATCATGAAACAAAGTCACCATGGCTCTCTGATACAGGCACTGGCGTTATGCTTCTTTAGAGGACAGTCTTCTTTCCATGGTAGCTTGTGCACAACGACATCGGTATCCGACCCTGGCATATCCTGACACGACCAGGTGAAGGCATCCACATGCTCCTTCAACAGGACTACCATTCTGCTCTTGACTTGCCTCTGAGGCGGCTCCAATTTCAATTCCTTCCTGACCTCGGCGGTGCGTGGAATAACAATCTCAATCTGCTCCACAGGCGGCTGAATCACCTTCTCCTCTTGTTTTCAGCAATCTGGCCAATCCCAACAGATCACAATCTTCTTCGTCTTCTTCTTCAGCAAGATAGATCGGTTTGTCGAAGTCATATGAGAGGTAACCAAATTGTTATCAATGAGATCCGGAGAAGAATTTTTTTTGAAGTCGGGACGAGACAAAACAAAAGGAAAAAATAGAAAATAAACATTGCCATTTTTATTTTGTTTTTAAACTGCAAAAATAATTGAAAAACAGGGAACACCGTTTTTTGACTGAAAAAACATCCATTTATTAATGATGCAGAAATGCAAATTTAAACATGAGGTGGCCCTTACAATGAACCATTACGTGTCGGGCAACACGTATGGCTTTCATGCATATAAACTGAAAACAAGAAATAATACTCTTCCAGATGAGTAACAATGTTGATCTTTCAAACCCTCCAGTTCAGGATTTGCTGCCCTGGTGCACACGGTTTTACCCAACCATCCAGCTTGCAGTCACTGTTGGTCTCTCCACCCACTGCACAGGTGTAATCTGCATCTTCAGCAATTGCACTCACCGTCGCTTGACCATGTACCGGCATGGGATTAGCATTAACATTCGGTGATGGCGCAAAATTGATAGCTTTGGAGTCTACCAGGTCCTGGACGACATTCTTGAATGCTCTACAGCCCTCAATGTTATGCCCCTGCGTACCAGAATGAAATTCACACTTGGCATTCTCATCGTAATCAGGAGGCCACTGATCTGTTCTTATCGGAACCATCGCCCTCGGCTGGACCAACCCCAAATCCCTCAACTTTTTGAACAGCACGGCATATGACACGGGCGGCCTGTCGAAGTGACGATCAACTCCTTTCCCTTTCACCTGGTACCCGGCTCTCGATTGCGGTGGCTGACGTTGCTGTCTGGCTGACTGATTACCAGCAGGGATGTTTACCGCAGCAGCATGCTGATAATAACGACCCCCACTATATCCTCTTTGCTCATACACAGCACTCGAGTCACCCTCATTCTTGCGCTGACCGTTCCCGAATGGTTTCTTTGATCCCGATGACGAAGCATTACCACCCTGGATCTTCCCCATTTTCAGCCAACTTTCAATTCGCTCACCCGCCACCACAATATCAGCAAAGTTGGTGACGGGACAACCCACCATTCTCTCGGCAAAGACCCCTTGCAAAGTACCCATAAAGAGATCAGACATCTCCCGATCCACCAAAGGAGGTTGCACTCTGGCAGCCAACTCCCTCCATCTTTGAGCATACTCTTTAAACCCTTCAGTATTCTTCTGAGACATACCCTGCAGTTGGGTACGACTCGGGGCCATATCAGCATTGAACTGATACTGTTTAAAGAATGCATCTCCCAGATCTTGCCAACCCTTGATGTCAGCAGATTTCAGCTTGGTGTACCACTCCAGAGATCCTCCAGACAGACTGTCCTGGAAGAAGTACATCCACAGCTTCTGATCCGTCGTGTAGGCAGAAATCTTACGTACGAAAGCTTGGAGGTGAGTTTCCGGGCAGGAACTCCCATTGTATTTGTCAAAGGCCGGCGCTTTGAATTTCTGTGGGATCACGATCCCCTCAACTAGCCCCATGTTGGACATATTGACAAATCCCGGAGTAGCATGGCTTTCCAGAGCCCTTACCTTCTCTGCCAGCAACTGGATCTCTTTGCTCTGTGGCTGGGTATTGTATTGCCCAACTGGCTCGTTGTGCATTGAGAATTGATCGGCTTCTCGGTCTTCCTCTCGGTCCTCATCAAAACCGAAGAATGGAGATAACAGGCCGTCTTTCAGATTTTGCCCCTGACCGGGCCCAGGTTGACCACCAGCACCAAAACCAGCAGCATTGTCATTCACCAAACCCACAGTTGCTCTTTTTCCACCGTCTCTTGATCCACCGAGCCCCTGGTTGGAGACACCATCCAGATTAACAACACTGTTAACAGCTGAAGCCCGCTCGAGCTTTTCAACTTTGTCAGCCAAAGCTTTCTGATCAACTACAAAACCCTGCATGATGTTGATCAGCTCAGTCATCTTATCTTTCAGTTCGAGCATATCTGTGTTGGGAAGATCCATCAGTCTGGGTGTATTGCGTCTGGTGAAGTATCTGTGAGGACGAGTTGAGTGCAAAGGGATGACTCTACGAGCGCGAGCAATGATTCCTGCAAAACAGCAAACAGGTTAATATGCATGAATGCAACGTCTATCCATATGAGGAAGCTTCTGTCCTTCGATCCTGGTTTCATCGAGACAGATAATATTTTGACCAATAACATTTTGACATCCAGATGTCTCTCAACCAGATTCTCAATCAATAATGCTCCCCATATGGCTAGACGTGAGTTTGAGTGCAGATGAATGCAAAGTGAGAATGATGCAGATGTATGCAATGCACTGGGCCATCCTCCAAGTCATCTGATCATCAACTGTACAGAAGCCTCTGATCTTTGAACTGATCACAACCATCTGAGGAAACATGCAACCACCAATCCGACCCACGGGTTCCGAAATAAACGGAAGACAGATACATCCTCATCATCATCACTGGTCTCTGAGCAGACACACCATCACCATCTGAATCGGCCCAGGGAATCCTGAAATAAACGGATCCCCACTGATAAATAACTCGGCCCGGGGAATCCTGAAATAAACGGATCCCCACTGATAAATCACGGACAGCAATCCGGCATCACGGCAATAAATGACCATAAATCCGACTTATAAATAGGACTCTGATCCACGGAACAAAAAGAGTCACCATCTGATCACCAACAGAACATGCATCTGAAAGAATCACCCTCCCCTCACAGGTAAATTCTAATCAGGTCACCCTAAGGCGGATAATAGTCTCGACAATCAGGCAGAGATACTCAATGGGTTTGCCCTTTCGGGTGTGCCATTGCAGCTCTCCTGAGATCGTCTAAACCAAAGATCCGGGAAATGATCGGTCACCAGAGTCAATAGTTCAGATGAAGTAACTCAACCAAAGTGGAGTACCCCACAGAGGAAAGCACTATCAAATGAACCTCGTCTGGCTCGTGGTATGTCACGTTGCAACAATATGCTGATCCAGCAAATGAGGAACATGAGACCACACCAGTCCTAGGTGTATACTCGGGCCTGGGTTTTAGCCCCACTCAGAACACCCACCCCAAACAACAGAACCACCTGCAGAGGACGACAACAACATGATAGTATGATGCATGCAAGTATTTAATGCACATATATACATGGGTTAGAATAATAAATGCAATAAATAACACACAACAAGCAACCCAAACTAATCCTAAAACGCTAGGAAGGACTCGCTTAGGGACGATGGACCAGCACAGGTCTACATCGGTAGTCCCCAGCAGAGTCGCCAGCTGTCGCATCCTGCGAAAAATCAACCGGCGAGACTCAAAAGAAAACACACAGAGTCGCCACTGCGCGTTATTTATCCCAAGATAGGGAAAGGAAACGCTCAGAGAAACCTGGAAAGACATGGTCTCGCGACCAGAGAGAAAAGGTTCGGGAGTCGGTTACGCGAGGGGAAGGTATTAGCACCCCTCACGTCCTAGGTACTCCTAGGGATCCACGTCCTAGAATAAAGAAAAGGTTGCTAAACATCACACACACACACGGGGAACGCAGGTGGGGTTAGGAGGAACGAGCTCGATAAGGTATCGCACCTTATGCCTACATATCTTGTCTGGAACAAGAATCAGAGCCACTGTAGTTCGGCTTACGCACGCCAAACAACACAAAACAACAAAAACAAACAAGGGTGGCAAACATGGAGCCCGACAACCACTGGATGGAATTACGTCGGCATCCGAACCAGAACACACTCAAAACGGCAAACGTGGAGCCCGACAGCCAATCACTGGGCTTACGTCGGCATCCGAACCCAAACACACAGTCAGATAGCAAGTAAACGCACGCAAAAAAAGAAAAAGGTTGCCCGGAGTGGTCTCGCACGACCACCTGCCTACATACCTCGTCTGGAACGAGGATCAGGGCGATGTAGTTCCCCTAAAAGGGAGAAACTCTCTCTTAACCAGAAACAGAGGGAAAAACACGACACTAGGGAGCTGAGACTCGAGCCTAATGTTGTCATGCCAAGTCGCCCTAAGTTCAGGTTTCTAACCTACTTGCATCAGCAAACTAACCTAACCAGGAAAGAAGCTAGCACACAAGCATACAATCATATATCATCAAATGAGAACAGGTATCTCAAACAAGCATGTCAATCAGATATCCACATAACACGCACTATAGCCAAACAAGGGGCTCAATCAATCAGGTTTGACTGCCTAAGCAATCGTCTGTACAGGCTGTGTTTGCTCTTAACCTTGCCATTACGAGGCTAAGGTGAAGCAGATGATGGGATGAAGTGAGGATCAGACCTCACAGCTCATATCCCTAACCAGGGAGAGCTGACAAATGAGCATGGGTCCAGAATGGGGGAACCCTTCTATACTCGATGACTCTGACTCAATGTGCACTGCACAGGATCTTGGGCTTTTGATCTCAATGCTACAACCATGTAATGGGAGCAAGGAGAAAACTCACTGAATAGTGGGGGACAGATTGCTTGTCCCTACCTTCCACCAATTGCCTTCTTTGAAGGACTTTTCCTGCTTGGGCTTAAAAATAAACATACACAAGCATTGCCTCTTAAGGAGGACTTCAGACAATTTGCCCGGCCCGGTAACAGCCGGGTCTCCAGACTACATGAAGTAAGGAAGTTACCTCAATGCAAGTTGCTTAAGCAAAGCAAAGCAAAGCAATAGTTCACAAGGAACTGAGCAACTAAAGTACCTGGAAACAGTCAAACACAGTTAGTACTCAGACAGACAACCATAAACAACAAGTATACAATCAATCAGTTTAACCAAACTATGCACAACACAAGGTAAGCTCAAAGCTTAAGCCTAAGCTTCACCACCTACAAAACAATGCTATGTTAGTATACAAACATCAACAACATCAATCAAAATTGATTTGGATCATTCTCCATGTGCATTATACCTTTGCTCCTGAAAAATCAAGCAAACATTAGCAACTAGACCACTAGGCCAAGCCTAGGGTCCAAAAGCAACAAAAAGTTAAAACAGCAAGGCATTCACAATCAAAACTCAAATTAAAGTCAAACAAGAGCAAACATCATTGGTCCCATGTCTATATCATCCATTATGTTCAATTCATGCACAAAACAATCCATATTGGTTCAAATGAAGCATCAAACATACAAACAGAAGTATTGCATTCAAATCCATACCAAAACACATCCAAAAATTCTCAAATTAATTACACCTAAACAGGGGGGATTCAAGGTCTACCATGTCAAATTTGAGCTCAATTGGGCAAATGGAACCATGTCAATGAAAATCGACAAAAACAGACACAATTATATGCTCCAATTCACACTATCAACACATGCTTCCACTTCAAAAATTCATATCTCAATGAAAACAATAAAGAAATGGATGAGACCAAAACAGGGAGGTCTTAACATGTGTCTACTACAAGCATATCAAATTTCATGATCATACAGTACCATATGAGGATTTCCCATTCAATCTACCAACCTATGTCACATGAGCTTGCATAAATGATCACCAGAGATGAAAAATAGCAATCAATTTGAAAATGCCACATAAAATTCCACAAAAATTCACATAGCATCTTGACATGTTAATCAACCATCATGCAAAATTTCACATTAATCCAACAAGTATAGGTCACTCAAAAAAATCCAGCAAGTTGACATAATAAGGTGTGACACAAATTGTCACACCTAAGTTCCAGAATTTGCTGCTCATTGACCAGGTATCAAAAATGCATGAAATTTACATATAAATGAACATCAATGAGTCTACAATCATCACAAAAATTTTCAGCCATTTATTTTATGATATGAGTATTTCATGATCAAATTGCCAAAATGTATCAAAATGTGACATACATTAGAAAAGCCTATGCCAAATAAAATATTTGCCAAGCACAACTTTGACCAATAGGTCAAAAAAATCCTACACTCAAAGACAAAGTCAACACAATTTTTTCCATATTTTTCTGATTTTTTTTCTATTTTTTCTGAATTTTTTAATGTGTTAAATATTTTCTAATAATTAAATGAAATTAACTAAAAATCATCAATGGCATTTTTGTAAATCTTCAGTGGCGGGAGCGGGAAACTCCCAGTTTGAAAATTCAAACGCTTTTTTGGATCTACAGCGTGTTTCTTCATCTCTTTCGTCCAGAACTTTTCCAGAAAATTGAAAAAATGATGAACAACAAAACTTCATGAAAATTAGCAAGCTTATAGTCGTTTTAACCGTCTAACCACGAGGAACACGAATATCACATTATTACATCCTAATTGTTCCTAAATCAACCAAATCGAAGCACTTAGGGTTTGCATTCATAACTTCAATTCAAGATTTCGTGAGCTACAGGCAATCATTTGCAATTCTAAAACTATCACAATGCTCCACGTAACATGCTCTTTCTAACGCATATGATTATTGGACAAATGGTGAGATTCGAAAAACCTTCATACCTGGAATGGCAGTCTTGAAATCAATGCTTTTAGAGCTCCATTTGTCAAAACAGCAACAGTAGAGGGATAGGGAAGGTGAATGCTATGCTCCGTTTCAATTTCTTCCACTCCTAGTGCGCACAGTTTGGATTTGCCATTGATGAGGTGAAATTGGACAGTCACGATACAATGCTCTTCTTCCTCCAATCTCCCAAAACAGTCCTAGCACATGATGATACCAATCCAAAGCAAAAAGAATTTTGAGATTTGGTTGAAGGATGAGGAAGATTGATGAAATTGAAGATTTGGTGTTCTTGATCAATCTTGAGAGAATGAAGAAATTTCAGATCCAATCTTGGTAATTGTGAGAGTCTGTTATGATTAGGAGATGATTTAGAATATATATGGTAGCTTAATCATTCACTCATCAAGTTAATTAGTTAAATGGTAATGTTAAGTGAAAGTGTCATTTTCAAAGGAGGGGTAAAATGGTCAATGCACTATGACAGCTAGTGCCAGCTGTTTTGACAGCTCAAGCAATCCCCAAATGACATATGTGATGTGTAGAAACTTGTTCCATGTCCATTGGTTGAGTATTTCTCAAAATCACATGTGTGTGGTAATTGATCCATTTTTAGCATTTCATTTTTCAACCCAAAACTCAAACCATGTGCATTAACCATGAAGTGAATATTCAAACACACTTAAAATGCCATTCCTGAGGTGTTGGAAAAAGTCCCATTCAAAAATTCCAATTATTTTGAGAGTTGGACAATTTTGCCCCTGGTCCAATTCAGCTGTCCGGTTGAAAAGTGACTTTTTGCCTTGGCCATTTTTGGGAAAATCCAATTATGCACCATGAAAGTACATGTCAAATGGAGTTTGTGCATATAAAGAACTTGCAATTTGGACCAACCATGTGGTAGTTATGGCCTCCTGATTACGGGTCTTTTTTGAATTTCACTGAGCCCTAATTTTCAAACCATACATTGGATTTTCAAGTTCTTGGACTTTTTGGAAAGGTGAGAACAAGATCTACAACTTTCATGTTGGACAAATTTGCATTTGAAGCTTCCTTGGGCACGTGGCTTTGAGGTCCAAAACTTTCCATTTTTGGAAACTTCAATTACAAGTCACTTTCTATTTTTGGCAGTTTTTGTCCTGACTTGATTTTCTTCCTTTTTAAGCTTTGAGATGTCAAATAACACTTGTTCCAACATGAATGAAGTGTATCCAACTCATTTCCACCTCCAAATCCATCAGATCATGTACAGTTGACCACAGTTGACTTTTTCAGCTGATAGATGAATCAGGCAATGCATAGATCAATCTGAGCCCCAATCTCCAACTGAAATGGCTCAAGGGTGAAACCCTAGCCTCAATTAGCACCATATAATCACAAAATGAACCCCATATCCATCACAGACCTCATCTCCTGATCCAGCCCTGATTGGCCCAATACAACTGATTAGGGTTGACCAGTGGTCAAAACCCTAATCTCAAGGTATCTTCTTCAATCTTCTGATGACATCCAACCATGATGATGATGATGTATCAATTCAATCAATATGAAGACCAATACCCTTGAGAATCATGAAACCCTAATTCACAGCCCAATCCTCAGATGGCCCATGATCAGTCAATAAACCCTAGGCTTGCACTTTGACTTCCTCATCTTCTGATCAAGACTTGGGAGAATGGCTTGCACAATGTAACCACATGATATGCAATATGCAATGCCTAATGCCCTAAAATGATATGCAATATGTTAATGCTAGTCCCAAGAGAGGAGGGCAAATTTTGAGGTGTTACACTAAGGAGCCTAGATCTCACCAACGATCCAAACACATACTTAGGCGTTATCACCTCATTCGAGAGATAATAGATAGAGGAGATGTGAAAATATGCAGAGTACCTACACTTGACAATTTTACTGACCCACTGACAAAGCCTCTTGCGCAGCAGAAGCATGATGGCCATACTAGATCTATGGGTATTAAGGGTATGCTTGATTGCCTCTAGTGCTAGTGGGAGATTGTTGGTGTAAGCCCTAGATGCCAATACTTTTGGTACTTGTATCGAATAATAAAAGGCTTTTCTTTATTATGGTTGATTAATAAAGTCCCTGGAATAGATAGTCCGTTTAATGTATTAAGTGTGACTTAATCATGAGAACACATTAAACATAAGGACACTATTCTTAAAGTATCCGTAGTCGAGCTTTAGTGTGAAGTGGGATAACATTAAAGCATTAAGACTATTATGTTTGTAGACTGATGATCACATCTCATGGATCATGGATAAAGAGTTATCAAGTCTTAAACATAGGTATGAATATTAGGAGTAATATTTATACCGGATTGACCCGCTATGAGAATACTATATAGAAAGTTATGCAAAGTGTCATAAGTTATTCTCATGGTGATAATGGTGTATACCACTCTTCGACCTGAAACCACTATGGACCCTAGATGTGGAGTCGAGTGCTTTATTGCTGATCCAACATTGTCCGTAACTGGATAACCATAAAGACAGTTGATGGGTACTCCACGAAGCATGCTGAGGGACATGAGTGACCTAGATGGAATTTGCCCATCCTGCATAACAGGATAAATGTCTATGGGCCCAATATTGAACTGAACAAGGATGACATGGTCTATGCCTTGTGTTCAATATAGACATAAGGGCAAAAGGGTAATTATACACATAAGTATTATCACAGAAAGGTTTTGTCAGATCACATGACATTTTCGTGTCTTAGGTAGCAGTGATGTGTTGCTAGATACCGCTCACTCTTTATTATGTTAAATGTGTGATTTAATATAATTGCCAACGTCACGAAAACCTACAGGGTCACACACCAAGGACGGATTGATGAGAGATAGAGTAACTAAGGAATACCGTAAGATACGGTGCCCTTAAGTGAATTATAGAACATCGTAAGGTACGGTGTACTTGAGTAGAATACGAAATATGGTAAGGTACCATGGGCTTAAGTGATTTTGAAGCCCACACAAGTGGTTCTATAAATAGAACCCTTGTGGAGAAGCATTCATTGCGGTTGCATTATTTTCGTTTTCTCTCTCTCTCTCTCTCTCTCACTCAAAGCCTTCATTCGTACCAGCTAGCACTGAGATTGAAGGAATCCGTTCGTGTGGACTGAGTAGAGACGTTGTCATCGTTCAACGTTCGTGATCGCTCCGTGGATCTGCATCAAAGGTTTTGATCATCACAAGAGATCTGCACCAAAGGTTTCAATCGTCACAAGAGGTAAATATTCTATCACTGATCATGACCATTCGTAAGGATCTCTAAAGGAGAAAATTTTAATTTCCGTTGCGTTTTGGACCGTAATTCTCCTTCATATAGTGCCAACGATTCTGAATATGGTTTTATTTTACCTTGAGGAGATTATTGAGAGATGATCATGGTATGGGACATGGATCATTTTATGAAATGCATGAGTATTCATTATTTTCCGCTGCGAACGCATATTCTTGAATATTCATGATAATTGAAATGTGTTATTTTAAATGACCAGGTGTATTGTGTATTAATGATGAATGATGTTGGGTTTTTGAAAGCTTTTAGTTTTTGAAAACGTCGACGTGACGCCCTTTGTTTATATGCGTGCTTATTTACTCTGATTATATGTTAAGTATTTTGGGGTAGAAAAAGGGGTGTTACATTAGTGGTATCAGAGCAAGTCGGTCCGTCCGGCCAGGTTGTTTAATTAAGTTTGTTCCCTAGTATGCGACATGTGTGTGAGAACACTGTCGATGCTTGTTTTATTCTCCATTGGCAGGTTGGGAATGAAATAAGTGGGGGAGAAGCGTCTGCTTCTCTTGGATGTTCCAATTGTATCGAGCTTGGACATTATGTTGTTGCCTGCAAGAGTGCAGTGTTGGCTAGTTAACCTGTTTTGAGAATGTTATGCTTTTCCTGAACCCGAAGAGAGGTCGGAGTCAAGGATGGTATTGGTTAGAATCTAATCGGGTGTATATCAACTGTTTTGAGAAGACGGTTATTTTTCCTGAGGTTGGTGCTAAGGAAGATTGGTTTGTGTCTGCTAAGCAAGTTGATGAATCAGTGCAAGGTGGTGCCGAGTTGTTTATGTTGTTGGCAACTTTGGATATTCGTGAGAAGAGGACGATTGAAGAATTGCCAATAGTTTGTGAGTTTGCGGAGGTATTTCCGGAAGATATAAGTGATTTACTGTCGGAACGTGAGGTTGAGTTTTCGATTGATTTAGTTCCTGGAACTAGTCCTGTATCGATGGCTCCCTATCGAATGTCTGCTTCTGAGTTGAAAGAGTTGAAGAGTCAACTTGAAGACTTGCTCGAGAAGAAGTTTATTCGTCCTAGTGTGTCGCCGTGGGGTGCACCTGTTCTGTTGGTCAAGAAGAAAGAAGGTTCTATGAGATTATGTGTTGATTATAGACAACTGAACAAAGTGACGATTAAGAATAAGTATCCACTCCCGAGGATTGACGATCTGATGGATCAGCTGGTTGGAGCTTGTGTGTTTAGCAAAATTGATTTGAGGTCTGGGTATCATCAGATTCGTGTAGAGGCTGAGGATATTCAAAAGACTTCTTTTCGGACAAGGTATGGTCACTACGAGTACTCCGTGATGCCTTTTGGTGTGACTAATGCACCTGGTGTATTTATGGAGTATATGAATAGAATTTTTCATGATTATCTGGATAAGTTTGTTGTTGTGTTCATCAATGATATATTGATTTATTCCAAGAGCGAAGAGGATCATGTCGAGCATTTGAAGGTTGCGTTGTCGGTGTTGAAAGAGAGGAAATTGTTTGCTAAACTCTCTAAATGTGAGTTTTGGTTGAGTGAAGTAAGTTTTCTTGGGCATGTGATTTCGAGTGGTGGTATTTCTGTGGATCCTACGAAGATTGAAGTTGTATCTCAATGGGAAGCTCCTAAGTCTGTTGCTGAGATTCGAAGTTTCCTTGGTTTGGCTGGTTATTATAGGAAGTTCATTGAAGGATTTTCTAAGTTGTCGTTACCATTGACGCAGTTGACTAGGAAAGGTCAAGCTTTCATTTGGACTTCGTAGTGTGAAGCGAATTTTCAAGAGCTTAAGAGAAGATTGACTATGGCTCCTATTTTGATTTTGCGGGATCCATTAGAAACTTCCGTTGTGTATTGTGATGCTTCTTTGTTGGGTTTGGGAGGTGTTCTGATGCAAAAAGGGCAAGTGGTCGCTTATGCTTCAAGGCAACTTAAAGTTCATGAGAGGAATTATCCGACGCATGATTTAGAGTTGGCCGCCGTTGTGTTTGTGTTGAAGCTTTGGAGACATTATTTGTTTGGATCGAGATTTGATGTGTTTAGTGATCACAAGAGTTTGAAGTACTTGTTCGATCAGAGAGAATTGAACATGAGGCAAAGAAGATGGTTGGAATTCTTGAAAGATTATGATTTTGGTTTGAATTATCATCCTGGAAAGGCGAATGTTGTAGCCGATGCATTGAGTAGGAAGTCATTGCACATGTCTATGTTGATGATTCAAGAATTTGAATTGTTGGAGCAATTTAGAGATTTGAGTTTGGTTTGTGAAGCGACGCCTTCGTGTGTTAAGATTGGTATGTTGAAGCTTACGTGTGGCATTCTTGACGAAATTAGAGAAGGTCAGAAGTCAGATTTGAAATTGGTCGATGTTAGGACATTGATTAATCAAGGAAAAGGTGGTGACTTTCGGATTGACGAAAATGGTATCATGAGGTGTCGTGATCGAGTTTGTGTTCCGGATGTTGCGGATTTGAGAAAGAGGATTCTTGAGGAAGGGCATAGAAGTGGTTTGAGTATTCATCCTGGTGCTACTAAAATGTATCAAGACATGAGAAAGATGTTTTGGTGGCAAGGTATGAAGAAGGATGTAGCGGAATTTGTGTATTCATGTTTGACTTGTCAAAAGTCAAAGATTGAACATCAAAAGCTGTCTGGTTTGATGCAACTGTTATCTATTCCCGAGTGGAAGTGGGATAGTATCTCTATGGATTTTGTTTCGGGTTTGCCGAGAACATCGAGTAATTGTGAGGCGATTTGGGTCGTTGTGGACAGGTTGACGAAATATGCTCATTTTATTCCGATGAGGATGGATTATTCGATGGAGAGACTTGCTAAGTTGTACATCGAAAGGATTGTGTGTTTGCATGGTATTTCGTCGAGCATTGTTTCGGATAGAGATCTGAGGTTCACTTCTAGATTTTGGGAAGGTTTGCAAAGTGCTTTGCGTACGAAGTTGCGTTTGAGTTCGGCATATCATCCGCAAACTGATGGTCAAACGGAGAGGACTATTTAGTCACTTGAAGATCTTTTGAGGTCTTGTGTTTTGGAACAAGGAGGAAATTGGGATAGTTTCTTGCCTTTGATCGAGTTTACGTATAACAACAGTTTCCATTCGAGTATTGGAATGGCACCTTTTGAGGCTCTTTATGGCAGAAGGTGTAGAACTCCTTTATGTTGGTACGAATCGGGAGAGAGTGTTGTGGTTGGACCCGAGTTGATTCAAGAGACTACTGATAAGATTAAGATGATCCAAGAGAAGATGAAGGCTTCTCAGAGTCGTCAAAAGAGTTATCATGATAAGAGGAGGAAAGCTCTTGAATTTGAGAAAGATGAGCATGTGTTTCTTTGAGTTACGCCAATAACGGGTGTTGGTAGAGCTTTGAAGTCGCGTAAGTTGACGCCGCATTTCATTGGTCCTTATCTGATTTCCGAGAGGGTAGGTGAAGTGGCATATCGGATTGAATTACCACCATCACTTTCTAATCTTCATGACGTGTTCCATGTGTCTCAATTGAGGAGGTACATTGCGGATCCATCGCATGTTGTTCCAGTAGATGATATTCAAGTGCGGGATAATTTGACGATTGATACATCACCTATGCGAATTGAAGATCGAGAAGTGAAGAAGCTTCGTGGTAAGGAGATTGCTTTGGTGAAAGTGATATGGGGCGGAGCCACCAATGGCAATATTACTTGGGAACTCGAGGATAAGATGAAGGAATCGTATCCGGAGTTGTTCGTTTGAGGTATTTTCGAGGCCGAAAATCTTTTAAGTGGGGGAGAGTTGTAACAACCCAATTTTAGTAATTATTTCTTATATTATTATTACTATATTTTATTTATTTATTTAGAGTGTTAATTAAGTAATTGGTTGTTAGGTAGTATAATAATCGATTATATTACTTAATTTAGAGTGTTAATTAATTATTTAGTTGATATGAGATATAATGAATAATTGAATTAATTAACTTGGTGTGTATATTGTGTTGGTTTAATTTATTTGAATTAAATAGAGATATTATAATACTAGGTCGTATTGGGCCTAATAATTAAATTAGGGGTATCATTACTTAAGCCCAAATATAATACTAGTATATAAGAGGTGAGGAAAGTGAGGAGTAGGATTAATTTGATCATTTGACGGAAATAGAGAAAGAGAAGAGGAAAAGTAAGGAGAAGAGGGGAAGAACAAGAGAGAAGCTAGGGTTTCCAGAAAATTGAAGAGGTAAGGGGGGAATCCTTATTATTATGGGTTAGTATGATTGGGTCAATGGGTAGAAATATGTTTAGGTTAAAATCCCTAAATTTCATGGTTTTGGAATTGTTAGGTTTTGATAAGTATTCTTGATTTATGGTGATTGATTGTGTTAAAACTGCAAATTGACGATATATATTTAGAGTATTGTGTGAGGTATAATTTTCTGAACATTTGACTTTTTACGGAATTGAAATCAGAGGTCCGAAAGTCCTCCAACGATGAAAAACGCAGAAAATTCTGCATTCTGTTTTTGTGTTAACCAGTTACCCTAGGGGCGTTAACCGGTTACTTGCTAAAAATCTGCCCAAAAATTCTACATTCTGTTTTGTGTTAACGCATTCTATTTTGCGTTAACCGGTTAACCAAAAGCGTTAACTGGTTAACACTGTTGAAATTTGCCAGGAAGTGCATTCTGTGTCGCATTAACCGGTTACCCAAATGCGTTAACCGGTTAACACTGTTGAAAAATGAAAAATTGAGATTTTAAAAGTTGTATTCAATTTGGAATGAAATCTAAGTGTGCGTATTTGATAATTAGCCTATATTTGTGAATGATATATTGTTATGAATGTGTATATGTACCATTGGTGGATAATTCATAGAGTTGAATTATGGTAATATGTGGAATGTTAAGATGGTAGAGATGATCTTAACTGCATATGTATTGGTATTTGTACATTCATTCATAGCATGGTCGACTTCATAGTGGAAGCGGTGAAACTGTGGGTTCACATGGTATTAGACGTTGATCCTTGAATGGAAATAGGCGTAGCAGACGTTGATCCTTAATTGGAAATAAGCGTAATGGCTTTGATCTTGTCCGGATCGGAAGCATGGCTTAGATTCTAGATATTGAATCGGAAAGCGGTGAAACATTGGGTTCACATTGAGGTACCGCATGCATAGAGTCACATGTCTTGCATTGAGTCACATTAGAGTTATGTGAAAATTGCATGTATGCGTTGATGTGATTGTGATGTGTGTATGAGATATGGTAATTGAATTTGTTGATGTTTGGATACATAACTTGGCAAAATATGTGATTACGTGATAATTGTAGTTATGTGTATATTTGGGAATATAGTATTGGATTTTAATATTATACTCCTTGAGTTTTGATGGATGTTTGAATCATGTGAAATAAATGTTAGTTAATATTATTGACATGGTTATACAGGGTGTGATGAATTTCTTTAATTGTTGATTTAATCATTGTGCTTTATTGGACTTCTTCATAATGATTTGAATTCTCACCCTTTCTGTTTGAATGTTGCCTTTACATGGGCATCGCGCAGATACTCAGGAGTAGTATTGCTGAAGTAAGTGGAAGGTAGCTCATTCGAGATTTAGCCGGAGAGCTTCCGTATTTTAGTTTGAAGACTAGGTAATGAGTCAATGCTCTGGTCATGTAACACGGGGTATATTAGTAGTATTGAACTCGTATCCTATTTGGATAAGTATTATATTATTTCTTGTGAACATGCTTATTTGCAATTGTTGTTTTGGAGGCCATAGTGCCAACGATTCTGAATATGGTTTTATTTTACCTTGAGGAGATTATTGAGAGATGATCATGGTATGGAACATGGATCATTTTATGAAATGCATGAGTATTCATTATTTTCCGCTGCGAACCCATATTCTTGAATATTCATGATAATTGAAATGTGTTATTTTAAATGACCAGGTGTATTGTGTATTAATGATGAATGATGTTGGGTTTTTGAAAGCTTTTAGTTTTTGAAAACGTCGATGTGATGCCCTTTGTTTATATGCGTGTTTATTTACTCTGATTATATGTTAAGTATTTTGGGGTAGAAAAAGGGGTGTTACACATATAATTATGTTGATGATCAACAACTTGGAGATGAGGTAAATATTCCAACTAATGATGGTGAAGGGGAGAGCGATATGTGTAACACCCCGACTTTTAAATAGAGTGTATTATTTAACTTTTGGTGTGAATTATTCATTATATCTTATTTGGATATTTTTTTGGAGTATGAGGAAATTGTTTTAATATACTAATTACTGGGGTTAGGAGTTTTAAGAGCATATAATTAAAATAATATTTTTTTAAATTATTGCTGATAATTAGACATATTAATTATTTGGTAATAAGATAAAATAATAGAAATTATATAATCCTGATTAAATAATTATTTAAGTTGAATATTTATTTAACTTAAATATTTATTTAATTTAATTAATAATTTTATTTAATAAATGGGAGAATGAGTCATTTTTGTGAATAGAGAAGAGTATGAGGTGAGAGGAGAGAAATTTAAATTAAATTAGGAAAAAAGTGTAATTTTGAGAAATAAGGTCATATAAATTTTAAAGTGTGGAGAGAAGCTTGGTTTTAGAATTTTTTGGCATACGTGAAAAGGAGGCAGAAGGAATGGAGAGGATTTTGGGGAATGGAGCAGAGTTTGAGAGCAGAAACCCAAAAAGTTATTGGAATCATCAACCTTACTGCAATTCTAAGGTAATGGGAGACAATTATCTGCTTATTGGTGATTTTAGGCAAGCAGGATAGTGAGGGTTCCTTACCCTCCTATCAACGCCTTGGGATTTATATTAATTTTCCTTAATTTTTCCCATTTGATCGGTGTAAATTGACCAAATAAGGTTTGGGCTAAACCTTATTGATCGACCAATGGAAATATTTTTCTATTTGATTTTTCTAAGACCCAAAAGGGGATTTGAGATAAATCCCCTACGGTATCTATAAGTGTTATTGTTTGTAGGTTTATAAACCTTTTATTGATGATGATATTGTATGAGTTTTGTGTTGTGTTATGTGATTAACTCTATAGAGTTGAGATTTCCCCCAAAAAAAATCGAACAACTCTTCTTGGGACTCTGCTTGGGCCGTTTGTTTTTTCAATTTTATAATGATCATAGTTTTGGTCGACCTGTAATTTGGTCGATCTGTGAGCTTAGTTAAAGGTTATTTCATACATAGCACATGGTTTTGGCTATAAAGTCTTTTGATAAGGCAAAATATAAACTTGTAACATTTGAATTCCTATTAGCCATGGTTAACATTATCTGTTTTGGGATGGTCGTGACTCAATTTAGATAATTATTCATGTTTTGGATTTGTTCAATAAACTCAAAAACGCAGGGAGCCGTAGAAGGGTGTTGATCGCCTTATTTCATGCATAACTTGAGTTTTGTAAGTCGGTTTGAAATTTCGTTAGTTGCATTGGAAAGCTAGAGTGATAATCTTTCTTTTGAACTAGAAAAATTGGGTTTATGGGCGCTATAACACTAGTAGTTTGTTGGTTTTTATACCCGAGGCGTAGTCAAATTCAGTCTTACGATAACTTGAGTTTCCTAAGTCCTTTTAGGATGCCATCAGTTGCATTAGAAAGAGGACTTAATGGTATTTCAAACTAGAGAGTTTCATAATTATATTATGAGTATATAATTTTTCGTGCTATTTTGAAGTCAGTCTTTCTTTTTTAGAGTTTATGTAGGAATTATCGCGATAAGGTTAAACTGAAACGAATAGAACTGGAGCTTCGTAACTCTGCTTGGTGTGTGATTAAGTGTGTTTAAAGAAATTTCAAACTGTATAGTTTCATAATTTTATCATAAGTCTATAATATTTTATGTTATTTTGAGGTGAGACAAAATTTTAGAGTTAGGTCCAAAATTTTGAGCAATTTTGGGTGTTATGACCTTTTGTTACCTTTGATGAGTTGAAGGATCCTATTTTATTTGGTTAGGTTTATTATAGAGTTGTCATAGTTTCTTTAGAGTTGTTAGAGTTGGAGATCAGAATATATGATACACTTGAGCTGAGTTTGGAGCACTATTGACATTATAAGGTTACTTTTTGAGTAATTTGAAGGTAAATTGCCTTCTATGTCCTTAGTAGAGTTATCATCATGGATATTACCCTTAGAACATTTTGGTACTTTAGAGTACCTTTGGGGTACTCGAAGGTTATTTTGAGCATTTCCTAGAGTTTTTGGAGTCCGAAAGCCCTTCGGTGGCATTTTAGAGCATCATATGACATTAGAGTCCTTTTGGTCACCTTAGAGTCACTTTTGAGTAAATTGAGAGAATTGTCATTATCCTGTTGATGGTCTGACATAATAATAATATTTAGTTTTAAGAGTTTTTGAGAAAATAATAAGTTTTTGAGAAACTATGATTCATTGGGACTTTTTGAGTAATTTGATGAGTTGAAGAGAATTGGTAATAATATAACTTTACCTTTAAATAAATAATTAAATTGTTTGAAAATACATTTTAAGTATAGTAATCCAGAGAGGGATTACAGTGATGACCTTGAATGATGTTTTGAGCATAGTAATCCAGATATGGATTACAATGATGGCCTTAAATGACGTTTTGAGCATAGTAATCCAGAGAGGGATTATAGTGATTGTCGAGTATGGAAAATTATAGGTTCAAGAGTGGAACCTTTTGTGAATGATTGAGACTTGTGTGTTGTTATGATTTTGAGATGATGATTATGTTGCATGTTATGTTGTTGTGATCCTGCATTCATGTACTTCGAAGATAGGTAGGACTTTGGTCTATTTGGCGGCCTCCGATCTATTTGGTGAGATCGTTGGTCTATTTTAGAGACCAGAGGAGGGTCTTAGATCTATTTGATGGGGATCGTCGATTCAGGTGAAGGACCGAAGACCGTGGAAGAAATCAGTAACATGCCTCTAATATTCACAAAAACTTGGTACCACATGCATTTGAGATGGAGATGATGGCATTTGCATTGCATTTGCATTATGAGTTGTTTGATTGAGTTTGAGTGGGATTGAGAATACTATTATATTCATTATTACTATCCTATTTTGTTGAATTTCACCGTTACCATTTGTTAGATGTATTCTCACCCTCTGTTTGTTGTTGTGGCGTTTGTGCTCTTCGGGAGTACATACAATCAGGTACTTAGCAGGAGTAGTTGCTTATGAGTTGGAAGATGGCCTTGAAGGTTGTATTTGTTTATTTTATTTATCGTTTTTAGTTGGTATTTATCTGCTTTGATCTATAACATTGGGGAAGGGCGTGTTATTTATTTTGGAGTTTCCTACTGAAATTTATTTTCGTTATTTGGTGACTTATTATATTATTGATTATATGAGGATTATTTGTTTTTCGTTGGGAGTTTGAAAATATTTTCATGAAATAAATGATTTGTATGAAGTAACATTCCTAAACATCTACTATTTTCTCTTTTATATTAAGAGTCGGGGTTTGGGGTGTTACAATATGTCATAAGATGAGAATCTTGGTGAAGCTCCAGAATCATCTCAACTTCAACTTAGGAGGTCTAATAGGAAGAGACAACCTTCTACAAGGTATAATTTTGATGAGTATGTGATCTTGACTGAAGAGGGTGAACCTGAGTGTTTTCAGGAGGCCATGGAAAGTGATGAAAATCAAAAGTGGTTAGATGCAATGCATGACAAGAAGAAATCATTGCATGATAATCACACTTATGATTTAGTGAAGTTGCCTAAAGGAAAAAGGACTTTGAAAAATAGGAGGATTTATAGAGTTAAATATGAGAGAAAATCTATGTCTCCAATATATAAATCCAAATTAGTGGTGAAAGGTTTCCGTCAAAGAAAGGGTGTTGATTTTAATGATATTTTTTCACCTGTTGTAAAGTTGTCATCAATTAGAACCATGTTGAGTTTGACTACTACTCTTGATTTAGAGGTTGAGAAAATGGATATAAAAACAACTTTCTTTTATGGTGATTTGGAGGAAGAGATATACATGAAACAACCTGATGGTTTTCAAGTTAAAGGAAAATAAGATCATGTGTGTAGATTAAGAAAGAGTTTATATGGGTTGAAGTGAGGTCCAAGGAAGTGGTACAAGAAGTTTAAGTCTGTTATGTGTGATCAAGGATACAAAAAGACTACTTCAGATCATTACATCTTTGTTAGAAAATTTTATAATAATGACTTCATTATCCTGTGGTTATATGTTGATGATATGCTAATTGTAGGAAAAAGTATTTCTAACATTAAAAGGTTAAAGAAGCAATTGGAAGAGTCATTTTCCATTAAAGACATGGGTGCAGCTAAACAGATTCTTGGCATTAGAATCATGTGTGATAGAAAAGAGAATAAACTTTGGATGTCACACGAATATTATATCGAAAGAGTGTTGCAAAGATTCAAAATCAAAAGTTCTAAGGCGGTAAGCACTCCTATTGCTACTCAATTCAAGTTGAGTTATAATCAAAGTCCTTCAAGTGAAAATGAAGTGTTTGATATGAAATGTGTTCCTTATGCGTTTGCTATGGGTAGTTTGAAGTATTCAATGGTGTGTACAAGACCAGATATAACACATGATATTGGTACTGTTAATAGATTTTTGTCAAAATCCAGGTAGAGAGCATTGAAATGCTGTAAAATAGATTTTAAGGTATCTTCGCGGTACTGCTTCTACGAGGCTTTGTTTTGGAGGAGATAAGCCTACTCTAGTGGGATACTCTGACCCTGATATGGCTGTAGAAATTGATTCTAGAAAGTCCACTTCAGGCTACACCATTAAATTTGCAGGGGAGTTGTGGCTTGGCAGTCTAGAATGCAAAAATGTGTAGCATTGTCTACTATAGAAATTGAGTTCATTGTTAAGCATGCAAAGAGTTACTGTAGTTGAAGAAATTTTTGCATGTGCTTGATTTGGTCAAGAAAAATATGTGTTATTTGTTGATATTCAAAATGTTATTCATCTTGGTAAGAATATGGCTTTTCATAATCGGTCTAAACACATTAATGTGAGATATCATTGGATACATGGTGTTTTAGATGCTAAGTTGTTGGAATTAGCTAAAGTTTATACAGATGATAATGGTTTGGGGAAATTTGAAGTTTGTTGTGATATCGTTGGCTCATCGATTTTCCTCCACATAATTGTGAGGGGGGATTTGTTGGGTTTTTGTCTCCCTTCCTATGTGGGGAAAAACTCAAATCTGATTAGCCCATTTGTATCACTTATTTAAGTGGAGGAGATCAATTTAGGGTTGAGAGAGATAGAGAGAAAAATAAGGATTCAAAAGAGAGAAAAAAGGAGAGAAACTTAATCACATTTTTCTGCAATCAGTCTCACTAAAATGACGATCTCATATTCGTTAACCGTCAAATCAAGATCAAATTTGGAGGGCATGTTTGAAACACCTGTATCTAATTTTGCACCATTCAGAATTTCAAAACAAGGTCTGAGCTAAGTAATTTTTTAAATTATTTTATTCTTATTTGTAAAGTAGTTTGCTTTGTGATTAACAGTTGTTAGAACTAGTTTGTGAATCACTTTAACACTCTCTTGTACCCTTAATTGATTACAGTGGACCTATTTCTTTGGTCTGGACCACTCATGGTTTTTACTCTCATATTGAGGAGTATTTCACATTAAAATATCAATGTTCTTTTAATTGTGTATTTATTTGTTCGATTTGCCATCTTATATTTATTGTTGATCCTCAAAGTTCCTACAAATGTGTGATATTTTATATCTATTATATATTGGTCTGTTATTCTGTCTTAAGTTTTTCATCATCTATATCAAAAAGTCTACAAGTTACGCCATAAATTAGCAATCAAAAAAATATGCTCTATTTTGAAGATTATAGTATGTATTTTCTTCAATCAATTTAATTATTTTTTGAAACTCTCCTCGTCTCTTTAACATATTTTTTACAACAATTGTTTTTAAATTACATAAATAAATATGTGTGTGAGTGAGTATATATGCACATGTGTGCATGTGTGTGATCCGTTGAATATAAAATAATACAATATTTTTTTTAATATATTGAATGGATGGGATCCAACATCAGACTGTTGTTGGAAATTGTTTTGCAATATTAGTTCCAAAATGACAAAAGAGTTAAATAGCATTTAATACTTTGCTTTAAGTCCCACATAGAAAGTGGAGACATCCTTTAAAGCATTTATAAATGCTTTGGAACTTTAACTCACCAAAGGAACAAAGAGAATAAGGTGCCACATGGACATGTGGTGGTCCCAAGCATTATGCCACTTGACACAACCAATGGACCCACGCCAGTGTTGCCACCGGCGACACCGGCTCCGGGACCGGGACCGGGGGCGTGGGCGTGGGCGTAGAGGCGCTAGTGGCGGCTTGTAGGCGGCACTTGAGCACTTATGCATGTCGCATCGGAGCGATCGGGCTATTCGCGGCGTTAATGAGGCGGCCGGCCTTCGGCCGGCATGCTGCGTTTTTATTAGTGCTCAGAATTTTAGTTATTGTTTTGTTTGAATTTTGAATTCAATTTTCATATCTTTTCATAAAATAGTGTCATATATGAAACATTGTGTTTTATGGTGAAATGGTGTTGTTTCATCAAAGGTTGCAAACTTTTGAAACAACATCCATATCTCCTATAAATATATGATTCTATTCAGAAAAATAACACAAGAACTAAAAACGTATTTCTCTTCCAAATTCCAGAAAAACCTTCCTTGCATTTCGGGTTCTTCACTTGTCTTGTGCAGACTCGAAATTAAGGCTGATATTATCCTGAGTGTTCTTGCATTTTCCAACTCTAAGACATAATAAAAGAGTGCTTGAAATACTTTTAAGGAAAGTGATTCTCAATCACGATTCAGTCCTGGATCCATTTAATTTTACCGAATTTTCTAACAATCTTAAAAGTATTAGTAACATAATGGCTTCAGACGCTGCTGTTTCAAGCATCAAAGTGATGAACCAGGATCTTGTCAAGTTAGATCGATTTGATGGAACAAATTACACAAGATGGCAAGACAAGATGACATTCCTATTGACTGCCCTGAAGGTTCACTATGTTCTTGATCCCAACCTACAACCAATACCTAAACCAACATAAAATGATTCGGAAGAACTCAAGAAGGAGCGCAAGAAACGCAAGGAGGACGAACTGCTTTGTCGTGGACACAATCTGAATACTTTATCTGATCGTCTCTATGACCTCTACACAGACAATCCATCGGCAACAGAAATATGGAAGGCACTAGAATTCAAGTTCAAGGTTGAAAAGGAAGGTACGAAGAAGTTCTTAATATCTAAATATTTCGATTTTAAATTCTTAGATTCTAAGCCCATTCTTCCCCAAGTGCATGAATTGCAAGTTCTGGTCAATAAAATAAAGGCAGTAAAAATAGACATCCCTGAGACCTTCCAAGTCGGTGCAATTATTGCAAAATTACCACCTTTATGGAAAGGCTACCGAAAGAAATTGTTGCACAGTTCCGAGGACTTCTCCTTGGAGAAAATTCAGAAACATCTTCGAATCGAGGAGGAATCGAAGGAGAGGGAGAAATCAGAACCCCCTACTCATTTCAAAACAAACATTGTGACCAACAAGGGAAAGAAGAGACATGATGGCATGAAGAGTCATCTTGGACCAAAGAAAGAACATAACAAGTTCAAGAACTCTGGCGGTCATAAAGGTCCAAAGAACGGATGTTTCGTATGCGGTAAACCTGGACACTATGCTCGAGATTGCAGACAAAATAAAGCAAAAAATGAGATCAATGCAATTCGATCAGATGATGACATAATTGCTACAGTGAGCGAAATTATGGTAATCAAAGGAAAAGTTCAAGGTTGGTGGTATGACACTTGTGCTACGGTGCATGTTACTTATGACAAGGCTGCATTCAAAACCTATTCTGAAGCAATTGATGGACAAGAGGTACAAATGGGAAATGAAGTCCGCTCTAAAGTTGTTGGAACCGGTTCGGTCAAACTTAACTTCACTTCTGGAAAGAAAGTTACACTTGTAAATGTGCTTCATGTTCCAGACATGAATAGGAATCTTGTTAGTGGGGATTTATTGGGAAAACCGGGTATTAAATCTGTATATGAATCGGGCAAACTTATTTTGACCCGTAATGGTGTATTCATTGGAAAAGGATATTCCGCAGAGGGAATGATCAAACTATGTACTAATGATAATATTATTAATGAAATTTCTAATTCCGCTTACATGCTTGATTCCGTTTCTTTATGGCATATTAGATTAACACATTGTGGTATTAGTTCTATGAAGAGACTAATTAAATCTGGACTAATTTCATGTAATATAAAGGATTTCAAAAATGTGAATTATGTGTTGAATAAAAAATGATTAAGAAGCCTTTCAAAAGTGTTGAAAGGAAAACGAAATTACTTGATCTTGTGCACTCAGATTCGTGTGAATTTAATGGAATGTCGACACGTGGAAGGAATAGATACTTTATTACATTCATAGACGATTCCTCTAGATACACTCATGTATATCTCTTAAAGCATAAAGATGATGCATTTAATGCCTTTAAGACTTATAAAGCAGAAGTCGAAAATCAATTAAATAAAAGTATAAAGGTCCTTAGAAGTGATAGGGGCGGCGAATACTTTTCAATTGAATTTGATGCATTCTGTGAAGAGCACGGTATAATACATGAATGTTCGGCACCACGAACACCGCAACAAAATGGCATGGCAGAAAGAAAGAATCGAACATATCAAGAGATGATGAATGCCATGTTGATGCATTCTAAATCACCCCTTAACTTATGGGGTCAGGCATTATTGTCCGCCTGTCATATAATCAATAGAATTCCGTTAAAGAAAACTGGTATATCTCCATATGAGTCATGGAAAGGCAGAGCGCCAAATATCAGTTACTTCAAAGTGTGGGGGTGTGTGGCATACTACAAAAACATGGACCCTAAAAGAACCAAGTTGGGTCCTCGAGGAATAAGATGTGCTTTTGTAGGATATGCACAACACAGTAAAGCATATAGACTCTTAAATCTAGAATCTAATGTAATTGTTGAATCCCGGGATGTAGAATTCTTTGAAAACCTTATCACAAAGGATAAAGGATCGGAGTCAGCCACTAATAAAGAATCTCATGAAGATAACTCTTCTCGGATTGTAGAAATACAAACTGAAGGCACTCCTATAATCATTGAACCACAACCCGAGCCTAGGATAAGCAAGAGAATTCGGAAAACAAAGAATCTAGGACCAGATGAGATTGATTCTCAATCTATTTCCTTTTATCTTGTTGAGGGAAATTGTAAGAACTTTGTTCAACGCATTCCGATTATTCTTCAAGTGGAAGATGATCCAAAAACTTATAAGGAAGCAATAACTTCAAGGGACTCCACTTTTTGGAAAGATGCTATCCAAGATGAAATGGATTCAATTGTATCAAACCACACTTGGGAACTTGTTGACTTACCTAAGGGATCAAGGCCCATTGGATGCAAGTGGGTGTTTAAGAAGAAATACCATAGCGATGGTACTCTAAACACTTATAAAGCCAGATTAGTGGCAAAAGGATTTAGACAGAAAGAAGGCATAGATTACTTCGACACATACGCACCAGTAGCAAGAACAACTACTATTAGATTGTTGTTTGCCTTAGCATCTTTGAGTGATCTTATAATCCATCAGATGGATGTTAAAACAGCGTTCCTAAATGGAGATCTCGATGAGGAAATCTACATGGAACAACCGGAAGGCTACCTGCTTCCTGGAAATGAACAAAAGGTGTGTAAACTTGTCAAATCCTTATACGGACTAAAACAAGCACCAAAACAGTGGCATCAAAAATTTGACTCTGTAATACTCTCAAATGGATTTATTCCTAATTCTTGTGACAAGTGTTTATACACAAAGACGTGCAAAACCACTGTAATATTCCTTTGTCTCTATGTCGATGATATGTTGATCATTAGTAATGATTTAAAAGGAATCTTAGAAACAAAGAAGTTTCTAACATCCACTTTCAAGATGAAAGATCTTGGACTTGTTGACACAATTTTAGGGATCAAGGTTAAGCGAAATAATGGGGGTTATGAACTTAGTCAAACCCACTATATTGAGAAAATGCTTGATAAGTTTAAACATCTAAACTTTAAGGAAGTAACCACTCCATTTGATCATGCCAACAAACTTCAAAAGAATAATGGAAGATTAGTGGCTCAATTGGAATATGCAAGTGCAATAGGGTGTCTAATGTACCTAATGCAATGTACCAGATCCGACATATCATTTGCAGTCAGTAAAATGAGTCGATTTACTAGTAATCCAAGTAATGAACATTGGAAGGCAATTACAAGGATTTTTGGCTATCTACTGAAAACCAAGGACCTTGGTCTTCAACATGGAAGGTTCCCTGCCATACTAGAAGGATACACTGATGCGAGTTGGATATCTAATATTGGAGACCATAAATCTACAACTGGATGGATATTTACACTTGCTGGTGGAGCAATTTCTTGGAAGAGCAAGAAACAAACATGCATTACACTTTCGACCATGGAATCAGAGTTCGTGGCTCTCGCTTCCGCCGGTCAAGAAGCGGAATGGTTGAGGGATCTTCTGTTGGAAGTTCCATTGGCTAAAGACAATGTCTCAAAAGTGATGATACATTGCGATAGCCAAGCCACATTAGCAAGAGCATTCAACGAAGTGTATAATGGAAAGTCTAGACATATAGGACTTAGACATTCGTTCGTAAGAAAATTGATTAAGGATGGAATCATTTCACTCACCTACATACGAACATGCTATAACTTAGCAGATCCGTTTACTAAGCCATTGTCCAGAGACTTAGTACGAACAACCTCGAGAGGAATGGGGTTGAAACTCCTTAAATAAAAGTTCCGACAGCGGCAGCAACCCAATCTTATGTTAACAAAACATTAACTTCAAGATTCAATGGGTAACAACAAGTCGTTGAATTGGATGTAAGTCAAGAATTTGGGAAATAAGGTTGACTGTGTTGAATTGAGGGTTGAGGTTTCCAAAACCTCTTAATGAAGTTCATTAACGAAGAAGAGTATCTATTGGAAAGGATGTTATATGAACCTCACCTATGTGAATTTTGAGATGGTGCCGTCTCAAAGTGAGAGTTGGAGTTTCTCTCATGAAAAATTCATGAAAAGGATAGCATATGGCCATAAATAAGTGCTAAGCGAGATATGTAAAGGAAGAACCTTTAAAGAGTGTGTGTAAGGTAACGCCGGTCTGATCCCATGAATTAATGGTTTAAAAGCTTTGCTATCAAACATTCCGATTAAACTTTGCGTTATCCTCACTAAAGTTAAGTTTAAAATCGAAAGATACCTAACTGTATTAACACTTTTTATATTTCACTATCTGGAATGATTTTTGTCATTATTAGAACTAGTGGGGGATTGTTGGAAATTGTTTTGCAATATTAGTTCCAAAATGACAAAAGAGTTAAATAGCATTTAATGCTTTGCTTTAAGTCCCACATAGAAAGTGGAGACATCCTTTAAAGCATTTATAAATGCTTTGGAACTTTAACTCACCAAAGGAACAAAGAGAATAAGGTGCCACATGGACATGTGGTGGTCCCAAGCATTATGCCACTTGACACAACCAATGGACCCTCGCCAGTGTTGCCACCGGCGACACCGGCTCCGGGACCGGGACCGGGGGCGTGGGCGTGGGCGTAGAGGCGCTAGTGGCGGCTTGTAGGCGGCACTTGAGCACTTAGGCATGTCGCATCGGAGCGATCGGGCTATTCGCGGCGTTAATGAGGCGGTCGGCCTTCGGCCGGCATGCTGCGTTTTTATTAGTGCTCAGAATTTTAGTTATTGTTTTGTTTGAATTTTGAATTCAATTTTCATATCTTTTCATGAAATAGTGTCATATATGAAACATTGTGTTTTATGGTGAAATGGTGTTGTTTCATCAAAGGTTGCAAACTTTTGAAACAACATCCATATCTCCTATAAATATATGATTCTATTCAGAAAAATAACACAAGAACTAAAAACGTATTTCTCTTCCAAATTCCAGAAAAACCTTCCTTGCATTTCGGGTTCTTCACTTGTCTTGTGCAGACTCGAAATTAAGGCTGATATTATCCTGAGTGTTCTTGCATTTTCCAACTCTAAGACATAATAAAAGAGTGCTTGAAATACTTTTAAGGAAAGTGATTCTCAATCACGATTCAGTCCTGGATCCATTTAATTTTACCGAATTTTCTAACAATCACTACCAATCCTTCTAATAAATTGTCTTTTGATTTGGAACTTTCCATTTTGCTTCTCATTTTTTATGCATGATTATAAATTAGGGGTGACCCATATCAGTAGGCTCTAATAGAGCTTAAAATTTAGGTTGGAACTAACTCCATTTTTAGGTTGGTTTATGTTTCTCTCGAGTTTATGGTGGTTGGTGATGGAGATTTAATTGACTATTCAATGAAAATATCTTTTATTTGCTTTAAAGGTTATTTTTCTTAGACATATTTGTTGTATGACCTCTTTCCCAAGTATATATCTTCCATTATTTTGAATTTCTTAGACACATGCGAATACATTCAATTCGCATTCAATTACTTTTTATGCACGTTAACTCGGTGTTCTGTTCATGTCTAAATAAATAGTCTATGGTCTTTAACAAAAGCTTGAAAACATATACTACCTCCGTTTTTTATTATAAGTCGCTTTGAGAAAATATTTTGTACCACAATATAAGTCGTTTTATAATATCATTGAGTCATTAATGTTATTTTTCCTACTATACCCTTAAATATTTATTATTCTCTCTTCTTTCAATTATATCAATTTATCTTTCCAATATCATTAATGAAGGACAATTTTGTAAAATCCTTCATAATTTCTCTTTTTTATACCACAATTATTACATTTCTTAATACGTGTGAAAAGTCAAAAACGACTTATAATAAAAAACGGAGGGAGTATATGATAAGGAAAAAAGAGATTTTAATTTGTGAAGAAGACTTTGGTTTTGTGATGAACTCATCAAAATATTTGTCATGATGTATGATGTGAAATACATGTAAATAATGATATTGTTCATCATACCAAATTCCCCGGGTCACGAAGATGAAATTATGCAAAGAATCTTCTAAGCTTAGTGATCATTGCGTTGTATATTTTTTGATTGTCTAGATTTTATCCTCTACTTAATTGTCAATCTACAAAAGAATTCATATTTAAGTGAGCTTGAGAAAATTTTACTATAAATCTTCTCATTTTATGCTTCCCATCCTATATTGTTGGTTCATGTTTATACCTTTTTGGAGTATATATGTATATAAGTTGTTTTGAACTTATTTCCATGAGCTCTACATAAAATCTTATGAAAAATTCTAATTCCTATGAAAATAATTTGAATTTATTTTATCTTTTATTATTGTAGAAATTAGTGGAATAAATGTGCATTCACACGAGTACTGCTGTGATACGCGGAGTTGTCACCAGAGGTAATATGAAATTTTTAAAAAACATCAAATAAAAGCATTATCAAAGAAAAAATGTATTATAGAATGGATATATTGTATAAATTATTATTTTAAAAATTAAATACTAAATAAAGAAAATAATAAAAATAACGATATATAAATGATATTGTTGAAAAAAATATTAAATTAGTTTATTGAAAAAATAATATTTAAAACAAATTAAAAATAAATAAACTATATAAAGAAGATAAAAAGAGTCTTTATTAAAGATTACTTAAGAAAATAATTTCAATAGATTACTTAAGGAAATAATTTTAATGGAAACCCAAAATAAAGGATTAATAAAATAATTTAAATGGTTGTTTTATAAAATCAAGTCTAATTATTGAAATTCCAAAACTTAACTCTTTAATTTATTGAACGTATAAAATTAAAAACAAAAGAAATGTATTGTCAACGGGCCTATATCATGTCATGTTATATATTGGAAAAGTTCATGTATGTTACGGTCAATACATTTCAATCCTTGTCTTCCTCTTCTTCCTTCATCACTCAGGAGGTTATTCCTAGTCATAGTTGAATCGTTTTGCTTGTTGATTTACACTTTATTTTGCATGTTGTTTCTTAGCTTTAGATCAACATCCGTTTTGCGAGTTGATTGGTTCATAACAATAAGTCATCATCAAAAAGGTTTCTCACTTTTGCATGTTGATTTACACATGGTTTTGATTGTGCTTCATTTTTTCAGATCAACTTTCGACATGGAAAAAGACGCATCTTGGAGAAGATTTATGATGGATCTTGATTATTTGGAGTATGAGGACACACGACAGTTGAATAAGCTTAAGAATAAAGAAGGATGTGTTGAAGAACTCAATGTTGGTAAAGGGAAAGGTAAAGTCACATATTCATCACGCGGTGTAGCCTAGGAGAAAACTGATCTTGTGGGAATGCATGCAACAATGGAAGAGGATGACAGGGGAAAAGGAAAAATCGCAGAATCTATAGATGTTGTTGGTGCGGATTCAAAACCTCATGTTGAAAACTAAGTGTTGGAAGGACAAAAAAGGAAAAGGTCTCCGTCTCCGGGTCCTTCGTATATCTTAATACCATCTGACAATTTGAGGTAAAACCTTTATTGTTAAGATGTAATATCCCCATAAAGATCACAAGTAAACCAAAGGGATTTGTTGTTTTTAAGTTGATGTAAAGACACCGATTTATGTCATGCATGACTGTTAGCTAAAGTTGTATTTGTTATGTGTAATGTGGATGTAGTTATGCATATAGTAGTTCATTGGATGATAACAGTAACGACTCTTCGGAATTTGAGTCTGAAGAGTGCATTTGGGAGAGGAAAGTTAAATTAGGGAAGGTTATAAAGAAAAACATGATGGTAAGTTGTATAGTATATAATAACAATGACCATTATTAGTATGTAGTATGTGATAGTAAATGATTAAATAGTTTATATGTGCAGCAAATTACTCGTAAAGTGATTCGTATGTGTTTGTCAATACCTCAAAGCTCGATGGAGCTACTTAATACTGACACCGAAGTTTCGTACCAGTGCCAGCTAAAAAAAAGGAACGGTGTGGAGGAAAAGTTTCTTGCTAACGGTTGGTATGAATTTGCCAAAAATAGAAGGATGAAGAGAGGAGGTGTACTGGAATTTTGCCTTTACTACCCTCTAGCCACAAAAAACTTAGTGTTTGGGGTGAACCGATAAATGTTGGTTGAGGATGAGCATATAAGTCATATATTTTCATGGGGTATGTGTATGTTTTGGCAACAATTTGACGTGATGTGGTTAATGGTGTTGGTCCAGTTCTTATCTTTTGAATCAGATTTAATACAATCTTTGTAATAATATTTTATATTCAGTTTGAACAACTAATGTTTGAGTAGTAGCAGCAATGTAAAAAGAATGTTATGAATGACCGTTTAATTTGAATATTAAGTAGTAATAACACCAGTTTATGGTGTTGCGTGTAATATGAATATTCTCTTTGACTAATATTAAGTAATAGTGGTGTAAAATGATGTTGTATAATAGGTTTAAACGGTTCTTTATTCATGTGTTACATTTTATCGATTGTTATTACTTCTAATGGAAGGGATTTTTTTTATCCAAGGATTATTATATTTGTTGGAAAAGAACAATCAGATTTTCATCTTGCATGTGTGGGCAGAAGTGGATTGTTGTAAAAAGTTGATGTGTATATTGTTGTACTGCAAAAATATTTGACAATCACATGGTACGATTAAAAGATGTTATGCAACATCAATTAATATTTTTATAGAAAGTAGTATGGGCATTGAAGTTGTAGAAGGACATATGTATGAAGTAGGCGCGTCACTGTATTAATGAATTAGTATTTAAAAAGTGCATTTTTCTTTTGTCACATGTGAAGTTGTATTAGGTAGAAATATGTAAAATGTAATGCAAATAAATTGTAGTGGTTGAGATATTTTTTGTGCTATTGTGGATAAGATTTGGATTTTTGTATGTCCATAAAGACAATTATTGTTGCATGCTTTACTCACATGACCAATCACTGTGAGGAATTTATAGTAATGATCTCTTATTACAATCCAAAATAAAAAAACCATCAATATATGTCTCATCAATATTTCCTTTACCTCTTGCAACCACATTTGCAGATATGATTAGTGGATGGTACCATATGCAACTACATATTGAACAACCAAGGTATTCATCATGTCTTAATATATAACAAAGACCAAGTTCATCTAATTAGTGGATGGTACCATATAGAGGCTTCTACAATCTTCCATCTGATGTTGTAGTTGAAGCCGGTTATTACCACAACAATAATTTTGGAATAAATGGGTTTAAACAACTGCTGCATTTTTGAAATTACTCTGACCCCTATAAGTGTGACACTACCAAAATTATTTGAGTATCTTGAATCTATATTATGTCATATGCCTTAATTTTGCATCAATATTAAAAGAGTATGACTATGAGGATCTTATATTAGGTGGTGATAACATAAAGACAATAATCATGACATTGTTGAACATACTAAGACCCATATCGCACTAAATTGGCATACGAATGGGATGATTTTTGTGAATCTAGTCAATTCAAATCTGGTGAAAAAATCCTTTTTAGATTGGATGTTACTTCCTTAACCAAAAAATGTCATGTATATAAACTTAGTTTAGTCTAAGTTGTGTTTGTATTGGTACTAATAATATTTACATATAAATATATGTTGGATGCAATATCGAAAATTGCAATTTTGCTTTGGTAGTGAAATGTTAAATGAAAAAAAAAAAGGTTCATGAAATTTTTATAATTAAAATTGATGTTGTTTGTAAAATATTAAATGTAGCTGAATGTGAACATCAGCCACTGGTATGAACATGACATTACAAATATTTAGTCATTCATTTTCTAAGTAAATAAGAGAGTGTTCAACAGTTTCATAATGGTATTCGTTACTGTAAAATCAAAACAGCTTTTCAAAAACTTGTGTTGCCATCTCCAAAAAAATGTAGTGAATTGGTAGATGTTGGATATCCCATCATGTGCATAATGGTAAAAGACATTGGCTGACATACCTAAAAGGAATATAAAAGCATAATTTATAAGAAATCTATGTTATCTACAATAGATAGGATGACAAAATAATTTGTCAAATTCAGATTATAAATAACATAGTTCGTATATAGGCATCGGGTTCAAAATGAAAAGCAACGCGTACCAATTAAATATTGTTGAAAACCTCTTTATAGATAATGTTTGTTGTGGAAGATTTCAGATTGTTTTTTTGGTCGTGTATCAATATCTTGATCCCCTTCTTGCTCGTAACCTTGGAAAGTGCTATGTAGATTTGACCATGAGTAAAAACATCTCTGGGTATGTAAAGTCTTACCCAATCCAAGGATTATCCTTGCAATTTGTTAATGGTCATCGCATATGAGACAATGATTGGGAATTGACGACAACTTAGTTTGAATGGCCAAGGTGACTGAGACGGGGACATATCCATTATTGGAATATAAGTGACATTGCCATATCCCTTTCCATCCATAATTTTTGCTTCAAGTACATGCATAGTCATTTTTATCACAATGAGTCTTGTTCCATTACACAGACCCTCAGACTGATCGATGTTTCTCAGTAACATAATTGGTGTTCCAACCTTTAATTTGATGTGATGGTTCGGCAACCTATACGTTTTTAAAGAGCTAAGAAATTCTGGACTTTAGGACGTCAAGCATGTTGTTGTCATGAATTTCGGATCTATCTACAGAATTTGAGTTATATTAGTCCCTAATCTCACCTACAATAATAGTAAAAACAAATTTTTTGAAACAGACACCAATCATATGAAACTGTAGTTGATGTAACATAAATGAAGTATACCTGGCATCTTGCAAAGGATATGATCATTAATTTTATCTACCATTTCTATTATTGATGCTAAAATTGCCTGACTTTTGAGGTACTAATAAGATTGATAATTTTGGATAAAGTTTGGATAAGTATTGTCAACTATGGCAACAATTGAATCATCAAAGTTTGTAGTTAGAACTTCTGGTGGAGTCTCGATTTCTGCGAAGCCGTTATTTGGTTCTGAAACTCTACTTTCACCAATCTTCAACAGCCAGTTGGAAAATTCTGCAATTTCCTTTTGTTCATGTGCACCCGCACCACAACTAAGATGCACATTCTTGGTTAAAGTTATGACCTACACATAGTTCCATATATAAGACGCATTGATGGATGAGTGTACAATACCTGGTCGACTCCCTCTAGGTACAACTGGAAATATTTGTCTAAAGTCACCAGCAAAAACGACTACCTTTCCACCGAGCACTTCATTATAATTGCTAAAGCTACTCATGACATCCTTTAAAGTTTTGTCAAGATCTTTAAAATAATATGTGTTTGTCATTGGTGCCTCGTCCCAAATTATTAACTTTGTTTGCCTATGTAGTTCTACAGTATCATTATCATAATCAATGTTGCAAGTTGAGTTATCCAAGGTTGGGACATGTTATTTGAACTTAGAGTGTGCGGTCATACCACCAGGAAATAATAGGGAAGTTATCCCACTAGTTGCAAGAGTTAAACATATATCATGTTTATACCTAATAGAACTTGCGAGTGTCCTCCACATGTATGTTTTACCGGTACTACCATAACCATGCAGGAAGAAAACACCTCATTTTTTAGTGTTTACTGCAAACATAATTTTGTCATAGATTCCTCTTTTCTCATATTATATACACATTATAAAGAAGAAGAAGAAGAAGAAGGAGGAGGTAAGTAATGTTAGATTATTATGCAATATATGTGGTCATCCATTGATACTTAATATAAATATATACAACATGATAGTAATTCAAAATAGTTGTAAGAGCTTCGAACAAATTTGCAAATTCACCTTTCATGTATTGAATGTCGTAACTCATGTCTTCATAAGGAATCGATTCCCCAGTTGTTGCAATACATAGTCGCCTAAATAAGGGATTGGTTTGAATTCTTTAAGACTTCAACGATTGGCTTGAAGCAGTGTTTCAATCTCAATTAAGGTTAAGTTCATAAGTTGTTCTTGCATGAGGACCAGGTCTGTAAGATACAACTAGAAATATTTAATTTGTAAAGCAAAATTAAATGAATAAGAGTTAATTAGTCGGTTATGAGAATACAAAGATGTACGTGATAGTTGAAGCATGTAGTATATTATGAATTCGCAATTGAATATGTTTGTTCAAGTAACTTTGCGTTAGAAATGTATGAAGTTGATTGATCACTATAATAGGTAAGAATCCTCATAACAAATTTGTTGCCAATAGTTGAAGTAACATGTTGTAAGATATGTTAGTATAATTGTTTCATGGAACCAATTTTATTATAAATTTTATATAACATTTTTAAATTGAGTGACATATATTGTATAGATATTGTTATTATATAAGAAGCAAACCTGGATTTTGGACCAACTGTCTTTGTGCTTGCAACACTCCATCACATAATTAAATCCACGACCCATTCCAAACGTGAGCAGGCCTATTGATATTTCCCGATAGTAGCATAATAACAAAAATCTTTCTGAGGAAATTTCCTGACCCCCATTGACTAGCTTTTTTAATAGCCTCAATGTATTCCCTATCATCTTCAAGAAACCCCATTTCAAAGCATGCATCCCTAAAAGAGTCATATTGAATGTCACCAATCTTCCGTATCTCCTCATATGTTTTAGGTCCCTTAACTACAGTAAAAAAACTCCCCAGTTGTAGGTGAGACCAAGATCAACTGGCATATTGTGAACCCTCTTTTTCGCGACTTCCATCTCCATTTTCTCTTTTCGTAAACAAACCTGATGACGAATTGACAGTATGTTAACTATCGGGCCTCTTCATATTGTTCATTTGAATTCAACCAAGATGTGAACATGGATTTTGTTACACTTTATTATTCTAATATATTTTCCATTCGGTCATGATCAGTATAGTACATGGATTTCTTGCCAATTAGATGGAAAACATACGTTCTACACTTGGCTTGCTTCCATGGATGTTATAAGAGAAAATTCTCCAACATGCCTCACTTGGAGAAACATATATATAATCTAGATATTGTTTGATCTCATCAACGAGTTTCGTATCATTCAATGACGCTCTTTTAAAAGAGACTATAGATGCAGTTATTCTACCATATCCCTTGTGGATATATTTGAATAGATACTTGATTGAAGTACTTTAGTTACACCACTCCATATTGATGTGAGCATGGTACTTCAATAGCAACCTTGTATTATAGGGTACGGCATGCCTATTATCCAATGGGATCCCAGTTTTATGAATAACGTGTGTCTTGGACCTTCTTCTATAAAATGGATAGCCTTCAACATCAACAATCGTATCTTCAATAAATTTTTAGGGAAGAACTTTGAGCATTTACTATCTTTTCATACACGATGATGACAACCGTGATTGTCTACATGGACCATGCATTTAATGTGCTTTGACTAAGTGTTACAAATTTGGATGAAAATTGGGGTCAGGTATCTCAACACAAAATATGTTATCGATTTCAGAAGGTGTGGGATTATTACTTTGAGGATGTAATTAAAAAACTTATTGTCACTACATCTCATTCTTTAACGAAAATTGCCTCATCAACACTCTCCTTTATCTATAAAATACATTATATAATCAATCTACGTAATGCGATATACATAAACCATAATATAAAGTAAGTTTAATGAGTTACAGTTTGAGTGTGTTATACCTCCATTACTTGTAGTGTGAGAACGGGTTTTGGAGATGGCTGATTTAAGGAAAAAGTATAAATCAATTTGAGTTGTATGTTAAAAATTAAGAATACACAACATAATTAAATTTAATTATCGGGACAACATCGCATGGACCTTTGAGTTCCTTGATTAGTTTTTAATCCCGAAGGAATGGGACAATAGAAGAACTACCCCAACTCAGTTTCCACTTCACTTTAAAATCCATTTTTTAGTCCCAACATATAGTCCAATTTGGGAGGAAAATCAAGTGGATATGTCACTCCGGTCTAAAAAGATAAAATCACCCAAATCAAAATTGAGTGCAAAACAAATTTGATAGAAATGTTTATTTACATTTCATTCAATTTAACAGAGCAAAAGATGAAAAAAGTTGAAGGAAAATCACTTAAGAAGTTTGATCAAAATTGATTACCTCAATAATTGTGTTGCGTAGTTAAGCAGCTGACACTTCTAAAAGTTTTGAAGCTTCGTGGTCCCAGAAAATAAAGGTTTCATGACTTCCATCTTGAACCACCTCAATCTCAATCCTAAACCTTCAAATAAAAAATGGTAATTAAACATACGGGAGAATTGCAAAACACAAAATCGATAATGAAGTGGAAGAAATAGGAAACCACCAAATTTCAGCTTCTGTCTGATGCTCATCAGCACAAAAAAAGGGTGGACTTACTCCCTTGGCAACCTTAGGACATTGGTGGAAAGCTTTGTAATACTAATCGAATGGGGGAATCTAGTAGTTTGTCAGTTCTTGCAACGGTAATACAGAAAGTAATCTGAAGAGCGGCATGAAAAAAGAATTGATTTAACATTCAACCTAACAAACACAAATAAAAGTGAAGATAAATGCAATTAGACATACATCAGGTGATTTGGTTATGCGAATCATAAGAAACTTGATAGCCTTGGACATAAATTTTTCATAAGGAGTGAGTCAAGATTTGGAAGAATTTTGTGACGAAACTTGGGATTGTATGCTCTTAACTTGTCATGAACTCCTATTCATAGAGTCCTTAGACAACATGAAGTCCAAAAATATTAGTATGTCATAATAAAAAAAGGTAAAATTATTATAATACCAATATAATTACATTGTAGATATGATGATACTTTGATCAAAAATCCATGATGAAAGGAAAATCCTTGCTGATATGCATATTGGTAACAATATAAGTGTTTGTCACAACAAGAAGATATTTCCCTACAAACATAGAGATGAAGGAGACACAAATTATTAAGGATATGTATGGCAACACCAGAAAAGTATCAAAAAATAGGTTGAGTGCATAAATAAGTAACAACGTTCTTCCTTAACCTTTGCGTACTGGAGTACAATAATAGTTGGTATAGAGGGATTCGTTTGTTTTTGTTTGTAAGCAAAGAATTCTAAGGCGTAATCCTTCCATAGGGTACAATGGATTATGTTGTTAAATGTAGGAAAAACAAGTTATATGAAACATATGAAGGTAATAAAAGCCATTATAAATTATGATAGTATAAGTTCATACCCTAGATCTTTCAAGTTCAAGTTAACATATGGTTTATTGCTTCCAAATTGAGGTTGGATGTATCCAACTTCATCTACCATACCAATCACATATGTAGGTAAAAAACAATATGAATTGAATCCATAGAAACATAAAAACGAATATGAAACATTCTAATATTAAAATATATACCTATGAGTAAATTTTTCTTCCACTTCCCACAAATGATATCAGCAAAAGAGGTGAATTTAATAACCTTATCACAGATTGAATGCTTGTTATAATCTCCTACAGTTGTTCCATCGGTGAATTTCAATAGAAACTCCTGGTTGGAAGCTTTGAACATCAAATCATTTTTTTGAACTTGAAAGTTGGAAATGGGGCAAGCCTTGTTTAAAGTGGGAGTTGAATCAAATGTTTGTCTAAACATTATTAAACATTATTGGAACAATGACATGAATATCATGACTCTTTGGGAAAGTAACATCTCATTGATTAATATATATTGTCTGATAACAAAATGTCATACCGTAACCATCAAATGAAACCATAACATCCTCATTAAGGTACTAAATAAGAAGGTAATCTACAAAACACACTGAATAATAGTTAAAAATTACATAAACAACTACAAACAAAAACTTTTGAAAGGAAATAGATGCACATCGTTGGTTCACTAAAAATATAACATAAATCCTATACAGTTTTTGTAAATAATTAGATATTCAAATAGATCTGAACACCATTACTCAATAAAATTCGTGCATATAAAATATTTGTTATACTTGTGCAACCCATTAGATCTGAACATTTCATAGTCAATAAAAACCATAACCCAAATATGCAGTATATAAAAACTATTTGTCACAAAAGAAACCAATAAACTAACAATGCAAACTGAAAACACGTCATAAACCAAAACAACTATAGAAACAACAAAATATGAACCACAATAAAACTAAAACATGAATACGAACCAAAAATCGACAATGAAAACTTACTTCTTTATCTATAACTATAAGTTTAAAATGCTCATTTGTAGTGGATGAAACCTTCCATTTATGGTGTACTTTGACAATGATTTTTCATAGCTCTTCACTGTCATTGATGTCTTTGATAAGCTCGAAGGGTCGGGCCATAAAGAACTACAGATGGACGATAAAGAAGGAAGTAATGGGAAGAACAAAAAAGCTCAAACTTAATTAAAGAACAAAGAATACCAAGGCAGATGAAACAAAGACAAAGTAATATGTGAGATGAGACATGATTTGTGGTTGGTGAGGACAACAAAATATGGTAAAGAATGGTAAAGGAGGCAAAAGAGAAGATGTGAGTAGAGAGATTTGTCATTGTTAGGATGCAAGAATTTGAAAAAAAAATCGGATTTAGTAAAAGTGAGGTCTTTGTAAAAAGATACAGAATTACACATTCTAGTTGTGTGCAACTTTTGAGGTAATGAGAGAAGTTTAGGAGACCAAAATCAAAGGCATATGCGGACAAAAAGAAAGGATGCAAAATTAGTTTAGTGTGTTTTTGACAAACAAGTTTGGATGAGTTTACATAGGAAACAATTGGTCATATAAAAATGGATTCAAAAAGAGAATACTTGATTGCAATGAAATTGAAAGATATAATAGTTAGTATTTGGTTATTTTAGACACAAAATACCCCAAAAATGATAAGGTTTCAAACAAGAGAAAAAAAGACTATGCATTGACAGTGTAAAATATTTTTACACTGTCAACCAATGAGAGACGTGCATCCCGCCAAATCACAAATTTAATTTTAAAATACTGGTATGACATGGCAGAATATTATAATTCTATTGGATGATAGTGTAAAAAAAATTTACACCGACAGTATACTACCTTTAATCTCTTCAAACAAAGAGCAAAGAATATTTTTGACTTTTCCAAAACATTGTATTTTCTTTTAGGGTAGATAGCTTATACATATAAGTCCTTATAAAGTTTCATGCAAACATGACCATATAATGATTAATATGTTTCCAAGAATTATATCAAATTAAGCTTAAAAGAAATATGATTAAATTATAATCATTAATTTAATTAAGTATATGAGTGTCATGTAAATCTATTTTTTTTTTTACATTTATCATTTAACTTGTAACTTTCCATTTACTAACTTCTCTCCTATTGTCTCTCTTATTTCATTAGGAGGGTTAAGCAATATTTGCGAGATGTCTACAATCAATCTAAAATTACTTGAATGCATGAAATTAATTTATAGTTTAATTTTGAAGGAATGAAATATCAATGGTATGGAACGGTGATAAGGATGTAAGTGAATGTTTGAAATTCACGTCTGTTTTTTTTTAATTCTCTGTCACTGATGTACCAGTTACTAGTGGAGAGTTAACTAAAATTTAATTATATTTATTATATAGCGTAGTGTAAAAACAACATAAATAATAATGATAAATTTTTTGTGAATAGATTGACAAGATTGTTTTTAAACATCCAAAATTAGTTATTTAATTATTAGATTATCTTTGTTTTTTATTAAAGTCATCAGAAAAATATTTTGTACGTCATTTTATAATATCAATAAATCATTAATTATATTTTTTCAATTTTACTCTTAATTATTTATTATTCTCTCTCATTTCAATTATGTCAATTTATCTTTACAATATAATTAATGAAGGATAATTTTATAAAATATTCATAATTTCTCTTTTTTATACCACAATTATTATATTTTTTAATATAGGTGAAAAAATAAAAAATGTACTTATAATGAAAAGCGGAGTGAGTATATTTTTGTCTATGCCACTACTTGAATTCATAATCTTTAATAGAGAATGAAAACGTGTTTTGATCTTTTTGAGAATTAAATTTAAATTTTAGAAGGTGCTACAAAGAAATATAAATTATATGATATAAAATAAGTTAAAGTATTAAGACGAGGATGTGTAGTTATAATTTATTATATTATAAAAAGAAGTATAATATTATTTGATTTTTTAAAACTGAAAGTTTCTTAATTATATTAGAGACCCTAATTAAAACGATATATCAAATCTATTTTTCTCATTTTTATAATTAAAAAATTACTGTAAGAAAAATAAAAATAGTATTCTATAAAATTATAAAAATAATATATTTTAGAAAATTAGTTGTAAATTGAAAACCTGAGAATTAATTAAAATTTAATTATATTTAACATATAGCATATTGCAAAAAAAAAAGAATAATAATAATAATAAATTTATTATGATAAACCGATTGGATTTTTTTAAACAGTAAAAGTTAGTAATTAATTATCAGATTAATATATTTCTATAATTGTCAATTTTTAAATATAATAAAAATGTGTTTTTGTTTTTTGAGAATTGAATATGGAGTTTGAAAGACTACATAGGAGAATAGGATAATGGTTTATTTGACACAAAAGTTGTTGAAATATTAACGCGAGGATGCATGATTCTCTCAAATCATCTCATCTGGAAGTCAAGAATGATAACGTATTTTTTAGGTTCTTTGACTATTCTTAAGGTTACGGAAGATAAGAGTATTTTTTTTTAGTTTGTAAATACTCCATCTATTTTATATTATAAATTGTTTTTTATTTTTCACACGTATTAAGAAATGTAATAATTGTGGTATGAAAAAGAGAAATTATAAAGTTTTACAAAATTGTCTTTGATTAATGGTATTGAAAAAATAAATTGACATAATTGAAAGGAAAGAGAATAATAAATATTTAAGGATATAATAGGAAAAATAATATTAATAAATCATTGATATTATAAAACGATTTATATTGTACTATAAAATATTTTTCCAAAGCGACTTATAATAAAAAACAGAGGGAGTACTATTTTAGTAGGTTTGCGACCAACTCTTGGGTATTTTCAATGTGACTTGAGAACCATATTCTTTGTCCAAGTTGGTAGAGGATTAAGAGTCTTTGACTTTATGGTGGTGAGTTCTTAATGGTTTATTTAGATGTTTTTTTTCTGTTGATGTCGATTCCTTCTGATTGAGATATAGTCTCTATCTTGCATAGTATGGTATAGAGCTGTCAAAACGGATTATCCGACCTTAAACAGGCAGACACTGGTGGACCTCGGGCTTTTCTAGGTTGGACCCAAAAAAACTCATATTAAATATGGATTACATTTTTTCTATCCAGACCCAGCCTTGTATAGACTACGGGCTACCTGGCCCTAAACGGGCCCATTTCTAAAAAAAATTATAAAAATCTTCTTATTTTGTAAGTAGCAACTTGTAGCATATTATCCTTAATTTTTAAGTAACCTGTAGCAAACGTGTAACAATTTGTATTAACATAAAAACTTATCTAACATAACACAAATTTAAATAATTTGTTCCATGATGTTCAAATGTTCGTGTTCAACCTATAACCTAACACAAAATTATCCAACTTGTAACTTCCAACAAATTACACACAAAATACATGTTCAAAGATACATGATAACACAAAATATTCAATCCCTAACTTCCAACAAATTACATAGTTTTAAGTTACATGATAACACAAAATAAGGTATATGATAACACAATATCCAACCTGTAACTTCCACAAAATAACAAGTTTTAAGTTATCAAACTTAACACAAAATCAAATAGTGCTAACTTGACTCGCAGCGTCACTTGAGTTTTCTTCAACGACATTCAAATGTTCAAATGTGTTGGATGCTTGTCCTCTTAAACCATCTTGATTTGTATTATTGTCATTATAAAATTCTACAAAATAAGAAAAATAGTCGTTAAAAAAATATACATTATTTTAACATACGTGAATAACCTGAAACATTATGAATCTATGATACACTTAGAAAAGTTAACAAGTTTACCTTCAAAACCATATAACCAACTTCATGTGCACATGAGAGCTTGAACTGATTTCTCTTTCATTGAACTTCTATACTTGTTTGAAACTCGAGAGCCAATGCTAAAAGCAGATTCAGATGTCATCGTGGTTATTGGAATGCTCAATATATCACAAGTCATTCTTGCAAGATTGAGACATCTACGACTTTTTTCCTTCCAATAAGCCAAGATATCAAAAATCAAATAATGGAGGCAACCTTTGCTCATCTAAATAAGAATCAGGTTCATATTTTCCAATATTGTTACTTGCTTGACTTTCATGCTCTTGAAATTCCTACAAAGTATACATACATACAATGATAAAAATTTAAATTTTAAAATTTAACCAATAAAAAAACAATAAATTGCATTTTAAGAAAAAAAAAGAATAGTTTTGCACTTACTTCACAAATATATAATGAGGATGTCAAAGATTCCTTTCCTCCTCCAACAATAGGTAGCACTTGTGAAAATATACCATTAGAAAAAATTTTATGTTTGACATATTCCACATAAAGTTCAAACAACTGACCCTTAATCTTTTTGCACTTGTCTTCACTAGTGTTATTATCAATTTTTTTATATGTAAAATTCAAAAAATTTAGTTTTTTTTTATTAATTACATTCGACAGGAAAATAATGGCACAGGTGGAGTTGCGTTAACTTGCCTAACATTAACCTCATTATCACTGTTAATTTATATGATTATAATAGACACAAATTAAAATCCCTACATTTAAATCAACATAATACCAACAGTAAGCATCAAATTCAATAGCATAATCAACATTAAATGAATCAATAGGATAAGAACAACATAATAAACCAGCATAACAACAGCATAAACAAATGCAATGTCGAACTCGAAACGCAACAATCTTAGACATTTTAAGAGTATCGCATAAAAACCTTAGTAATTTGTTGCAGAATTACATGCAACTTTTGAAACAGAGTATACATTCAGATAAAAAAATATCACACCAGTGAAATTATACAACATATATTCTTATTATCAACCAAAAATTAATAAACAACATCACAACAAATTATTCTGAGTAACCCAAAAAATCATACATATTCACTATTGAAACAACATAAACAACATAACTAAACAAACAACATAAACAAATCCATAAACAACCGAATAAATTTTTATGGGAACTCAAAACAATATAAACAAACATATTCACTATAAACACTTATCGGAACGCAACAATGTCGAACTCAAAAGAGACGAACGTAGTAGATCTGAGAAAGAGAGAACGCAATAGATCAGTAGATGAGAGAACAAACGGAACTAGGTCATTTTTGTGATCTGTTGAAGAGAAACGAATGCACGCAAGCAGGGAAACACAATAGATAAGTAGTAATGAACGAATGCAACAACTAGATCAAACTTACGAACGCAGTAGTGAACGAATGCAACAACTAGATCAAACTTACGAACGCAGTAGTGAACGAACATTGTTTTGTTTGTGTGTAGTGTCTTGTGTGGAGTTCTTTCATATTCATTGGACCAAATTTACTAAGAAGTATAGTACAATGTCCCTTTCTTTTTTTGGACCGTGGTGGTCACTTGGGTAGTGTTGTAAGCAATTGGGTTGGGCTAATTGAATTTAGGTTCAATTAAATTTTTTTTTGAATTTATATTATCAATGGACTAAGTAATAAAATTAAATTTTTTAAGTTTTTTTCGGACTATCCATATCCCATACGAGGCAGGCTAAAAAAGCCTGGAACAAATGGGCTCAAAAAATAAAGCCCAAACTCTAACTTTTTTCGGACTCAGTAAACCGACCCATGGGCTTCGATCTATTTTAACGGTTCTAGTGCGGTGATGTTGTTTGGTATTTTTCCCACTTTTATCTTTTTTAAAATTTATGTTTGTTTGTTTAGGGATTAAAATACATTTTTCTTTTCTTTCCTTTGGAATATATAATCCATATTGTTATTGCATCATAAAACATTTCCGATCCGCCGAACATGTCTGGTTTACCTATATTTTTTTTTTAGAATGAGTTCATGCACCCTCTAATATAATTTTTTTTATCTTTCCTTTTCTTTTCTTCCGGGCATAAGCATTAAAATAAATTTTTGAAATATTTAGAATAAAAAAACGCAATGTCCATAGACACGCCTCATCTCATCCTCGACTTTAGTCAAGCGGATCAAATTTTAAACTTAGCACCCTTCACAATGACTGTTTCAACCCATCCCAACTTGTTTCTTTACAAATTTCTGTGAGATAGGTTAAAACGAGATGGGTAATGCCTCATGGTAAGTTAGATATTTTATTTCGAATATATAGACGGCTTGTTTTACTTTGTTTGGACAATTATGTCACCTCGATATGCTTGATGCTTTGTGTTAGCTAGCTGGTTATATTTATATGACCTCGATATGCTTGACTTGACTTTGTTTAAATGGCTCTACCTAATGTTTAATGGTGATAATGATGGCTGCAAACTGTTGAATAATAATGGCAATTGGCAAAGTAAGAAGATAAGATAATACTAGGACTAAGAAAAGAAGACCTTATTTTAATGCAACACTTATGCTTTGTTGAAATATATATTCCCACCACACCACACTCTTTTAAACACTTTTTGTTTTTTTAATAATTTTCTCCCACTACATTAATGGGGTAATCTGCTTTCAAATGACAATGAAGAAAAATTAAGATTTTACGTACGAATTGTCGTGTTGGCCACGTGTAGGTTTAACGTGACCCATTTCTTTCTTTTGGTTAGGTAATGATACAATGGATTTCATCAGATTAGTGATAAATATTGTCAATTGTGGTTGGCTTGCTTTGACTATATAGGTCCCACCATGAGAGTAGCACTACCACTTGCAACATAGTTACTGGGTAGTGAGATTATCAAATAGTAGTACATAATTACTAGGTAGATTTTTCTTTCTTTCCCGTTTTAGTATATCTATGGTATATCCTCAAATCTATAGTACTAGTCCTAATTTAACCTATTACACATTCATAAATAAAATTTAATTAAAATAAAGGGTCAACCAAAAACAAAAATGAGATGACATATTTTTCTTTAAGGATTAAAATCAAACAAATTTTTATCCATCTAAAATATTAGAGGGTCCCAAATTTTAAAATTTTCAATTTTTTATAAATATTAATAAAAATAAATAAAATATTATTAAAAAAATTCAATAATTGAAAGAAATATTATGATAAAAACTCAATACATACAAAAATCAAGATTGATCAAAACTCAAAATAATTATAATTAAATTTATTTTTAATTAATACATAATTATACTTTTGATATATTTTTTAAAATTATTATAATTGTATTTTAAAAAAAAAATTGGGCCCATTTTTATAATTAGAACGGGGTCTCTGATATGATAGGGTCGGTCCTTCGCATGCTAATGGTTGTGGTTGTCCGTAGCTTCTATGTTGTTTTGTTTCTTTAAATTACTTTAACAACGAATTAATTATAAATAAAATATTTTATAAAAAATAAATTATAATATTATTTCATCAAATAGAATTACATAATGATTAGAGAGAATTCTAATGACCCGCTCGATCGCAAAGCCCACCCGTTCGACACAACACATTTGCTTGCCTTCGAGGTCTTATAAGATTTCCCTCAAATGTTTGGGATCTCCTAGTATTCACTTGAGGCAAATGTGGTTGGTGTGAGGTTTCTGAGATATTAGTGTTATCTAACAAATCTTCGATCATATCTTCCTAGTAGCTGGCGCTGGCGTAATTGAGTCTGGTGTCCATGTTATCGTAGTTGGTTCATGTTGGTTGAATTACCTATGAACGAGATGGTTGATTGAATTAGGACATTGGATCACTTTGAAAATGAAGCAATGATTATTGTGGTGTTTGAAAGACATGTGTTGGTTGGGTACTTTAGAGATGTGATGTTTGGGTGCTTTGGTAGTGTGATGTTTGGGTGTACATTAGTTAGGTGATATGGTAGGATGGGGTGGAATCATATGCCTCATTTGGGCTATAGTAAGATATGGCAGCAGTATATGGTTGTTGGTGGTATGAGTCATGCTCTTGGTTTTGTGTTTGGGTGAGTGACATGAATTAGTTGCGAGGTTGGGTGTACGTAGGTTCATAATCATTTTCGATTGGTTGTTGGGTGTATCTGGTATTGTGATGTTGCGGGGTTGGTTGTTGGGTTTGGGTGGGTTGATAATGTTGTTGGGCTTGGTAATGTTGTGGGGTTAGTTGTTGTTGGGGGGGGGGGGGGGGGGGGGGTGTTGGCGTATGATAACGAAGCTCGTCAGCATGGGTTAATCAAATATCTCGGGTCAAACACAAATTGTGTCGTTGTAACCGACATATACCAATTCATATAATTTCGATTTGGTCTAGCATCCTGCATGATAGGTTCGTTTATGATTCGTTGATGTCGGTGCTTTCATTGATGAGACAAAAGAGTTGACTCACAACTATATGTTCTTATTTTATTTATGTTTCTTAACAAAGATAAATACATAATATTTATGGTACTAGTTTCATGAAATAAAAAGTTACCAAATAATAACATAATATCACACTGAATTTTAATTATTTTTTCATCCTCGTTCGAATCTTCAATTAATATCATATTTGAAAAATGGCTAGTTTGATATTTTTTGTAAATATTTAATTATCTGAGATTATTTTTTAAGAAATGGTTATTTAAAAAAAATCTATTTTTATAATTTCAAATCAAACTCAAATTAAGCCTTATAATTAACATGAAGAGAAGTGTATTATTTTATTAAGAAAAAAATATATTTTAACTTTTTTAATGCATAAGATGCTGTCACTATAATTTCTTAATGTATTGAAATTACAAATATATTCCGAAGTTTGATGTATTAATCATTTTAAGTGTCGTATCTGGTTTTAATTAATAAAGTTTTTCTTAAAATGTGGTTTTTGAATTAATTTTAGAAAATTATTAGAAAAAAAAATAGATGTTATGAGAGTTACATTCACTTCTATAATATAAAAAAATCAATAGCACTTCTCATTCTACGCTTATCTTTTGAAGATTTAATTGCACTTAAACCTTGAACTTTAAAAACAATATTAAATTATCTTATTTTACAAGTTACTATTAATGGTATGGAATAATGTTTAAGAGAGAGAAAGTCTAACTCTCTCTACAATCTTAGTTATATTTTGTGTTGGAAACCCACCAAAGTCTATAGGAAAATTCTATCAATTTTGATGAACAAGATTGTTATCAATCACATAATAACAATGGAAAAAAAAGAAAAATTGAGAAAGAAAAGAAAGAATAATGGAAAAAAAAGAATATTTTCTGCAGAGTTTTCTCTCTACTCACAACCTGTGAAAAATTTCTTTATTCACTTTGCAACTACAAAATTGTGTGAACACAATGTTCTGAGTGCTCTCTTACAAGAATAAAGGTTACTCCCTCTATTTATAAATTTCGGTTAGCTTGCTCCCCAAGGCAAAGTCCAAAACTATAAAAGCCCCATATAGTTAACACTACTAAAATAGGCCTAAGTCGAAATTCTGTGTGAAACAACATGTTTCTACACTTTGACACACTAATACAACTCGACACATTAGGTGATTTGACACTTCCTTGTTTTGTCGAGCAACCTGCTTCGACATAAGGAATTACAATTCAACATATCACCTAATTCATTATGTCTAAGTTATCTACATTCATCATAGCTCTTAGTCTTTTGAACACTTCGACCTGCACTCCCTTCGTCATGATGTCTGCAATCTGATTCTCAGTTCTGCAGTGTTCCACATTCATCTTCCTATCTGTTACATGCTCTCGAAGATAATGGAACCTCATTTCGATGTGCTTGCTTCGACCATGTGCTATCGGATTCTTCGCTAGATTGATAGCTGACATATTGCCGATCTTCATGGTAATTGCTCCATGACTCTTCGATGTTATCTCTTCGACCAGATTCACCATCCATGTTGCTTGACATGCACAAAGGGAAGCAGATATGTATTATGCTTCGCACGACGATAATGCCACTACTTCCTCCTTTCTCGAACTCCAAGTAACTGGTGCACCACCTAGCATAAACACATAGCCAGTTGTGGATTTTCGATCCTTAACATCACTACACCAACTTCAGTCGGTGTATCCCACCGGTTTGCATTATTTTCCTTCATCAGCTGCAAGAAACAAAATGCCATAGTCGAGAGTTTCTTTTAGATACCTTAGTATCCTCTTCCTCACCGTTAGATGTGATACCATTGGCTTCTGCATGAATTTACTTACCATACCTACATTGTATGTTAAGTCAGACCTTGTGTGACAAAGGTATCGAAGTGACCCAATAAGTTTTCTATATTGGGTTGGGTCGACATCATCTTCATTTGAATCTTTCGACAGTTGTAATCTTGGCTCAGTTGGAGTCGAAGTTAGGTTGCAATCTTGCATCTTAAATCTCTTGAGTATTTCACCCGCATACCTTCTTTGATGCATCATCAAACCTCTACCCCTCTTGTAGAATTTGATACCAAGGAAATATGAGATGTCATCAGATCTGACATTCCAACTTCCTTTTCTTTTTCTTTCTTTTTCCGATTGAGCCTGCAAAGTCATATCACTCTTCGACTTTCCTGCAGCTCTTTCAACCGTTCTTTGTTCATAAGATTCAAGCATCCCTTGAAGCTCTTTCTTTGTCAATTTTGACAAATCTTTCAACTCTTCTATGGCTACTACCACCTGGTCGAACTTTGGAGCCAACGACCTCAAGATCTTTCCAACAATAGATCTTGATGTAAACACTTCTCCACATACCTTCATTTGATTCACCAGTTTCGTAACCTTGGTGAAGAAATCAGTTATGCTCTCACTGTCTTCCATCTGAAGCAATTCATACGTTTTTTTGTGAGTTTGTAACCTCGCCTCTTTCACTTTCTCGGCGCCTCCAAACGATTTCTCCAAAATTTTCCATGCTTCTTTCACCGACTCTGCATCACTAACTTTTTCAAAGTTATCTGCATCAACATATTGATGGATTATAAAGAGAGCTTTATAATCTTTCTTTTCTTCAATTCTTTATGTGCAACCTTTTCTTGATCTGCCACGCCTTCTTCAAGCGTTGCTACTTCTTCCTTCACAAGATCCTAAACATCTTGATAACAGAACATAACTTTTATCTGCTTGCACCAATTCTCATAATTGTTGTTCTTGAGAATCAGAAGATTTGTTGAAAATGCCTGTTTGGATGATTCGTTGCCATGGTGATTTTCTTCCCACGAAATCAATTAACCAGGGCTCTTGATACTAGATGTTGGAAATTCTCCAAAACCTATGGAGAATTTCAATCAATCTTGATGAACAAGATTGTTATCACCCACACAATAGCAATGAAAAGAAAGAACAATAGAGAAAGAAAGAGTATAAAGAACGATGAAGGAGAAGAAGAATTAAAATTCTACAGAGTTTCTTTCTGCCCACAAATTGTGGAAAACTTGTTATTCATTTTGCAACTGCAAAATACTGTGAATACAATGTTATGAATACTCTATTCACCTCTTTTCAAAAAATAAGGGTTACTCCCTCTATTTATAGATTTAGGTTAACTTGGACCTTAAGTCAAAATCCAAAATTATAAAAGCACAAAATAGCTAACACTACTAAAATAGGCATATGTTGTTCGACACTTCTTACTCTATCGAACAATCTACTTCGACACAAAGAATTACAATTAACATAAATGAATAGTGTGCTTGAAAGTTATTTGGTGCATTTGGAATCACACGAGGGATATCTTGTTAGATTTGATTTAGTTAAGAAGATGTGGAAGTAATCCCTATATTCCTAAATCCAACTATAATTTCTATAATTCCCGTAAGGATGCCATTAATTTTCTAGCCTAAATTACTATTGATAGGGAATGTTTCTTTTATCCGAGTTTTCTCAATTTTTTATAATAGAGTAAGAGTACCCCTGATACTCTTTTAATAATATCCTTGCTTTAAAAACCTTGAAATTTAAAGCAAAAGACCTAATGCCTTGCCAATTGAACCACTTGACATTTGTTTATTAACTTTTCATATTACCTATTCATTGACTAATAAGTTCTTCTTTTATCATATTGATTATTTTAAGATATTTTAAAATGAATGTTCAAATAAATCTTATATGAATTAATATGACATTTAAATATTATTCAAACCTATTTAATAATTTATTAAAATTAATTATCAAAATTTATTTAATAAAACCCATTTTTTTATAATTTTTAATATTTTAAAATGGTTTATAATTTGAATTTGTATGAATTTCTTTTAAAAGTTCACTTGTAAGAGATTCCAAGAGTTCTTATTATGACAAAACCATAATATTTAATTATATACTTTTTAATAATATTTAAATTTTTTAAATATATTAATTCAATGTGTTTGAATATTATTTTAAATATTAAATAATTAAACTTTTTTAATGTTATTTCACAAAATTAAGTATTTAAATGTGTTTATATATTTAAGTGCTACAACATATTTTAACAATATTTAAATATATTTAAATATTATTAAAAAATTACATTTAAATCATAATTCATACTTTATTGGTTCAAACACAATTTAATAATATTTAAATGTGTTTATGACATTAAGAAATTAAATATTTAATAATATTAATGAAAACAAATACCCTCAAGTACGGATACTATCAAATGACTAATTATCGATTTATTTTACTCTTATATTCTTATTTAACTCGTGACAAATTTTACTACACGTGAATACTGTTTTTTTTCGTCCTTACTTTTGCAATTAGCAGCCTCTCAATACTTTAAAAGTCGATTCTTTTTCGAAAAGAGTATCCATAATACTTTACAAGTCATCGTAGGTATTAAAACATTTATTTGCCTATAAATAAGAGACTTGATTAATGGCCAATCACACTCAAAACAACAAAATGAACTCCTTTGGTCTCACATTGACAGCTCTATGCTGTGTAGTGCTTGTGCTTGGAGGCTTACCCTTCTCTTCTGATGCACAGCTTGATGCATCTTTTTACAGAAACACTTGTCCAGATGTACATTCCATTGTTCGTGAAGTCATAAGAAATGTTTCCAAGACAGATCCAAGAATGCTTGCTAGTCTCGTCAGACTTCATTTTCATGACTGTTTTGTTCAAGTATACCTCTATATACTTTCCTGAATATTCATTCTTTCACGCCTTTCTAAACTAACACCAATTTACTCACTAACTACTCACGGTTTACTCATTGTGACAGGGTTGTGATGCATCAGTTTTGCTGAACAAAACTGATACCGTTGTGACAGAACAAGAAGCTTTCCCTAATATCAACTCTTTAAGAGGCTTAGATGTTATAAATCGGATCAAAACAGCAGTGGAAAATGCTTGTCCTAACACTGTTTCTTGTGCTGATATTCTTGCTCTTTCTGCACAAATTTCCTCTATTTTGGTATACCACATCCTATACTATTTATTATCTTATAAGTTATAACATATAATATATATACATGATTATGTAAAGCCTATAAAAAAAGACGTGTTAGTGTCGGTTTCTTTGTCGTGTCTGGTGTCTGGGTTTGTGCGTGTGCTTCATAATGTAAAGTTCTAATTTTATCAATGATGATGTAATTACAGGCACAAGGTCCTAATTGGAAAGTTCCATTAGGAAGAAGAGATGGTTTAACAGCAAATCAATCACTTGCTAACACAAATCTTCCAGCTCCTTTCAACACATTAGATGAACTCAAAGCTGCTTTTGCTAAACAAGGCCTCACCCCTACTGATCTAGTTGCTCTTTCCGGTGCTCACACATTCGGAAGATCTCACTGTTCCTTATTCGTCGATAGGTTATACAATTTCAGCAATACCGGAAAGCCTGATCCATCTCTCAACACAACTTACTTACAAGAGTTACGCAAAACATGCCCTAAGGGTGGAAGTGGAACAAACCTAGCCAATTTTGACCCTACTACTCCGGATAGATTTGACAAGAACTACTACTCTAATCTTCAGGTTAAAAAGGGTTTGCTTCAGAGTGATCAAGAGCTTTTCTCAACATCTGGTGCTGATACTATTACCATTGTGAACAAGTTTAGCGCTGACAAAAATGCTTTCTTTGATAGCTTTGAGACTGCAATGATTAAAATGGGAAATATTGGTGTGCTTACTGGGAACAAAGGAGAGATTAGAAAACATTGTAATTTTGTTAACAAGGATCGTATCAGAATGGCTTCTAGGGATTCATCAGAATCTGCTATGGTTAGTTCAATTTAAGTACATTAAGGTAGTGATTGGAGAGTACAAATAAAGAAGATATAACTAGGCACATTCTTGGCATGTGTCAGATTGTTATTATGTGTTTGTGAGAGAAATTTTGTTGTATTTGAAGTTTATAGTTTATGTTTGGATTTACGGTTAGTTTGATGAAATTACAATGAAACTGTGATTTCATCAAGCTTACTACCAATTCAAATGTGTAGGAGGAAGTCTTTCTTTGAGTTGTGTTTATAACCAATTTTCTGTTGCTTGTTTTGAACTTGCTATCGCATGAATTATTGAGTTAGATATGTAATTATGTACGTGCGAATTCATAAACGTTAAGAGCATTTAACAGATTTTACTTTCTCTTGTTTGTTGAAATTGTACTCTTTCTTCCATCATCATCCTCAGGCAAAGAGGAAAATAAACATATATTTCTGCTATAAAAAAATCCTTCATATTAATATTAACGGAGTAATTGCGGGAACCTTTTCGTTCTCCTATTTCATTAACTCTTCTGTTATGAAAATTGATATCAAGAATAAAGTAAAATTGTTAGAAAGAGAGAGTTATTTTATTAAATAAGAAATCATTCAATTCAAGAAGAGGGAAAAGAGAGAGAATAGAGTAGGTTATAACGGTTATGTCATTTTTTTTTATTGAGTGTTAAATAATGAAAAAATAACAACCAACTTCTCTTTTAACAAGCGAGAGAACAATCTATTTATAGACTAGTAACATATGTATGTTATGTATGAAGATAATACTCACACATAACTACTACATAACATAATACAAAAAATATCTTTGATTAGTGAATGCTTGAATAAACTTCGACTATATCATACATATTCGACCCTGTCAAATCCTGAAGCTATCCATGTCGAGACTGAAGTTCAATCCAATACTACAAATCTCCACCTTGGAATAAACTCCAAAACAACAATGAAACAAACTAGCTATCATCATGCAATTTTATCGACTGCATATAGTTGAAAAACTTGATGCTTGGTAATGACTTGGTGGTCATACGAGCAGCATTGTGATCGTCGGAACTTTTATCACTTAGACTTATCCTCTTTCGATTTTCTCTCTGACGAAATGCAGTCTAACATCAATGTGTTTGGTTATCTCATGAGAGGCCGAATTTTTCGACAGATGTATGACACTTTGACTATCACATTTAACACTGACTGACCTTGAAGAATCAGTTCCTTAGCAAACCCTTCAAGGCACAATGTTTCTTTTACAACTTTAGTGAGGAAAATATATCCAGCTTCAGTGATTGATAAGGTTACAACTTTCTAAAGTGTCGCTTTCCAACTGATTGTTGTACCAAACATAGTGAAAATATATCCAAAATGAGATTTTCTAGCATTCATACATCCTGCATAGTCAGAGTTAACAAATCCTTCGACTTTGGCTCTACCATAAACCAGCACCCTGCTCAGAGATCCTTTTATGTATCTTAGTATCCATTTCAAGGCTTGCCAGTGTGCCTTTCAAGGGTTGACCATGTACCTACTTACAAGGCTAACTGCATATGTTATGTCTGGTTTGGTACAAACCATAACATACATCAAAGAATCCACTATACTAGCATTTGGAATGCTATTCATATAGGCCTTTTCGACTTCAGTACTAGGGAGTTATACTCAGCTTGAATTGTTGAGTTATTGGTGTTATAATAGGTTTTGAGTTCGACATATTAAACCTGTCGAGAATCTTCCTTAGATATGACTCTTGAGATAAGTATAATTTCGACTGCTTTCTATCTCTCTTCATGTCGATGCCTAAAATCTCGGTTGTATTTCCAAGATCCTCCAATATGAATTCCTGGTTGAGTTCATCCTTCACCCTCATTACTTCTTCGACAAGGTTGCTTGCTATGAGGATGTCATCCACAGAGAACAATAGGATGATAAGTGAATTTTCAGGTGAGCACCAGAAATAAACCCAATGACCTAAGTTGCTCCTTGTGAAACCTATGCGTTCCATGAACTTGTCGAATCTCCTGTTCCATTGCATAAGAGATTGTTTTAGGACATATAATGGCCTATTCAGCTTGCACACATAATCCTCCTTAAATTTTTCTTCATATTCTTTAGGTTTCTTCATCATAATTGTTTAGTCTAAATCACCGTATAGAAAAACAGTCTTGACATTCATCTGCTCCAGTTCTAGGTCGAACCTAGCCACCATAACAAGGAGCATTCTAATGGATTTATGCTTCACAACAGGAGAGAATACATAAATGAAATTCATTTCTTCCCTCTGAGTGAAGCCCTTGCAACCAGTCCTTCCTTAAACCTCTTCGACATAACTCCTTCAATTCCTTCCTTTACTTTGAAAATCCATTTACAACTGACTAACTTTGCCCCTGCAGATTTTTTGATCAGCTTCTAGGTATGGTTATCATGAAGATATTTTATCTCATCATTCATGGCTTTCATCCATTCCTTCTTATTTTGACTCCTCATAGATTCTTTATAATTTCTAGATTCTTCATCGAGAACCTCACTTGCTAAAATTAACGAAAAAGCTATGAGGTATGCATAACCAAACCTCTGAGATGGCTTGATGACTTTTCTCGGCCTGTCTCTTGCCAACAGGTAGTCGTCAATAATTTCCTCATTTTCTTCAGAATCTTGTGCTTCTTCAGCAACTTCATATGGATTTTCACCATGATTGTACACTTCATTTCCTAAGTGCCCCACCTCAACATGAACTTCCTCCTTTTTTTCCTCTTCTTTAGAGATCTTTTGACTAGCCACACCATCATCAATATTCTTAAAACCCATCTCAGTTTCATTGAAAACTACATCATGGCTAATGATGCACCTCTTGCGACCTAGTTCTAGGAACCACATCCTATAAGCTTTGACTCCCATATGATATCTAAGGAACATGCATCTCAGAGCTCTAGGTTCGACTTTATCTTGCCTGATATGAGCATAGACTACACAATCAAATACTCTAAGTTTGTCGAGATCTGGTGGGTGAACCTACCAAACTTCTTCAGGTATCTTCATCCCCAAGTCAATCGAGGGACACCTATTTATCACGTAAGATGCAGTCATAACATCCTCAACCCAAAACACCTTATTCAACCCAACACAAACCAACATGTATCTAACCCTTTCCAGGATTGTACGATTGAACCTCTTAACCGGTCCATTTTGCTGAGGAGTGTGTTTTGTAGTCTTATGGCTAGATATACCAGGCATATCACAATGACTCTCGAAGGCTTCTTTGTAGAACTCAAGGCCATTGTTGGTCCTCAATCTCTTGACCTTCCTGCCAATTTGATTTTCAACCAGAGTCTTCCAACTTTTGAAAGTTTCAAAAGTATGATCCTTAGTTTTCTGAGTGAATGCCCATAACTTTTGTGAATAATCATTAACTATAGGAAATATGTTGCACCTAAGTGTGAAGGACTTATTGCAAACCCCTAAATATCATCATGAATGTAATCAAGGGATTCATGTTTTCTTTATTTGCCTTGATTGAACTTCACTCTGTAAGTTTTTCAAAATATACAAGTTTATCGAACTCTAGCTTTTTGACCTTGTTACCACCTAATAGATTTTGTTTCCTCGGTTCGACCAGAACCCTTTCATTGACATGGTCCAATCTCATGTGACATAGCTTCATCTTCGATACAGGCTTTGTGGATGCAAAATATGCTGAACCACTTATGACCTCAACCTCAATGGTATACAAGCCTTGCCTCTTGATTCCTCTCAATACTTCCTTCAACCTCTTTATGACTCTCAAGATACCTTTCTCTCATTTGAAAATATATCCTTTCTTATCGAATTCACCAAGAGAAATCAAATATCTCATAAGATCAAGTACATACCCGACGCCATTCAATAGCTTAATTGACTCATCATGGATCTTGAATCTCATATATCCAATCCCTGCAATCTTTCCAGCTTTATTGTTTCCCAGTAGCATTAAATCCACCATTTTGATCACATAATTCCTCAAACACATCTTTGTTTGGAGTCATGTGCCAAGTGCAACATGAATCCATAATCCATTCCTTGCAAAGGTCAGGGTCTTTCTTCCATACAAGAGAGTTTCTTTGAAATGAGCATGAGATCTAGGTAAATCACACAGCAGTAGCAACGATTGATCTTCATCATCGATGCTAACATTAATATTCTCTAGATCATGAATAAGTTTGCTGAACATATCCAACTGCTCAGTCACGAATTTTTCTTCACTCATCTTGAATGAATATATAGCTTGCTTCAGGTAGATACGATTGACCAATGACTTGGTCATGTACAAACCTTCAAGTTTGATCCACACAGATGTTGCAGTTTTTTCCTCTGAGACCTTCTGGATAACCTTATCACCAAGGCTCAATATGATGACACTAATGGCTTTCTCAATCATCATCATCTCATCCCTTTTCGATAGTAAAACATCCATGTTTCTATATCCCTTTAGCGCTTTTAGCAGACCTTGTTGAACAAGAAGGGATCACATCTTCAAGCTCCATAATCCAAAATCATTTTCTCCAGCGAATTTCTCAATCTCATACTTTGTTAAAGGCATCTTGATCCATGTTCACCATATTAGTTTGTTGTTAAAATTGATGTCAATAACAAAGTAAAACTGTGAGAGGGAGGGAGTTCATTGATTAAACAAGAGAGAGAGAGAGAGAGAGAGAGAGAGAGAGAGAGAGGAGAGAATAAATTTGGTTATAACGGTTATTCCATTCACTTTGTCATTGAGCGTTAAATGATTAGAAGTGAAACAAAATAAAAACCAACCTCTCTTTTAACAAGTGAGAGAACAACCTATTTATAGACTAATAATATATGTATGTTATGTATGAAGATAAACTCATACATAAAACTCATACATGACATACATATCTATCACATAACATAATATATAAACCATTTTTGACTACGGCATGCTTGAACAAACTTCAACTACAACATGCACATTCGACCCTATCGAATTATGAAGCTACCCCTGTCGATACTAGAGTTTGATCCAATACTGCATCTTCTATATCCACTTATGAAACATCTAGTAGTAGGATTTTTTTTTATGAGCAAAAGATTGATTGGTAGAAACATAAGGGATATTATATCCACTACAAGCGAACATTAAGGAATCCTTGCTAAAGACAAGGGAGAAGGCTCCAAACAGAAAAGCTATAAGCACTACACCCTTTGAACTTATTTACTACCCACTCCCAATATAACCATTTGACCATGAAAAACATCTTCGGAGCGTCTTCCAAATCACCATTAAACAAAATATTATTCCTACTAATCTATAACACCTAGCATACCACTAACAAAAATAAACCATGAGCATTCTTAGGAATCCTATTCCTGAGCAGACTTTTAAACAGCTTGTAGCAAGCATCTACTGAATCTGCAAGAACATAAGGAGAAAAACCAAAGTAGAACGTTTCTCCACATATCACAAGCCACCAAACATGAAACAGAAAGGTGCAAGGCTTATTCTTGCTCAACAAAACAAAAAGAATAACACATATCAACTTCATTTGCGATGAACTTTCTCCTAGCTAGTTCCAGTTGGGTTGGGAGAATATTAAGAAAGAGTCTCCATCCGAATAAGAGTTGATTACTTGGATCTTTGATCTTTCACAAACTATCCAGAACTCGCTGCTAATTAACGGGTAATTTAGATCCTGTAGTTAATTCAGACAGTAAAAAAAAGCAAGATTTAATTGTAAATTCGGATTGATCTGTCCACCACATGAAAGAGTCTTCAACATTGGGATGTAAACTAACATCCTGCATAATTAACATCAGATCAGCAACCTGAGATTGCACTTCGACAGACACAACAGCACAAGAGACCTGCAGATCCTGAAGATCCCGTTCCACTTTGAACCACTCATAAAACCAACATTTTCTATTTTTAAAGACTTATTTTATACAAAGAAGAATAACTCTGGATATTGTATGCTAAAAGGCTCCTTACCTATCAATCTCACCTTTCAAAAACCTAGAGATTGAACATTGCCCAATTTACCTCTAATACAATTTGAGAACGAACTAGCCTCATCCATTTGAGCGAGCCCGGGTAATTTAATGTCTCTCCACCAAATTGACTCTTTCACCCTAATTAACATAGAAAAATATTCACTAAATTTAGCTTGATATCTCGATATTTAAATACTAACAAACCATACCAAATAGTTTTCCTCTCGTTGAGGATCCTCCACTTCCATTTAGACAAAAGAGAAAGATTAAAAAGCTCATAATGTTTGACGCCTAAACCACATTTGCCCTTATCCAAACAAACCTTTTCCCAGCTAATCCAATTGATTCTCCTCCTTCCTGAAAATTTATGGTCAAACCTGAAACCAATTTGAAGCCCCTTAGAAACCCTTTGATACTCCATAAATTAGATCAAGAGAGGCTTCCTCGAGAATCAAAGTATCATCAGCAAATTGGAGTAAATAAAATTTAATATCATCGTTGATTTTGAATGAATGAAAATATCCTTTGGTAATGGCATCCTTGACCAATCTAGTCAAGCCTTTTGCTGCCAAAATAAATAAGAAAGGAGACAAATGATCCCCTTGCCTCAAACCTCTACTAACCTCAAATTCCTTTGTGGGACTCCCATTGACCAGGCTAGAAAAGCTACTTGAGTACACACATTTCTCCATCCATTCCATCAACATGTTACCAAAACCCATCGACCTCAACACTCTCCTAAAATAGCTTAAAACACCTTATCATAGGCCTTCTCAAAGTCAATTTTGAGAATAAAGAAATCCTTCTCGAATCTCTTGACATAATCCACCACCTAATCAATTACTAGCACACCATCAAGCATTTGTTTATTTTGGACAAAATTTGATTGGTTTATAAAAATTAATGAGGGAAACACCTTTTTAAGTCTAGACGCAAGAAGCTTAGCCGAAATCATATACAAACTAGACACCAAAAAGATTGGACATAAATATTTAACCTTTTAGGGATTATCCCTTTTTGGGATCAAAAAAAGGAAACTTGTAGCAATTGCTTTAGGCAATTTAGAAGAGCGTAAAATTGATTCATATAAGCAACCAAATCCTTTTTGATAGTATTCCTATTAGATTTAATTATTAGATTTAATTCATATTTAAGTTTGTTAGATATTAGATTTAAATATTAGATTTGATTCATATTTAAGTTTGTTAGAGGCTTATAAATAGGGTGTCAATCATTGTAACTTTTAATCCTGTTTGTAGCCGTCATTCTCTTAATAGAATATTCATCTTTTATTCTACCTCTGCACCAACAATTGGTATCTAGAGCTCCGGTTCGGATTCATTGGGGAAACACGGGAAACACGAGTGAACGTGAGGTCTTGTGTGTTTGATTTTGATTCTTAGATTCGTGTTGAATCTTGAACAAAATCTGATCAGAATTTTAATTCTGTGGGTTGGGAAACACTGTGTGAGAAATCTGAGTGTACTGTGCAAGGTAGAAAGATGAACGGAAACGGCAACATGAACACCAAACTTCCAGTATTTGACGGTAAAAACTGGAATCGTTGGATGATCCAAATGCGTGTACTGTTCGGTGCTCAAGATGTTCTAGATCTTGTCACTGATGGTTATGTTCCGGTAGCAGCAGATGCGACGGATGAACAGAAAAACACGCAGAAGGAAGTAAGGAAGAAGGATCAGAAAGCATTGTTCTTCATTCATCAATGTGTTGATGTAAATGTGTTTGAGAAGATTGCAGATTCAACGACAGCAAAGGCTGCGTGGGACACACTGGTTAGATGTTATGGTGGTGACGCATCAGTGAAGAAGGTGAAGCTTCAGTCCTTGAGAAAGCAATATGAGAATCTCAACATGAAGAATAATGAGAAAGTTTCTGAATACATCTCCAGAGTGATTCTGATCACTAATGAGATGAAAGCGTGTGGAGAAACTCTTTCTGAAGAAACAATCATGGAGAAGGTATTGAGATCCCTTACCTCTCAATTTGATTACATTGTGGTAGCAATAGAACATTCCAAAGATCTGAGCACCATGAGAATTGAAGAGCTGCAGAGCAGTCTAGAAGCGCAAGAGTTGCGTTTGACTGAGAGAACTTCTGAAAGGGAAATAGAGCAACAGGCTCTGAAAGCAACTTCTGATAGGAGGTATCAAAAGCAGTCAGAAGTCAGGAGAAGATCTGATGGTGGTCAGAAGTCAGAAAGCTCAACCTCTGATAGACAAAAGAATGCTCAGAAGGGAAAAGAGAAGTATGACAAGAAGAAAATCCAATGTTACTGCTGTAAGAAGTTTGGTCACTTTGCTAGAGACTGTTGGTCAAACAAGGAGAGAAAATCAGAAGAAGCAAATATAGCCAGAAGTTCTGATGACGAATCTGTGCTATTGATGGCCTCTGAATCTGATGATATGGATCTGATAGACTGGTGGTATATGGACACTGGCTGTTCAAATCATCTTACTGGAAACAAGAAATGGCTGGTTGACTTTGACTCTGAAAAAAGGACAAAGATCAGATGTGCTGATGACAAATATCTTAATGCAGAAGGTATGGGAAATGTCAGAGTGACTCTGAACAATGGGAAAACAGCATTGATTCAGAACGTGTGGTATGTACCTGGCATCAGAAGCAATCTGATGAGTGTGGGACAATTAATTGAGAAAGGTTTTTCAGTTACCATGAAGGACAATCTTCTGAAGCTGTATGACTGCAATCAGAAGTTGATTATGGAGTCAGAACAGGGAAGGAATAGAACATTCAAGGTGAATGTCAGAACTGCAGACTCAGAATGTCTTAGTGCAACAAGTGCTGAGAAGGAGAGTGAGCTGTGGCACAGAAGATTTGGTCACTTGAATTTCAGAAGCTTAAAACATCTGAATTCAAAGAAGTTGGTACATGGAATTCCTGCAATTAAGAAGCCTGAAAAGTCATGCAAAGTTTGCATGGAAGGAAAACAACCACGATTGCCATTTGCGTCAGAAACTGCTCCAAGAGCAAAACATGCCTTGGGAGTTGTACATTCTGATGTGTGTGGTCCATTTCCAGTAGCATCGATCGGAGGGAATAAATACTTTGTGTTATTTGTTGATGAGTTCACAAGAATGACATGGGTATCCCTTATTAAGTTTAAACACGAGGTGTTTGATGAATTCAAGAAGTTCAGAATGAAGGCTGAGAATCAGAGTGGTCAGAAGTTGAAGATTCTTAGAACTGACGGTGGAGGTGAGTATAACTCCAAAGAGTTCCAGAAGTTCTGTGAGGAGAATGGAATTGAGCATGAGGTTACTGCTCCTTATACCCCTCAACACAATGGTCTTGCTGAAAGAAGAAACCGCACTTTGCTTGATATGGTGAGAAGCATGCTAAAGGAGAAGAAGCTTCCTCAGAAGCTCTGGGGAGAAGCTGTTGCCACTGCAACGTATGTACTCAACCGATGTCCTACAAAGAAGTTGAAGGAAATAGTTCCAATACAGAAGTGGACTGGAGATAAGCAAAGTGTTAGTCATCTGAAGGTGTTTGGTTCTGTTTGCTATAAACATGTTCCAGAAGCCAGAAGACAGAAGCTGGATGATAGAAGCAAAGTGATGATTCTGATAGGGTACCACAGTACAGGTGCATACAAGCTCTATTGTCCAGAAACCAATAAAATTGAATTCAGTAGAGATGTGATTGTGAAGGAATCAGAAGTTTGGAATTGGGATAAGTCTCAATCTGATTCTGATGTTAGAACCTCTGAAGAAAGGTCAGAGTTCAGAATTTCTGAGGTTGGAGTAAACTCTGACGTTGATTCTGACTCTGATAGTGATCCAGAATCTGATGTTCCAGACTCTGATGTTTCAGACTCTGATGATCCAGACTCTGATGACCCAGACTCTGATGGTAATCCAGATTCTGGTGGCAATTCAGACTTTGGAAATATGCCAGAACCTTCAGATGGTCAAAGCTCTGGAGGAAGTCAACCATCTGAAGGTAGAAACTCTGAAGTGGAAGACTCTGAACAAGTTCAGAGACCACAAAGAGTCAGAAACATCCCCAGAAGATATGCAGAATTTGACATGCTGCAAGACACTGAAGTAGACTCTGAAGGAGAAGTTATTCAGTGTGCCATGTTAGTAGACTCTGAACCCATAAGTACAGAAGAGGCTCTTAAGCAGAAGCTCTGGCTGAAGGCCATGAAAGAAGAACTTGATGCTATAGAGAGAAACAAGACTTGGAAGCTGACAGAACTTCCAAAAGACAAGAAAGCCATCAGCGTCAGATGGGTTTTCAAGCAGAAGTTAAAGCCAAATGGTTCAATTGGCAAACATAAAGCAAGGTTGGTAGCCAGAGGATTTCTACAGAAACCTGGGCTGGATTACTCTGAAGTGTTTGCACCTGTAGCAAGACATGAAACAATCAGAATGGTGATTGCAATAGCTGCTAACAGGAATTGGCCTCTGATGCATTTAGATGTAAAATCTGCATTTCTGAACGGTCCATTAGAAGAAGAAGTTTACGTGTCACAACCTCCTGGATTTGTGAAAAAGAATCAGGAAGGGATGGTGTACAGATTATACAAAGCTCTATATGGATATGGATTGAAACAAGCGCCCAGAGCTTGGAATCTGAAGATTGATTCATTTTTTAAGAGGCAAGGCTTTCAGAAATGTGAGATGGAGTACGGTGTCTATGTTCAGCATACTTCTGAAGGAAATATGACTCTGGTATGTTTATATGTTGATGATATACTGCTGACTGGAAGTTCTGAACAGGAGATAGCCAAGTTCAAGAAAGTTCTGATGAATGAATTCGAAATGACTGATCTAGGCAAAATGACATACTTTCTAGGGATGGAGTTCAGATACTCTGAGAAAGGTATTATTTTGCATCAGCTCAAGTATGAATTAGAACTTCTGAAGAGATTTGATCTGAAGAATTGTAAGATTGCTGTTACTGCATGCCAAGCTGTGTGGATTCTGAATCTATTGCAGGATCTGAAGATTAAAGTAAACAAACCTCTGAAGCTGATGATTGACAACAAGTCTGCAATCAATCTTGCCAGAAACCCAGTGTTGCATGGGAGAAGCAAGCACATTGAGACCAAGTATCATTTTCTGAGACATCAAGTTCAGAGGGGAGTGTTAGAAGTTGTACACTGCAGCACTCAGAAGCAGTTGGCAGATGTTCTGACGAAAGCTATCAAGACTGATCAATTTCTCAGATTAAGGGATGGAATTGGTGTTACAAGTTTTGATGGAATATGAATTAAGGGATGGTATTAGATTTAATTATTAGATTTAATTCATATTTAAGTTTGTTAGATATTAGATTTAAATATTAGATTTGATTCATATTTAAGTTTGTTAGAGGCTTATAAATAGGGTGTCAATCATTGTAACTTTTAATCCTGTTTGTAGCCGTCATTCTCTTAATAGAATATTCATCTTTTATTCTACCTTTGCACCAACAATTCCAAGACACTTTGAAAAATCGTATGTAAAAACCGTCCGGCCCCAGACTTTTGTTAGAGTCACTCTCCTGCATCACCTCTTTGATCTCCTCTATACAAAAGGGAACTTCCACCAACTTCGTTTCCGTCTACTCAAAACCGATAACTCCACTCCGCCGAGAAAAGGCATCCTAATACATGATTCTTTAAATCTATCGGAAAATTGATATTATATTTCTTCATTAATATCATTCACTTTCATGAGAAAACCCCAAGGAGAGGAAAGAAACATAATTCCATTCTTTCTAAATTCGTGCTTCAAGAAAGAATGAAAGAATCTCGAGTTGGCATCTCGCTCTCTAATCCACATAAACCTAGATTTTCCCCTCAAAATGCTTTCTTTAATCTTCCACTTCAACAAAATTTATTGGTTTCCTCCACTCTCCTTTTGGCTAAAACACCCATATCTTCCTCGTCTAAATCGAATGCTTCCAAATCCAACACATTATACTCTTTAGTTGTTGTAACACCATAAACATGAAAATTTATGGTAGCACCAACGACAACCCTTCGAAACACACCATAATCATTTGAAACTATGTAGCGAAAAAAAATTCATAACAACTTCATAAATAAAGTAATAAACTTCAAAACGGAAAAATCAACATCAAATGAAAAAAACATAACAACTCCTGTCCCCAATGTTACACGACCAAAACCACTAATGTATGATAACACAGTAAATAACAAAATGAAGAGTATTTCGAACAAGTCACCTTCCACACACAGCAATAATGATCACTCATGAGTATCTACAAGATGTCCATGGTGGACAACATGAAGCAAAAGGGTGAGAAACAACATTCAATATGAACACTGTAAATAATGCGAAGGTAGAGAGATGGACGACATAACATATATTCAATACATAGTCAACATCACCATAATTTCACACCCAATCATAACTATACACAATTATATGTATGCAATGTGACTCACGATACAATGTGACACTTACGCATGTGGTAACATTATGGACAACACATGTTCGTATCGCTCCTAAATCTCCACCGTATAACTAGAGCACACCAATTCATTATTATCACCATAAGTAACATTTCACCGCCTCCCCATCTGGAACCAGCTACTCGCTCCTGAATCGACACCATCGGATTCGAGCATACCAAAATCACTATTAATCACCATGTAATAACGCTTCATTAATTCCTTATTGGAATTAGCTACTCGCTCTTGAATCCACACCATCGGACCATATCACATCAAAACTGGACCGAAGTCCGTACACCATGATGCATGACTTTTAATAACATGCATTATTACCAAAATGATCACCAGAATTATCACCATACAATCACCATAGTTATGCATAGCATCATATTCAATATACAATAATCAATTAATGCCACCATAATTAATAAACCACACTAAATAGTAGCACTACATCAAATACATATTCACACGACATTCAATCATGTTAAATCATTTAACACCAATTCATCATTAAGTAAACACAACGAGTCATGAAAATATACATACATTCACACATCTATCATACATTCACTCATATAGCATACATTCACACATCATTATAACATGTAAATTCATCTCACAATTCACCACCAGAATGTAGCTTTATAGGTTAGATTTCCAACGCTTCAAACCGTGCCTCAATCCATGTCCCGAAACTCAAGTTATGGGCAAAACAACAAGGGGACCAATAGGTTACTGCTGTGGGCCAATCAATTGTTGTTAACATTTTGTTCAGTATTTTTTAGAGGAACCAATCAATTTTTCCAGGATGCCAATCGATTAGTGTCTGCAATTTTCATAAAAATATTTGTTCTTAACTCGTTTTCTTCAACCTCTAACCATTCCGACCCTACCCAATCATGTTCTAACATGTCCAAACATCTCATAACATGAATTCAACATCATACATCAATTATACAACATTCAACACCTCATATTGCATATAATAAGCATTTATCTCATCAATGCATGTTTAAATTCAAACCTTCAAAAACCTTAACAATGGCACAAGCATACACACATTACAGAACCATATATGCATAAATTCAATCACGAAAATCATATGCATACACCTTTAATCATCAAATTCCAGAATTATATGCATCAACAACAATCTATGAACAATTCATACAATCCCTAAAGAGAGAAATGACATTTCTTCTCTACCATTCATGCTATACACCCATACTAAAGCCCTTTCTCCCCCCTTACCTTATACTTTCAACAAGCAAGTTCTTCTCCAATGGTTTTTCTCTCCCCTGCTAGATTTAGGGTTCTCCTCTTGCTTCTTTCTGGGGTTCTCTAAGAATTGGATGAAAATAACTCTCCCTAACCTTTCAGAATATATACCTAGTGTTTTCTACACAATCCCTTATAATTACCTCATTAGATCCAAACACTTTTATTTCACACTATCACCCCAAACTCTCATTATTCTATTTTTCTTTAAATTATTAAACTCATACTAATAATAAATTTCATTTTCCATAAATCTCTTATTTTCTCATCATTTAATTATTATCCAATTATTTAAATCAAATAGAATCATTCTAAATTCCGATAAACTCAATAAATCCATATTTATTCCAATATTTCACATATTCATCAATAATCACATAACAATATATAATAAAACATGAATAATTCACTGAGCATCATAAAATAAAATAAACCAAAAATTTGGGTTTTATAGTTGCTACCTCCACTTCCAAATTAATCATTCCAAACACTTCAACATTGCACTTTCTAAGGTTAACTCTCAGAAAATCCAACTTCTCCTTCATAACAAAAGCACTTTTACCATGAAATTTAATTGAATTCCACACCCCCTCTACAAAATAATCAAAATTTGGATGATCAAACCAACAATTAAAAATCTTAAATGATTTGGGACCCCAATTTACATAATTGGATTTAACCCAAATAGGTTTGTGATCAGACACCTTCCTCTTCCCTACCACTTGATACACTATACTCATATTAGAAATTAACCTTTCTAAAAGTAAAAACCTATCCAACCTAGTTATCACACTACCATCCAAATTGATCTAGGTGAAGGGGCTTCCCCTTACAGGAACATCCACCAATTCTAGATTATCAATAAAACATTGAAACTCAATAAGTTTGGTTATATTAACATAGAAAGTTTCTATTTACTTTTGGATTTATTTTTACTGGTGTTAAAATCCCCCCTTAAACACCATTCTCCCTTAGGTTTCCTTTTCTTAAAATCAACCAGCTCATCCCATAATTTTCGCTTCTTAGACATAATGCAAGATGAGTAAATGTTCATTATTTAATATAAAGCACCAAGTCACTCCACACATATCCCTACAAAACCTTCTACTCTAAAGTTGAAGTTTATAACAAACATACATAATTCAACATAATCAACATACCACCAGACATGCGTACTGCCCAAATAGTTGTCCAATCCACTTATGCATTACCCCACATAAATGATACTTTGACCTCCGCCTCAAACTTTATTTTGGATTCGTAAATCAAGAAAATATCCTCCTTGTACACTTTGATAAGATTCTGGAGGCATTTCCTTCTGATAGGATTTCCACACACTCTAAGGTTATATGACATACTCCCTCTGTTCCTTTTTAATTGTCTTTCTTTGACTTTTTACGCATACCAATAAAACTAATTAAGTTTACTACTTTTCAAGTAATAATTTTCTTTTTATCTATAATACCCCAATCTATTTATTTATATATTTAACTTTTTCTCTCTCTTTAATAAATAATTAGGACAATTTTGACAAATGACAATTGATGTTATCTTGAACTTTGAAAATGACATTTAAAATGAAACAAATTTTTTATACAAAAGAGACACTTAAAAAGGAACAGAGGGAGTAATATTCATTGGCAAGAGTTTGTATTACAGTCCCTCAAAACTTTGGCCGCTTTATCTCGCTCTTCAAGCCTTCTTATTTCTACTACATAAACATCATTTGACTTCTCTCCTTTTATCACATAATCCTTAACTTTCTTCCAAGATAAAGACGCCACATCTTCTAATAAGGATGAGCAAAATTTGATATTACCTTGTTGAACATCTGAATCGGAAGTTGAGTGAGAACACAATGCTGACCCTCTTGAAAAGTTCTCATTTGATAATGAGAATATTTATTCATGAGTTTCGAGCTTAAGACTTGGATGGTTGCAACGCCGCAAAGTAAGATTTGTTGGAAAAAGAGTTCACCATTCCTTTTGGAGAAGAATAACTCTGATCCTTTATAGATTCTTCTATTGGGTCAAATCGGTGCACTAACAAAATAGACTCTGATTTATCCTTTCGAATGAGATGAAACTTACGGAAAGACTTATTAACTTCTGAATTTGAATAAAACTCCATAATTCCTTTCTTTTTAGGTTTGACTTTGCTTCCTGATGGACTCTGAACCTTAACTTGCGGCCCAATAATTCTATTTGGCAAAAAATCACTACTTTCTATAACCATGCCACACAACACTTTAATACCATCCTTTTCTCATGACCTAGCTCTTTGACTCTTACTTTTTTACTTTAACATAACTTGTCCAAACTCTTCAGGAATTGACCTTCGAACCTCTGTTTCCTGAAAATCAGGTACAAAACTACTAGGCATCACTTATTAGTTTGTGTCGCCTGATGGGATAGGGCCAAATCCCCTAATTGATTCGTTTCTTTTCCTTCATGCTCAAAACTTTATTGACCTAAGTCTGCTGCTACTAAGCCTAAGCCTCCAACTCTTCAATAACTTCTTCATCAATCCACTCTTTGGTTGAAAACTCTGACTTCGATTTCAACTTTGACGATGATGGAACCGATTTATTTTCATGATTTGCCCAGAGAGGTCCCAAGTTATCCTCCACCATATGAATCCTAATGAGAACTCCATTGATTTTTACATTAAGGATGTGATTGGTTGTGGAGAAAAATTGTGAAGAGAGAAATAAATGAGAGAGATTATTAGAAGAGAGAAAAAGATAAGAAATAGCGTAGATTTGATGTATTGTTTAGTATAAAAAAATGATAAGAGAAATATAACAGAAAGAGATATATGTAATTTTTGAAAAGACACAAATATCCTTAGATAAAAAATATACAACATTATATATAATTTATTTACAAAAATAATTAACTATGTTAGTTTAATTTAATAAATATGTTTATTTTAACTTTATAATTTTGTAAAAAAATGCAAATAAATTATTCAATTAAATTAATACAAAACAAGAGCAATGCTACATGTATATATCTGAATCAAGTGCAATGCTTAGTATCCAAAATAAAATAAAATAATGCACATAATATAAGTTTATCAGAAAGAGAAAACAAAATTAGTGCTTGTTTGACCCAGATGGAAGTTTTCTCTTTATCTAGTGGTGGTTCAGACACGAAATCCCTTCCTTTTCCCTCCTTTGATGCCAGAATGACAAATGCAAGTGGGTTATTGCCGGTAATAAGCCTTTGTTTCTTTGCCTGAAGTTTTCTGGAAAAAATGTTCCTTTTGTTGAGTAAAAAGACTAACACGTGTGAATGCTTGAAGTTGGAAGAAATGAAATGAAAAATTGAGACTAATATTTATGAAGAATAGTAATGGGTAATCGTCTAACAAGTGGCGTTCGCGTGGCAGTTGAAGACGTTTCCTCTTCAGGTAGTGGAAACGTTAGTAGGCTAAGGAAGTTATTTTCCACTCTCCTAGGAAGTAGGAGTAATGATGGTTCTATTGCAAAAAACCATGTTGAACAGACGTTTGTGAAAAGGCGCAATGATGACACTGGCATCAACAGTGTGATCCAAACAGTGTCGAAAAAAGTGTTCAAAAATGCCATGTTTCTCTCTTTCGAAATTTATGTGGTCGAAAATGGCATTTCAGGGGACAACTTATTACCTCATATTTTCGACATGTGTAATAAACATGAGAATTCATGATCAAATTTGCCTAAGGGATTTGTTTCGCCCATAATCAAAATTATTATACTTCAAAAAACATGAGAGGTCTTGAGTAAGTTATCAATATCCCTTATTTGGTTGTTGGATAAGGGAATGAGATTTCTTGAGTACCTCATCAGTATCCCTCATATTTTTGACACATATAATAAACATGAGATTCTTTTGAATAAGTTATCAGTATCTCTTAATTAGTTGTTGGATAAAGAAATGAGTGTCTTCTATCTATCTTTAATCTTTTTGGTGCTCTGTCTTTCAAGTAGTCTTCTTTATGTGGCGTCTTTGCATTAGCAAATCCTAGCAAGTGCTCCATCTTTCAAGTAGTCTTCTTTATGTGACGTCGTTTGATTTGCATTAGCAAATCCTAGCAAGTTAACATATGAAACCCCTATCAAAACAAACTCTAGCATAGCTATGTGATTTAACCGGGTTTCAAATTTTGATGGGTCTTTGATAACATGAAAAAAAAAGTTATTTGAAATCATGGAAGTTTAAGAATTAATTTTGAATGAGTGATAATATGAGAATAAGGATAGAAAATGATGATAGATTGGTGAAAAAATAATCCTTACTGAATTAAAGAACCAAATCATTGTTACCAATAATCGAGGTGTGTAAGGAATCTACTAAAATGTTTTTAATCAACCTCAAAAATGACATTATGATGCACCCAACAAATATCATGCATTAGAGCAAGAGGTTTGCTTGCACAAACATATAACACGAGCTACCCTCCCTACAAACACGTTAAATTTATCCCTAAGACAAATCCATATACCAACTAAATTGTGACGATCGAGCATAAAAGATGCATCCACATTATTATACTTCAAAAAACATTATTGCAAACTTTACAGACTTTTTAAAATATTACTAGTATTATAAAATATCTTTTTTAAACTTCACGATGTAGGAAAAATCTAGTTTTGTCTTATAAAATATCTTACCTAATCTTTAAAGGTGGTAATAATCATTGTGACAACAGAACGTTGAACTAGTAATAATGAACCACATTTAAAATGCGAGATTCTCTTTAAAAGACTACTACATTTGATAAAAAAATATGTTAGAAAAGTAAACATGAAAACTCTATAAAGATCAACTAACACAAGTTGGGGGTCAGAGGTTGGAAAAGCATTACTGCTCGTTTTAATGCAGCACTAGCTACCAACCAAACCTCACTACCAGGTGTATCAACTTGCAGAGTAAGCCAAATCTTATTTAAAACTAGGAGGATAGATTTGGAAAATTATACTATACGTGAAGAGCTGATGGCTGAAAGTGACTAATGAAAAGAAACTCGGAAACACTTGTTTTCTGAAAATTGGAAATTAATTGATAATTTCGAACTCGATTATTTTGATTTTGATTTTTAAATATTTTTATAACGTAACATAATTTTGTGTAAAAAATTCTATAAAATTTTTTTATAAAATTTTTAAATAAATTTAACTAATTATTTTTAAAATATTATTTTAAATATTTGATCATTTTATTGAAACTTTTTTGAATATCAAAATTTAAAAAAATCTAAATTATTTTAAATAATTTTTCATAAAACTCATTCTTGAAATGCAACTTTTTTAAAAAATATGTAATTTTCACTATTTTTTTGTCTTACGTAGATGTTATAAGATGTTAAAATTAATCTTTCAATTTAAAAAAAAGTTAATATAAAAAATTAATATTATATAAAAAATGGTTTTATAATATTCATTTTTAAAAATATAAAGAAAAAATTTATTTTTTTAAATTTAAAATAAATAGGTCCATAAAATAGATTTTTTTTTCAAAATAACCATTTTTTTTAAAAAAATCGAAAATAACCAATTATTCAAAAAAATCACCAAAATAACCGTGTTTTGAAGAGGATGCGCCAGATGAAATGACGCATCCGCAATGCATGAAGAGGAGACGCCAATAGCATTGGCGCATGCATTGGGCTCTTCATGAGGAGGCGCCAATGCTAGTGGCGCCTGCATTAGGCCCTCATGAGGAGGCGCCAATGCTAGTGGCGTCTGTGTGTGTTTGGTTGTGTGGACGCCAAAGTGAGATCACTCCTTTTAATTTATAAAAGTCTCTTTATAGTTTGAGGAATGGTTTTAACTCATTACTATGATTGACTTCCCAAAGGAGAACAATTATATGTAGAGACTGTGGTTAATTAAGGATAAAATTAGCGGAGATGCTTTGGTCTTAGGGATTTATCGGTCCAAAGGAGATAAATTTCTAAATCCAATAGATGCTCACTGAGTAGCTTATTCTTAAAATTAATGGATGAAGTTGTTGGAGGTGCTTTGGTTTAGAGAGTTTATCTACCCAAAAGAAATAGATTTTCGAACCCAATGTATGTTAATTAAGTAATCATTTAAGGTTATGATCCTTGTTGTGACCTGGGTTTGCGCATTCCACCCAAAGGGGATTGCGTGATAAGGTTGACCTCTTCGTGATAAAATATGTTCATTAAAGGTATATCTTGCATTTATTATTTGTTCTAGTGCATTCATGTTTTGTCTCAACATTGACCTTCCCTATGAACATCTATTCTGCTTCAATTGAGATCTTGAATGGGTCTAATTTTAAGAAATGAAAGAAAGACTTAGAGTTTCTGTAACACCCCAAAATTTGCCCTCCTCATTCATGCATTCATTTCATATTGCATTTCATCATGTCAATCAAAATTAGATCCGAAAAAAAACAAAAAAAAACAAAAAAAAAATGAAAAAAATAATAATAATAATAATAATTTTTTACAAAAAATAAATAAATAAATAAAAATAATAATAAATAAATAAATAAAATATAATAAAAAAATTTGGACTTGGGTCTCTCTCATTTGAGCCCACAAAACCATGAAATTCAGTCTATAAATACCAAGGCTTCACTTGAGAAAAAGGAAGAGAAGCAAAATACTCTGAGGTTTCCTTGAAACAAAACCCTTGATAAAACCTGGAGAGAAACCTGACAGAGAACTCAGAGTAACCCCCAGGCAGCTCTGAAAAATTCAATCTGACTCACACACTTTCATTGCCTTGCAAACCCAGCCGTGCCATTTGATTTCAACCGGTCTCTCCCATCAGGTTTGCCTCATTCCCATGATTTTATGCTCTTAATTTGGATCATCTGAATGTATGAGGTATGATGGATGAATTTCATTATGTTTTTGCCCACGGGTTTAATTATGCATGAATGGGTGAAACCTATGCCTTGAATGTTTAATCACATGATTTCTGAAATGTATGCCACAGGGTTTGAGGTTTCTGAAACCATACTGTTATTCATGAAAAAAATGCTTATCGTGTTTCACTAATCCTTTTGTTGAGTTTTTGTGAGGGCTCACAGACTCTTGCAGAGATGGTTTGCGTGGTTTTCCCACTTTATTTGTGGGATACCCCCTGGAGGTTCATTCCGATTACCTGTACTGACTCACTTTTCTTTGATGGCATTAGCTTGGGAGGTCCCTGGGTTTCTTACTCCTTTAATTGCTGTTACTTCGGATCTTCATCCGTGTGGTACTTTTACCTCTTTTCCGCATTTTATCGCTTTCTTAGCTGGAAGACCTCGATAGGAGGCATTTGTTTTCTTTTGTTTATTTACTTCTGAGCCCCTTGTTGGCACATTTACTTTATACATGTTTGTTTTGTATGTGTTCGTATCCCTGCAGGTAGCGCGGTTCCTTCATCAAGGACTGCCTTTTTGCCCTTGAGCATCCCAAACCCTAAAACCCAAAGCAACACGTTAACTCCTTCTACTACAGGCGAGTAAGTCTCCAAAGGTCGAGCATCCGGTAGATTGCGTAGTGACGTCGTTCGTCCAAAACCCAATCCATAACCCCATAGTTAGCCGAACTACGTTTTGCTCTGATTCTCAGGCCAGATGAGATACGTAGGCATAAGACGCGATGTCTTAGAGAGCACACATCCCCCAACCCATAGGTAGCCGAGCTACGAAGACTCTGATTCTCATATTCAGATGAGATACGTATGCAGTGGATGCGACATCCGCGCGAGTCATTTTCATTTAACCCTTTTTTTTGGCAAACAGCACAAGATAAACCCACACCCTTTAGACGAAAACTACAAAAGTGGATCCCGTAGAGTACTACGGATGCGTAGGGGTGCTAATACCTTCCCTTCGCATAACCGACTCCCGAACCCAAGATTTGGTTGCGAGACCCCGTCTTGTCCTTTCCTTTTTCAGGTTTACTTCGAGCGTTTCCTTTCCCTCCTTTGGGATGAATAACGCACGGTGGCGACTCTTCTGTCATTTTCTTTCGCCGGTTGTTTTTTCGCGCACTGTATTTTTCAGGTTGCGACAGCTGGCGACTCTGCTGGGGACTAAGAAGTTGACCTCTTGCTGGTCCATCTTCCCTAAGCGAGTCCCTCCTAGCTTGTGTGATTTCTTGTTTATTGGGTGTTCATGCTTTTGTACATTTATTTGCTTACCTGCTTGCATGCATCTGTTGTATCTATTGGATCTGTTTGTTTGTTTGTTGGGATGGGATGTTCTATGAGAGATAAGCCCATTACCCAGGCTTGAGTGTACACACAGGTTTTAGAGTGGATGATCTTGAGGCTTGCGTGGCATGTTGCTACGTTAAGTCGTTCGTGAAGAACCACACTCAGACGAGGTTTCTTTTGGATATATTATGTCCTATGGATGTTCCGTAACAACATGGTGTTCCTTTAGAAATCGTCGACTCTGGTGACCATTTCCCGAGAACTCAGTCGAGGCCTCTCCTCCGAGACGTGATTATGTTAGCTCTGGTGGGCGCATTCTCGCTGATCAATCCGAGGACCCCGAGACTGGGAACTTGCTTTAGGATGTCCTGTTGAGGGGAGTCAGTGGAGGTCTTTTATCCCGTAATAATGCCAAACCTTCAGTGGTAAACGTATTATTCGCGACTGAAGGGCTGAAGCTGACGAACTTCTGTTCTTAGAACCTACCAGTGAGGGGTGGGCTAAATTCAGGAAACCTTAACCTCCAACCAACCCGGTTTTCTGGAGCAGAGTTTTGGTCTTGTATTATATTCCTCAGTGAATTTCTCTCCAGGCAGTGCAACCTGACAGATGTTCAAGCGGATCCATCAATTCTGATTGACATGCCTTTGCATTGCATAACATCATCTGCATATTTGCATCCAACATCTCATGCTTATTCATTTGCATGGTATTCCCTTTCAAAATGGGGGTGCCTTAAAACTGAACAAGCAGTGCATCGCATACCATGCATATTAACCCTTGTCTGTTTTGCAGGTGTCACCGCAGTGTCTAATGTTTGTTCCCTGTATCAGGCAGTTATTGGTCCCAAGCGAGTCCACAGGTACCCGACAAAGGAAAATCGTCCACAGCTAGCGATGGACCAAGTACAGAAAGAGCTGGCTGATATGCGTGAAAGGATGGATCAGTTCATGACATTGATGACTGGTATGGCAGAAGGCCAAGCGAAGCTGAGGGAATTGGTTGAGCAACCGAGACCCGATCCGGAGGTGGAGATACCAAATGTTGAGGGAAACCCTGGTAACCCTGGGAACGCTGATAACCCTGTGAACACTGGTAACGCGGGTAACGCAAATGCTGATGGAAACCCGGGTAATGTTGGCAACACAGGGAATGTTGGGAATGGTATTGGCGGAAGGTACGATGTGAATCAAGGAATTCGGATTAACGGGCGCCCCGTTACTGAAGATTATCAGTGTGATCAATTTTCTTTGCACGACGAGGCCCTCGAGACCACTCGCCGTATGGATGAGCTTGCTGAGAAGCTCAAATCTTTGGAGTCTCAAAATTCCTTAGACTTTGATGTCACAAATCTTGGTCTGGTTCAGGGAGTAAGGATTCCTCACAAGTTCAAACCCCCTACTTTTGAGAAATACAACGGGGCTTCTTGCCCACGCACTCATCTCCAATCTTATTTGGGAAGGTTGGGAGCTCACACGGAAGATGAAAAGCTGTGGATGTACTATTTTGAAGACAGTCTAACTGGAGCTTCTCGTGAATGGTATTCTCATTTGTCTCGTACTACCATCAAGAGCTGGAAAGACTTGGCAGAGGCTTTTGTCAAGCAATATCAATACAACTTGGACATGGCTCCGAATCGGACCTTGTTGCAAGGTATGTCCCAGACTGCCAAGGAGACCTTTAGAGAATATGCTCAGCGTTGGAGACAGATTGCTGCGTCCGTCCAACCCCCTATGTCTGAAAGGGAGATGGCGGACATGTTCATGAACACTCTTCAAGGCAATTATATTGAGAGATTGGCTGCTTGCCCGTCAATCAGCTTTGCAGAGATAGTAATTGCTGGAGAAAGAATCGAGAGTCTGTTGAAGATGGGCCGAATTCAAGACAATAGTGTTTCCAACCCATCAGGTCCCAAGAGACCGTTTGCTGGTAACGGTCAGCGAAGAAAAGAAGGCGAGGCAAGCGTTATGTATGCCGGCAGAGGCAGGGGTAGAGGACGCCCTAATTATTATCAAGATCAAGTGGCCGCGGTCACTATTCCAACACCTGTTCCTCAACCGCGATATCATCCGCAACAATAACCCAGGTACAACAATCAACAACAAGGAGGTAATCCGGGTCAGCAGAGACACTATCAACAACGTCCAAGGCAGACGGACCGGGTCTACGAGCCAATCCCAATGCCTTATTCAGTATTACTTCCCAAGCTGATTGACATGAATCTGGTTACATTGAGAACTCTGGCCCCACCAATCGATCCCAATAATTTTCCTAGAGGTTATGATGTCAATGCCAAATGTGCTTTTCACTCCAACGCACCTGGCCATACTACAGATAATTGCAAGGCTCTCCAGTTAAAGGTACAAGATTTGAGAGATGCCCAGGCTATCAATTTTGCTCCGGTGCCTAATGTTATCCAGAACCCGATGCCGGCTCACGGCGGGCAGAGGATTAATGCTGTTGATAGTGGGGAAACTTTGAATTTGGTTTTTGATGTGACTAAGGTGAAGACTTCGCTATCGGTGGTTAAAGACCGACTTCTGAAAGGACAGATTTTCCCGGGCTGTGGGGAAGAATGCAGAAATTGTCAAGCTGCCGAAAACGGATGTGACAGTTTGAGAAGGGGTATTCAGCAGCTGATAGATGAAGGTTGTCTTCAGTTCGATCAGGCCCGTCCGGTGAAGAATGATGTATCGACAGTGACGTTTTATTTCACTCCTGAAGAAATATATGTTCCCGAGAGACCCGCTCCGATGACAATATATTTCCCAGAAAGTCCAGCACCAATTTACTCTGACAACCCTCAACCGACTTTGATTGGTCCGGTCACCATCACGGTACCAGGACCTGTTCCGTATGAGAAAGACAGTGCTATCCCGTGGCACTATGGGGCTGATATCTACTGCCAGGGGCAGAAAGTTAACGAAGAAGACATTGACATTGGTAGCTCCGCTGTAGACAATGTTTGAGGGGTTGGTGGCTTCACTCGCAGTGGACGCCTATTTGCACCATCAACATTACGCGCGAATACTGAAGCCGAGGCAGCTGCCAAGGCTAAAGGGAAACAGGTATCTACCGAAGAGGTTACTACTGAGGAAGATCCTCCTAAGACCGCATTCGAGAAGGAAGTGGATGAGTTTATGAGGATTATCAAGAAAAGTGACTACAAAGTAGTCGACCAGCTAAATCAGACACCCTCAAAGATCTCCATTCTCTCACTATTGCTGTGCTCTGAGGCGCACAGAGCAGCCTTGTTGAAAGTACTGAATATGGCCTATGTTCCACCGGAGATAACTGTTAACCAGCTGGAGTCGGTAGTTTCCAATGTAAACGCTAGCCGGGGGCTAGGTTTCACTGATAATGACCTGACGTCTGAGGGCAAGAATCATAACAAAGCCTTGCATATCACAATGGAGTGCAAAGGGGTGATGCTTTCCCATGTTTTGGTTGATACAGGCTCTTCTCTGAATGTTCTTCCAAAGAAAGCCTTAATGAAGTTGGATTGCGATGGCATCATCTTGAGGCCAAGTAACTTAGTTGTGAGGGCTTTTGATGGCTCTAAGAGAGCTGTCTTTGGCGAAGTTGAGTTGCCAGTTAAGATTGGACCGCAGGTGTTCAAGAGCACCTTTTATGTGATGGATATCCAGCCTGCCTACAGTTGTCTGCTAGGTCGGCCTTGGATTCATGCTGCCGGTGCTGTTACTTCTACCCTCCACCAGAAGCTCAAATATGAACTAGAAGGTCAGATCGTCACTGTATGTGGTGAAGAGGATATTTTTGTTAGCCACCTGTCTACATTTAAGTATGTAGAGATGGACGGCGAGATGCATGAGATGCTGTGTCAGGGCTTCGAAACTACAAACATCAATGAGGTCGCGCCCGAAGCTGTCTTTTCACCTGAGTTTGAGAAGGTCGGGACTTCTATCTCTTCATACAAGCAAGCTGTCGAAGTGGTTAAAGCTGGTAATGCCCAAGGCTGGGGCAAATTTGTGGAGCCAGTCATCAAAGAAGACAAGTTTGGATTGGGGTATGCTCCGGGATCTCAGAAGAATGAAACCAGTACTCTCTCCAGCGGGGGTTTGGTTTCCCCCCACATCGTCAATGCTGCAGATGAAGACAAGGCTGACAGCGACTGTGACTTAGATAGTTGGATTCGCCCGTGTGTCCCGGGAGAAAAGCTCGACAATTGGTCGTCTGAAAAAACCGTCCGGGTTACTCTATTGAAAGAGTAATTTTTATTGTTTTCCTTTATTACATGCATAATAAAGTCTTACACTTTGCCCAAGGTGTAACGGCTCATTTGTAGGGCCATCCATTTAGTTACGTTTTGCAATTATTTTTATCATCAATAAAGGACGGCTTTTGCAAACAATTTTGTGTTCTCTTTCTTTCAGTTTTTTTTACTTTTTACAAAAAAAATGGCAATGTTTCTTTTTTCGTTTTTCCTTTCTTTCAAAAAAAAATCTCTCATTCTAAGGTAAAGCATGATCCTCCATCATGCAGAGCCGACCACTCGGATCTCACTGCTAACGACACTGCTATGGCCAAGTATGACTTCGACAATCCTATCTATCAAGCCGAAGAAGGGGCTGAGGAAGATTGTGAATTGCCTGAAGGGTTAGCCAGATTGTTGAAACATGAGGACCGAGCTATTACACCTTATCAGGAGGTGATTGAGACCGTCAACATCGGTACCGCAGACGACAAGAAAGAAATCAAGATCGAGGCCAGTCTACAGGCCGAGAGAAAAAAACCGTTGATCATGTACTTGACTGTGTTAGAAAGGTCAATGGGTTGTGTGCTCGGTCAGCATGACGAGTCAGGTCGAAAAGAGCATGCAATATACTACCTTAGCAAAAGTTTACCGACTGTGAACAAAGATACTCATTGCTCGAGAAAACTTGCCGCGCTTTGGCATGGGCTGCTCGCCGACTAAGACAGTATATGTTGACTCACACGACTCTATTGATATCAAAAATGGATCCAGTCAAGTATATTTTTGAAAAGCCATCACTTACCGAAAAGGTTACTAGGTGACAAATGATACTGACAGAGTATGACATCCAATACACTTCACAAAAAGCCATCAAGGGAAGTGTCTTGTCAGACTATCTTGCAGAGCAACCGATTGATGATTACCAACCTATGAGGTTTGACTTTCCTGATGAGGACATCATGTTTCTCAAATCGAAAGATTGAGAGGAACCACTCCTGGAGGAGGGGCCTGACCCTGAATCCAAATGGGTTATGATGTTTGATGGGGCGGTCCACGTCAATGGTCGCGGAGTTGGTATAGTGTTGATCACACCGGAAGGGGGTTCATATGCCATTTGGTGCCAGAATAACTTTTCCCTGCACCAACAATGAAGCCGAATACGAAGCTTGTATCCTAAGACTTGAGGAAGCCGTCAATATACAGATTAAAACCCTGGATGTATACGGGGATTCAGCTTTGGTCATCAATCAAACCAACGGGAAATGGTATACACCTCAGCCTCATCTGGTTCCTTACAGAGACTGCACGAGAAGATTGTTAACTTTCTTTTGAAGAAAACCAATTTGCTGATGCTTTGTTTACCTTGTCTTCGATGATTAAGGTGCTATGCTGGAACTACGTACCCAGAATTGACGTATCTCGGTCAGAGACGAATGAAGAAAGCATTTGGTCAGAAAGTGCGCCCTCGGGGGTATCAAGTCGGTGAATTGGTACTCAAAATATTTCTTCCTCCCAACACAGATCACAGGGGCAAATGGACACCGAACTATGAGGGTCCGTACGTGGTTAAAAGGATTTTCTATGGCGGAGTTTTGATGCTAACAACCATGGATGGCGAAGGATTCCCGTCCCCTATTAACTCAGACGCAGTTAAAAAAAATACTTCGCATAAAATAGACCCGCTGGACGATAAAAAGAATAGTCCAGGCAAAAAAAGGGCATCCCGACGAACCAAAAAAAAGAATAAAGAGGTTCGGGCAAAAATTAGGGATATAAAAAAAGAGTACACCCGGTGAGTCGAAAACCCAAAAGGGCGGCTCAGGCAAAAATGGGTATCCCGGTGGATTGAAAACCCGAAAAGGGGGCGATCCAGGCAAAAGTTAGGGAATAAGCGAATGACTGTGATTTGAGTTCATCAGTGTTATATCACCGTTTCATTCAATCCGGCAATCTTCGAAGGTTAAAGATCGACTAATCATCCACTTCAGAAAGCAAGATGAGCAGAGGGTCTTGAGGACATACGAGCCATAGCAGAGTCGAAACTCGGTGGGACCCCGTATCCCCATTGCCATTAGGATAGTTCTCTTTTTATAGCGATCACCTCTTTTCAGGGATCAGCTTCCTGATACCCTCGCCTATTCCTGGCACAAATTTTCTCCCCATTAAGAGTCGAATAACTCAGTTAAAGAGCCTCTTTATTTTTCATTTATCAGTTTGTTTGCAAAAATGTCCGAATTTTTGATAAAACATATTGCATATGAACATAATGGTGGCTTTTGCAGATGATTTGCACAGGAAAACATTTAAAATTGCTTTGAATGTGCTTAATCCCGAACGGTGAATTCAAACCGAGTAATTCCCCCGAGGCATACATGTATTTTTGGTTGCAGGTCACAGGAACCGGATGCCAAGTCATGAATCCTCATCCCCAAGCGGTTGACAAAGTCTCTCCTTAGCAAAGCATGTTCCCCAACAGAGTTGACAGTATCCGGACTGTCTATCCCCAGCGGAGTTGACAGTGTCAGACTGTATCTTCCTAGCAACAGCGGAGTGGTTGCATACCCAACGGACAAGAGGGTGGTGTTCCCAGTGTTCATCTCATCCCCAGTAGATTATTTCTAACAGATTTGTTCTAATCCCCAGCTTGAGGACGATTAGCAAGTTCATATCCCCATCAAAGGTCGTTTCCTACGACATTTCCCCAGGAAGTGTTTTCCCCACAGACTCTCCTCACAGAGCCTCGCCGAGAAAAGTTTCCATAGTTGATACTCCCCCCGCAAGGTCAACTTTTCAAGCAGCCAATTTATTTTTGGTGGCTCATTGGTCCCGGCAGACGGATCATTCCCCACAAAGCATTCAAGGATTGATACATCGATCTGTTCCCTACCGGAGTTTGCTTCCCCAAGCAGATTTCTTTTTACACCATGCATAACATTTGCATTTGCATGCATATCATATCAAGCATACACATAAGCTGATAAACAGGTTCTTCCAAGCAGACTGAAGAATTACTTTACAACCAAGGTCATGAGATCCAGCCAGAGGATCAAGCGTGAGTGATCCAGCCTGAGGGTCATTTCGAAGATTCAGCCTGAGAATCGTGTTCCAGTGATCCAGCCTGAGGGTCATTTCGAAGATTCCCCAGTGAAGTCGCCTACAAGCTTTATTTCCCCAGCAAGTCTAATTGAGGAGTCGTTACAACATGTTCTAGCCCGAAGAATATGTACGAAGCCCAAAAGTGGAATATGCTCGAAGCTGCATATCTAATATGAAGGTTGGGTGTAGATTTCAAAAGAGGGTCAACCAGCGCATGCCTCAGATGCGGGATCCTAATGATGGGAATTTATCATCAAAATAATCCAGATCTAGCTAGAAGATCGAAATAGATTCAGCCAGAGAATCGAAACAATTCAGATCTAGCCAGAAGATCGAAGTAGATTCAGCCAGAGAATCAAAGGAAATAGATTCAGCCAGAGAATCGAAACAAATGAGATCTAGCCAGAAGATCGAAGAAGATCTAGCTAGAAGATCGAAGTCAGGTCTAGCCCGAAGACCGGAAATAGATTCAGCCAGAGAATCGAAACAATTCAGATCTAGCCAGAAGATCGAAGTAGATTCAGCCAGAGAATCAAAGGAAATAGATTCAGCCATAGAATCGAAACGAAGGAGATCTAGCCAGAAGATCGAAGAAGATCTAGCCAGAAGATCAAAATCGTATCCAGCCCGAGGATCAAAATTAATATCCAGCCAGAGGATCGAAACTCCAGATTAAGCCAGAGGATCGGAAGAAAAATAAACAGCACGGTGTATTTCCGCGTTTTTGTGGTGTTCTCGGAGCGCAAATTTTCGGTCTATCTTTGGTATTCAATCACAGCTCACCCCGTTTGTCTGATAAGTTGTTCGCTTTCATCCTACTCGGTTTAGCTGATGATTGAATAGAGGCAGCTGTAACACCCCAAAATTTTCCCTCCTCATTCATGCATTCATTTCATATTGCATTTCATCATGTCAATCAGAATTAGATCCGAAAAAAAAAACGAAAAAAAAAATGAAAAAAAATATGAAAAAAAAAATAATAATAATTTTTTACAAAAAATAAAATAAAATAAAAATAATAATAAAAAAATAAATAAAATATAATAAAAAATTTTGGACTTGGGTCTCTCTCATTTGAGCCCACAAAACCATGAAATTCAGTCTATAAATACCAAGGCTTCACTTGAGAAAAAGAAAGAGAAGCAAAATACTCTGAGGTTTCCTTGAAACAAAACCCTTGACAAAACCTGGAGAGAAACCTGACAGAGAACTCAGAGTAACCCCTAGGCAGCTCTGAAAAATTCAATCTGACTCACACACTTTCATTGCCTTGCAAACCCAGCCGTGCCATTTGATTTCAACCGGTCTCTCCCATCAGGTTTGCCTCATTCCCATGATTTTATGCTCTTAATTTGGATCATCTGAATGTATGAGGTATGATGGATGAATTTCATTATGTTTTTGCCCACGGGTTTAATTATGCATGAATGGGTGAAACCTATGCCTTGAATGTTTAATCACATGATTTCTAAAATGTATGCCACAGGGTTTGAGGTTTCTGAAACCATACTGTTATTCATGAAAAAAATGCTTATCGTGTTTCACTAATCCTTTTGTTGAGTTTTTGTGAGGGCTCACAGACTCTTGCAAAGATGGTTTGCGTGGTTTTCCCACTTTATTTGTGGGATACCCCCTGGAGGTTCATTCCGATTACCTGTACTGACTCACTTTTCTTTGATGGCATTAGCTTGGGAGGTCCCTGGGTTTCTTACTCCTTTAATTGCTGTTACTTCGGATCTTCATCCGTGTGGTACTTTTACCTCTTTTCCGCATTTTATCACTTTCTTAGCTGGAAGACCTCGATAGGAGGCATTTGTTTTCTTTTGTTTATTTACTTCTGAGCCCCTTGTTGGCACATTTACTTTATACATGTTTGTTTTGTATGTGTTCGTATCCCTGCAGGTAGCGCGGTTCCTTCATCAAGGACTGCCTTTTTGCCCTTAAGCATCCCAAACCCTAAAACCCAAAGCAACACGTTAACTCCTTCTACTACAGGCGAGTAAGTCTCCAAAGGTCGAGCATCCGGTAGATTGCGTAGTGACGTCGTTTGTCCAAAACCCAATCCATAACCCCATAGTTAGCCGAACTACGTTTTGCTCTGATTCTCAGGCCAGATGAGATACGTAGGCATAAGACGCGATGTCTTAGCGAGCACACATCCCCCCAACCCATAGGTAGCCGAGCTACGAAGACTCTGATTCTCATATTCAGATGAGATACGTATGCAGTGGATGCGACATCCGCGCGAGTCATTTTCATTTAACCCTTTTTTTTGGCAAACAGCACAAGATAAACCCACACCCTTTAGACGAAAACTACAAAAGTGGATCCCGTAGAGTACTACGGATGCGTAGGGGTGCTAATACCTTCCTTTCGCATAACCGACTCCCGAACCCAAGATTTGGTTGCGAGACCCCGTCTTGTCCTTTCCTTTTTCAGGTTTACTTCGAGCATTTCCTTTCCCTCCTTTGGGATGAATAACGCACAGTGGCGACTCTTCTGTCATTTTCTTTCGCCGGTTGTTTTTTCGCGCACTGTATTTTTCAGGTTGCGACAGTTTCCACTAGGGATTGTTGATCTTGACATGGCATTACGTGAAACCAAACATGTGATCAATTATTAGAGTACACCTGAAGAGAAAGAAAAATTAACTAAGTGGGAGAGGTTTAACCGGCTTAGCTTGTGTGCTATGAAAAGGATCATTTATGAAAATATGATAAATGGATTGCCCGAGAAAGAGAATGCTAAATCTGATAATATTGAATCTGGATGTTTAATGAAACAACTCACACACATGAAATATGGTAACAATGGGGTGTCAGGGAGTTCATTCTTAAGATGGTTCATGTCCAAACCAAATTGAAATCCCATTGATCGCTCGACTGTGTGAGTCGAGAATGGGATACAAACTGCAAGTGCACAGTTCTATCGCGTAGTTTTAAAAGATATCGATCCCACAGGGACTTATGAATCGATGTACCGTTATCTAAGGTTACTACGTAAATCTAAGGTGAAAATGTTTGATTGTTTGGGGAAGGGAGCTAAGAGCTAAACTAATATCTAGATTAAATATCAATAAAACGGATATCGGTATGTAGTTCGTCAAAACTAGAGAATCAATTCCTTGTCGGTCTCTCGGTTTTAAAATAAATCGTTTCGACTAACTTTATTGGTTAAAGGTTTTATCTCAAACTCTCGCTCTGTTGAAGAAACCATGATCTTATGTTAATGTTGCTGTCACTTATAATTAAGTCAAAAATCATATTTTGAAAACAATAAAGTTGCAGAAACTCTTTTTAAGAAAATACTGACCGTTTTAAACACCCTTATCTCAAACTTTCGCTCTGTTGACTTAGGTTATACAATTAAATCTAAATGCTTAACTCTCGTCCTCACATTCAATCTTTAAAAATACTTTTTGGAAAAAGGTCAGAATTTAATTAATTCTAAAACTTGCTCTCGCCCTGAGATAGATTTAATGACTAACTTACACTGTCCAGTTAAAACCTCAAACTCTCGCTCTGTTGGTTTCAACTTCTTTATGTCTTTTACTTTTGTAAAAAATCTTGTTATTAAACCTGTAAGTTAAGACCATAAAAAGATTGATTCTAATTTTAAGTTTGAATAGACCGACTTAGTTTTGATCCCTCTTTCTGCTTACTTTACATACCGATACCTAGGCAAATTAGCCAGACATGCTAAATAAATAAGAATCTATATCATGCATAAACAGACTCATTCCAGGCATGCAATGTAAATAAACAGTAGAATAAAGCATAAAAATTAAATAACAATTAAAGAACCTGAATGCGTAATACAATGGTCTTGAACACTCCACCACAAGCCGGTAGGATTTGTTCTTCGATTCTTCAATTAAACAGTAAATTAAATCAAGGAAAAAAAACCCGAAAATAACGTAAGGTTAAATCCGGTATAAAGTTGCCCAGTAGTTTCCGGTGTAGAAACTACTACGCGAAAAATATCTAAAAGCTAAGAACGGGGAAAATAAATTGCAAGGGAAAAAGAAAACAAAGCTTGCAAAATAAAATAAATAAAGTGAACGATGCTGGAAAGGAAGAAAAATAGGCAAAGGCGTGAAAAAATAAATTTGGCAGAGCTTCCGCAAGACTGAGCGTGCAAAAACTGTGTGTCTGGAAGTTCCCAATTTGCTGCTATTTATAAGCTGCTGGTGTAACCACTTTTCAAGGGTTTCCGCGTGCATGGTAGTAGGCTTCCGAGGGTTAAGCGTGAGTGGAAGTGGGCTTCAACGTGGTCAGTTGAGTTCCTTGCGCCAAAAATATAGAGGACTGGTGTGACGTTCGTCACACCATGTGTGACGTCCGTCACAAGGCTGCTTCGCGTGACGCTCGTCACGCGTCCTGTGACGTCCGTCACAGGCACAGCATTGGTGACTTGTGCGCTTTGGGCTGGGCTTTGGCCTTTGGTTCCTTTTCTCTCCTTTTTGTTGCTTTTTACCCCTCCTTTTCTTCCCTTTTTCACTTTTGCTTCAAAATGGGTACCTGATATAAATAGAAAAGAAATACTGCATAATATCTGATAAAATGGGATAAATTAGCGTAAATGATAAAATAATTTAATTGAATTAAGTCTTAAAAAGCGATATAATTTCGTGTTATCACCCATGACATTGACCTGAATGGGAATTTCATTGTGTCTCATGCCTTAAATTTTTTGCCTATTGAGTTCACTCAAATCAAAACTGCCTATAATACCATTAGTGATAAGTGGACTGTCAATAACCTTATTACCAAGTGTGTAGCTGAAGAAGAGGAACTCAAGAAGGAAAGAAGTGATCTAGCGCTCCTAACTTTTCATGCTAAACCATATTCTGGTAAGAATTCTTTGAAAAATAAGAACAACACTCATAGTGCTTCTTATAGGTATCCTGAATTTAGGAAACCAAGTAATGGTCCACACCATAATGTAGGAGGTCCTAAGCCGGTTGCTTTTAAGAAATCCTTTTAGTGTTTTTGGTGTAAGGAAACGGGGCATAAGAAAACTGATTGTCATACTTTCATAGCTTGGTTAGACAACAAGAACAAATCTAGAGGTAATCATTTAGCTTTTGTTTGTTTTGAGTCTAACTTAGTTGATGTTCCTATTAATTCTTGGAGGCTTGATAGTGGTTCTACAACCCATATTATTGTGTCCTTACAGAGGTTCCGAAACCAACAAAGACCAAACTTGAGGGAAAGCAAGCTCAAGGTAGGAAATAATCTTGAAGTAATTGTGGAGCTAGTGGGAGGTGTTAGTTTAGTTCTAGGAACTAGTTTTGAACTTGTTTTGAAAGATGCATTTTATGTACCTTCTTTTAGGAGGAATTTAATTTAAGTATCTTTTTTGGATAGATTTGGATTTCAGTTTACCTTTTATAATGTAAAAATAAACTTGATATTGAATTCTCAAGTTGTTGGTAATGGTATCTTGCTGGATGGTTTATATAAATTGTCTTTGGATTGTGATGATATTTTATCATCCTTGAATATTGAAAGCTACATTGCTAAAAGGTCTAAAATATAGAAAAATTCTATTTGTTGTGGCACAAGCTTTTAGGCCATATCTCTAAAGAAAGAGTTGAAAGGTTTATTAGATATGATATCTTACCTTCCTTAGATTTCAATAATTTAGGGACTTGTGTGGATTGCGTTAGAGGAAAATTTACTAAGACCAATAAGAAAGGTTCAACTAGAAGTTTAGAACTTTTAGAAATTATTCATATAGATATTAGTGGCCCTCTTTCTCCTACTATTTGTGGTAATAAATTCTTTATCACTTTCATTGATGATTTTTCTCGGTATGACTATATTTACTTGATTAAGGAAAAATCAGAAGCACTTGAAAAGTTTAAAATCTTTAAAACTGAGGTTGAAAAGTAACTAGGAAAGGTGATAAAAGTGGTGTGTTTTGACCATAGTGGAGAGTATTATGGTAGATATGGTTCTACTGGGCAACATATGAGGCCTTTTGCAAAATACTTGCATGATTGTTGAATTGTTCTACAATACACCATGCCTGGTACTTGTTGAATGTAATTTTAAGTGTCGGGTTTTTGTTATCGTCTCCACAGGGATTGTGAGATATCACCGCCTTTCGACAGTTGTTTTAATTCTTAGCTTAAGGTAACAATGGGGTTTTAGTATTTGTCACGGTATCTTGCATAAAAGTGTAATAAAATGCGGTAAAAGTTTTGGTTTTAATATTTGAGAAATATTGCCAAAGTTAGGGTTCGAAGATCACTTTGCATGTATATGTTCGATCAACAAAACTTATAAACTCCTTTAGATGATAAACTATTTCACAAAGTCCTCCCAATGTCTTTATCTCTAACACACATTGTGAGTTTTCCCATTTTGATCCATTGTTTATCTCTAACACAATCTATCAAAATGACAACTTTTTGGTTCAACCTTATGGTGAACAAAATCATTCATTACTATCTCTAGCTAACAAACAAGATTGGATGAAAACCTAGGTTAAGAGTTGGTAAACATCTCTCGATCATAAACCAACACAAAGAGTTTTGAATAAGAACAAAGTTTTCACCATATATTCACCATTAAAGAGTTTACAAATGAAGATCATCCCATTTACACACAAAGCTAATGATCATCTACATCTAACCTTGACAAAATGAAGGACTTAGCTACTCATTTTCATGGTAGCTTGGTCAACAAGTTTCGGAAGAAGGTTGATCAACATCCGAGTCGAATAATCGAGATTGGATGGGAATCCACCTTCTTTTTGTGAAAGATTGTTAAGAGATGAAGAGAAATGATTTCTAGGTCACAAAAGATCTCTAGAGCAATGCTGGAAAATATCTAAAAAGTACAAAAGTATGGAGGTGTAAAAGTATGGCTCCAAAAAGTAGCCCTTGCTACTTATAGAGCTGCTACTGAGCTGTCATGCTCGCTAGGCGAGCAGAATGGCTCGCCTAGCGAGCCCCTAAATGAGGCACATGAGGCACCTGCGCCCAGAGAAATAACCTTTGCCAGACTGGCATGTTCGCTGGGCGAACAAAACCTTCGCTAGGCGAAGCCCACGCTTCAACCTTCGCTCCAGCGAGCTTGAGAGGTTTTGCTACTAGAATTCTCGCTGGGAGCTCGCTAATGGCTCGCCTAGCGAGTGAGTGCTGGCTGCGCTTTTCACCAAGTCTGGACGTGTTCGCTACACACCTCGCTGGCAGCTCGCCTAGCGAGTTTGTTGAAGTTTGCCACTGTAAAATACTGGAGCTTTTCGCTGGGTTCTCGCTGAGCGCTCGCCTAGCGAGCCCTTCGCCACAGTCCTCGCCTAGCGAGCAAGCTGATGAATGCATCTTTTCTTTGGTCCCTTTTGCCAACTTTCTTGTGGCTTCATTTTCTATTATTTCATGCCTAATTTCTGCACAATAACACACAAATCAAAGGTACCAAGATCGTTTATCATTGTATTGCAATTCATCAAAAACAAAGGTGGTTTCGAACACTTTAGCAAGGAAACGGAGTGAAAGATGCCCATATTTGATAGCTCAAATAAGCACTTTTGGGTATCTAACAACTCTCCCCAACTAGATTCTTGCTTGTCCTCAAGCAAAGTATGCCTCTTGAAGGACAAGAGGATTTGCATTAAGAAAAAGGTTTCTCCGAAATCGGATAAAACGGCTCAAACACAAGCGAATCAGCAGATACAAATTTCCAACGGTTAGAATAAAATAATACACAAGAACTAAGACTTAGTAGCAATGCGAAATATGTATCTATCTACAACAATATTATCTTGAATGAATCACCCTATCTCTCCTCTTCGAATAAGGATTGAAGAAATTACGCGTTTGCAACCGCGGGAATAATCTCACTCTCTAACAAACAATGAAGAAATCAATTCAATTCATACAATGTCTAACAATTATAAATGGTAATGTGGAAGCACGAAGATCATTAAGGGCTTTTCGGTTGAAGCTTGGTTAGGTTAACAAACAAGGGTCATTTCTAAGGCCATTGAAAACGAAATTGCCGATGCAAAAGAGACATTCACTGTACATTATTCACACATCTCAACTTCGTTCCATTTATTTCTCATTTGAAACCTTCACAACTCTTATTTCACAACTCAATTTTTGTTTTTCACTATTTTTCTTCCAAGCAAGCATTCATTTTTATTTTCTCTATTTTTTTTTTTTCACATCATATTTACAAAACAGATGTTTCTCTTTTCTATGTTATATATATATATATATATATATATATATATATATATATATATATATATATATATATATATATATATATATATATATATATATATATATATATATATATATATATATATTTATGCTAGCTCGGTTTTTCAAGAGTTGTGGTACTTACCGATTCTCATTTTCGTTCTCCCCAACTTATTTCTTACTCACCCTAAGTGAATGCTCTTGACTTTTTACGGCAAAAGAACAATTATCAAAATTTTCCGGGTTTCAAGAAAAAGATTTTTGAAATCTCGCTTTATTTCAAGCTAAGATTCAACTGTTTAAGCTCAAAGGGGTTAACGAATACTCTCTCTGCTCACAGGTAAGTTGTATTTGGAAAGTGTTGTGCTCGATAGAAAACAAGTGCCTTGATCATTTCTAATTGCTTCCACATATTCACAATAATAAAAGACAAAGCATGAATCAAATGAATCAACAAAGCTTATTAGAATCCAGCATTTAAGTGTAAAATGGAGGTTTCCTCACAATTTGTGGTTTTAAGTCCTAGATGAAACATTCATTCAATTATGTTGCAAAAAGACAATACTCAATTACAAAAAAGAGTAAAGTTCTTAGTGCATTCTAAAATTCTAGCCGGAGGTAACCATGTACCTTAGCATTGTTCACTTGTTTATTTTTATCATTGCCATCCAAGCTCGGATGCACCTTCATTGGATACTTCTTTGAGGAGCAACCAATCTAGAAGGTTTAACACTCAACCAACCAAAAATTTATTAAAACAGAAGAAATTTAAAACATAAATAATAACATTACTTCAAAAATTAAATTTGTTCATGGGGACAAAACACCCCAAAAGTACATAGCCAAAATCAAAATACACAAATCTGAAAATACAATAGAAATAAAACATAATATGAAAAATAAAATAACTTAGCCCTCCAAGGACTCAGAACCCTCATCACTACCGGCTTCAGAACCGGTAGCCTCATCATCATCATCATCATCTCCATCAGCAGCACCAGAAGAAGCACCAGCACCCGCCCCCTCTCCAAACACAGGCCTGTCCACAGGCCAGCTAGCGTTTTGCAGAAACTGCTCACGCGTCATCAATGAGTGATCACCGGAGGGGTCACGTGCCTGCAGCTGTAACAGCTGCATAGAATCGTGCATATCGAGCATGGCACGCTGAGTTGCCGCCATCCAATCCCAGTTGTAGTTGCAGACAACCTGCTGGAAAGGATCGGATCCTAGAGTAGAAGTACCAGGACCATCAGAAGCCCCGGTAACCTCAGCAGCTGAACTACCTCGTACATTCTTCGGTTTGCAATACTTGGCCACGTAACGGTCATCAATGGGTGGCGGGATCCTTACTTGACCCCTAGAGGGTAGCCTCACCCTCGCTTGCAGGCACAAACTCATGATTAGGCAAGGGAAAGCCGGGGGACAATTCACTTGTGCCCCCGACTTTAGCCCGCTTTCAATCACGGACTTCAGCTCATAAGCAATAATCCTCGCCACATCAATCTGGACGTTAGTGAGGATGCTGTGTACCAAGTGTGCCACTGGGATCGGCACTGTAGAAGTATGAGACTTGGGTGCGATGTTTGTAAGAACCAACAAAAGGATCAGTTGAGCCAAGAGAGTCATGTCCTCCCTATGGTATCTCATGGGAACCCCAGATGGGTTCAGCTCAGCTGATTTCCCTCTCAAAAGCAGGGCAGCAGAAATTGCATCAGTATCTCGGTGAAGCCTTAACTCTTGGTGGTGGGTGTCTCTCTCCTCGGCTCCCAGTTGGAGCGGTTCACCCAGGACACGGTTAATTGCATCCCGATCGAACGCAACAGGACGGCCGGACACTCTAGATGTCCATGTGAATGGCTCGTCATCATCCGGCAGTGCGTTCGCATAGAACTCACGCACTGTTGCGATATCGTAATGCTCTAGGGGGGATATTAACCGATCCCACTTTTTGCTGTTGATCAACCCGGCGAATGTTCGGTTCGTGCCTTCAGGGTTGATTAAGAATCTCTTTTCCGGTAAAATCTTTCGTTTTTCCAAAGCAATATATCTTGCGGCTTGCTTTGGTCCGACAAATTTGTCGGTGTCGAATTGTATTGGTACGGGACGGGAAGTGTTCCCGCCCTTTCTCTTTTTCGAAGCTCCGGATCTGGATTCCATCTGCAAAACATAGAGAGGAGGCAACACAAACACAAAACAGATTAGCAAGCAAAACCAGAATTCCAACGACTGTCATGCTCGTTGCTGCTTCGCCTAGCGAAGTGGCAGCGAATGCTCGCCACTGGTTCGCCTAGCGAGTTGCTAGCGAATCTTACGGGTTTTTGGGTTCTGCAATGTTTACAGTGAAATTTTGGCAAAACCCAAGTTCTCATGGTATCTATTTCAGAACAAAATGATCTATCAAGAAAAGAATCGTTCTAGGATACATGTAATTCTAAACCCACATGCAAAACCTAAAATACCCATTCCCCCAAATTCACCCTAAGTGACATGCAAATCAGAAATTTACAAAGTTCAAACATAAAGAAATGGAATTAGGGCAAACCTTAGTAAAATAGATTGATTGAATTTGAAGTGCAGTGAAGTTTGCAATGCTTCAGTTTAGGGTTTGAGTGTTTGTGAGAGAGATGAAAAGTGAGAGAGTGCTTGTGAGTGCTTGTGAGTGTTCGTGAGAGTGCTTCAACAGAGTTGTAAAAAGGAAAATTGTGTTTGGGCCCAAAATGAGCGGCCTGCTGAGAATTAAATTAGTGCTGCCACGCAGCGCTCGCCTCTGCTTCGCCTAGCGAGCAGCTAGCAAATCTGCTCACTACTGCTTCGCCTAGCGAGCATCTAGCGAGCATGACAGCATTTGCTTTTTCAAAAATAGCATTCCTGGTACATTCAGCAAGTTTTAACAATTGGAATCCCAATACGACACAACAGAAAAACTATAAATACTTACAATGTTGGGGTGCCTCCCAACAAGCGCTTGTTTAACGTCGGATAAGCTCGATGGTGCGATGCTCACATAGGAGCATCCAAAGGAATAGCACAGCTCTCGCGATCCACATGACCGCCAAGATAAACCTTCAAACGTTGGCCATTAACGGTCCAACTGTCCTTCTTTTCCAGGTCCTCAATGACAATAGCTCCGTACTCCTTAACTTCTTTGACCCGAAATGGCCCGGACCATTTTGATTTCAACTTTCCGGGGAATAACTTCAACCTGGAATTGAACAGTAGGACCAACTGTCCGGGCACGAATTCTTTCTTTCGAAGCTTTTTGTCATGATATTTTTTTACCTCTTCCAACTCAAGCAGTTGCACCTTCCTTTTCTCACCGGTCAAATCATTTTCAAAATTTAAAAATTTCAGAGCCCACAAGGCTTTGTGCTCCAATTCGACCGGCAAATGGCAAGTTTTACCAAACACCAATTGAAAAGGAGTTAGGCCAATTGGAGCTTTAAAGGCGGTACGGTATGCCCATAACGCTTCATCCAATTTTTGTGACCACTCTTTTTTCGAATTTGACACAGTTTTTTCGAGGATTCTCTTAATCTCACGATTAAAGGCCTCGGCTTGCCCATTAGCTTGCGGGTGATACGGAGTTGCCACTCTATGTGATACACCGTAATGTTTTAAAATGCTTTCCAACGGTGCATTACAAAAGTGTGCCCCTCCGTCACTTATCAACACTCGGGGGGTTCCGAAACGGGAAAATATGTTTTTCTTCAAAAAATTTATTACCGTTTTCGCATCCGCCCGAGGTGAGGCAATCGCCTCAACCCACTTAGAAACGTAATCAACTGCGACAAGCATATACTCGTTACCATAAGAGGGTGGGAATGGTCCTACAAAATCGATGCCCCAACAATCAAATACTTCGACCTCTTGGATGTTTTGGAGAGGCATCTCGTCTCTCTTACCAATCCCACCGATTCTCTGGCAACTATCACAACTTTGCGCATGGGTATGTGCGTTTTTGAAAATAGTGGGCCAATAAAATCCTGACTGAAGGATTTTAGTGGCCGTTCTCACCCCATTATAGTGTCCGCCGTAAGGCGAGTTGTGACAATGCCAAAGGATGCTCTGCGCTTCATCGCCAGTAACGCATCTCCTTAAAAGGTTATCACTACCCAACTTAAACAAGTACGGGTCATCCCATACGTAATACTTGGCATCCGAAAGAAACTTCCTTTTTTGGTTCGAAGTTAGGTCGGGAGGCACAAAACCACTAGCCTTGTGGTTCGCAAAGTCTGCAAACCATGGCCTAACTTGAACTTTGAACAGTTTTTCATCAGGAAATTCTTCCCGGATTTCCTTCTCTGACGCGGTAACCTCCACATTAACTAAGCGGGATAAATGATCCGCCACCAAATTTTCCGATCCTTTCTTGTCTTTGATTTCAACATCAAATTCTTGCAACAAGAGGATCAACGGATGAGCCTTTGCTCCGAATCCGGTTTGGTGAGCAAATATTTAATCGCCGAGTGGTCGGTATACACTACGACTTTAGACCCTATAAGATAAGACCTAAACTTTTCAAGCGCATACACTATCGCAAGTAATTCTTTTTCAGTGGTGGCATAGTTAATTTGAGCCTCATTAAGAACTTTACTTGCGTAATGTATCGCATGAATTTTTTTTCTTTTCTTTGGCCTAATACCGCTCCGATTGCATAGTCGCTTGCATCACACATTAACTCAAAATTTAAATTCCAATTTGGAGCGACTATAATTGGAGCGGTAACCAATTTTTCTTTCAAAGTTTCAAAAGCTTGCAAACATTCATCGGTTAAGAGAAATACCTGGTCCTTAGCTAGCAAATTACTCAAAGGCTTAGCTACCTTTGAGAAGTCTTTGATAAAGCGCCGATAGAACCCGGCGTGCCCCAAAAAGCTTCGGATTCCCTTCACATTCACTGGAGGAGGTAACTTTTCAATCACTTCAACCTTAGCTCGATCAACTTCAAGCCCTCTTGAAGAGACTTTATGCCCAAGCACTATCCCCTCGGTCACCATGAAGTGACACTTCTCCTAATTAAGCACAAGATTGGTCTTCACACATCTTTCAAGCACCGTTTTCAAGTTTGCCAAGCATAGACTAAAAGAACCACCAAATACCGAGAAGTCATCCATGAAGACTTCCATTGTTTTCTCAATAAGGTCGGCAAAAATGGCTTGCACACATCGTTGGAAAGTCGCCGGTGCATTGCACAACCCAAAGGGAATTTTTCGGTATGCGAAAACTCCAAACAGACATGTGAAAGCCGTCTTTTCATGATCGGCCGGGTCAACCGCAATTTGGTTATACCCGGAATAGCCATCCAAGAAACAATAGTATTGTTGCCCCGAGAGTCTTTCGAGCATTTGATCCATGAACGGGAGTGGAAAATGATCTTTTCGAGTTGCGGTATTCAACCGCCTATAATCAATACACATTCGCCACCCCGTTGCAACTTTAGTAGGGATCAACTCATCCTTGTCATTGCGGATCACGGTAATTCCACCTTTCTTCGGAACCACATGCACAGGACTAACCCATGGACTATCCGAAATCGGGTAAATCATCCCCGCATCCAACAACTTTACAACTTCTTTTCTAACAACCTCCTTCATAATAGGATTTAAGCGCCGTTGTGGTTGAGCTACCGGCTTAAACTCCTCTTCCATCAAGATCTTGTGCATGCAATAGGAAGGACTAATTCCTTTTAGATCGGAAAGAGTCCAACCTATGGCTTCTTGATTTTTTTCAGCACATTGATCAAACGGGCTTCTTCATCATTTGACAAAAGGTTGCTTATGATGACCGACTTTGCTTCGGTCTCATCTAGGAATACATACTTCAAAGTAGAAGGTAATATTTTCAATTCAATAGGCGCTTTTTCGTCATTAACCTCCTTCTTCAAGTCTTCCTCCTCAACTTTCCACGGTTGTAGTTCGTTTAAACCATCAAGTTCCCTTAAGCATTCATCAAGAGCTTGCTCTTCTTCAGCTGTGAAAACTTCAAATGAGTCGTCAAGAGCTAACTCCATAGGAGATATCTCATGAATATGCTTAGAAACCTCCAAAATTGCCTCTTCGATCACATCGATGCGAAAGCTATCATTTCTATCTTTTGAATGCTTCATTGCTTCGAATAGATCGAATGTAACTTCCTCATTTTGGACTCTCACCTTCATCAAACCGTCATCAACGTCTATCATCATGCGCGCGGTTTTCATGAACGGTCGGCCCAGGATGAGCGGAGCATCATCATCTTCTTCCATATCAATAACAATAAAATCGACCGGGAAAAAGAATTTTTCGACTTTAACCAAAACATCTTGGGCTACGCCATGAGGATGGGTAGTCGACTTATCTACCAATTGCAACGTCATTCGGATGGACTTAATTTCAATGTTTCCAAGCCTCTTTATAATAGACAAAGGTATAAGATTAATGCTTGACCCCAAGTCAATTAGTCCTTTCCCGACATAGATATCACCAATTTTAACCGGCAAAGTAACTCTTCCCGGATCAACCTCTTTTTTCGGAAGCGTCCTTTGAATAATTGCACCACAACTCGCATCTAGGACAATGGTCTCCGGTTCCGTATACCTCCGCTTTTTTGTAAGTATGTCCTTCATGAATTTGGCATACTTGGGCATTTGTTCCAAGGCTTCGGCAAACGGAATGTTGATTTGCAGTTGTTTAAAAATATCCATGAACCGGGCGTAATGTCGTTCATTCTCCCTTTTGGACGGAGCATGAGGATAAGGAAGGTTTTGGATTGGAGTAGCGCTCACTACCTCCTTTCCCTTAGCAACTCGAGAACTTCTCGCTCTTTTCTTTTTCACTTCCTCCCCCATTACTTCACCACTCGTATTTTTCTCAATTTCCACAATTTCTTTCTTTTCAACTTCACCATTCTTTTCGTTCTTTTCAACTTTTTCCTCCTCACTCCACTCCCCCACTTCACCATCAATATTTTCCTCCAATATTTCCTCCTCATTTTCTTCCTTTTCCTCTCTTTGTTCTCTCTCATCTCTTTTTTTATTCTCACTGATCAACTCCCTCCCACTTCTCAACATGATCGCTTTACAATGTTCCTTAGGATTTGTCTGCGTGTTTGCCGAAAAGGAAGGACCGGGTTGTTGTTCCGCGAGTTGCTTAGCAAGTTGCCCAACTTGAGTCTCGAGATTTTTTATAGCCGCGTCGTTGCTCTTTTGGTTAGCCATTGACATTTGCATGAATTGTGTCAATGTCTCTTCCAACTTAGAAGTTACGACCGGCAGTTGTTGAGGTTCATAAGGATTTTGGGGAGGGTTTTGACGGCTAGAAGAACCACCTCCATAACCTTGGTTATGGTAATAGTTACTCCTAGGTTGGAACCCTTGATTCCCTTGGAAACGTTGTTGTTGATTTTGAGGGTGTGGTTGATAAGGTTGTTGTTGTTGTTGTCTCGGTTGGTAGTCCCGTTGGTTTGCCATGTAGTTTACTTCTTCGAACCCGGGAGGTGGACAAAATCCGGTGTCATGCTCACCTTTGCAAAGCTCACAACAAGCTATTTGTTTAGCTTTAGAAGGTTCTCTCAACTCTTTTATTTGCTGCGTTAAGAGTTCCACTTGTTGTGAGATGAGTTTGTTTTGGGCAAGGATGGCATCGTTCGTCCCAAGTTCAAGCACTCCCGGCTTCTTCAAAGAGTTGCCTCTACTTTGACTCTGAAGATCATTTAGAGCCATTCGATTTATGATATTCGTAGCTTCTTCGGCGCTTTTAGACAATAAAGAGCCACCTGAGGTAGCATCCAACAACGTCTTGCAATTTGGTTGAAGTCCATTTTTGAAAATATGGATTTGAGTCAATTCATCAAATCCATGCCCTTTACACTTCCGAAGCATGGATTTGAATCTTTCCCACGCCTCATTTAATGATTCATTGATTCCTTGTGAAAACACTGAGATGGCCGTCTTGGATTCCATGAACCGGTTATGGGAGAAGAATCTTTCGATGAACTTCTCTTCCAACACGTTCCAGTCTGTCATGACGGCTGGTGTTTAATCTAAGTACCAATCTTTTGCTTTGCCGAGCAAAGCGTGGGGAAATAATCTTCTGAACAACGGTAGTTCTTGAGCCTGATCCACTCCGGCCGCCAATGCTATCTCATAAAATTTTGTGAGAAAAGCAAAGGGATCTTCATGGTCCATTCCGGTGAATGGACTTCCATATAATAAATTGAGAGTTCCCGTTTTCATCTCGGCTTGCCTTCCCGTGTGGTTGGCAAACTGAGCAGTGTTCCTTGGACTGTTTACACATGGAGTGGAAATGGGCGGTGGTGGTGGTTCCATGATTGGTATGAACGGTGGTGGATGTGTGGTAGAAGAACTTTCTCCTTGTTCTTGTCGTTGTCTAGCCTGTTGCCTCCTTCGTCTCGTTTTGCTATTAAGCCTCCTTGCGATTCTCTCGATCTCGGGATCAAAAAGAAGTTCGTCCACAGGGATCTGCCCTCGCATAAAACGAAAGCTGCACACTAAACCAAACAAATTACAAGCACAAGTCAAAAAATCGAAAGCTAAAAATTAAGCAACCATTGCGATGCTCGCAATATCAATTCACAATCCCCGGCAACGGCGCCATTTTGTTGAATGTAATTTTAAGTGTCGGGTTTTTGTTATCGTCTCCACAGGGATTGTGAGATATCACCGCCTTTCGACAGTTGTTTTAATTCTTAGCTTAAGGTAACAATGGGGTTTTAGTATTTGTCACGGTATCTTGCATAAAAGTGTAATAAAATGCGGTAAAAGTTTTGGTTTTAATATTTGAGAAATATTGCCAAAGTTAGGGTTCGACGATCACTTTGCATGTATATGTTCGATCAACAAAACTTATAAACTCCTTTAGATGATAAACTATTTCACAAATTCCCCCCAATGTGTTTATCTCTAACACACATTGTGAGTTTTCCCATTTTGATCCATTGTTTATCTCTAACACAATCTATCAAAATGACAACTTTTTGGTTCAACCTTATGGTGAACAAAATCATTCATTACTATCTCTAGCTAACAAACAAGATTGGATGAAAACCTAGGTTAAGAGTTAGTAAACATCTCTCGATTATAAACCAACACAAAGAGTTTTGAATAAGAACAAAGTTTTCACCATATATTCACCATTAAAGAGTTTACAAATGAAGATCATCCCATTTACACACAAAGCTAATGATCATCTACATCTAACCTTGACAAAATGAAGGACTTAGCTACTCATTTTCATGGTAGCTTGGTCAACAAGTTTCGGAAGAAGGTTGATCAACATCCGAGTTGAATAATCGAGATTGGATGGGAATCCACCTTCTTTTTGTGAAAGATTGTTAAGAGATGAAGAGAAATGATTTCTAGGTCACAAAAGATCTCTAGAGCAATGCTGGAAAATATCTAAAAAGTACAAAAGTATGGAGGTGTAAAAGTATGGCTCCAAAAAGTAGCCCTTGCTACTTATAGAGCTGCTACTGAGCTGTCATGCTCGCTAGGCGAGCAGAATGGCTCGCCTAGCGAGCCCCTAAATGAGGCACCTGAGGCACCTGCGCCCAGAGAAATAACCTTTGCCTGACTGGCATGTTCGCTGGGCGAACAAAACCTTCGCTAGGCGAAGCCCACGCTTCAACCTTCGCTCCAGCGAGCTTGAGAGGTTTTGCTACTGGAATTCTCGCTGGGAGCTCGCTAATGGCTCGCCTAGCGAGTGAGTGCTGGCTGCGCTTTTCACCAAGTCTGGACGTGTTCGCTACACACCTCGCTGGCAGCTCGCCTAGCGAGTTTGTTGAAGTTTGCCACTGTAAAATACTGGAGCTTTTCGCTGGTGTCATACGGTGAACTGGACTTTATTGGATTTGTAATCGCAATGTCGCGGTTAGCAAGAGTCGCCACCGACTTTTCTTTTATCCCTTAAGGAAAGGTGGAAAAGAACAGGAAAGACCTTAATTTTAAATTCTTAGGTTCGGGAGGTACTTTATACAAAGGGAAGGTATTAGCACCCTTTGTATCCATGGTTATCCATGGGCTCTTAATTGCTCAATCATTTATGTTTTCTAGTTTGAAAAAGGTGGTTGAGAACTGTGTGAAAAATGTTTTGAAAATGAGAATTTAACTTTGTAATGATTCTTGCATGAATGTATACAAAGTGGTTATCTCGTTTGGTTTCTCGAAAGTAGTTTAGAAAAATATAACTCGGCAATGATCCTAGTATGGATGTATGCTAAGTGGTGATTTTCCAAAAGATATTTGAAAGGTGTGGGGTGTGAAAAGCATTTTTCTATTATGAACGAGCAATTAAGGTTATACCTGTCCGAGGTCTTTCTGGGCATTTCCCATCCTTATGAGGGTAAAATTGTCCTTACTATTGAGAAGTAAGTAGTTTTATCCTGGGGGATGTATAAGGGTCATCGTAGGGTCATCGATAGGTCATTGAAGGCAACAGTTGTGAGGATGCCTTAGCATTCGAAGGGACTATCATCATTTAACCGTAGGCTACACCGAAGGGTCATCGAGGGACAAAATCATATGTTCGAAGGCAACATCCGAGGGACTATGATGATTTTACCGAAGGGTCTTTGCTAAGGATATCCCCATATTCGCGGGACATGACCGCATTATGTAATCGTGGGGTAATAAAGAGAGGTCCGATGTCATTTATTTAAAGTCCATGTTTTAAGTCCATTAGGTAATTATGGTGATACCGCATCAGATCGATACATTAAAGTCAACATTACATTGAAAATTAATATAGTAAAATTAATTAGGCAATCAATATGAATCTTCACGTTAACGTGAAATAATTTAAAATCCCTCTCCATGAAGGCTTCCCACGCGTAAAGCAGAGTACCTAGCCGGCTATTTCTTCGGAAGTATGCTAGCCTTTACACCATGAACACACGGATTAAAGCATAAAATACAATTGGAAATTGCATCATAAGATAAATATAGCAGCCCAGAATTTAGGCCAAATAATGCAGAATCATCATTAGGTAAACATGAAATAGGCAGCAAAAGCAAAGCAGCCCCTGGCCCGGTCGCCTCTGCTTCGCCTAGCGAAGGCTCAGCGAAGGCTCGCTGCGGGCTCGCCTAGCGATGAGCTAGCGAGCGGCCACGGGTTTGACATTTGAGAACATTATAACTTTAACCTGCAGCATGGCTTATGGCATCCAACATATGATTATACGGTTCAGTTTCACAATAGGCAAATACATTTAAATTCTCATGCAAGACTCTAAAATGTTTATGAATTCAATTATAATCCACAAATTAAGAACATGAAGTGGTACCATATGCCAGGTGAAAATACACAACGATATCACATGCAAATTAAGATACTAAAGTGATACCACATGCAAAATAAAGACACCAAATGATAATCATATGCCAATTAAGAAGCTAAAGCGAATAATAGTGAGGCTAACCTGTTCGCAAATCAAGTTGTAACCTTGAATTGGCGAGCCGGATTGAGTTGGACGGCGGTAGCTTCGGAGCGAGTAAGCGGCCTTCAGGGTTTCCGCCTTCTGAATTCTTTGGATCAGCAGGGTTTCTGTGTTTCTCCCTCTGGATGCGTGTTTCCGTCCGTCTTCGTCCGTCTGTGTGTGTGTTTTTCGTGGCAGAGAAGTAGGTATTTATAGTAGAGGTAGTGGTGACCTAATGGGCTTAAAATGAGGTCCAAAAATCTCAAACTTCGCAAGCTTCGCTAGGCGAAGGAATTGCTCGCCTAGCGAGCAAACTAGGTCTGGGCTTTTTCCTGGATCCAATGCTTCGCTGGGCGAGGGACATGATGAAATGTTCGCTAGGCGAAGGAGCTACTCGCCTAGCGAGCCAGATGTTTTGGGCCGCCTGTGGATTGGGCCTTATGTGAGTGGGCTTTTGTCCATTTGATACCGGTGCCTTGCAGAACAAGTCAGAGGGTCTTGGAAAATGTTTGGTAATGCCAACGGGCAAATTTTGGGGTATGACAGCTGCCCCTGTTCAATATTCTCGAACCGAGAGAGTAGAATGGCATGCGCCGTTCGTGGTCTGGAGGTGAAAGATTATTGAACACTTAGAATGCCCCAAAAATTTGCACTTGTTCATTTATCTTGACGGAGATGGGCTTAAAGATACCATCCAAGAAACTTGCTGAGGAGATTTCCAGATTGTGTCGTACATTAGACGATATCTAGAGACATGGGTGTCACACCGGGTCATACATCAGACCGTATAGTGAACCCTCCATTATGCTGTTGACTTCGTCGGGGAGTCAGAGTATGCTATACTGCTGGGGATAAGGGATCAGAATGGATCATACATTAGACCGTGTCTGAAGACCAGAGTGGGCTGTCCATTAGGCAGATGACTTTGCTGAGGATGAAAAATCAGAACGGACCGTACGCTAGATTGTATCTGAGTTGAAGATCCAAATGGGTCTTATGATAGACCGTATTGGAGTTGCAGGATGAGCCGTCCATTAGGCTGAATCTGATGATAAAAGGGGGTAGTCGTACACTAGACTACACTTCAGAAATGTACCGTACACTAGGTAGCATCTGAGGAGACAAAGGTCTTAATTGGGTCGTACATTAGACCGTATCAGAGCAGAATGAGCCGTCCATTAGGCCGAATCTGATGATAAAAAGGGGGTAGTCGTACACTAGACTACACTTCAGAAATGTACCGTACACTAGGTAGCATCTGAGGAGACGAAGATCAGATTGGGTCGTACATTAGACCGTATCTGAGCAGACTGAGCCGTCCATTAGGCTGAATCTGATGATAAAAAGGGGGTAGTCGTACACTAGACTACACTTCAGAAATGTACCGTACACTAGGTAGCATCTGAGGAGACGAAGATCAGATTGGGTCGTACATTAGACCGTATCTGAGCAGACTGAGCCGTCCATTAGGCTGAATCTGATGATAAAAGGGGGTAGTCGTACACTAGACTACACTTCAGAAATGTACCGTACACTAGGTAGCATCTGAGGAGACGAAAGTCTAATTGGGTCGTACATTAGACCGTCTTGAAATAGTTGAAGGAATCATATGTTGGGCTGAATCAGAATGACCCGTATGTTAGGCTGTATCTGATAATATCTGCACATGTTGTACTTGCAATAAATGTCTGGGATGGGCTTAAAGATGCCATCGTTAGGAAGATACTGAACTGTAGTCAGAATGAATGTCCCGGGAATTGTATCTGAGATACATATCTGGATCTTGTACATAATTGATAGAGGTGTCTGTCTGAATGAATGTTCCCGTGAATTGCATCTGGAATATGTATCTAAATCTTGTCTGTGATTGATAAAGGCGTCTGCCTGGATGAGCCTTTTACTTTGACTATATCAGGAGGATAATTAACCTGCAAAGAAAGGTTAGCTTTATGCCATGTCATGATGCATGAGATGTTTTATGCTTTCGAAAATAAATGCGAATGTTGTATGCATGCGTATGATGTGAAATGATGTAAGGAATGAGTTATGCGTATGAGAAGTTCTGCTTGGAGACTCTACTGGGGAAAATAAATCCCCATCTACTGATTGGAGATACTTGTAATGATGACCCTTTCGCGGCAGGGGGTTGTTGATTTGGTCTGATGGCGGAAATATTCAACAGAGCCTGGCTGGGGATGGAAGAGAGGATCAATCTGTCTGATGGTGCCAACCTCTGTTGGGGGATAGCTGGCTGTGCCGGGGAATACTGCCCACTTCTTCTGGGGAAGAACAGGCTTGCTGGGGGAAGAGAATTGGTAGTGGATTCATCGGGAGCATGATTAGACCTTATCCTCGATCCCAAAGTCTTGTAGTAATTGCTATTGCTATTTTATGTACGTATTTTTGATAAACATTGATCATATTCAAATGCACATATTAATTCAAATTAAATCAATGGACGTTTACGCAAACAAGACGGAAAAAGTAAAAAACAAAAATATCTTTTTTGAAAGAAGGTTGTATTGATTTTGAAAGGAGGCCTATAAACAGGCAATTTGTGTACAAGGAGACAGAAATCCTGGTAAGAGGAAATTGTCGAAACAAAGAGAAAACTATGCAGAAAAAGTCCTATTGATTTTAAGTCTACTACGGCCATTATGTCTTCAAGCATCTCATCCTCTGCTGTCGGATAGAAGTGATTGGCTTGGTCAGTCCCTTGAACTTGGATGAAAGTTGACTGAAAACGGGACATAGTCATACGCTTTAATCCCTAACTTTTGCCTGGACCGCCTTTTCAGGTTTTCAGTCCAACAGGATACCCTTTTTTGCCCAAGCCGCCTTTTCAGGTTTTCGACTTGCTGGGTGTACATCTTTTATATATATATCCCTAATTTTTGCCCGAACCCTTTTGGTTCGCCGGGATGCCCTTACTTTTGCCTAGATACGTCGATCTAGCGGGTCTTTTTTATGCGTAGTATTTTTTAACTATGTCCGCGTTCACGGGATGTGGGAAGTCTTCACCATCCATTGTAGCAAGTATCATGGCTCCACCAGAGAATACCTTCTTAACTACAAATGGCCCTTCGTATGTGGGAGTCCATTTGCCTCTGGGATCACCTTGGGATAGAATGATTCGCTTGATCACCAAGTCACCAATTTGATACACCTGTCTCTTGACTCTTTTGTTAAATGCCAGGGTCATGCGCTTCTGATATATCTGCCCATGACAAACAGCCGCAAGTCTCTTCTCATCGATCAAGTTTATCTGGTCGAGTCGAGTCTGAATCCATTCATCTTCATCTAAGCCCGCCTCTTTCATGACTCGTAGAGAGGGAATCTGAACTTCCACTGGTAAAACGGCTTCCATTCCATAGACCAAAGAGAAAGGAGTTGCCCCTGTCGAAGTGCGTACTGAAGTGCGATAACCGTGAAAGGCAAACGGTAACATCTCATGCCAGTCTTTGTACGTTACCGTCATCTTTTGTATGATCTTCTTGATATTCTTATTAGCAGCTTCTACAGCGCCATTCATCTTTGGTCGGTACGGAGAAGAGTTGTGATGTTTAATTTTGAACTGCGTGCAGAGTTCAGTAATCATCTTGTTGTTCAAATTAGTACCATTGTCAGTGATAATTCTTTCAGGGATGCCATATCGACAAATAAGACTATTCTTGATGAACCGTGCCACCACATTCTTGGTGACAGAAGCGAATGAGGCCGCCTCTACCCACTTTGTGAAGTAATCAATAGCGACGAGAATGAAGCGATGTCCATTGGAAGCCGTAGGTTTAATCTCTCCGATCATATCGATGCCCCACATTGCAAAGGGCCAAGGAGCTGTCAACACGTTCAATGGAGTAGGAGGCACATGTACTTTGTCCGCATAGATCTGACACTTGTGACAGGTTCTGGAGTGATGGTGGCAATCCGCTTCCATGGTAGACCAATAATACCCTGATCTCAGAATCTTCTTGGCCATTGTATGTCCATTAGAATGAGTCCCAAAAATACCGTCATGCATGTCTTCCATAATCCTTTCTGCTTCCTTTTTATCCACACAGCGAAGCAGAGTCGAATCATGATTACGTTTGTATAATACTCCGTTACTCAGAAAGAATTTAGCGGAGAACTTCCTCAGGAATTTTCTGTCATTGACGGATGCCCCTTCAGGGTATTCCTGAGCTTCCAAATATCTTCTTATGTCGTGGAACCAAGGTTTCTCCGGTACCTTCTCAGTGTTAAGTTCATAACAGTATGCTGGTTCATCTAACCGTCCAATGGTAATCATGGGGGCTTCGCTGCCCCATCTGACTCTGAACATAGATGACATGGTAGCTAATGCGTCTGCCAACTGGTTCTCCTCTCGTGGAATATGTCCAAATGTTATCTCTTCAAAGTATGGGATTAATGTCATCACCTGCTCTCGATAAGGGATGAGATTTGGATGTTTAGTATCCCATTCCCCTTTGATCTGACTGATTACTAAGGCCGAATCTCCGTATACACTCAAAAACTTGATTCGCCAATCTATAGCAGCTTTGAGTCCAAAAATACATGCTTCATACTCAGCCATATTATTGGTACAATGAAAACATAGTCTAGCAGTGAGAGGTGTATGGTAACCTCCGGGAGAAATGAGTACAACCCCAACACCATGGCCCAATGCATTAGAAGATCCATCAAAGACCATAGTCCATCGGGATCCCCACTCGGGTCCTTCATCTGGTTTAGGTTTTTCATTATCAGTAACAAACATGACATCCTCATCGGGGAACTCAAAATTCATAGATTGGTAATCATCCACCGCTTGATGAGCCAAATGATCAGCCAGCACGCTTCCTTTGATTGCTTTCTGGGTAGTGTACTGGATATCGTACTCTGTTAAGATCATCTGCCATCTCGCTATTCTTCCGGAGAGGGAAGGCTTCTCGAACATGTATTTGATGGGATCCATCCTAGAAATCAACAAAGTGGTGTGATTCAACATATACTGTCTTAGTCGGCGAGCAGCCCAGGCCAAAGCACAGCAAGTTCTCTCGAGCAGTGAGTATCTTGTTTCACAGTCGGTAAACTTTTTGCTCAGGTAGTATATGGCATGCTCTTTTCGACCAGACTCGTCATGTTGCCCCAATACGCACCCCATTGAATTTTCTAACACGGTCAAATACATGATTAGAGGTCTTCCTTCAACTGGTGGTATCAGAATCGGAGGTTCCTGGAGATATTTCTTGATTTTGTCAAAAGCTTCTTGACATTCCTCATTCCATATCATCTCTTGATTTTTCCTCAGTAGCCTGAAGATGGGTTTGCAAGTAGCGGTCAAGTGGGAGATAAATCGAGCAATGTAGTTCAAGCGTCCCAAGAAACCTCTGACTTCTTTCTCCGTACGGGGAACTGGCATTTCTTGAATAGCTCTCACTTTAGCCGGGTCAACCTCGATTCCTTTACCGCTGACAATAAAGCCCAAGAGTTTACCGGATCTCACTCCAAAAGTGCATTTGTTTGGATTCAATCTCAACTTGTACTTCTTCAACCTCTCGAACAGTTTGTATAAGTGATCGAGATGTTCTTCTTCAGTATGAGATCTAGCTATCATGTCATCCACATATACTTCTATCTCATGATGAATCATATCATGGAACAAAACCACCATAGCACGCTGGTACGTTGCCCCGGCGTTCTTTAGACCAAACGGCATTACTTTATAACAGAACGTGCCCCATTGCGTCACAAACGTAGTCTTCTCCATGTCCTCAGGCGCCATCTTAATCTGGTTGTAACCCGAGAATCCATCCATGAATGAGAATACTTTGTGTTGAGCGGTGTTATCTACCAGAACATCAATGTGCGGGAGCGGAAAGTCGTCTTTGGGACTTGCTTTATTCAGGTCTCGGTAATCTACGCACATTCGCACCTTACCATCCTTCTTTGGCACAGGCACCACATTAGCAACCCATTGAGGATAAGAAGTAACGGCTAGGAAACCGGCATTGAATTGTTTCATAACCTCGGCTTTGATTTTCTCAGACATTTCGGGACGCATGCGGCGAACCTTTTGCTTGACAGGACGGCAGTCTTCCTTCGTAGGCAGCCGATGCACCACTATATTAGTATCCAACCCGGGCATGTCTTCATAAGACCAAGCAAAAACCTCCACATAGTCGTGCAACATCTGGATCAACCTTACTTTCACACTACTTTCCAAATCTGCTCCTATTTTGACTTCTTTTCTGTCTACCTCAGTACCCAGGTTTACGATTTCGAGGGACTCTTCATGCGGCTGTATAGTCCTTTCCTCTTGCAGTAACAATCTGGCAAGCTCTCCAGGGACTTCACAATCTTCCTCACTTCCATCTTCGGCTTGGTAGATCGGATTTTCAAAGTCATAATGAACAGTAGCGGAATTATTATCAATAGGATCCAGAGTGGATACGGATCTGCAATTTGTTACGTGAGTGTGTGTAAGAAAGCATAGCTTGTTCGAAAGACGACAGGAAAAAATAAAGAGCGCAATATTTGAATGCGAAAAAGTCCATTGATTTATTGAATATGAATATGCTTATGAAATGACAAAACCCTTAACAAATTAGCTATTGTGCCCCGGGCGTAGACACAATGCTTTAAGAAGTTCAATTGAAAAATAAAGATTTGCAATACTAAATGGACAATAACAATTACTCCTGACTAAAGGAAATCGGGATAGTGTCTTCAGCCTTCCAATTATTGAGTCCGTCGCCAATTGTTGGGTAGATCCAATTATCCAGGTCGCCATCACTGTCAGCATCTTCTACAACATTGATTTGATCTTTGACCATCTTTTTAGAGTTGAATCCCAGACCAGCTTTGTCAGACTTGTACGGTACGTTGATCAGTTGACCCCAGCCAGTACAGCCACCATCTTCGACCACAGCTTGAGCATCTTTCAGAGAAATCATAGCAGGAGGAGCACGAATAACCTTGGGCACACAGGGAGTTGGCTTAAGGACAGGATCGGGCGGAGAAACCACTTCAAATGACTGAGTTGGAGTCTCGAAGAATTCACCATCCATCTCAACGTATCTGAAGGTATGCACACTACTGACAATGTATTCTTCTTCCCCACACACAGTGACAATCTTACCCTCTATCGGATATCTCAACTTTTGATGGAGAGACGAAGCTACAGCACCTGCCCCCTGAATCCAAGGGCGTCCCAGTAAGCAGGAATAGGCAGGACGAATGTTCATTACATGGAAGGTAGTATTGAAGACTTGAGGTCCTATCTTGATAGGGAGGACTACTTCGCCATGGACAACACTCTTCGCACCATCGTAAGCACGCACCACAATATCACTAGGCTTCAATTCAATGCCTTTACAGTCAAGTTTATCGAGCACGACTTGCGGTAGCACATTCAAGGAAGAGCCATTATCAATCAACACATGAGCCAAAGTGATTCCCTTACACTCAATAGAAATATGCAGGGCCTTGTTGTGGTCTTTTCCTGCTGGTGTCAGGTCAGCATTGGAAAAACCTAGGCCGTCGTCAACAGTCAGGTTAGCAACATAGTTTTCGAACTGATCGGCGGAGGTCTCTTGAGGTACATGGGCAGTCTTCAGGAATTTCATCAAAGCATGGGCATGAGATTCAGAGGATAACAACAAGGACAACATCGAGATTTTGGAAGGAGTATGCCCCAACTGTTCTACCACATCGAAATCACTCTTGCGGATGATTTTCAGCATTTCTTCCATTTCTCGTTTGGCAACATCTTCAGTAGTAGCTTCGATCGGTGTCTCTGACTGAGAAGGGTTGACTGGTTCTTTTCCTCGGTTTTCGGGAACCGGAGGTGAGATCTCTGGAGAGAAGATCCTTCCGCTCCGAGTAACTTTACTAGTCCCAACAATGTCATTAGGATTAGCAGAATTGCCAACTTGCTTTACACCATGGATGTAAACATCACCTCCATAATTCCACGGAATAGCTTTGCTTGAGGAATACGGGATCGGGCCAGGTGCAGTAATGATCAGGGGAGCTACTCTGGGCTCAGCAATAATCTTTACAGGTATTCTGGGAGCAGTAATCTTCACTGGAATTTTGGACCTCGCAATCACAGATACTTCTTCAATAGGGTTTTCTGCCTTAGAAACCCTTTCAAAGAGGATTGTACGATCGTCCATCAGTCGTTGGATACCATTCTTCAACTTCAGACAGTCCTTGGGCCGGAGTATGCAGAGATTGCAATCTTCAGTACAACCTGGAAATAAACCAGCTTGCAATAAATTCCTCTTTATGATCGGGAGAGGAGATGTTAAGTCCGCTACAGTAGTGATGAGAGAACCGTCATCGAGAGCATTAACAGCTTTGTCATGATTAGGCATAGGAGCAGTGATGACATTAGGAGTCTCCGGAGGCTCGAACTCAATTTCTCCAGCTTCGATCATATCCTGAATCTTATTCTTCAATGGCCAGCAATCGTTTGTATCGTGCCCGGGGCTATCGGAGTGATACGCACACCTGGCATTGGGATTATAACGAGAAGAGGAAGTGTTGGGATTTGTAGGAGGATCTCTGAGGGTGATCAAATTTGCCTTTAGCATTCCCTGCAGTGCCTGTGCCAAGGTCATATTGATCCTGGTGAACTGCCTTCTTGGTTTGTCTTGTCTTTGTTGGAAGTTCTGAGATGGCGGTGCTGCGATCGTCACTGCTCCAACGGCGTGGTCACCATTTTTCTTATTATGATTCTTCTGACCATACACCGCATTCGATTCATTCTTCCCATGGTAGGACTTTTTGCTGCTTGTAGAAGTAGCTGCCTGTAACTTCCCACTCCGAATGCCGCTCTCCACCCGTTCGCCTGTCAGTATAAGTTCAGTGAAACCTGATGAAGAACTCCCCAGTAGGTGGCTGTAGAATGGGCCAGTCAGGGTACCCATGAACAGGTCTACTAATTCTCGGTCAGTCATAGGGGGTTTGACTCTGCCAGCCAAATCTCTCCATTTCTGAGCATACTCTTTGAAGCTTTCTTTAGATCCCATGGCCATGTTCTGCAACTGTAGCCGAGTAGGTGCTAATTCAGAATTGTACTGGTACTGCTTATAGAAAGCCGTTGCTAAATCAGTCCAGGTGCGGATGTCAGAGCTCTCGAGCTGATAATACCATTCCAACTGAGTGCCAGACAGACTTTCTTGGAAGAAGTGGATCCACAGTTTCTTATCAGTGGTATGCGGCTGAATCTTTCTCACATAGGCCCTTAGATGCATCTGAGGACAAGACGCACCATCATACTTAGTGAAAGTGGGGATTTTGAATTTGCGGGGAATGGTCACATCGGAGACCAGACCCAGACTTTCGAAATCCAGACCAGGTGTCTTCTGACCCTCCATGGCTAGCATGCGTTCTTCCAGCAGTTTGTACTTATCATCTCTTGGAGAGTACTGTTCATTTTCATACTCTTCATCTTCATCCTCAGGGTTAGAGAAATCAGGATTCTCCTCCTCTGAATCAATTTCCGCCCCCTCTTCTGGACCATTCGGGATTCCAAATTTGATTCCCGTAGCCTGTCCTTTACGCCTTCTGCCCGGGTTAATGAAGCTCACAGCTTTCTTGTCCTTCTTCTTTTCGGCCAAAAGAGCCTTCAGTTCCTCCTGCCCCTTGGATAAGCTTAGCATCATCTCCTTGAACTGAGCATTCTGAGTCTGGAGATCTTTGACAGTTTGCTCGAGATCCATTTTTCTGTTTAAGAGGCAGACCGTGAGAATATGGTCCTTTAGAATACCTGTTATGCAATGTTATGTTATGTGATGCAATGCATGAAATGTTTTCAAGGACTTTTGGAATTTAACTTTGCATAAATCACCAACAAGAGAGAAATGTTTATTGCTACTTTTTTAATCAATGTTCATTACAAAAGGAATAATAGTAAAATACAATGACATCTCAAATCTCCCAGGGGCGACTTCTTTTTGGGCGAAGATATGCATTGAGTCTTCGTTCCTCATTAAGCTGACTGGTGAGCTCTAATACTTTCTTCCTTTCTGCATTGAACTGAGCTTCGAAAGTATCTCTCTCCTCTCTCAACTGGGTCCAGGATCTTTTCAATTCCTCAGCATCAGTAGGCATATCTGGGTAAGAAATGATCTGGGAAGTACCTCCTTCGACCTCCGATTCAACAATCAATGGTCCGACTGCAAGATATGGCATGACAAGTTCACGAGCTCTGGCGCGGACCCATCTGAGATAAGGCTCCATAGGAATAGAATTTTTCTTGCCTAAATTGCTTCTTTTCACCATGCCCCAAGCTCGTACAAACTTTTGACGGAGATTTTGAGGGTCATTGTCATAGTCGAACACTGTACCTTGAATAATCATTTCATGTGGACCATCTCTTCGGGCATACCCAAACTGACGTAGGGCTAAGGCAGGATTATAAGTAATACCTCCTCTTATCCCCATGAGGGGTACATTAGGGAATTCTCCACAACGGTCGATGATGATAACATTTTCTCTGAGGTTAAAACACCACCGGATGTTTGAATGGGAGAGTGTCATTATCCTTTGAGACCATTTCAGATTTTGATCATTCTTCAAGACTGATTGAGGGAGGTGCGAAATAAACCACCTAGACAACAATGGTACGCAGCACATGAGAGTCCCTTGCTTCTTCATAGTACGAGTGTGAAGGGAATGCAAGACATCTCCAAGCAAGGTAGGCACAGGGTTATGAGTGAGGAATATCTTAATAGCATTCATGTCTATGAATTGGTCTGGATTAGGGAATAACACCAAACCATAGATTAACAATGCTAGAACATCTTCAAAAGCATGGACATTCATAACTTTTAGGAATTCTCGGGCCTTACTTATCAGAAATTTGGCGAGTAAACCTTTAATTCCACTTCTTGTTACCCAATTGGTCTCAATGTCAGATTTCGTCATGTGTAAAGCTGCGGCAACTTCTTCAGACTTTGGCATCTTTTCTAAACCGCTGAAGGGTATTTGATCCAGGATAGGTATCCCAAGCAGCTGGGAGAATTCTTCTAACGTGGGTACCAACTGATAATCTGGGAAAGTGAAGCAATGATGCTTAGGATCGAAGAACTGGAATAGGACTCTCATCATATCTTCTTTGAAACCAGTGGTAACCAGATTGAGGAGATGACCATGTTTCTTGTTGAACTGAGCATGATCGGGGAGTTCTGACACCAAATCCTTGAGTTGAGGAGAGATTGCTACAAGATTGATCCGGATAGTCTTCCTGGAAGCCATAACCTGTTCAAAGAGCAAAGCTAAATTCCTAAGTCCTTGAAATGGTTAGTATGATGATGTTATGATGTTATGATGTTATGATGTTATGCAAGCACAAGCATGTCACACAACAATTATTCCTAGGTTTTAAGGCTTGCATGAGTTCCATAGGTAAGTACCCTCCCCACTGAAGTTTGGTTGGTTCAACCTGTCCTAGAATAGTAACCGGGTTCTAGAAGGATCTCAGATCATCGACCTTTCTTTAGGTCCACTTCAGTGCAACACCAAGTGGTTGACCGAAGCTTCCCTAAAGTCCAATCTCAAAGAGTGTAGTATCGAGTATCAACCAACCTCAATCGGAACCGAAGTCAGTTATCTCACTACTTTCTAATGGCTAGGATAAGTCAATTAGGGTTCTAAAGGTCTGGTTAATGCTTTGATGACACCACGCGGAAGCCAAATTTTTCCTCAAGTAACATGAGGAACATCAGGACAACCAAAGTGTCACATTAACCGTAGCTATCATTTTAACCATTCCAGTATACGCCGGATAGTCGCGATGATCTATTGCTACTTACCTAAGGTACACTAGATCCGGGTGTAGGATCTTTCACTCAACAATACCCTTAAAAGAAGGAACAATCCAAAAACATAAATGATTTTTTCAAAGATGGACCTCTCTTTAAGTCCCCAGCAGAGTCGCCAGTTCTGTCATACGGTGAACTGGACTTTATTGGATTTGTAATCGCAATGTCGCGGTTAGCAAGAGTCGCCACCGACTTTTCTTTTATCCCTTAAGGAAAGGTGGAAAAGAACAGGAAAGACCTTAATTTTAAATTCTTAGGTTCGGGAGGTACTTTATACAAAGGGAAGGTATTAGCACCCTTTGTATCCATGGTTATCCATGGGCTCTTAATTGCTCAATCATTTATGTTTTCTAGTTTGAAAAAGGTGGTTGAGAACTGTGTGAAAAATGTTTTGAAAATGAGAATTTAACTTTGTAATGATTCTTGCATGAATGTATACAAAGTGGTTATCTCGTTTGGTTTCTCGAAAGTAGTTTAGAAAAATATAACTCGGCAATGATCCTAGTATGGATGTATGCTAAGTGGTGATTTTCCAAAAGATATTTGAAAGGTGTGGGGTGTGAAAAGCATTTTTCTATTATGAACGAGCAATTAAGGTTATACCTGTCCGAGGTCTTTCTGGGCATTTCCCATCCTTATGAGGGTAAAACTGTCCTTACTATTGAGAAGTAAGTAGTTTTATCCTGGGGGATGTATAAGGGTCATCGTAGGGTCATCGATAGGTCATTGAAGGCAACAATTGTGAGGATGCCTTAGCATTCGAAGGGACTATCATCATTTAACCGTAGGCTACACCGAAGGGTCATCGAGGGACAAAATCGTATGTTCGAAGGCAACATCCGAGGGACTATGATGATTTTACCGAAGGGTCTTTGCTAAGGATATCCCCATATTCGCGGGACATGACCGCATTATGTAATCGTGGGGTAATAAAGAGAGGTCCGATGTCATTTATTTAAAGTCCATGTTTTAAGTCCATTAGGTAATTATGGTGATACCGCATCAGATCGATACATTAAAGTCAACATTACATTGAAAATTAATATAGTAAAATTAATTAGGCAATCAATATGAATCTTCACGTTAACGTGAAATAATTTAAAATCCCTCTCCATGAAGGCTTCCCACGCGTAAAGCAGAGTACCTAGCCGGCTATTTCTTCGGAAGTATGCTAGCCTTTACACCATGAACACACGGATTAAAGCATAAAATACAATTGGAAATTGCATCATAAGATAAATATAGCAGCCCAGAATTTAGGCCAAATAATGCAGAATCATCATTAGGTAAACATGAAATAGGCAGCAAAAGCAAAGCAGCCCCTGGCCCGGTCGCCTCTGCTTCGCCTAGCGAAGGCTCGCTGCGGGCTCGCCTAGCGATGAGCTAGCGAGCGGCCACGGGTTTGACATTTGAGAACATTATAACTTCAACCTGCAGCATGGCTTATGGCATCCAACATATGATTATACGGTTCAGTTTCACAATAGGCAAATACATTTAAATTCTCATGCAAGACTCTAAAATGTTTATGAATTCAATTATAATCCACAAATTAAGAACATGAAGTGGTACCATATGCCAGGTGAAAATACACAACGATATCACATGCAAATTAAGATACTAAAGTGATACCACATGCAAAATAAAGACACCAAATGATAATCATATGCCAATTAAGAAGCTAAAGCGAATAATAGTGAGGCTAACCTGTTCGCAAATCAAGTTGTAACCTTGAATTGGCGAGCCGGATTGAGTTGGACGGCGGTAGCTTCGGAGCGAGTAAGCGGCCTTCAGGGTTTCCGCCTTCTGAATTCTTTGGATCAGCAGGGTTTCTGTGTTTCTCCCTCTGGATGCGTGTTTCCGTCCGTCTTCGTCCGTCTGTGTGTGTGTTTTTCGTGGCAGAGAAGTAGGTATTTATAGTAGAGGTAGTGGTGACCTAATGGGCTTAAAATGAGGTCCAAAAATCTCAAACTTCGCAAGCTTCGCTAGGCGAAGGAATTGCTCGCCTAACGAGCAAACTAGGTCTGGGCTTTTTCCTGGATCCAATGCTTCGCTGGGCGAGGGACATGATGAAATGTTCGCTAGGCGAAGGAGCTACTCGCCTAGCGAGCCAGATGTTTTGGGCCGCCTGTGGATTGGGCCTTATGTGAGTGGGCTTTTGTCCATTTGATACCGGTGCCTTGCAGAACAAGTCAGAGGGTCTTGGAAAATGTTTGGTAATGCCAACGGGCAAATTTTGGGGTATGACAGCTGGGTTCTCGCTGGGCGCTCGCCTAGCGAGCCCTCGCCTAGTGAGCAAGCTGATGAATGCATCTTTTCTTTGGTCCCTTTTGCCAACTTTCTTGTGGCTTCATTTTCTATTATTTCATGCCTAATTCCTGCACAATAACACACAAATCAAAGGTACCAAGATCGTTTATCATTGTATTGCAATTCATCAAAAACAAAGGTGGTTTCGAACACTTTAGCAAGGAAACGGAGTGAAAGATGCCCATATTTGATAGCTCAAATAAGCACTTTTGGGTATCTAACAGTACTCCTGAACAAAACGGTGTAGTCGAAAGGAGAAACTGCACCCTTAGGGATATGATGAGAAGCATGATGAGTATGTGTAATTTACTAGAATTTGTGTGGGGTGATACTTTGAAAACATCTCTATATCTACTAAACAAAGTTGCTAGTAGATTAGTTCCAAAAAACACATTTTGAGCTTTAGACAGGTAGAAAATCCAGTTTGGACCATCTCCATGTCTGGGGTTGCCCAGCAGAGGTTAAAATATATAATTCATTTGAGATAAAGCTTGACCACAAAACTAGTCGTTGTTTTTTCATGGATATCCAGACCGAGCTAAAGGATACAGGTTCTTCTGTCCTGATAGAGGTAATAAAATCGTGGAGTCCAAGCAAGAAAAATTCCTTAAGTTTGATGTTGTTGAGCATGCCATTATATATGATAATATTGATTATGTTATGCCTGGCATTGTTACTTTGCCACTGCCTAATTTTGATAATGCTAGCTCATCCACTACTCGCGGAGGTTTAATTACAAATGAGAATGTGGCTGAACTTCCAATTGAAAATATGGTTGAACCACTTATTGATAATGTAGTTGATCCTCTTATTATGATTGAGGTTGTACAACCTGCTGAGCCAGTTGAGAAAATTCATGTTAGAAGGCCAGTAAGACAAAAGCAACATGATATCACTGATGATTTTGTAGTTTATCTTAGTGATGATGCTTATTATGTTGGTGATTTTATTGATCCTAAAAATAACCTAGAATCTATTACTTATTCTCAATTTATCATGTGGACAAATGCAATTCAATATGAAATGAAATCCATGATGTTTGGGAACTTGTGGAGTTACCAAGAAACTGCAAGGTGATTGGCTACAAGTGGATATTCAAAGCAAAGAAGGACTCAAAAGGTAAAATTGAGGCAAACCTTGTGGATAAAGGTTCCACACAAAAGGAGGGGATTGGATTTAACAAAACTTTTTCTCCTGTTTCCACCACAGCCTCTTTTAGAATCATTATAGCTCTTGTAGCACATTTTGACTTAGAGTTGCACCAGATGGATGTTAAGACTACTTTTCTGAATTGTGATATTAATGAGAAGGTGTACGTGTAACAACCTGGGGGTTTTTTGTCAAGTGGTAATGAGCATTTGGTTTGTAAATTGATAAAATCTATTTATCGTTTGAAACGGACTTCTAGATAATGGTACTTGAAATTTGATGATGTGGTGACTTCCTTGGGTTTCGAAGAAAATAAAGTTGACCAATGCATCTATCTTAAGCCCAGTGGGAGAAAATTCATCTTTCTTGTGTTATATGTTGATGATATTTTGCTTGCCAGTAGTGATCTTGGTCTACTTCATGAGATCAAACTTATGCTAATCAAGCTTTGATATGAAAGATCTTGGTGAAACATCTTTTGTATTGGGAATTGAAATACGTAGGGACGAATCGCGTGGTGTACTTGACTTGTCCCAGAGGACTTATATTGATAGAGTCCTTGAGAGGTTCAATATGCAGAATTGTAAGCCAGGGGATATTCCGGTTACTAAAGGTGAAAAGTTCAGTAAAGATCAATGTACTAAAAATGAGATCGAGCTGGCAGAAATGACGGGGAAAATCCTTTGACAGTGCATTGGGAAGCATGATATATACTCAAGTATGCAATAGGATTGACATTGCTTTCATAGTTGGCATCTTGGGACAATACCAATCCAATCCTAGGAATGATCATTGGATTACTACTAAGAAAGTGATGAGATATTTGAAGAGAACTAGAGTGTATATGCTTGTTTTTAGGATGGTTGAAAACTTGGAAATAATTAGGTATACTGACTCTGATATTGTTGGGTGTGTTGATGATAGGAAATCTACTTCTGCTTTCATGTTTATGTTGGTTGGAGGTGCTATATCATGGAAGAGTAAAAAGCAAACTCTTGTCACCTCTTCTACTATGCAAGCAGAGTTTGTTACTTGTTATGTTGTTACCACTCATACTGTTTGGTTGAGAAATTTAGTGACTGGGCTTCATATTGTTGATTTCATTGCTAAGCCACTAAAGCTTATACAACTACGTTCTACTTTAAGAATAATAAAACCTTTAGCGGTTCTAAGCATTTGGAATTGAAGTATTTGACAATCAAAGATCTCGTAAAGAAAAATGACATTGTTGTTGAGTAGATTGGTACTGATTTTATGCAAGTTGATCCCCTAACTAAGGGACTTAGGCCCATTGTTTTCAAAAACCATGTTGAGAGCATGGTCATTATGAGTTCTTTTGATGTAATTGGTTAGTGGGAGTTTGTTCTTTATTTCATTTTCTTATCATGTTGTATTTTGTTTTGGAACTTTAAGTGATGGATTGTCAAGTACTTTCTATTTTGGGAAATTGATATTACAATGAATATTGTTATTATAATTTGTCATTATTTTTTTATATCAATTGTTAAAATTGGAACTCGATGTCATTTGGACTACCGTGCGTATGGTCGACACTAGTTAGAGTTCGAGGCATGGTTATAATTTTGAGCTTGGCATCTTCGAGACCAATATATCGGGGGTCGATACCATATTGGAGATGAGGTATGATTTTAAGCTTGGTGTTGTCAAGACCATTGTTTCAGTGGTCGACGCTATATTAGAGTTGAGGCGTTATGGTTTATAAAACCATGCAATTTCTTTGGCTTTAATGCATTTGAGAGAAACTGTTAAGGACTGACAAAAAAATAGAAGTGGGTTGTTGGATCACATTGGCATACAATTTTCTTGCCACACTCCACGTTGATGACTAGTTGACAAAGGCCGTAGTATTTGTAACCACATAAAGTTTTATGTCAATGAAGGATATAATAATCTTCGTGATTCAATACTGTTTGGTCCCCTATGTAATCACAAGAATCAAAAACATAACTGACGGCTCCAGAACTTGCCCCATTGAGAGTTATGAACGGGAGTATGAGATACAGAGGAAGATCTGGTCATTCATCTTTTAGAGATCTCGAATCATGACTTCAACAAGTAAGTATTGATGTTCTAATTTCATATAATCGATCAATAAATATTTCCGCTTACATAGAGGTTTTTTCCAATTTGTAAAAGATAATTGAAAATCATTCAAGGCATCAGGTAAAAGTTCCTATGTGATTAAGGTGATAATGAATAAGCTTAAAGATATATTAAAGTGGTGGAATAAATTGTTTGGGTGAATTAACTTGAAGGTGGATGAAGCCCTTAAAAATAGGAAAGAATGTGATGAGTTGTTAGGAGTTAATAATGATGTAATCAACACAAAATTTGCGGGAAAAAGTTGATGGAATCAAACAATATTTGTAAGAACCTTAGGTACAATGAAATCCTACTCAGACAAAAGTCTAAGCATAAATGGGTTAGGGAGGTTGTCATCATGTAAGGGAATAGACATATCGTATGAGGGAGAGTTGTGATGTTGAACTCAGTCCTTAATAACATCCCAATTTACTTCCTGTAATTCTATAAAGCGCCAATGAAAGTATTGCAAGAGATAACTAAATATCAACGAAACTTCTTGTGGGGTGGCTTAGAGCGAAGAACGAGAATCAACCGGTTCAGTTGGTCTAACATTTGCAAATCAAAAGAGGATGGAGGATTACGCGTTAAAAGTATTGAGGCTTTTAATATGGTCCTAGTGTGGAAATGGAAATGGTGGATACTAATCGAGAAAGAGGCATTATGGGCAGGAGTACTCAAGCAAAGATACAAGAATGTTTAGTTGAAGTTGCTTAATAATTGAAATTTTGTTCCTGAGGACACAAATGTTGGACACAATGTTGGGACAACTGAAAGTGACCTAAGTTTGGATGGAACTCTACCCAATAAAGGAAAATCAGTAATTCAAATTAGTAAAATTAGTCTTATATGAACATTAACCTAGGGGTGGAAAAATGGGTCCGACCCGCTGGGCATGCCCATTTTGCCCGCACTTTAGTGTGGGGCGGGCCAAGGATTTAGGCCCTCACCCTCTAATATGTTCGTCCCTCCCCGCCTTATTTTTTTCGCGGGCTTTTGCGGGCACGTGCATTTATATAACTTTTTGCATTTTTAGGCTTAAAGAGTGCAGTGCCCGCAGGCTTTCCCCGTCTCACCCTCACTTTTTTGCGGGGCGGGCCTAAGTTTTAGGCGCACATCCTCAACTATGACTGCCCCGCCCCGCCCCGTTTTTTTGCGGGTTTTTGCGGGGCGGGCATGCCCATTTGTCGCCCCTACATTAACCCCATTATGTTCAATGCCTATTCCTAATCCTAGTGACTTCATATTTAATACTCCCCCTAAATATGAGAACTCATCTCACTTTCTATCAATCACTAAACCTTAGTGATCAACCTCAATAACAACTCCATTGATTGTAAAATTTACAAGTCAACTCAAACAAACCAATAATTATGCCAAGTTATTGAAATAGAGAGTGATGTGCACAAATAGATCCAACATTAATCCTTATGGTGTGAGTGATAGCATTAGCATGGAATGCAAGAAATAACATACTCACAAACTCTAGGCATTAAGAACTTAATCTAGCGCATAAAACTCATACCAAAACATGAGCAGTGATGCTCCTTATATAAAAATGTCTTATGAGCTTTTTCTCATTGAATATTTGCATTTAACTCGTCAAGAATAATAGCTGAATATTGTTGGATTTGATATGCTCCATAAAAATCTCTAAAATATATAATTTGTTATATTTTAAATTCAAATTTAAATATCCATTTAAATCTGATTAGATTTTCAACAGTTGTCAAACAAATCAAACGAACATTGCTGAAAAATCAGCAACAAATATGATTGAATCTCAATAAGAAATTTCACACTAACAACATTCATCATGGCCTATTGGCCAAGGTCAGATGTTGCATTGCCCACATGTTGGAACATCGTGTTCCATATTATGCACCAGTACATCCAAATTAATTATTCTCTGTGAATTATAGATCTTCTTTGTAGAGTGAATCTTGGATAGAATAAATTTGAATCAAAACTGCAATACCATTTGTATGTTATCAGAGACCAGATGTTGCATCACACGTGTTTAATCATGTTTCACATGTGTCCCTTCTCAAGTAACATCTCATGCAGGATTGGAGATGGTAGTTGCAAACCATTTTAGAAGGGCAAGTTGTTTAGTAATCAACCTCAGATGGATGTTTTTGCTTAGCTGTTCTTATTATCTAGTAAACCTAATAGTAGTGTGGTAGATATAGAGTGTTAGATTGATGAGGAGTGGGTATGGAATATTCATCTGTACAAATATCAACATAAATAGTAAAGTGGGTGGAGGAGATACATATCATTCTGTTAGGAATGGTTCCTAGAGGATGTATTCATGTGGATCCTTGGATGCTCTAAAAACTTCTATATGAAGTCATGTTACAAATTGATTACATGGATTAATTTAGATAGCTCACTAGAGAGAGGTCAGAAAGCTATGTTAAGAGGAGTTTGGAGAGCAAAGTTCCCGTCTAAAATTCAGATGTTTAGGTGGAGGTTTCTGCTGGACAAACTTCCTACGAGGGCTCAATTGGCTAAAAGAGGAACTCTCCAAAGTAATAAGAACAAGGTATGTGTTTTATGTTTCAAATAGAAGGAGAGCGTAAAACATCTCTCATTCCAAAGTTCTGTTACTTCAGGTGTATAGAGGGTTGTGGAGGGATGGTTTGGTATATCTATGCCTAATGAACCTGCTAGTTGGGAGAGCTTAAATCAATATAGGAAAGGATTGAAAATGAAAACTACAAAAATTAAGGAGTATTATGACTAACAACATGTTGATGCATTTGGTTAAAAATGTATAACATACAGTTTAATGGTGATGTGGGAGAGGTGGAAAGAGTGTTGTTTAATATCAAACTAACAACTCGATTTTGACATGTGGTAAAGCTTAAATCAAATGTATATAGCAATTTTTATGAGTGATGTAGAATGTCATAATATAAGAGGTGACATTATGATAAAATGAACAAGAGTACTCGTTATACTCTATTAATGAGATTTACTTATAAAGAAAGTTTGGAAAAGGTTAAAATGCTAAAAAAAAAATCTTACTAAAAGAACTTATTTGGCCAATAAAATAAGTTTTTAAAGTAATTAAAATACCATTTAAACTATCAAACTAAGATTATAACATGCATAGACACTACCAAATCTACTCTTATAATAAATATTTAATTAGGCTAAATTATGCCCTTTATGGTAACTAACTAATACAAACTCTCCCACCAATACAAACACTCCAAACTGACATGTGGTGATAGCAAAAGACCGCCTATTCTATTTTTCAAACAATTAGTACTTACACATTACACATTGATCCAACAAAATATAATACTCGCTAGATATATCCCTTTTATCCGGGTAACCCTATTCTATTTTTCAAGAATCTGTACTTTCATATCCATCCTTTTACATTTCACTTTCATTTTCATATTTCCTTTCATCCAAAAATCTTGAAGCTTCATCCGTTCTCTCTCATCTAGGTCCGTGATTGACGAAAATTTGTGAAGAGCAGTCCATATGTTTGTTGTCTTTCAATGTTGAAGCTATTATACAGGATGGACAAGTCTGTATCTTTTATTTTCTATTTTTTTATATTTCTGTTTCAAATATAAACATACTGATATTCATGCATTTATGTTCTCACTTTGTTGCCGATTACCCCTTTCCACTCAACCAGGACGGAAATCATCCGATATATTTTGAGGTCTGTTTTCTCTCTAAATTCTCACTTTGTTGCTCTGTAGTACTTTATGTTCATTCTATTCTATTATGAAATTCAAGTTTATTCCTTTTCACAATATCGAATATGATAACGGTGAGGATGTCTATGTCTGGTGTGGTTTATGCATTCAGGTTTTCATGTTCATGCTTTTATGTCTGGTTTGGTTGATATGAATCTGGGTTTTTATTTGTTTTTTTCCATAGTTGAATCTTGATTTTTATATGTTTTTTTATTAATGAATCTATGTTCATTGGGAGCTACATAGTGGCATTTGCAATATTATGGAGATCGACAATTGTAAGTTTACCTTTTTCATTATAATTATTCTATTAAGTAAAAGATAAATTTTATTTCTCTTTCTTTACTTTCTTTTATTTGTTTTATTGTTGTGGTTGCCTCATCTAAATAATACGCCTTACATGGAACATGAAGATTTGAAAACCTTACGAAACATCCACGGCGAATCCAACATGAGTTAACCGTAAGTGATGGTAATTCATGCTTCTACTAGATTGCTGATGCATCTACATTTACTTCATTGAGACAGGAATATAAAAAAGAATTGTGAGTATACATTTACCATAAGGATATCACTGGCTCTGTCCAAGCACTTTTCATTAGATCCTATAAGTGCATGCTTTGCCCTATTATGCGATTTTCAACCTCATGCCGTATTGCATTCAACTGTGTTTTAGTATTATTTATCATTATTATTTGTAACGATAGTTTTTTCTTAGATATAAACTTGAGTCACGAATTAATTTCAGAGGACTTTAAAATATTAGTTTTCTTCTTGAAATTTGAAATATTCTTCATGAAATATTGATAGATAGTATAATATTAGATTGGTTCTTTCAACTTGAATGTGATACACATATGTTTCTACCATTGTTTGTAGAGTGTTATTCCAGCTGATAGTTTAGATGTCGATATTAAGTCTCTTTACTTAAGCATCACTGCGACATCTGGACACTGAGGTTAACCATTATGATGAGGTAATTGTATCTTTGTTATTTTACTTTTCGTTCTTTCACTGGATTGGTTGTATGCTCCTGCATGCAGTTAAGTGATGTTGATCCATGTGAAATTGATCATGGGTTTTCAACATTAATATCGAATGCTAATTTCAGAATATATGCTCGATAGAATCTATTTGTTTTGCACTTAATCTATTAATAATTCGGAGTGGTATATTCTTCATTTTTAGGTGTTGAAGTGGGTAGCATTTGCAAAGTCCTTTCCTGTGGCTCTGGATGAATCCTTTGAGAATGTTAAATGATGAACTTTCTGGAAAGTTTGTGCTTCTTGGCAATGGATTGAAACCCTCTGAAGCTGGTCTTATAGTGTTTTCAAGAGTTCATCCTTCCCTGGTATGCAAATTGTCATATTCATTGTACTTACTATGCTTGTAGAAGAAATAACTAATACATATTCCTTGAACTAAAATAGTTATGAGACAGGTGTTTTTGTTTTGTTTTTAATGACAGTCTATGTTTCTGGTTTTGTCAATATATATGGATTTAACTTATATCAGCATCGATGAGACGTTTGATATGTGTTGGGGTGCTTATATCGTGTGATTGTGTTAGATTAATGTTATTTTTATTTTCCTTTGTAATAAAGAGAAGGTGCTGGTATAATTTTAAGAACAAAACAAAATACATTTAATTGGTTTGTTAAACAATGATTAAACTTTTAAGCTTTAATAAGATGTCTTTGGTTGCTTATTTCCAGATCAGTCTTCCAGATACAAACAAGGAAAAGTTGTCACATGTGTTGAGGAAGGTTGATAGCTTCAATCGATGGTTTACTAAAGTACTTTGTGAGGTGGATGATTTGAATATGCAGTCCTCAAGTGATATTTCATGGAGTACAGATTAATATGGGCATGTGGTAGATGATACCTCATTGAGCACATCGCTTGTACTTAGTCGGAAACTGAGGTACAAATTTCAGGGATTACATGGCATCATATATTTCTAGGTGATTCTTTATTACTACCTACTAGATGTGACAGTACTTCACAGCTGGAGCTGGATATGGCTATATGGAATAGATATTTAGCTTTTACCAATGTTCAAATTTATAGATAATTGCAAAATGAATACATATTGTCTAACTATCATATAGGTTTCGAGATTTTAGCTAACATGTAATGTCATCGTCATTAGCCACAATGCAGTATGTTATACATATTTGTTTAATGCTGCTATTGTAATTTTTCGCAGAAAGTATGCATATTGAATCATTTTGAGCATTGGTAATGTTACTTGGTACTGAATGAAATGTCATGTTTTGTAAAGTTAGTTAGTTCCATGTCAAGTACCATTACTTTAGTTCAATTCATCTAACTATGAATATTAACTCTTTCGATTATTAAGTTATTACTTTTATTAAATAGTCAATCAACTTTTCATATTTTTTTCAAACAATATTTAAGGTTTAAGCTTTAAAAGCATGCAATTTTTTATTAAGATGTGATTTAACATGGTAAAATATTATTTATGTATCAGTTTGGGAGATACACAAAAATACACTACAACTTTGATTTGACCGATAAATTTACTTTCAAAACATAGTTTTATTCATTGTACAATGTTACTATATATATTTAAGACATGCTATATGATTCACCCGTATTGTGGCTATTGATGATATGAATTATGATAATTATATTTGTAGCTTGAAATTATAGGATATTTTAGTGTTTCATTTTTTCTGGAATTTTTTATAACTTCTATGGACCAACAATGACCATTATGAAGGTTAATGATAGACATATAACTTATATAGACCAACAATACTGTATACTAATATTATATAGACCAACAATACTGTATACTAATATTTCTGGTACTTCTAAGAATTTTAATATGATTTTCCACTTTAAAAATGCATGATGGTTCCAACTTTATGTCATGCTTTTCAAATTAAAATATTATATAACTATAAAAATTTAGGTGTTATTAATATTTAAGTGTTATTAATATAAATAAGTGTAAAATTTGGTGATTTAATGTCCTAGAATTTGAAGATATCATTGATATGGTTAAATTGATTTTGTTGGAGGATGATACAGAAGATGAATCAGCTAAGGTTTGTTCCAATCAACCCGTTAGAGTGAGTTTCTTAAATATGTTACATCCTCAAATTGAAGTTTTAGATAAAAATGAATCACAATGATCTAAACTAATACTATTTTATCTTACAGGTTTTATAGTAGATCATAACTTTTGATTTGGATATATTTTTTATTAGTTTGATTCTGAAAACTTTTGGTTTTTATGGTTGACTGAAATATTTCTTGTGTAGAGAAATTGTTTAAGGTGTTTATTCTTTAGTATAATTTTTATATAATTTAAATTTTTTTCCAGTTACTTATATATAATTTTTATATAACATTTTATCTTCAAAATCTTATTGGAATAGTTTATAAATTTGCAAGGGACACAACCCCATTAAATTCCGTCAAGAAAACAAGCATGTATATTGCTTATATAGATTTTATTTTAATGGTATAACACCAAAGATAATTAGTTGGATTCCATTTTTTTCACGTATATAAAATATTTATGAAGTGACACATAACACAACAAATTAGATTCAAATAAGAAAACATGCACAAATATCGCTCTCAAAAATAATAAATCTAAAATCTTGATTATTATCTATTTTAATCTTTTCATTGTAATGTTTAAAATGTGATTGAAATATTTCATAAAGTTATACGAGATACAATCAGTTATATCCAAACAAACAAAAATGCATAAATAGTTTTTAATGTGCGTTTGAATATAACTCAACTATCAATATTATTTTGATATAATGTTTTAAAAATCGGACCGGAGATCGAACCGGTGAAACTTACAATTTAAGGTTTAATTGATTAAATTGGTTAAACCTATGGTCGAACCTTTTATTAAATAAACTAATAATATAAAACTAAATTTCATAAATATGTCACACTAATCATACGTTTCAAAACTTAATAAAATAAATATTTCAAAAATCTATTACAAAGTTAATACAACAATATCGATAATACATATAATAACATAATATAGTTTTATATTTCATTTCAACTTTCATTTTTTGACTTTTATTTAAGAATAATTTGATCAAATTAAAGAATTATAATAAAATAAGTTAAACTAAATAAAATCAATATAAAAATAATAGAATATAATAACCAAAATAAAGTTCATATAATTAAAAATACATAAATTAAATAAGATAGAATACTAAAAATAAATAATATATTATACTTCATTAAAAAAAAATGAATTTGAGTTGAACTACGACAAACAAGTCTTAATTGACAACAACAAGTAATATTGACTTGAACGATAATCAATATTATATTGGATATCATTATATTTAAAATAGACGGCGTGATGATGATGGAGTATGATTGAAATAAAAACTATAATTGTGTGACAAAATTTAGAAATTTGTATGATTGTAGAAAAATATGGAATCTTTTTTTTTTTGTGATTGAGGAATGTAGGTTAAGTTTCAATATTGACATATTAAAATTTTAAAAATAAAAAAAAATGGTTAATTTGAGGCATTTTTTTTAATCGGACGGTTTTACAAAATTGACTCCGATTCTTTTGTTCGAATGGTTTTAGATTGTTTAATTCGATTTTTCTAGTTTTATTGATTTTAATCACTAACAGTTTTGAAAGATTGACCCAATCAGATTCATCTTCAGTTCCCGATTGAACCGACGGATTCACTCTGATTTTTAAAATATTTATTTGATACTATATCTCATACTTTTCTCATACTCGTGCGGACACACGGATCTTCTATTCCTTGTTGTTTAAAAGAAGGAAAACTCCTATATTTTGAACAAATCCGTGCCACCCACTTGCCTCAGTTGAGCAGAACCATTTATTTTGGTTAAAATACAATGAATTTCATTGAATGACAATGCTCTCAACATGATTCAAGTTGCCTTTTATGGGGTCCCTTCCCTGATAAAAGTAGCACGACAGCCTCTTTCTAGTACTCCTATATCGACCTTTGTTTTATTCGGTCAATATTTTCACCTTAGACAATGTTTCTTGACCATTCATTGCAACCACGAGCCTTCCCTATTCATCATATCATTATCTATCTATAAATAAATCTTAACTTTACCCACACTTTCATCTCACAACAACAACCACAACAATGAACTCTCTTGCAACAACCTCTTTGTTCACTCTTCTACTTCTCTTTGGAGTCTTACCTTTCTCCTCAAATGCACAACTCGATCCATCCTTTTACAAAAACACTTGCCCAAATGTTAGTTCCATTGTTCGTGAAGTCATAAGAAATGTTTCCAAGACAGATACTCGCATGCTCGCTAGTCTCGTCAGGCTTCACTTCCATGACTGCTTTGTTCAAGTATGTTTCTTCTTCATATTCATTCACTCACCATGATTTCTATGAAGCTTTTGTTCTAACAATATTTCTCATGACTGTATCTGTAACAGGGTTGTGACGCTTCAGTTCTGTTGAACACAACTGATACCATTGTGACAGAACAAGATGCTTTTCCAAATATCAACTCTTTAAGAGGCTTAGATGTTGTCAACAAAATCAAAACAGCTGTAGAAAGTGTTTGTCCCAACACTGTTTCTTGCGCTGATATTCTTGCCCTTGCAGCTGAATTATCATCTACACTGGTATACTATATATATGCATAATATTGCATTATCATATATTATATATATATGCATAATTTTGATTTTTGTTTTGTTATGTGATGGAATAATACAGTCTCAAGGTCCTGATTGGAAAGTTCCATTAGGAAGAAGAGATGGTTTAACAGCGAATCAATCACTTGCTAATCAAAATCTTCCAGCTCCTTTCAACTCATTAGATCAACTTAAAGCTGCATTTGCCAAACAAGGCCTTAATACTACTGATCTAGTTGCTCTCTCCGGTGCTCATACATTTGGAAGAGCTCATTGCTCTTTATTTGTTAGTAGATTATACAACTTTAGCAATACTGGAAATCCTGATCCAACTGTTAACACAACTTACTTACAAGAATTGCGCAATATATGTCCCAATGGTGGATCGGGGACGAACCTCGCTAATTTCGATCCGACGACTGCGGATAAGTTTGATAAGAACTATTACTCTAATCTTCAAGTTAAAAAGGGTTTGCTTCAAAGTGATCAGGAGTTGTTCTCAACAAGTGGTGCAGATACTATTAGCATTGTCAACAAGTTCAGTGCTGATCAAAATGCTTTCTTTGAGAGCTTTAAGGCTGCAATGATTAAGATGGGTAATATTGGTGTGTTGACTGGGAAACAAGGAGAGATTAGAAAACAATGCAACTTTGTTAATTCAAAATCTGCAGAACTTGGTCTAATCAGTGTGGCTTCTACAGATTCATCAGAGGAGGGTATGGTTAGCTCGATGTAAATGTAGTGGAGGAAACTAATAAAGAAGTTGTAATTGGACACATTCATGGTATGTGTCTTAGAGTTATTATTATGTACTTTATGAGCGAAAATCTTTGTGTATTTGAAGTGTTTTGATGAATATTACAACGTTGTAGCATGGTTTTAAATTGTGGTCCGCAACCACAATTGCACCCACAATATTGCGGATGCAGTTGTCTCCGCAACCGCATCGGACTGCAATTGCGGTGTGATTTTAAAATTACACCTCCGACTATATTAGGAACCATATCAAACAGTTTCAATCATGATTCTTCAAGTATTTTCATCAAAAATCGAAATATTAATCAAAAAACTTAACATTAAGTGTTTTTCAATATTCTATTTCAAACACGTACCTATAAAAATTCACAGTGCAACGGCCACAATGCGCATCGCAACAAGCGCAATTACCGCAGTCGCAACCATATCTGGAACCGCAATTTAAAACCATGTGTTATAGTAAAATATGAATGTTTTCTTATGGACTATATTTGATTACTAATTTTTAAGTGTTCGGTGATTAGTTAAAGCAATGATTTGATTTTAGATAAATTGATTGATTAAAATTATGATTATTGATAGTCTTAAGATGACATATCATTAAACTTACTTTTTAACTCTGTAATGAGAATTTTAGCATTGAGAAATCTAAATAGATAAATGTGAATTATTTCTTTTTAGAATATATAATCCTATCTTGAATCAACAAATAACTTATTTTTGTTGGTTGATCCATTTGCTCAAGACTCATTAGGAAAAACTATTTTTAGAAATATTGAATTTTCACGATTAAACCAAAGTCACTTTCATGTCTTAGTTTAACCGTCTGACCTCAACTCTCAATCACCGTCTATTAGGACTTAGTGAAGAAATTAGTCCAACAATTTTTCTGAAAGTAGGCAGGGAAAGATGGCAACCATCAATCTATTCAACATTCACCGAGGCCCATATGAATCCGTGTGGGAATACCTCGCCCGCTTCAACAAGTCAACAATCAAGGTAATTCATCCAAACTAGGAAATATTCTTAGGAGCATTTCACAATTGACTCAGGGTGGGACACTTCAATGAATCCCTCTCCCAGAGGTCAGCGGCGTCCTTGGCTGAAGTGGTGACACATGCGAAATGTTACATCAAGGGCGACGAAAAGAATGGTGAGAAGAAGGCCCTAGATGCAAAAAAAAAGGGCACCTCTCATGCTGATAGCTCACAATACTCACAAAGGAGTCAATACACATCGCCTGTGAGAAACAGGACGACGTTAAAAACAAGTTGAAAACCCACCAAAAGCTTCATAGCTATGAGAACTCGCCGAAAATAGATATGGTGAGAAGTCTTCCATATGCATAACATTATATAGCTTCCATCTTCAAAGGCGGACGTTATGGGGCCTAAGCCTAATAGTTGGTGTAAGCTCTAGAAAGTCAATAGACACCATACTGAGGACTATTATCAACTCAAGAATGAGATATAGCATTTGATCTAAGAGTGGAACCTAAAGAAACACGTCAAAGGCGGCTCCTCTCGAGAGTCAAGAGAATTTAACTTGTTGTGGCGAGATACCTCAGGAAGTCCTTGGTCCAATAAATGAAAGGAATGAAGAAAGGGAGGCGCAGACAAATTTGTTCATCATATTATCCGTTTCGCGAGGAGATCAGAATTGATCATTGATCGAAGGTTGTGATTGGAAATAGTGGACTTAAGCTTCTGGTGCAGTGAACAAGGTGCTGACCTGCAAGATTAACACTCTAACGCCAAAGTCAGTATGACAATAAGATTGATGAATGAAGTTTAAAATCGAATCGTATCTAAGGAATGGAGTCTCCCCTTTTATATAGTAGGGCAGTTATAATAACTTGATAATCTTTAGGTGTGAAATGTAGAGATTATTCTGATGGATCTTGGATTTAGATCACCTGCATTCTAGACTATGAGTGAAGCGGTGGATCAGTATGTTCTCGATGTCGTAACTATTGGGTCTTTTGGATGAATCAAAACACTCTCAATACCATTACAGAAGGATACGCCGGGTTGAGAGACCAATTCCATTTGTAAGAGTTATGCTCAACAAATCGTAACCATTGAAGATTTACCCATTAACTATGATTTAGGCAAACTAGAAGCCTCTGAAGCCGAGATTTTCTTTTCGGAGATAGACGTTGCAGGCATCCACCACATAACGATGATCCCATGGTCATCACCATAAGATGTGATGATTGGGAGATAAAATGGTCTTGATTGATCAAGGAAGCTTTGTAGACATCCTCTACTGGGATGCATTTGAGAGGCTTCACCTATACTTAGATGATCTCAAGCCCTTCCAAGGATCTTCAGTGGGGTTTTTGGGAGAACAAGTTCAAATGAAGGGATATATAACATTGGAGACTAGTTTTAAGGTAAGATATCTATTCGTTGGCGTGTGTTCCTCATATAACATGATTATAGGGCACCCTGTTATTAACCATTTGGGAGCCTCCCTATCTAATTTATATCTATGTATGAAGTACCTGCTCCTAGATGGGCTAGTCAGGGTTATCCAGGGAGATCAAGAGATCTCCATGAAGTGCTACGCAGAGATCCTAAGGCTAAAGAAGGTCAGAATAGTGGGCGTAAACGTAGTTGACATGAAGGTGGAGGAAAAGTAAGTGAAGGAAGCTTTCATAGATAAGGACATGGCCACTCCATACCAAGTGCACACGAAGGACACATGAAATAATGTTAGATATAGTGATTTTATAAAGGAGTTAGGCCTTGTTTCATTAAGTTTAGATTAGTTTCTTTTACTATTTTGTCTTATTTGGACGAGTTACAATCTATATCACTTTAAGGATAATTTGGTTACATTCTTTTGTTTGGGGGGAACACTTTTTTCCCATTGTTTCAAAAGTGGCACAATGTTTTTTAATGAGGCTATCACTCTATTATATGAATTTGTGTTATTGTTGATTTATTTGCAAATAATTAATATGTGAAAAAAAAATTATTGAAATCTCCCAACGTGACAGACATACATGTTGGGTCCTTATATATATGAACCACTTCACCTTTTAGGTCTATTAAACATGTTGGATCCTCATACATGAATCATTGTCATCCTGTGAGGCTATTAAACATGATAGATCCTTATATAGGAATCCTTGCCTTCCTCTAAGGCTAGCAAACATGTTGGATCTTTGCAATTGAATCCTTGTCACCCTAAGGGCAACATTAACATCTCTGGGAAAGGATCATTGTTCTCCACAGTATTCACTAAAATAAATTCAAATACCTCAATAAGAATAATTACGACATAAATACCTCTAATGAACATTCACCGCAAGACATTCATGTGGGTTTTAGAATTCATACAGAAATTAAAATTGAATTCAATTCAATTATATGCGATTAAAATTATTTTAATCATATAATAACAAAATTATTTTGTAATTTATGATTTAATCAGAACCAGGGCTCTAATACCACTGAATGAATTTAATAAGGTTTTTAAAAAATTAATCCTCTTAGCAGAATAATCCCAATGAACGGATCTTGATTAAACAATCAATCACAAAATAAGGATTCTGAATTACATCTTGAAGCGTGCTTTAACTTTGATCACGAACGTGGAAAATATCACCATCTCTACGAAGTCCATGCGAGTACAAAGTGAAGCGCGGTGCTAGCCCTTTTCCTTTTAGAGAAGACTGACAATTGAGATTGGTAAGGGAAAGAGTTCCTCAATTTATAGAGAGCTACTAAAACTTTATTGCTCTTATTTTGGGTTTTTCCAAAATAAGTCCAATCTTATTTAATTAAAACTATTTTAATTAAATAAAATATTATTATATTTAACTAAACTCCTTTAATTAAATTAAATCATATTTAATTTAATTAACTGTCAGTTCTTATTTATTTAATTAAGTCATATTTAATTGAATAAATTATATTTGCATCAATTTATTAAATAATACAATTAACATCTTATTAAGTTAAATGTTATTTAATTTAATCATTCGTTCCATTGTCAATACTCTATGCGTGTGACTTTGTAGGTTCTCTTTATGTTGGCAATAATAATGAATCATATATTCAATATTATAAATAATGAGCGGTATCTAGCAACACATCATTGTTACCCAAGTAACGAGAATGTCATGTGATATGACATCATCTTTCTATGATAATGATCATGTGTATAATTAGCATTTTACCCTTATATCTATATTAAACACAAGGCATAAAATGTGTCACCATTTCATAGTCCAATATTTTATTCCTTGATCCCTGAGTATACTTGATAACAATAAATAATCCAAATATCTCATATCGACTTATTTGAGCACGTTCATGCATTTTACAATCATACTCTATCAATGGGCCCACGGATATTACTCTCGTATATGTAGGAGGGGAAAACCTCATATAGGTCATCCATGTCCTTCAACATGATTTGTAAAGTATCCATAAACCATCTTTATGATCATCATGTTATGGACAACGTTTGATTGACAATAAAGTACTCGACTCCACATCTAGGATCCATAGTGGTTTCAGGTCGAAGGGTGATATACATCTGTAACACTATGAGAATAACTTATGACACTTACATAACAAACTATGTAGTATTCTCATGGTGGGTCAATCCAGTATAAATATTACTCATAATATTTATACCTAGATAAAGACTTGAAATCTCACATCCAGACTTGTTAGATACAATCATCAGTATACTCACATAATAGTCTATATGCATTATTGTTGTCCTATTTGACAGTAAAACTTGACTACAGATACTTTAAGAATAATGTCCTTATGTTTAATGAAGTCTCAGGATTAAGTCACACTTAATGTATCATTAAACAGACTAATTATTCTAAAGACTTTGTTATGTCATATACAAGTAACACAATAAATACAATGCCTAATAAGTATATATTTTAACAATATATATATATATATATATATATATATATATATATATATATATATATATATATATATATATATATATATATATATATATATATATATATATATATATATATATATATATATATATATATATATATATATATATATATATATATATATATATATATATATATATATATATATATCAAGACCATGATACAAAAGCATATACAGCCAATACTGATAGGCTATTGGGGCTTACTCCAACAATCTCCCACTAGCACTAGAGTCAATCAGATATTAATTTAACATCTATTTGTCCATTGTGTGCGTCAAGCATTATCTAAGCATGATACTTTATATGGTTTAAGGAACTCTTTCCTATGTTGGTAATATACACCCCTTCGAATTCCATTTTTCGATCTTCTATCGAAATAAATTGAAGTGTTAAAATATATATACATGGACCGCTAGTGAGATCTAATTTTATGAACTTTCAAGATTAACCCATTATCATCATGAGTGAGATCAATAAGATCTGCAATACAAGAAACACAACTTTCTTCCCAAGAATTAGAAAAGAGATCTAAATCATATAATTGATCTTTGTACTAGAAATGACAGTTGTCTAGGGCTTTTTTCAATTTATACATTTGTCATCCAAGCATAACATTTGATTTATACTGTGATATGAATATATATTTCATAAATTTGGGAATAACATCATTGTAACTCCTTTACAATTATTATTCCCATCTACTCTTGAGAAAGGAACACCAGGTCCTTTTAAGATACCCACAGACCTCCTTGATAGTGATATAGTGATGAATACTTCAATCATTTTGGTACTTATTTTTTATGCTCATGGCACACGGTGCATCTAGTGCAGTATATGTCATGGTGTCCTTTCTCATCCAATGAGGTAAGACATTGTTTATTAGACGAAACATCATGCCACACATGCAAAAATATTAATGTGAGATTATGCATATTAGGTGTCTCAACACTTCGTTGGAATATGTACTTGTGTTATGATTGACATTAATCAACCATCTATCTCTATAGATTTTGATTCCTAACCTTTTAGAAAACCTCGCCTAAGCAATTCATCAAAACCATTTCCTTAACCATGCCCCACATTGGTGTTGTAGGGAATTTGTTTGGATGATTAGTATGGCGCCTACATACTATACTAGATTAATGCAAGTACTCTCACTAACATTTTATGTGCACAAGATTTAAACTTGACATTTATTAATTCAAGTTTTCATAAAACTTCATTAATAAAATGATTCAACTCAAAAGGGACTTATCTAATCCATAAATGGATTTAGACACTTATACACCTTTTAGAATCGAGATCATTTATGATCTTCTCCAAATCTCATGCTACATGAACCAATGTTACAACAACAACTCCCTTGTTGAATTAGTTCATGTTCCATTCTCATAAAGATATATATTTTCCAGTGCTTAAATTTCTTCAAGTTCTATATCACTCACTTGCTCTTATAGATGCATTGTATCTCTAAATGAATACTCTAGTTCTAGCGACAAAACAATTTTGTCCTATAAAGTGTTATAGAATATGTGTCCCCAATTTTTCATTAGGATACATCCATAAATACATCTTCATCTAGATTGTAATCAAATTTACCTAATAAACCTTAAAAGCCAAATTATCATAAAGACAAACTGGGTACTCTTACCTCCCTATTATATATGGTGTCTTTATGACTACTTTAAATGGAACTGGTTATGGATATGGATAATTATATGTAAAATAATAAAAAAAATCACAAAGATATAATTAAGCAATATTATATCAAACAATGTCAAACATTGTATGATTTCAATGGTCATTATATTCTTTATATAGGAATTTACCACAACGAACAATTTTTGTATGGTCTTAATACTTTTACAAGTTGTTTCCTTCTACTTCATTCTTGAGCTCTTCTTAAAAGAATTCTAACTCATGTCACATACACAAAGCTATAATTACTAAGTTTGTCAGTAATATAAATGAAGTAAGAGAAACAAAATTCATCTAGAAAATATGTTTAGAGGTCGATATACATCACACATGTATATAACTGGATATATCACATGTCCTTTCACTTTAGTCGATGATTTGAGACATTAGATATATCTTCCAAAATTAAGACTTGCATTTATCAAATGATTTAAAACCAAATGAATCCAACAATCTATTCTCGTAGACTTTGAAAATGCATCTCTCACTTATTTGGACTAAACATTAATGTCATTGATATACACAAGGTTCAAATATTATTTGATCCATCCTACATTTGTTATAGATGAGCTTATAAAGATCATAGAACTCGAATCCACTACTTGATTTAGTATTGAAACCACTGTTTTGGATAATCATAACATTTGTCCATTATCAAAGCATGCACTCCTCATCTTGTCAATACAAGACTTAGAATTAATGTTTCTTTTACTAAATGAAACTTATTAACAATTATTTGACTTCATTCCAAGCTCTAATATAAGTCTTAACCATAAGCTTTTATAGTCAATGAAAACTCGTTGTTCCATTCTAGACGTAAGATGACCCAAATTATAATCAATATCCTACTTCTTTAAAGACTCTTTGCAATCTTATAAATGTGAGATTAATATATATAGTATCACATACTCATGATGTAGAAGTAGACATTTTGACTTTCTATAACTAAATGCATGAATAAAAAGTCTTACTTCTTTCTTCTACTTTGACTCTTTTGATAACCATTAACAATTTGCTTCTTTCAACACTTGAAATCACTGTCTTCCTTTAGAACCGTGTTTTTCTGCCAAAATTCAAAAGAATATAAAATGAGTCGCATTCCTTTTATAATTCATATATTTAGCATCACAAACTACTTTCTTTTCTTTTCAGCAAGGCGTGGTAGATATATTTAAAAATACATTCAGAATGAATTTAATCTACCTATCCGAGACAATCTCAAATAGAACTTGTGACCAACTATTTGGTCTATAAAAAATCCAAATTTTAAATCTCAAAACTATTTTAGATCCATTTGGATTCCTAACTTGTATAGAAAAAACCTTGGAAGTTTTTACATTTCTCATATCTTGTATTTCTTGTTTTAAAAGAAAACTCTCGAGCTTGCAGCATAAAGGAAACTAACCAATCCATAAAAATGAATGATATTGCCAATCTCAAGCTTAGCTTAGTAGAAATCACTGTAGAAAACCAGTTACACCTTATTGGACCATCCGATGTTAGACCAATTAAGTTTTTCCACCAAATTGAAATATTTTTTCCTGCCACCAAACAATGAGCATCCTTTATTTACGCTTTCACTTCACCATAACGAAAAGCTAAAATCTTGAACCAAAAGGACTCGGGTTCAAAAATAAATTTACACTTCCGTTTACTAAGCAACACCAAATTGAATTTCCCACAATCTTTGACTCCTAAACCTCCATGTATTTTTTACTTACAAATAGATGACCAACTCACCTAATTAATCTTCTTCTTCAAGTATCCCCTGCCCCACAAAAAAGATCTCTACAATTTAATAATATCTTGAATCATTCCCTTGGGAGCTTTGAAGAATGAAAAATGGAAAATCGGTAAGTTCGTCAAAATTGCATTCAACATCACAACCCTAGCTCCAATGGGAATTTGTTTCCCCTATCACTTGGATAATCTCTTTTTCACCTTGTCCAATAAATGAATCCAAGTTACCTTCTTCCTAGGGTTTTCACCCACTTGAATACCTAAAAAATTAAAGGGTACCAAACCCACAGAACACACCAGAAAGTTAGAGGCAACCCCCAAACAATCCTCCCAGAGATTAATCCCATATACCTTCCTTTTATTCATATTCACGCATAACCCATACGCTAGCTCAAAACCTTGCAGCAAAGCCTTAATAGTCCATAAATTATCCAAATTACCACCGCAAATCAAAATCATATCATCTACAACTTGAAGTAGTTCGATGTGCACGTTGTCATTGAACCTGAACATATGAAACTTATCGAGAGAAATCGTGTTCCTCGTTAACCATATATGATATGTCGTTATAAGGAACAAAAAGGAGAAAGCGGATCCCCCTGCCAAAGACCTCTCTTCACATTGAAATCTGAAGAGGGGCTACCATTAATTAACATTGATATGGAACTAGAGAAAACCAACATTTACATCCATCTAAGCCATCTATAGCAAAAATTCATTCTTCCTAGCGTGTACCTCAAATAATCCCACGAAATGCAATAATAAGTCGTTGCAAAATCCAGTTTCACTAACATGCACTCGCTTTTATTTCTTCCAACAAAGTTAATGATTTCATTGATAGCTAAAACCCCATCCATCATAGCTCTTCCAAGAATAAAAGTAGGCTGATAAGGAGAAATCAAATTACCCATCACATTTATCACTCTATTGGGCAAAATCTTCTATACAATCTGATATAATGACCCGATGAGGAAAATAGTTTTGAATTCCTTTAAGCATTGAGGATTGGAAACCTTAGGGATAAGCACAATGAAAGAAGAGGTCATTGTCTTAGGTATCCTTTTGTTACTGTAAAAATTGTTTATGAACCCTACCATATCATTTTGCATAATCTCCTAACAACTCTTAAAAAAACTCAAATTAAATCCATCAGGCCTGGGGATTTTATCCCCCACACTACTCGAAACCACATCTTTGATTCCATCCAATTGGAAAAGAGCCTCTAAAAAAGAAGCTTAAGCACTAGACAAACTATTAAAATGAAACCCATCAAGCTTTTGCCTAGAATAAAATTTCTCCTTGAATTTGTTCTTGAAGAAAGAACATGCCTCCGTTTTAATTTCCCCAACTTGCTAAATTCTACCACCATGTCTGACCAACCATTGTGAGGTAAGGGGTGGTTGTATATATGATGTTTTCCACCATGGTCGTGTGTCTTTGATTATTATTTATGTATTGTGCTACCTACCATAATTGTTACTTTAAACAACCGTTGTGGTATTTTTAACGCATAACATTTAGCAACGATTGGTATAAACAATTATTGTGATATATACGCTGAGTTTATTATAAATTATGTGGAATGCTTATTTCACCAATGCTCACTAAACATATAACCTTTCAATCTGATCTAGAATATTATAATATGACAAATTAAGTTATATTAGAAGAACAAGTTTATGTTCAATGTTTGACAAGAGTTCTTCAACTAAGTTATCCACATTTTTCTCTTTAATAGTTAGAACTTTGTTTAATGCTCCTAGTTCTTCCACCTCTTCTTCCTTCACCTCTAATTTATTTTGCAAAATATTATTTACTTTTCAAACAAAATTAGAGGTGGAGAAAGAGTCGATGGAAGGACTACAAGTATTAAATAAAGTTATAATGGTTAAAGAACGAAATGCAGATAACGGGACGGAGAATTATTGTCAAGAATTGAACGTATACTTATTTTCTAATATAACTTTATCTATCATATTGTAATTTTCTAATGCAGTATAAAAAGTTATATATTCGGTAGAAATTGAAAAAACATTCAAATCACATAAGATATAGTAAACTCATATTTTAAACAAATATTAAAAACAACATTCATCAACAACAAACCTTAAACAACATACAAGATACAACAAACGTATCAACTCATAGAATATTTCAAAAACGTACATGTCCCATAATATTATTTGTTAAATAAATATATAATATTATACCATGCTCAAATTAAAACAGAAGTACATGTTCATGCATTACTCAGCAAGATCGATCCAGAGCTTCACAACTTTTATACGAATAAATATAATAAATGTGAAATTATATACTTCTATAAATTAATATATTTAATTATTATAATATAAATAATAATAAAATTTATATATGCAATATACTGAAGTAGGTGTAAATTTAAATCAATGTTAAATTATATCAAATAATTTTGACAACTACATAAGTAAAGTATTAATTATACAAACAAGTCTAAGTGTAATTTATTTTAACATTTGAAATAAAAAACTATGAATATAGTTTTTACTAAATTTGGACAAAAAAAGTACATTTTTAAATGGAGTGTATCTTTAGTGATTTTTGTTATGTTTGATGCAGATGTGAAGAGTAAAAAACTAGTAGACCTGAAGGTAAAAAAGTTAGTCTTTTGTGAAAGATCTGCAAATATCAGAGCAAATATGATCATAATAAAAAATAAAGTAAAATAGTAAAAACTCAACCTTTTTCATACAATGAGATCAAAACAGTAAAATCATAGAATATTCAGACATGTAAAAAAAATCCACCTTAAGATCTATATTTTTCTGTTTCCTTTCACCTTAAGATTGATAGATCTGAAGATAAAAAATGGGTAGATCTCTTAAAAAACTAGTAGATCCGAAGGTAAAAAACTTAGTCTCTTGTGAAAGATCCGCAAAAATCAGAACAAAAATGATCAAAACAAAAAATATAGTAAAATAGGTCATTTAGAACATAGAATGATAGAATAAAGTGAGAAGATATGAGAGGAGAAGAGAAAAGAGCATAGAGAATGTTCAGAAGAAAGAAGAGAAAAATCGTACGAGAGAGAAAAAAGTGATGAAAGAGAAACAAAAGTGAGAATGAAATGAAGCTAACGATAAAAATGGGGGATAATATTTGAATCAGAGTTTTTTAATACTAAAAATTCACTATTGCAAAAAGAAAGATTGCAAAATCTTCCAAAATAATAGTAAATAATATTTAAAAATTATTTTATATGTACTTCATATGCCAAAGGAAACATGTATAGAAGCAAGACATTAAATGACATTCAGTTTCAGCACGGGCTTGGGGAAAGGAGCAGATGTGTTCAGAATTTCAAACGATGCATTGGTTGGATAAAATAAGTAGACGTGAAGGATAGAGGAAGTAGAAGGGCAGTTGAGTAATTTCCAGAGCAAACTTACTTCTTATATGATAGATTATATATGATTGACATAGGTAAAATCTACTTTGCTTATAATGTCTTTACCTAATATTTATAGCTGACAATAATCATTGTAATATATATATATATATATATATATATATATGAAAAGATAATTGTCATTCTTGTCTAAATTTTTAATTATCAGGATAAAGGAAAAAGAGGGAAAGAAAAAATATCTAACATACATCTATAAAAGGGATGGGCTTGAACTTCTGAAGATGTAAGAGCTGTTGGAGAAGACATGTGAAAATTTTGAAAGCTTTAGCGAAAAAATGTGAAAAGATGGAATGGTTGGGGTTGAATCCCTTTAATAGATGCGAGAAACTAGGGGCAGTTAAGGGCCTTCTAGGTTTCCCATTAAACAGGAAAGACTTTGTACCTTTTTGATACGTGCGAAACAATAAAGTCGATTTGGCTTCCCAATATTAAATCATCATTTATAGCATTAAATGTCTCTCACACTTTTTTCCTTTCAACACACGTTTGGGGATCTCTCTCGGCTGACATATGAATCATATTATTGACACTTGGAGACATATCCTAGACGCCCATATACAGGGAATTTTCTTTACGCATGAAGGACTTGACTTATGCATAAACAAGTTCCCTCACACTTGAGGGACTCATTCAAATAAGAGGCATGGGACTAGATCATTTCACTCTTTTCAATCCTTCTGCTTGAGAGATTATGTAGTGGTATATTTGTAAGAGGCTCTTGAGTGGTGAAGAAGGAGGCGGGTGAGTGATTGTCTTTCCTTAGAGCTCTCTTAATATCCCATTTACGAGTTTGATCGTCCATTTATTGGATGTGTCACCCCTTTATTAACTATATCACGTATCTCCAGAATAACTTGTCTAGCATGGGAAAATGGGGAAGTGACGTGCCCATGATCCGCCACGATGTGGAAGGAGTCATATGGAAGTTAATCATACTCTCTTGAATGATAAGGGAGTAATTATCCAGTCTCACATTCTCTCTGTGTTGGTTTCTATTTCCAATGGGCTTAAGATTCAGGCCTAACACGTTTATAAATATCTCAACCTTGAGGTTGAGAAGAGAATAAACTCGTTTTCACACATAAACTAAATACACATAGCTTCTCACCCTCTACGTGAGTTGGCTCTCAACACACCTCAAAATCTTTGATAACCCTTAATCATTAGGGATTGTCATGTATTGTACTTTTAACAAGTATAGTTTGCAAAGCTCACAAATAATTTTAGAATGTTGTTTAAGTTCTTGTATAAATCAATGGAGATTTGGGACCTGTAACATTGAATTTAATTCCTTTATACGAGCCTTGGATATTTGATTTGCTAACCATTTGTCCCTTTTAATCATTTTTTCATTGAGAATAAAGTCGACATAATTATAATATATGAAAGAAAAAAACTTATCATTTAATTCGTTGTTTTGACACCTGTCATGATGTGAATGTTGAGATAACATTCTCTATGATGACTCAACATATAAGGACTTCCATCATTTAATAACAAGTGATCAACTATTTATCTGGTCATATGTGGTCACTTTTAGTTGAATGTCAGTGATCATATCCTTAAAGGTACAAATGGTCATGTTTACCTTAAGATATAAATATTCAACCTTATACAAATGATCATTGCTCTAGTTAGGGATATATGATCTCTTCTTTGACCTAAGTATATATGATTATTTTCTTTTTGTTATAAATGATTGAAAGTTGTTCTACACAAGAAAACAAACACAATTAAAGGGTATTGTTGTTCAAACTATTTTTTCTTCAAAAGTCTTCTTATGATGACAAACAAATATAACTTTATAAATAATTTTCCAAAAAGAAATGAGAAGGTTAGGTTTGTAATTTAAAACCATTTTTTTTAAATGTTTAAATTAAATTTTAGCATGTGGCACACTCTACTCAGTAGATTATGTAGCATCATTAACACTATATCATTTCTCATCCTTTAAAATAAAAAAAATAAAAAAAAATAAAAAAAGAGAAAAAACAAAAATAAAAATATGATTTTTAAAAGAATAAATAAAAGTAGCATAGCAAAAAGAAAGAGCAACAAAGAATTAAAAAAGGAAACGTTTTCATTAATGAAATAGGTAATTAAAAACACAACAAAATGCAAAATAAAAACAAACTACAACATACATACAACTCAAAATCAGGGTCATTCAACTCAAAAATATATAGATTGCGCTTGCATATTTTCAATCCTAAAATGTATTAATCTTTAGATATTGTGACTATTTTCTTTAAAGACGGGTTGAACAAGCTTACTATTTAGAATGTATATCCTATCAAGTATATATTCTACAAAATTAATAGCTGAATTAAAAATTTATATCATATAAATTATTTTATTTATTTTTGTATATTTTGACATAAAACTTAACTTATCATAAATTAAAGAAAAATTAATACTGTTTATTCAAACAAATGTTATTTATATAAATGCACCTCATCTTATACTTTTTAAATAAATAAAAAATTATCTGTCTACTTTCACTAAGAATTAGATATGGGACCCGTTTATTTTGGTTCTTTTTTAAAATGATTTTTATAGTGTTACATATTTTAGTGTAAAAAAATTTTACAAAGAAACTTTTTATAAAAACTTCAAATGAAAATTTGGTTTGAATAGTTATTCTTAAAATGTTATTTTAGGTATTTTATCATTTTATCGAAACTTTTTTTGAATATCAAATTTTCAAAAAATCACTTAATTTTGAAGCTATTTCAAATAGTTTTTCATAAAAATCATTTTTAAAATACATTTTTTTGAAAAAGTTATAATTTTGACTATGTTTTGATCTTTAATAATATATATTTATGTTATAAAATAAATAATTCAATCTTTTAATTTATAAAAAATAAATTTAGAAAAACTTATAATTGAAAAATATTTTTATAGAATCCATTTTCAAAAATACAAAAAAAAATCTATTTATTTAAGGGTCTTGCTAACTTGTGCCCTTAAGGCATAAGTTAAGGATACTATAATTAAAAAATTTGTATGGAATAAAACAATGTTTTAAGTTTCAAAAAATTAAATACACGCATTTCAAGAAAATATTTCTATAAATAAGTCATTAACTTGTGCCCTTGGGGCACATGTTAGCATTAGCCTTTATTTAAAGCTAAAACAAACTTGCTCATGATTGATGTTAAAATCTATTTTGCTTATTAATGCCTTTACCTAATATTTCGAGGTGGCAATAATCATTGTACCATACTAGCATAAAGCAAAAACAGATGAACTACTAATAATGGCAAAGATAAGTTCAAATAAAAAATCAAAATGAAGTGTCGAAAATTGAATAAGAAAGCTCAATAAGGACCATAACAGCGTGGCGTCTGAGCATGGAAAGCATTCCTTACTTTAAATGGAAAACTGCCAACCACAATTCATCAACAAAGAGAGGGACCTCAATCATTTGTTTTAATTTTTTTTTTAAATAATTTTTATAATGTAACATAATTTTTTAAAAATAGATTATAATAAAAAAATTTATAAAAAATTTAAATAAAAATTTGATTTGAATATTCTTAAATTGTTATTTTAAATTTTTTATTAATTTATTGAATTTTTTTTTTATATCAAAATTTTAAAAAATCAATTAGTTTTAAAGTTATTTTAAATAATTTTTTATTAAAATTATTTTTGAGATATAATTTTTTGAAAAAATTATAATTTTAACTATGTTTTAATTTTTAATAATGTATATTTGTGTTATAGAATGTCAAAATTAATCTTTTAATATCTAAACATAAATATATAAAAACTTATAATATTTTAAAAAAAAAGTTTTATAAAACTCATCTTTACAAACACAAAGAAAAAGTTCATTTTTTAAAACCGAAAAAAATATGTCCTTAATTTATATTTATAAGGTAGATTTTTATCCGGATTCATGTCAATTTATATAAGTTAGATTTTGTAAAAGCTATGTGTTTACTGTGGAAATTGGTAAACAACCACTGGTCCTCCCTGGTCTTAAGACGAAGGGTTACTTGCAGGATCGACCAGTTGATCCTAGGACATGTGCTAGTACAAGTGAGACTTGTTCAAACTTCGACGAAATGACTTTGTGAGGAACGGCTCCCAACAAAGTGTCGAACAAGTATAGGGTTTTTCCACGAACGGTTTTAGACAATGTTATCGCCTCTAGGTGACCCGTGACCGACAGCGCTATAACATTCAAAAGATGTATACTACGAACACGCTTTTGGTAAACTCTATGATCGTGATAGAGTCAGTGTCGACAGCGTAAACGACAACGTAAAATGATAACTCAAAAACAAAAGAAATTAAAATAAACTGTTCAACGGGAACAATTGAAAAGTAGGGAAGTTGCATTGAAAATAAATGTGGTGATTCACGTACATAGCACTCTCAGAGAAACTCTTGCTTCCTCGCGCTGGGAATGAGAAGTTTTCTTACAAGTGATTTTGTAGTACAAAGTGAACACCCCGAACCCCTTATGGGATACTCCTATTTATACTAAACTAGAGAAAACTACTCCTAAGCTAACTTCCTAAAAGCTAGCAGATGTTATGACCCACGATCTGCATAACCGCCGCACCCATGTCTTGCTAACTGCTCCATGTTATGGCGCTCTTATTTCTTTTGGAACTGCTATTTTGTTTTGAATTTCAAATTTCTCCCGCCCAGACGTTAGGACGAAGCTGTCTTCTGCACTTTTGATTATAATTCTTTAAGTCCCAAACCTCGCGTTGGTCGACACAATGGCCTGTCGACGGAGCCAGCCCTCCCTGTCCGCCTCATCCTTTGGTTTGCTTTTCTATCTTGCTCGCTTTCAATATCTTTTTACCTTTTGGTAGGGTATGATCCCCACATTCACAAGACTCTTTCATGACTTGTGCTTTCAACCTGTCTTAGGAATATTTCATGGTAACAAAATGCCCCCCAGAGATGCCATTTTCGACTGTCGATGTTGACGAGATGATGGCATCTCTGAAACTGTCGACTTACCCTTTAGTGTTCCCGCTTATACTTAGTGGGACCTCTGTGTATCCCACGTGGGTGACGTTAGACAATCATGGCGAGTGTTTCTACTTCTCCTAGAGACGCACAAAATCACGTCTACGTCACTTCACGTCTCCAAAACTGAACGTGTTTGTCTTTTCGTTTGCCTTCTCTCCTCCACGTGTCTGTAGGCGTGGGAACGTGAATAGACGTGTCGGCCATGGAAGTGTAACCGTTCCCTCTTCTTTGCTCAGGGTTTAAGGGCTATAAAATCCTCATTCTTCTTTCTTCTTATCTTTTTTGGCATTCTTGATTCAGCATTCCCCTGTCTTCTGCTTTCTTTCTGTGAAAAAATCTTCCACTCCACAACGAAGAACCCTCCTATTATCTCCATGGCCACCTCCAACAAACCTTCAGCTGCTGAACTCACGCGTCTCATCACCATTGATGGCAGGGAGTATGTCCCTGAGCCTCCATTGGTAGAGGAAAAGGAGAAAATCTGGCGTTCTCAGGTATTGATTCCTTTCTCTCTGGCTAATGAACCCTTAGCGTTTCTAGGACCTCTTCCAGAAAATCGACACCCAGAGATTACCAAAAATGACTCTTCCCTTTTTCCCGCCAGTCACATTTCTGAACCCGCGATATCTGCTCAACAACCCTTCTCCCTTCGATACGTCGATAGGAACTTCAGGACAACTCCTCCCAGGAATTGTCCTAAGTTTTGTGCTTGGATGGACCGTTTGGAAACGGAGAAAATCGACCACTGGAAAAGGACATGCATCTATACCCTCTTACAAATTTCCCGTTGTGGCCCTCCCCAGTCTTGTGGCATGTTATTAGCCGCCCTTCAATTCTGGGAGAGTTCGACCAACTCTTTCCATACTAGATGTGGCATGATCACGCCGACACTTCTAGACATCGCTGCGATCACTAGATTGAGACCGACTGGCGAAGTTTTTGACTGCGAGGCTGTAGCGCCAGTCTCCTTGAGGTTCGATGTTGGTGACTCTCGCAAACAAACCTACAACAATTTTATTGATCATCACGCCACTTCTGCAGGCCCCGTGACCGACGAGGAACATGTGGCGTTCTTGACCCTTTAGCTGTCTCGTTTTGTTTTCTACTCAAGGTCTATGCAAATAGCCAAACACTTTGCTCTCCTAGCCACCCAATTGCATCAAGAGCGTGAAGTTGCCTTGGGCCAGCTGCTATTAGCCTCTCTCTATGAGTCTCTATCTGAGGTTGTCTGCCAGATTAGACTCTTCGACCCTGAGAACTCCAGGAAGAAGAATGTATTGGTTCATGGCCCTTTCTGGTTCCTGCAATTGTGGCTCAATGCCACCTTCTCCAAAGAGGTAGCCCCCTATGGGATGAGGAGGGTTGCATGTCCCCCAGAGGAACGACATGTTATCTGGAAAAGGTTGATCCCCTTGACACCTATTGACAAGAACTTTCCGGATCTTCGAGTGTTTCGCCTCATTTTCGACATCATGCTGACTCGTGTCGATTTCCTACCCTCTATGGCCCCTTTTTGCCATCGAACTAAGGGTCCTGAGTGGCTTACCAGACCTTTCCCTCCGGCTGATGGGGAACTAAGGACTGAGTCTTTCCTCATTTGGAGGCGGTTTTTGGTCCCTCGCTTCCTGTCGGCGGAGACTGCCAGCAGCAATCCTGGTCTAGTAGCTTATCAGCTTAATCTTGTGGCCAGGCAATTTGGCCTCTGCCAATTCATCCCTAAACCTCTGTTTTCTTCGCAAGAGCTACTTGCCAATATCCTTTGCGGCCAACCTTGGAGTGAGGTCGAAGAGGAACTCGAAAATATTTGGAAAAACTGACCGCGTCTTCCCTCTCTCCCTTTTCGACCAGCCCACTATTGTACCAAGGAATTCCATGATTGGTGGCAGTCCTATTTTACCCTTTATGTTGGAGATCCTGATGCAAAACTTTCTGAATTAACTGAGGCTTTTGTTTGTTTGTAGGCGAAGTCGACTAAATGTAAGGCTCTTCATGTCAAACAAATTCGCGCTTTTCAGAATTATTTCCAAGTTGTGTATCGACCAGATAATCTTCGTGGGACCATCTGGGAGGCTGCGGTCGAACTAAAAGCGAAAGTAACCGACCAACTTTCAAAACTCAAAATCCCTACTTATGTGAAAGATAAATATCTTTACGCCCTTCACTCCGACAAAGTCAAATTCCCTCCTTTGCCATCTAGTCCACTGGCTTTGGCCTTTGGTCATTTGGTTCCAGTGTGGTTCTATTGTCCCATTTCGTACATACAAAACGCCTCTAAAAAGAGAAAAGCCAACAGAGTGGTCCCAACGAAGTATTATCTGCCTGAGTACTCAGGACCGCTTCATATTGATCCTCAATATGTTAGCGTGTTTGAAACCACGCAACTTGGTAACATTTCTCTGGAAATTTTAGCACTCTCTTTTAGCTGAATCTTGCCACTTACTGCGTTTCTTTTATTTATTTGCAGCGCTCCCACTAAATCCTACAGGTTCTGTATCTGCTGACCAAACTGCTCCCTCGACACAAAAGGCTCAGGTTCGACTCTGGATGCCTCACTATCTCCTTTGATTTTTTTTCTTTATTCTTAGCCATCCTTTCCTTTCCTGCAGGTTGCTCCTGAGCAATCTTCTGACGATGATAGGCGCCCCATCTCTCAAGTCTTAAAGAAACCCAGCTCTTCTATATGCTCCTCTTTGAAGCATCTCCATTCTCTTCTGTTTTCTAAAGGGGAACACTATGTGGTTGCTAATGTTTCACTTATGTGCAGGGTCAACCACGCTCGACAGAGCCTACTGGCTCTTCCGTCTCCAAAAAATCCAAAAAACACAAACGCTCTGCTCCCGCAGGCACTGAGGTATTTCTTGTCGGCTCGCTGCTCTTTTGGCTAGACTAATTGCTTATAACCTCTCTTCGTGTCTCTAGCACACCTCCCACCATAAATCTAAAAGCCATCATGGCCACAAAAGGAAGAAACATGACTCTCCTTCCAAGAGTGGTGACATTAAAAGGAAGAGGCATCCTACAACGCCTCCTTCAGAAATCCTTGTCACAGATGCCGGCCCTCCTGCAGTCGACGCTTCCACCCTTGGTGCGGCCCCTGCTCCAGTCGTGGGAGCTTCGCCATTGATTGGTCCCTCCCCCGCTACTGCCTTGGGGGACACACATCAGGATGCAGTTTCCCCTGCATCTACACAGGTATTTACCTGTATTCCTATTTATTTCTTTGGATTTTTTGTTGCGCTTCTCTTACACAATTTTCTTTCTGCAGGCTGATGCTTCTACTAAGCCGACTCAGCCTGTTGCTGACTATACTCCCGCATCGTCGGTGTCTTCCTTAGCTCGCCCCTTTCAATCTGTCGACACCGCTGGTGAGTCCATTGAATTTCCACTCCAGATCAGTGACAGTGACTCTGATTCGGTCACTAGTCCTGCGACGTATCTGGACTCCAGTTCGACTAGTTCTGACTCGAGTCTCTCTTCAGCTTCCTTGCAGGATCCACGGGAGTCAGTCGGTGTCGACACCAACAAACAACAATCCTCCCAGGCTACTCCATTGTCGACTGCTTCTCCTCAGGTCAATTCTCCGTCGGCAACTTCTCCTTCGACCTTCCTGGGGATGGCGATTAAGCCTTCTGCTTTAGAGGCAATTTCCAGTCTCCGCAATCTGGTGAAATCGCGTGATGTTTCGTCCAACTCTGAGCAACTTCATTCTGGCAAAATGGGCCCTGAGGCGACGAAAACTGAGGCCCTTATAGACAAAATTCGCATGCACGTCTTGAACTCTGACCTTCCTTTCGTGCTCATGCATGAACCTACTGTCGGTCCAAAGCTTCGGAGCGCAATTGCCCAGCTGAAGGATCTCCAACTCTCTGATTACGCCAAACGTGCGATGGCGGCTTTAGAACAACTTTTGGTGCCTATGTTGCGTCATATTGACAACGTTCGGGAAACTGAGCGTCAAATTGCTGAAACTGAGGCGTCTGTGAAAGAGAAATGGGAGTTGGTGACGCATGCCGACGCGGAAGTCGCCAGTATGTTGAAGGCTATAGAGGAGCGGAAGACAGAATTGACCTCCAAACAAACACGAGCCGCTGAGATACGTCAACAAATTGATGCCATTCGGCGTCAAATTGCCATTTTGGACGGTGAGTTGGAGTCCATTACCCAGGAGGAGTCGCGTTTCGTCGATGAAGTGTTAAAACCTACCCAGGCAACTGTGGAGCAGACCACCAGTGATGCTTTGGAGGTTGCTGACGAGCTTATGAACGTCGAAGGAACGCTTGAAAAACTCAAAGCCCATGCCGACACTTTGAAGCCTATGTCTTTGCACTATAATTTTGAACTTAAATCTTTCTAATCCAAATTCGGCCAGCTTTGACCGTTTCTATCGATTGTACTAGTTCATATTTTATAATATTTAAACAATGGCTTCTTGCCACCTTAATGTTATCTTGACTTTAGCACTGTATACTTTATTTTTGTGCCTTTGCCGTTGGTATCTAACATAATTATCTCCAACTTTATTTTTGACATTTGTTTTAGTCTGCCAAAATTTTGACCTCTTGAAGGAGAGGCCTATATTTTTTCAAGTACTTTCCATTTACTCTTAAAATTCGCCTGTCTGGTGCCAGCTCTTCGACCTCGTAGGCATTATTAGAAAAAACCTGTAAAACCTTAAACGGTCCTTCCCAATTTGGGGACCATTTGCCCAACATTTTATCATTTCTGTCCATCGGCAAGATCACCCTCCAAACCAAATCGTCGACAGCAAACACTTTCCCTTTCACCCTTTTATTGTAGGCTCGGGCGACTTTCTCTTTTTGTCTTTGTAAAGAGTCTAATGCTAGCATTCTTTCTTCATCTACGTCGACTAATTCGTCTGTCATCATGCTCCATTAATCTTCAGAAGGTATTTCATACTGCCTTTGGGTCCTGACCGCCTGGACCTGAATTTCTACTGGCAGTACTGCGTCATGCCCATAAGTCAGTCGAAATGGGGTTGTTCCAGTCGCTTCCTTTGGTGACGTTCGACATGCCCACAAGGCTTGGTCTAACGTCTTGTGCCAATTCCTTGGCTTATTTCCTATGTGTTTCTTTATTAGGCTAATGATCACCTTATTAGCAGCTTCGACTTGGCCATTCGCCTGTGCGTAATATGAGGTAGATGTCAGTAACTTGATTCCCATTTCTTTTGCAAACTCTTACACTTTTCAACCAGTGAAGACTGACCCCTGGTCGGTTGTAATAGTTTCTGGGATGCCAAATCTGCAAATGATTAACTCTCGATAAAGTCTATCACAGTTTCTTGGTTTACATTTGGTAATGCTATGGCTTCGACCCATTTTGTGAAATATTTGATCCCGACTAACACATACTTTTGTTGTTTCGACGAGGCTGGCTTTATTTCTCCTATAACGTCCAACGCCCATCCTCGAAATGGCCAGGGTTTCATAATTATGTGTAACTCGCTTGCAGGCACATGCTGTATGCCCCCATGCAATTGGCATTCTTGACAACCTTTGGCAGATTCAATGCAATCTTTCAACATTGAAGGCCAATAAACTCCTGGACGCATCAAGATCCACTTCATCTTCAAACCTGCTTGATGTGCCCCACACGCCCTGCTGTGTGTGCTCGACACAGCCACATACGCCTCACTTTCTCCCAGCCATTTTAATAACACTCCTTAGACTGTCTTTTTGAATAATTCATCATTTACCAGGACATAGCCAAGGGCCCTATATTTTATCTTTCGATCTGTCGACCCCATGGGATTACGTAAGTAATCGACTAGCGTTCTACGCCAATCATTCCCTCCCTCGTCGTCGACAGTCAAAATTTCAAAATGATTTTTATCTACTGCCCCCAGCTTCATGATCGCCAGATCTGACGGTGACAATACTGTCGCCTGTATTTTCTTTCTTACTTGGATCTCTTCGTCCTGGTCTATCGATGTTTTATACCCTGAAGCCTCCTGTGCTAAATCATTTGTTCTTTGGTTTTCTTGTCGTGGTATGTGTTGGAGATTGACTTGCTCAAACCTCTTGAGCAGTCTGATGGTAACCACGAAGTACATGATCAAATTTTCTTTAATACACCTATACTCTTTTGATACTTGTTTAATCACTAACTCTGAATCTCCCATAATTTCGACATTCCTTGCCCCCAATTCCAGCAGTAGTTCAAGTCCGGTGATCAGTGACTCATATTCTGCTTCATTATTGGTGCATACCCCTTCGATTTTGTATTTGAACTCTGTTGGAATTCCATCTGGAGAAATTATGACTCCTCCTATCCCAACTTCATGTTTATGTCTTGATCCATCGAAGTATAGCCTCCATGGTGCTAAATCTACGTAATTCTGCGCCATTTCGACCATTGAATGGTCGACCAGGAAGTCTGCTACTACCTGCCCTTTCATCGCTTTCAAGGGTACGTATGTCAGGGAGTATTCTGTTAACGTTAAAGCCCATTTCCCAATTCGACTATGCAAAATTGGTTTAGATAACATATGTTTAATAATATCAAAATGAGAAGATACGTAAACATCAACAGGCTTAATATATTGCTTTAATTTCGTACAAGAGAAATACAGGCATAGACATAGTTTTTCAATGTCACTATACCTAGTTTCAGGATCATTCAACATTCGACTAAGGTAATACACAGGTCTTTCGACACAATTTTCATCCTCTTGTACTAACATACTTCCTATAGTCGATTGTGAGGCTGCAATATACAATCTCATTGGCCTATGCCTAACATGAGGGGCCAATACTGGAGGCTGAGTCAAATATTCTTTGATTTTGTCGAAAGCCTCTTGGTGTGCATCCTGCCATGTGAACTCTTCATTCTTCAGTCGAAGTAGTGAGGAGAACACTTTTGTTTTTCCACTTAGATTTGATATGAATCTTCTAAGGAAAATTATTTTTCCCAAAAAATATTGCAGCTCCTTTTTGGTCGACGGAGGCCTGACGTCCATAATGGCTTTTGTTTTGCTTTGATTTACTTCAATGCCCTTTTTGTGCACCACAAAACCAAGGAAGTCGCCTTCCTGCACGCAAAAAGCGCATTTTAATGGATTCATTTTTAATCCACATTTCCTCATCCTTAGGAAGGCTTTTCGTAGATGGTCGACATGAGTATGTTGTCCATTTGATTTTATCAGGATGTCATCAATGTAGACTTGCATGAAATCCTCAATGAAGTCATGGAACATTGAGTTCATAACCCTCTGGTATGTTGCTCCGGCATTTTTCAGGCCGAATGGCATAACCACCCACTCATATGTCCCTAAGGCTCTTGGACATCAAAACGCCGTCTTTGGCACGTCTTCTTCTGCAATAAAAATTTGGTTATATCCAGCATAACCATCTAACATGCTTAAATATTCAAAACCAGCGGCCGAATCGACCAGCATCTCAGCCACAGGCATGGCATATTCATCTTTTGGGGTGGCAGCATTTAGATCTCTAAAATCAATGCACACTCTTAAAGACCCATTTTTCTTTATGACTGGCACAATATTGGCCAACCATTCGACATACCTTACAGTTTGGATAAACTTGCTTTTCAAGAGTCTTTCTACTTCTGTTTTTATCTTTTCCATAATCTCTGGGGCGAAACGCCTGGGCGTCTGCTTCACTGGCTTTCTTCCAGCTTTTATGGGCAGCTTTAACTCGACCAAATCTCTACTCAAACCAGGCATTTCATTATAATCCCAAGCAAAACAATCTCTAAATTCTTTGAGTATGGATATTACCTCAGACTTTAGTTCATTGTCGATGTTGGCACTTATATATGTTGGCCTTCTTTCGCCATTTTCGCCAAGGTCGACTTCTTCCAAGGGGTCTTTTGGTCGGATTCTCTCTGGTGCCTTTGGGTCTTCTTCGAACCCTAAAGGTTCACTGTCGTAAATGCAATCCAGACGCTGCATGTCGAAGTCCCCTTTGGCCAAAGTTGGTTTGTTTGGGGGTTTTGGCGCGATAGCCATATGTCTTTCTTTATTCAACGCATAAGCCTCAACAGCCATGTTTTCTTCAGCCTCTATGGCCGACTTTATTTTGTTTTCGGCAACGTATACCGAAATCTTTCTCAAAGCTTCTAACTCAGACATCATCACTGGCATCCCCCCAGCCTGTCGGCCGGATACCTGTGTATGGTGGATCATCTAGGCGTTCCACATCCCAAATGAATCTGTGAGTCTCATGTAGAGTTAGAGAGACGAAAGCTTCACTTAGATTATCATAAACATCCTCAGCTGGGAAGCAAGGGGAGATGTTGGCCAGCTTTCTTTCAAACTCCTTCTTGCCGACATTATTCACATCGGCCATAAAATATCCTTGGTCGGCCTCAATGTTTTCGGCCACCCCATCCTCTCTCCAAATCACCAATCTTTGGTGTGTTGAAGAGGGCACAACTCCGACGCCATGTAGCCACTCTCTACCAAGTAGCAAGTTGTAACTTGGCCTTGCGTCTATCACGATGAACAGTGTCGGTATGGTCACGGAACCTACTGTAACATTCACCATAATTACTCCCATGGTGCTTTTCTTCTTCCCTCCATAGTCCGACAAAACCACGTTATTAGACCTAATATCGGTGTCGTACTTGCCAATCTTCCTCAGAATATGGTGTGGCATAATATTGACCGTGGCACCACAGTCGACCAAAATTTTGTTGACGGTTATGCCATCCACCTTTGCCCTGTGTCATACCCCAAAATTTGCCCATTAATATTTCAAGACATTTTTCAGGGGCATTCCGACTCATTTTATGGCACTGATCTTAAAGGGACAAAGGCCCAGCTCACGAATGGCCCAATCCAGAAAATGGCCCAAACTGGTCTGTTCGCTACACGCTCGCCTAGCGAACGTTACGTTCGCTACACGCTCGCCTAGCGAACGTTCGCTACACGCTCGCCTAGCGAAGCAAACGTTCGCTACCAGCTCGCCTAGCGAGGCTGACAGACAACAAAAAATTTCGGGCTTCGTTCTGAGCCCATTAGGTCATGAAAAAGGGCATTATAAATACCAGCACTTCAGTAATGAAAGGGAGGACGAAAAACAGAGGGAGACAGACGAAAACCCTGGCACAAAAACCCTGGAGGCTACTTTAGAAACCCTGAAGGCCGCTCCTCCGCTCCGAAGCTACCACCGCCCAACTCAATCCGGCTCGCCAATTCAAGGTTGCAATTCGATTGCAAACAGGTTTGCATTACTATTATCGCTTTATTTTCTTAATTTGCATGTGATACCGCTTTATGTTCTTAACTTGCATGTGATATTATAATTGAATTCATAAACATATTTGAGGTTTTGCATGTGAATTTAAGTGTGCCTGAATATTGTGAATGCTGAACCGTATAATTATGTGTTGGATGCCATAAGCCATGCCGCAGGTTGAAGTCATACTGTTCTGAAATTCAAAACCCGCAGCCGCTCGCTAGCACATCGCTAAGCGAGCATGTAGCGAGTATTCGCTAGGCCCTCGCTAGGCGAGGCAGAGGCGAACGGGACAGTCGCTAATATTTTGTTTGTTATGTCCTATGCGTATCTGATCTATTCTATGTTAATTATGCACTGTTTTGCCTGACATTCATGCTGCTGTATTTTCTTTTGCGGTGTAATCTTCGATTACACCCCGATTTGGTATTCTAACCCGTTTGCTGAATTTTGCCAAGGTTCACATGTCCCAGGAAAAGATTGCCGTTAGGTCTTCCACTTTATTTGTGGGATACCCTTGTGGAGACTCACCCTAAATTACTTAATTAATTTTAATGTGTTAATTTTAATGTATTAATTTTAATGTATTAATTTTAATGTATTGATTTTAATGTATTGATTTTAATGTATTGATTTTAATATGGAGGCTCGTCCTAGTTACCTAATTGACTTTAAAATATTGCCTTTAAATAAGTGATCTTGGACCTCTCTTTGCTGCCCTACGGTATTACGGTATAACGGTCATGTCCCGCGAATGTAGGGATACACTTAGCAAAGACCCTTCTATTAAATCATCATAAAATAAATCATGGTCCCTCGGATGTTGCCTTCGAAAATACGATTTTGTCCCTCGATGACCCTTCGGTGTAGCCTACGGTTAAATGATGATCGTCCCTTCGAATGCTAAGGTATCCTTACAACTGTTGCCTTCAATGACCTATCGATGACCCTACGGTGACCCTTAAACATCCAAAGGGTAAGATTACTTACTTCTCAATAGTAAGGACAGTTTTACCCTCATAAGGATAGGAAATGCCCATAACGACCTCAGGAAGGTATAACTCTCAATTACTGGATCATAACCTAAAACATTTTCCACCCCTCACACTTTACACTTTACAAATCCTAGAAAATCACCACTTGGTATACATTCATACTAGAATCATTACCGAGTTATATTTTTCTAAACCATTTTCAAAATCAAATGAGATAAATACTTTGTATACATTCATACGAGAATCATTACAAAGTTAAACTCTCTTTCAAACATTTTTTAAGCAATTCACCGACACTTTTCAGACAAAAATATAAGTGATCCAGTAATTAAGAGCCCATGGATAACCATGGATACAAAGGGTGCTAACACCTTCCCTTTGTATAATGTACCTCCCGAACCCAAAATCTATTGAGGTCTTTCCTGTTCTTTTCCACCTTTCCTTATTGGATAAAAGAAAAGTCGGTGGCGACTCTTGCTATCCGCGACATTGCGATAAAAAGCAAAATACCCCAAGTCAGTTCACCGTATGACAGAACTGGCGACTCTGCTGGGGACGATTACAAGAGAGGTTACCTTAAAAACAAGATCACTTATTTAAAATTGTCTGATTTACTTTTAAGGGATTGCTTGGGTATTTTTGAGTGAAAGATCCTACACCCGGATCTAGTGTACCTTAGGTAAGTAGCAATAGATCATCGCGACTATCCGGCGTATACTGGAATGGTTAAAATGATGGCTACGGTTAATGTGACACTTTGGATGTCCTGATGTTCCTCATGTTTACTTGAGGAAAAATTTGGCATCTGCGTGGTGTCATCAAAGCATTAACCAGACCTTTAGAACCCTAATTGACTCATCCTAGCCATTAGAAAGTAGTGAGATAACTGACTTCGGTTCCGACTGGGGTTGGTTGAGACTCGATACTACACTCTTTGAGATTGGACTTTAGGAAAACTTCGGTCAACCACTTGGTGTTGCACTGAAGTGGACTTAAAGGAAGGTCAATGATTGGAGATCCTTTTAGAACCCGGTTACTATTCTAGGACAGGTTGAACCAACTAAACTTCAGTGGGGAGGGTACTTACCTATGGAACTCATGCAAGCCTTAAAACCTAGGAATGATGGTTGTATGACTTGCTTGTGCTTGTTGTTTACTTAACATTATAACATCATAACATCATGACATCATAACATCATAACATTGTACTAACCATTTCAAGGACTTAGGGATTTAACTTTGCTCTGTTTTGTATGAAAAAAAACAAAAAAAACAAAAAAACAAAAAAACAAAAAAAAAAGTTTCCCTTTTCGGTAGTTTATGCAAAGTTAAATTCCAAAAGGCCTTGAAAACATTTCATGCATTGCATAGCATAACATAGCATAACAGGTACTCTAAAGGGATCAGTGTTCTCACGGTTTTCCTCCAAACAGAAAAATGGACCTCGAACAAACTGTCAAGGATCTTCATGCTCAGAATGCTCAACTCCAGGAGATGATCTTGAACTTATCCAGGGGGCAGGAGGAACTGAAAGCTCTCTTGCTCGAGAAAAAGAAAGACAAGAAAGCTGTGAGTTACATTAACCCGGGAAGAAGGCTTAAAGGACAGGCTGCGGGAATCAAAATCAGAATTCCGAAGGATCAAGAAGAGGAAACAGAGACAGATTCAGAAGATGAGAATGCTGATCCTTTCAACCCTGAGGATGACGATGAAGATTACGAGAATGAACAGTACTCTCCAAAAGATGGCAAGTACAAGTTGCTGGAAGAACGCATGCTAGCTATGGAAGGTCAGAAGGCGCCCGGTCTGGATTTTGAAAGTTTGGGTCTAGTCTCCGATGTGATCATTCCTCGCAAATTCAAGGTCCCCGCTTTCACTCAGTATGATGGGGCATCTTGTCCTCAGGTGCATCTGAGAGCTTACGTGAGAAAGATTCAGCCGTATACCACTAATAAGAAGCTCTGGATCCATTTCTTCCAAGAGAGTCTTTCTGGCGCACAATTGGAGTGGTATTATCAGCTCGAGAGCTCTGACATCCACACATGGACTGATTTAGCAACTGCTTTCTATAAACAGTACCAGTATAATTCTGAACTAGCGCCTACTCGGCTACAGTTGCAGAATATGACTATGGGATCTAAAGAAAGTTTCAAAGAATATGCTCAAAAGTGGAGAGATTTGGCTGGCAGAGTCAAACCCCCTATGACTGATCGAGAATTAGTGGACATGTTCATGAGCACACTGACTGGCCCATTCTACAGCCATCTATTGAGGAGTTCCTCATTGGGTTTCACTGAACTTATATTAACAGGTGAACATGTTGAAAGTGGCATTCGAAGTGGGAAGATACAGGCGACTATCTTTGATCCTCCGGAGACTCCTAATGGCATCACTGCCCCTCTGCCTAATCATGACGAGACTGTCAATGCTGTGGAAGATACTGATAACGATTATGACTTGGATAGCTGGATTTTCCCAACAATTGGTGACGGACCCAATAATTGGAAGGCTGAAGACACTATCCCGATTTCCTTTAGTCAGGAGTAATTGTTATTGCTATTTTTGTGTTTCAAAGCATTGTGTCTATACCCGGGGCATAATAGCTAATTTTTCAAGGGTTTTGTCATTTTCATAAGCATATTCATATTCAATAAATCAATGGACTTTTTGCATTCAAATATTGCGCTCTTTATCTTTCCTGTCATTTTTTTCAAAACAAGCTATGTTTTCTTGCACACACGCACGTAACAGTTTTCCGATCCATATCCACTCTGGATCCTGTTGATAATAGTTCTGCTACTGTTCATTATGACTTTGAAAATCCGATCTACCAAGCCGAGGATGGAAGCGAGGAAGATTGTGAAGTCCCTGGTGAACTTGTCAGACTGTTACTACAAGAAGAAAAGACCATACAGCCGCAGGAGGAATCAATTGAAATTGCAATGGGTACTGAAATAGACAAGAAAGAAGTCATAGATTTCTTGGGGGCACTCGAATTACATTGCCCGATTCATCCCACACTTGACTGCTACCTGCAAACCCATCTTCAAATTACTAAAAAAGAAAAATCAAGAGATGGTATGGAATGATGAATGACAAAATCAAGAAGTATCCCCAAGAACCTCCAGTTCCGATGCCACCAGTTGAAGGAAGACCTTTAATCACGTATTCGACCGTGTTAGAAAATTCAATAGGGTGTGCTGGGGCAACATGACGAGTCTGGTCGAAAAGAGCATGTCATACACTGCCTTAGCAAAAGGTACCGACTGTGAAACAAGATACTCACAGCTCGAGAAAGCTTGCTGCGCTTTGGCTTGGGCTGCTCGCCGACTAAGACAGTATATGTTGAATCATACCACTTTATTGATTTCTAAGATGGATTCTATCAAATATCTACCTGAGAAACCTGCTGTCTCCTGAGAGAGTTATCACTGATAATGGTACTAAACTGAACTCTACACGCAGTTCAAAATAAAGCACCATGACCCTTCTCCGTACCGGCCAAAGACGAACGGCGCCGTGGAGACTGCTAATAAGAATATCAAGAAGATCATACAAAAAATGACATAACATACAAAGACTGGCATGAGATGTTATCTTTTGTTCTTCATGGTTACCGCACTTCGACAGGGGCAACCCCTTTCTCTTTAGTCTATGGAATGGAAGTCGTTTTACCAGTGGAAGTTCAGATTCCCTCTCTAAGAATCATGAAAGAGGCGGGCTTAGATGAAGATGAATGGATTCAAACTCGACTCGATCAGATAAATCTGATTGATGAAAAGAGACTTGCGGCTGTTTGTCATAGGCAGATATATCAGAAACGCATGACCCCAGCATTTAACAAAAAGGTCAAGAGACAGGTGTACCAACTTGGCGCCTTGGTGGTCAAGCGTATCATTCTACCACAAGGTGATCCCAGAGGCAAATGGACTCCCACACACGAAGGGTCATTTGTAGTTAAGAAGGTATTCTCTGGTGGAGCCATGATGCTTGCTACAATGGATGGCGAAGAGTTCCCGCATCCTGTGAACGCTGACATAGTTAAAAAATACTACGCATAAAAGAGACCCGCTAGGTCGACGTACCTAGGCAAAAGTAAGGGCATCCCGGCGAACCAAAAGGGTTCGGGCAAAAAAATTAGGGATAAACATATAAAGACATACACCCGGCAAGTCGAAAACCTGAAAAGGCGGCTTGAGCAAAAAAAAGGGTATCCCGGTGGACTGAAAACCTGAAAAGGCGGTCCAGGCAAAAATTAGGGATTAAAGCGTATGACTATGCCCCGTTCTCTGTCTGCTTCAACCAAGTTCAAGGGACTGAACAAGCCAATCACTTTCATCCGACAGCAGGAGATGAGAGGCTTGAAGACATAATGACAGTAGTGGGATTAAAATCAACAGGACTTTTTCTGCATAGCTTTGTCTTCGTTTCTTGACGATTTCCTCTTACTAGGATTTCTGTCTCCTTGTACACAAATTGCCTGTTTATAGGCCCTCTTTCTAAATCAATACAATTCTGTTTCAAAAAAAAATGCTTTTGTTTTACTTTCTCTATTTTGTTTGCATAAACGTCCATTGATTTAACTTGAATTGATATATGCATTTGAATATGATCAATGTTTATCAAAATACATGCATAAAATAACAATGACAATTACTAAAGGACTTCAGGATCGAGGAGAAGGTCTAACCAGGCTTTCCAATGAATCTGTTGCCAATTCTATTCCCCGGCTAAGCCAGTTATGCCCCAGAAGAACTTGGCATCACTAGACTGGTCATCTCTTCTACCCCAGCCAGGCTCTGTTGAATATCTCTGCCATCAGATAAAGGTCAAATACCCCTAGCTAAGGAAGGGTCATCAATACAAATATCTCCGACCAGAAGACTGAGATTTATTTCCCCAGTAGAGTCCCCTGGAAGAACGTTTCAGACACATAGTGCATTCATTACATCATTTCACATCACATACCTACATACAATTTTCGTTCCGCATCATATACATTACATCATTTCATAACATATACATGTATACAATGCTCTCATTCATTCCAGACGCATAATTCACTCATTACATCATTTCACAGCATACGCATGCATACAACATTTGCATCTCATGCATCATGACATGGCATGAAGCTAACTTTATTTTTCAGGTCAATTATCCTCCTGACATAGTCAAAACAAAGGTCCATTCAGACGGACATCCTTATCAATTACATTCAGGATTCAACTACATCTTTCAGATACACTCCATGACAACATTCATTCTGACATCCTCCTAACGATGGCATCTATAAGCCCATCCCAGACATTTATTGCAAATACAGCATATACAAATACTATCAGATATAGCCTAGCGTACGGTTCATCCTGATTCATCTCAACATATGACTCCTTCAACTCAGATACGATCTAGCGTACGATCCATTCTGACCTTCAACAACTCAGATACGATCTAGCGTACGATCCATTCTGACCTTCAACAACTCAGATACGATCTAGCGTACGATCCATTCTGACCTTCAACAACTCAGATACGATCTAGCGTACGATCCATTCTGACCTTCAACCACTCAAAGACAGTCTAATGTACGACCAAGTTAGACCTTCAAGTCAGATTCTGCAAATACAGTCTAATGTACGACCAAGTTAGACCTTCAAGTCAGATTCTGCAAATATAGTCTAATGTACGACCAAGTTAGACCTTCAAGTCAGATTCTGCAAATACAGTCTAATGTACGACCAAGTTAGACCTTCCAGTCATCAAATACAGTCTAATGTACGACCAAGTTAGACCTTCCAGTCATCAAATACAGTCTAATGTACGACCAAGTTAGACCAGATTCTGCTCAGTGACAGTCTAATGTACGACCAAGTTAGACCGTCAAGTCCTCGGATTCTGCCCAGATACGGTCTAATGTACGACCCAATTAGACCTTCGTCTCCTCAGATTCTACCTAGTGTACGGTACATTTCTGAAGTGTAGTCTAGTGTACGACTACCCCCTTTTATCATCAGATTCAGCCTAATGGACGGCTCATTCTGCCCAGATACGGTCTAATGTACGACCCAATTAGACCTTCGTCTCCTCAGATGCTACCTAGTGTACGGTACATTTCTGAAGTGTAGTCTAGTGTACGACTACCCCCTTTTATCATCAGATTCAGCCTAATGGACGGCTCATTCTGCTCAGATACGGTCTAATGTACGACCCAATTAGACCTTCGTCTCCTCAGATGCTACCTAGTGTACGGTACATTTCTGAAGTGTAGTTTAGTGTACGACTACCCCCTTTTATCATCAGATTCAGCCTAATGGACGACTCATTCTGCTCAGATACGGTCTAATGTACGACCCAATTAGACCTTCGTCTCCTCAGATGCTACCTAGTGTACGGTACATTTCTGAAGTGTAGTCTAGTGTACGACTACCCCCTTTTTTATCATCAGATTCAGCCTAATGGACGGCTCATTCTGCTCAGATACGGTCTAATGTACGACCCAATTTGACCTTCGATGCTACCTAGTGTACGGTACATTTCTGAAGTGTAGTCTAGTGTACGACTACCCCCTTTTTATCATCAGATTCAGCCTAATGGACGGCTCAGTCTGCTCAGATACGGTCTAATGTACGACCCAATTAGACCTTCGTCTCCTCAGATGCTACCTAGTGTACGGTACATTTCTGAAGTGTAGTCTAGTGTACGACTACCCCCTTTTATCATCAGATTCAGCCTAATGGACGGCTCATTCTGCTCAGATACGGTCTAATGTACGACCCAATTAGACCTTCGTCTCCTCAGATGCTACCTAGTGTACGGTACATTTCTGAAGTGTAGTCTATTGTACGACTACCCCCTTTTATCATCAGATTCAGCCTAATGGACGGCTCATTCTGCTCAGATACGGTCTAATGTACGACCCAATTAGACCTTCGTCTCCTCAGATGCTACCTAGTGTACGGTACATTTCTGAAGTGTAGTCTAGTGTACGACTACCCCCTTTTATCATCAGATTCAGCCTAATGGACGGCTCATTCTGCTCAGATACGGTCTAATGTACGACCCAATTAGACCTTCGTCTCCTCAGATGCTACCTAGTGTAAGGTACATTTCTGAAGTGTAGTCTAGTGTACGACTACCCCCTTTCATCATCAGACACAGCCTAACGTACGACCCTCTCTTCAACTCAAATACGATATAGCGCATGATCCATTCTGATCCTTTATCCCCAGCAGCATATGACACACTCCGACTCCCCAGCGAAGTCAACAGCCTAATGGATGACTCATTATTCGGTCTAACGTACGACCCAGTGTGGCGCCCATGTCTTCAAATTGGCCTAATGTACGGCGCAATCTGAAGCTTTCATCATCAAATTTCCTGGATGGCATCTTTAAGCCCATCTCCGTCAAGACTAATTGACAAGTGCAAATTTTTGGGGGCATTCTAGTGTTCAATAATCTTCCACCTCCAGACCACGAATGGCATGCACGCCATCCTAACTCTCTCGGTTCAAGAATATTGAACAGGGGCAGCTGTCATACCCAAAATTTGCCCATTAATATTTCAAGACATTTTTCAGGGGCATTCCGACTCATTTTATGGCACTGATCTTAAAGGGACAAAGGCCCAGCTCACGAATGGCCCAATCCAGAAAATGGCCCAAACTGGCCTGTTCGCTACACGCTCGCCTAGCGAACGTTACGTTCGCTACACGCTCGCCTAGCGAACGTTCGCTACACGCTCGCCTAGCGAAGCAAACGTTCGCTACCAGCTCGCCTAGCGAGGCTGACAGACAACAAAAAATTTCGGGCTTCGTTCTGAGCCCATTAGGTCATGAAAAAGGGCATTATAAATACCAGCACTTCAGTAATGAAAGGGAGGACGAAAAACAGAGGGAGACAGACGAAAACCCTGGCACAAAAACCCTGGAGGCTACTTTAGAAACCCTGAAGGCCGCTCCTCCGCTCCGAAGCTACCACCGCCCAACTCAATCCGGCTCGCCAATTCAAGGTTGCAATTCGATTGCAAACAGGTTTGCATTACTATTATCGCTTTATTTTCTTAATTTGCATGTGATACCGCTTTATGTTCTTAACTTGCATGTGATATTATAATTGAATTCATAAACATATTTGAGGTTTTGCATGTGAATTTAAGTGTGCCTGAATATTGTGAATGCTGAACCGTATAATTATGTGTTGGATGCCATAAGCCATGCCGCAGGTTGAAGTCATACTGTTCTGAAATTCAAAACCCGCAGCCGCTCGCTAGCACATCGCTAAGCGAGCATGTAGCGAGTATTCGCTAGGCCCTCGCTAGGCGAGGCAGAGGCGAACGGGACAGTCGCTAATATTTTGTTTGTTATGTCCTATGCGTATCTGATCTATTCTATGTTAATTATGCACTGTTTTGCCTGACATTCATGCTGCTGTATTTTCTTTTGCGGTGTAATCTTCGATTACACCCCGATTTGGTATTCTAACCCGTTTGCTGAATTTTGCCAAGGTTCACATGTCCCAGGAAAAGATTGCCGTTAGGTCTTCCACTTTATTTGTGGGATACCCTTGTGGAGACTCACCCTAAATTACTTAATTAATTTTAATGTGTTAATTTTAATGTATTAATTTTAATGTATTGATTTTAATATGGAGGCTCGTCCTAATTACCTAATTGACTTTAAAATATTGCCTTTAAATAAGTGATCTTGGACCTCTCTTTGCTGCCCTACGGTATTACGGTATAACGGTCATGTCCCGCGAATGTAGGGATACACTTAGCAAAGACCCTTCTATTAAATCATCATAAAATAAATCATGGTCCCTCGGATGTTGCCTTCGAAAATACGATTTTGTCCCTCGATGACCCTTCGGTGTAGCCTACGGTTAAATGATGATCGTCCCTTCGAATGCTAAGGTATCCTTACAACTGTTGCCTTCAATGACCTATCGATGACCCTACGGTGACCCTTAAACATCCAAAGGGTAAGATTACTTACTTCTCAATAGTAAGGACAGTTTTACCCTCATAAGGATAGGAAATGCCCATAACGACCTCAGGAAGGTATAACTCTCAATTACTGGATCATAACCTAAAACATTTTCCACCCCTCACACTTTACACTTTACAAATCCTAAAAAATCACCACTTGGTATACATTCATACTAGAATCATTACCGAGTTATATTTTTCTAAACCATTTTCAAAATCAAATGAGATAAATACTTTGTATACATTCATACGAGAATCATTACAAAGTTAAACTCTCTTTCAAACATTTTTTAAGCAATTCACCGACACTTTTCAGACAAAAATATAAGTGATCCAGTAATTAAGAGCCCATGGATAACCATGGATACAAAGGGTGCTAACACCTTCCCTTTGTATAATGTACCTCCCGAACCCAAAATCTATTGAGGTCTTTCCTGTTTTTTTCCACCTTTCCTTATTGGATAAAAGAAAAGTCGGTGGCGACTCTTGCTATCCGCGACATTGCGATAAAAAGCAAAATACCCCAAGTCAGTTCACCGTATGACACCCTGATCAGTAGTGGTTTCAAATGGTTTTTCATGTTCATTGTTGGTCTTTCGAACACTGCCTCTTGGCTTTCAGCAGCACCATCGTTCAACACAAAATAGCATCTTGGTTGGTGTAAAGCCATTTCTTCAGCTTCATCATTGTCCACTGACCCTTCCACTTCAGTCACACACTTGTATTCTTGTGGTAAGATTGATACCACGTTGACCAGGATGTCGAGGCTTGCTTCAGATTCTGAATTGAAGTCATTAGTTACTTCATCAGAACATTTTTCAGCTGGTCGACGGACGTACTTTCTTATCCGTTCTTTCGCCGCTGTGTCGACCTTCACAATTTTCTTCTCAGTACTCGCCTTGCTGGTCATGCCCCTTGCAGCATCTCTCTCAGCCTCTTTACGCCTCTGAAATCGTCTCCATTGAGTCCTTGTCATGGGGTTCTTTCCCAAATAGTTTTTAGAGATATGTGTCCTCTTTTCAGACTTGAATTCACGCCTATAGTTTACTGCTAGACCTCCTCTAGTATCAGCAGCAACCCCTTGTGGGGTGTCTTGTCTTTCTTGAGGCTTAATCCAAGTACCTTTAGGAGCACCGGCTGACGGCACGTAACTCTTAGGCCTTGTTGGGTGATTTCCCACAACCCCCTTTAAGCCTCTTTCATTCTGGTAACCCCTGGTTGGCGCATTCCTTTTGCTCTTACCCAGCTGCAGCTTCTGGAAGTTTTCTGCTGCTATTTTGTCGGTGACAGCACCATACCTTGGGCACAGGCACACCTGTGAACCCTTGTTTTTGCAGCGATACAGAAAATCTACCAAGTCTTCATCAGCCTGTCGCAACCTGAAAAATACAGTGTGTGAAAAAACAACTGGCGAAAGAAAATGACAGAAGAGTCGCCACCGTGCGTTATTTATCCCAAAGGAGGGAAAGGAAACGCTCAAAGTAAACCTGAAAAGAGGAAAGGAAAAGACAAGGTCTCGCAACCAAATCTTGGGTTCGGGAGTCGGTTATGCGAAGGGAAGGTATTAGCACCCCTACGCATCCGTAGTACTCTACGGGATCCACTTTTGTAGTTCTTATCTAAAGGGTGTGAGTTTATCTTGTGCTGTTTACTAAAAAAGAGGGTTAAATGAAAATGACTCGCGCGGATGTCGCATCCACTGCATACGTATCTCATCTGAATATGAGAATCAGAGTCTTCGTAGCTCGGCTGACCTATGGGTTGGGGGATGTGTGCTCGCTAAGACATCGCGTCTTATGCCTACGTATCTCATCTGGAATGAGAATCAGAGCAAGCCGTAGTTCGGCTAACTACGGGGTTATGGATTGGGTTTTGGACGAACGACGTTACTACGCAATCTACTGGATGCTCGACGTTTGGAGACTTACTCGCCTGTAGTAGAAGGAGTAAACGTGTGTTTAGGAGAAGAAAAATCAATGAAGGGTTAGGGTTTGGGATGCTCATGCAAAAGGAGTCCTGGATGAAGGAACCTGTAAAAAAATAAACACACAAAAACATTGCCTCCTATCGAGGTCTTCCAGCTAGGAAAGCAGTAAAATGCGGGAAAAATGTAAAAGTACCACGCGGATAAAGATCCGAAGTAACAACAATTAGAGGAATGGGAAACCCAGGGATCCTTCCCAACTAAACACCATCAAAGAAAGTGAGTCAGTACAGGGAATCGGAATGAAACCTCCAGGCGGTATCCCACAAATAAAGTGGAAAACCACGCAAGTTATCCCTGATTGGAGAGCTTGATTGAAATTGAGTTGCACCCGTGAGGTTTACAAAACAATCTTTAGGGTTTATGTGAGGCAGAGGTGATTTTATGCAGTTGAGTTCCCTTCAGGGTTTGGAGGCTGCTCTGAACTCCGTTAGCTCTTCTCTCACTATCTTTTTCCAGCCAGGGTAATAGGAATAGAATTCCCTTTTGTTTCACTGAAACTCTGAATTTATAACCTGATTTTTGTGGACCTGTGGGCTCAAATGAGAGAGGTCCAAGTCCAAGATTTTTTCTTTTATTTATTTATTTATTTATTTATTTATTTTATTTTAAAAGATATTCTGATTGCCATGATGAAATGCAAATGCTAAATGACCTAAAAATGAATGCATGCATGAGGTGTAAAGCGTATGTTTCCAGGAAAAATGAAGGGTGAATTTTGGGGTATTACAGTTGCCCCTATTCAATCAACTGGAGACCTGGAAAGAAGATAGCAGCGGCTTTCGTGCTTTCGAGGTATCAAGGGATTGAATACAATAAAAGCCCGAAAATTTGCACTGAAGTGAAGTGAAGTAACAATGCCTGTCAGAATCGGCAAAGAGGTGATCTTGAAAGAAGAATCCGTCTGGTACGGTGAGAGTCAGTCTGAATACCGAAAAAGAATGTTAACCTGGATACCAAAATAAATGGTAACACAAAAATAACCATGACCTGAATGCCGCTCATCAGTCTGAATACTGGAAATGACTTCGATCTGAACATCGGGAGGTATGAGATTATTAATATCGGTTTGAACACCGAGAGGCTGGCCTGAATGCCACAAGTTGCGTCGACCTGAACGACGGAAACTTCTTCGATCTGAACATCGGAAAATTGGCCTGAATGCCACAAGTTGCATCGACCTGAATGTCAGAAACTTCTTCTATCTGAACATCGGAAAACTGGCCTGAATGCCACAAGTTGCATCGACCTGAATGTCGGAAACTTCTTCGATCTGAACATCGGAAAACTGGCCTGAACGCCACAAGTTGCGTCGACCTGAACGTCGGAAACTTCTTCGATCTGAACATCGGAAAACTGGCCTGAACGCCACTTCGGTCTGAATACCGGAAACTTCATGCCTGTCGGCATCGGCAGAAATAGGGAACGATAATAGAGGCGGCGCACGGGCCAATGACACTTGCTGGGGATAACAAAGGTAAATCATGAACAATCTTCAGTCTGAGTACTGGAAACAACTTCTGGCTTATCACTTGGGATACCGAGAATGTTTTATGCTTACATGCGTATGTTTGAATTTTTCAATGGCGTAATGCTCCATGAAAATGGAAATGCTACGCGATTTGGGAGGATGCAATGCAATATGATTCTACATGCAGGAATGCGAAATGCTGGGTAGAATGCCAAGCTGAGGCAAGGGGATCTGCTGGGGAAATGATCACCATCTTCTGGACCCTGACAAGGCTGTTGGAGATGCACAGCGCAAAGAATTCTGTGGGGAAATGACCCGCCACACGGTGTTCTAGCAATGACAAATACCGAGATTCTGACTGGGGAGAGAACGGCACTGAAAACCTGTTGTTGGGGAAAGCGATAGTGGTTCTGGCAACCACGATCTGCGAGAGATGACTCAACAGGGGAAGCAAACGCCGATACGGTACCGAGGTTCTGCTTCAAGGAAAGAAACCATGGATCTGGCATTGGGATTATCGATCTGGCCTCGAACTTTGAGGAGCAGCCGCTTCTGCTGGGAAGATACAGTCTGACACTGTCAACTCCGCTGGGGGTATATAGTCTGACACTGTCAACTCTACTGGGGAGTGTATAATCTGAAACCACCGCTTGGGGGGAGGTACAGTGGTGAGAACCTGTTGGGGATTGAAGAATCCAACGCTCTGATCAGCTCTGCAGGGATAAGATACCGAATTTGTCTGTTGGTGGAAAACATTCACGATCATCTACAGGGGATTTTAAGGAAATGCCCCGAGGGTACCTGTTCTGAATAGACGATCGAAAGCACTTAAAATTTACAGCAATTTTAAATGTTTATTAAGCATGTACCTGTAAAGCTCTTATGTGTCATGATGCAATGTTTATCAAAAAAATCGGACGTCATTTTTGCAAACAAAACAGAAAAATGAAAATGAAAACAGAGATATACTGAATAACATGATTTTATTGATTGAACGGCCTCTGAATAGGCATTTACATCAGGAAGCAATCCCTGGAAAGAGGTAATCGCACAACAGATAAAAACAGACATTAATCTAATGGCAATGTGAAATGGATTTCTATTCGATTCCAATTCTGCTATGACTTGCTCGTCTTCAAGATCCTCCAGATGATCAGCTTTCTGAAAGAGTGATTAGACTGTTTCCTATCCTTCAAAAGTTTCCAATCATTGACACGAGATGAGATTCAGAACTACTCAGAACGCAGTCATTCGCTTAATCCCTAACTTTTGCCTGGATCGCCCTTTTCGGGTTTTCAATCCACCGGGATACCCATTTTTGCCTAAGTTGCCTTTTCAGGTTTTCAACTTACCGGGTGTACAATCTTTTCACTTTTAATCCCTAATTTTTGCCCGAACCTTTTTCATTTTCTTGGTTTGCCGGGATGCCCATTTTTGCCTGGACTACTCTTTTTATTGTCCAGCGGGTCTATTTCATACGAAGTATTTTTTTAACTGCGTCTGAGTTCACCGGGGAAGTGAAGTTTTCACCATCCATCGTTGCAAGCATTAAGGCCCCACCATCAAAAACCTTGGTGACAATATACGGTCCATCATAGTTAGGAATTCACTTGCCCCTGTGATCTGTCTGAGGAGGAAGGATCCTTTTCAACACCAAATCTCTGACCTGGAAGTATCGAGGATACACTTTCTGATCAAAGGCTCTCTTCATCCGACTTTGATATAACTGCCCATGACAAATGGTTGCCATTCGTTTCTCTTCGATAAGACTCAACTCATTGAACCTTGTCCGAATCCATTCAGCTTCGTCTAACTTGACATCCAACAGGACTCTTAGAGAAGGAATCTCCACTTCAACAGGTAGGACTGCTTCCATACCATACACAAGGGAGTAAGGGGTTACCCCAGTCGATGTACGTACTGAAGTACGGTACCCATGCAAGGTGAAGGGTAGCATCTCATGCCAATCTCTGTACGTAACGACCATCTTCTGCACAATCTTCTTTATGTTCTCATTTGCCGCTTCAACAACACCGTTCATCTTAGGGCGGCAAGGGGAAGAATTGTGATGCTGAATGTTGAAGTTCTGGCACAACTCCTTCATCATTTTGTTGTTGAGATTAGAACCATTATCAGTAATGATTCTTTCGGGAATCCCATAGCGACAAATGATTTCTTTCTTGATGAATCGGGCAACCACATGTCTGGTGACCTTCGCAAATGACGCTGCTTCGACCCACTTGGTGAAATAGTCGATGGCAACAAGGATGAAACGATGCCCATTGGAAGCGGTCGGCTCAATCTTTCCAATCATATCGATGCCCCACATAGCGAAAGGCCACGGCGAAGACATCACATTCAAAGGATTCAGCAGCACATGCACCTTATCAGCATAAATCTGGAATTTATGGCACTTCCGAGCATATTTGAAACAATCAGATTCCATGGTCATCCAGTAATAACCTGCTCTCAACAATTTCTTAGCCATTGCATGTCCGCCGACATGAGTACCGAAGGAGCCTTCATGAACTTCCTGCATTAACATGTCTGCTTCGTGTTTGTCCACGCATCTGAGCAAAACCATGTTGAAGTTCCTCTTATACAGAACATTGTCTTTGTTCAAGAAGAAACTGCCTGCCAATCTTCTCAAAGTCTTTCTATCATTGTTGGATGCCCCTGCAGGGTACTCTTGATTCTTCAGAAAGCACTTGATGTCGTGATACCCGGGCTTGTCATCAACTACCAGTTCAGCAGCAAACACATACGCGGCCCTATCAAGGCGCATCACGTCGATCTTGGGAGCATGGTTCCACCGAATCACGTTGATCATGGAGGATAGAGTAGCAAGAGCATCTTCCATCTGGTTCTCATCACGAGGTATATGGTACAACTTTACTGTTGTGAAGAAAGTCAACAGTATTCTCGTGTAATCTCTGTAGGGGACCAGAGTAGGCTGGAGAGTGTTCCAATCACCATTCACTTGATTGATTACCAGAGCTGAATCTCCGAAGATGTCCAAAGTCTTGATTCTCAAATCAATGGCTTGCTCAATACCCAAGATACAAGCTTCATACTCAGCTTCATTATTGGTGCACTCGAAAGTCAGACGAGCGGTGAAAGGCATGTGGGCACCTTTCGGAGTTGTAATGACAGCACCAATTCCACTTCCTCTGGCGTTGACGGCCCCATCAAACATTAAAGTCCACTTTTCGTCTGGATCAGGTCCCTCCTCAACAACTGGCTCTTCACAGTCTTTCATCTTGAGGAAATATGATGTCTTCATCTGGAAAATCAAACTTCATCGGCTTATAATCTTCAACCGACTGTTGAGCAAGATAGTCTGACAGAATACTCCCCTTGATGGCTTTCTGGGAAGTATACTGGATATCGTACTCTATCAGTACCATTTGCCAACGAGCAACTCTTCCGGTGAGAGCTGGCTTCTCAAATATATACTTGACTGGATCCATTTTGGAGATCAGTAAGGTTGTGTGAGACAGCATGTATTGTCTCAATCGCTTAGCAGCCCATGCAAGTGCACAACATGTTTTTTCAAGCATTGAGTATCTCGACTCGCAATCTGTAAATTTCTTACTCAGGTAGTAGATGGCATGCTCTTTCCTACCTGTCTCGTCGTGTTGACCGAGAACACAGCCCATGGAATTGTCTAGTACTGTCAAATACATAATCAGCGGTCTCCCTGGGACCGGAGGCACAAGGATAGGAGGATTCTGCAAATACTCTTTTATCTTCTCGAACGCCCTTTGACAATCATCATTCCACCTGATAGCCTGATCTTTTCTCAACAATTTGAATATTGGCTCACACGTGGCTGTTAGGTGAGAGATGAACCTTGCAATGTAGTTCAACCTCCCTAAGAAACCACAGACTTGTTTCTCTGTTCTTGGCTCAGACATTCCCTGTATCACTTTCACTTTGGCCGGATCCACCTCGATCCCTTTTCCGCTAATAACAAAACCCAGTAGTTTTCCAGATCTCACCCCAAAAGTACACTTGTTCGGATTAAGCCTCAACTTGAATTTCCTCAAACGCTCAAACAGTTTCTGCAAATTCACCAAATGTTCTTCTTCTGTCTGAGATTTGGCAATCATATCATCAACATAAACCTCGATTTCATGATGAATCATATCATGGAACAGAGTCACCATCACTCGCTGATATGTTGCTCCGGCATTTTTCAGACCAAACGACATCACCTTGTAGCACAAGGTGCCCTATGGGGTTATGAATGTTGTCTTCTCCATGTCTTCTGGTGCCATCTTAATTTGATTATAGCCAGAAAAACCATCCATGAAGGAGAATACCGAGAACTAAGCCGTGTTATCCACCAAAAGGTCAATGTGAGGTAAGGGGAAATCATCTTTAGGACTAGCCCTGTTCAGATCCCGGTAGTCAACACACATCCGTACCTTTCCATCCTTCTTAGGTACCGGAACGATATTTGCAACCCATGGCAGATAATTTGTGACTGCTAGAAACCCTGCATCCAACTGTTTTTGCACTTCTTCCTTTATCTTGACAGCCATCTCTGGTCTTGTTCTTCTGAGCTTCTGCTTGACCGGAGGACAACCTTCTTTGAGCGGCAAGCGATGTACCACGATGTCTGTGTCAAGCCCTGGCATGTCCTGATAAGACCAAGCGAAGATGTCAAAATACTCTTGCAGCAATTCAATCAACCCCTTCTTCACATTGTCTTCCAAAGCAACCCCTATCTTGATTTCTCTCTTGGCGTCCTCGGTGCCGAGATTAATCACTTCAACAGACTCTTGATGCGGTTGAATGACCCTTTCCTCTTGTTTTAATAACCTGGTAAGTTCTTCAGGGAGTTCACAATCTTCATCACCCTCTTCTTCAGCTTGAAAGATAGGATTTTCAAAGTCGAAGCGAGCCATAGCAGAACCGTTATCAATAGGATCCGGTGATGTGCATCTGCATGAGTGATGGTATGTGCTTATGAGTGTGAAAAAAAAGAAAAAAAAGAGGAAACTAAACAAAACATTGCCATTTTTTTTTTGAAAAACTGCAAAAATAGAAAGACAGGGAACGAAATATTTGAATGCAAAAAGACGTCCTTTATTTATGATAAATAATGCAAGTGTCACATAGATGAGCCCTACAATGAGTCATTACGCCCTGGCGGAACGTAAGACTTGGATATGCATGAATAAACAAAGAAAATTACTCCTCCAAACAAGTGGCTTGGACAATCTCCTTAGAAGACCAATTGTTGAGAACTTCACCTGGGATCCTCGGATGCACCCAGTTATCGATGTCGCAATCACTATCCCCATCTTCATTGTTGACCGCAGAGACTAATTTGACTTCTCTTTCAACCATGTTAAAAGCTTTGCAGTTCTCAATATTGTGGCCAGGTGCCCCAGAGTGGAAGCTACACCTAGCGTTGGCGTCATAACCCACCGGAAGCCTACCAACGGGAGGAGCCAGAGTGCGCAACTGCACAAGTTATAGTTGTTGAAGACTAGAAAGCAACTGAGCGTACGACATTGGAAGAGTGTCGAAACGCCGGTCCATCGTCCTTGGCCTTGGTTGATAGGCGGGTCTGTTACCCGGTTGTTGTGGTTGGTACTGAGCTGGTTGACGTTGTGGTTGTTGTTGTTGTAGTGGTGCTGCAGCTGGAATGGTCACAGCCGCAACATACGGTTGCTGATGATAGTTCTGAAAGTTATTCCTCCGGTTATCCCTGTTCTGATAAGAAGATATGGAACTTGCATCCCCTTCTCCCCTCTTCTGTCCCTGAATGAATGGCTTCTTCACCCCTGATGAAGATCCATCTCCGCTCTGGGTCTTGTATGTCTTCAGGTAATTCTCCATCCTCTCTCCGGTAGAGACTACATCAGCAAAATTGGAGGCATTTCAACCCATCAGGCGCTCCAAATAAGGTCCTGGCAGAGTGTTCATGAACATGTTAGCCATTTCCTTCTCCAACATAGAAGGTTGAACACGGGAAACTGTTTCTCTCCAGCGTTGAGTGTATTCTCTGAAGCACTCATTGCTTTTAAGAGACAGATTTTGAAGTTGAGTTCTGTCCAGAGCCATGTCTGCATTATACTGATACTGCTTCACGAAAGCCTCAGCCAAATCCCTCCAGCAACGGATGTGGGCTCTGTCCAGCCTCATATACCATTCCAGGGATGCCCCAGCTAGGCTGTCCTGGAAAAGTACATATGCAACTTTTCGTCATCGGAGTATGCAACCATTTTACGGAAATAGGCTTGCACATGGGTCTTCGGGCAAAAGTTGCCATTGTATTTGTCAAATATCGGGACCTTGAATTTCGGTGGCACTCTCACACCTGGGACCAGCCCCAAGTCAGCAACATCTACTCCCAGAGGATTTTGTCCTTCCACTGCCTTCAACCTCTCTTCCAATCTTCTAAACATGGGGTCTACACCATGACCCATACCAAAGTCTTCCTGCAGCAGGGGGAACTGATCGTCCTAATCATCATGAACGGGCTGTTGACCGGAGGTGACATGTAGGATTGGGATAGGCCCCGGTCCATTGGGTTCATTAGCCTCTCCAGCTGGAGGATCAGTCACCGTCTCTGGTTGAGCAGGGGGATTCCTCTGTATCATCTGCCTGAGCTTTTGCTGTCCCTGGGCCACCCCTTGAACCACATCCATGAATTGATTCATGCGGATTTTCATCTCGGCGAACTCTGCCTGTAGGCTCTCTATTACTCTCTGTTGGTTTCTGCGGGTACCGTACCGGTGAATGCCTGGGTCAGCTATCCTGCTGATGGAACACCAAACAAACTAAGAACACTGTGGCGGTACCTGTTATGCAAGACATGCTAATGAATATGTAAATGCAATGACATGTTTATCAATTCCAAAGGTATTCTACCCCCTTGATCCCAGTCTCTCAATAGATAAACGATGTAAAAAAAGACTAAGCCGTTGATGAGAACCAAGAAAATTCCGACTAGAATCAAGTAGAAGATATAAACCCCACAGAAATGGATAAACATGTGTGAATGATTATGAATGCAAAATGATGTGATGCAAAATGATGTGAATGCAGTGCAGTGGCATGGGAATCAGGATCGTTGTATCTGCTTGAACATCTGTCAGGTTGCACTATCTGGAGAGAAATTAAGAGCACACCAAACAAAGGTCATGGGATGGATCATGTTATCCTTAATATCAACCACCCATTTTGGTGGATTATGGTTTACACCTTATCAACCATGAATCAAGGGTTTATTGCAAGTCACGAGCATGGAGTTTAGGTTAAGAACCACCCAAAAGGAGTGTACTAAGGTTTAAACCTGCCAAACATGTTCTACAAAAGGTTCCCATAGTCATAATCCCATCTTTCGGATATTATCGGAGGAACGACTACTCGTATTCCAAAAATATTCTTAAGAGAGACTCTTATGAGTGTAGTATCGCGTAACAATCGTATCAAATCTTACACTTGAATGACTTTCGCACTACGTCCTACGAATAGGCCAAGATGGGTTTGGTAAACTAAGGTCCTAGGCTTCTAAGGTCTATATTGGAAAAAGTAATGTCTAACCATAACTTACTTGTGTGACATTATTGATCTCAACATGACCTCCACCAAGTGAATGGGCTTGCAAGTCAACTTGCTAAGGAATAACTCCACACAAGTCGACAAGACTATGCCATTCTCCTATCCTAAGTGCACTCGAGTTCGAGTATAGAACTCGTCTCACAAAGATCACCAAGCAGCCATAGCCAGCCAACAGATACAGCAAGGATATGTACACAATGCAATAAGGTAAAACAGGTAAATAAATAACTGTACAAAAGCATGAACACCCAATAAACAAACAAACTACAAAAGCTAGGTGGGACTCGCTTAGGGAAATCGGGTCCCCAGCAGAGTCGCCAGCTGTCGCAACCTGAAAAATACAGTGTGCGAAAAAACAACCGGCGAAAGAAAATGACAGAAGAGTCGCCACCGTGCGTTATTTATCCCAAAGGAGGGAAAGGAAACGCTCGAAGTAAACCTGAAAAGAGGAAAGGAAAAGACAAGGTCTCGCAACCAAATCTTGGGTTCGGGAGTCAGTTATGCGAAGGGAAGGTATTAGCACCCCTACGCATCCGTAGTACTCTACGGGATCCACTTTTGTAGTTCTTGTCTAAAGGGTGTGAGTTTATCTTGTGCTGTTTACTAAAAAAGAGGGTTAAATGAAAATGACTCGCGCGGATGTCGCATTCACTACATACGTATCTCATCTGTATATGAGAATCAGAGTCTTCGTAGCTCGGCTGACCTATGGGTTGGGGGATGTATGCTCGCTAAGACATCGCGTCTTATGCCTACGTATCTCATCTGGAATGAGAATCAGAGCAAGCCGTAGTTCGGCTAACTACGGGGTTATGGATTGGGTTTTGGACGAACGACGTTACTACGCAATCTACCGGATGCTCGACCTTTGGAGACTTACTCGCCTGTAGTAGAAGGAGTAAACGTGTGTTTAGGAGAAGAAAAATCAATGAAGTGTTAGGGTTTGGGATGCTCATGCAAAAGGAGTCCTGGACGAAGGAACCTGTAAAAAAATAAACACACAAAAAGATATTATTTATTTATTTATTCATTTATTTATTTATTTATTTATTTATTTATTTTAAAAAGATATTCTGATTGCCATGATGAAATGCAAATGCTAAATGACCTAAAAATGAATGCATGCATGAGGTGTAAAGCGTATGCTTCCAAGAAAAATGAAGGGTAAATTTTGGGGTATTACACAGCCCTTGGGTAAACTTCAGCTATATCGACATCTGGGCTTTCCCTAGTTTGTTCCAACATGTTGGCCTCATCATATTCGCTGATCTCGACCATGTTGATCTCGACTGGTTCCACGAACAGGGCTTCCTCCTGGTGCAAAGGATCAGTGTCGATCTTCATCCTGCGACCAGCAAATTTCAGCCTGCCTTCTTGAATCTCTTTTTGAACCAAATCCCTGAAAAGGTAACAATTAGAGGTGTTATGACCAAGATAATTGTGATATTTAAAAAATCCTCTTTTCTGTCTTTGTTCCAACGGTGGTATTTTAGTACCAGGCGGCACCACCATCTGCCCATCTTTGACCAATAAGTCAAAAATTTCCTCACACTTCGACACGTCGAAAGTGTAAGTTTTCGAAGGGAATTTTGGGTTGTTTTCGACAGGATTCTTTCCTTGCGCAGGCAGCAATGAGCGACACTCATAGGCGGACCCTGGCTTTAGTTCAGCCACGTCGATTTCTAATTCGGTAGACGAAGCATAATCGGCCTCACGTATTGGGTCTGTCGCGTCGTATTCGACAAACGCTACCTTTTCTTTCTTAGACTTATTGTGCCTAATTTTTTCTAGCCTCAATCGTTCTAGATGTCGGACTCTGTCAGCCAGTTGTGACATACTTTTCACAAAAGTTGGATCTATCTTCTTCCTAATGGAATAATCTAAATCTCTTGCGGCCATTTGAACTAGTTCATGTTCTGGCACTTGTGTGAAAC